>NW_028263225.1:0-1292939 GCF_982192425.1 Myodes glareolus
ACTTCAATTCACTGTGCGAAGTGAATGGAGTATTGCTTCACTTTCTAAATGCTGTTCTTTCAGAGAAAATCACTTTCCATTGAAAGTGCCTTAAACTATTTTCAAGCATTCACAAAAAACTCACATGCGTTTCTCTGAAAGAGAAGCAGTCTGTTCCAACACTTCAATTCACTGTGCGAAGTGAATGGAGTGTTGCTTCACTTTCTAAATGCTGTCCTTTCAGAGAAAATCCCTTTCCTTTGAATGTGCCTTAAGCTACTTACAAGCATTCAACAGAAACTCACATGCATTTCTCTGAAAGAGAAGAAATCTGTTCCAACACTTCAATTCTCTGTGCGAAGTGAATGGAGTGTTGCTTCACTTTCTAAATGCTGTCCTTTCAGAGAAAATCACTTTCCTTTGAAAGTGCCTTAAGCTACTTTCAAGCATACATAAAAAACTCAAATGCGTTTCTCTGAAAGAGAAGCAGTGTGTTCCAACACTTCAAATCATTGCGCGAAGGGAATGGAGTGTTGCTTTACTTTCTAAATGCTGTCCTTTCAGAGAAAATCACTTTCCTTTGAAAGAGCCTAAAACTACTTACAAGCATTCCACAGAAACTCAAATGCATTTCTCTGAAAGAGAAGCAGTCTGTTCCAACACTTCAATTCACTGGACAAAGTGATTGGAGTGTTGCTTCACTTTCTAAATTCTGTCCTTTCAGAGAAAATCACTTTCCTTTGAAAGTGCCTTAAGCAACATGCAAGCATTCACATGAAACACTAATGCGTTTCTATGAAAGAGAAGCACTCTGTTCCAACACTTCAATTCACTGCACGAAGGGAATGGAGTGTTGCTTCACTTTCTAAATGCTGTCCTTTCAGAGAAAATCACTTTCCTTTGAAAGTGCCTTAAGCTACTTGCAAGCATTAGGAAGAAACTCACATGCGTTTCTCTGAAAGAGAAGCAGTCTGTTCCAACACTTCAATTCACTGTGCGAAGTGAATGGAGTGTTGCTTGACTTTCTAAATGCTGTCCTTTCAGAGAAAATCACTTTCCATTGAAAGTGCCATAAACTACTTTCAAGCATTCAAAAAAACTCACATGCGTTTCTCTGAAAGAGAAGCAGTCTGTTCCAACACTTCAATTCACTGTGCGAAGTGAATGGAGTGTTGCTTCACTTTCTAAATGCTGTCCTTTCAGAGAAAATCACTTTCCATTGAAAGTGCCTTAAACTACTTTCAACCATTCACAAAAAACTCACATGCGTTTCTCTGAAAGAGAAGCAGTCTGTTCCAACACTTCAATTCACTGTGCGAAGTGAATGGAGTGTTGCCTCACTTTCTAAATGCTGTCCTTTCAGAGAAAATCCTTTTCCTTTGAATGTGCCTTAAGCTACTTACAAGCATTCAACAGAAACTCACATGCATTTCTCTGGAAGAGAAGCAGTCTGTTCCAACACTTCAATTCACTGTGCGAAGTGAATGGAGTGTTGCTTCACTTTCTAAATGCTCTCCTTTCAGAGAAAATCACTTTCCTTTGAAAGTGCCTTAAGCTACTTACAAGCATTAGGAAGAAACTCACATGCGTTTCTCTGAAAGAGAAGCAGTCTGTTCCAACACTTCAAATAATTGCGCGAAGGGAATGGAGTGTTGCTTTACTTTCTAAATGCTGTCCTTTCAGAGAAAATCACTTTCCTTTGAAAGAGCCTAAAACTACTTACAAGCATTCCACAGAAACTCAAATGCATTTCTCTGAAAGAGAAGCAGTCTGTTCCAACACTTCAATTCAATGGACAAAGTGATTGGAGTGTTGCTTCACTTTCTAAATTCTGTCCTTTCAGAGAAAATAACTTTCCTTTGAAAGTGCCTTAAGCAACTTGCAAGCATTCACAAGAAACACTAATGCGTTTCTATGAAAGAGAAGCACTCTGTTCCAACACTTCAATTCACTGCACGAAGGGAATGGAGTGTTGCTTCACTTTCTAAATGCAGTCCTTTCAGAGAAAATCACTTTCCTTTAAAAGTGCCTTAAGCTACTTGCAAGCATTAGGACGAAACTCACATGCGTTTCTCTGAAAGAGAAGCAGTCTGTTCCAACACTTCAATTCACTCTGCGAAGTGAATGGAGTGTTGCTTCACTTTCTAAATGCTGTCCTTTCAGAGAAAATCACTTTCCTTTGAAAGTGCCTTAAGCTATTTGCAAGCATTCACAAGAAACATTAATGCGTTTCTATGAAAGAGAAGCAGTCTGTTCCAATACTTCAATTCATTGCACGAAGGGAATGCAGTGTTGCTTTACTTTCTAAATGCTGTCCTTTCAGAGAAAATCACTTTCCTTTGAAAGAGCCTTGAGCTACTTACAAGCATTCAACAGAAACTCACATGCATTTCTCTGAAAGAGAAGCAGTCTGTTCCAACACTTTAATTCACTGTGCGAAGTGAATGGAATGTTACTTCACTTTCTAAATGCTGTTCTTTCAGAGAAAATCACTTTCCTTTGAAAGTGCCTTAAGCTACTTGCAAGCATTAGGAAGAAACTCACATGGGTTTCTCTGAAAGAGAAGCAGTCTGTTCCAACACTTCAAATCATTGCGCGAAGGGAATGGAGTGTTGCTTTACTTTCTAAATGCTGTCCTTTCAGAGAAAATCACTTTCCTTTGAAAGAGCCTAAAACTACTTACAAGCATTCCACAGAAACTCAAATGCATTTCTCTGAAAGAGAAGCAGTCTGTTCCAACACTTCAATTCACTGGACAAAGTTATTGGAGTGTTGCTTCACTTTCTAAATTCTGTCCTTTCAGAGAAAATCACTTTCCTTTGAAAGTGCCTTCAGCAACTTGCAAGCATTCACAAGAAACACTAATGCGTTTCTATGATAGAGAAGCACTCTGTTCCAACACTTCAATTCACTGCACGAAGGGAATGGAGTGTTGCTTCACTTTCTAAATGCTGTCCTTTCAGAGAAAACCACTTTCTTTGAAAGTGCCTTAAGCTACTTACAAGCATTCACCAGAAACTCACATGCGTTTCTCTGAAAGAGAAGCAGTCTGTTCCAACACTTCAATTCACTCTGCGAAGTGAATGGAGTGTTGCTTCACTTTCTAAATGCTGTCCTTTCAGAGAAAATCACTTTCCTTTGAAAGTGCCTTAAGCTACTTGCAAGCATTAGGAAGAAACTCACATGGGTTTCTCTGAAAGAGAAGCAGTCTGTTCCAACACTTCAATTCACTGTGCGAAGTGAATGGAGTGTTGCCTCACTCTCTAAATGCTGTCCTTTCAGAGAAAATCACTTTCCTTTGAAAGAGCCTTGAGCTACTTACAAGCATTCAACAGAAACTCACATGCATTTCTCTGAAAGAGAAGCAGTCTGTTCCAACACTTTAATTCACTGTGCGAAGTGAATGGAATGTTACTTCAGTTTCTAAATGCTGTTCTTTCAGAGAAAATCACTTTCCTTTGAAAGTGCCTTAAGCTACTTGCAAGCATTAGGAAGAAACTCACATGGGTTTCTCTGAAAGAGAAGCAGTCTGTTCCAACACTTCAATTCACTGTGCGAAGTGAATGGAGTGTTGCCTCACTATCTAAATGCTGTCCTTTCAGAGAAAATCACTTTCCATTGAAAGTGCCTTAAACTACTTTCAAGCATTCACAAAAAACTCACATGCGTTTCTCTGAAAGAGAAGCAGTCTGTTCCAACATTTCAATTCACTGTGCGAAGTGAATGGAGTGTTGCTTCACTTTCTAAATGCTGTCCTTTCAGAGAAAATCCCTTTCCTTTGAATGTGTCTTAAGCTACTTACAAGCATTCAACAGAAACTCACATGCATTTCTCTGAAAGAGAAGAAATCTGTTCCAACACTTCAATTCTCTGTGCGAAGTGAATGGAGTGTTGCTTCACTTTCTAAATGCTGTCCTTTCAGAGAAAATCACTTTCCTTTGAAAGTGCCTTAAGCTACATTCAAGCATACATAAAAAACTCAAATGCGTTTCTCTGAAAGAGAAGAAGTCTGTTCCAACACTTCAAATCATTGCGCGAAGGGAATGGAGTGTTGCTTTACTTTCTAAATGCTGTCCTTTCAGAGAAAATCACTTTCCTTTGAAAGTGCCTTAAGCTACTTACAAGCATTCAACAGAAACTCACATGCATTTCTCTGAAAGAGAAGCAGTCTGTTCCAACATTTCAATTCTCTGTGCGAAGTGAATGGAGTGTTGCTTCACTTTCTAAATGCTGTCCTTTCAGAGAAAATCACTTTCCTTTGAAAGTGCCTTAAGCTATTTGCAAGCATTCACAAGAAACATTAATGCGTTTCTATGAAAGAGAAGCAGTCTGTTCCAATACTTCAATTCATTGCACGAAGGGAATGCAGTGTTGCTTTACTTTCTAAATGCTGTCCTTTCAGAGAAAATCACTTTCCTTTGAAAGAGCCTTGAGCTACTTACAAGCATTCAACAGAAACTCACATGCATTTCTCTGAAAGAGAAGCAGTCTGTTCCAACACTTTAATTCACTGTGCGAAGTGAATGGAATGTTACTTCACTTTCTAAATGCTGTTCTTTCAGAGAAAATCACTTTCCTTTGAAAGTGCCTTAAGCTACTTGCAAGCATTAGGAAGAAACTCACATGGGTTTCTCTGAAAGAGAAGCAGTCTGTTCCAACACTTCAAATCATTGCGCGAAGGGAATGGAGTGTTGCTTTACTTTCTAAATGCTGTCCTTTCAGAGAAAATCACTTTCCTTTGAAAGAGCCTAAAACTACTTACAAGCATTCCACAGAAACTCAAATGCATTTCTTTGAAAGAGAAGCAGTCTGTTCCAACACTTCAATTCACTGGACAAAGTTATTGGAGTGTTGCTTCACTTTCTAAATTCTGTCCTTTCAGAGAAAATCACTTTCCTTTGAAAGTGCCTTCAGCAACTTGCAAGCATTCACAAGAAACACTAATGCGTTTCTATGATAGAGAAGCACTCTGTTCCAACACTTCAATTCACTGCACGAAGGGAATGGAGTGTTGCTTCACTTTCTAAATGCTGTCCTTTCAGAGAAAACCACTTTCTTTGAAAGTGCCTTAAGCTACTTACAAGCATTCACCAGAAACTCACATGCGTTTCTCTGAAAGAGAAGCAGTCTGTTCCAACACTTCAATTCACTCTGCGAAGTGAATGGAGTGTTGCTTCACTTTCTAAATGCTGTCCTTTCAGAGAAAATCACTTTCCTTTGAAAGTGCCTTAAGCTACTTGCAAGCATTAGGAAGAAACTCACATGGGTTTCTCTGAAAGAGAAGCAGTCTGTTCCAACACTTCAATTCACTGTGCGAAGTGAATGGAGTGTTGCCTCACTCTCTAAATGCTGTCCTTTCAGAGAAAATCACTTTCCTTTGAAAGAGCCTTGAGCTACTTACAAGCATTCAACAGAAACTCACATGCATTTCTCTGAAAGAGAAGCAGTCTGTTCCAACACTTTAATTCACTGTGCGAAGTGAATGGAATGTTACTTCAGTTTCTAAATGCTGTTCTTTCAGAGAAAATCACTTTCCTTTGAAAGTGCCTTAAGCTACTTGCAAGCATTAGGAAGAAACTCACATGGGTTTCTCTGAAAGAGAAGCAGTCTGTTCCAACACTTCAATTCACTGTGCGAAGTGAATGGAGTGTTGCCTCACTATCTAAATGCTGTCCTTTCAGAGAAAATCACTTTCCATTGAAAGTGCCTTAAACTACTTTCAAGCATTCACAAAAAACTCACATGCGTTTCTCTGAAAGAGAAGCAGTCTGTTCCAACATTTCAATTCACTGTGCGAAGTGAATGGAGTGTTGCTTCACTTTCTAAATGCTGTCCTTTCAGAGAAAATCCCTTTCCTTTGAATGTGTCTTAAGCTACTTACAAGCATTCAACAGAAACTCACATGCATTTCTCTGAAAGAGAAGAAATCTGTTCCAACACTTCAATTCTCTGTGCGAAGTGAATGGAGTTTTGCTTCACTTTCTAAATGCTGTCCTTTCAGAGAAAATCACTTTCCTTTGAAAGTGCCTTAAGCTACATTCAAGCATACATAAAAAACTCAAATGCGTTTCTCTGAAAGAGAAGCAGTCTGTTCCAACACTTCAAATCATTGCGCGAAGGGAATGGAGTGTTGCTTTACTTTCTAAATGCTGTCCTTTCAGAGAAAATCACTTTCCTTTGAAAGTGCCTTAAGCTACTTACAAGCATTCAACAGAAACTCACATGCATTTCTCTGAAAGAGAAGCAGTCTGTTCCAACATTTCAATTCTCTGTGCGAAGTGAATGGAGTGTTGCTTCACTTTCTAAATGCTGTCCTTTCAGAGAAAATCACTTTCCTTTGAAAGTGCCTTAAGCTATTTGCAAGCATTCACAAGAAACATTAATGCGTTTCTATGAAAGAGAAGCAGTCTGTTCCAATACTTCAATTCATTGCACGAAGGGAATGCAGTGTTGCTTTACTTTCTAAATGCTGTCCTTTCAGAGAAAATCACTTTCCTTTGAAAGAGCCTTGAGCTACTTACAAGCATTCAACAGAAACTCACATGCATTTCTCTGAAAGAGAAGCAGTCTGTTCCAACACTTTAATTCACTGTGCGAAGTGAATGGAATGTTACTTCACTTTCTAAATGCTGTTCTTTCAGAGAAAATCACTTTCCTTTGAAAGTGCCTTAAGCTACTTGCAAGCATTAGGAAGAAACTCACATGGGTTTCTCTGAAAGAGAAGCAGTCTGTTCCAACACTTCAAATCATTGCGCGAAGGGAATGGAGTGTTGCTTTACTTTCTAAATGCTGTCCTTTCAGAGAAAATCACTTTCCTTTGAAAGAGCCTAAAACTACTTACAAGCATTCCACAGAAACTCAAATGCATTTCTCTGAAAGAGAAGCAGTCTGTTCCAACACTTCAATTCACTGGACAAAGTTATTGGAGTGTTGCTTCACTTTCTAAATTCTGTCCTTTCAGAGAAAATCACTTTCCTTTGAAAGTGCCTTCAGCAACTTGCAAGCATTCACAAGAAACACTAATGCGTTTCTATGATAGAGAAGCACTCTGTTCCAACACTTCAATTCACTGCACGAAGGGAATGGAGTGTTGCTTCACTTTCTAAATGCTGTCCTTTCAGAGAAAACCACTTTCTTTGAAAGTGCCTTAAGCTACTTACAAGCATTCACCAGAAACTCACATGCGTTTCTCTGAAAGAGAAGCAGTCTGTTCCAACACTTCAATTCACTCTGCGAAGTGAATGGAGTGTTGCTTCACTTTCTAAATGCTGTCCTTTCAGAGAAAATCACTTTCCTTTGAAAGTGCCTTAAGCTACTTGCAAGCATTAGGAAGAAACTCACATGGGTTTCTCTGAAAGAGAAGCAGTCTGTTCCAACACTTCAATTCACTGTGCGAAGTGAATGGAGTGTTGCCTCACTCTCTAAATGCTGTCCTTTCAGAGAAAATCACTTTCCTTTGAAAGAGCCTTGAGCTACTTACAAGCATTCAACAGAAACTCACATGCATTTCTCTGAAAGAGAAGCAGTCTGTTCCAACACTTTAATTCACTGTGCGAAGTGAATGGAATGTTACTTCAGTTTCTAAATGCTGTTCTTTCAGAGAAAATCACTTTCCTTTGAAAGTGCCTTAAGCTACTTGCAAGCATTAGGAAGAAACTCACATGGGTTTCTCTGAAAGAGAAGCAGTCTGTTCCAACACTTCAATTCACTGTGCGAAGTGAATGGAGTGTTGCCTCACTATCTAAATGCTGTCCTTTCAGAGAAAATCACTTTCCATTGAAAGTGCCTTAAACTACTTTCAAGCATTCACAAAAAACTCACATGCGTTTCTCTGAAAGAGAAGCAGTCTGTTCCAACATTTCAATTCACTGTGCGAAGTGAATGGAGTGTTGCTTCACTTTCTAAATGCTGTCCTTTCAGAGAAAATCCCTTTCCTTTGAATGTGTCTTAAGCTACTTACAAGCATTCAACAGAAACTCACATGCATTTCTCTGAAAGAGAAGAAATCTGTTCCAACACTTCAATTCTCTGTGCGAAGTGAATGGAGTGTTGCTTCACTTTCTAAATGCTGTCCTTTCAGAGAAAATCACTTTCCTTTGAAAGTGCCTTAAGCTACTTTCAAGCATACATAAAAAACTCAAATGCGTTTCTCTGAAAGAGAAGCAGTCTGTTCCAACACTTCAAATCATTGCGCGAAGGGAATGGAGTGTTGCTTTACTTTCTAAATGCTGTCCTTTCAGAGAAAATCACTTTCCTTTGAAAGAGCCTTAAGCTACTTACAAGCATTCAACAGAAACTCACATGCATTTCTCTGAAAGAGAAGCAGTCTGTTCCAACACTTCAATTCACTGTACAAAGTGAATGGAGTGTTGCTTCACTTTCTAAATTCTGTCCTTTCAGAGAAAATCACTTTCCTTTGAAAGTGCCTTAAGCAACTTGCAAGCATTCACAAGAAACACTAATGCGTTTTTATGAAAGAGAAGCACTCTGTTCCAACACTTCAATTCACTGCACGAAGGGAATGGAGTGTTGCTTCACTTTCTAAATGCTGAACTTTCAGAGAAAACCACTTTCCTTTGAAAGTGCCTTAAGCAACTTACAAGCATTCACCAGAAACTCACATGCGTTTCTCTGAAAGAGAAGCAGTCTGTTCCAACACTTCAATTCATTGCACGAAGGGAATGCAGTGTTGCTTTACTTTCTAAATGCTGTCCTTTCAGAGAAAATCACTTTCCTTTGAAAGAGCCTTGAGCTACTTACAAGCATTCAACAGAAACTCACATGCATTTCTCTGAAAGAGAAGCAGTCTGTTCCAACACTTTAATTCACTGAGCGAAGTGAATGGAGTGTTGCCTCACTTTCTAAATGCTGTCCTTTCAGAGAAAATCACTTTCCATTGAAAGTGCCTTAAACTACTTTCAAGCATTCACAAAAAACTCACATGCGTTTCTCTGAAAGAGAAGCAGTCTGTTCCAACACTTCAATTCACTGTGCGAAGTGAATGGAGTGTTGCTTCACTTTCTAAATGCTGTCCTTTCAGAGAAAATCCCTTTCCTTTGAATGTGTCTTAAGCTACTTACAAGCATTCAACAGAAACTTACATGCATTTCTCTGAAAGAGAAGAAATCTGTTCCAACACTTCAATTCTCTGTGCGAAGTGAATGGAGTGTTGCTTCACTTTCTAAATGCTGTCCTTTCAGAGAAAATCACTTTTCTTTAAAAATGCCTTAAGCTACTTGCAAGCATTAGGAAGAAACTCACATGCGTTTCTCTGAAAGAGAAGCAGTCTTTTCCAACACTTCAATTCACTGTGTGAAGTGAATGGAGTGTTGCCTCACTTTCTAAATGCTGTCCTTTCAGAGAAAATCACTTCCCTTTGAAAGTGCCTTAAGCTACTTACAAGCATTCAACAGAAACTCACATGCGTTTCTCTGAAAGAGAAGCAGTCTGTTCCAACACTTCAATTCACTGGACAAAGTGAATGGAGTGTTGCTTCACTTTCTAAATGCTGTCCTTTCAGAGGAAATCACTTTCCTTTGAAAGTGCCTTAAGCAACTTGCAAGCATTCTCAAGAAACACTAATGCGTTTATGTGAAAGAGAAGCACTCTGTTCCAACACTTCAATTCACTGCACGAAGGGAATGGAGTGTTGCTTCACTTTCTAAATGCTGTCCTTTCAGAGAAAATCACTTTCCTTTGAAAGTGCCTTAAGCTACTTACAAGCATTCACCAGAAACTCAAATGCGCTTCTCTGAAAGAGAAGCAGTCTGTTCCAACACTTCAATTCACTCTGCGAAGTGAATGGAGTGTTGCTTCACTTTCTAAATGCTGTCCTTTCAGAGAAAATCACTTTCCTTTGAAAGTGCCTTAAGCTACTTGCAAGCATTAGGAAGAAACTCACATGCGTTTCTCTGAAAGAGAAGCAGTCTGTTCCAACACTTCAATTCACTGTGCGAAGTGAATGGAGTGTTGTTTCACTTTCTAAATGCTGTCCTTTCAGAGAAAATCACTTTCCATTGAAAGTGCCTTAAACTACTTTCAAGCATTCACAAAAAACTCACATGCGTTTCTCTGAAAGAGAAGCAGTCTGTTCCAACACTTCAATTCACTGTGCGAAGTGAATGGAGTGTTGTTTCACTTTCTAAATGCTGTCCTTTCAGAGAAAATCACTTTCCTTTGAAAGTGCCTTAAGCTATTTGCAAGCATTCAGAAGAAACACTAATGCGTTTCTATGAAAGAGAAGCAGTCTGTTCCAACACTTCAATTCATTGCACGAAGGGAATGCAGTGTTGCTTTACTTTCTAAATGCTGTCCTTTCAGAGAAAATCACTTTCCTTTGAAAGAGCCTTGAGCTACTTACAAGCATTCAACAGAAACTCACATGCATTTCTCTGAAAGAGAAGCAGTCTGTTCCAACACTTTAATTCACTGAGCGAAGTGAATGGAGTGTTGCCTCACTTTCTAAATGCTGTCCTTTCAGAGAAAATCACTTTCCATTGAAAGTGCCTTAAACTACTTTCAAGCATTCACAAAAAACTCACATGCGTTTCTCTGAAAGAGAAGCAGTCTGTTCCAACACTTCAATTCACTGTGCGAAGTGAATGGAGTGTTGCTTCACTTTCTAAATGCTGTCCTTTCAGAGAAAATCCCTTTCCTTTGAATGTGTTTAAGCTACTTACAAGCATTCAACAGAAACTCACATGCATTTCTCTGAAAGAGAAGAAATCTGTTCCAACACTTCAATTCTCTGTGCGAAGTGAATGGAGTGTTGCTTCACTTTCTAAATGCTGTCCTTTCAGAGAAAATCACTTTTCTTTAAAAGTGCCTTAAGCTACTTGCAAGCATTAGGAAGAAACTCACATGCGTTTCTCTGAAAGAGAAGCAGTCTTTTCCAACACTTCAATTCACTGTGTGAAGTGAATGGAGTGTTGCCTCACTTTCTAAATGCTGTCCTTTCAGAGAAAATCACTTCCCTTTGAAAGTGCCTTAAGCTACTTACAAGCATTCAACAGAAACTCACATGCGTTTCTCTGAAAGAGAAGCAGTCTGTTCCAACACTTCAATTCACTGTGCAAAGTGAATGGAGTGTTGCTTCACTTTCTAAATGCTGTCCTTTCAGAGGAAATCACTTTCCTTTGAAAGTGCCTTAAGCAACTTGCAAGCATTCACAAGAAACACTAATGCGTTTATGTGAAAGAGAAGCACTCTGTTCCAACACTTCAATTCACTGCACGAAGGGAATGGAGTGTTGCTTCACTTTCTAAATGCTGTCCTTTCAGAGAAAATCACTTTCCTTTGAAAGTGCCTTAAGCAACTTGCAAGCATTCACAAGAAACTCAAATGCGCTTCTCTGAAAGAGAAGCAGTCTGTTCCAACACTTCAATTCACTCTGCGAAGTGAATGGAGTGTTGCTTCACTTTCTAAATGCTGTCCTTTCAGAGAAAATCCCTTTCCTTTGAATGTGTCTTAAGCTACTTACAAGCATTCAACAGAAACTCACATGCATTTCTCTGAAAGAGAAGAAATCTGTTCCAACACTTCAATTCTCTGTGCGAAGTGAATGGAGTGTTGCTTCACTTTCTAAATGCTGTCCTTTCAGAGAAAATCACTTTCCTTTGAAAGTGCCTTAAGCTACTTTCAAGCATACATAAAAAACTCAAATGCGTTTCTCTGAAAGAGAAGCAGTCTGTTCCAACACTTCAAATCATTGCGCGAAGGGAATGGAGTGTTGCTTTACTTTCTAAATGCTGTCCTTTCAGAGAAAATCACTTTCCTTTGAAAGAGCCTTAAGCTACTTACAAGCATTCAACAGAAACTCACATGCATTTCTCTGAAAGAGAAGCAGTCTGTTCCAACACTTCAATTCACTGTACAAAGTGAATGGAGTGTTGCTTCACTTTCTAAATTCTGTCCTTTCAGAGAAAATCACTTTCCTTTGAAAGTGCCTTAAGCAACTTGCAAGCATTCACAAGAAACACTAATGCGTTTTTATGAAAGAGAAGCACTCTGTTCCAACACTTCAATTCACTGCACGAAGGGAATGGAGTGTTGCTTCACTTTCTAAATGCTGTCCTTTCAGAGAAAACCACTTTCCTTTGAAAGTGCCTTAAGCAACTTACAAGCATTCACCAGAAACTCACATGCGTTTCTCTGAAAGAGAAGCAGTCTGTTCCAACACTTCAATTCATTGCACGAAGGGAATGCAGTGTTGCTTTACTTTCTAAATGCTGTCCTTTCAGAGAAAATCACTTTCCTTTGAAAGAGCCTTGAGCTACTTACAAGCATTCAACAGAAACTCACATGCATTTCTCTGAAAGAGAAGCAGTCTGTTCCAACACTTTAATTCACTGAGCGAAGTGAATGGAGTGTTGCCTCACTTTCTAAATGCTGTCCTTTCAGAGAAAATCACTTTCCATTGAAAGTGCCTTAAACTACTTTCAAGCATTCACAAAAAACTCACATGCGTTTCTCTGAAAGAGAAGCAGTCTGTTCCAACACTTCAATTCACTGTGCGAAGTGAATGGAGTGTTGCTTCACTTTCTAAATGCTGTCCTTTCAGAGAAAATCCCTTTCCTTTGAATGTGTCTTAAGCTACTTACAAGCATTCAACAGAAACTTACATGCATTTCTCTGAAAGAGAAGAAATCTGTTCCAACACTTCAATTCTCTGTGCGAAGTGAATGGAGTGTTGCTTCACTTTCTAAATGCTGTCCTTTCAGAGAAAATCACTTTTCTTTAAAAATGCCTTAAGCTACTTGCAAGCATTAGGAAGAAACTCACATGCGTTTCTCTGAAAGAGAAGCAGTCTTTTCCAACACTTCAATTCACTGTGTGAAGTGAATGGAGTGTTGCCTCACTTTCTAAATGCTGTCCTTTCAGAGAAAATCACTTCCCTTTGAAAGTGCCTTAAGCTACTTACAAGCATTCAACAGAAACTCACATGCGTTTCTCTGAAAGAGAAGCAGTCTGTTCCAACACTTCAATTCACTGGACAAAGTGAATGGAGTGTTGCTTCACTTTCTAAATGCTGTCCTTTCAGAGGAAATCACTTTCCTTTGAAAGTGCCTTAAGCAACTTGCAAGCATTCTCAAGAAACACTAATGCGTTTATGTGAAAGAGAAGCACTCTGTTCCAACACTTCAATTCACTGCACGAAGGGAATGGAGTGTTGCTTCACTTTCTAAATGCTGTCCTTTCAGAGAAAATCACTTTCCTTTGAAAGTGCCTTAAGCTACTTACAAGCATTCACCAGAAACTCAAATGCGCTTCTCTGAAAGAGAAGCAGTCTGTTCCAACACTTCAATTCACTCTGCGAAGTGAATGGAGTGTTGCTTCACTTTCTAAATGCTGTCCTTTCAGAGAAAATCACTTTCCTTTGAAAGTGCCTTAAGCTACTTGCAAGCATTAGGAAGAAACTCACATGCGTTTCTCTGAAAGAGAAGCAGTCTGTTCCAACACTTCAATTCACTGTGCGAAGTGAATGGAGTGTTGTTTCACTTTCTAAATGCTGTCCTTTCAGAGAAAATCACTTTCCATTGAAAGTGCCTTAAACTACTTTCAAGCATTCACAAAAAACTCACATGCGTTTCTCTGAAAGAGAAGCAGTCTGTTCCAACACTTCAATTCACTGTGCGAAGTGAATGGAGTGTTGTTTCACTTTCTAAATGCTGTCCTTTCAGAGAAAATCACTTTCCTTTGAAAGTGCCTTAAGCTATTTGCAAGCATTCAGAAGAAACACTAATGCGTTTCTATGAAAGAGAAGCAGTCTGTTCCAACACTTCAATTCATTGCACGAAGGGAATGCAGTGTTGCTTTACTTTCTAAATGCTGTCCTTTCAGAGAAAATCACTTTCCTTTGAAAGAGCCTTGAGCTACTTACAAGCATTCAACAGAAACTCACATGCATTTCTCTGAAAGAGAAGCAGTCTGTTCCAACACTTTAATTCACTGAGCGAAGTGAATGGAGTGTTGCCTCACTTTCTAAATGCTGTCCTTTCAGAGAAAATCACTTTCCATTGAAAGTGCCTTAAACTACTTTCAAGCATTCACAAAAAACTCACATGCGTTTCTCTGAAAGAGAAGCAGTCTGTTCCAACACTTCAATTCACTGTGCGAAGTGAATGGAGTGTTGCTTCACTTTCTAAATGCTGTCCTTTCAGAGAAAATCCCTTTCCTTTGAATGTGTTTAAGCTACTTACAAGCATTCAACAGAAACTCACATGCATTTCTCTGAAAGAGAAGAAATCTGTTCCAACACTTCAATTCTCTGTGCGAAGTGAATGGAGTGTTGCTTCACTTTCTAAATGCTGTCCTTTCAGAGAAAATCACTTTTCTTTAAAAGTGCCTTAAGCTACTTGCAAGCATTAGGAAGAAACTCACATGCGTTTCTCTGAAAGAGAAGCAGTCTTTTCCAACACTTCAATTCACTGTGTGAAGTGAATGGAGTGTTGCCTCACTTTCTAAATGCTGTCCTTTCAGAGAAAATCACTTCCCTTTGAAAGTGCCTTAAGCTACTTACAAGCATTCAACAGAAACTCACATGCGTTTCTCTGAAAGAGAAGCAGTCTGTTCCAACACTTCAATTCACTGTGCAAAGTGAATGGAGTGTTGCTTCACTTTCTAAATGCTGTCCTTTCAGAGGAAATCACTTTCCTTTGAAAGTGCCTTAAGCAACTTGCAAGCATTCACAAGAAACACTAATGCGTTTATGTGAAAGAGAAGCACTCTGTTCCAACACTTCAATTCACTGCACGAAGGGAATGGAGTGTTGCTTCACTTTCTAAATGCTGTCCTTTCAGAGAAAATCACTTTCCTTTGAAAGTGCCTTAAGCAACTTGCAAGCATTCACAAGAAACTCAAATGCGCTTCTCTGAAAGAGAAGCAGTCTGTTCCAACACTTCAATTCACTCTGCGAAGTGAATGGAGTGTTGCTTCACTTTCTAAATGCTGTCCTTTCAGAGAAAATCACTTTCCTTTGAAAGTGCCTTAAGCTACTTGCAAGCATTAGGAAGAAACTCACATGCGTTTCTCTGAAAGAGAAGCAGTCTGTTCCAACACTTCAATTCACTGTGCGAAGTGAATGGAGTGTTGTTTCACTTTCTAAATGCTGTCCTTTCAGAGAAAATCACTTTCCATTGAAAGTGCCTTAAACTACTTTCAAGCATTCACAAAAAACTCACATGCGTTTCTCTGAAAGAGAAGCAGTCTGTTCCAACACTTCAATTCACTGTGCGAAGATAATGGAGTGTTGTTTCACTTTCTAAATGCTGTCCTTTCAGAGAAAATCACTTTCCTTTGAAAGTGCCTTAAGCTATTTGCAAGCATTCACAAGAAACACTAATGCGTTTCTATGAAAGAGAAGCAGTCTGTTCCAACACTTCAATTCATTGCACGAAGGGAATGGAGTGTTGCTTTACTTTCTAAATGCTGTCCTTTCAGAGAAAATCACTTTCCTTTGAAAGAGCCTTGAGCTACTTACAAGCATTCAACAGAAACTCACATGCATTTCTCTGAAAGAGAAGCAGTCTGTTCCAACACTTTAATTCACTGAGTGAAGTGAATGGAGTGTTGCCTCACTTTCTAAATGCTGTCCTTTCAGAGAAAATCACTTTCCATTGAAAGTGCCTTAAACTACTTTCAAGCATTCACAAAAAACTCACATGCGTTTCTCTGAAAGAGAAGCAGTCTGTTCCAACACTTCAATTCACTGTGCGAAGTGAATGGAGTGTTGCTTCACTTTCTAAATGCTGTCCTTTCAGAGAAAATCCCTTTCCTTTGAATGTGTTTAAGCTACTTACAAGCATTCAACAGAAACTCACATGCATTTCTCTGAAAGAGAAGAAATCTGTTCCAACACTTCAATTCTCTGTGCGAAGTGAATGGAGTGTTGCTTCACTTTCTAAATGCTGTCCTTTCAGAGAAAATCACTTTTCTTTAAAAGTGCCTTAAGCTACTTGCAAGCATTAGGAAGAAACTCACATGCGTTTCTCTGAAAGAGAAGCAGTCTTTTCCAACACTTCAATTCACTGTGTGAAGTGAATGGAGTGTTGCCTCACTTTCTAAATGCTGTCCTTTCAGAGAAAATCACTTCCCTTTGAAAGTGCCTTAAGCTACTTACAAGCATTCAACAGAAACTCACATGCGTTTCTCTGAAAGAGAAGCAGTCTGTTCCAACACTTCAATTCACTGTGCAAAGTGAATGGAGTGTTGCTTCACTTTCTAAATGCTGTCCTTTCAGAGGAAATCACTTTCCTTTGAAAGTGCCTTAAGCAACTTGCAAGCATTCACAAGAAACACTAATGCGTTTATGTGAAAGAGAAGCACTCTGTTCCAACACTTCAATTCACTGCACGAAGGGAATGGAGTGTTGCTTCACTTTCTAAATGCTGTCCTTTCAGAGAAAATCACTTTCCTTTGAAAGTGCCTTAAGCTACTTACAAGCATTCACCAGAAACTCAAATGCGTTTCTCTGAAAGAGAAGCAGTCTGTTCCAACACTTCAATTCACTCTGCGAAGTGAATGGAGTGTTGCCTCACTTTCTAAATGCTGTCCTTTCAGAGAAAATCACTTTCCTTTGAAAGTGCATTAAGCTACTTGCAAGCATTAGGAAGAAAATCACATGCGTTTCTCTGAAAGAGAAGCAGTCTGTTCCAACACTTCAATTCACTGTGCGAAGTGAATGGAGTGTTGTTTCACTTTCTAAATGCTGTCCTTTCAGAGAAAATCACTTTCCATTGAAAGTGCCTTAAACTACTTTCAAGCATTCACAAAAAACTCACATGCGTTTCTCTGAAAGAGAAGCAGTCTGTTCCAACACTTCAATTCACTGTGCGAAGTGAATGGAGTGTTGCTTCACTTTCTAAATGCTGTCCTTTCAGAGAAAATCCCTTTCCTTTGAATGTGCCTTAAGCTACTTACAAGCATTCAACAGAAACTCACATGCATTTCTCTGAAAGAGAAGCAGTCTGTTCCAACACTTCAATTCACTGTGCGAAGTGAATGGAGTGTTGCCTCACTTTCTAAATGCTCTCCTTTCAGAGAAAATCACTTTCCTTTGAAAGTGCCTTAAGCTACTTACAAGCATTAGGAAGAACCTCACGTGCGTTTCTCTGAAAGAGAAGCAGTCTGTTCCAACACTTCAATTCACTGTGCGAAGTGAATGGAGTGTTGCTTCACTTTCTAAATGATGTCCTTTCAGAGAAAATCACTTTCCTTTGAAAGTGCGTTAAGCTACTTACAAGCATTCAACAGAAACTCACATGCATTTATCTGAAAGAGAAGCAGTCGGTTCCAACATTTCAATTCTCTGTGCGAAGTGAATGGAGTGTTGCTTCAGTTACTAAATGCTGTCCTTTCAGAGAAAATCACTTTCCTTTGAAAGTGCCTTAAGCTATTTGCAAGCATTCACAAGAAACACTAATGCGTTTCTATGAAAGAGAAGCAGTCTGTTCCAACACTTCAATTCATTGCACGAAGGGAATGCAGTGTTGCTTTACTTTCTAAATGCTGTCCTTTCAGAGAAAATCACTTTCCTTTGAAAGAGCCTTGAGCTACTTACAAGCATTCAACAGAAACTCACATGCATTTCTCTGAAAGAGAAGCAGTCTGTTCCAACACTTTAATTCTCTGTGCGAAGTGAATGGAGTGTTGCTTCACTTTCTAAAGGCTGTTCTTTCAGAGAAAATCACTTTCCTTTGAAAGTGCCTTAAGCTACTTGCAAGCATTAGGAAGAAACTCACATGCGTTTCTCTGAAAGAGAAGCAGTCTGTTCCAACACTTCAATTCAGTGTGCGAAGTGAATGGAGTGTTGCCTCACTTTCTAAATGCTGTCCTTTCAGAGAAAATCACTTTCCATTGAAAGTGCCATAAACTACTTTCAAGCATTCACAAAAAACTCACATGCGTTTCTCTGAAAGAGAAGCAGTCTGTTCCAACACTTCAATTCACTCTGCGAAGTGAATGGAGTGTTGCTTCACTTTCTAAATTCTGTCCTTTCAGAGAAAATCACTTTTTATTGAAAGTGCCTTAAGCTACTTGCAAGCATTAGTAAGAAACTCACATGCGTTTCTCTGAAAGAGAAGCAGTCTGTTCCAACACTTCAATTCACTGTGCGAAGTGAATGGAGTGTTGCTTCACTTTCTAAATGATGTCCTTTCAGAGAAATTCACTTTCCTTTGAAAGTGCCTTAAGCTACTTACAAGCATTCAACAGAAACTCACATGCATTTCTCTGAAAGAGAAGCAGTCTGTTCCAACATTTCAATTCTCTGTGCGAAGTGAATGGAGTGTTGCTTCACTTTCTAAATGCTGTCCTTTCAGAGAAAATCACTTTCCTTTGAAAGTGCCTTAAGCTATTTGCAAGCATTCACAAGAAACACTAATGCGTTTCTATGAAAGAGAAGCAGTCTGTTCCAACACTTCAATTCATTGCACGAAGGGAATGCAGTGTTGCTTTACTTTCTAAATGCTGTCCATTCAGAGAAAATCACTTTCCTTTGAAAGAGCCTTGAGCTACTTACAAGCATTCAACAGAAACTCACATACATTTCTCTGAAAGAGAAGCATCTGTTCCAACACTTTAATTCACTGTGCGAAGTGAATGGAATGTTACTTCACTTTCTAAAGGCTGTTCTTTCAGAGAAAATCACTTTCCTTTGAAAGTGCCTTAAGCTACTTGCAAGCATTAGGTAGAAACTAACATGGGTTTCTCTGAAAGAGAAGCAGTCTGTTCCAACATTTCAATTCTCTGTGCGAAGTGAATGGAGTGTTGCTTCACTTTCTAAATGCTGTCCTTTCAGAGAAAATCACTTTCCTTTGAAAGTGCCTTAAGCTACTTTCAAGCATACATAAAAAACTCAAATGCGTTTCTCTGAAAGAGAAGCAGTCTGTTCCAACACTTCAAATCATTGCGCGAAGGGAATGGAGTGTTGCTTCACTTTCTAAATGCTGTCCTTTCAGAGAAAATCACTTTCCTTTGAAAGAGCCTTAAGCTACTTACAAGCATTCAACAGAAACTCACATGCATTTCTCTGAAAGAGAAGCAGTCTGTTCCAACACTTCAATTCACTGTACAAAGTGAATGGAGTGTTGCTTCACTTTCTAAATTCTGTCCTTTCAGAGAAAATCACTTTCCTTGGAAAGTGCCTTAAGCAACTTGCAAGCATTCACAATAAACACTAATGCGTTTTTATGAAAGAGAAGCACTCTGTTCCAACACTTCAATTCACTGCACGAAGGGAATGGAGTGTTGCTTCACTTTCTAAATGCTGTCCTTTCAGAGAAAACCACTTTCCTTTGAAAGTGCCTTAAGCTACTTACAAGCATTCACCAGAAACTCACATGCGTTTCTCTGAAAGAGAAGCAGTCTGTTCCAACACTTCAATTCACTCTGCGAAGTGAATGGAGTGTTGCTTCACTTTCTAAATGCTGTCCTTTCAGAGAAAATCACTTTCCATTGAAAGTGCCTTAAGCTACTTGCAAGCATTAGTAAGAAACTCACATGCGTTTCTCTGAAAGAGAAGCAGTCTGTTCCAACACTTCAATTCACTGTGCGAATTGAATGGAGTGTTGCTTCACTTTCTAAATGATGTCCTTTCAGAGAAAATCACTTTCCTTTGAAAGTGCCTTAAGCTACTTACAAGCATTCAACAGAAACTCACATGCATTTATCTGAAAGAGAAGCAGTCTGTTCCAACATTTCAATTCTCTGTGCGAAGTGAATGGAGTGTTGCTTCAGTTACTAAATGCTGTCCTTTCAGAGAAAATCACTTTCCTTTGAAAGTGCCTTAAGCTATTTGCAAGCATTCACAAGAAACACTAATGCGTTTCTATGAAAGAGAAGCAGTCTGTTCCAACACTTCAATTCATTGCACGAAGGGAATGCAGTGTTGCTTTACTTTCTAAATGCTGTCCTTTCAGAGAAAATCACTTTCCTTTGAAAGAGCCTTGAGCTACTTACAAGCATTCAACAGAAACTCACATGCATTTCTCTGAAAGAGAAGCAGTCTGTTCCAACACTTTAATTCTCTGTGCGAAGTGAATGGAGTGTTGCTTCACTTTCTAAATGGAGTCCTTTCAGAGAAAATCACTTTCCTTTGAAAGTGCCTTAAGCTACTTGCAAGCATTAGGAAGAAACTCACATGCGTTTCTCTGAAAGAGAAGCAGTCTGTTCCAACACTTCAATTCAGTGTGCGAAGTGAATGGAGTGTTGCCTCACTTTCTAAATGCTGTCCTTTCAGAGAAAATCACTTTCCATTGAAAGTGCCATAAACTACTTTCAAGCATTCACAAAAAACTCACATGCGTTTCTCTGAAAGAGAAGCAGTCTGTTCCAACACTTCAATTCACTCTGCGAAGTGAATGGAGTGTTGCTTCACTTTCTAAATTCTGTCCTTTCAGAGAAAATCACTTTCCATTGAAAGTGCCTTAAGCTACTTGCAAGCATTAGTAAGAAACTCACATGCGTTTCTCTGAAAGAGAAGCAGTCTGTTCCAACACTTCAATTCACTGTGCGAAGTGAATGGAGTGTTGCTTCACTTTCTAAATGATGTCCTTTCAGAGAAATTCACTTTCCTTTGAAAGTGCCTTAAGCTACTTACAAGCATTCAACAGAAACTCACATGCATTTCTCTGAAAGAGAAGCAGTCTGTTCCAACATTTCAATTCTCTGTGCGAAGTGAATGGAGTGTTGCTTCACTTTCTAAATGCTGTCCTTTCAGAGAAAATCACTTTCCTTTGAAAGTGCCTTAAGCTATTTGCAAGCATTCACAAGAAACACTAATGCGTTTCTATGAAAGAGAAGCAGTCTGTTCCAACACTTCAATTCATTGCACGAAGGGAATGCAGTGTTGCTTTACTTTCTAAATGCTGTCCATTCAGAGAAAATCACTTTCCTTTGAAAGAGCCTTGAGCTACTTACAAGCATTCAACAGAAACTCACATACATTTCTCTGAAAGAGAAGCATCTGTTCCAACACTTTAATTCACTGTGCGAAGTGAATGGAATGTTACTTCACTTTCTAAAGGCTGTTCTTTCAGAGAAAATCACTTTCCTTTGAAAGTGCCTTAAGCTACTTGCAAGCATTAGGTAGAAACTAACATGGGTTTCTCTGAAAGAGAAGCAGTCTGTTCCAACATTTCAATTCTCTGTGCGAAGTGAATGGAGTGTTGCTTCACTTTCTAAATGCTGTCCTTTCAGAGAAAATCACTTTCCTTTGAAAGTGCCTTAAGCTACTTTCAAGCATACATAAAAAACTCAAATGCGTTTCTCTGAAAGAGAAGCAGTCTGTTCCAACACTTCAAATCATTGCGCGAAGGGAATGGAGTGTTGCTTCACTTTCTAAATGCTGTCCTTTCAGAGAAAATCACTTTCCTTTGAAAGAGCCTTAAGCTACTTACAAGCATTCAACAGAAACTCACATGCATTTCTCTGAAAGAGAAGCAGTCTGTTCCAACACTTCAATTCACTGTACAAAGTGAATGGAGTGTTGCTTCACTTTCTAAATTCTGTCCTTTCAGAGAAAATCACTTTCCTTGGAAAGTGCCTTAAGCAACTTGCAAGCATTCACAATAAACACTAATGCGTTTTTATGAAAGAGAAGCACTCTGTTCCAACACTTCAATTCACTGCACGAAGGGAATGGAGTGTTGCTTCACTTTCTAAATGCTGTCCTTTCAGAGAAAATCACTTTCCATTGAAAGTGCCTTAAGCTACTTGCAAGCATTAGTAAGAAACTCACATGCGTTTCTCTGAAAGAGAAGCAGTCTGTTCCAACACTTCAATTCACTGTGCGAAGTGAATGGAGTGTTGCTTCACTTTCTAAATGATGTCCTTTCAGAGAAAATCACTTTCCTTTGAATGTGCCTTAAGCTATTTGCAAGCATTCACAAGAAACACTAATGCGTTTCTATGAAAGAGAAGCAGTCTGTTCCAACACTTCAATTCATTGCACGAAGGGAATGCAGTGTTGCTTTACTTTCTAAATGCTGTCCATTCAGAGAAAATCAGTTTCCTTTGAAAGAGCCTTGAGCTACTTACAAGCATTCAACAGAAACTCACATACATTTCTCTGAAAGAGAAGCAGTCTGTTCCAACACTTTAATTCACTGTGCGAAGTGAATGGAATGTTACTTCACTTTCTAAAGGCTGTTCTTTCAGAGAAAATCACTTTCCTTTGAAAGTGCCTTAAGATACTTGCAAACATTAGGTAGAAACTCACATGGGTTTCTCTGAAAGAGAAGCAGTCTGTTCCAACACTTCAATTCACTGTGCGAAGTGAATGGAGTGTTGCCTCACTTTCTAAATGCTGTCCTTTCAGAGAAAATCACTTTCCATTGAAAGTGCCTTAAACTACTTTCAAGCATTCACAAAAAACTCACATGCGTTTCTCTGAAAGAGAAGCAGTCTGTTCCAACACTTCAATTCACTGTGCGAAGTGAATGGAGTGTTGCTTCACTTTCTAAATGCTGTCCTTTCAGAGAAAATCCCTTTCCTTTGAATGTGCCTTAAGCTACTTACAAGCATTCAACAGAAACTCACATGCATTTCTCTGAAAGAGAAGAAATCTGTTCCAACACTTCAATTCTCTGTGCGAAGTCAATGGAGTGTTGCTTCACTTTCTAAATGCTGTCCTTTCAGAGAAAATCACTTTCCTTTGAAAGTGCCTTAAGCTACTTTCAAGCATACATAAAAAACTCAAATGCGTTTCTCTCAAAGAGAAGCAGTCTGTTCCAACACTTCAAATCATTGCGCGAAGGGAATGGAGTGTTGCTTTACTTTCTAAATGCTGTCCTTTCAGAGAAAATCACTTTCCTTTGAAAGAGCCTTAAGCTACTTACAAGCATTCAACAGAAACTCACATGCATTTCTCTGAAAGAGAAGCAGTCTGTTCCAACACTTTAATTCACTGTACAAAGTGAATGGAGTGTTGCTTCACTTTCTAAATTCTGTCCTTTCAGAGAAAATCACTTTCCTTTGAAAGTGCCTTAAGCAACTTGCAAGCATTCACAAGAAACACTAATGCGTTTTTATGAAAGAGAAGCACTCTGTTCCAACACTTCAATTCACTGCACGAAGGGAATGGAGTGTTGCTTCACTTTCTAAATGATGTCCTTTCAGAGAAAACCACTTTCCTTTGAAAGTGCCTTAAGCTACTTACAAGCATTCACCAGAAACTCACATGCGTTTCTCTGAAAGAGAAGCAGTCTGTTCCAACACTTCAATTCACTCTGCGAAGTGAATGGAGTGTTGCTTCACTTTCTAAATGTTGTCCTTTCAGAGAAAATCACTTTCCATTGAAAGTGCCTTAAGCTACTTGCAAGCATTAGTAAGAAACTCACTTGCGTTTCTCTGAAAGAGAAGCAGTCTGTTCCAACACTTCAATTCACTGTGCGAAGTGAATGGAGTGTTGCTTCACTTTCTAAATGATGTCCTTTCAGAGAAAATCACTTTCCTTTGAAAGTGCCTTAAGCTACTTACAAGCATTCAACAGAAACTCACATGCATTTCTCTGAAAGAGAAGCAGTCTGTTCCAACATTTCAATTCTCTGTGCGAAGTGAATGGAGTGTTGCTTCACTTTCTAAAAGCTGTCCTTTCAGAGAAAATCACTTTCCTTTGAAAGTGCCTTAACCTATTTACAAGCATTCACAAGAAACACTAATGCGTTTCTATGAAAGAGAAGCAGTCTGTTCCAACACTTCAATTCATTGCACGAAGGGAATGCAGTGTTGCTTTACTTTCTAAATGCTGTCCTTTCAGAGAAAATCACTTTCCTTTGAAAGAGCCTTGAGCTACTTACAAGCATTCAACAGAAACTCACATGCATTTCTCTGAAAGAGAAGCAGTCTGTTCCAACACTTTAATTCACTGTGCGAAGTGAATGGAATGTTACTTCACTTTCTAAAGGCTGTTCTTTCAGAGAAAATCACTTTCCTTTGAAAGTGCCTTAAGCTACTTGCAAGCATTAGGAAGAAACTCACATGCGTTTCTCTGAAAGAGAAGCAGTCTGTTCCAACACTTCAATTCAGTGTGCGAAGTGAATGGAGTGTTGCCTCACTTTCTAAATGCTGTCCTTTCAGAGAAAATCACTTTCCA
Organism: Myodes glareolus; assembly: GCF_982192425.1. Lineage (NCBI taxonomy): Eukaryota > Metazoa > Chordata > Mammalia > Rodentia > Cricetidae > Myodes > Myodes glareolus. The sequence goes on from NW_028263225.1 coordinate 24,071, forward strand.
TTGAAAGTGCCTTAAACTACTTTCAAGCATTCACAAAAAACTCAAATGCGTTTCTCTGAAAGAGAAGCAGTCTGTTCCAACACTTCAATTCACTGTGCGAAATGAATGGAGTGTTGCTTCACTTTCTAAATGCTGTCCTTTCAGAGAAAATCCCTTTCCTTTGAATGTGCCTTACGCTACTTACAAGCATTCAACAGAAACTCATATGCATTTCTCTGAAAGAGAAGCAATCTGTTCCAACAATTCAATTCTCTGTGCGAAGTGAAAGGAGTGTTGCTTCACTTTTTAAATGCTGTCCTTTCAGAGAAAATCCCTTTCCTTTGAATGTGCCTTAAGCTACTTACAAGCATTCAACAGAAACTCACATGCATTTCTCTGAAAGAGAAGCAATCTGTTCAAACACTTCAATTCTCTGTGCGAAGTGAATGGAGTGTTGCTTCACTTTCTAAATGCTGTCCTTTCAGAGAAAACCACTTTCCTTTGAAAGTGCCTTAAGCTACTTACAAGCATTCACCAGAAACTCACATGCGTTTCTCTGAAAGAGAAGCAGTCTGTTCCAACACTTCAATTCACTCTGCAAAGTGAATGGAGTGTTGCTTCACTTTCTAAATGCTGTCCTTTCAGAGAAAATCACTTTCCATTGAATGTGCCTTAAGCTACTTGCAAGCATTAGTAAGAAACTCACATGCGTTTCTCTGAAAGAGAAGCAGTCTGTTCCAACACTTCAATTCACTGTGCGAAGTGAATGGAGTGCTGCTTCACTTTCTAAATGATGTCCTTTCAGAGAAAATCACTTTCCTTTGAAAGTGCCTTAAGCTACTTACAAGCATTCAACAGAAACTCACATGCATTTCTCTCAAAGAGAAGCAGTCTGTTCCAACATTTCAATTCTCTGTGCGAAGTGAATGGAGTGTTGCTTCACTTTCTAAATGCTGTCCTTTCAGAGAAAATCACTTTCCTTTCAAAGTGCCTTAAGCTATTTGCAAGCATTCACAAGAAACACTAATGCGTTTCTATGAAAGAGAAGCAGTCTGTTCCAACACTTCAATTCATTGCACGAAGGGAATGCAGTGTTGCTTTACTTTCTAAATGCTGTCCTTTCAGAGAAAATCACTTTCCTTTGAAAGAGCCTTGAGCTACTTACAAGCATTCAACAGAAACTCACATGCATTTCTCTGAAAGAGAAGCAGTCTGTTCCAACACTTTAATTCACTGTGCGAAGTGAATGGAATGTTACTTCACTTTCTAAAGGCTGTTCTTTCAGAGAAAATCACTTTCCTTTGAAAGTGCCTTAAGCTACTTGCAAGCATTAGGAAGAAACTCACATGCGTTTCTCTGAAAGAGAAGCAGTCTGTTCCAACACTTCAATTCACTGTGCGAAGTGAATGGAGTGTTGCCTCACTTTCTAAATGCTGTCCTTTCAGAGAAAATCACTTTCCATTGAAAGTGCCTTAAACTACTTTCAAGCATTCACAAAAAACTCACATGCGTTTCTCTGAAAGAGAAGCAGTCTGTTCCAACACTTCAATTCACTGTGCGAAGTGAATGGAGTGTTGCTTCACTTTCTAAATGCTGTCCTCTCAGAGAAAATCCCTTTCCTTTGAATGTGCCTTAAGCTACTTACAAGCATTCAACAGAAACTCATATGCATTTCTCTGAAAGAGAAGCAATCTGTTCCAACAATTCAATTCTCTGTGCGAAGTGAAAGGAGTGTTGCTTCACTTTTTAAATGCTGTCCTTTCAGAGAAAATCCCTTTCCTTTGAATGTGCCTTAAGCTACTTACAAGCATTCAACAGAAACTCACATGCATTTCTCTGAAAGAGAAGCAATCTGTTCAAACACTCCAATTCTCTGTGCGAAGTGAATGGAGTGTTGCTTCACTTTCTAAATGCTGTCCTTTCAGAGAAAATCACTTTCCTTTGAAAGTGCCTTAAGCTACTTGCAAGCATTCACAAGAAACACTAATGCGTTTCTATGAAAGAGAAGCAGTCTGTTCCAACACTTCAATTCATTGCACGAAGGGAATGGAGTGTTGCTTTACTTTCTAAATGCTGTCCTTTCAGAGAAAATCACTTTCCTTTGAAAGAGTCTTGAGCTACTTACAAGCATTCAACAGAAACTCACATGCATTTCTCTGAAAAAGAAGCAGTCTGTTCCAACACTTCAATTCACTGTGCGAAGTGAATGGAGTGTTGCTTCAGTTTCTAAATGCTGTCCTTTCAGAGAAAATCAATTTCCTTTGAAAGTGCCTTAAGCTACTTTCTAGGAAGAAGCTCACATGCGTTTCTCTGAAAGAGAAGCAGTCTGTTCCAACACTTCAATTCACTGTGCGAAGTGAATGGAGTGTTGCTTCACTTTCTAAATGATGTCCTTTCAGAGAAAATCACTTTCCTTTGAAAGTGCCTTAAGCTACTTACAAGCATTCAACAGACTCTCACATGCATTTCTCTGAAAGAGAAGCAGTCTGTTCCAACATTTCAATTCTCTGTGCGAAGTGAATGGAGTGTTGCTTCACTTTCTAAATGCTGTCCTTTCAGAGAAAATCACTTTCCTTTGAAAGTGCCTTAAGCTATTTGCAAGCATTCACAAGAAACACTAATACGTTTCTATGAAAGAGAAGCAGTCTGTTCCAACACTTCAATTCATTGCACGAAGGGAATGCAGTGGTGCTTTACTTTCTAAATGCTGTCCTTAAAGAGAAAATCACTTTCCTTTGAAAGAGCCTTGAGCTACTTACAAGCATTCAACAGAAACACACATGCATTTCTCTGAAAGAGAAGCAGTCTGTTCCAACACTTTAATTCACTGTGCGAAGTGAATGGAATGTTACTTCACTTTCTAAAGGCTGTTCTTTCAGAAAAAATCACTTTCCTTTGAAAGTGCCTTAAGCTACTTGCAAGCATTAGGAAGAAACTCACATGGGTTTCTCTGAAAGAGAAGCAGTCTCTTCCAACACTTCAATTCACTGTGCGAAGTGAATGGAGTGTTGCCTCACTTTCTAAATGCTGTCCTTTCAGAGAAAATCACTTTCCATTGAAAGTGCCTTAAACTACTTTCAAGCATTCACAAAAAACTCACATGCGTTTCTCTGAAAGAGAAGCAGTCTGTTCCAACACTTCAATTCACTGTGCGAAGTGAATGGAGTGTTGCTTCACTTTCTAAATGCTGTCCTTTCAGAGAAAATCCCTTTCCTTTGAATGTGCCTTAAGCTACTTACAAGCATTCAACAGAAACTCACATGCATTTCTCTGAAAGAGAAGAAATCTGTTCCAACACTTCAATTCTCTGTGCGAAGTGAATGGAGTGTTGCTTCACTTTCTAAATGCTGTCCTTTCAGAGAAAATCACTTTCCTTTGAACGTGCCTTAAGCTACTTTCAAGCATACATAAAAAACTCAAATGCGTTTCTCTGAAAGAGAAGCAGTCTGTTCCAACACTTCAAATCATTGCGCGAAGGGAATGGAGTGTTGCTTTACTTTCTAAATGCTGTCCTTTCAGAGAAAATCACTTTCCTTTGAAAGAGCCTTAAGCTACTTACAAGCATTCACCAGAAACTCATATGCGTTTCTCTGAAAGAGAAGCAGTCTGTTCCAACACTTCAATTCACTCTGCGAAGTGAATGGAGTGTTGCTTCACTTTCTAAATGCTGTCCTTTCAGAGAAAATCACTTTCCTTTGAATGTGCCTCAAGCTACTTGCAAGCATTAGTAAGAAACTCACATGCGTTTCTCTGAAATAGAAGCAGTCTGTTCCAACACTTCAATTCACTGTGCGAAGTGAATGGAGTGTTGCTTCACTTTCTAAATGAAGTCCTTACAGAGAAAATCACTTTCCTTTGAAAATGCCTTAAGCTACTTACAAGCATTCAACAGAAACTCACATGCATTTCTCTGAAAGAGAAGCAGTCTGTTCCAACATTTCAATTCTCTGTGCGAAGTGAATGGAGTGTTGCTTCACTTTCTAAATGCTGTCCTTTCAGAGAAAATCCCTTTCCTTTGAATGTGCCTTAAGCTACTTACAAGCATTCAACAGAAACTCACATGCATTTCTCTGAAAGAGAAGAAATCTGTTCCAACACTTCAATTCTCTGTGCGAAGTGAATGGAGTGTTGCTTCACTTTCTAAATGCTGTCCTTTCAGAGAAAATCACTTTCCATTGAAAGTGCCTTAAACTAATTTCAAGCATTCACAAAAAACTCACATGCGTTTCTCTGAAAGAGAAGCAGTCTGTTCCAACACTTCAATTCACTGTGCGAAGTGAATGGAGTGTTGCTTCACTTTCTAAATGCTGTCCTTTCAGAGAAAATCCCTTTCCTTTGAATGTGCCTTAAGCTACTTACAAGCATTCAACAGAAACTCATATGCATTTCTCTGAAAGAGAAGCAATCTGTTCCAACACTTCAATTCTCTGTGCGAAGTGAATGGAGTGTTGCTTCACTTTTTAAATGCTGTCCTTTCAGAGAAAATCCCTTTCCTTTGAATATGCCTTAAGCTACTTACAAGCATTCAACAGAAACTCACATGCATTTCTCTGAAAGTGAAGCAATCTGTTCCAACACTTCAATTCTCTGTGCGAAGTGAATGGAGTGTTGCTTCACTCTCTAAATGCTGTCCTTTCAGAGAAAATCACTTTCCTTTGAAAGTGCCTTAAGCTACTTGCTATGAAGAAGCTCACATGCGTTTCTCTGAAAGAGAAGCAATCTGTTCCAACACTTCAATTCACTGTGTGAAGTGAATGGTGTGTTGCTTCACTTTCTAAATGCTGTCCTTTCAGAGAAAATCACTTTCCTTTGAAAGTGCCTTAAGCTACTTACAAGCATTCAACAGAAACTCACATGCGTTTCTCTGAAACAGAAGCAGTCTGTTCCAACACTTCAATTCACTTTGCGAAGTGAATGGAGTGTTGCTTCACTTTCTAAATGCTGTCCTTTCAGAGAAAATCACTTTCCTTTGAAAGTGCCTTAAGCTACTTACAAGCATTCAACAGAAACTCACATGCATTTCTCTGAAAGAGAAGCAGTCTGTTCCAACACTTCAATTCACTGTGCGAAGTGAATGGAGTGTTGCTTCACTTTCTAAATTCTGTCCTTTCAGAGAAAATCACTTTCTTTTGAAAGTGCCTTAAACTACTTTCAAGCATTCACAAAAAACGCACATGCGTTTCTCTGAAAGAGAAGCAGTCTGTTCCAACACTTCAATTCACTGTGCAAAGTGAATGGAGTGTGCTTCACTTTCTAAATGCTTTCCTTTCAGAGAAAATCACTTTCCTTTGAAAGTGCCTTAAGCAAATTGCAAGCATTCACAAGAAACACTAATGCGTTTATATGAAAGAGAAGCAGTCTGTTCCAACACTTCAATTCACTGCACGAAGGGAATGGAGTGTTGCTTCACTTTCTAAATGCTGTCCTTTCAGAGAAAATCACTTTCCTTTGAAAGTGCCTTAAGCTACTTGCAAGCATTAGGAAGAAACTCACATGCGTTTCTCTGAAAGAGAAACAGTCTGTTCCAACACTTCAATTCACTGTGCGAAGTGAATGGAGTGTTGCTTCACTTTCTAAATGCTGTCCTTTCAGAGAAAATCACTTTCCTTTGAAAGTGCCTTAAGCTACTTACAAGCATTCAACAGAAACTCACATGCATTTCTCTGAAAGAGAAGCAGTCTGTTCCAACACTTCAATTCTCTGTGCGAAGTGAATGGAGTGTTGCTTCACTTTCTAAATGCTGTCCTTTCAGAGAAAATCACTTTTCTTTGAAACTGCCTTAAGCAACTTGCAAGCATTCACAAGAAACGCTAATGCGTTTCTATTAAAGAGAAGCACTCTGTTCCAACACTTCAATTCACTGTGCGAAGTGAATGGAGTGTTGCTTCACTTTCTAAATGCTGTCCTTTCAGAGAAAATCACTTTCCTTTGAAAGTGCCTTAAGCTACTTGCAAGCATTAGGAAGAAACTCACATGCGTTTCTCTGAAAGAGAAGCAGTCTGTTCCAACACTTCAATTCACTGTGCGAAGTGAATGGAGTGTTGCTTCACTTTCTAAATGCTGTCCTTTCAGAGAAAATCACTTTCCTTTGAAAGTGCCTTAAGCTACTTACAAGCATTCACCAGAAACTCACATGCCTTTCTCTGAAAGAGAAGCAGTCTGTTCCAACACCTCAATTCACTGTGTGAATTGAATGGAGTGTTGCTTCACTTTCTAAATGCTGTCCATTCAGAGAAAATCACTTTCCTTTGAAAGTGCCTTAAGCAACTTGCAAGCATTCAACAGAAACTCACATGCATTTCTCTGAAAGAGAAGCAGTCTGTTCCAACACTTCAATTCACTGTGCGAAGTGAATGGAGTGTTGTTTCACTTTCTAAATGCTGTACTTTCAGAGAAAATCACTTTTGTTTGAAAGTGCTTTAGGCAACTTTCAAGCATTCACAAGAAACTCACATGCATTTCTCTGAAAGATAAGCCTTCTCTTCCAACACTTCAATTCACTGTGTGAAGTGGATGGAGTGTTGCTTCACTTTCTAAATGCTGTCCTTTCAGAGAAAATCACTTTCCTTTGAAAGAACCTTAAGCTACTTACAAGCATTCACAAGAAACACTAATGCGTTTCTATGAAAGTCAAGCAGTCTCTTCCAACACTTCAATTCACTGTCCGAAGTGAATGGAGTGTTGCTTCGCTTTCTAAATGCTGTCCTTTCAGAGAAAATCACTTTCCTTTGAAAGTGCCTTAAGCTACTTACAAGCATTCAACAGAAACTCTCATGCATTTCTCTGAAAGAGAAGCAATCTGTTCCAACACTTCAATTCACTGTGCGAAGTAATGGAGTGTTACTTCACTTTCTAAATTCTGTCCTTTCAGAGAATATCACTTTCCTCTGAAAGTGCCTTAAAGTACTTTCAAGCATTCACAAAAAACTCACATGCGTTTCTCTGAAAGAGTAGCAGTCTGTTCCAACACTTCAATTCACTGTGCGAAGTGAATGGAGTGTTGCTTCACTTTCTAAATGCTGTCCTTTCAGAGTAAATCACTTTCCTTTGAAAGTGCCTTAAGCAACTTGCAAGCATTCACAAGAAACACTAATGCGTTTCTTTGAAAGAGTAGCACTCTGTTCCAACACTTCAATTCACTGCACGAAGGGATTGGAGTGTTGCTTGACTTTCTAAATGCTGTCCTTTCAGAGAAAATCACTTTCCTTTGTAAGTGCCTTAAGCTACTAACAAGCATTCACCAGAAACTCACAAGCGTTTCTCTGAAAGAGAAGCAGTCTCTTCCAACACTTCAATTCACTGTGCAAAGTGAATGGAGTTTTGCTTCACTTTCTAAATGCTGTCCTTTCAGAGAAAATCACTTTCCTTTGAAAGTGCCTTAAGCTAATTACAAGCATTCAACAGAAACTCACATGCATTTCTCTGAAAGAGAAGCAGTCTGTTCCAACACTTCAGTTCACTGTGCAAAGTGAATGGAGTGTTGCTTCACTTTCTAAATTCTGTCCTTTCAGAGAAAATCACTTTCATTTGAAAGTGCCTTAAGCTACTTGCAAGCATTAGGAAGAAACTCTCATGCATTTCTCTGAAAGAGAAGCAGTCTGTTCCAACACTTCAATTCACTGTGCGAAGTGAATGGAGTGTTGCTTCACTTTCTAAATTCTGTCCTTTCAGAGAAAATCACTGTCCTTTGAAAGTGCCTTAAACTACTTTCAAGCATTCACAAAAAACTCACATGCGTTTCTCTGAAAGAGTAGCAGTCTGTTCCAACACTTCAATTCACTGTGCGAAGTGAATGGAGTGTTGCTTCACTTTCTAAATGCTGTCCTTTCAGAGAAAATCACTTTCCTTTGAAAGTGCCTTAAGCAACTTGCAAGCATTCACAAGAAACACTAATGCGTTTCTATGAAAATTTGCACTCTGTTCCAACACTTCAATTCACTGCACGAAGGGAATGGAGTGTTGCTTCACTTTCTAAATGCTGTCCTTTCAGAGAAAATCACTTTCCTTTGAAAGTGCCTTAAGCTACTTACAAGCATTCACCAGAAACTCACATGCGTTTCTCTGAAAGAGAAGCAGTCTGTTCCAACACTTCAATTCACTGTGCAAAGTGAATGGAGTGTTGCTTCACTTTCTAAATGCTGTCCTTTCAGAGAAAATCACTTTCTTTGAAAGTGCCTTAAGCTAATTACAAGCATTCAACAGAAACTCACATGCATTTCTCTGAAAGAGAAGCAGTCTGTTCCAACACTTAAGTTCATTGTGCAAAGTGAATGGAGTGTTGCTTCACTTTCTAAATTCTGTCCTTTCAGAGAAAATCACTTTCCTTTGAAAGTGCCTTAAACTACTTTCAAGCATTCATAAAAACTCACATGTGTTTCTCTGAAAGAGAAGCAGTCTGTTCCAATACTTCAATTCACTGTGCTAAGTGAATGGAGTGTTGCCTCAATTTCTAAATGCTGTCCTTTCAGAGAATATCACTTTCCTTTGAAAGTGCCTTAAGCTACTTACAAGCATTCAACAAAAACTCACATGCGTTTCTCTGAAAGAGAAGCAGTCTGTTCCATAACTTCAATTCACTGTGCGAAGTGAATGGAGTGTTACTTCACTTTCTAAATGCTGTCCTTTCAGAGAAAATCACTTTCCTTTGAAAGTGCCTTAAGCTACTTACAAGCATTCAACAGAAACTCACATGCATTTCTCTGAAAGAGAAGCAGTCTGTTCCAACACTTCAATTCACTGTGAGAAGTGAATGGAGTGTTGTTTCACTTTCTAAATGCTGTACTTTCAGAGAAAATCACTTTTGTTTGAAAGTGCTTTAGGCAACTTTCAAGCATTCACAAGAAACTCACATGCATTTCTCTGAAAGATAAGCCTTCTCTTCCAACACTTCAATTCACTGTGTGAAGTGGATGGAGTGTTGCTTCACTTTCTAAATGCTGTCCTTTCAGAGAAAATCACTTTCCTTTGAAAGAACCTTAAGCTACTTACAAGCATTCACAAGAAACACTAATGCGTTTCTATGAAAGTCAAGCAGTCTCTTCCAACACTTCAATTCACTGTCCGAAGTGAATGGAGTGTTGCTTCACTTTCTAAATGCTGTCCTTTCAGAGAAAATCACTTTCCTTTGAAAGTGCCTTAAGCTACTTACAAGCATTCAACAGAAACTCTCATGCATTTCTCTGAAAGAGAAGCAATCTGTTCCAACACTTCAATTCACTGTGCGAAGTAATGGAGTGTTACTTCACTTTCTAAATTCTGTCCTTTCAGAGAATATCACTTTCCTCTGAAAGTGCCTTAAAGTACTTTCAAGCATTCACAAAAAACTCACATGCGTTTCTCTGAAAGAGTAGCAGTCTGTTCCAACACTTCAATTCACTGTGCGAAGTGAATGGAGTGTTGCTTCACTTTCTAAATGCTGTCCTTTCAGAGTAAATCACTTTCCTTTGAAAGTGCCTTAAGCAACTTGCAAGCATTCACAAGAAACACTAATGCGTTTCTTTGAAAGAGTAGCACTCTGTTCCAACACTTCAATTCACTGCACGAAGGGATTGGAGTGTTGCTTGACTTTCTAAATGCTGTCCTTTCAGAGAAAATCACTTTCCTTTGTAAGTGCCTTAAGCTACTAACAAGCATTCACCAGAAACTCACAAGCGTTTCTCTGAAAGAGAAGCAGTCTCTTCCAACACTTCAATTCACTGTGCAAAGTGAATGGAGTTTTGCTTCACTTTCTAAATGCTGTCCTTTCAGAGAAAATCACTTTCCTTTGAAAGTGCCTTAAGCAACTTGCAAGCATTCACAAGAAACACTAATGCGTTTCTATGAAAATTTGCACTCTGTTCCAACACTTCAATTCACTGCACGAAGGGAATGGAGTGTTGCTTCACTTTCTAAATGCTGTCCTTTCAGAGAAAATCACTTTCCTTTGAAAGTGCCTTAAGCTACTTACAAGCATTCACCAGAAACTCACATGCGTTTCTCTGAAAGAGAAGCAGTCTGTTCCAACACTTCAATTCACTGTGCAAAGTGAATGGAGTGTTGCTTCACTTTCTAAATGCTGTCCTTTCAGAGAAAATCACTTTCTTTGAAAGTGCCTTAAGCTAATTACAAGCATTCAACAGAAACTCACATGCATTTCTCTGAAAGAGAAGCAGTCTGTTCCAACACTTAAGTTCATTGTGCAAAGTGAATGGAGTGTTGCTTCACTTTCTAAATTCTGTCCTTTCAGAGAAAATCACTTTCCTTTGAAAGTGCCTTAAACTACTTTCAAGCATTCATAAAAACTCACATGTGTTTCTCTGAAAGAGAAGCAGTCTGTTCCAATACTTCAATTCACTGTGCTAAGTGAATGGAGTGTTGCCTCAATTTCTAAATGCTGTCCTTTCAGAGAATATCACTTTCCTTTGAAAGTGCCTTAAGCTACTTACAAGCATTCAACAAAAACTCACATGCGTTTCTCTGAAAGAGAAGCAGTCTGTTCCATAACTTCAATTCACTGTGCGAAGTGAATGGAGTGTTACTTCACTTTCTAAATGCTGTCCTTTCAGAGAAAATCACTTTCCTTTGAAAGTGCCTTAAGCTACTTACAAGCATTCAACAGAAACTCACATGCATTTCTCTGAAAGAGAAGCAGTCTGTTCCAACACTTCAATTCACTGTGAGAAGTGAATGGAGTGTTGCTTCACTTTCTAAATGCTGTCCTTTCAGAGAAAATCACTTTCCTTTGAAAGTGCCTTAAGCTACTTACAAGCATTCAACAGAAACTCACATGCATTTCTCTGAAAGAGAAGCAATCTGTTCCAACACTTCAATTCACTGTGTAAAGTGAATGGAGTGTTGCTTCACTTTCTAAATTCTGTCCTTTCAGAGAAAATCACTTTCCTTTGAAAGTGCCTTAAAGTACTTTCAAGCATTCACAAAAAACTCACATGCGTTTCTCTGAAAGAGAAGCAGTCTGTTCCAACACTTCAATTCACTGTGCGAAGTGAATGGAGTGTTGCTTCACTCTCTAAATGCTGTCCTTTCAGAGAAAATCACTTTCCTTTGAAAGTGCCTTAAGCAACTTGCAAGCATTCACAAGAAACACTAATGCGTTTCTTTGAAAGAGTAGCACTCTGTTCCAACACTTCAATTCACTGCACGAAGGGATTGGAGTGTTGCTTGACTTTCTAAATGCTGTCCTTTCAGAGAAAATCACTTTCCTTTGAAAGTGCCTTAAGCTACTTACAAGCATTCACCAGAAACTCACAAGCGTTTCTCTGAAAGAGAAGCAGTCTGTTCCAACACTTCAATTCACTGTGCAAAGTGAATGGAGTGTTGCTTCCCTTTCTAAATGCTGTCCTTTCAGAGAAAATCACTTTCCTTTGAAAGTGCCTTAAGCTAATTACAAGCATTCAACAGAAACTCACATGCATTTCTCTGAAAGAGAAGCAGTCTGTTCCAACACTTCAGTTCACTGTGCAAAGTGAATGGAGTGTTGCTTCACTTTCTAAATTCTGTCCTTTCAGAGAAAATCACTTTCCTTTGAAAGTGCCTTAAACTACTTTCAAGCATTCTTAAAAACTCACATGTGTTTCCCTGAAAGAGAAGCAGTCTGTTCCAATACTTCAATTCACTGTGCTAAGTGAATGGAGTGTTGCCTCAATTTCTAAATGCTGTCCTTTCAGAGAATATCACTTTCCTTTGAAAGTGCCTTAAGCTACTTACAAGCATTGAACAAAAACTCACATGCGTTTCTCTGAAAGAGAAGCAGTCTGTTCCAACACTTCAATTCACTGTGCGAAGTGAATGGAGTGTTGCTTCACTTTCTAAATGCTGTCCTTTCAGAGAAAATCACTTTCCTTTGAAAGTGCCTTAAGCTACTTACAAGCATTCAACAGAAACTCACATGCATTTCTCTGAAAGAGAAGCAGTCTGTTCCAACACTTCAGTTCACTGTGCGAAGTGAATTTAGTGTTGCTTCACTTTCTAAATGCTGTCCTTTCAGAGAAAATCACTTTCCTTTGAAAGTGCCTTAAGCTACTTACAAGCATTCAACAGAAACTCACATGCATTTCTCTGAGAGAGAAGCAATCTGTTCCAACACTTCAATTCACTGTGTAAAGTGAATGGAGTGTTGCTTCACTTTCTAAATTCTGTCCTTTCAGAGAAAATCACTTTCCTTTGAAAGTGCCTTAAAGTACTTTCAAGCATTCACAAAAAACTCACATGCGTTTCTCTGAAAGAGTAGCAGTCTGTTCCAACACTTCAATTCACTGTGCGAAGTGAATGGAGTGTTGCTTCACTTTCTAAATGCTGTCCTTTCAGAGAAAATCACTTTCCTTTGAAAGTGCCTTAAGCAACTTGCAAGCATTCACAAGAAACACTAATGCGTTTCTTTGAAAGAGTAGCACTCTGTTCCAACACTTCAATTCACTGCACGAAGGGATTGGAGTGTTGCTTGACTTTCTAAATGCTGTCATTTCAGAGAAAATCACTTTCCTTTGAAAGTGCCTTAAGCTACTTACAAGCATTCACCAGAAACTCACAAGCGTTTCTCTGAAAGAGAAGCAGTCTGTTCCAACACTTCAATTCACTGTGCAAAGTGAATGGAGTGTTGCTTCACTTTCTAAATGCTGTCCTTTCAGAGAAAATCACTTTCCTTTGAAAGTGCCTTAAGCTAATTACAAGCATTCAACAGAAACTCACATGCATTTCTCTGAAAGAGAAGCAGTCTGTTCCAACACTTCAGTTCACTGTGCAAAGTGAATGGAGTGTTGCTTCACTTTCTAAATTCTGTCCTTTCATAGAAAATCACTTTCCTTTGAAAGTGCCTTAAGCTACTTTCAAGCATTCATAAAAAACTCACATGCGTTTCCCTGAAAGAGAAGCAGTCTGTTCCAACACTTCAATTCACTGTGCGAAGTGAATGGAGTGTTGCCTCACTTTCTAAATGCTGTCCTTTCAGAGAAAATCACTTTCCTTTGAAAGTGCCTTAAGCAACTTGCAAGCATTCACAAGAAACACTAATGCGTTTCTATGAAAGATTAGCACTCTGTTCCAACACTTCAACTCACTGCACGAAGGGAATGGAGTGTTGCTTCACTTTCTAAATGCTGTCCTTTCAGAGAAAATCACTTTCCTTTGAAAGTGCCTTAAGCTACTTACAAGCATTCACCAGAAACTCACATGCGTTTCTCTGAAAGAGAAACAGTCTGTTCCAACACTTCAATTCACTAAGCGAAGTGAATGGAGTGTTGCTTCACTTTCTAAATTATGTCCTTTCAGAGAAAATAACTTTCCTTTGAAAGTGCCTTAAGTTTCTTGCAAGCATTAGGAAGAAACTCACATGCATTTCTCTGAAAGAGAAGCAATCTGTTCCAACACTTCAATTCTCTGCGCGAAGTGAATGGAGTGTTGCCTCACTTTCGAAATGCTGTCCTTTCAGAGAAAATCACTTTCCTTTGAAAGTGCCTTAAGCTTCTTGCAAGCATTAGGAAGAAACTAACATGCGTTTCTCTGAAAGAGAAGCAGTCTGTTCCAACACTTCAATTCACTGTGCGAAGTGAATGGAGTGTTGCTTCACTTTCTAAATGCTGTCCTTTCAGAGAAAATCACTTTCCTTTGAAAGTGCCTTAAGCTACGTACAAGCATTCAACAGAAACTCACATGCATTTCTCTGAAAGAGAAGCAGTCTGTTCCAACACTTCAATTCTCTGTGCGAAGTGAATGGAGTGTTGCTTCACTTTCTAAATGCTGTCCTTTCAGAGAAAATCACTTTTCTTTGAAACTGCCTTAAGCAACTTGCAAGCATTCACAAGAAACACTAATGCGTTTCTATTAAAGAGAAGCACTCTGTTCCAACACTTCAATTCACTGTACGAAGTGAATGGAGTGTTGCTTCACTTTCTAAATGCTGTCCTTTCAGAGAAAATCACTTTCTTTGAAAGTGCCTTAAGCTACTTGCAAGCATTAGGAAGAAACTCACATGTGTTTCTCTGAAAGAGAAGCAGTCTGTTCCAACACTTCAATTCACTGTGCGAAGTGAATGGAGTGTTGCTTCACTTTCTAAATGCTGTCCTTTCAGAGAAAATCACTTTCCTTTGAAAGTGCCTTAAGCTACTTACAAGCATTCACCAGAAACTCACATGCCTTTCTCTGAAAGAGAAGCAGTCTGTTCCAACACCTCAATTCACTGTGTGAAGTGAATGGAGTGTTGCTTCACTTTCTAAATGCTGTCCATTCAGAGAAAATCACTTTCCTTTGAAAGTGCCTTAAGCAACTTGCAAGCATTCAACAGAAACTCACATGCATTTCTCTGAAAGAGAAGCAGTCTGTTCCAACACTTCAATTCACTGTGCGAAGTGAATGGAGTGTTGTTTCACTTTCTAAATGCTGTACTTTCAGAGAAAATCACTTTTGTTTGAAAGTGCCTTAGGCAACTTTCAAGCATTCACAAGAAACTCACATGCATTTCTCTGAAAGATAAGCCTTCTCTTCCAACACTTCAATTCACTGTGCGAAGTGGATGAAGTGTTGCTTCACTTTCTAAATGCTGTCCTTTCAGAGAAAATCACTTTCCTTTGAAAGAACCTTAAGCTACTTACAAGCATTCACAAGAAACACTAATGCGTTTCTATGAAAGTCAAGCAGTCTCTTCCAACACTTCAATTCACTGTCCGAAGTGAATGGAGTGTTGCTTCACTTTCTAAATGCTGTCCTTTCAGAGAAAATCACTTTCCTTTGAAAGTGCCTTAAGCTACATACAAGCATTCAACAGAAACTCTCATGCATTTCTCTGAAAGAGAAGCAATCTGTTCCAACACTTCAATTCACTGTGCGAAGTAATGGAGTGTTACTTCACTTTCTAAATTCTGTCCTTTCAGAGAATATCACTTTCCTCTGAAAGTGCCTTAAAGTACTTTCAAGCATTCACAAAAAACTCACATGCGTTTCTCTGAAAGAGTAGCAGTCTGTTCCAACACTTCAATTCACTGTGCGAAGTGAATGGAGTGTTGCTTCACTTTCTAAATGCTGTCCTTTCAGAGTAAATCACTTTCCTTTGAAAGTGCCTTAAGCAACTTGCAAGCATTCACAAGAAACACTAATGCGTTTCTTTGAAAGAGTAGCACTCTGTTCCAACACTTCAATTCACTGCACGAAGGGATTGGAGTGTTGCTTGACTTTCTAAATGCTGTTCTTTCAGAGAAAATCACTTTCCTTTGAAAGTGCCTTAAGCTACTAACAAGCATTCACCAGAAACTCACAAGCGTTTCTCTGAAAGAGAAGCAGTCTCTTCCAACACTTCAATTCACTGTGCAAAGTGAATGGAGTTTTGCTTCACTTTCTAAATGCTGTCCTTTCAGAGAAAATCACTTTCCTTTGAAAGTGCTTTAAGCTAATTACAAGCATTCAACAGAAACTCACATGCATTTCTCTGAAAGAGAAGCAGTCTGTTCCAACACTTCAGTTCACTGTGCAAAGTGAATGGAGTGTTGCTTCACTTTCTAAATTCTGTCCTTTCAGAGAAAATCACTTTCCTTTGAAAGTGCCTTAAGCTACTTGCAAGCATTAGGAAGAAACTCTCATGCATTTCTCTGAAAGAGAAGCAGTCTGTTCCAACACTTCAATTCACTGTGCGAAGTGAATGGAGTGTTGCTTCACTTTCTAAATTCTGTCCTTTCAGAGAAAATCACTGTCCTTTGAAAGTGCCTTAAACTACTTTCAAGCATTCACAAAAAACTCACATGCGTTTCTCTGAAAGAGTAGCAGTCTGTTCCAACACTTCAATTCACTGTGCGAAGTGAATGGAGTGTTGCTTCACTTTCTAAATGCTGTCCTTTCAGAGAAAATCACTTTCCATTGAAAGTGCCTTAAGGAACTTGCAAGCATTCACGAGAAACACTAATGCGTTTCTATGAAAGATTTGCACTCTGTTCCAACACTTCAATTCACTGCACGAAGGGAATGGAGTGTTGCTTCACTTTCTAAATGCTGTCCTTTCAGAGAAAATCACTTTCCTTTGAAAGTGCCTTAAGCTACTTACAAGCATTCACCAGAAACTCACATGCGTTTCTCTGAAAGAGAAGCAGTCTGTTCCAACACTTCAATTCACTGTGCAAAGTGAATGGAGTGTTGCTTCACTTTCTAAATGCTGTCCTTTCAGAGAAAATCACTTTCTTTGAAAGTGCCTTAAGCTAATTACAAGCATTCAACAGAAACTCACATGCATTTCTCTGAAAGAGAAGCAGTCTGTTCCAACACTTAAGTTCAGTGTGCAAAGTGAATGGAGTGTTGCTTCACTTTCTAAATTCTGTCCTTTCAGAGAAAATCACTTTCCTTTGAAAGTGCCTTAAACTACTTTCAAGCATTCATAAAAACTCACATGTGTTTCTCTGAAAGAGAAGCAGTCTGTTCCAATACTTCAATTCACTGTGCTAAGTGAATGGAGTGTTGCCTCAATTTCTAAATGCTGTCCTTTCAGAGAATATCACTTTCCTTTGAAAGTGCCTTAAGCTACTTACAAGCATTCAACAGAAACTCACATGCATTTCTCTGAAAGAGAAGCAGTCTGTTCCATAACTTCAATTCACTGTGCGAAGTGAATGGAGTGTTACTTCACTTTCTAAATGCTGTCCTTTCAGAGAAAATCACTTTCCTTTGAAAGTGCCTTAAGCTACTTACAAGCATTCAACAGAAACTCACATGCATTTCTCTGAAAGAGAAGCAGTCTGTTCCAACACTTCAATTCACTGTGCGAAGTGAATGGAGTGTTGCTTCACTTTCTAAATGCTGTCCTTTCAGAGAAAATCACTTTCCTTTGAAAGTGCCTTAAGCTACTTACAAGCATTCAACAGAAACTCACATGCATTTCTCTGAAAGAGAAGCAATCTGTTCCAACACTTCAATTCACTGTGTAAAGTGAATGGAGTGTTGCTTCACTTTCTAAATTCTGTCCTTTCAGAGAAAATCACTTTCCTTTGAAAGTGCCTTAAAGTACTTTCAAGCATTCACAAAAAACTCACATGCGTTTCTCTGAAAGAGAAGCAGTCTGTTCCAACACTTCAATTCACTGTGCGAAGTGAATGGAGTGTTGCTTCACTTTCTAAATGCTGTCCTTTCAGAGAAAATCACTTTCCTTTGAAAGTGCCTTAAGCAACTTGCAAGCATTCACAAGAAACACTAATGCGTTTCTTTGAAAGAGTAGCACTCTGTTCCAACACTTCAATTCACTGCACGAAGGGATTGGAGTGTTGCTTGACTTTCTAAATGCTGTCCTTTCAGAGAAAATCACTTTCCTTTGAAAGTGCCTTAAGCTACTTACAAGCATTCACCAGAAACTCACAAGCGTTTCTCTGAAAGAGAAGCAGTCTGTTCCAACACTTCAATTCACTGTGCAAAGTGAATGGAGTGTTGCTTCACTTTCTAAATGCTGTCCTTTCAGAGAAAATCACTTTCCTTTGAAAGTGCCTTAAGCTAATTACAAGCATTCAACAGAAACTCACATGCATTTCTCTGAAAGAGAAGCAGTCTGTTCCAACACTTCAGTTCACTGTGCAAAGTGAATGGAGTGTTGCTTCACTTTCTAAATTCTGTCCTTTCAGAGAAAATCACTTTCCTTTGAAAGTGTCTTAAGCAACTTGCAAGCATTCACAAGAAACACTAATGCGTTTCTCTGAAAGATTAGCACTCTGTTCCAACACTTCAACTCACTGCACGAAGGGAATGGAGTGTTGCTTCACTTTCTAAATCCTGTCCTTTCAGAGAAAATCACTTTCCTTTGAAAGTGCCTTAAGCTACTTTCAAGCATTCACAAGAAACAATAATGCGTTTCTATGAAAGAGAAGCAGTCTGTTCCAACACTTCAATTCATTACGCGAAGGGAATGGAGTGTTGCTTTGCTTTCTAAATGCTCTCCTTTCAGAGAAAATCACTTTCCTTTGAAAGAGCCTTGAGCTATTTACAAGCACTCAACAGAAACTCACATGCAATTCTCTGAAAGAGAAGAAGTCTGTTCCAACATTTCAATTCACTGTGCGAAGTGAATGGAATGTTACTTCACTTTCTAAATGCTGTCCTTTCAGAGAAAATCACTTTCCTTTGAAAGTGCCTTAAGCTACTTTCTAGCATTCACAGGAAACACACATGCGTTTCTCGGAAAGAGAAGCAGTCTGTTCCAACACTTCAATTCACTGTGCGAAGTGAATGGAATGTTACTTCACTTTCTAAATGCTGTCCTTTCCGAGAAAATCACGTTCCTTTGAAAATGCCTTAAGCTACTTACAAGCATTCACCAGAAACTCACATGTGTTTCTCTGAAAGAGAAGCAATCTGTTCCAACATTTCAATTCACTGTGCAAATTTAATGGAGTGTTGCCTCACTTTCGAAATGCTGTCCTTTCAGAGAAAATCACTTTCCTTTGAAAGTGCCTTAAGCTAATTACAAGCATTCAACAGAAACTCACATGCATTTCTCTGAAAGAGTAGCAGTCTGTTCCAACACTTCAATTCACTGTGCAAAGTGAATGGAGTGTTGCTTCACTTTCTAAATTCTGTCCTTTCAGAGAAAATCACTTTCCTTTGAAAGTGCCTTAAGCTACTTGCAAGCATTCACAAGAAACACTAATGCGTTTCTATGAAAGAGAAGCAGTCTGTTCCAACACTTCAATTCATTGCGCGAAGGGAATGGAGTGTTGCTTTACTTTCTAAATGCTGTCCTTTCAGAGAAAATCACTTTCCTTTGAAAGAGCCTTGAGCTACTTACAAGCATTCAACAGAAACTCACATGCATTTCTCTGAAAGAGAAGCAGTCTGTTCCAACACTTCAATTCACTGTGCGAAGTGAATGGAATGTTACTTCACTTTCTAAATGCTGTCCTTTCAGAGAAAATCACTTTCCTTTGAAAGTGCCTTAAGCTACTTTCTAGCATTCACAGGAAACACACATGCGTTTCTCTGAAAGAGAAGCAGTCTGTTCCAACACTTCAATTCACTGTGCAAAGTGAATGGAGTGTTGCCTCACTTTCGAAACGCTGTCCTTTCATAGAAAATCACTTTCCTTTGAAAGTGCCTTAAGCTACTTGCAAGCATTCACAAGAAACACTAATGCGTTTCTATGAAAGAGAAGCAGTCTGTTCCAACACTTCAATTCACTGTGCGAAGTGAATGGAGTGTTGCTTCACTTTCTAAATGCTGTCCTTTCAGAGAAAATCCCTTTCCTTTGAATGTGCCTTAAGCTACTTACAAGCATTAAACAGAAACTCACATGCATTTCTCTGAAAGAGAAGCAATCTGTTCCAACACTTCAATTCTCTGTGCAAAGTGAATGGAGTGTTGCTTCACTTCCTAAATCCTGACCTTTCAGAGAAAATCACTTTCCTTTGAAAGTGCCTTAAGCTACTTGCAAGCATTCACAAGAAACACTAATGCGTTTCTATGAAAGAGAAGCAGTCTGTTCCAACACTTCAATTCATTGCGCGAAGGGAATGGAGTGTTGCTTTACTTTCTAAATGCTGTCCTTATAGAGAAAATCAATTTCCTTTGAAAGAGCCTTGAGCTACATACAAGCATTCAACAGAAACTCACATGCATTTCTCTGAAAGAGAAGCAGTCTGTTCCAACACTTCAATTCACTGTGCGAAGTGAATGGAATGTTACTTCAATTTCTAAATGCTGTCCTTTCAGAGAAAATCACTTTCCTTTGAAAGTGCCTTAAGCTACTTACAAGCATTCAACAGAAACTCACATGCATTTCTCTGAAAGAGAAGCAATCTGTTCCAACACTTCAATTCACTGTGCAAAGTGAATGGAGTGTTGCCTCACTTTCTAAATGCTGTCCTTTCATAGAAAATCACGTTCCTTTGTTAGTGCCTTAAGCTACTTACAAGCATTTAACAGAAACTCACATGCGTTTCTCTGAAAGAGAAGCAGTCTGTTCCAACACTTCAATTCACTGTGCGAAGTGAAAGGAGTGTTGCTTCACTTTCTAAATGCTGTCCTTTCAGAGAAAATCACGTTCCTTTGTTAGTGCCTTAAGCTACTTGCAAGCATTAGGAAGAAACTCACATGCGTTTCTCTGAAGGAGAAGCAGTCTGTTCCAACACTTCAATTCACTGTGTGAAGTGAATGGAGTGTTGCCTCACTTTTTAATGCTGTCCTTTCAGAGAAAATCACTTTCCCTTGAAAGTGCCTTAAGCTACTTACAAGCATTTAACAGAAACTCACATGCGTTTCTCTGAAAGAGAAGCAGTCTGTTCCAACACTTCAATTCACTGTGCGAAGTGAATGGAGTGTTGCTTCACTTTCTAAATGCTGTTCTTTCAGAGAAAATCACTTTCCTTTGAAAGTGCCTTAAGCTACTTACAAGCATTCACCAGAAACTCACATGCGTTTCTCTGAAAGAGAAGCAGTCTGTTCCAACACTTCAATTCACTGTGCGAAGTGAATGGAGTGTTGCCTCACTTTCTAAATGCTGTCCTTTCATAGAAAATCACTTTCCATTGAAAGTGCCTTAAACTACTTTCAACCATTCACAAAAAACTCACATGCGTTTCTCTGAAAGAGAAGCAGTCTGTTCCAACACTTCAATTCACTGTGCGAAGTGAATGGAGTGTTGCCTCACTTTCTAAATGCTGTCCTTTCATAGAAAATCACTTTCCATTGAAAGTGCCTTAAACTACTTTCAACCATTCACAAAAAACTCACATGCGTTTCTCTGAAAGAGAAGCAGTCTGTTCCAACACTTCAATTCACTGTGCGAAGTGAATGGAGTGTTGCTTCACTTTCTAAATGCTGTCCTTTCAGAGAAAATCCCTTTCCTTTGAAAGTGCCTTAAGCTACTTACAAGCATTCAACAGAAACTCACATGCATTTCTCTGAAGGAGAAGCAATCTGTTCCAACACTTCAATTCTCTGTGCAAAGTGAATGGAGTGTTGCTTCACTTTCTAAATCCTGTCCTTTCAGAGAAAATCACTTTCCTTTGAAAGTGCCTTAAGCTACTTGCAAGCATTCACAAGAAACACTAATGCGTTTCTATGAAAGAGAAGCAGTCTGTTCCAACACTTCAATTCATTGCGCGAAAGGAATGGAGTGTTGCTTTACTTTCTAAATGCTGTCCTTTCCGAGAAAATCACTTTTCTTTGAAAGAGCCTAGAGCTACTTACAAGCATTCAACAGAAACTCACATGCATTTCTCTGAAAGAGAAGCAGTCTGTTCCAACACTTCAATTCACTGTGCGAAGTGTATGAAGTGTTGCTTCACTTTCTAAATGCTGTCCTTTCAGAGAAAATCACTTTCCTTTGAAAGTGCCTTAAGCTACTTTCTAGCATTCACAGGAAACACACATGCGTTTCTCTGAAAGAGAAGCAGTCTGTTCCAACATTTCAATTCACTGTGCAAAGTGAGTGGAGTGTTGCCTCACTTTCGAAACGCTGTCCTTTCATAGAAAATCACTTTCCTTTGAAAGTGCCTTAAGCTACTTGCAAGCATTCACAAGAAACACTAATGCGTTTCTATGAAAGAGAAGCAGTCTGTTCCAACACTTCAATTCACTGTGCGAAGTGAATGGAGTGTTGCTTCACTTTCTAAATTCTGTCCTTTCAGAGAAAATCACTTTCCATTGAACGTGCCTTAAACTACTTTCAAGCATTCACCAGAAACTCACATGCGTTTCTCTGAAAGAGAAGCAGTCTGTTCCAACACTTCAGTTCACTGTGCGAAGTGAATGGAGTGTTGCTGCACTTTCTAAATGCTGTCCTTTCAGAGAAAATCACTTTCCTTTGAAAGTGCCTTAAGCTACTTCCAAGCATTCACCAGAAACTCACATGCGTTTCTCTGAAAGAGAAGCAGTCTGTTCCAATACTTCAATTCACTGTGCGAAGTGAATGGAGTGTTGCTTCACTTTCTAAATGCTGTCCTTTCAGAGAAAATCACTTTCCTTTGAAAGTGCCTTAAGCTACTTTCTAGCATTCACAGGAAACACACATGCGTTTCTCTGAAAGAGAAGCAGTCTGTTCCAACACTTCAATTCACTGTGCAAAGTGAATGGAGTGTTGCCTCACTTTCGAAACGCTGTCCTTTCATAGAAAATCACTTTCCTTTGAAAGTGCCTTAAGCTACTTGCAAGCATTCACAAGAAACACTAATGCGTTACTTTGAAAGAGAAGCAGTCTGTTCCAACACTTCAATTCACTCTGCGAAGTGAATGGAGTGTTGCTTCACTTTCTAAATGCTGTCCTTTCAGAGAAAATCACGTTCCTTTGTTAGTGCCTTAAGCTACTTGCAAGCATTAGGAAGAAACTCACATGCGTTTCTCTGAAGGAGAAGCAGTCTGTTCCAACACTTCAATTCACTGTGTGAAGTGAATGGAGTGTTGCCTCACTTTCTAAATGCTGTCCTTTCAGAGAAAATCACATTCCTTTGAAAGTGCCTTAAGCTACTTGCAAGCATTAGGAAAAAACTCACATGCGTTTCTCTAAAAGAGAAGCAGTCTGTTCCAACACTTCAATTCACTGTGCGAAGTGAATGGAGTGTTGCTTCACTTTCTATATGCTGTCCTTTCAGAGAAAATCACTATCCTTTGAAAGTGCCTTAAGCTAATGGAAGCATTAGGAAGAAACTCACATGCGTTTCTCTGAAAGAGAAGCAGTCTGTTCCAACACTTCAATTAACTGTGCGAAGTGAATGGAGTGTTGCCTCACTTTCTAAATGCTGTCCTTTCAGAGAAAATCACTTTCCATTGAAAGTGCCTTGAACTACTTTCAACCATTCACAAAAAACTCACATGTGTTTCTCTGAAAGAGAAGCAGTCTGTTCCAACACTTCAATTCACTGTGCGAAGTGAATGGAGTGTTGCTTCACTTTCTAAATGCTGTCCTTTCAGAGAAAATCACTTTCCTTTGATAGTGCCTTAAGCTACTTGCAAGCATTAGGAAGAAACTCACATGCGTTTCTCTGAAAGAGAAGCAGTCTGTTCCAACACTTCAATTCACTGTGTGAAGTGAATAGAGTGTTACCTCACTTTCTAAATGCTGTCCTTTCAGAGAAAATCACTTTCCTTTGAACGTGCCTTAAGCTACTTACAAGCATTTAACAGAAACTCACATGCGTTTCTCTGAAAGAGAAGCAGTCTGTTCCAACTCTTCAATTCACTGTGCGAAGTGAATGGAGTTTTGCTTCAGTTTCTAAATGCTGTTATTTCAGAGAAAATCACTTTCCTTTGAAAGTGCCTTAAGCTACTTGCAAGCATTAGGAAGAAACTCACATGCGTTACTCTGAAAGAGAAGCAGTCTGTTCCAACACTTCAATTCACTGTGCGAAGTGAATGGAGTGTTGGTTAACTTTCTAAATGCTGTCCTTTCAGAGAAAATCACTTTCCTTTGAAAGTGCCTTAAGCTACTTGCAACCATTCACAAAAAACTCACTTGCGTTTCTCTGAAAGAGAAGCAGTCTGTTCCAACACTTCAATTCACTGTGCGAAGTGAATGGAGTGTTGCTTCACTTTCTAAATGCTGTCCTTTCAGAGAAAATCCCTTTCCTTTGAATGTGCCTTAAGCTACTTACAAGCATTCAACAGAAACTCACATGCATTTCTCTGAAAGAGAAGCAATCTGTTTCAACACTTCAATTCTCTGTGCAAAGTGAATGGAGTGTTGCTTCACTTTCTAAATCCTGTCCTTTCAGAGAAAATCACTTTCCTTTGAAAGTGCCTTAAGCTACTTGCAAGCATTCACAAGAAACACTAATGCGTTTCTATGAAAGAGAAGCAGTCTGTTCCAACACTTCAATTCATTGCGCGAAGGGAATGGAGTGTTGCTTTACTTTCTAAATGCTGTCCTTTCAGAGAAAATCACTTTCCTTTGAAAGAGCCTTGAGCTACTTACAAGCATTCAACAGAAACTCACATGCATTTCTCTGAAAGAGAAGCAGTCTGTTCCAACACTTCAATTCACTGTGCGAAGTGAATGGAATGTTACTTCACTTTCTAAATGCTGTCCTTTCAGAGAAAATCACTTTCCTTTGAAAGTGCCTTAAGCTACTTTCTAGCATTCACAGGAAACACACATGCGTTTCTCTGAAAGAGAAGCAGTCTGTTCCAACACTTCAGTTCACTGTGCAAAGTGAATGGAGTGTTGCCTCACTTTCGAAACGCTGTCCTTTCATAGAAAATCACTTTCCTTTGAAAGTGCCTTAAGCTACTTGCAAGCATTCACAAGAAACACTAATGCGTTTCTATGAAAGAGAAGCAGTCTGTTCCAACACTTCAATTCACTGTGCGAAGTGAATGGAGTGTTGCTTCACTTTCTAAATGCTGTCCTTTCAGAGAAAATCCCTTTCCTTTGAATGTGCCTTAAGCTACTTACAAGCATTAAACAGAAACTCACATGCATTTCTCTGAAAGAGAAGCAATCTGTTCCAACACTTCAATTCTCTGTGCAAAGTGAATGGAGTGTTGCTTCACTTTCTAAATCCTGACCTTTCAGAGAAAATCACTTTCCTTTGAAAGTGCCTTAAGCTACTTGCAAGCATTCACAAGAAACACTAATGCGTTTCTATGAAAGAGAAGCAGTCTGTTCCAACACTTCAATTCATTGCGCGAAGAGAATGGAGTGTTGCTTTACTTTCTAAATGCTGTCCTTATAGAGAAAATCACTTTCCTTTGAAAGAGCCTTGAGCTACATACAAGCATTCAACAGAAACTCACATGCATTTCTCTGAAAGAGAAGCAGTCTGTTCCAACACTTCAATTCACTGTGCGAAGTGAAAGGAGTGTTGCTTCACTTTCTAAATGCTGTCCTTTCAGAGAAAATCACGTTCCTTTGTTAGTGCCTTAAGCTACTTGCAAGCATTAGGAAGAAACTCACATGCGTTTCTCTGAAGGAGAAGCAGTCTGTTCCAACACTTCAATTCACTGTGTGAAGTGAATGGAGTGTTGCCTCACTTTTTAATGCTGTCCTTTCAGAGAAAATCACTTTCCTTTGAAAGTGCCTTAAGCTACTTACAAGCATTTAACAGAAACTCACATGCGTTTCTCTGAAAGAGAAGCAGTCTGTTCCAACACTTCAATTCACTGTGCGAAGTGAATGGAGTGTTGCTTCACTTTCTAAATGCTGTTCTTTCAGAGAAAATCACTTTCCTTTGAAAGTGCCTTAAGCTACTTACAAGCATTCACCAGAAACTCACATGCGTTTCTCTGAAAGAGAAGCAGTCTGTTCCAACACTTCAATTCACTGTGCGAAGTGAATGGAGTGTTGCCTCACTTTCTAAATGCTGTCCTTTCATAGAAAATCACTTTCCATTGAAAGTGCCTTAAACTACTTTCAACCATTCACAAAAAACTCACATGCGTTTCTCTGAAAGAGAAGCAGTCTGTTCCAACACTTCAATTCACTGTGCGAAGTGAATGGAGTGTTGCCTCACTTTCTAAATGCTGTCCTTTCATAGAAAATCACTTTCCATTGAAAGTGCCTTAAACTACTTTCAACCATTCACAAAAAACTCACATGCGTTTCTCTGAAAGAGAAGCAGTCTGTTCCAACACTTCAATTCACTGTGCGAAGTGAATGGAGTGTTGCTTCACTTTCTAAATGCTGTCCTTTCAGAGAAAATCCCTTTCCTTTGAAAGTGCCTTAAGCTACTTACAAGCATTCAACAGAAACTCACATGCATTTCTCTGAAGGAGAAGCAATCTGTTCCAACACTTCAATTCTCTGTGCAAAGTGAATGGAGTGTTGCTTCACTTTCTAAATCCTGTCCTTTCAGAGAAAATCACTTTCCTTTGAAAGTGCCTTATGCTACTTGCAAGCATTCACAAGAAACACTAATGCGTTTCTATGAAAGAGAAGCAGTCTGTTCCAACACTTCAATTCATTGCGCGAAAGGAATGGAGTGTTGCTTTACTTTCTAAATGCTGTCCTTTCCGAGAAAATCACTTTTCTTTGAAAGAGCCTAGAGCTACTTACAAGCATTCAACAGAAACTCACATGCATTTCTCTTAAAGAAAAGCAGTCTGTTCCAACACTTCAATTCACTGTGTGAAGTGAATGGAATGTTACTTCACTTTCTAAATGCTGTCCTTTCAGAGAAAATCACTTTCCTTTGAAAGTGCCTTAAGCTACTTTCTAGCATTCACAGGAAACACACATGCGTTTCTCTGAAAGAGAAGCAGTCTGTTCCAACACTTCAATTCACTGTGCAAAGTGAGTGGAGTGTTGCCTCACTTTCGAAACGCTGTCCTTTCATAGAAAATCACTTTCCTTTGAAAGTGCCTTAAGCTACTTGCAAGCATTCACAAGAAACACTAATGCGTTTCTATGAAAGAGAAGCAGTCTGTTCCAACACTTCAATTCACTGTGCGAAGTGAATGGAGTGTTGCTTCACTTTCTAAATTCTGTCCTTTCAGAGAAAATCACTTTCCATTGAACGTGCCTTAAACTACTTTCAAGCATTCACCAGAAACTCACATGCGTTTCTCTGAAAGAGAAGCAGTCTGTTCCAACACTTCAGTTCACTGTGCGAAGTGAATGGAGTGTTGCTGCACTTTCTAAATGCTGTCCTTTCAGAGAAAATCACTTTCCTTTGAAAGTGCCTTAAGCTACTTCCAAGCATTCACCAGAAACTCACATGCGTTTCTCTGAAAGAGAAGCAGTCTGTTCCAATACTTCAATTCACTGTGCGAAGTGAATGGAGTGTTGCTTCACTTTCTAAATGCTGTCCTTTCAGAGAAAATCACTTCCTTTGAAAGTGCCTTAAGCTACTTTCTAGCATTCACAGGAAACACACATGCGTTTCTCTGAAAGAGAAGCAGTCTGTTCCAACACTTCAATTCACTGTGCAAAGTGAATGGAGTGTTGCCTCACTTTCGAAACGCTGTCCTTTCATAGAAAATCACTTTCCTTTGAAAGTGCCTTAAGCTACTTGCAAGCATTCACAAGAAACACTAATGCGTTACTTTGAAAGAGAAGCAGTCTGTTCCAACACTTCAATTCACTCTGCGAAGTGAATGGAGTGTTGCTTCACTTTCTAAATGCTGTCCTTTCAGAGAAAATCACGTTCCTTTGTTAGTGCCTTAAGCTACTTGCAAGCATTAGGAAGAAACTCACATGCGTTTCTCTGAAGGAGAAGCGGTCTGTTCCAACACTTCAATTCACTGTGTGAAGTGAATGGAGTGTTGCCTCACTTTCTAAATGCTGTCCTTTCAGAGAAAATCACTTTCCTTTGAACGTGCCTTAAGCTACTTGCAAGCATTAGGAAGAAACTCACATGCGTTTCTCTAAAAGAGAAGCAGTCTGTTCCAACACTTCAATTCACTGTGCGAAGTGAATGGAGTGTTGCTTCACTTTCTATATGCTGTCCTTTCAGAGAAAATCACTATCCTTTGAAAGTGCCTTAAGCTAATGGAAGCATTAGGAAGAAACTCACATGCGTTTCTCTGAAAGAGAAGCAGTCTGTTCCAACACTTCAATTAACTGTGCGAAGTGAATGGAGTGTTGCCTCACTTTCTAAATGCTGTCCTTTCAGAGAAAATCACTTTCCATTGAAAGTGCCTTGAACTACTTTCAACCATTCACAAAAAACTCACATGTGTTTCTCTGAAAGAGAAGCAGTCTGTTCCAACACTTCAATTCACTGTGCGAAGTGAATGGAGTGTTGCTTCACTTTCTAAATGCTGTCCTTTCAGAGAAAATCACTTTCCTTTGATAGTGCCTTAAGCTACTTGCAAGCATTAGGAAGAAACTCACATGCGTTTCTCTGAAAGAGAAGCAGTCTGTTCCAACACTTCAATTCACTGTGTGAAGTGAATAGAGTGTTACCTCACTTTCTAAATGCTGTCCTTTCAGAGAAAATCACTTTCCTTTGAACGTGCCTTAAGCTACTTACAAGCATTTAACAGAAACTCACATGCGTTTCTCTGAAAGAGAAGCAGTCTGTTCCAACTCTTCAATTCACTGTGCGAAGTGAATGGAGTTTTGCTTCAGTTTCTAAATGCTGTCCATTCGGAGAAAATCACTTTCCTTTGAAAGTGCCTTAAGCTAATTTCTAGCATTCACAGGAAACACACATGCGTTTCTCTGAAAGAGAAGCAGTCTGTTCCAACACTTCATTCACTGTGCAAAGTGAATGGAGTGTTTCCTCACTTTCGAAATGCTGTCATTTCATAGAAAATCACTTTCCGTTGAAAGTGCCTTAAGCTACTTTGCAAGCATTCACAAGAAACACTAATGCGTTTCTATGAAAGAGAAGCAGTCTGTTCCAACACTTCAATTCATTGCGCGAAGGGAATGGAGTGTTGCTTTACTTTCTAAATGCTGTCCTTTCAGAGAAAATCACTTTCCTTTGAAAGAGCCTTGAGCTACTTACAAGCATTCAACAGAAACTCACATGCATTTCTCTGACAGAGAAGCAGTCTGTTCCAACACTTCAATTCACTGTGCGAAGTGAATGGAATGTTACTTCACTTTCTTAATGCTGTCCTTTCCGAGAAAATCACGTTCCTTTGAAAATGCCTTAAGCTACTTACAAGCATTCACCAGAAACTCACATGTGTTTCTCTGAAAGAGAAGCAATCTGTTCCAACACTTCAATTCACTGTGCAAAGTGAATGGAGTGTTGCCTCACTTTCGAAATGCTGTCCTTTCAGAGAAAATCACTTTCCTTTGAAAGTGCCTTAAGCTAATTACAAGCATTCAACAGAAACTCACATGCATTTCTCTGAAAGAGAAGCAGTCTGTTCCAACACTTCAATTCACTGTGCGAAGTGAATGGAGTGTTGCTTCACTTTCTAAATGATGTCATTTCAGAGAATATCACTTTCCTTTGAAAGTGCCTTAAGCTATTTACAAGCATTCAACAGAAACTCACATGCATTTCTCTGAAAGAGAAGCAGTCTGTTCCAACACTTCAATTCACTGTGCGAAGTGAATGGAGTGTTGCTTCACTTTCTAAATTCTGTCCTTTCAGAGAAAATCACATTCCATTGAAAGTGCCTTAAACTACTTTCAAGCATTCACCAGAAACTCACATGCGTTTCTCTGAAAGAGAAGCAGTCTGTTCCAACACTTCAGTTCACTGTGCGAAGTGAATGGAGTGTTGCTTCACTTTATAAATGCTGTCCTTTCAGAGAAAATCACTTTCCTTTGATAGTGCCTTAAGCTACTTGCAAGCATTAGGAAGAAACTCACATGCGTTTCTCTGAAAGAGAAGCAGTCTGTTCCAACACTTCAATTCACTGTGTGAAGTGAATAGAGTGTTGCCTCACTTTCTAAATGCTGTCCTTTCAGAGAAAATCACTTTCCTTTGAACGTGCCTTAAGCTACTTACAAGCATTTAACAGAAACTCACATGCGTTTCTCTGAAAGAGAAGCAGTCTGTTCCAACACTTCAATTCACTGTGCGAAGTGAATGGAGTGTTGCTTCACTTTCTAAATGCTGTCCTTTCAGAGAAAATCACTTTCCTTTGAACGTGCCTTAAGCTACTTGCAAGCATTCACAAGAAACACTAATGCGTTTCTATGAAAGTGAAGCAGTCTGTTCCAACACTTCAATTCATTGCGCGAAGGGAATGGAGTGTTGCTTTACTTTCTAAATGCTGTCCTTTCAGAGAAAATCACTTTCCTTTGAAAGAGCCTTAAGCTACTTACAAGCATTCAACAGAAACTCACATGCATTTCTCTGAAAGAGAAGCAGTCTGTTCCAACACTTCAATTTACTGTACAAAGTGAATGGAGTGTTGCTTCACTTTCTAAATGCTGTCCTTTCAGAGAAAATCACTTTCCTTTGAAAGTGCCTTAAGCAACTTGCAAGCATTCACAAGAAACACTAATGCGTTTCTATGAAAGAGAAGCACTCTGTTCCAACACTACAATTCACTGCAAGAAGGGAATGGAGTGTTGCTTCACTTTCTAAATGCTGTCCTTTGAGAGAAAATCACTTTCCTTTGAAAGTGCCTTAAGCTACTTGCAAGCATTAGGAAGAAACTCACATGCGTTTCTCTGAAAGAGAAGCAGTCTGTTCCAACACTTCAATTCACTGTGCGAAGTGTATGAAGTGTTGCTTCACTTTCTAAATTCTGTCCTTTCAGAGAAAATCACTTTCCTTTGAAAGTGCCTTTAACTACTTTCAAGCATTAACAATAAACTCACATGCGTTTCTCTTAAAGAGAAGCAGTCTGTTCCAACTCTTCAATTCACTGTGCGAAGTGAATGGAGTGTTGCTTCACTTTCTAAATGCTGTCCTTTCAGAGAAAATCACTTTCTTTTGAAAGTGCCTTAAGCTACTTACAAGCATTCAACAGAAACTCACATGCGTTTCTCTGAAAGAGAAGCAGTCTGTTCCAACAGTTCAATTCACTGTGCGAAGTGAATGGAGTGTTGCTTCACTTTCTAAATGGAGTCCTTTCAGAGTAAATCACTTTCCTTTGAAAGTGCCTTAAGCTACTTGCAAGCATTAGGAAGAAACTCACATGCATTTCTCTGAAAGAGAAGCAGTCTGTTCCAAGACTTCAATTCACTGTGCGAAGTGAATGGAGTGTTGCTTCACTTTCTAAATGCTGTCCTTTCAGAGAAAATCACTTTCCTTTGAAAGTGCCTTAAGCTACTTGCAAGCATTAGGAAGAAACTCACATGCGTTTCTCTGAAAGAGAAGCAGTCTTTTCCAACACTTCAATTCACTGTGAAGTGAATGGAGTGTTGCCTCACTTTCTAAATGCTGTCCTTTCAGAGAAAATCACTTCCCTTTGAAAGTGCCTTAAGCTACTTACAAGCATTCAACAGAAGCTCACATGCCTTTCTCTGAAAGAGAAGCAGTCTGTTCCAACACTTCAATTCACTGTGCAAAGTGAATGGAGTGTTGCTTCACTTTCTAAATACTGTCCTTTCAGGAAAATCACTTTCCTTTGAAAGTGCCGTAAGCAACTTGCAAGCATTCACAAGAAACACTAATGCGTTTATGTGAAAGAAAAGCACTCTGTTCCAACAATTCAATTCACTGCACGAAGGGAATGGAGTGCTGCTTCACTTTCTAAATGCTGTCCTTTCAGAGAAAATCACTTTCCTTTGAAAGTGCCTTAAGCTACTTACAAGCATTCACCAGAAACTCACATGCGTTTCTCTGAAAGAGAAGCAGTCTGTTCCAACACTTCAATTCACTGTGCGAAGTGAATGGAGTGTTGCCTCACTTTATAAATGCTGTCCTTTCAGAGAAAATCACTTTCCTTTGAACGTGCCTTAAGCTACTTACAAGCATTTAACAGAAACTCACATGCGTTTCTCTGAAAGAGAAGCAGTCAGTTCCAACACTTCAATTCACTGTGCGAAGTGAATGGAGTGTTGCTTCACTTTCTAAATGCTGTCCTTTCAGAGAAAATCACTTTCCTTTGAAAGTGCCTTAAGCTACTTGCAAGCATTCACAAGAAACACTAATGCGTTTCTATGAAAGTGAAGCAGTCTGTTCCAACACTTCAATTCATTGCGCGAAGGGAATGGAGTGTTGCTTTACTTTCTAAATGCTGTCCTTTCAGAGAAAATCACTTTCCTTTGAAAGAGCCTTAAGCTACTTACAAGCATTCAACAGAAACTCACATGTATTTCTCTGAAAGAGAAGCAGTCGGTTCCAACACTTCAATACACTGTACAAAGTGAATGGAGTGTTGCTTCACTTTCTAAATGCTGTTTTTTCAGAGAAAATCACTTTCCTTTGAAAGTGCCTTTAACTACTTTCAAGCTTTCACAATAAACTCACATGCGTTTCTCTTAAAGAGAAGCAGTCTGTTCCAACTCTTCAATTCACTGTGCGAAGTGAATGGAGTGTTGCTTCAGTTTCTAAATGCTGTCCTTTCGGAGAAAATCACTTTCCTTTGAATGTGCCTTAAGCTAATTTCTAGCATTCACAGGAAACACACATGCGTTTTTCTGAAAGAGAAGCAGTCTGTTCCAACACTTCATTCACTGTGCAAAGTGAATGGAGTGTTGCCTCACTTTCGAAATGCTGTCCTTTCATAGAAAATCACTTTCCGTTGAAAGTGCATTAAGCTGCTTGCAAGCATTCACAAGAAACACTAATGCGTTTCTATGAAAGAGAAGCAGTCTGTTCCAACACTTCAGTTCATTGCACGAAGGGAATGCAGTGTTGCTTTACTTTCTAAATGCTGTCCTTTCAGAGAAAATCACTTTCCTTTGAAAGAGCCTTGAGCTACTTACAAGCATTCAACAGAAACTCACATGCATTTCTCTGAAAGAAAGGAGTCTGTTCCAACACTTCAATTCTCTGTGTGAAGTGAATGGAGTGTTGCTTCACTTTCTAAATTCTGTCCTTTCAGAGAAAATAACTTTCCTTTGAAAGTGCCTTTAACTACTTTCAAGCATTCACAATAAACTCACATGCGTTTCTCTTAAAGAGAAGCAGTCTGTTCCAACTCTTCAATTCACTGTGCGAAGTGAATGGCGGGTTGCTTCAGTTTCTAAATGCTGTCCTTTCGGAGAAAATCACTTTCCTTTGAAAGTGCCTTAAGCAACTTGCAAGCATTCACAAGAAACTCATATGCGTTTCTCTGAAAGAGAAGCAGTCTGTTCCAATACTTCAATTCACTCTGCGAAGTGAATGGAGTGTTGCTTCAGTTTCTAAATGCTGTCCTTTCAGAGAAAATCACTTTCCATTGAAAATGCCTTAAACTACTTTCAAGCATTCACAAAAAACTCACATGCGTTTCTCTGAAAGAGAAGCAGTCTGTTCCAACACTTCAATTCACTGTGCGAAGTGAATGGAGTGTTGCTTCACTTTCTAAATGCTGTCCTTTCAGAGAAAATCCCTTTCCTTTGAAAGTGCCTTAAGCTACTTACAAGCATTCAACAGAAACTCAAATGCATTTCTCTGAAAGAGAAGAAATCTGTTCCAACACTTCAATTCTCTGTGCGAAGTGAATGGAGTGTTGCTTCACTTTCTAAATGCTGTCCTTTCAGAGAAAATCACTTTCCTTTGAAAGTGCCTTAAGCTACTTACAAGCATTCACCAGAAACTCACATGCGTTTCTCTGAAAGAGAAGCAGTCTGTTCCAACACTTCAATTCACTGTGCGAAGTGAATGGAGTGTTGCTTCACTTTCTAAATACTGTCCTTTCAGGAAAATCACTTTCCTTTGAAAGTGCCGTAAGCAACTTGCAAGCATTCACAAGAAACACTAATGCGTTTATGTGAAAGAAAAGCACTCTGTTCCAACAATTCAATTCACTGCACGAAGGGAATGGAGTGCTGCTTCACTTTCTAAATGCTGTCCTTTCAGAGAAAATCACTTTCCTTTGAAAGTGCCTTAAGCTACTTACAAGCATTCACCAGAAACTCACATGCGTTTCTCTGAAAGAGAAGCAGTCTGTTCCAACACTTCAATTCACTGTGCGAAGTGAATGGAGTGTTGCCTCACTTTATAAATGCTGTCCTTTCAGAGAAAATCACTTTCCTTTGAACGTGCCTTAAGCTACTTACAAGCATTTAACAGAAACTCACATGCGTTTCTCTGAAAGAGAAGCAGTCAGTTCCAACACTTCAATTCACTGTGCGAAGTGAATGGAGTGTTGCTTCACTTTCTAAATGCTGTCCTTTCAGAGAAAATCACTTTCCTTTGAAAGTGCCTTAAGCTACTTGCAAGCATTCACAAGAAACACTAATGCGTTTCTATGAAAGTGAAGCAGTCTGTTCCAACACTTCAATTCATTGCGCGAAGGGAATGGAGTGTTGCTTTACTTTCTAAATGCTGTCCTTTCAGAGAAAATCACTTTCCTTTGAAAGAGCCTTAAGCTACTTACAAGCATTCAACAGAAACTCACATGTATTTCTCTGAAAGAGAAGCAGTCTGTTCCAACACTTCAATACACTGTACAAAGTGAATGGAGTGTTGCTTCACTTTCTAAATGCTGTTTTTTCAGAGAAAATCACTTTCCTTTGAAAGTGCCTTTAACTACTTTCAAGCTTTCACAATAAACTCACATGCGTTTCTCTTAAAGAGAAGCAGTCTGTTCCAACTCTTCAATTCACTGTGCGAAGTGAATGGAGTGTTGCTTCAGTTTCTAAATGCTGTCCTTTCGGAGAAAATCACTTTCCTTTGAATGTGCCTTAAGCTAATTTCTAGCATTCACAGGAAACACACATGCGTTTTTCTGAAAGAGAAGCAGTCTGTTCCAACACTTCATTCACTGTGCAAAGTGAATGGAGTGTTGCCTCACTTTCGAAATGCTGTCCTTTCATAGAAAATCACTTTCCGTTGAAAGTGCATTAAGCTGCTTGCAAGCATTCACAAGAAACACTAATGCGTTTCTATGAAAGAGAAGCAGTCTGTTCCAACACTTCAGTTCATTGCACGAAGGGAATGCAGTGTTGCTTTACTTTCTAAATGCTGTCCTTTCAGAGAAAATCACTTTCCATTGAAAGAGCCTTGAGCTACTTACAAGCATTCAACAGAAACTCACATGCATTTCTCTGAAAGAAAGGAGTCTGTTCCAACACTTCAATTCTCTGTGTGAAGTGAATGGAGTGTTGCTTCACTTTCTAAATTCTGTCCTTTCAGAGAAAATAACTTTCCTTTGAAAGTGCCTTTAACTACTTTCAAGCATTCACAATAAACTCACATGCGTTTCTCTTAAAGAGAAGCAGTCTGTTCCAACTCTTCAATTCACTGTGCGAAGTGAATGGCGGGTTGCTTCAGTTTCTAAATGCTGTCCTTTCGGAGAAAATCACTTTCCTTTGAAAGTGCCTTAAGCAACTTGCAAGCATTCACAAGAAACTCATATGCGTTTCTCTGAAAGAGAAGCAGTCTGTTCCAATACTTCAATTCACTCTGCGAAGTGAATGGAGTGTTGCTTCAGTTTCTAAATGCTGTCCTTTCAGAGAAAATCACTTTCCATTGAAAATGCCTTAAACTACTTTCAAGCATTCACAAAAAACTCACATGCGTTTCTCTGAAAGAGAAGCAGTCTGTTCCAACACTTCAATTCACTGTGCGAAGTGAATGGAGTGTTGCTTCACTTTCTAAATGCTGTCCTTTCAGAGAAAATCCCTTTCCTTTGAAAGTGCCTTAAGCTACTTACAAGCATTCAACAGAAACTCAAATGCATTTCTCTGAAAGAGAAGAAATCTGTTCCAACACTTCAATTCTCTGTGCGAAGTGAATGGAGTGTTGCTTCACTTTCTAAATGCTGTCCTTTCAGAGAAAATCACTTTCCTTTGAAAGTGCCTTAAGCTACTTACAAGCATTCACCAGAAACTCACATGCGTTTCTCTGAAAGAGAAGCAGTCTGTTCCAACACTTCAATTCACTGTGCGAAGTGAATGGAGTGTTGCTTCACTTTCTAAATGCAGTCCTTTCAGAGAAAATCACTTTCCTTTGAAAGTGCCTTAAGCTACTTGCAAGCATTAGGAAGAAACTCACATGCGTTTCTCTGAAAGAGAAGCAGTCTGTTCCAACACTTCAGTTCACTGTGCGAAGTGAATGGAGTGTTGCTTCACTTTCTAAATGCTGTCCTTTCAGAGAAAATCACTTTCCTTTGAAAGTGCCTTAAGCTACTAGCAAGCATTAGGAAGAAACTCACATGCGTTTCTCTGAAAGAGAAGCAGTCTTTTCCAACACTTCAATTCACTGTGTGAAGTGAATGGAGTGTTGCCTCACTTTCTAAATGCTGTCCTTTCAGAGAAAATCACTTCCCTTTGAAAGTGCCTTAAGCTGCTTACAAGCATTCAACAGAAACTCACATGCGTTTCTCTGAAAGAGAAGCAGTCTGTTCCAACACTTCAATTCACTGTGCAAAGTGAATGGAGTGTTGCTTCACTTTCTAAATTCTGTCCTTTCAGAGAAAATCGCTTTCCTTTGAAAGTGCCTTAAGCTACTTTCAAGCATACATAAAAAACTCAAATGCGTTTCTCTGAAAGAGAAGCAGTGTGTTCCAACACTTCAAATCATTGCGCGAAGGGAATGGAGTGTTGCTTTACTTTCTAAATGCTGTCCTTTCAGAGAAAATCACTTTCCTTTGAAAGTGCCTTAAGCTATTTGCAAGCATTCACAAGAAACACTAATGCGTTTCTATGAAAGAGAAGCAGTCTGTTCCAACACTTCAATTCATTGCACGAAGGGAATGCTGTGTTGCTTCACTTTCTAAATGCTGTCCATTCAGAGAAAATCACTTTCCTTTGAAAGTGCCTTAAACTACTTTCAAGCATTCACAAAAAACTCACATGCGTTTCTCTGAAAGAGAAGCAGTCTGTTCCAACACTTCAATTCACTGCACGAAGGGAATGGAGTGTTGCTTCACTTTCTAAACGCTGTCCATTCAGAGAAAATCACTTTCCTTTGAAAGTGCCTTAAGCTACTTACAAGCATTCACCAGAAACTCACATGCATTTCTCTGAAAGAGAAGCAGTCTGTTCCAACACTTCAATTCACTGTGCGAAGTGAATGGAGTGTTGCTTCACTTTCTAAATGCTGTCCTTTCAGAGAAAATCACTTTCCTTTGAAAGTGCCTGAAGCTACTTGCAAGCATTAGGAAGAAACTCACATGCGTTTCTCTGAAAGAGAAGCAGTCTGTTCCAACACTTCAATTCACTGTGCGAAGTGAATGGAGTGTTGCTTCACTTTCTAAATGCTGTCCTTTCAGAGAAAATCACTTTCCATTGAAAGTGCCTTAAACTACTTTCAAGCATTCACAAAAAACTCACATGCGTTTCTCTGAAAGAGAAGCAGTCTGTTCCAACACTTCAATTCACTGTGCGAAGTGAATGGAGTGTTGCTTCACTTTCTAAATGCTGTCCTTTCAGAGAAAATCCCTTTCCTTTGAATGTGCCTTAAGCTACTTACAAGCATTCAACAGAAACTCACATGCATTTCTCTGAAAGAGAAGAAATCTGTTCCAACAATTCAATTCTCTGTGCGAAGTGAATGGAGTGTTGCTTCACTTTCTAAATGCTGTCCTTTCAGAGAAAATCACTTTCCTTTGAAAGTGCCTTAAGCTACTTTCAAGCATACATAAAAAACTCAAATGCGTTTCTCTGAAAGAGAAGCAGTGTGTTCCAAC
Organism: Myodes glareolus; assembly: GCF_982192425.1. NCBI lineage: Eukaryota > Metazoa > Chordata > Mammalia > Rodentia > Cricetidae > Myodes > Myodes glareolus. Next base: position 61,073 of record NW_028263225.1, read on the forward strand.
ACTTCAAATCATTGCGCGAAGGGAATGGAGTGTTGCTTTACTTTCTAAATGCTGTCCTTTCAGAGAAAATCACTTTCCTTTGAAAGAGCCTAAAACTACTTACAAGCATTCCACAGAAACTCAAATGCATTTCTCTGAAAGAGAAGCAGTCTGTTCCAACACTTCAATTCACTGTGCGAAGTGAATGGAGTGTTGCTTCACTTTCTAAATGCTGTCCTTTCAGAGAAAATCACTTTCCTTTGAAAGTGCCTTAAGCTACTTGCAAGCATTAGGAAGAAACTCACATGCGTTTCTCTGAAAGAGAAGCAGTCTTTTCCAACACTTCAATTCACTGTGTGAAGTGAATGGAGTGTTGCCTCACATTCTAAATGCTGTCCTTTCAGAGAAAATCACTTCCCTTTGAAAGTGCCTTAAGCTACTTACAAGCATTCACCAGAAACTCACATGCATTTCTCTGAAAGAGAAGCAGTCTGTTCCAACACTTCAATTCACTGTGCAAAGTGAATGGAGTGTTGCTTCACTTTCTAAACTCTGTCCTTTCAGAGAAAATCACTTTCCTTTGAAAGTGCCTTAAGCAACTTGCAAGCATTCACAAGAAACACTAATGCGCTTATGTGAAAGAGAAGCACTCTGTTCCAACACTTCAATTCACTGCACGAAGGGAATGGAGTGTTGCTTCACTTTCTAAATGCTGTCCTTTCAGAGAAAATCACTTTCCTTTGAAAGTGCCTTAAGCTACTTACAAGCATTCACCAGAAACTCACATGCGTTTCTCTGAAAGAGAAGCAGTCTGTTCCAACACTTCAATTCACTGTGCGAAGTGAATGGAGTGTTGCTTCACTTTCTAAATGCTGTCCTTTCAGAGAAAATCACTTTCCTTTGAAATTGCCTTAAGCTACTTGCAAGCATTAGGAAGAAACTCACATGCGTTTCTCTGAAAGAGAAGCACTCTGTTCCAACACTTCAATTCACTGCACGAAGAGAATGGAGTGTTGCTTCATTTTCTAAATGCTGTCCTTTCAGAGAAAATCACTTTCCTTTGAAAGTGCCTTAAGATACTTAAAAGCATTCACCAGAAACTCACATGCGTTTCTCTGAAAGAGAAGCAGTCTGGTCCAACACTTCAATTCACTGTGCGAAGTGAATGGAGTGTTGCTTCACTTTCTAAATGCTGTCCTTTCAGAGAAAATCCCTTTCCTTTGAATGTGCCTTAAGCAACTTACAAGCATTCAACAGAAACTCACATGCATTTCTCTGAAAGAGAAGAAATCTGTTCCAACACTTCAATTCTCTGTGCGAAGTGAATGGAGTGTTGCTTCACTTTCTAAATGCTGTCCTTTCAGAGAAAATCACTTTCCTTTGAAAGTGCCTTAAGCTACTTTCAAGCATACATAAAAAACTCAAATGCGTTTCTCTGAAAGAGAAGCAGTGTGTTCCAACACTTCAAAACATTGCCCGAAGGAAATGGAGTGTTGCTTTACTTTCTAAATGCTGTCCTTTCAGAGAAAATCACTTTCCTTTGAAAGTGCCTTAAGCAACTCGCAAGCATTCACAAGAAACACTAATGTGTTTCTATGAAAGAGAAGCAGTCTGTTCCAACACTTCAATTCACTCTGCGAAGTGAATGGAGTGTTGCTTCACTTTCTAAATGCTGTCCTTTCAGAGAAAACCACTTTCCTTTGAAAGTGCCTTAAGCTACTTGCAAGCATTAGGAAGAAACTCACATGCGTTTCTATGAAAGAGAAGCAGTCTGTTCCAACACTTCAATTCACTGTGTGAAGTGAATGGAGTGTTGCTTCACTTTCTAAATGATGTCCTTTCAGAGAAAATCACTTTCCTTTGAAAGTGCCTTAAGCTACTTACAAGCATTCAACAGAAACTCACATGCATTTCTCTGAAAGAGAAGCAGTCTGTTCCAACATTTCAATTCTCTGTGCGAAGTGAATGGAGTGTTGCTTCACTTTCTAAATGCTGTCCTTTCAGAGAAAATCACTTTCCTTTGAAAGTGCCTTAAGCTATTTGCAAGCATTCACAAGAAACACTAATGCGTTTCTATGAAAGAGAAGCAGTCTGTTCCAACACTTCAATTCATTGCACGAAGGGAATGCAGTGTTGCTTTACTTTCTAAATGCTGTCCTTTCAGAGAAAATCACTTTCCTTTGAAAGAGCCTTGAGCTACTTACAAGCATTCAACAGAAACTCACATGCATTTCTCTGAAAGAGAAGCAGTCTGTTCCAACACTTTAATTCACTGTGCGAAGTGAATGGAATGTTACTTCACTTTCTAAATGCTGTTCTTTCAGAGAAAATCACTTTCCTTTGAAAGTGCCTTAAGGTACTTGCAAGCATTAGGAAGAAACTCACATGGGTTTCTCTGAAAGAGAAGCAGTCTGTTCCAACACTTCAATTCACTGTGCGAAGTGAATGGAGTGTTGCTTCACTTTCTAAATGCTGTCCTTTCAGAGAAAATCCCTTTCCTTTGAATGTGTCTTAAGATACTTACAAGCATTCAAAAGAAACTCACATGCATTTCTCTGAAAGAGAAGAAATCTGTTCCAACACTTCAATTCTCTGTGCGAAGTGAATGGAGTGTTGCTTCACTTTCTAAATGCTGTCCTTTCAGAGAAAATCACTTTCCTTTGAAAGTGCCTTAAGCTACTTACAAGCATTCACCAGAAACTCACATGCGTTTCTCTGAAAGAGAAGCAGTCTGTTCCAACACTTCAATTCACTGTGCGAAGTGAATGGAGTGTTGCTTCACTTTCTAAATGCAGTCCTTTCAGAGAAAATCACTTTCCTTTGAAAGTGCCTTAAGCTACTTGCAAGCATTAGGAAGAAACTCACATGCGTTTCTCTGAAAGAGAAGCAGTCTTTTCCAACACTTCAATTCACTGTGTGAAGTGAATGGAGTGTTGCCTCACTTTCTAAATGCTGTCCTTTCAGAGAAAATCACTTCCCTTTGAAAGTGCCTTAAGCTACTTACAAGCATTCAACAGAAACTCACATGCATTTCTCTGAAAGAGAAGCAGTCTGTTCCAACACTTCAATTCACTGTGCAAAGTGAATGGAGTGTTGCTTCACTTTCTAAATTCTGTCCTTTCAGAGAAAATCACTTTCCTTTGAAAGTGCCTAAAGCAACTTGCAAGCATTCACAAGAAACACTAATGCGTTTATGTGAAAGAGAAGCACTCTGTTCCAACACTTCAATTCACTGCACGAAGGGAATGGAGTGTTGCTTCACTTTCTAAATGCTGTCCTTTCAGAGAAAATCACTTTCCTTTGAAAGTGCCTTAAGCTACTTACAAGCATTCACCAGAAACTCACATGCGTTTCTCTGAAAGAGAAGCAGTCTGTTCCAACACTTCAATTCACTGTGCGAAGTGAATGGAGTGTTGCTTCACTTTCTAAATGCTGTCCTTTCAGAGAAAATCACTTTCCTTTGAAAGTGCCTTAAGCTACTTGCAAGCATTAGGAAGAAACTCACATGCGTTTCTCTGAAAGAGAAGCACTCTGTTCCAACACTTCAATTCACTGCACGAAGGGAATGGAGTGTTGCTTCACTTTCTAAATGCTGTCCTTTCAGAGAAAATCACTTTCCTTTGAAAGTTCCTTAAGCTACTTACAAGCATTAACCAGAAACTCACATGCGTTTCTCTGAAAGAGAAGCAGTCTGTTCCAACACTTCAATTCACTGTGCGAAGTGAATGGAGTGTTGCTTCACTTTCTAAATGCTGTCCTTTCAGAGAAAATCCCTTTCCTTTGAATGTGCCTTAAGCAACTTACAAGCATTCAACAGAAACTCACATGCATTTCTATGAAAGAGAAGAAATCTGTTCCAACACTTCAATTCTCTGTGCGAAGTGAATGGAGTGTTGCTTCACTTTCTAAATGCTGTCCTTTCAGAGAAAATCACTTTCCTTTGAAAGTGCCTTAAGCTACTTTCAAGCATACATAAAAAACTCAAATGCGTTTCTCTGAAAGAGAAGCAGTGTGTTCCAACACTTCAAAACATTGCGCGAAGGGAATGGAGTGTTGCTTCACTTTCTAAATGCTGTCCTTTCAGAGAAAACCACTTTCCTTTGAAAGTGCCTTAAGCTACTTACAAGCATTCACCAGAAACTCACATGCGTTTCTCTGAAAGAGAAGCAGTCTGTTCCAACACTTCAGTTCACTCTGCGAAGTGAATGGAGTGTTGCTTCACTTTCTAAATGCTGTCCTTTCAGAGAAAACCACTTTCCTTTGAAAGTGCCTTAAGCTACTTACAAGCATTCAACAGAAACTCACATGCGTTTCTCTGAAAGAGAAGCAGTCTGTTCCAACACTTCAATTCACTGTGCGAAGTGAATGGAGTGTTGCTTCACTTTCTAAATGCTGTCCTTTCAGAGAAAATCACTTTCCTTTGAAAGTGCCTTAAGCTACTTGCAAGCATTAGGAAGAAACTCACATGCGTTTCTCTGAAAGAGAAGCAGTCTTTTCCAACACTTCAATTCACTGTGTGAAGTGAATGGAGTGTTGCCTCACATTCTAAATGCTGTCCTTTCAGAGAAAATCACTTCCCTTTGAAAGTGCCTTAAGCTACTTACAAGCATTCACCAGAAACTCACATGCATTTCTCTGAAAGAGAAGCAGTCTGTTCCAACACTTCAATTCACTGTGCAAAGTGAATGGAGTGTTGCTTCACTTTCTAAACTCTGTCCTTTCAGAGAAAATCACTTTCCTTTGAAAGTGCCTTAAGCAACTTGCAAGCATTCACAAGAAACACTAATGCGCTTATGTGAAAGAGAAGCACTCTGTTCCAACACTTCAATTCACTGCACGAAGGGAATGGAGTGTTGCTTCACTTTCTAAATGCTGTCCTTTCAGAGAAAATCACGTTCCTTTGAAAGTGCCTTAAGCTACTTACAAGCATTCACCAGAAACTCACATGCGTTTCTCTGAAAGAGAAGCAGTCTGTTCCAACACTTCAATTCACTGTGCGAAGTGAATGGAGTGTTGCTTCACTTTCTAAATGCTGTCCTTTCAGAGAAAATCACTTTCCTTTGAATTTGCCTTAAGCTACTTGCAAGCATTAGGAAGAAACTCACATGCGTTTCTCTGAAAGAGAAGCACTCTGTTCCAACACTTCAATTCACTGCACGAAGAGAATGGAGTGTTGCTTCATTTTCTAAATGCTGTCCTTTCAGAGAAAATCACTTTCCTTTGAAAGTGCCTTAAGATACTTAAAAGCATTCACCAGAAACTCACATGCGTTTCTCTGAAAGAGAAGCAGTCTGGTCCAACACTTCAATTCACTGTGCGAAGTGAATGGAGTGTTGCTTCACTTTCTAAATGCTGTCCTTTCAGAGAAAATCCCTTTCCTTTGAATGTGCCTTAAGCAACTTACAAGCATTCAACAGAAACTCACATGCATTTCTCTGAAAGAGAAGAAATCTGTTCCAACACTTCAATTCTCTGTGCGAAGTGAATGGAGTGTTGCTTCACTTTCTAAATGCTGTCCTTTCAGAGAAAATCACTTTCCTTTGAAAGTGCCTTAAGCTACTTTCAAGCATACATAAAAAACTCAAATGCGTTTCTCTGAAAGAGAAGCAGTGTGTTCCAACACTTCAAAACATTGCCCGAAGGAAATGGAGTGTTGCTTTACTTTCTAAATGCTGTCCTTTCAGAGAAAATCACTTTCCTTTGAAAGTGCCTTAAGCAACTCGCAAGCATTCACAAGAAACACTAATGTGTTTCTATGAAAGAGAAGCAGTCTGTTCCAACACTTCAATTCACTCTGCGAAGTGAATGGAGTGTTGCTTCACTTTCTAAATGCTGTCCTTTCAGAGAAAACCACTTTCCTTTGAAAGTGCCTTAAGCTACTTGCAAGCATTAGGAAGAAACTCACATGCGTTTCTATGAAAGAGAAGCAGTCTGTTCCAACACTTCAATTCACTGTGTGAAGTGAATGGAGTGTTGCTTCACTTTCTAAATGATGTCCTTTCAGAGAAAATCACTTTCCTTTGAAAGTGCCTTAAGCTACTTACAAGCATTCAACAGAAACTCACATGCATTTCTCTGAAAGAGAAGCAGTCTGTTCCAACATTTCAATTCTCTGTGCGAAGTGAATGGAGTGTTGCTTCACTTTCTAAATGCTGTCCTTTCAGAGAAAATCACTTTCCTTTGAAAGTGCCTTAAGCTATTTGCAAGCATTCACAAGAAACACTAATGCGTTTCTATGAAAGAGAAGCAGTCTGTTCCAACACTTCAATTCATTGCACGAAGGGAATGCAGTGTTGCTTTACTTTCTAAATGCTGTCCTTTCAGAGAAAATCACTTTCCTTTGAAAGAGCCTTGAGCTACTTACAAGCATTCAACAGAAACTCACATGCATTTCTCTGAAAGAGAAGCAGTCTGTTCCAACACTTTAATTCACTGTGCGAAGTGAATGGAATGTTACTTCACTTTCTAAATGCTGTTCTTTCAGAGAAAATCACTTTCCTTTGAAAGTGCCTTAAGGTACTTGCAAGCATTAGGAAGAAACTCACATGGGTTTCTCTGAAAGAGAAGCAGTCTGTTCCAACACTTCAATTCACTGTGCGAAGTGAATGGAGTGTTGCTTCACTTTCTAAATGCTGTCCTTTCAGAGAAAATCCCTTTCCTTTGAATGTGTCTTAAGATACTTACAAGCATTCAAAAGAAACTCACATGCATTTCTCTGAAAGAGAAGAAATCTGTTCCAACACTTCAATTCTCTGTGCGAAGTGAATGGAGTGTTGTTTCACTTTCTAAATGCTGTCCTTTCAGAGAAAATCACTTTCCTTTGAAAGTGCCTTAAGCTACTTACAAGCATTCACCAGAAACTCACATGCGTTTCTCTGAAAGAGAAGCAGTCTGTTCCAACACTTCAATTCACTGTGCGAAGTGAATGGAGTGTTGCTTCACTTTCTAAATGCAGTCCTTTCAGAGAAAATCACTTTCCTTTGAAAGTGCCTTAAGCTACTTGCAAGCATTAGGAAGAAACTCACATGCGTTTCTCTGAAAGAGAAGCAGTCTTTTCCAACACTTCAATTCACTGTGTGAAGTGAATGGAGTGTTGCCTCACTTTCTAAATGCTGTCCTTTCAGAGAAAATCACTTCCCTTTGAAAGTGCCTTAAGCTATTTACAAGCATTCAACAGAAACTCACATGCATTTCTCTGAAAGAGAAGCAGTCTGTTCCAACACTTCAATTCACTGTGCAAAGTGAATGGAGTGTTGCTTCACTTTCTAAATTCTGTCCTTTCAGAGAAAATCACTTTCCTTTGAAAGTGCCTAAAGCAACTTGCAAGCATTCACAAGAAACACTAATGCGTTTATGTGAAAGAGAAGCACTCTGTTCCAACACTTCAATTCACTGCACGAAGGGAATGGAGTGTTGCTTCACTTTCTAAATGCTGTCCTTTCAGAGAAAATCACTTTCCTTTGAAAGTGCCTTAAGCTACTTACAAGCATTCACCAGAAACTCACATGCGTTTCTCTGAAAGAGAAGCAGTCTGTTCCAACACTTCAATTCACTGTGCGAAGTGAATGGAGTGTTGCTTCACTTTCTAAATGCTGTCCTTTCAGAGAAAATCACTTTCCTTTGAAAGTGCCTTAAGCTACTTGCAAGCATTAGGAAGAAACTCACATGCGTTTCTCTGAAAGAGAAGCACTCTGTTCCAACACTTCAATTCACTGCACGAAGGGAATGGAGTGTTGCTTCACTTTCTAAATGCTGTCCTTTCAGAGAAAATCACTTTCCTTTGAAAGTTCCTTAAGCTACTTACAAGCATTAACCAGAAACTCACATGCGTTTCTCTGAAAGAGAAGCAGTCTGTTCCAACACTTCAATTCACTGTGCGAAGTGAATGGAGTGTTGCTTCACTTTCTAAATGCTGTCCTTTCAGAGAAAATCCCTTTCCTTTGAATGTGCCTTAAGCAACTTACAAGCATTCAACAGAAACTCACATGCATTTCTATGAAAGAGAAGAAATCTGTTCCAACACTTCAATTCTCTGTGCGAAGTGAATGGAGTGTTGCTTCACTTTCTAAATGCTGTCCTTTCAGAGAAAATCACTTTCCTTTGAAAGTGCCTTAAGCTACTTTCAAGCATACATAAAAAACTCAAATGCGTTTCTCTGAAAGAGAAGCAGTGTGTTCCAACACTTCAAAACATTGCGCGAAGGGAATGGAGTGTTGCTTCACTTTCTAAATGCTGTCCTTTCAGAGAAAACCACTTTCCTTTGAAAGTGCCTTAAGCTACTTACAAGCATTCACCAGAAACTCACATGCGTTTCTCTGAAAGAGAAGCAGTCTGTTCCAACACTTCAGTTCACTCTGCGAAGTGAATGGAGTGTTGCTTCACTTTCTAAATTCTGTCCTTTCAGAGAAAACCACTTTCCTTTGAAAGTGCCTTAAGCTACTTGCAAGCATTAGGAAGAAACTCACATGCGTTTCTCTGAAAGAGAAGCAGTCTGTTCCAACACTTCAATTCACTGTGCGAAGTGAATGGAGTGTTGCTTCACTTTCTAAATGATGTCCTTTCAGAGAAAATCACTTTCCTTTGAAAGTGCCTTAAGCTACTTACAAGCATTCAACAGAAACTCACATGCATTTCTCTGAAAGAGAAGCAGTCTGTTCCAACATTTCAATTCTCTGTGCGAAGTGAATGGAGTGTTGCTTCACTTTCTAAATGCTGTCCTTTCAGAAAAAATCACTTTCCTTTGAAAGTGCCTTAAGCTATTTGCAAGCATTCACAAGAAACACTAATGCGTTTCTATGAAAGAGAAGCAGTCTGTTCCAACACTTCAATTCATTGCACGAAGGGAATGGAGTGTTGCTTTACTTTCTAAATGCTGTTCTTTCAGAGAAAATCACTTTCCTTTGAAAGAGCCTTGAGCTACTTACAAGCATTCAAAAGAAACTCACATGCATTTCTCTGAAAGAGAAGCAGTCTGTTCCAACACTTCAATTCACTGTGCGAAGTGAATGGAGTGTTGCTTCACTTTCTAAATGTTGTCCTTTCAGAGAAAATCCCTTTCCTTTGAATGTGCCTTAAGCTACTTACAAGCATTCAACAGAAACTCACATGCGTTTCTCTGAAAGAGAAGCAGTCTGTTCCAGCACTTAAATTCACTGTGCGAAGTGAATGGAGTGTTGCTGCACTTTCTAAATGCAGTCCTTTCAGAGAAAATCACTTTCCTTTGAAAGTGCCTTAAGCTACTTGCAAGCATTAGGAAGAAACTCACATGCGTTTCTCTGAAAGAGAAGCAGTCTGTTCCAACACTTCAATTCACTGTGTGAAGTGAATGGAGTGTTGCTTCACTTTCTAAATGCTGTCCTTTCAGAGAAAATCACTTTCCTTTGAAAGTGCCTTAAGCTACTTGCAAGCATTAGGAAGAAACTCACATGCGTTTCTCTGAAAGAGAAGCAGTCTGTTCCAACACTTCAATTCACTGTGTGAAGTGAATGGAGTGTTGCCTCACTCTCTAAATGCTGTCCTTTCAGAGATAATCACTTCCCTTTGAATGTGCCTTAAGCTACTTACAAGCATTCAACAGAAACTCACATGCGTTTCTCTGAAAGAGAAGCAGTCTGTTCCAACACTTCAATTCACTGTGCAAAGTGAATGGAGTGTTGCTTCACATTCTAAATTCTGTCCTTTCAGAGAAAATCACTTTCCTTTGAAAGTGCCTTATGCAACTTGCAAGCATTCACAAGAAACACTAATGCGTTTATGTGAAAGAGAAGCAGTCTGTTCCAACACTTCAATTCACTGTGCAAAGTGAATGGAGTGTTGCTTCACTTTCTAAATTCTGTCCTTTCAGAGAAAATCACTTTCCTTTGAAAGTGCCTAAAGCAACTTGCAAGCATTCACAAGAAACACTAATGCGTTTATGTGAAAGAGAAGCACTCTGTTCCAACACTTCAATTCACTGCACGAAGGGAATGGAGTGTTGCTTCACTTTCTAAATGCTGTCCTTTCAGAGAAAATCACTTTCCTTTGAAAGTGCCTTAAGCTACTTACAAGCATTCACCAGAAACTCACATGCGTTTCTCTGAAAGAGAAGCAGTCTGTTCCAACACTTCAATTCACTGTGCGAAGTGAATGGAGTGTTGCTTCACTTTCTAAATGCTGTCCTTTCAGAGAAAATCACTTTCCTTTGAAAGTGCCTTAAGCTACTTGCAAGCATTAGGAAGAAACTCACATGCGTTTCTCTGAAAGAGAAGCACTCTGTTCCAACACTTCAATTCACTGCACGAAGGGAATGGAGTGTTGCTTCACTTTCTAAATGCTGTCCTTTCAGAGAAAATCACTTTCCTTTGAAAGTTCCTTAAGCTACTTACAAGCATTAACCAGAAACTCACATGCGTTTCTCTGAAAGAGAAGCAGTCTGTTCCAACACTTCAATTCACTGTGCGAAGTGAATGGAGTGTTGCTTCACTTTCTAAATGCTGTCCTTTCAGAGAAAATCCCTTTCCTTTGAATGTGCCTTAAGCAACTTACAAGCATTCAACAGAAACTCACATGCATTTCTATGAAAGAGAAGAAATCTGTTCCAACACTTCAATTCTCTGTGCGAAGTGAATGGAGTGTTGCTTCACTTTCTAAATGCTGTCCTTTCAGAGAAAATCACTTTCCTTTGAAAGTGCCTTAAGCTACTTTCAAGCATACATAAAAAACTCAAATGCGTTTCTCTGAAAGAGAAGCAGTGTGTTCCAACACTTCAAAACATTGCGCGAAGGGAATGGAGTGTTGCTTCACTTTCTAAATGCTGTCCTTTCAGAGAAAACCACTTTCCTTTGAAAGTGCCTTAAGCTACTTACAAGCATTCAACAGAAACTCACATGCATTTCTCTGAAAGAGAAGCAGTCTGTTCCAACATTTCTATTCTCTGTGCGAAGTGAATGGAGTGTTGCTTCACTTTCTAAATGCTGTCCTTTCAGAGAAAATCACTTTCCTTTGAAAGTGCCTTAAGCTATATGCAAGCATTCACAAGAAACACTAATGCGTTTCTATGAAAGAGAAGCAGTCTGTTTCAACACTTCAATTCATTGCACGAAGGGAATGCAGTGTTGCTTTACTTTCTAAATGCTGTCCTTTCAGAGAAAATCACTTTCCTTTGAAATTGCCTTAAGCTACTTGCAAGCATTAGGAAGAAACTCACATGCGTTTCTCTGAAAGAGAAGCAGTCTGTTCCAACACTTCAATTCACTGTGCGAAGTGAATGGAGTGTTGCTTCACTTTCTAAATGCTGTCCTTTCAGAGAAAATCACTTTCCTTTGAAAGTGCCTTAAGTTACTTGCAAGCATTAGGAAGAAACTCACATGCGTTTCTCTGAAAGAGAAGCAGTCTTTTCCAACACTTCAATTCACTGTGTGAAGTGAATGGAGTGTTGCCTCACATTCTAAATGCTGTCCTTTCAGAGAAAATCACTTCCCTTTGAAAGTGCCTTAAGCTACTTACAAGCATTCACCAGAAACTCACATGCATTTCTCTGAAAGAGAAGCAGTCTGTTCCAACACTTCAATTCACTGTGCAAAGTGAATGGAGTGTTGCTTCACTTTCTAAATTCTGTCCTTTCAGAGAAAATCACTTTCCTTTGAAAGTGCCTTAAGCAACTTGCAAGCATTCACAAGAAACACTAATGCGCTTATGTGAAAGAGAAGCACTCTGTTCCAACACTTCAATTCACTGCACGAAGGGAATGGAGTGTTGCTTCACTTTCTAAATGCTGTCCTTTCAGAGAAAATCACTTTCCTTTGAAAGTGCCTTAAGCTACTTACAAGCATTCACCAGAAACTCACATGCGTTTCTCTGAAAGAGAAGCAGTCTGTTCCAACACTTCAATTCACTGTGCGAAGTGAATGGAGTGTTGCTTCACTTTCTAAATGCTGTCCTTTCAGAGAAAATCACTTTCCTTTGAAATTGCCTTAAGCTACTTGCAAGCATTAGGAAGAAACTCACATGCGTTTCTCTGAAAGAGAAGCACTCTGTTCCAACACTTCAATTCACTGCACGAAGAGAATGGAGTGTTGCTTCACTTTCTAAATGCTGTCCTTTCAGAGAAAATCACTTTCCTTTGAAAGTGCCTTAAGATACTTAAAAGCATTCACCAGAAACTCACATGCGTTTCTCTGAAAGAGAAGCATTCTGGTCCAACACTTCAATTCACTGTGCGAAGTGAATGGAGTGTTGCTTCACTTTCTAAATGCTGTCCTTTCAGAGAAAATCCCTTTCCTTTGAATGTGCCTTAAGCAACTTACAAGCATTCAACAGAAACTCACATGCATTTCTCTGAAAGAGTAGAAATCTGTTCCAACACTTCAATTCTCTGTGCGAAGTGAATGGAGTGTTGCTTCACTTTCTAAATGCTGTCCTTTCAGAGAAAATCACTTTCCTTTGAAAGTGCCTTAAGCTACTTTCAAGCATACATAAATAACTCAAATGCGTTTCTCTGAAAGAGAAGCAGTGTGTTCCAACACTTCAAAACATTGCCCGAAGGAAATGGAGTGTTGCTTTACTTTCTAAATGCTGTCCTTTCAGAGAAAATCACTTTCCTTTGAAAGTGCCTTAAGCAACTCGCAAGCATTCACAAGAAACACTAATGTGTTTCTATGAAAGAGAAGCAGTCTGTTCCAACACTTCAATTCACTCTGCGAAGTGAATGGAGTGTTGCTTCACTTTCTAAATGCTGTCCTTTCAGAGAAAACCACTTTCCTTTGAAAGTGCCTTAAGCTACTTGCAAGCATTAGGAAGAAACTCACATGCGTTTCTCTGAAAGAGAAGCAGTCTGTTCCAACACTTCAATTCACTGTGCGAAGTGAATGGAGTGTTGCTTCACTTTCTAAATGATGTCCTTTCAGAGAAAATCACTTTCCTTTGAAAGTGCCTTAAGCTACTTACAAGCATTCAACAGAAAATCACATGCATTTCTCTGAAAGAGAAGCAGTCTGTTCCAACATTTCAATTCTCTGTGCGAAGTGAATGGAGTGTTGCTTCACTTTCTAAATGCTGTCCTTTCAGAGAAAATCACTTTCCTTTGAAAGTGCCTTAAGCTATTTGCAAGCATTCACAAGAAACACTAATGCGTTTCTATGAAAGAGAAGCAGTCTGTTCCAACACTTCAATTCATTGCACGAAGGGAATGCAGTGTTGCTTTACTTTCTAAATGCTGTCCTTTCAGAGAAAATCACTTTCCTTTGAAAGAGCCTTGAGCTACTTACAAGCATTCAACAGAAACTCACATGCATTTCTCTGAAAGAGAAGCAGTCTGTTCCAACACTTTAATTCACTGTGCGAAGTGAATGGAATGTTACTTCACTTTCTAAATGCTGTTCTTTCAGAGAAAATCACTTTCCTTTGAAAGTGCCTTAAGGTACTTGCAAGCATTAGGAAGAAACTCACATGGGTTTCTCTGAAAGAGAAGCAGTCTGTTCCAACACTTCAATTCACTGTGCGAAGTGAATGGAGTGTTGCTTCACTTTCTAAATGCTGTCCTTTCAGAGAAAATCCCTTTCCTTTGAATGTGTCTTAAGATACTTACAAGCATTCAAAAGAAACTCACATGCATTTCTCTGAAAGAGAAGAAATCTGTTCCAACACTTCAATTCTCTGTGCGAAGTGAATGGAGTGTTGCTTCACTTTCTAAATGCTGTCCTTTCAGAGAAAATCACTTTCCTTTGAAAGTGCCTTAAGCTACTTACAAGCATTCACCAGAAACTCACATGCGTTACTCTGAAAGAGAAGCAGTCTGTTCCAACACTTCAATTCACTGTGCGAAGTGAATGGAGTGTTGCTTCACTTTCTAAATGCAGTCCTTTCAGAGAAAATCACTTTCCTTTGAAAGTGCCTTAAGCTACTTGCAAGCATTAGGAAGAAACTCACATGCGTTTCTCTGAAAGAGAAGCAGTCTTTTCCAACACTTCAATTCACTGTGTGAAGTGAATGGAGTGTTGCCTCACTTTCTAAATGCTGTCCTTTCAGAGAAAATCACTTCCCTTTGAAAGTGCCTTAAGCTACTTACAAGCATTCAACAGAAACTCACATGCATTTCTCTGAAAGAGAAGCAGTCTGTTCCAACACTTCAATTCACTGTGCAAAGTGAATGGAGTGTTGCTTCACTTTCTAAATTCTGTCCTTTCAGAGAAAATCACTTTCCTTTAAAGTGCCTAAAGCAACTTGCAAGCATTCACAAGAAACACTAATGCGTTTATGTGAAAGAGAAGCACTCTGTTCCAACACTTCAATTCACTGCACGAAGGGAATGGAGTGTTGCTTCACTTTCTAAATGCTGTCCTTTCAGAGAAAATCACTTTCCTTTGAAAGTGCCTTAAGCTACTTACAAGCATTCACCAGAAACTCACATGCGTTTCTCTGAAAGAGAAGCAGTCTGTTCCAACACTTCAATTCACTGTGCGAAGTGAATGGAGTGTTGCTTCACTTTCTAAATGCTGTCCTTTCAGAGAAAATCACTTTCCTTTGAAAGTGCCTTAAGCTACTTGCAAGCATTAGGAAGAAACTCACATGCGTTTCTCTGAAAGAGAAGCACTCTGTTCCAACACTTCAATTCACTGCACGAAGGGAATGGAGTGTTGCTTCACTTTCTAAATGCTGTCCTTTCAGAGAAAATCACTTTCCTTTGAAAGTGCCTTAAGCTACTTACAAGCATTAACCAGAAACTCACATGCGTTTCTCTGAAAGAGAAGCAGTCTGTTCCAACACTTCAATTCACTGTGCGAAGTGAATGAAGTGTTGCTTCACTTTCTAAATGCTGTCCTTTCAGAGAAAATCCCTTTCCTTTGAATGTGCCTTAAGCAACTTACAAGCATTCAACAGAAACTCACATGCATTTCTCTGAAAGAGAAGAAATCTGTTCCAACACTTCAATTCTCTGTGCGAAGTGAATGGAGTGTTGCTTCACTTTCTAAATGCTGTCCTTTCAGAGAAAATCACTTTCCTTTGAAAGTGCCTTAAGCTACTTTCAAGCATACATAAAAAACTCAAATGCGTTTCTCTGAAAGAGAAGCAGTGTGTTCCAACACTTCAAAACATTGCGCGAAGGGAATGGAGTGTTGCTTTACTTTCTAAATGCTGTCCTTTCAGAGAAAATCACTTTCCTTTAAAAGTGCCTTAAGCAACTTGCAAGCATTCACAAGAAACACTAATGCGTTTCTATGAAAGAGAAGCACTCTGTTCCCACACTTCCATTCACTGCACGAAGGGAATGGAGTGTTGCTTCACTTTCTAAATGCTGTCCTTTCAGAGAAAACCACTTTCCTTTGAAAGTGCCTTAAGCTACTTACAAGCATTCACCAGAAACTCACATGCGTTTCTCTGAAAGAGAAGCAGTCTGTTCCAACACTTCAGTTCACTCTGCGAAGTGAATGGAGTGTTGCTTCACTTTCTAAATGCTGTCCTTTCAGAGAAAACCACTTTCCTTTGAAAGTGCCTTAAGCTACTTGCAAGCATTAGGAAGAAACTCACATGCGTTTCTCTGAAAGAGAAGCAGTCTGTTCCAACACTTCAATTCACTGTGCGAAGTGAATGGAGTGTTGCTTCACTTTCTAAATGATGTCCTTTCAGAGAAAATCACTTTCCTTTGAAAGTGCCTTAAGCTACTTACAAGCATTCAACAGAAACTCACATGCATTTCTCTGAAAGAGAAGCAGTCTGTTCCAACATTTCAATTCTCTGTGCGAAGTGAATGGAGTGTTGCTTCACTTTCTAAATGCTGTCTTTTCAGAAAAAATCACTTTCCTTTGAAAGTGCCTTAAGCTATTTGCAAGCATTCACAAGAAACACTAATGCATTTCTATGAAAGAGAAGCAGTCTGTTCCAACACTTCAATTCATTGCACGAAGGGAATGGAGTGTTGCTTTACTTTCTAAATGCTGTCCTTTCAGAGAAAATCACTTTCCTTTGAAAGAGCCTTGAGCTACTTACAAGCATTCAAAAGAAACTCACATGCATTTCTCTGAAAGAGAAGCAGTCTGTTCCAACACTTCAATTCACTGTGCGAAGTGAATGGAGTGTTGCTTCACTTTCTAAATGTTGTCCTTTCAGAGAAAATCCCTTTCCTTTGAATGTGCCTTAAGCTACTTACAAGCATTCAACAGAAACTCACATGCGTTTCTCTGAAAGAGAAGCAGTCTGTTCCAGCACTTAAATTCACTGTGCGAAGTGAATGGAGTGTTGCTGCACTTTCTAAATGCAGTCCTTTCAGAGAAAATCACTTTCCTTTGAAAGTGCCTTAAGCTACTTGCAAGCATTAGGAAGAAACTCACATGCGTTTCTCTGAAAGAGAAGCAGTCTTTTCCAACACTTCAATTCACTGTGTGAAGTGAATGGAGTGTTGCTTGCTTCACTTTCTAAATGCTGTCCTTTCAGAGAAAATCACTTTCCTTTGAAAGTGCCTTAAGCTACTTGCAAGCATTAGGAAGAAACTCACATGCGTTTCTCTGAAAGAGAAGCAGTCTTTTCCAACACTTCAATTCACTGTGTGAAGTGAATGGAGTGTTGCCTCACTCTCTAAATGCTGTCCTTTCAGAGAAAATCACTTCCCTTTGAAAGTGCCTTAAGCTACTTACAAGCATTCAACAGAAACTCACATGCGTTTCTCTGAAAGAGAAGCAGTCTGTTCCAACACTTCAATTCACTGTGCAAAGTGAATGGAGTGTTGCTTCACATTCTAAATTCTGTCCTTTCAGAGAAAATCACTTTCCTTTGAAAGTGCCTTATGCAACTTGCAAGCATTCACAAGAAACACTAATGCGTTTATGTGAAAGAGAAACACTCTGTTCCAACACTTCAATTCACTGCACGAAGGGAATGGAGTGTTGCTTCACTTTCTAAATGCTGTCCTTTCAGAGAAAATCACTTTCCTTTGAAAGTGCCTTAAGCTACTTACAAGCATTCACCAGAAACTCACATGCGTTTCTCTGAAAGAGAAGCAGTCTGTTCCAACACTTCAATTCACTGTGCGAAGTGAATGGAGTGTTGCTTCACTTTCTAAATGCTGTCCTTTCAGAGAAAATCACTTTCCTTTGAAAGTGCCTTAAGCTACTTTCAAGCATACGTAAAAAACTCAAATGCGTTTCTCTGAAAGAGAAGCAGTGTGTTCCAACACTTCAAATCATTGCGCGAAGGGAATGGAGTGTTGCTTTACTTTCTAAATGCTGTCCTTTCAGAGAAAATCACTTTCCTTTGAAAGAGCCTAAAACTACTTACAAGCATTCCACAGAAACTCAAATGCATTTCTCTGAAAGAGAAGCAGTCTGTTCCAACACTTCAATTCACTGGACAAAGTGATTGGAGTGTTGCTTCACTTTCTAAATTCTGTCCTTTCAGAGAAAATCACTTTCCTTTGAAAGTGCCTTAAGCTATTTGCAAGCATTCACAAGAAACACTAATGCGTTTCTATGAAAGAGAAGCAGTCTGTTCCAACACTTCAATTCATTGCACGAAGGGAATGCAGTGTTGCTTTACTTTCTAAATGCTGTCCTTTCAGAGAAAATCACTTTCCTTTGAAAGAGCCTTGAGCTACTTACAAGCATTCAACAGAAACTCACATGCAAT
Organism: Myodes glareolus; assembly: GCF_982192425.1. Classification (NCBI taxonomy): domain Eukaryota; kingdom Metazoa; phylum Chordata; class Mammalia; order Rodentia; family Cricetidae; genus Myodes; species Myodes glareolus. The sequence continues at coordinate 78,647 of NW_028263225.1, forward strand.
TCTCTGAAAGAGAAGCAGTCTGTTCCAACACTTTAATTCACTGTGCGAAGTGAATGGAATGTTACTTCACTTTCTAAATGCTGTTCTTTCAGAGAAAATCACTTTCCTTTGAAAGTGCCTTAAGCTACTTGCAAGCATTAGGAAGAAACTCACATGGGTTTCTCTGAAAGAGAAGCAGTCTGTTCCAACACTTCAATTCACTCTGCGAAGTGAATGGAGTGTTGCCTCACTTTCTAAATGCTCTCCTTTCAGAGAAAATCACTTTCCATTGAAAGTGCCTTAAACTACTTTCAAGCCTTCACAAAAAACTCACATGCGTTTCTCAGAAAGAGAAGCAGTCTGTTCCAACACTTCAATTCACTGTGCGAAGTGAATGGAGTGTTGCTTCACTTTCTAAATGCTGTCCTTTCAGAGAAAATCCCTTTCCTTTGAATGTGTCTTAAGCTAATTACAAGCATTCAAAAGAAACTCACATGCATTTCTCTGAAAGAGAAGAAATCTGTTCCAACACTTCAATTCTCTGTGCGAAGTGAATGGAGTGTTGCTTCACTTTCTAAATGCTGTCCTTTCAGAGAAAATCACTTTCCTTTGAAAGTGCCTTAAGCTACTTACAAGCATTCACCAGAAACTCACATGCGTTTCTCTGAAAGAGAAGCAGTCTGTTCCAACACTTCAATTCAGTGTGCGAAGTGAATGGAGTGTTGCTTCACTTTCTAAATGCAGTCCTTTCAGAGAAAATCACTTTCCTTTGAAATTGCCTTAAGCTACTTGCAAGCATTAGGAAGAAGCTCACATGCGTTTCTCTGAAAGAGAAGCAGTCTGTTCCAACACTTCAATTCACTGTGCGAAGTGAATGGAGTGTTGCTTCACTTTCTAAATGCTGTCCTTTCAGAGAAAATCACTTTCCTTTGAAAGTGCCTTAAGCTACTTGCAAGCATTAGGAAGAAACTCTCATGCGTTTCTCTGAAAGAGAAGCAGTCTTTTCCAACACTTCAATTCACTGTGTGAAGTGAATGGAGTGTTGCCTCACTTTCTAAATGCTGTCCTTTCAGAGAAAATCACTTCCCTTTGAAAGTGCCTTAAGCTACTTACAAGCATTCAACAGAAACTCACATGCGTTTCTCTGAAAGAGAAGCAGTTTGTTCCAACACTTCAATTCACTGTGCAAAGTGAATGGAGTGTTGCTTCACATTCTAAATTCTGTCCTTTCAGAGAAAATCACTTTCCTTTGAAAGTGCCTTATGCAACTTGCAAGCATTCACAAGAAACACTAATGCGTTTATGTGAAAGAGAAGCACTCTGTTCCAACACTTCAATTCACTGCACGAAGGGAATGGAGTGTTGCTTCACTTTCTAAATGCTGTCCTTTCAGAGAAAATCACTTTCCTTTGAAAGTGCCTTAAGCTACTTACAAGCATTCACCAGAAACTCACATGCGTTTCTCTGAAAGAGAAGCAGTCTGTTCCAACACTTCAATTCACTGTGCGAAGTGAATGGAGTGTTGCTTCACTTTCTAAATGCTGTCCTTTCAGAGAAAATCACTTTCCTTTGAAAGTGCCTTAAGCTACTTGCAAGCATTAGGAAGAAACTCACATGCGTTTCTCTGAAAGAGAAGCAGTCTGTTCCAACACTTCAATTCACTGTGCGAAGTGAATGGAGTGTTGCTTCACTTTCTAAATGCTGTCCTTTCAGAGAAAATCACTTTCCATTGATAGTGACTTAAACTACTTTCAAGCATTCACAAAAAACTCACATGCGTTTCTCTGAAAGAGAAGCAGTCTGTTCCAACACTTCAATTCACTGTGCGAAGTGAATGGAGTGTTGCTTCACTTTCTAAATGCTGTCCTTTCAGAGAAAATCCCTTTCCTTTGAATGTGCCTTAAGCTACTTACAAGCATTCAACAGAAACTCACATGCATTTCTCTGAAAGAGAAGAAATCTGTTCCAACACTTCAATTCTCTGTGCGAAGTGAATGGAGTGTTGCTTCACTTTCTAAATGCTGTCCTTTCAGAGAAAATCACTTTCCTTTAAAGTGCCTGAAGCTACTTTCAAGCATACATAAAAAACTCAAATGCGTTTCTCTGAAAGAGAAGCAGTGTGTTCCAACACTTCAAATCCTTGCGCGAAGGAAATGGAGTGTTGCTTTACTTTCTAAATGCTGTCCTTTCAGAGAAAATCACTTTCCTTTGAAAGAGCCTAAAACTACTTACAAGCATTCCACAGAAACTCAAATGCATTTCTCTGAAAGAGAAGCAGTCTGTTCCAACACTTCAATTCACTGGACAAAGTGATTGGAGTGTTGCTTCACTTTCTAAATTCTGTCCTTTCAGAGAAAATCACTTTCCTTTGAAAGTGCCTTAAGCAACTTGCAAGCATTCACAAGAAACACTAATGCGTTTCTATGAAAGAGAAGCACTCTGTTCCAACACTTCAATTCACTGTGCGAAGTGAATGGAGTGTTGCTTCACTTTCTAAATGCTGTTCTTTCAGAGAAAATCACTTTCCTTTGAAAGTGCCTTAAGCTACTTGCAAGCATTAGGAAGAAACTCACATGGGTTTCTCTGAAAGAGAAGCAGTCTGTTCCAACACTTCAATTCACTCTGCGAAGTGAATGGAGTGTTGCTTCACTTTCTAAATGCTGTCCTTTCAGAGAAAATCACTTTCCATTGAAAGTGCCTTAAGCTACTTGCAAGCATTAGGAAGAAACTCACATGCGTTTATCTGAAATAGAAGCAGTCTGTTCCAACACTTCAATTCACTGTGCGAAGTGAATGGAATGTTGCTTCACTTTCTAAATGATGTCCTTTCAGAGAAAATCACTTTCCTTTGAAAGTGCCTTAAGCTACTTACAAACATTCAACAGAAACTCACATGCATTTCTCTGAAAGAGAAGCAGTCTGTTCCAACATTTCAATTCTCTGTGCGAAGTGAATGGAGTGTTGCTTCACTTTCTAAATGCTGTCCTTTCAGAGAAAATCACTTTCCTTTGAAAGTGCCTTAAGCTATTTGCAAGCATTCACAAAAAACACTAATGCGTTTCTATGAAAGAGAAGCAGTCTGTTCCAACACTTCAATTCACTGTGCGAAGTGAATGGAGTGTTGCTTCACTTTCTAAATGCTGTTCTTTCAGAGAAAATCACTTTCCTTTGAAAGTGCCTTAATCTACTTGCAAGCATTAGGAAGAAACTCACATGGGTTTCTCTGAAAGAGAAGCAGTCTGTTCCAACACTTCAATTCACTGTGAGAAGTGAATGGAGTGTTGCCTCACTTTCTAAATGCTGTCCTTTCAGAGAAAATCACTTTCCATTGAAAGTGCCTTAAACTACTTTCAAGCATTCACAAAAAACTCACATGCGTTTCTCTGAAAGAGAAGCAGTCTGTTCCAACACTTCAATTCACTGTGCGAAGTGAATGGAGTGTTGCTTCACTTTCTAAATGCTGTCCTTTCAGAGAAAATCCCTTTCCTTTGAATGTGCCTTAAGCTACTTACAAGCATTCAACAGAAACTCACATGCATTTCTCTGAAAGAGAAGAAATCTGTTCCAACAATTCAATTCTCTGTGCGAGGTGAATGGAGTGTTGCTTCACTTTCTAAATGCTGTCCTTTCAGAGAAAATCACTTTCCTTTGAAAGTGCCGTAAGCTACTTTCAAGCATACATAAAAAACTCAAATGCGGTTCTCTGAAGGAGAAGCAGTCTGTTCCAACATTTCAAATCATTGCGCGAAGGGAATGGAGTGTTGCTTTACTTTCTAAATGCTGTCCTTTCAGAGAAAATCACTTTCCTTTGAAAGAGCCTTAAGCTACTTACAAGCATTCAACAGAAAATCACATGCATTTCTCTGAAAGAGAAGCAGTCTGTTCCAACACTTCAATTCACTGTACAAAGTGAATGGAGTGTTGCTTCACTTTCTAAATTCTGTCCTTTCAGAGAAAATCACTTTCCTTTGAAAGTGCCTTAAGCAACTTGCAAGCATTCACAAGAAACACAAATGCGTTTTTATGAAAGAGAAGCACTCTGATCCAACACTTCAATTCACTGCACGAAGGGAATGGAGTGTTGCTTCACTTTCTAAATGCTGTCATTTCAGAGAAAACCACTTTCCTTTGAAAGTGCCTTTAGCTACTTACAAGCATTCACCAGGAACTCACATGCGTTTCTCTGAAAGAGAAGCAGTCTGTTCCAACACTTCAAATCACTCTGCGAAGTGAATGGAGTGTTGCTTCACTTTCTAAATGCTGTCCTTTCAGAGAAAATCACTTTCCATTGAAAGTGCCTTAAGCTACTTGCAAGCATTAGTAAGAAACTCACATGCGTTTCTCTGAAAGAGAAGCAGTCTGTTCCAACACTTCAATTCACTGTGCGAAGTGAATGGAGTGTTGCTTCACTTTCTAAATGATGTCCTTTCAGAGAAAATCACTTTCCTTTGAAAGTGCATTAAGCTACTTACAAGCATTCAACAGAAACTCACATGCATTTCTCTGAAAGAGAAGCAGTCTGTTCCAACATTTCAATTCTCTGTGCGAAGTGAATGGAGTGTTGCTTCACTTTCTAAATGCTGTCCTTTCAGAGAAAATCACTTTCCTTTGAAAGTGCCTTAAGCTATTTGCAAGCATTCACAAGAAACACTAATGCGTTTCTATGAAAGAGAAGCAGTCTGTTCCAACACTTCAATTCATTGCACGAAGGGAATGCAGTGTTTCTTTACTTTCTAAATGCTGTCCTTTCAGAGAAAATCACTTTCCTTTGAAAGAGCCTTGGGCTACTTACAAGCATTCAACAGAAACTCACATGCATTTCTCTGAAAGAGAAGCAGTCTGTTCCAACACTTTAATTCACTGTGCGAAGTGAATGGAATGTTATTTCACTTTCTAAAGGCTGTTCTTTCAGAGAAAATCACTTTCCTTTGAAAGTGCCTTAAGCTACTTGCAAGCATTAGGAAGAAACTCACATGCGTTTCTCTGAAAGAGAAGCAGTCTGTTCCAACACTTCAATTCAGTGTGCGAAGTGAATGGAGTGTTGCCTCACTTTCTAAATGCTGTCCTTTCAGAGAAAATCACTTTCCATTGAAAGTGCCTTAAACTACTTTCAAGCATTCACAAAAAACTCACATGTGTTTCTCTGAAAGAGAAGCAGTCTGTTCCAACACTTCAATTCACTGTGCGAAGTGAATGGAGTGTTGCTTCACTTTCTAAATGCTGTCCTTTCAGAGAAAATCCCTTTCCTTTGAATGTGCCTTAAGCTACTTACAAGCATTCAACAGAAACTCACATGCATTTCTCTGAAAGAGAAGCAATCTGTTCCAACACTTCAATTCTCTGTGCGAAGTGAATGGAGTGTTGCTTCAGTTTCTAAATGCTGTCCTTTCAGAGAAAATCACTTTCCTTTGAAAGTGCCTTAAGCTACTTGCTAGGAAGAAGCTCACATGCGTTTCTCTGAAAGAGAAGCAGACTGTTCCAACACTTCAATTCACTGTGCGAAGTGAATGGAGTGTTGCTTCACTTTCTAAATGCTGTCCTTTCAGAGAAAATCACTTTCCTTTGAAAGTGCCTTAAGCTACTTACAAGATTTCAACAGAAACTCACATGCATTTCTCTGAAAGAGAAGCAGTCTGTTCCAACATTTCAATTCTCTGTGCGAAGTGAATGGAGTGTTGCTTCACTTTCTAAATGCTGTCCTTTCAGAGAAAATCACTTTCCTTTGAAAGTGCCTTAAGCTATTTGCAAGCATTCACAAGAAACACTAATGCGTTTCTATGAAAGAGTAGCAGTCTGTTCCAACACTTCAATTCATTGCACGAAGGGAATGCAGTGTTGCTTTACTTTCTAAATGCTGTCCTTTCAGAGAAAATCACTTTCCTTTGAAAGAGCCTTGATCTACTTACAAGCCTTCAACAGAAAATCACATGCATTTCTCTGAAAGAGAAGCAGTGTTCCAACACTTTAATTCACTGTGCGAAGTGAATGGAATGTTACTTCACTTTCCAAATGCTGTTCTTTCAGAGAAAATCACTTTCCTTTGAAAGTGCCTTAAGCTACTTGCAAGCATTCAAAAAAAACTCACATGCGTTTCTCTGAAAGAGAAGCAGTCTGTTCCAACACTTCAATTCACTGTGCGAAGTGAATGGAGTGTTGCTTCACTTTCTAAATGCTGTCCTTTCAGAGAAAATCACTTTCCTTTGAACGTGCCTTAAGCTACTTTCAAGCATACATAAAAAACTCAAATGCGTTTCTCTGAATGAGAAGCAGTCTGTTCCAACACTTCAAATAATTGCGCGAAGGGAATGGAGTGTTGCTTTACTTTCTAAATGCTGTCCTTTCAGAGAAAATCACTTTCCTTTGAAAGAGCCTTAAGCTACTTACAAGCATTTACCAGAAACTCATATGTGTTTCTCTGAAAGAGAAGCAGTCTGTTCCAACACTTCAATTCACTCTGCGAAGTGAATGGAGTGTTGCTTCACTTTCTAAATGCTGTCCTTTCAGAGAAAACCACTTTCCTTTGAAAGTGCCTTAAGCTACTTGCAAGCATTAGTAAGAAACTCACATGCATTTCTCTGAAAGAGAAGCAGTCTGTTCCAACACTTCAATTAACTGTGCGAAGTGAATGGAGTGTTGCTTCACTTTCTAAATGATGTCCTTACAGAGAAAATCACTTTCCTTTGAAAGTGCCTTAAGCTACTTACAAGCATTCAACAGAAACTCACATGCATTTCTCTGAAAGAGAAGCAGTCTGTTCCAACATTTCAATTCTCTGTGCGAAGTGAATGGAGTGTTGCTTCACTTTCTAAATGCTGTCCTTTCAGAGAAAATCACTTTCCTTTGAAAGTGCCTTAAGCTATTTGCAAGCATTCACAAGAAACACTAATGCGTTTCTATGAAAGAGAAGCAGTCTGTTCCAACACTTCAATTCATTGCACGAAGGGAATGCAGTGTTGCTTTACTTTCTAAATGCTGTCCTTTCAGAGAAAATCACTTTCCTTTGAAAGAGCCTTGAGCTACTTACAAGGATTCAACAGAAACTCACATGCATTTCTCTGAAAGAGAAGCAGTCTGTTCCAACACTTTAATTCACTGTGCGAAGTGAATGGAATGTTACTTCACTTTCTAAAGGCTGTTCTTTCAGAGAAAATCACTTTCCTTTGAAAGTGCCTTAAGCTACTTGCAAGGATTAGGAAGAAACTCACATGGGTTTCTCTGAAAGAGAAGCAGTCTGTTCCAACACTTCAATTCAGTGTGCGAAGTGAATGGAGTGTTGCCTCACTTTCTAAATGCTGTCCCTTCAGAGAAAATCACTTTCCATTGAAAGTACCTTAAACTACTTTCAAGCATTCACAAAAAACTCACATGCGTTTCTCTGAAAGAGAAGTAGTCTGTTCCAACACTTCAATTCACTGTGCAAAGTGAATGAAGTGTTGTTTCACTTTCTAAATGCTGTCCTTTCAGAGAAAATCCTTTTCCTTTGAATGTGCCTTAAGCTACTTACAAGCATTCAACAGAAACTCATATGCATTTCTCTGAAAGAGAAGCAATCTGTTCCAACACTTCAATTCTCTGTGCGAAGTGAATGGAGTGTTGCTTCACTTTCTAAATGCTGTCCTTTCAGAGAAAATCCCTTTCCTTTGAATGTGCCTTAAGCTACTTACAAGCATTCAACAGAAACTCACATGCATTTCTCTGAAAGAGAAGCAATCTGTTCCAACACTTCAATTCTCTGTGCGAAGTGAATGGAGTGTTGCTTCACTCTCTAAATGCTGTCCTTTCAGAGAAAATCACTTTCCTTTGAAAGTGCCTTAAGCTACTTGCTAGGAAGAAGCTCACATGTGTTTCTCTGAAAGAGAAGCAGTCTGTTACAACACTTCAATTCACTGTGTGAAGTGAATGGAGTGTTGCTTCACTTTCTAAATGCTGTCCTTTCAGAGAAAATCACTTTCCTTTGAAAGTGCCTTAAGCTACTTACAAGCATTCAACAGAAACTCACATGCGTTTCTCTGAAACAGAAGCAGTCTGTTCCAACACTTCAATTCACTGTGCGAAGTGAATGGAGTGTTGCTTCACTTTCTAAATGCTGTCCTTTCAGAGAAAATCACTTTCCTTTGAAAGTGCCTTAAGCTACTTACAAGCATTCAACAGAATCTCACATGCATTTCTCTGAAAGAGAAGCAGTCTGTTCCAACACTTCAATTCACTGTGCGAAGTGAATGGAGTGTTGCTTCACTTTCTAAATTCTGTCCTTTCAGAGAAAATCACTTTCTTTTGAAAGTGCCTTAAACTACTTTCAAGCATTCACAAAAAACTCACATGCGTTTCTCTGAAAGAGAAGCAGTCTGTTCCAACACTTCAATTCTCTGTGCGAAGTGAATGGAGTGTTGCTTCACTTTCTAAATGCTGTCCTTTCAGAGAAAATCACTTTCCTTTGAAAGTGCCTTAAGCTACTTGCAAGCATTCACAAGAAACAGTAATGCGTTTCTATGAAAGAGAAGCAGTCTGTTCCAACACTTCAATTCATTGCACGAAGGGAATGCAGTGTTGCTTTACTTTCTAAATGCTGTCCTTTCAGAGAAAATCACTTTCCTTTGAAAGAGCCTTAAGCTACTTACAAGCATTCACCAGAAACTCACATGCATTTCTCTGAAAGAGAAGTAGTCTGTTCCAACACTTCAATTCACTGTACAAAGTGAATGGAATGTTGCTTCACTTTCTAAATGCTGTCCTTTCAGAGAAAATCACTTTCCTTTGAAACTGCCTTAAGCAAATTGCAAGCATTCACAAGAAACACTAATGCGTTTCTATGAAAGAGAAGCACTCTGTTCCAACACTTCAATTCACTGCACGAAGGGAATGGAGTGTTGCTTCACTTTCTAAATGCTGTCCTTTCAGAGAAAACCACTTTCCTTTGAAAGTGCCTTAAGCTACTTGCAAGCATTCACCAGAAACTCACATGCGTTTCTCTGAAAGAGAAGCAGTCTGCTCCAAAACTTCAATTCACTGTGCGAAGTGAATGGAGTGTTGCTTTACTTTCTAAATGCTGTCCTTTCAGAGAAAATCACTTTCCTTTGAAAGTGCCTTAAGCTACTGGCAAGCATTAGGAAGAAACTCACATGCGTTTCTCTGAAAAAGAAGCAGTCTGTTCCAACACTTCAATTCACTGTGCTAAGTGAATGGAGTGTTGCTTCACTTTCTAAATGCTGTCCTTTCAGAGAAAATCACTTTCCTTTGAAAGTGCCTTATGCTACTTTCAAGCATTCACAGGAAACACACATGCGTTTCTCTGAAATAGAAGCAGTCTGTTCCAACACTTCAATTCACTGTGCGAAGTGAATGGAGTGTTGCTTCACTTTCTAAATGCTGTCCTTTCAGAGAAAATCACTTTCCATTGAAAGTGCCTTAAGCTACTTGCAAGCATTAGGAAGAAACTCACATGCGTTTCTCTGAAAGAGAAGCAGTCTGTTCCAACACTTAAATTCACTGTGTGAGGTGAATGGAGTGTTGCTTCACTTTCTAAATGCTGTCCTTTCAGAGAAAATCACTTTCCTTTGAAAGAGCCTTAAGCTACTTGCAAGCATTAGGAAGAAACTCACATGCGTTTCTCTGAAAGAAAAGCAGTCTGTTCCGACACTTCAATTCACTGTGCGAAGTGAATGGAGTGTTGCCTCACTTTCTAAATGCTGTCCTTTCAGAGAAAATCACTTTCCATTGAAAGTGCCTTAAACTACTTTCAAGCATTCACAAAAAACTCACATGCGTTTCTCTGAAAGAGAAGCAGTCTGTTCCAACACTTCAATTCACTGTGCGAAGTGAATGGAGTGTTGCTTCACTTTCTAAATGCTGTCCTTTCAGAGAAAATCCCTTTCCTTTGAATGTGCCTTTAACTAATTACAAGCTTTCAACAGAAACTCACATGCATTTCTCTGAAAGAGAAGCAATCTGTTCCAACACTTCAATTCTCTGTGCGAGGTGAATGGAATGTTGCTTCACTTTCTAAATTCTGTCCTTTCAGAGAAAATCCCTTTCCTTTAAGTGTGCCTTAAGCTACTTACAAGCATTCAACAGAAACTCACATGCATTTCTCTGAAAGAGAAGCAATCGGTTCCAACACTTCAATTCTCTGTGCGGAGTGAATGGAGTGTTGCTTCACTTTATAAATGCTGTCCTTTCAGAGAAAATCACTTTCTTTTGAAAGTGCCTTAAGCTACTTGCAAGCATTCACAAGAAACACTAATGCGTTTCTATGAAAGCGAAGCAGTCTGTTCCAACACTTCAATTCATTGCACGAAGGGAATGGAGTGTTGCTTCACTTTCTAAATGCTGTCCTTTCAGAGAAAATCACTTTCCTTTGAAAGAGCCTTGAGCTACTTACAAGCATTCAACAGAAACTCACATGCATTTCTCTAAAAAAGAAGCAGTCTGTTCCAACACTTCAATTCACTGTGCGAAGTGAATGGAGTGTTGCTTCACTTTCTAAATGCTGTCCTTTCAGAGAAAATTACTTTCCTTTGAAAGTGCCTTAAGCTACTTGCTAGGAAGAAGCTCACATGCGTTTCTCTAAAAGAGAAGCAGTGTGTTCCAACACTTCAATTCACTGTGTGAAGTGAATGGAGTGTTGCTTCACTTTCTAAATGCTGTCCTTTCAGAGAAAATCACTTTCCTTTGAAAGAGCCTTAAGCTACTTACAAGCATTCAACAGAAACTCACATGCGTTTCTCTGAAAGAGAAGCAGTCTGTTCCAACACTTCAATTCACTGTGTGAAGTGAATGGAGTGTTGCTTCACTTTCTAAATGTTGTCCTTTCAGAGAAAATCACTTTCCTTTGAAAGTGCCTTAGGCTACTTACAAGCATTCAACAGAAACTCACATGCATTTCTCTGAAAGAGAAGCAGTCTGTTCCAACACTTCAATTTACTGTGCGAAGTGAATGGAGTGTTGGTTCACTTTCTAAATGCTGTCCTTTCTGAGAAAATCACTTTCTTTTGAAAGTGCCTTAAACTACTTTCAAGCATTCACAAAAAACTCACATGCGTTTCTCTGAAAGAGAAGCATTCTGTTCCAACACTTCAATTCACTGTGCTAAGTGAATGGAGTGTTGCTTCACTTTCTAAATGCTGTCCTTTCAGAGAAAATCACTTTCCTTTGAAAGTTCCTTTAGCTACTTTCAAGAATTCACAGGAAACACACATGTGTTTCTCTGAAATAGAAGCAGTCTGTTCCAACACTTTAATTCACTGTGCGAAGTGAATGGAGTGTTGCTTCACTTTCTAAATGCTGTCCTTTCAAAGAAAATCACTTTCCTTTGAAAGTGCCTTAAGCTACTTTCAAGCATTCACATAAAACTCACATGCGTTTCTCTGAAAGAGAAGCAGTCTGTTCCAACACCTCAATTCACTGTGTGAAGTGAATGGAGTGTTGCTTCACTTTCTAAATGCTGTCCTTTCAGAGAAAATCACTTTCCTTTGAAAGAGCCTTAAGCTCCTTGCAATCATTAGGAAGAAACTCACATGCGTTTCTCTGAAAGAGAACCAGTCTGTTCCAACACTTCAATTCACTGTGCGAAGTGAATGGAGTGTTGCCTCACTTTCTAAATGCTGTCCTTTCAGAGAAAATCACTTTCCATTGAACGTTCCTTAAACCCTTTCAAGCATTCACAAAAAACTCACATGCGTTTCTCTGAAAGAGAAGCAGTCTGTTCCAACACTTCAATTCACTGTGCGAAGTAAATGGAGTGTTGCTTCACTTTCTAAATGCTGTCCTTTCAGAGAAAATCCCTTTCCTTTGAATGTGCCTTAAGCTAATTACAAGCTTTCAACAGAAACTCACATGCATTTCTCTGAAAGAGAGGCAATCTGTTCCAACACTTCAATTCTCTGTGCGAGGTGAATGGAGTGTTGCTTCACTTTCTAAATGTTGTCCTTTCAGAGAAAATCCTTTTCCTTTAAATGTGCCTTAATCTACTTACAAGCATTCAACAGAAACTCACATGCATTTCTCTGAAAGAGAAGCAGTCTGTTGCAACACTTCAATTCACTGTGCGAAGTGAATGGAGTGTTGCTTCACTTTCTAAATGCTGTCCTTTCAGAGAAAATCACTTTCCTTTGAAAGTGCCTTAAGCTACTTGCAAGCATTCACAAGAAACACTAATGCGTTTCTATGAAAGCGAAGCAGTCTGTTCCAACACTTCAATTCATTGCACGAAGGGAATGGAGTGTTGCTTCACTTTCTAAATGCTGTCCTTTCAGAGAAAATCACTTTCCTTTGAAAGTGCCTTAAGCTACTTACAAGCATTCACCAGAAACTCACATGCGTTTCTCTGAAAGAGAAGCAGTCTGTTCCAAAACTTCAATTCACTGTGCGAAGTGAATGGAGTGTTGCTTCACTTTCTAAATGCTGTCCTTTCAGAGAAAATCACTTTCTTTGAAAGTGCCTTAAGCTACTTGCAAGCATTAGGAAGAAACTCACATGCGTTTCTCTGAAAGAGAAGCAGTCTGTTCCAACACTTCAATTCACTGTGCGAAGTGAATGGAGTGTTGCTTCACTTTCTAAATGCTGTCCTTTCAGAGAAAATCCTTTCCTTTGAAAGTGCCTTAAGCTACTTGCAAGCATTAGGAAGAAACTCACATGCGTTTCTCTGATAGAGAAGCAGTCTGTTCCAACACTTCAATTCAATGTGTGAAGTGAATGGAGTGTTGCCTCACTTTCTAAATGCTGTCCTTTCAGAGAAAATCACTTTCCTTTGAAAGTGCCTTAAGCTACTTACAAGCATTCAACAGAAACTCACATGCGTTTCTCTGAAAGAGAAGCAGTCTGTTCCAACACTTCAATTCAATGTGAGAAGTGAATGGAGAATTGCGTCACTTTCTAAATGCTGTCCTTTCAGAGAAAATCACTTTCCTTTGAAAGTGCCTTAAGCTACTTACAAGCATTCAACAGAAACTCACATGCATTTCTCTGAAAGATAAGCAGTCTGTTCCAACACTTCAATTCACTGTGCTTACTGAATGGAGTGTTGCTTCACTTTCTAAATTCTGTCCTTTCAGAGAAAATCACTTTCGTTTGAAAGTGCCTTAAGCAACTTGCAAGCATTCACAAAAAACACTAATGCGTTTATATGAAAGAGAAGCACTCTGTTCCAACACTTCAATTCACTGCACGAAGGGAATGGAGTGTTGCTTCACTTTCTAAATGCTGTCCTTTCAGAGAAAACCACTTTCCTTTGAAAGTGCCTTAAGCTACTTACAAGCATTCACCAGAAAATCACATGCGTTTCTCTGAAAGAGAAGCAGTCTGTTCCAACACTTCAATTCACTGTGCGAAGTGAATGGAGTGTTGCTTTACTTTCTAAATGCTGTCCTTTCAGACAAAATCACTTTACTTTGACAGTGCCTTAAGCTACTTGCAAGCATTAGGAAGAAACTTACATGCTTTTCTCTGAAAGAGAAGCAGTCTGTTCCAACACTTCAATTCATTGTGCTAAGTGAATGGAGTGTTGCTTCACTTTCTAAATGCTGTCCTTTCAGAGAAAATCACTTTCCTTTGAAAGTGCCTTAAGCTACTTTCAAGCATTCACAGGAAACACACATGCGTTTCTCTGAAATAGAAGCAGTCTGTTCCAACACTTCAATTCACTGTGCGAAGTGAATGGAGTGTTGCTTCACTTTCTAAATGCTGTCCTTTCAGAGAAAATCACTTTCCATTGAAAGTGCCTTAAGCTACTTGCAAGCATTAGGAAGAAACTCACATGCGTTTCTCTGAAAGAGAAGCAGTCTGTTCCAACACTTCAATTCACTGTGTGAAGTGAATGGAGTGTTGCTTCACTTTCTAAATGCTGTCCTTTCAGAGAAAATCACTTTCCTTTGAAAGAGCCTTAAGCTACTTGCAAGCATTAGGAAGAAACTCACATGCGTTTCTCTGAAAGAAAAGCAGTCTGTTCCAACACTTCAATTCACTGTGCGAAGTGAATGGAGTGTTGCCTCACTTTCTAAATGCTGTCCTTTCAGAGAAAATCACTTTCCATTGAAAGTGCCTTAAACTACTTTCAAGCATTCACAAAAAACTCACATGCGTTTCTCTGAAAGAGAAGCAGTCTGTTCCAACACTTCAATTCACTGTGCGAAGTGAATGAAGTGTTGCTTCACTTTCTAAATGCTGTCCTTTCAGAGAAAATCCCTTTCCTTTGAATGTGCCTTAAGCTAATTACAAGCTTTCAACAGAAACTCACATGCATTTCTCTGAAAGAGAAGTAATCTGTTCCAACACTTCAATTCTCTGTGCGAGGTGAATGGAGTGTTGCTTCACTTTCTAAATTCTGTCCTTTCAGAGAAAATCCCTTTCCTTTAAGTGTGCCTTAAGCTACTTACAAGCATTCAACAGAAACTCAGATGCATTTCTCTGAAAAAGAAGCAGTCTGTTCCAACACTTCAATTCACTGTGCGAAGTGAATGGAGTGTTGCTTCACTTTCTAAATGCTGTCCTTTCAGAGAAAATTACTTTCCTTTGAAATTGCCTTAAGCTACTTGCTTGGAAGAAGCTCACATGCGTTTCTCTGAAAGAGAAGCAGTGTGTTCCAACACTTCAATTCACTGTGTGAAGTGAATGGAGTGTTGCTTCACTTTCTAAATGCTGTCCTTTCAGAGAAAATCACTTTCCTTTGAAAGAGCCTTAAGCTACTTACAAGCATTCAACAGAAACTCACATGCGTTTCTCTGAAAGAGAAGCAGTCTGTTCCAACACTTCAATTCACTGTGCGAAGTGAATGGAGTGTTGCTTCACTTTCTAAATGCTGTCCTTTCAGAGAAAATCACTTTCCTTTGATAGTGCCTTAAGCTACTTGCAAGCATTAGGAAGAAACTCACATGCGTTTCTCTGAAAGAGAAGCAGTCTGTTCCAACACTTCAATTCACTGTGTGAAGTGAATAGAGTGTTGCTTCACTTTCTAAATGCTGTCCTTTCAGAGAAAATCACTTTCCTTTGAAAGTGCCTTAGGCTACTTACAAGCATTTAACAGAAACTCACATGCGTTTCTCTGAAAGAGAAGCAGTCTGTTCCAACACTTCAATTCACTGTGCGAAGTGAATGGAGTGTTGCTTCACTTTCTAAATGCTGTCCTTTCAGAGAAAATCACTTTCCTTTGAAAGTGCCTTAAGCTACTTGCAAGCATTAGGAAGAAACTCACATGAGTTTCTCTGAAAGAGAAGCAGTCTGTTCCAACACTTCAATTCACTGTGTGAAGTGAATAGAGTGTTGCCTCACTTTCTAAATGCTGTCCTTTCAGAGAAAATCACTTTCCTTTGAAAGTACCTTAAGCTACTTGCAAGCATTAAGAAGAAACTCACATGCGTTTCTCTGAAAGAGAAGCAGTCTGTTCCAACACTGCAATTCACTGTGCGAAGTGAATGGAGTGTTGCTTTACTTTCTAAATGCTGTCCTTTCAGAGAAAATCACTTTCCTTTGAAAGTGCCTTAAGCTACTTGCAAGCATTAGGAAGAAACTCACATGCGTTTCTCTGAAAGAGAAGCAATCTGTTCGAACACTTCAATTCACTGTGTGAAGTGAATGGAGTGTTGCTTCACTTTCTAAATGCTGTCCTTTCAGAGAAAATCACTTTCCTTTGAAAGTGCCTTAAGCTACTTACAAGCATTCAACAGAAACTCACATGCGTTTCTCTGAAAGAGAAGCAGTCTGTTCCAACACTTCAATTCAATGTGCGAAGTGAATGGAGTGTTGCTTCACTTTCTAAATGCTGTCCTTTCAGAGAAAATCACTTTCCTTTGAAAGTGCCTTAAGCTACTTGCAGGCATTAGGAAGAAACTCACATGCATTTCTCTGAAAGAGATGCAGTCTGTTCCAACACTTCAATTCACTGTGCGAAGTGAATGGAGTGTTACCTCACTTTCTAAATGCTGTCCTTTCAGAGAAAATCACTTTCCTTTGAAAGTGCCTTAAGCAACTTGTAAGCATTCACAAGAAACACTAAAGCGTTTATATGAAAGAGAAGCACTCTGTTCCAACACTTCAATTCACTGCACGAAGGGAATGGAGTGTTGCTTCACTTTCTAAATGCTGTCCTTTCAGAGAAAAACACTTTCCTTTGAAAGTGCCTTAAGCTACTTACAAGCATTCACCAGAAACTCACATGCGTTTCTCTGAAAGAGAAGCAGTCTGTTCCAACACTTCAATTCACTGTGCGAAGTGAATGGAGTGTTGCTTCACTTTCTAAATGCTGTCCTTTCAGAGAAAATCACTTTCCTTTGAAAGTGCCTTAAACTACTTTCAAGCATTCACAAAAAACTCACATGCGTTTCTCTGAAAGATTGCAGTCTGTTCCAACACTTCAATTCACTGTGCGAAGTGAATGGAGTGTTGCTTCACTTTCTAAATGCTGTCCTATCAGAGAAAATCACTTTCCTTTGAAAGTGCATTAAGCTACTTGCAAGCATTCACAAGAAACACTAATGCGTTTCTATGAAAGAGAAGCAGTCGGTTCCAACACTTCAATTCATTGCGCGAAGGGAATGGAGTGTTGCTTTACTTTCTAAATGCTGTCCTTTCAGAGAAAATCACTTTCCTTTGAAAGAGCCTTAAGCTACTTACAAGCATTCAACAGAAACTCACATGCATTTCTCTGAAAGAAAAGCAGTCTGTTCCAACACTTCAATTCACTGTGTGAAGTGAATGGAGTGTTGCTTCACTTTCTAAATGCTGTCCTTTCAGAGAAAATCCCTTTCCTTTGAATGTGCCTTAAGCTACTTACAAGCATTCAACAGAAACTCACATGCATTTCTCTGAAAGAGAACCAATCTGTTCCAACACTTCAATTCTCTTGCGAAGTGAATGGAGTGTTGCTTCACTTTCTAAATGCTGTTCTTTCAGAGAAAATCACTTTCCTTTGAAAGTGCCTTAAGCTACGTGCAAGCATTAGGAAGAAACTCACATGTGTTTCTCTGAAAGAGAAGCAGTCTGTTCCAACACTTCAATTCACTGTGCGAAGTGAATGGAGTGTTGCTTCACTTTCTAAATGCTGTCCTTTCAGAGAAAATCACTTTCCTTTGAAAGTGCCTTAAGCTACTAGCAGGCATTAGGAAGAAACTCACATGCATTTCTCTGAAAGAGAAGCAGTCTGTTCCAACACTTCAATTCACTGTGCGAAGTGAATGGAGTGTTACCTCACTTTCTAAATGCAGTCCTTTCAGAGAAAATCACTTTCCTTTGAAAGTGCCTTAAGCAACTTGTAAGCATTCACAAGAAACACTAATGCGTTTATATGAAAGAGAAGCACTCTGTTCCAACACTTCAATTCACTGCACGAAGGGAATGGAGTGTTGCTTCACTTTCTAAATGCTGTCCTTTCAGAGAAAATCACTTTCCTTTGAAAGTGCCTTAAGCTACTTACAAGCATTCACCAGAACTCACATGCGTTTCTCTGAAAGAGAAGCAGTCTGTTCCAACACTTCAATTCACTGTGCGAAGGGAATGGAGTGTTGCTTCACTTTCTAAGTGCTGTCCTTTCAGAGAAAATCACTTTCCTTTGAAAGTGCCTTAAACTACTTTCAAGCATTCACAAAAAACTCACATGCGTTTCTCTGAAAGAGAAGCAATCGGTTCCAACACTTCAATTCACTGTGCGAAGTGAATGGAGTGTTGCTTCACTTTCTAAATGCTGTCCTTTCAGAGAAAATCACTTTCCTTGGAAAGAGCCTTAAGCTACTTGCAAGCATTAGGAAGAAACTCACATGCGTTTCTCTGAAAGAAAAGCAGTCTGTTCCAACACTTCAATTCACTGTGCGAAGTGAATGGAGTGTTGCCTCACTTTCTAAATGCTGTCCTTTCAGAGAAAATCACTTTCCATTGAAAGTGCCTTAAACTACTTTCAAGCATTCACAAAAAACTCACATGCGTTTCTCTGAAAGAGAAGCAGTCTGTTCCAACACTTCAATTCACTGTGCGAAGTGAATGGAGTGTTGCTTCACTTTCTAAATGCTGTCCTTTCAGAGAAAATCCCTTTCCTTTGAATGTGCCTTAAACTAATTACAAGCTTTCAACAGAAACTCACATGCACTTCTCTGAAAGAGAAGCAATCTGTTCCAACACTTCAATTCTATGTGCGAGGTGAATGGAGTGTTGCTTCACTTTCTAAATTCTGTCCTTTCAGAGAATATCCCTTTCCTTTAAGTGTGCCTTAAGCTACTTACAAGCATTCAACAGAAACTCACATGCATTTCTCTGAAAGAGAAGCAATCGGTTCCAACACTTCAATTCTCTGTGCGGAGTGAATGGAGTGTTGCTTCACTTTCTAAATGCTGTCCTTTCAGAGAAAATCACTTTCCTTTGAAAGTGCCTTAAGCTACTTGCAAGCATTCACAAGAAACACTAATGCGTTTCTATGAAAGCGAAGTAGTCTGTTCCAACACTTCAATTCATTGCACGAAGGGAATGGAGAGTTGCTTCACTTTCTAAATGCTGTCCTTTCAGAGAAAATCACTTTCCTTTGAAAGAGCCTTGATCTACTTACAAGCATTCACCAGAAACTCACATGCATTTCTCTGAAAAAGAAGCAGTCTGTTCCAACACTTCAATTCACTGTGCGAAGTGAATGGAGTGTTGCTTCACTTTCTAAATGCTGTCCTTTCAGAGAAAATCACTTTCCTTTGATAGTGCCTTAAGCTACTTGCAAGCATTAGGAAGAAACTCACATGCGTTTCTCTGAAAGAGAAGCAGTCTGTTCCAACACTTCAATTCACTGTGTGAAGTGAATAGAGTGTTCCTTCACTTTCTAAATGCTGTCCTTTCAGAGAAAATCACTTTCCTTTGAAAGTGCCTTAAGCTACTTACAAGCATTTAACAGAAACTCACATGCGTTTCTCTGAAAGAGAAGCAGTCTGTTCCAACACTTCAATTCACTGTGCGAAGTGAATGGAGTGTTGCTTCACTTTCTAAATGCTGTCCTTTCAGAGAAAATCACTTTCCTTTGAAAGTGCCTTAAGCTACTTGCAAGCATTCACAAGAAACACTAATGCGTTTCTATGAAAGAGAAGCAGTCTGTTCCAACACTTCAATTCATTGCACGAAGGGAATGGAGTGTTGCTTCACTTTCTAAATGCTGTCCTTTCAGAGAAAATCACTTTCCTTTGAAAGTGCCTTAAGCTACTTGCAAGCATTAGGAAGAAACTCACATGCGTTTCTCTGAAAGAGAAGCAGTCTGTTCCAACACTTCAATTCACTGTGCAAAGTGAATGGAGTGTTACCTCACTTCCTAAATGCTGTCCTTTCAGAGAAAATCACTTTCCTTTGAAAGTGCCTTAAGCTACTTACAAGCATTCAACAGAAACTCACATGCGTTTCTCTGAAAGAGAAGCAGTCTGTTCCAACACTTCAATTCAATGTGCGAAGTGAAAGGAGTGTTGCTTCACTTTCTAAATGCTGTCCTTTCAGAGAAAATCACTTTCCTTTGAAAGTGCCTTAAGCTACTTGCAGGCATTAGGAAGAAACTCACATGCATTTCTCTGAAAGAGAAGCAGTCTGTTCCAACACTTCAATTCACTGTGCGAAGTGAATGGAGTGTTACCTCACTTTCTAAATGCTGTCCTTTTAGAGAAAATCACTTTCCTTTGAAAGTGCCTTAAGCAACTTGTAAGCATTCACAAGAAACACTAATGCGTTTATATGAAAGAGAAGCACTCTGTTCCAACACTTCAATTCACTGCACGAAGGGAATGGAGTGTTGCTTCACTTTCTAAATGCTGTCCTTTCAGAGAAAATCACTTTCCTTTGAAAGTGCCTTAAGCTACTTACAAGCATTCACCAGAAACTCACATGCGTTTCTCTGAAAGAGAAGCAGTCTGTTCCAACACTTCAATTCACTGTGCGAAGTGAATGGAGTGTTGCTTCACTTTCTAAATGCTGTCCTTTCAGAGAAAATCACTTTCCTTTGAAAGTGCCTTAAACTACTTTCAAGCATTCACAAAAAACTCACATGCGTTTCTCTGAAAGAAAAGCAGTCTGTTCCAACACTTCAATTCACTGTGCGAAGTGAATGGAGTGTTGCTTCACTTTCTAAATGCTGTCCTTTCAGAGAAAATCACTTTCCTTTGAAAGTGCCTTAAGCTACTTGCAAGCATTCACAAGAAACACTAATGCGTTTCTCTGAAAGAGAAGCAGTCTGTTCCAACACTTCAATTCACTGTGTGAAGTGAATAGAGTGTTGCCTCACTTTCTAAATGCTGTCCTTTCAGAGAAAATCACTTTCCTTTGAAAGTGCCTTAAGCTACTTGCAAGCATTAGGAAGAAACTCACATGCGTTTCTCTGAAAGAGAAGCAGTCTGTTCCAACACTTCAATTCACTGTGCGAAGTGAATGGAGTGTTGCTTCACTTTCTAAATGCTGTCCTTTCAGAGAAAATCACTTTCCTTTGAAAGTGCCTTAAGCTACTTGCAAGCATTAGGAAGAAACTCACATGCGTTTCTCTGAAAGAGAAGCAATCTGTTCGAACACTTCAATTCACTGTGCAAAGTGAATGGAGTGTTGCCTCACTTTCTAAATGCTGTCCTTTCAGAGAAAATCACTTTCCTTTGAAAGTGCCTTGAGCTACTTACAAGCATTCAACAGAAACTCACATGCGTTTCTCTGAAAGAGAAGCAGTCTGTTCCAACACTTCAATTCAATGTGCGAAGTGAATGGAGTGTTGCTTCACTTTCTAAATGCTGTCCTTTCAGAGAAAATCACTTTCCTTTGAAAGTGCCTTAAGCTACTTGCAGGCATTAGGAAGAAACTCACATGCATTTCTCTGAAAGAGAAGCAGTCTGTTCCAACACTTCAATTCACTGTGCGAAGTGAATGGAGTGTTACCTCACTTTCTAAATGCTGTCCTTTCAGAGAAAATCACTTTCCTTTGAAAGTGCCTTAAGCAACTTGTAAGCATTCACAAGAAACACTAATGCGTTTATATGAAAGAGAAGCACTCTGTTCCAACACTTCAATTCACTGCACGAAGGGAATGGAGTGTTGCTTCACTTTCTAAATGCTGTCCTTTCAGAGAAAATCACTTTCCTTTGAAAGTGCCTTAAGCTACTTACAAGCATTCACCAGAAACTCACATGCGTTTCTCTGAAAGAGAAGCAGTCTGTTCCAACACTTCAATTCACTCTGCGAAGTGAATAGAGTGTTGCTTCAATTTCTAAATGCTGTCCTTTCAGAGAAAATCACTTTCCTTTGAAAGTGCCTTAAACTACTTTCAAGCATTCACAAAAAACTCACATGCGTTTCTCTGAAAGAGAAGCAGTCTGTTCCAACACTTCAATTCACTGTGCGAAGTGAATGGAGTGTTGCTTCACTTTCTAAATGCTGTCCTATCAGAGAAAATCACTTTGCTTTGAAAGTGCCTTAAGCTACTTGCAAGCATTCACAGGAAACACTAATGCGTTTCTATGAAAGAGAAGCAGTCTGTTCCAACACTTCAATTCATTGCGCGAAGGGAATGGAGTGTTGCTTTACTTTCTAAATGCTGTCCTTTCAGAGAAAATCACTTTCCTTTGAAAGAGCCTTAAGCTACTTACAAGCATTCAACAGAAACTCACATGCATTTCTCTGAAAGAAAAGCAGTCTGTTCCAACACTTCAATTCACTGTGTGAAGTGAATGGAGTGTTGCTTCACTTTCTAAATGCTGTCCTTTCAGAGAAAATCCCTTTCCTTTGAATGTGCCTTAA
This sequence comes from Myodes glareolus, assembly GCF_982192425.1. Taxonomy (NCBI): domain Eukaryota; kingdom Metazoa; phylum Chordata; class Mammalia; order Rodentia; family Cricetidae; genus Myodes; species Myodes glareolus. Next base: position 100,337 of record NW_028263225.1, read on the forward strand.
GCTACTTTCAAGCATTCAACAGAAACTCACATGCATTTCTCTGAAAGAGAACCAATCTGTTCCAACACTTCAATTCTCTTGCGAAGTGAATGGAGTGTTGCTTCACTTTCTAAATGCTGTTCTTTCAGAGAAAATCACTTTCCTTTGAAAGTGCCTTAAGCTACGTGCAAGCATTAGGAAGAAACTCACATGTGTTTCTCTGAAATAGAAGCAGTCTGTTCCAACACTTCAATTCACTGTGCGAAGTGAATGGAGTGTTGCTTCACTTTCTAAATGCTGTCCTTTCAGAGAAAATCACTTTCCATTGAAAGTGCCTTAAGCTACTTGCAAGCATTAGGAAGAAACTCACATGCGTTTCTCTGAAAGACAAGAAGTCTGTTCCAACACTTCAATTCACTGTGTGAAGTGAATGGAGTGTTGCTTCACTTTCTAAATGCTGTCCTTTCAGAGAAAATCACTTTCCTTGGAAAGAGCCTTAAGCTACTTGCAAGCATTAGGAAGAAACTCACATGCGTTTCTCTGAAAGAAAAGCAGTCTGTTCCAACACTTCAATTCACTGTGCGAAGTGAATGGAGTGTTGCCTCACTTTCTAAATGCTGTCCTTTCAGAGAAAATCACTTTCCATTGAAAGTGCCTTAAACTACTTTCAAGCATTCACAAAAAACTCACATGCGTTTCTCTGAAAGAGAAGCAGTCTGTTCCAACACTTCAATTCACTGTGCGAAGTGAATGGAGTGTTGCTTCACTTTCTAAATGCTGTCCTTTCAGAGAAAATCCCTTTCCTTTGAATGTGCCTTAAACTAATTACAAGCTTTCAACAGAAACTCACATGCATTTCTCTGAAAGAGAAGCAATCTGTTCCAACACTTCATTCTCTGTGCGAGGTGAATGGAGTGTTGCTTCACTTTCTAAATTCTGTCCTTTCAGAGAAAATCCCATTCATTTAAGTGTGCCTTAAGGTACTCACAAGCATTCAACAGAAACTCACATGCATTTCTCTGAAAGAGAAGCAATCGGTTCCAACACTTCAATTCTCTGTGCGGAGTGAATGGAGTGTTGCTTCACTTTCTAAATGCTGTCCTTTCAGAGAAAATCACTTTCCTTTGAAAGTGCCTTAAGCTACTTGCAAGCATTCACAAGAAACACTAATGCGTTTCTATGAAAGCGAAGCAGTCTGTTCCAACACTTCAATTCATTGCACGAAGGGAATGGAGTGTTGCTTCACTTTCTAAATGCTGTCCTTTCAGAGAAAATCACTTTCCTTTGAAAGAGCCTTGAGCTACTTACAAGCATTCAACAGAAACTCACATGCATTTCTCTGAAAAAGAAGCAGTCTGTTCCAACACTTCAATTCACTGTGCGAAGTGAATGGAGTGTTGCTTCACTTTCTAAATGCTGTCCTTTCAGAGAAAATCACTTTCCTTTGAAAGTGCCTTAAGCTACTTACAAGCATTTAACAGAAACTCACATGCGTTTCTCTGAAAGAGAAGCAGTCTGTTCCAACACTTCAATTCACTGTGCGAAGTGAATGGAGTGTTGCCTCACTTTCTAAATGCTGTCCTTTCAGAGAAAATCACTTTCCTTTGAAAGTGCCTTAAGCTACTTACAAGCATTCAACAGAAACTCACATGCGTTTCTCTGAAAGAGAAGCAGTCTGTTCCAACACTTCAATTCAATGTGCGAAGTGAATGGAGTGTTGCTTCACTTTCTAAATGCTGTCCTTTCAGAGAAAATCACTTTCCTTTGAAAGTGCCTTAAGCTACTTGCAGGCATTAGGAAGAAACTCACATGCATTTCTCTGAAAGAGAAGCAGTCTGTTCCAATACTTCAATTCACTGTGCGAAGTGAATGGAGTGTTACCTCACTTTCTAAATGCTGTCCTTTCAGAGAAAATCACTTTCCTTTGAAAGTGCCTTAAGCAACTTGTAAGCATTCACAAGAAACACTAAAGCGTTTATATGAAAGAGAAGCACTCTGTTCCAACACTTCAATTCACTGCACGAAGGGAATGGAGTGTTGCTTCACTTTCTAAATGCTGTCCTTTCAGAGAAAAACACTTTCCTTTGAAAGTGCCTTAAGCTACTTACAAGCATTCACCAGAAACTCACATGCGTTTCTCTGAAAGAGAAGCAGTCTGTTCCAACACTTCAATTCACTGTGCGAAGTGAATGGAGTGTTGCTTCACTTTCTAAATGCTGTCCTTTCAGAGAAAATCACTTTCCTTTGAAAGTGCCTTAAACTAATTTCAAGCATTCACAAAAAACTCACATGCGTTTCTCTGAAAGATTGCAGTCTGTTCCAACACTTCAATTCACTGTGCGAAGTGAATGGAGTGTTGCTTCACTTTCTAAATGCTGTCCTATCAGAGAAAATCACTTTCCTTTGAAAGTGCCTTAAGCTACTTGCAAGCATTCACAAGAAACACTAATGCGTTTCTATGAAAGAGAAGCAGTCTGTTCCAACACTTCAATTCATTGCGCGAAGGGAATGGAGTGTTGCTTTACTTTCTAAATGCTGTCCTTTCAGAGAAAATCACTTTCCTTCGAAAGAGCCTTAAGCTACTTACAAGCATTCAACAGAAACTCACATGCATTTCTCTGAAAGAAAAGCAGTCTGTTCCAACACTTCAATTCACTGTGTGAAGTGAATGGAGTGTTGCTTCACTTTCTAAATGCTGTCCTTTCAGAGAAAATCCCTTTCCTTTGAATGTGCCTTAAGCTACTTACAAGCATTCAACAGAAACTCACATGCATTTCTCTGAAAGAGAACCAATCTGTTCCAACACTTCAATTCTCTTGCGAAGTGAATGGAGTGTTGCTTCACTTTCTAAATGCTGTTCTTTCAGAGAAAATCACTTTCCTTTGAAAGTGCCTTAAGCTACGTGCAAGCATTAGGAAGAAACTCACATGTGTTTCTCTGAAATAGAAGCAGTCTGTTCCAACACTTCAATTCACTGTGCGAAGTGAATGGAGTGTTGCTTCACTTTCTAAATGCTGTCCTTTCAGAGAAAATCACTTTCCTTTGAAAGTGCCTTAAGCTACTAGCAGGCATTAGGAAGAAACTCACATGCATTTCTCTGAAAGAGAAGCAGTCTGTTCCAACACTTCAATTCACTGTGCGAAGTGAATGGAGTGTTACCTCACTTTCTAAATGCAGTCCTTTCAGAGAAAATCACTTTCCTTTGAAAGTGCCTTAAGCAACTTGTAAGCATTCACAAGAAACACTAATGCGTTTATATGAAAGAGAAGCAGTCTGTTCCAACACTTCAATTCACTGTGCGAAGGGAATGGAGTGTTGCTTCACTTTCTAAATGCTGTCCTTTCAGAGAAAATCACTTTCCTTTGAAAGTGCCTTAAACTACTTTCAAGCATTCACAAAAAACTCACATGCGTTTCTCTGAAAGAGAAGCAGTCTGTTCCAACACTTCAATTCACTGTGCGAAGTGTGTGGAGTGTTGCTTCACTTTCTAAATACTGTCCTTTCAGAGAAAATCACTTTCCTTTGAAAGTGCCTTTAACTACTTTCAAGCATTCACAATAAACTCACATGCGTTTCTCTTAAAGAGAAGCAGTCTGTTCCAACTCTTCAATTCACTGTGCGAAGTGAATGGAGTGTTGCTTCAGTTTCTAAATGCTGTCCTTTCGGAGAAAATCACTTTCCTTTGAAAGTGCCTTAAGCTACTTTCTAGCATTCACAGGAAACACACATGCGTTTCTCTGAAAGAGAAGCAGTCTGTTCCAACACTTCATTCACTGTGCAAAGTGAATGGAGTGTTGCCTCACTTTCGAAATGCTGTCCTTTCATAGAAAATCACTTTCCGTTGAAAGTGCCTTAAGCTACTTGCAAACATTCACAAGAAACACTAATGCGTTTCTATGAAAGAGAAGCAGTCTGTTCCAACACTTCAATTCATTGCGCGAAGGGAATGGAGTGTTGCTTTACTTTCTAAATGCTGTCCTTTCAGAGAAAATCACTTTCCTTTGAAAGAGCCTTGAGCTACTTACAAGCATTCAACAGAAACTCACATGCATTTCTCGGAAAGAGAAGCAGTCTGTTCCAACACTTCAATTCACTGTGCGAAGTGAATGGAGTGTTGCTTCACTTTCTAAATTCTGTCCTTTCAGAGAAAATCACTTTCCATTGAAAGTGCCTTAAACTACTTTCAAGCATTCACCAGAAACTCACATGCGTTTCTCTGAAAGAGAAGCAGTCTGTTCCAATACTTTAGTTCACTGTGCGAAGTGAATGGAGTGTTGCTTCACTTTCTAAATGCTGTCCTTTCAGAGAAAATCACTTTCCTTTGATAGTGCCTTAAGCTACTTGCAAGCATTAGGATGAAATTCACATGCGTTTCTCTGAAAGAGAAGCAGTCTGTTCCAACACTTCAATTCACTGTGTGAAGTGAATAGAGTGTTGCCTCACTTTCTAAATGCTGTCCTTTCAGAGAAAATCACTTTCCTTTGAACGTGCCTTAAGCTACTTACAAGCATTTAACAGAAACTCACATGCGTTTCTCTGAAAGAGAAGCAGTCTGTTCCAACACTTCAATTCACTGTGCGAAGTGAATGGAGTGTTGCTTCACTTTCTAAATGCTGTCCTTTCAGAGAAAATCACTTTCCTTTGAAAGTGCCTTAAGCTACTTGCAAGCATTGACAAGAAACACTAATGCGTTTCTATGAAAGTGAAGCAGTCTGTTCCAACACTTCAATTCATTGCGCGAAGGGAATGGAGTGTTGCTTTACTTTCTAAATGCTGTCCTTTCAGAGAAAATCACTTTCCTTTGAAAGAGCCTTAAGCTACTTACAAGCATTCAACAGAAACTCACATGCATTTCTCTGAAAGAGAAGCAGTCTGTTCCAACACTTCAAATACTGTGCGAAGTGAATGGAATGTTACTTCACTTTCTAAATGCTGTCCTTTCCGAGAAAATCACGTTCCTTTGAAAATGCCTTAAGCTACTTACAAGCATTCACCAGAAACTCACATGTGTTTCTCTGAAAGAGAAGCAATCTGTTCCAACACTTCAATTCACTGTGCAAAGTGAATGGAGAATTGCCTCACTTTCGAAATGCTGTCCTTTCAGAGAAAATCACTTTCCTTTGAAAGTGTCTTAAGCTAATTACAAGCATTCAACAGAAACTCACATGCATTTCTCTGAAAGAGAAGCAGTCTGTTCCAACCCTTCAATTCACTGTGCGAAGTGAATGGAATGTTACTTCACTTTCTAAATGCTGTCCTTTCCGAGAAAATCACGTTCCTTTGAAAATGCCTTAAGCTACTTACAAGCATTCACCAGAACCTCACATGTGTTTCTCTGAAAGAGAAGCAATCTGTTCCAACACTTCAATTCACTGTGCAAAGTTAATGGAGTGTTGCCTCACTTTCGAAATGCTGTCCTTTCAGAGAAAATCACTTTCCTTTGAAAGTGCCTTAAGCTACTTACAAGCATTCAACAGAAACTCACATGCATTTCTCTGAAAGAGTAGCAGTCTTTTCCAACACTTCAATTCACTGTGCAAAGTGAATGGAGTGTTGCTTCACTTTCTAAATTCTGTCCTTTCAGAGAAAATCACTTTCCTTTGTAAGTGCCTTAAACTACTTTCAAGCATTCATAAAAAACTCACATGCGTTTCTCTGAAAGAGAAGCAGTCTGTTCCAACACTTCAATTCACTGTGCGAAGTGAATGGATTGTTGCTTCACTTTCTAAATGCTGTCCTTTCAGAGAAAATCACGTTCCTCTGTTAGTGCCTTAAGCTACTTGCAAGCATTAGGAAGAAACTCACATGCGTTTCTCTGAAGGAGAAGCAGTCTGTTCCAACACTTCAATTCACTGTGTGAAGTGAATGGAGTGTTGCCTCACTTTCGAAATGCTGTCCTTTCAGAGAAAATCACTTTCCTTTGAAAGTGCCTTAAGCTACTTACAAGCATTTATCAGAAACTCACATGCGTTTCTTGAAAGAGAAGCAGTCTGTTCCAACACTTCAATTCACTGTGCGAAGTGAATGGAGTGTTGCTTCACTTTCTAAATGCTGTTCTTTCAGAGAAAATCACTTTCCTTTGAAAGGGCCTTAAGCTACTTGCAAGCATTAGGAAGAAACTCACATGCGTTTCTCTGAAAGAGAAGCAGTCTGTTCCAACACTTCAATTCACTGTGCGAAGTGAATGGAGTGTTGCTTCACTTTCTAAATGCTGCCCTTTCAGAGAAAATCACTATCCTTTGAAAGTGTCTTAAGCTACTTGCAAGCATTAGGAAGAAACTCACATGCGTTTCTCTGAAAGAGAAGCAGTCTGTTCCAACACTTCAATTCACTGTGCAAAGTGAATGGAGTGTTGCCTCACTTTCTAAATGCTGTCCTTTCAGAGAAAATCACTTTCCATTAAAAGTGCCTTAAACTACTTTCAAGCATTCACAAAAAACTCACATGCGTTTCTCTGAAAGAGAAGCAGTCTGTTCCAACACTTCAATTCACTGTGCGAAGTGAATGGAGTGTTGCTTCACTTTCTAAATGCTGTCCTTTCAGAGAAAATCCCTTTCCTTTGAATGTGCCTTAAGCTACTTACAAGCATTCAACAGAAACTCACATGCATTTCTCTGAAAGAGAAGCAATCTGTTCCAACACTTCAATTCTCTGTGCAAAGTGAATGGAGTGTTGCTTCACTTTCTAAATAATGTCCTTTCAGAGAAAATCACTTTCCTTTTAAAGTGCCTTAAGCTACTTTCTAGCATTCAAAGGAAACACACATGCGTTTCTCTGAAAGAGAAGCAGTCTGTTCCAACACTTCAATTCACTGTGCGAAGTGAATGGAGTGTTGCCTCACTTTCGAAATGCTGTCCTTTCATAGAAAATCACTTTCCTTTGAAAGTGCCTTAAGCTACTTGCAAGCATTCACAAGAAACACTAATGCTTTTCTATGAAAGAGTAGCAGTCTGTTCCAACACTTCAATTCACTGTGCAAAGTGAATGGAGTGTTGCTTCACTTTCTAAATTCTGTCCTTTCAGAGAAAATCACTTTCCTTTGTAAGTGCCTTAAACTACTTTCAAGCATTCATAAAAAACTCACATGCGTTTCTCTGAAAGAGAAGCAGTCTGTTCCAACACTTCAATTCACTGTGCGAAGTGAATGGAGTGTTGCTTCACTTTCTAAATGCTGTCCTTTCAGAGAAAATCACTTTCCTTGGAAAGAGCCTTAAGCTACTTGCAAGCATTAGGAAGAAACTCACATGCGTTTCTCTGAAAGAAAAGCAGTCTGTTCCAACACTTCAATTCACTGTGCGAAGTGAATGGAGTGTTGCCTCACTTTCTAAATGCTGTCCTTTCAGAAAAAATCACTTTCCATTGAAAGTGCCTTAAACTACTTTCAAGCATTCACAAAAAACTCACATGCGTTTCTCTGAAAGAGAAGCAGTCTGTTCCAACACTTCAATTCACTGTGCGAAGTGAATGGAGTGTTGCTTCACTTTCTAAATGCTGTCCTTTCAGAGAAAATCCCTTTCCTTTGAATGTGCCTTAAACTAATTACAAGCTTTCAACAGAAACTCACATGCATTTCTCTGAAAGAGAAGCAATCTGTTCCAACACTTCAATTCTATGTGTGAGGTGAATGGAGTGTTGCTTCACTTTCTAAATTCTGTCCTTTCAGAGAAAATCCCTTTCCTTTAAGTGTGCCTTAAGCTACTTACAAGCATTCAACAGAAACTCACATGCATTTCTCTGAAAGAGAAGCAATCGGTTCCAACACTTCAATTCTCTGTGCGGAGTGAATGGAGTGTTGCTTCACTTTCTAAATGCTGTCCTTTCAGAGAAAATCACTTTCCTTTGAAAGTGCCTTAAGCTACTTGCAAGCATTCACAAGAAACACTAATGCGTTTCTATGAAAGCGAAGTAGTCTGTTTCAACACTTCAATTCATTGCACGAAGGGAATGGAGAGTTGCTTCACTTTCTAAATGCTGTCCTTTCAGAGAAAATCACTTTCCTTTGAAAGAGCCTTGATCTACTTACAAGCATTCAACAGAAACTCACATGCATTTCTCTGAAAAAGAAGCAGTCTGTTCCAACACTTCAATTCACTGTGCGAAGTGAATGGAGTGTTGCTTCACTTTCTAAATGCTGTCCTTTCAGAGAAAATCACTTTCCTTTGATAGTGCCTTAAGCTACTTGCAAGCATTAGGAAGAAACTCACATGCGTTTCTCTGAAAGAGAAGCAGTCTGTTCCAACACTTCAATTCACTGTGTGAAGTGAATAGAGTGTTGCTTCACTTTCTAAATGCTGTCCTTTCAGAGAAAATCACTTTCCTTTGAAAGTGCCTTAAGCTACTTACAAGCATTTAACAGAAACACACATGCGTTTCTCTGAAAGAGAAGCAGTCTGTTCCAACACTTCAATTCACTGTGCGAAGTGAATGGAGTGTTGCTTCACTTTCTAAATGCTGTCCTTTCAGAGAAAATCACTTTCCTTTGAAAGTGCCTTAAGCTACTTGCAAGCATTCACAAGAAACACTAATGCGTTTCTATGAAAGAGAAGCAGTCTGTTCCAACACTTCAATTCATTGCACGAAGGGAATGGAGTGTTGCTTCACTTTCTAAATGCTGTCCTTTCAGAGAAAATCACTTTCCTTTGAAAGTGCCTTAAGCTACTTGCAAGCATTAGGAAGAAACTCACATGCGTTTCTCTGAAAGAGAAGCAGTCTGTTCCAACACTTCAATTCACTGTGCGAAGTGAATGGAGTGTTACCTCACTTCCTAAATGCTGTCCTTTCAGAGAAAATCACTTTCCTTTGAAAGTGCCTTAAGCAACTTGTAAGCATTCACAAGAAACACTAATGCGTTTATATGAAAGAGAAGCACTCTGTTCCAACACTTCAATTCACTGCACGAAGGGAATGGAGTGTTGCTTCACTTTCTAAATGCTGTCCTTTCAGAGAAAATCACTTTCCTTTGAAAGTGCCTTAAGCTACTTACAAGCATTCACCAGAAACTCACATGCGTTTCTCTGAAAGAGAAGCAGTCTGTTCCAACACTTCAATTCACTGTGCGAAGTGAATGGAGTGTTGCTTCACTTTCTAAATGCTGTCCTTTCAGAGAAAATCACTTTCCTATGATAGTGCCTTAAGATACTTGCAAGCATTAGGAAGAAACTCACATGCGTTTCTCTGAAAGAGAAGCAATCTGTTCGAACACTTCAATTCACTGTGTGAAGTGAATGGAGTGTGGCCTCACTTTCTAAATGCTGTCCTTTCAGAGAAAATCACTTTCCTTTGAAAGTGCCTTAAGCTACTTACAAGCATTCAACAGAAACTCACATGCGTTTCTCTGAAAGAGAAGCAGTCTGTTCCAACACTTCAATTCAATGTGCGAAGTGAAAGGAGTGTTGCTTCACTTTCTAAATGCTGTCCTTTCAGAGAAAATCACTTTCTTTTGAAAGTGCCTTAAGCTACTTGCAGGCATTAGGAAGAAACTCACATGCATTTCTCTGAAAGAGAAGCAGTCTGTTCCAACACTTCAATTCACTGTGCGAAGTGAATGGAGTGTTACCTCACTTTCTAAATGCTGTCCTTTCAGAGAAAATCACTTTCCTTTGAAAGTGCCTTAAGCAACTTGTAAGCATTCACAAGAAACACTAATGCGTTTATATGAAAGAGAAGCACTCTGTTCCAACACTTCAATTCACTGCACGAAGGGAATGGAGTGTTGCTTCACTTTCTAAATGCTGTCCTTTCAGAGAAAATCACTTTCCTTTGAAAGTGCCTTAAGCTACTTACAAGCATTCACCAGAAACTCACATGCGTTTCTCTGAAAGAGAAGCAGTCTGTTCCAACACTTCAATTCACTGTGCGAAGTGAATGGAGTGTTGCTTCACTTTCTAAATGCTGTCCTTTCAGAGAAAATCACTTTCCTTAAAGTGCCTTAAACTACTTTCAAGCATTCACAAAAAACTCACATGCGTTTCTCTGAAAGAGAAGCAGTCTGTTCCAACACTTCAATTCACTGAGCGAAGTGAATGGAGTGTTACTTCACTTTCTAAATGCTGTCCTTTCAGAGAAAATCACTTTCCTTTGAAAGTGCCTTAAGCTACTTGCAAGCATTCACAAGAAACACTAATGCGTTTCTCTGAAAGAGAAGCAGTCTGTTCCAACACTTCAATTCACTGTGTGAAGTGAATAGAGTGTTGCCTCACTTTCTAAATGCTGTCCTTTCAGAGAAAATCACTTTCCTTTGAAAGTGCCTTAAGCTACTTGCAAGCATTAGGAAGAAACTCACATGCGTTTCTCTGAAAGAGAAGCAGTCTGTTCCAACACTTCAATTCACTGTGCGAAGTGAATGGAGTGTTGCTTCACTTTCTAAATGCTGTCCTTTCAGAGAAAATCACTTTCCTTTGAAAGTGCCTTAAGCTACTTGCAAGCATTAGGAAGAAACTCACATGCGTTTCTCTGAAAGAGAAGCAATCTGTTCGAACACTTCAATTCACTGTGCAAAGTGAATGGAGTGTTGCCTCACTTTCTCAATGCTGTCCTTTCAGAGAAAATCACTTTCCTTTGAAAGTGCCTTGAGCTACTTACAAGCATTCAACAGAAACTCACATGCGTTTCTCTGAAAGAGAAGCAGTCTGTTCCAACACTTCAATTCACTGTGCGAAGTGAATGGAGTGTTACCTCACTTTCTAAATGCTGTCCTTTCAGAGAAAATCACTTTCCTTTGAAAGTGCCTTAAGCAACTTGTAAGCATTCACAAGAAACACTAATGCGTTTATATGAAAGAGAAGCACTCTGTTCCAACACTTCAATTCACTGCACGAAGGGAATGGAGTGTTGCTTCACTTTCTAAATGCTGTCCTTTCAGAGAAAATCCCTTTCCTTTGAATGTGCCTTAAACTAATTACAAGCTTTCAACAGAAACTCACATGCATTTCTCTGAAAGAGAAGCAATCTGTTCCAACACTTCATTCTCTGTGCGAGGTGAATGGAGTGTTGCTTCACTTTCTAAATGCTGTCCTTTCAGAGAAAATCCCTTTCCTTTGAATGTGCCTTAAACTAATTACAAGCATTCAACAGAAACTCACATTCGTTTCTCTGAAAGAGAAGCAGTCTGTTCCAACACTTCAATTCACTGTGTGAAGTGAATGGAGTGTTGCTTCACTTTCTAAATGCTGTCCTTTCAGAGAAAATCACTTTCCTTTGAAAGTGCCTTAAGCTACTTACAAGCATTCAACAGAAACTCACATGCATTTCTCTGAAAGAGAAGCAGTCTGTTCCAACACTTCAATTTACTGTGCGAAGTGAATGGAGTGTTGCTTCACTTTCTAAATTCTGTCCTTTCAGAGAAAATCACTTTCCTTTGAAAGTGCCTTAAACTACTTTCAAGCATTCACAAAAAACTCACATGCGTTTCTCTGAAAGAGAAGCAGTCTGTTCCAACACTTCAATTCACTGTGCGAAGTGAATGGAGTGTTGCTTCACTTTCTAAATGCTGTCCTTTCAGAGAAAATCACTTTCCTTTGAAAGTGCCTTAAGCTACTTGCAAGCATTCACAAGAAACACTAATGCGTTTCTATGAAAGCGAAGCAGTCTGTTCCAACACTTCAATTCATTGCACGAAGGGAATGGAGTGTTGCTTCACTTTCTAAATGCTGTCCTTTCAGAGAAAATCACTTTCCTTTGAAAGAGCCTTGAGCTACTTACAAGCATTCAACAGAAACTCACATGCATTTCTCTGAAAAAGAAGCAGTCTGTTCCAACACTTCAATTCACTGTGCGAAGTGAATGGAGTGTCGCTTCACTTTCTAAATGCTGTCCTTTCAGAGAAAATTACTTTCCTTTGAAAGTGCCTTAAGCTACTTGCTAGGAAGAAGCTCACATGCGTTTCTCTGAAAGAGAAGCTGTGTTCGAACACTTCAATTCACTGTGTGAAGTGAATGGAGTGTTGCTTCACTTTCTAAATGCTGTCCTTTCAGAGAAAATCACTTTCCTTTGAAAGAGCCTTAAGCTACTTACAAGCATTCAACAGAAACTCACATGCGTTTCTCTGAAAGAGAAGCAGTCTGTTGCAACACTTCAATTCACTGTGTGAAGTGAATGGAGTATTGCTTCACTTTCTAAATGCTGTCCTTTCAGAGAAAATCACTTTCTTTTGAAAGTGCCTTAAGCTACTTACAAGCATTCAACAGAAACTCACATGCATTTCTCTGAAAGAGAAGCAGTCTGTTCCAACACTTCAATTTACTGTGCGAAGTGAATGGAGTGTTGCTTCACTTTCTAAATTCTGTCCTTTCAGAGAAAATCACTTTCTTTTGAAAGTGCCTTAAACTTCTTTCAAGCATTCACAAAAAACTCACATGCGTTTCTCTGAAAGAGAAGCAGTCTGTTCCAACACTTCAATTCACTGTGCGAAGTGAATGGAGTGTTGCTTCACTTTCTAAATGCTGTCCTATCAGAGAAAATCACTTTCCTTTGAAAGTGCCTTAAGGTACTTGCAAGCATTCACAAGAAACACTAATGCGTTTCTATGAAAGAGAAGCAGTCTGTTCCAACACTTCAATTCATTGCGCGAAGGGAATGGAGTGTTGCTTTACTTTCTAAATGCTGTCCTTTCAGAGAAAATCACTTTCCTTTGAAAGAGCCTTAAGCTACTTACAAGCATTCAACAGAAACTCACTTGCATTTCTCTGAAAGAAAAGCAGTCTGTTCCAACACTTCAATTCACTGTGTGAAGTGAATGGAGTGTTGCTTCACTTTCTAAATGCTGTCCTTTCAGAGAAAATCCCTTTCCTTTGAATGTGCCTTAAGCTACTTACAAGCATTCAACAGAAACTCACATGCATTTCTCTGAAAGAGAACCAATCTGTTCCAACACTTCAATTCTCTTGCGAAGTGAATGGTGTGTTGCTTCACTTTCTAAATGCTGTTCTTTCAGAGAAAATCACTTTCCTTTGAAAGTGCCTTAAGCTACGTGCAAGCATTAGGAAGAAACTCATATGTGTTTCTCTGAAATAGAAGCAGTCTGTTCCAACACTTCAATTCACTGTGCGAAGTGAATGGAGTGTTGCTTCACTTTCTAAATGCTGTCGTTTCAGAGAAAATCACTTTCCATTGAAAGTGCCTTAAGCTACTTGCAAGCATTAGGAAGAAACTCACATGCGTTTCTCTGAAAGACAAGCAGTCTGTTCCAACACTTCAATTCACTGTGTGAAGTGAATGGAGTGTTGCTTCACTTTCTAAATGCTGTCCTTTCAGAGAAAATCACTTTCCTTGGAAAGAGCCTTAAGCTACTTGCAAGCATTCAACAGAAACTCACATGCGTTTCTCTGAAAGAAAAGCAGTCTGTTCCAACACTTCAATTCACTGTGCGAAGTGAATGGAGTGTTGCCTCACTTTCTAAATGCTCTCCTTTCAGAGAAAATCACTTTCCATTGAAAGTGCCTTAAACTACATTCAAGCATTCACAAAAAACTCACATGCGTTTCTCTGAAAGAGAAGCAGTCTGTTCCAACACTTCAGTTCACTGTGCGAAGTGAATGGAGTGTTGCTTCACTTTCTAAATGCTGTCCTTTCAGAGAAAATCCTTTTCCTTTGAAAGTGCCTTAAGCTACTTGCAAGCATTCACAAGAAACACTAATGCGTTTCTATGAAAGCGAAGCAGTCTGTTCCAACACTTCAATTCATTGCACGAAGGGAATGGAGTGTTGCTTCACTTTCTAAATGCTGTCCTTTCAGAGAAAATCCCTTTCCTTTGAATGTGCCTTAAACTAATTACAAGCTTTCAACAGAAACTCACATGCATTTCTCTGAAAGAGAAGCAATCTGTTCCAACACTTCATTCTCTGTGCGAGGTGAATGGAGTGTTGCTTCACTTTCTAAATGCTGTCCTTTCAGAGAAAATCCCTTTCCTTTGAATGTGCCTTAAACTAATTACAAGCATTCAACAGAAACTCACATGCGTTTCTCTGAAAGAGAAGCAGTCTGTTCCAACACTTCAATTCACAGTGTGAAGTGAATGGAGTGTTGCTTCACTTTCTAAATGCTGTCCTTTCAGAGAAAATCACTTTCCTTTGAAAGTGCCTTAAGCTACTTACAAGCATTCAACAGAAACTCACATGCATTTCTCTGAAAGAGAAGCAGTCTGTTCCAACACTTCAATTTACTGTGCGAAGTGAATGGAGTGTTGCTTCACTTTCTAAATTCTGTCCTTTCAGAGAAAATCACTTTCCTTTGAAAGTGCCTTAAACTACTTTCAAGCATTCACAAAAAACTCACATGCGTTTCTCTGAAAGAGAAGCAGTCTGTTCCAACACTTCAATTCACTGTGCGAAGTGAATGGAGTGTTGCTTCACTTTCTAAATGCTGTCCTATCAGAGAAAATCACTTTCCTTTGAAAGTGCCTTAAGCTACTTGCAAGCATTCACAGGAAACATTAATGCGTTTCTATGAAAGAGAAGCAGTCTGTTCCAACACTTCAATTCATTGCGCGAAGGGAATGGAGTGTTGCTTTACTTTCTAAATGCTGTCCTTTCAGAGAAAATCACTTTCCTTTGAAAGAGCCTTAAGCTACTTACAAGCATTCAACAGAAACTCACATGCATTTCTCTGAAAGAAAAGCAGTCTGTTCCAACACTTCAATTCACTGTGTGAAGTGAATGGAGTGTTGCTTCACTTTCTAAATGCTGTCCTTTCAGAGAAAATCCCTTTCCTTTGAATGTGCCTTAAGCTACTTTCAAGCATTCAACAGAAACTCACATGCATTTCTCTGAAAGAGAACCAATCTGTTCCAACACTTCAATTCTCTTGCGAAGTGAATGGAGTGTTGCTTCACTTTCTAAATGCTGTTCTTTCAGAGAAAATCACTTTCCTTTGAAAGTGCCTTAAGCTACGTGCAAGCATTAGGAAGGAACTCACATGTGTTTCTCTGAAATAGAAGCAGTCTGTTCCAACACTTCAATTCACTGTGCGAAGTGAATGGAGTGTTGCTTCACTTTCTAAATGCTGTCCTTTCAGAGAAAATCACTTTCCATTGAAAGTGCCTTAAGCTACTTGCAAGCATTAGGAAGAAACTCACATGCGTTTCTCTGAAAGACAAGAAGTCTGTTCCAACACTTCAATTCACTGTGTGAAGTGAATGGAGTGTTTCTTCACTTTCTAAATGCTGTCCTTTCAGAGAAAATCACTTTCCTTGGAAAGAGCCTTAAGCTACTTGCAAGCATTAGGAAGAAACTCACATGCGTTTCTCTGAAAGAAAAGCAGTCTGTTCCAACACTTCAATTCACTGTGCGAAGTGAATGGAGTGTTGCCTCACTTTCTAAATGCTGTCCTTTCAGAGAAAATCACTTTCCATTGAAAGTGAGTTAAACTACTTTCAAGCATTCACAGAAAACTCACATGCGTTTCTCTGAAAGAGAAGCAGTCTGTTCCAACACTTCAATTCACTGTGCGAAGTGAATGGAGTGTTGCTTCACTTTCTAAATGCTGTCCTTTCAGAGAAAATCCCTTTCCTTTGAATGTGCCTTAAACTAATTACAAGCTTTCAACAGAAACTCACATGCATTTCTCTGAAAGAGAAGCAATCTGTTCCAACACTTCATTCTCTGTGCGAGGTGAATGGAGTGTTGCTTCACTTTCTAAATTCTGTCCTTTCAGAGAAAATCCCATTCATTTAAGTGTGCCTTAAGGTACTCACAAGCATTCAACAGAAACTCACATGCATTACTCTGAAAGAGAAGCAATCAGTTCCAACACTTCAATTCTCTGTGCGGAGTGAATGGAGTGTTGCTTCACTTTCTAAATGCTGTCCTTTCAGAGAAAATCACTTTCCTTTGAAAGTGCCTTAAGCTACTTGCAAGCATTCACAAGAAACACTAATGCGTTTCTATGAAAGCGAAGCAGTCTGTTCCAACACTTCAATTCATTGCACGAAGGGAATGGAGTGTTGCTTCACTTTCTAAATGCTGTCCTTTCAGAGAAAATCACTTTCCTTTGAAAGAGCCTTGAGCTACTTACAAGCATTCAACAGAAACTCACATGCATTTCTCTGAAAAAGAAGCAGTCTGTTCCAACACTTCAATTCACTGTGCGAAGTGAATGGAGTGTCGCTTCACTTTCTAAATGCTGTCCTTTCAGAGAAAATTACTTTCCTTTGAAAGTGCCTTAAGCTACTTGCTAGGAAGAAGCTCACATGCGTTTCTCTGAAAGAGAAGCTGTGTTCGAACACTTCAATTCACTGTGTGAAGTGAATGGAGTGTTGCTTCACTTTCTAAATGCTGTCCTTTCAGAGAAAATCACTTTCCTTTGAAAGAGCCTTAAGCTACTTACAGGCATTCAACAGAAACTCACATGCGTTTCTCTGAAAGAGAAGCAGTCTGTTGCAACACTTCAATTCACTGCGTGAAGTGAATGGAGTATTGCTTGACTTTCTAAATGCTGTCCTTTCAGAGAAAATCACTTTCTTTTGAAAGTGCCTTAAGCTACTTACAAGCATTCAACAGAAACTCACATGCATTTCTCTGAAAGAGAAGCAGTCTGTTCCAACACTTCAATTTACTGTGCGAAGTGAATGGAGTGTTGCTTCACTTTCTAAATTCTGTCCTTTCAGAGAAAATCACTTTCTTTTGAAAGTGCCTTAAACTACTTTCAAGCATTCACAAAAAACTCACATGCGTTTCTCTGAAAGAGAAGCAGTCTGTTCCAACACTTCAATTCACTGTGCGAAGTGAATGGAGTGTTGCTTCACTTTCTAAATGCTGTCCTGTCAGAGAAAATCACTTTCCTTTGAAAGTGCCTTAAGCTACTTGCAAGCATTCACAAGAAACACTAATGGGTTTCTATGAAAGAGAAGCAGTCTGTTCCAACACTTCAATTCATTGCGCGAAGGGAATGGAGTGTTGCTTTACTTTCTAAATGCTGTCCTTTCAGAGAAAATCACTTTCCTTTGAAAGAGCCTTAAGCTACTTACAAGCATTGAACAGAAACTCAAATGCATTTCTCTGAAAGAAAAGCAGTCTGTTCCAACACTTCAATTCACTGTGCGAAGTGAATGGAGTGTTGCTTCACTTTCTAAATGCTGTCCTTTCAGAGAAAATCCCTTTCCTTTGAATGTGCCTTAAACTAATTACAAGCTTTCAACAGAAACTCACATGCATTTCTCTGAAAGAGAAGCAATCTGTTCCAACACTTCATTCTCTGTGCGAGGTGAATGGAGTGTTGCTTCACTTTCTAAATTCTGTCCTTTCAGAGAAAATCCCATTCATTTAAGTGTGCCTTAAGGTACTCACAAGCATTCAACAGAAACTCACATGCATTACTCTGAAAGAGAAGCAATCAGTTCCAACACTTCAATTCTCTGTGCGGAGTGAATGGAGTGTTGCTTCACTTTCTAAATGCTGTCCTTTCAGAGAAAATCACTTTCCTTTGAAAGTGCCTTAAGCTACTTGCAAGCATTCACAAGAAACACTAATGCGTTTCTATGAAAGCGAAGCAGTCTGTTCCAACACTTCAATTCATTGCACGAAGGGAATGGAGTGTTGCTTCACTTTCTAAATGCTGTCCTTTCAGAGAAAATCACTTTCCTTTGAAAGAGCCTTGAGCTACTTACAAGCATTCAACAGAAACTCACATGCATTTCTCTGAAAAAGAAGCAGTCTGTTCCAACACTTCAATTCACTGTGCGAAGTGAATGGAGTGTCGCTTCACTTTCTAAATGCTGTCCTTTCAGAGAAAATTACTTTCCTTTGAAAGTGCCTTAAGCTACTTGCTAGGAAGAAGCTCACATGCGTTTCTCTGAAAGAGAAGCTGTGTTCGAACACTTCAATTCACTGTGTGAAGTGAATGGAGTGTTGCTTCACTTTCTAAATGCTGTCCTTTCAGAGAAAATCACTTTCCTTTGAAAGAGCCTTAAGCTACTTACAGGCATTCAACAGAAACTCACATGCGTTTCTCTGAAAGAGAAGCAGTCTGTTGCAACACTTCAATTCACTGCGTGAAGTGAATGGAGTATTGCTTCACTTTCTAAATGCTGTCCTTTCAGAGAAAATCACTTTCTTTTGAAAGTGCCTTAAGCTACTTACAAGCATTCAACAGAAACTCACATGCATTTCTCTGAAAGAGAAGCAGTCTGTTCCAACACTTCAATTTACTGTGCGAAGTGAATGGAGTGTTGCTTCACTTTCTAAATTCTGTCCTTTCAGAGAAAATCACTTTCTTTTGAAAGTGCCTTAAACTACTTTCAAGCATTCACAAAAAACTCACATGCGTTTCTCTGAAAGAGAAGCAGTCTGTTCCAACACTTCAATTCACTGTGCGAAGTGAATGGAGTGTTGCTTCACTTTCTAAATGCTGTCCTGTCAGAGAAAATCACTTTCCTTTGAAAGTGCCTTAAGCTACTTGCAAGCATTCACAAGAAACACTAATGCGTTTCTATGAAAGAGAAGCAGTCTGTTCCAACACTTCAATTCATTGCGCGAAGGGAATGGAGTGTTGCTTTACTTTCTAAATGCTGTCCTTTCAGAGAAAATCACTTTCCTTTGAAAGAGCCTTAAGCTACTTACAAGCATTGAACAGAAACTCACATGCATTTCTCTGAAAGAAAAGCAGTCTGTTCCAACACTTCAATTCACTGTGTGAAGTGAATGGAGTGTTGCTTCACTTTCTAAATGCTGTCCTTTCAGAGAAAATCCCTTTCCTTTGAATGTGCCTTAAGCTACTTACAAGCATTCAACAGAAACTCACATGCATTTCTCTGAAAGAGAACCAATCTGTTCCAACACTTCAATTCTCTTGCGAAGTGAATGGAGTGTTGCTTCACTTTCTAAATGCTGTTCTTTCAGAGAAAATCACTTTCCTTTGAAAGTGCCTTAAGCTACGTGCAAGCATTAGGAAGAAACTCATATGTGTTTCTCTGAAATAGAAGCAGTCTGTTCCAACACTTCAATTCACTGTGCGAAGTGAATGGAGTGTTGCTTCACTTTCTAAATGCTGTCGTTTCAGAGAAAATCACTTTCCATTGAAAGTGCCTTAAGCTACTTGCAAGCATTAGGAAGAAACTCACATGCGTTTCTCTGAAAGACAAGCAGTCTGTTCCAACACTTCAATTCACTGTGTGAAGTGAATGGAGTGTTGCATCACTTTCTAAATGCTGTCCTTTCAGAGAAAATCACTTTCCTTGGAAAGAGCCTTAAGCTACTTGCAAGCATTAGGAAGAAACTCACATGCGTTTCTCTGAAAGAAAAGCAGTCTGTTCCAACACTTCAATTCACTGTGCGAAGTGAATGGAGTGTTGCCTCACGTTCTAAATGCTCTCCTTTCAGAGAAAATCACTTTCCATTGAAAGTGACTTAAACTACATTCAAGCATTCACAAAAAACTCACATGCGTTTCTCTGAAAGAGAAGCAGTCTGTTCCAACACTTCAATTCACTGTGCGAAGTGAATGGAGTGTTGCTTCACTTTCTAAATGCTGTCCTTTCAGAGAAAATCCTTTTCCTTTGAAAGTGCCTTAAGCTACTTGCAAGCATTCACAAGAAACACTAATGCGTGTCTATGAAAGCAAAGCAGTCTGTTCCAACACTTCAATTCATTGCACGAAGGGAATGGAGTGTTGCTTCACTTTCTAAATGCTGTCCTTTCAGAGAAAATCCCTTTCCTTTGAATGTGCCTTAAACTAATTACAAGCTTTCAACAGAAACTCACATGCATTTCTCTGAAAGAGAAGCAATCTGTTCCAACACTTCATTCTCTGTGCGAGGTGAATGGAGTGTTGCTTCATTTCTAAATGCTGTCCTTTCAGAGAAAATTACTTTCCTTTGAAAGTGCCTTAAGCTACTTGCTAGGAAGAAGCTCACATGCGTTTCTCTGAAAGAGAAGCAGTGTGTTCGAACACTTCAATTCACTGTGTGAAGTGAATGGAGTGTTGCTTCACTTTCTAAATGCTGTCCTTTCAGAGAAAATCACTTTCCTTTGAAAGAGCCTTAAACTACTTACAAGCATTCAACAGAAACTCACATGCGTTTCTCTGAAAGAGAAGCAGTCTGTTCCAACACTTCAATTCACTGTGTGAAGTGAATGGAGTGTTGCTTCACTTTCTAAATGCTGTCCTTTCAGAGAAAATCACTTTCCTTTGAAAGTGCCTTAAGCTACTTACAAGCATTCAACAGAAACTCACATGCATTTCTCTGAAAGAGAAGCAGTCTGTTCCAACACTTCAATTTACTGTGCGAAGTGAATGGAGTGTTGCTTCACTTTCTAAATTCTGTCCTTTCAGAGAAAATCACTTTCTTTTGAAAGTGCCTTAAACTTCTTTCAAGCATTCACAAAAAACTCACATGCGTTTCTCTGAAAGAGAAGCAGTCTGTTCCAACACTTCAATTCACTGTGCAAAGTGAATGGAGTGTTGCTTCACTTTCTAAATGCTGTTCTTTTAGAGAAAATCACTTTCCTTTGAAAGTGCCTTAAGCTAATTGCAAGCATTAGGAAGAAACTCACATGCGTTTCTCTGAAAGGGAAGCAGTCTATTCCAACACTTCAATTCACTGTGCGAAGTGAATGGAGTGTTGCTTCACTTTCTAAATGCTGTCCTTTCAGAGAAAATCACTTTCCATTGAAAGTGCCTTAAACTACTTTCAAGCATTCACAAAAAACTCACATGCGTTTCTCTGAAAGAGAAGCAGTCTGTTCCAACACTTCAATTCACTGTGCGAAGTTAATGGAGTGTTGCTTCACTTTCTAAATGCTGTCCTTTCAGAGAAAATCACTTTCCTTTGAAAGTGCCTTAAGCTACTTGCAAGCATTCACAAGAAACACTAATGCGTTTCTATGAAAGAGAAGCAGTCTGTTACAACACTTCAATTCATTGCGCGAAGGGAATGGAGTGTTGCTTTACTTTCTAAATGCTGTCTTTCAGAGAAAATCACTTTCCTTTGAAAGAGCCTTAAGCTACTTACAAGCATTCAACAGAAACTCACATGCATTTCTCTGAAAGAAAAGCAGTCTGTTCCAACACTTCAATTCACTGTTTGAAGTGAATGGAGTGTTGCTTCACTTTCTAAATGCTGTCCTTTCAGAGAAAATCCCTTTCCTTTGAATGTGCCTTAAGCTACTTACAAGCATTCAACAGAAACTCACATGCATTTCTCTGAAAGAGAAGCAGTCTGTTCCAACACTTCAATTTACTGTGCGAAGTGAATGGAGTGTTGCTTCACTTTCTAAATTCTGTCCTTTCAGAGAAAATCACTTTCGTTTGAAAGTGCCTTAAACTACTTTCAAGCATTCACAAAAAACTCACATGCGTTTCTCTGAAAGAGAAGCAGTCTGTTCCAACACTTCAATTCACTGTGCGAAGTGAATGGAGTGTTGCTTCACTTTCTAAATGCTGTCCTATCAGAGAAAATCACTTTCCTTTGAAAGTGCCTTAAGCTACTTGCAAGCATTCACAGGAAACATTAATGCGTTTCTATGAAAGAGAAGCAGTCTGTTCCAACACTTCAATTCATTGCGCGAAGGGAATGGAGTGTTGCTTTACTTTCTAAATGCTGTCCTTTCAGAGAAAATCACTTTCCTTTGAAAGAGCCTTAAGCTACTTACAAGCATTCAACAGAAACTCACATGCATTTCTCTGAAAGAAAAGCAGTCTGTTCCAACACTTCAATTCACTGTGTGAAGTGAATGGAGTGTTGCTTCACTTTCTAAATGCTGTCCTTTCAGAGAAAATCCCTTTCCTTTGAATGTGCCTTAAGCTACTTTCAAGCATTCAACAGAAACTCACATGCATTTCTCTGAAAGAGAACCAATCTGTTCCAACACTTCAATTCTCTTGCGAAGTGAATGGAGTGTTGCTTCACTTTCTAAATGCTGTTCTTTCAGAGAAAATCACTTTCCTTTGAAAGTGCCTTAAGCTACGTGCAAGCATTAGGAAGAAACTCACATGTGTTTCTCTGAAATAGAAGCAGTCTGTTCCAACACTTCAATTCACTGTGCGAAGTGAATGGAGTGTTGCTTCACTTTCTAAATGCTGTCCTTTCAGAGAAAATCACTTTCCATTGAAAGTGCCGTAAGCTACTTGCAAGCATTAGGAAGAAACTCACATGCGTTTCTCTGAAAGACAAGAAGTCTGTTCCAACACTTCAATTCACTGTGCGAAGTGAATGGAGTGTTTCTTCACTTTCTAAATGCTGTCCTTTCAGAGAAAATCACTTTCCTTGGAAAGAGCCTTAAGCTACTTGCAAGCATTAGGAAGAAACTCACATGCGTTTCTCTGAAAGAAAAGCAGTCTGTTCCAACACTTCAATTCACTGTGCGAAGTGAATGGAGTGTTGCCTCACTTTCTAAATGCTGTCCTTTCAGAGAAAATCACTTTCCATTGAAAGTGAGTTAAACTACTTTCAAGCATTCACAAAAAACTCACATGCGTTTCTCTGAAAGAGAAGCAGTCTGTTCCAACACTTCAATTCACTGTGCGAAGTGAATGGAGTGTTGCTTCACTTTCTAAATGCTGTCCTTTCAGAGAAAATCCCTTTCCTTTGAATGTGCCTTAAACTAATTACAAGCTTTCAACAGAAACTCACATGCATTTCTCTGAAAGAGAAGCAATCTGTTCCAACACTTCATTCTCTGTGCGAGGTGAATGGAGTGTTGCTTCACTTTCTAAATTCTGTCCTTTCAGAGAAAATCCCATTCATTTAAGTGTGCCTTAAGGTACTCACAAGCATTCAACAGAAACTCACATGCATTTCTCTGAAAGAGAAGCAATCGGTTCCAACACTTCAATTCTCTGTGCGGAGTGAATGGAGTGTTGCTTCACTTTCTAAATGCTGTCCTTTCAGAGAAAATCACTTTCCTTTGAAAGTGCCTTAAGCTACTTGCAAGCATTCACAAGAAACACTAATGCGTTTCTATGAAAGCGAAGCAGTCTGTTCCAACACTTCAATTCATTGCACGAAGGGAATGGAGTGTTGCTTCACTTTCTAAATGCTGTCCTTTCAGAGAAAATCACTTTCCTTTGAAAGAGCCTTGAGCTACTTACAAGCATTCAACAGAAACTCACATGCATTTCTCTGAAAAAGAAGCAGTCTGTTCCAACACTTCAATTCACTGTGCGAAGTGAATGGAGTGTCGCTTCACTTTCTAAATGCTGTCCTTTCAGAGAAAATTACTTTCCTTTGAAAGTGCCTTAAGCTACTTGCTAGGAAGAAGCTCACATGCGTTTCTCTGAAAGAGAAGCTGTGTTCGAACACTTCAATTCACTGTGTGAAGTGAATGGAGTGTTGCTTCACTTTCTAAATGCTGTCCTTTCAGAGAAAATCACTTTCCTTTGAAAGAGCCTTAAGCTACTTACAGGCATTCAACAGAAACTCACATGCGTTTCTCTGAAAGAGAAGCAGTCTGTTGCAACACTTCAATTCACTGCGTGAAGTGAATGGAGTATTGCTTCACTTTCTAAATGCTGTCCTTTCAGAGAAAATCACTTTCTTTTGAAAGTGCCTTAAGCTACTTACAAGCATTCAACAGAAACTCACATGCATTTCTCTGAAAGAGAAGCAGTCTGTTCCAACACTTCAATTTACTGTGCGAAGTGAATGGAGTGTTGCTTCACTTTCTAAATTCTGTCCTTTCAGAGAAAATCACTTTCTTTTGAAAGTGCCTTAAACTACTTTCAAGCATTCACAAAAAACTCACATGCGTTTCTCTGAAAGAGAAGCAGTCTGTTCCAACACTTCAATTCACTGTGCGAAGTGAATGGAGTGTTGCTTCACTTTCTAAATGCTGTCCTGTCAGAGAAAATCACTTTCCTTTGAAAGTGCCTTAAGCTACTTGCAAGCATTCACAAGAAACACTAATGCGTTTCTATGAAAGAGAAGCAGTCTGTTCCAACACTTCAATTCATTGCGCGAAGGGAATGGAGTGTTGCTTTACTTTCTAAATGCTGTCCTTTCAGAGAAAATCACTTTCCTTTGAAAGAGCCTTAAGCTACTTACAAGCATTGAACAGAAACTCACATGCATTTCTCTGAAAGAAAAGCAGTCTGTTCCAACACTTCAATTCACTCTGTGAAGTGAATGGAGTGTTGCTTCACTTTCTAAATGCTGTCCTTTCAGAGAAAATCCCTTTCCTTTGAATGTGCCTTAAGCTACTTACAAGCATTCAACAGAAACTCACATGCATTTCTCTGAAAGAGAACCAATCTGTTCCAACACTTCAATTCTCTTGCGAAGTGAATGGAGTGTTGCTTCACTTTCTAAATGCTGTTCTTTCAGAGAAAATCACTTTCCTTTGAAAGTGCCTTAAGCTACGTGCAAGCATTAGGAAGAAACTCATATGTGTTTCTCTGAAATAGAAGCAGTCTGTTCCAACACTTCAATTCACTGTGCGAAGTGAATGGAGTGTTGCTTCACTTTCTAAATGCTGTCGTTTCAGAGAAAATCACTTTCCATTGAAAGTGCCTTAAGCTACTTGCAAGCATTAGGAAGAAACTCACATGCGTTTCTCTGAAAGACAAGCAGTCTGTTCCAACACTTCAATTCACTGTGTGAAGTGAATGGAGTGTTGCATCACTTTCTAAATGCTGTCCTTTCAGAGAAAATCACTTTCCTTGGAAAGAGCCTTAAGCTACTTGCAAGCATTAGGAAGAAACTCACATGCGTTTCTCTGAAAGAAAAGCAGTCTGTTCCAACACTTCAATTCACTGTGCGAAGTGAATGGAGTGTTGCCTCACTTTCTAAATGCTCTCCTTTCAGAGAAAATCACTTTCCATTGAAAGTGACTTAAACTACATTCAAGCATTCACAAAAAACTCACATGCGTTTCTCTGAAAGAGAAGCAGTCTGTTCCAACACTTCAATTCACTGTGCGAAGTGAATGGAGTGTTGCTTCACTTTCTAAATGCTGTCCTTTCAGAGAAAATCCTTTTCCTTTGAAAGTGCCTTAAGCTACTTGCAAGCATTCACAAGAAACACTAATGCGTGTCTATGAAAGCGAAGCAGTCTGTTCCAACACTTCAATTCATTGCACGAAGGGAATGGAGTGTTGCTTCACTTTCTAAATGCTGTCCTTTCAGAGAAAATCCCTTTCCTTTGAATGTGCCTTAAACTAATTACAAGCTTTCAACAGAAACTCACATGCATTTCTCTGAAAGAGAAGCAATCTGTTCCAACACTTCATTCTCTGTGCGAGGTGAATGGAGTGTTGCTTCATTTCTAAATGCTGTCCTTTCAGAGAAAATTACTTTCCTTTGAAAGTGCCTTAAGCTACTTGCTAGGAAGAAGCTCACATGCGTTTCTCTGAAAGAGAAGCAGTGTGTTCGAACACTTCAATTCACTGTGTGAAGTGAATGGAGTGTTGCTTCACTTTCTAAATGCTGTCCTTTCAGAGAAAATCACTTTCCTTTGAAAGAGCCTTAAACTACTTACAAGCATTCAACAGAAACTCACATGCGTTTCTCTGAAAGAGAAGCAGTCTGTTCCAACACTTCAATTCACTGTGTGAAGTGAATGGAGTGTTGCTTCACTTTCTAAATGCTGTCCTTTCAGAGAAAATCACTTTCCTTTGAAAGTGCCTTAAGCTACTTACAAGCATTCAACAGAAACTCACATGCATTTCTCTGAAAGAGAAGCAGTCTGTTCCAACACTTCAATTTACTGTGCGAAGTGAATGGAGTGTTGCTTCACTTTCTAAATTCTGTCCTTTCAGAGAAAATCACTTTCTTTTGAAATTGCCTTAAACTACTTTCAAGCATTCACAAAAAACTCACATGCGTTTCTCTGAAAGAGAAGCAGTCTGTTCCAACACTTCAATTCACTGTGCAAAGTGAATGGAGTGTTGCTTCACTTTCTAAATGCTGTTCTTTTAGAGAAAATCACTTTCCTTTGAAAGTGCCTTAAGCTACTTGCAAGCATTAGGAAGAAACTCACATGCGTTTCTCTGAAAGGGAAGCAGTCTATTCCAACACTTCAATTCACTGTGCGAAGTGAATGGAGTGTTGCTTCACTTTCTAAATGCTGTCCTTTCAGAGAAAATCACTTTCCATTGAAAGTGCCTTAAACTACTTTCAAGCATTCACAAAAAACTCACATGCGTTTCTCTGAAAGAGAAGCAGTCTGTTCCAACACTTCAATTCACTGTGCGAAGTTAATGGAGTGTTGCTTCACTTTCTAAATGCTGTCCTTTCAGAGAAAATCACTTTCCTTTGAAAGTGCCTTAAGCTACTTGCAAGCATTCACAAGAAACACTAATGCGTTTCTATGAAAGAGAAGCAGTCTGTTCCAACACTTCAATTCATTGCGCGAAGGGAATGGAGTGTTGCTTTACTTTCTAAATGCTGTCTTTCAGAGAAAATCACTTTCCTTTGAAAGAGCCTTAAGCTACTTACAAGCATTCAACAGAAACTCACATGCATTTCTCTGAAAGAAAAGCAGTCTGTTCCAACATTTCAATTCACTGTTTGAAGTGAATGGAGTGTTGCTTCACTTTCTAAATGCTGTCCTTTCAGAGAAAATCCCTTTCCTTTGAATGTGCCTTAAGCTACTTACAAGCATTCAACAGAAACTCACATGCATTTCTCTGAAAGAGAAGCAATCTGTTCCAACACTTGAATTCTCTTGCGAAGTGAATGGAGTGTTGCTTCACTTTCTAAATGCTGTTCTTTCAGAGAAAATCACTTTCCTTTGAAAGTGCCTTAAGCTACTTGCAAGCATTAGGAAGAAACTCACATGTGTTTCTCTGAAAGAGAAGCAGTCTGTTCCAACACTTCATTTCACTGTGCGAAGTGAATGGAGTGTTGCTTCACTTTCTAAATGCTGTCCTTTCAGAGAAAATCACTTTCCTTTGAAAGTGCCTTAAGCTACTTGCAAGCATTAGGAAGAAACTCACATGTGTTTCTCTGAAAGAGAAGCAATCTGTTCCAACACTTCAATTCACTGTGTGAAGTGAATGGAGTGTTGCCTCACTTTCTAAATGCTGTCCTTTCAGAGAAAATCACTTTCCTTTGAAAGTGCCTTAAGCTACTTGCAAGCATTCAACAGAAACTCACATGCGTTTCTCTGAAAGAAAAGCAGTCTGTTCCAACACTTCAATTCAATGTGCAACGTGAATGGAGTGTTGCTTCACTTTCTAAATGCTGTCCTTTCAGAGAAAATCACTTTCCTTTGAAAGTGCCTTAAGCTACTTGCAAGCATTCCCAAGAAACACTAATGCGTTTCTATGAAAGAGAAGCAGTCTATTCCAACACTTCAATTCATTGCGCGAAGGGAATGGAGTGTTGCTTTAATTTCTAAATGCTGTCCTTTCAGAGAAAATCACTTTCCTTTGAAAGAGCCTTGAGCTACTTACAAGCATTCAACAGAAACTCACATGCATTTCTCTGAAAGAGAAGCAGTCTGTTCCAACACTTCAATTTACTGTGCGAAGTGAATGGAGTGTTGCTTCACTTTCTAAATTCTGTCCTTTCAGAGAAAATCACTTTCTTTTGAAAGTGCCTTAAACTACTTTCAAGCATTCACAAAAAACTCACATGCGTTTCTCTGAAAGAGAAGCAGTCTGTTCCAACACTTCAATTCACTGTGCAAAGTGAATGGAGTGTTGCTTCACTTTCTAAATGCTGTTCTTTCAGAGAAAATCACTTTCCTTTGAAAGTGCCTTAAGCTACTAGCAAGCATTAGGAAGAAACTCACATGCGTTTCTCTGAAAGAGAAGCAGTCTATTCCAACACTTCAATTCACTGTGCGAAGTGAATGGAGTGTTGCTTCACTTTCTAAATGCTGTCCTTTCAGAGAAAATCACTTTCCATTGAAAGTGCCTTAAACTACTTTCAAGCATTCACAAAAAACTCACATGCGTTTCTCTGAAAGAGAAGCCGTCTGTTCCAACACTTCAATTCACTGTGCGAAGTGAATGGAGTGTTGCTTCACTTTCTAAATGCTGTCCTTTCAGAGAAAATCACTTTCCTTTGAAAGTGCCTTAAGCTACTTGCAAGCATTCACAAGAAACACTAATGCGTTTCTATGAAAGAGAAGCAATCTGTTCCAACACTTCAATTCATTGCGCGAAGGGAATGGAGTGTTGCTTTACTTTCTAAATGCTGTCTTTCAGAGAAAATCACTTTCCTTTGAAAGAGCCTTAAGCTACTTACAAGCATTCAACAGAAACTCACATGCATTTCTCTGAAAGAAAAGCAGTCTGTTCCAACACTTCAATTCACTGTGTGAAGTGAATGGAGTGTTGCTTCACTTTCTAAATGCTGTCCTTTCAGAGAAAATCCCTTTCCTTTGAATGTGCCTTAAGCTACTTACAAGCATTCAACAGAAACTCACATGCATTTCTCTGAAAGAGAAGCAATCTGTTCCAACACTTGAATTCTCTTGCGAAGTGAATGGAGTCTTGCTTCACTTTCTAAATGCTGTTCTTTCAGAGAAAATCACTTTCCTTTGAAAGTGCCTTAAGCTACTTGCAAGCATTAGGAAGAAACTCACATGTGTTTCTCTGAAAGAGAAGCAGTCTGTTCCAACACTTCAATTCACTGTGCGAAGTGAATGGAGTGTTGCTTCACTTTCTAAATGCTGTCCTTTCAGAGAAAATCACTTTCCTTTGAAAGTGCCTTAAGCTACTTGCAAGCATTAGGAAGAAACTAACATGCGTTTCTCTGAAAGAGAAGCAATCTGTTCCAACACTTCAATTCACTGTTGAAGTGAATGGAGTGTTGCCTCACTTTCTAAATGCTGTCCTTTCAGAGAAAATCACTTTCCTTTGAAAGTGCCTTAAGCTACTTGCAAGCATTCAACAGAAACTCACATGCGTTTCTCTGAAAGAAAAGCAGTCTGTTCCAACACTTCAATTCAATGTGCAACGTGAATGGAGTGTTGCTTCACTTTCTAAATGCTGTCCTTTCAGAGAAAATCACTTTCCTTTGAAAGTGCCTTAAGCTACTTGCAAGCATTCACAAGAAACACTAATGCGTTTCTATGAAAGAGAAGCAGTCTATTCCAACACTTCAATTCATTGCGCGAAGGGAATGGAGTGTTGCTTTAATTTCTAAATGCTGTCCTTTCAGAGAAAATCACTTTCCTTTGAAAGAGCCTTGAGCTACTTACAAGCATTCAACAGAAACTCACATGCATTTCTCTGAAAGAGAAGCAGTCTGTTCCAACACTTCAATTCACTGTGTGAAGTGAATGGAGTGTTGCTTCACTTTCTAAATGCTGTCCTTTCAGAGAAAATCACTTTCCTTTGAAAGTGCCTTAAGCTACTTACAAGCATTCACCTGAAACTCACATGCGTTTCTCTGAAAGAGAAGCAGTCTGTTCCAACACATCAATTCACTGCGCGAAGTGAATGGAGTGTTGCCTCACTTTCTAAATGCTGTCCTTTCAGAGAAAATCACTTTCCTTTGAAAGAGCCTTAAGCTACTTGCAAGCATTAGGAAGAAACTCACATGCGTTTCTCTGAAAGAAAAGCAGTCTGTTCCAACACTTCAATTCACTGTGCGAAGTGAATGGAGTGTTGCCTCACTTTCTAAATGCTCTCCTTTCAGAGAAAATCACTTTCCATTGAAAGTGACTTAAACTACATTCAAGCATTCACAAAAAACTCACATGCGTTTCTCTGAAAGAGAAGCAGTCTGTTCCAACACTTCAATTCACTGTGCGAAGTGAATGGAGTGTTGCTTCACTTTCTAAATGCTGTCCTTTCAGAGAAAATCCTTTTCCTTTGAAAGTGCCTTAAGCTACTTGCAAGCATTCACAAGAAACACTAATGCGTGTCTATGAAAGCGAAGCAGTCTGTTCCAACACTTCAATTCATTGCACGAAGGGAATGGAGTGTTGCTTCACTTTCTAAATGCTGTCCTTTCAGAGAAAATCCCTTTCCTTTGAATGTGCCTTAAACTAATTACAAGCTTTCAACAGAAACTCACATGCATTTCTCTGAAAGAGAAGCAATCTGTTCCAACACTTCATTCTCTGTGCGAGGTGAATGGAGTGTTGCTTCATTTCTAAATGCTGTCCTTTCAGAGAAAATTACTTTCCTTTGAAAGTGCCTTAAGCTACTTGCTAGGAAGAAGCTCACATGCGTTTCTCTGAAAGAGAAGCAGTGTGTTCGAACACTTCAATTCACTGTCTGAAGTGAATGGAGTGTTGCTTCACTTTCTAAATGCTGTCCTTTCAGAGAAAATCACTTTCCTTTGAAAGAGCCTTAAACTACTTACAAGCATTCAACAGAAACTCACATGCGTTTCTCTGAAAGAGAAGCAGTCTGTTCCAACACTTCAATTCACTGTGTGAAGTGAATGGAGTGTTGCTTCACTTTCTAAATGCTGTCCTTTCAGAGAAAATCACTTTCCTTTGAAAGTGCCTTAAGCTACTTACAAGCATTCAACAGAAACTCACATGCATTTCTCTGAAAGAGAAGCAGTCTGTTCCAACACTTCAATTTACTGTGCGAAGTGAATGGAGTGTTGCTTCACTTTCTAAATTCTGTCCTTTCAGAGAAAATCACTTTCTTTTGAAATTGCCTTAAACTACTTTCAAGCATTCACAAAAAACTCACATGCGTTTCTCTGAAAGAGAAGCAGTCTGTTCCAACACTTCAATTCACTGTGCAAAGTGAATGGAGTGTTGCTTCACTTTCTAAATGCTGTTCTTTTAGAGAAAATCACTTTCCTTTGAAAGTGCCTTAAGCTACTTGCAAGCATTAGGAAGAAACTCACATGCGTTTCTCTGAAAGGGAAGCAGTCTATTCCAACACTTCAATTCACTGTGCGAAGTGAATGGAGTGTTGCTTCACTTTCTAAATGCTGTCCTTTCAGAGAAAATCACTTTCCATTGAAAGTGCCTTAAACTACTTTCAAGCATTCACAAAAAACTCACATGCGTTTCTCTGAAAGAGAAGCAGTCTGTTCCAACACTTCAATTCACTGTGCGAAGTTAATGGAGTGTTGCTTCACTTTCTAAATGCTGTCCTTTCAGAGAAAATCACTTTCCTTTGAAAGTGCCTTAAGCTACTTGCAAGCATTCACAAGAAACACTAATGCGTTTCTATGAAAGAGAAGCAGTCTGTTCCAACACTTCAACTCATTGCGCGAAGGGAATGGAGTGTTGCTTTACTTTCTAAATGCTGTCTTTCAGAGAAAATCACTTTCCTTTGAAAGAGCCTTAAGCTACTTACAAGCATTCAACAGAAACTCACATGCATTTCTCTGAAAGAAAAGCAGTCTGTTCCAACACTTCAATTCACTGTTTGAAGTGAATGGAGTGTTGCTTCACTTTCTAAATGCTGTCCTTTCAGAGAAAATCCCTTTCCTTTGAATGTGCCTTAAGCTACTTACAAGCATTCAACAGAAACTCACATGCATTTCTCTGAAAGAGAAGCAATCTGTTCCAACACTTGAATTCTCTTGCAAAGTGAATGGAGTGTTGCTTCACTTTCTAAATGCTGTTCTTTCAGAGAAAATCACTTTCCTTTGAAAGTGCCTTAAGCTACTTGCAAGCATTAGGAAGAAACTCACATGTGTTTCTCTGAAAGAGAAGCAGTCTGTTCCAACACTTCATTTCACTGTGCGAAGTGAATGGAGTGTTGCTTCACTTTCTAAATGCTGTCCTTTCAGAGAAAATCACTTTCCTTTGAAAGTACCTTAAGCTACTTGCAAGCATTAGGAAGAAACTAACATGCGTTTCTCTGAAAGAGAAGCAATCTGTTCCAACACTTCAATTCACTGTGTGAAGTGAATGGAGTGTTGCCTCACTTTCTAAATGCTGTCCTTTCAGAGAAAATCACTTTCCTTTGAAAGTGCCTTAAGCTACTTGCAAGCATTCAACAGAAACTCACATGCGTTTCTCTGAAAGAAAAGCAGTCTGTTCCAACACTTCAATTCAATGTGCAACGTGAATGGAGTGTTGCTTCACTTTCTAAATGCTGTCCTTTCAGAGAAAATCACTTTCCTTTGAAAGTGCCTTAAGCTACTTGCAAGCATTCACAAGAAACACTAATGCGTTTCTATGAAAGAGAAGCAGTCTATTCCAACACTTCAATTCATTGCGCGAAGGGAATGGAGTGTTGCTTTAATTTCTAAATGCTGTCCTTTCAGAGAAAATCACTTTCCTTTGAAAGAGCCTTGAGCTACTTACAAGCATTCAACAGAAACTCACATGCATTTCTCTGAAAGAGAAGCAGTCTGTTCCAACACTTCAATTTACTGTGCGAAGTGAATGGAGTGTTGCTTCACTTTCTAAATTCTGTCCTTTCAGAGAAAATCACTTTCTTTTGAAAGTGCCTTAAACTACTTTCAAGCATTCACAAAAAACTCACATGCGTTTCTCTGAAAGAGAAGCAGTCTGTTCCAACACTTCAATTCACTGTGCAAAGTGAATGGAGTGTTGCTTCACTTTCTAAATGCTGTTCTTTCAGAGAAAATCACTTTCCTTTGAAAGTGCCTTAAGCTACTAGCAAGCATTAGGAAGAAACTCACATGCGTTTCTCTGAAAGAGAAGCAGTCTATTCCAACACTTCAATTCACTGTGCGAAGTGAATGGAGTGTTGCTTCACTTTCTAAATGCTGTCCTTTCAGAGAAAATCACTTTCCATTGAAAGTGCCTTAAACTACTTTCAAGCATTCACAAAAAACTCACATGCGTTTCTCTGAAAGAGAAGCCGTCTGTTCCAACACTTCAATTCACTGTGCGAAGTGAATGGAGTGTTGCTTCACTTTCTAAATGCTGTCCTTTCAGAGAAAATCACTTTCCTTTGAAAGTGCCTTAAGCTACTTGCAAGCATTCACAAGAAACACTAATGCGTTTCTATGAAAGAGAAGCAATCTGTTCCAACACTTCAATTCATTGCGCGAAGGGAATGGAGTGTTGCTTTACTTTCTAAATGCTGTCTTTCAGAGAAAATCACTTTCCTTTGAAAGAGCCTTAAGCTACTTACAAGCATTCAACAGAAACTCACATGCATTTCTCTGAAAGAAAAGCAGTCTGTTCCAACACTTCAATTCACTGTGTGAAGTGAATGGAGTGTTGCTTCACTTTCTAAATGCTGTCCTTTCAGAGAAAATCCCTTTCCTTTGAATGTGCCTTAAGCTACTTACAAGCATTCAACAGAAACTCACATGCATTTCTCTGAAAGAGAAGCAATCTGTTCCAACACTTGAATTCTCTTGCGAAGTGAATGGAGTGTTGCTTCACTTTCTAAATGCTGTTCTTTCAGAGAAAATCACTTTCCTTTGAAAGTGCCTTAAGCTACTTGCAAGCATTAGGAAGAAACTCACATGTGTTTCTCTGAAAGAGAAGCAGTCTGTTCCAACACTTCAATTCACTGTGCGAAGTGAATGGAGTGTTGCTTCACTTTCTAAATGCTGTCCTTTCAGAGAAAATCACTTTCCTTTGAAAGTGCCTTAAGCTACTTGCAAGCATTAGGAAGAAACTAACATGCGTTTCTCTGAAAGAGAAGCAATCTGTTCCAACACTTCAATTCACTGTGTGAAGTGAATGGAGTGTTGCCTCACTTTCTAAATGCTGTCCTTTCAGAGAAAATCACTTTCCTTTGAAAGTGCCTTAAGCTACTTGCAAGCATTCAACAGAAACTCACATGCGTTTCTCTGAAAGAAAAGCAGTCTGTTCCAACACTTCAATTCAATGTGCAACGTGAATGGAGTGTTGCTTCACTTTCTAAATGCTGTCCTTTCAGAGAAAATCACTTTCCTTTGAAAGTGCCTTAAGCTACTTGCAAGCATTCACAAGAAACACTAATGCGTTTCTATGAAAGAGAAGCAGTCTATTCCAACACTTCAATTCATTGCGCGAAGGGAATGGAGTGTTGCTTTAATTTCTAAATGCTGTCCTTTCAGAGAAAATCACTTTCCTTTGAAAGAGCCTTGAGCTACTTACAAGCATTCAACAGAAACTCACATGCATTTCTCTGAAAGAGAAGCAGTCTGTTCCAACACTTCAATTCACTGTGTGAAGTGAATGGAGTGTTGCTTCACTTTCTAAATGCTGTCCTTTCAGAGAAAATCACTTTCCTTTGAAAGTGCCTTAAGCTACTTACAAGCATTCACCTGAAACTCACATGCGTTTCTCTGAAAGAGAAGCAGTCTGTTCCAACACTTCAATTCACTGCGCGAAGTGAATGGAGTGTTGCCTCACTTTCTAAATGCTGTCCTTTCAGAGAAAATCACTTTCCTTTGAAAGTGCCTTAAACTACTTTCGAGCATTCATAA
The DNA here is from genome assembly GCF_982192425.1 of Myodes glareolus. Taxonomy (NCBI): domain Eukaryota; kingdom Metazoa; phylum Chordata; class Mammalia; order Rodentia; family Cricetidae; genus Myodes; species Myodes glareolus. Next base: position 134,513 of record NW_028263225.1, read on the forward strand.
AAAACTCACATGCGTTTCTCTGAAAGAGAAGCAGTCTGTTCCACCACTTCAATTCACTGTGCGAAGTGAATGGAGTGTTGCTTCACTTTCTAAATGCTGTCCTTTCAGAGAAAATCACTTTCCTTTGATAGTGCCTTAAGCTACTTGCAAGCATTAGGAAGAAACTCACATGCGTTTCTCTGAAAGAGAAGCAGTCTGTTCCATCACTTCAATTCACTGTGCGAAGTGAATGGAGTGTTGCTTCACTTTCTAAATGCTGTCCTTTCAGAGAAAATCACTTTCCTTTGAAAGTGCCTTAAGCTACTTGCAAGCATTCACAAGAAACACTAATGCGTTTCTATGAAAGAGAAGCAGTCTGTTCCAACACTTCAATTCATTGCGCGAAGGGAATGGAGTGTTGCTTTACTTTCTAAATGCTGTCCTTTCAGAGAAAATCCCTTTCCTTTGAATGTGCCTTAAGCTACTTACAAGCATTCAACAGAAACTCACATTCATTTCTCTGAAAGAGAAGCAATCTGTTCCAACACTTAATTCTCTTGCGAAGTGAATGGAGTGTTGCTTCACTTTCTAAATGCTGTTCTTTCAGAGAAAATCACTTTCCTTTGAAAGTGCCTTAAGCTACTTGCAAGCATTAGGAAGAAACTCACATGTGTTTCTCTGAAAGAGAAGCAGTCTGTTCCAACACTTCAATTCACTGTGCGAAGTGAATGGAGTGTTGCTTCACTTTCTAAATGCTGTCCTTTCAGAGAAAATCACTTTCCTTTGGAAGTGCCTTAAGCTACTTGCAAGCATTAGGAAGAAACTAACATGCGTTTCTCTGAAAGAGAAGCAATCTGTTCCAACACTTCAATTCACTGTGTGAAGTGAATGGAGTGTTGCCTCACTTTCTAAATGCTGTCCTTTCAGAGAAAATCCCTTTCCTTTGAATGTGCCTTAAGCTACTTACAAGCATTCAACAGAAACTCACATGCGTTTCTCTGAAAGAGAAGCAGTCTGTTCCAACACTTCAATTCAATGTGCAACGTGAATGGAGTGTTGCTTCACTTTCTAAATGCTGTCCTTTCAGAGAAAATCACTTTCCTTTGAAAGTGCCTTAAGCTACTTGCAAGCATTCACAAGAAACCCTAATGCGTTTCTATGAAAGAGAAGCAGTCTATTCCAACACTTCAATTCATTGCGCGAAGGGAATGGAGTGTTGCTTTAATTTCTAAATGCTGTCATTTCAGAGAAAATCACTTTCCTTTGAAAGAGCCTTGAGCTACTTACAAGCATTCAACAGAAACTCACATGCATTTCTCTGAAAGAGAAGCAGTCTGTTCCAACACTTCAATTCACTGTGTGAAGTGAATGGAGTGTTGCTTCACTTTCTAAATGCTGTCCTTTCAGAGAAAATCCCTTTCCTTTGAATGTGCCTTAAGCTACTTACAAGCACTCAACAGAAACTCACATGCATTTCTATGAAAGAGAAGCAATCTGTTCCAACACTTCAATTCTCTTGCGAAGGGAATGGAGTCTTGCTTCACTTTCTAAATGCTGTTCTTTCAGAGAAAATCACTTTCCTTTGAAAGTGCCTTAAGCTACTTGCAAGCATTAGGAAGAAACTCACATGCGTTTCTCTGAAAGAGAAGCAGTCTGTTCCAACACTTCAATTCACTGTGCGAAGTGAATGGAGTGTTGATTCACTTTCTAAATGCTGTCCTTTCAGAGAAAATCTCTTTCCTTTGAAAGTGCCTTAAGCTACTTGCAGGCATTAGGAAGAAACTCACATGCGTTTCTCTGAAAGAGAAGCAGTCTGTTCCAACACTTCAATTCACTGTGCGAACTGAATGGAGTGTTATCTCACTTTCTAAATGCTGTCCTTTCAGAGAAAATCACTTTCCTTTGAAAGTGCCTTAAGCAACTTGTAAGCATTCACAAGGAACACTAATGCGTTTATATGAAAGAGAAGCACTCTGTTCCAACACTTCAATTCACTGCACGAAGGGAATGGAGTGTTGCTTCACTTTCTAAATGCTGTCCTTTCAGAGAAAATCACTTTCCTTTGAAAGTGCCTTAAGCTACTTACAAGCATTCACCAGAAACTCGCATGCGTTTCTCTGAAAGAGAAGCAGTCTGTTCCAACACTTCAATTCACTGTGCGAAGTGAATGGAGTGTTGCCTCACTTTTTAAATGCTGTCCTTTCAGAGAAAATCACTTTCCTTTGAAAGTGCCTTAAACTACTTTTGAGCATTCATAAAAAACTCACATGCGTTTCTCTGAAAGAGAAGCAGTCTGTTCCAACACTTCAATTCATTGCGCGAAGGGAATGGAGTGTTGCTTTACTTTCTAAATGCTGTCCTTTCAGAGAAAATCCCTTTCCTTTGAATGTGCCTTAAGCTACTTACAAGCATTCAACAGAAACTCACATTCATTTCTCTGAAAGAGAAGCAATCTGTTCCAACACTTAATTCTCTTGCGAAGTGAATGGAGTGTTGCTTCACTTTCTAAATGCTGTTCTTTCAGAGAAAATCACTTTCCTTTGAAAGTGCCTTAAGCTACTTGCAAGCATTAGGAAGAAACTCACATGTGTTTCTCTGAAAGAGAAGCAGTCTGTTCCAACACTTCAATTCACTGTGCGAAGTGAATGGAGTGTTGCTTCACTTTCTAAATGCTGTCCTTTCAGAGAAAATCACTTTCCTTTGGAAGTGCCTTAAGCTACTTGCAAGCATTAGGAAGAAACTAACATGCGTTTCTCTGAAAGAGAAGCAATCTGTTCCAACACTTCAATTCACTGTGTGAAGTGAATGGAGTGTTGCCTCACTTTCTAAATGCTGTCCTTTCAGAGAAAATCCCTTTCCTTTGAATGTGCCTTAAGCTACTTACAAGCATTCAACAGAAACTCACATGCGTTTCTCTGAAAGAGAAGCAGTCTGTTCCAACACTTCAATTCAATGTGCAACGTGAATGGAGTGTTGCTTCACTTTCTAAATGCTGTCCTTTCAGAGAAAATCACTTTCCTTTGAAAGTGCCTTAAGCTACTTGCAAGCATTCACAAGAAACCCTAATGCGTTTCTATGAAAGAGAAGCAGTCTATTCCAACACTTCAATTCATTGCGTGAAGGGAATGGAGTGTTGCTTTAATTTCTAAATGCTGTCCTTTCAGAGAAAATCACTTTCCTTTGAAAGAGCCTTGAGCTACTTACAAGCATTCAACAGAAACTCACATGCATTTCTCTGAAAGAGAAGCAGTCTGTTCCAACACTTCAATTCACTGTGTGAAGTGAATGGAGTGTTGCTTCACTTTCTAAATGCTGTCCTTTCAGAGAAAATCCCTTTCCTTTGAATGTGCCTTAAGCTACTTACAAGCACTCAACAGAAACTCACATGCATTTCTATGAAAGAGAAGCAATCTGTTCCAACACTTCAATTCTCTTGCGAAGGGAATGGAGTCTTGCTTCACTTTCTAAATGCTGTTCTTTCAGAGAAAATCACTTTCCTTTGAAAGTGCCTTAAGCTACTTGCAAGCATTAGGAAGAAACTCACATGCGTTTCTCTGAAAGAGAAGCAGTCTGTTCCAACACTTCAATTCACTGTGCGAAGTGAATGGAGTGTTGATTCACTTTCTAAATGCTGTCCTTTCAGAGAAAATCTCTTTCCTTTGAAAGTGCCTTAAGCTACTTGCAGGCATTAGGAAGAAACTCACATGCGTTTCTCTGAAAGAGAAGCAGTCTGTTCCAACACTTCAATTCACTGTGCGAACTGAATGGAGTGTTATCTCACTTTCTAAATGCTGTCCTTTCAGAGAAAATCACTTTCCTTTGAAAGTGCCTTAAGCAACTTGTAAGCATTCACAAGGAACACTAATGCGTTTATATGAAAGAGAAGCACTCTGTTCCAACACTTCAATTCACTGCACGAAGGGAATGGAGTGTTGCTTCACTTTCTAAATGCTGTCCTTTCAGAGAAAATCACTTTCCTTTGAAAGTGCCTTAAGCTACTTACAAGCATTCACCAGAAACTCGCATGCGTTTCTCTGAAAGAGAAGCAGTCTGTTCCAACACTTCAATTCACTGTGCGAAGTGAATGGAGTGTTGCCTCACTTTTTAAATGCTGTCCTTTCAGAGAAAATCACTTTCCTTTGAAAGTGCCTTAAACTACTTTTGAGCATTCATAAAAAACTCACATGCGTTTCTCTGAAAGAGAAGCAGTCTGTTCCAACACTTCAATTCACTGTGCGAAGTGAATGGAGTGTTGCTTCACTTTCTAAATGCTGTCCTTTCAGAGAAAATCACTTTCCTTTGATAGTGCCTTAAGCTACTTGCAAGCATTAGGAAGAAACTCACATGCGTTTCTCTGAAAGAGAAGCAGTCTGTTCCAACACTTCAATTCACTGTGTGAAGTGAATAGAGTGTTGCCTCACTTTCTAAATGCTGTCCTTTCAGAGAAAATCACTTTCCTTTGAAAGTGCCTTAAGCTACTTACAAGCATTTAACAGAAACTCACATGCGTTTCTCTGAAAGAGAAGCAGTCTGTTCCAACACTTCAATTCACTGTGCGAAGTGAATGGAGTGTTGCTTCACTTTCCAAATGCTGTCTTTTCAGAGAAAATCACTTTCCTTTGATAGTGCCTTAAGCTACTTGCAAGCATTAGGAAGAAACTCACATGCGTTTCTCTGAAAGAGAAGCGGTCTGTTCCAACACTTCAATTCACTGTGTGAAGTGAATAGAGTGTTGCCTCACTTTCTAAATGCTGTTCTTTCAGAGAAAATCACTTTCCTTTGAAAGTGCCTTAAGCTACTTGCAAGCATTAGGAAGAAACTCACATGCGTTTCTCTTAAAGAGAAGCAGTCTGTTCCAACACTTCAATTCACTGTTCGAAGTGAATGGAGTGTTGCTTCACTTTCTAAATGCTGTCCTTTCAGAGACAATCACTTTCCTTTGAAAGTGCCTTAAGCAACTTGTAAGCATTCACAAGAAACACTAATGCGTTTATATGAAAGAGAAGCACTCTGTTCCAACACTTCAATTCACTGCACGAAGGGAATGGAGTGTTGCTTCACTTTCTAAATGCTGTCCTTTCAGAGAAAATCACTTTCCTTTGAAAGTGCCTTAAGCTACTTACAAGCATTCACCAGAAACTCACATGCGTTTCTCTGAAAGAGAAGCAGTCTGTTCCAACACTTCAATTCACTGTGCAAAGTGAATGGAGTGTTGCTTCACTTTCTAAATGCTGTCCTTTCAGAGAAAATCACTTTCCTTTGAAAGTGCCTTAAGCTACTTACAAGCATTCACCAGAAACTCACATGCGTTTCTCTTAAAGAGAAGCAGTCTGTTCCAACACTTCAATTCACTGTGCGAAGTGAATGGAGTGTTGCCTCACTTTCTAAATGCTGTCCTTTCAGAGAAAATCACTTTCCTTTGAAAGTGCCTTAAACTACTTTCGAGCATTCATAAAAAACTCACATGCGTTTCTCTGAAAGAGTAGCAGTCTGTTCCAACACTTCAATTCACTGTGTGAAGTGAATAGAGTGTTGCCTCACTTTCTAAATGCTGTTCTTTCAGAGAAAATCACTTTCCTTTGAAAGTGCCTTTAGCTACTTGCAAGCATTAGGAAGAAACTCACATGCGTTTCTCTTAAAGAAAAGCAGTCTGTTCCAACACTTCAATTCACTGTGCGAAGTGATTGGAGTGTTGCTTCACTTTCTAAATGCTGTCCTTTCAGAGAAAATCACTTTCCTTTGAAAGTGCCTTAAGCAACTTGTAAGCATTCACAAGAAACACTAATGCGTTTATATGAAAGAGAAGCACTCTGTTCCAACACTTCAATTCAATGTGCGAAGTGAATGGAGTGTTGCTTCACTTTCTAAATGCTGTCCTTTCAGAGAAAATCCCTTTTTTGAAAGTGCCTTAAGCTACTTACAAGCATTAGGAAGAAACTCACATGCATTTCTCTGAAAGAGAAGCATTCTGTTCCAACACTTCAATTCATTGTGCGAAGTGAATGGAGTGTTGCTTCACTTTCTAAATGCTGTCCTTTCAGAGAAAATCACTTTCCTTTGAAAGTGCCTTAAACTACTTGCAAGCATTAGGAAGAAACTCACATGCGTTTCTCTGAAAGAGAAGCAGTCTGTTCCAACACTTCAATTCAATGTGCGAAGTGAATGGAGTGTTGCTTCACTTTCTAAATGCTGTCCTTTCAGAGAAAATCACTTTCCTTTGAAAGTGCCTTAAGCTACTTACAAGCATTCAACAGAAACTCACATGCATTTCTCTGAAAGAGAAGCAGTCTGTTCCAACACTTCAATTCTCTGTGCGAAGTGAATGGAGTGTTGTTTCACTTTCTAAATGCTGTCCTTTCAGAGAAAATCACTTTCCTTTGAAAGTGCCTTAAGCTACTTGCAAGCATTCACAAGAAACACTAATGCGTTTCTATGAAAGAGAAGCAGTCTGTTCCAACACTTCAATTCATTGCACGAAGGGAATGGAGTGTTGCTTTTCTTTCTAAATGCTGTCCTTTCAGAGTAAATCACTTTCCTTTCAAAGAGCCTTAAGCTACTTACAAGCATTCAACAGAAACTCACATGCATTTCTCTGAAAGAGAAGCAGTCTGTTCCAACACTTCAATTCACTGTGCGAAGTGAATGGAATGTTACTTCACTTTCTAAATACTGTACTTTCAGAGAAAATCACTTTCCTTTGAAAGTGCCTTAAGCTACTTTCAAGCATTCACAGGAAACACACATGCGTTTCTCTGAAATAGAAGCAGTCTGTTATAAACACTTCAATTCACTGTGCGAAGTGAATGGAGTGTTGTTTCACTTTCTAAATGCTGTCCTTTCAGAGAAAATCACTTTCCTTTGAAAGTGCCTTAAGCTACTTGCAAGCATTAGGAAGAAACTCACATGCGTTTCTCTGAAAGAGAAGCAGTCTGTTCCAACACTTCAATTCACTGTGCGAAGTGAATGGAGTGTTGTTTCACTTTCTAAATGCTGTCCTTTCAGAGAAAATCACTTTCCTTTGAAAGTGCCTTAAGCTACTTGCAAGCATTAGGAAGAAACTCACATGCGTTTCTCTGAAAGAGAAGCCGTCTGTTCCAACACTTCAATTCACTGTGCGAAGTGAATGGAGTGTTGCTTCACTTACTAAATGCTGTCCTTTCAGAGAAAATCACTTTCCTTTGAAAGTGCCTTAAGCTACTTACAAGCATTCAACATAAACTCACATGCATTTCTCTGAAAGAGAAGCAGTCTGTTCCAACACTTCAATTCTCTGTGCGAAGTGAATGGAGTGTTGTTTCACTTTCTAAATGCTCTCCTTTCAGAGAAAATCACTTTCCTTTGAAAGTGCCTTAAGCTACTTGCAAGCATTCACAAGAAACACTAATGCGTTTCTATGAAAGAGAAGCAGTCTGTTCCAACACTTCAATTCATTGCACGAAGGGAATGGAGTGTTGCTTTACTTTCTAAATGCTGTCCTTTCAGAGAAAATCACTTTCCTTTGAAAGAGCCTTGAGCTACTTACAAGCATTCAACAGAAACTCACATGCATTTCTCTCAAAAAGAAGCAGTCTGTTCCAATACTTCAATTCACTGTGCGAAGTGAATGGAATGTTACTTCACTTTCTAAATGCTGTACTTTCAGAGAAAATCACTTTCCTTTGAAAGTGCCTTAAGCTACTTTCAAGCATTCACAGGAAACACACATGCGTTTCTCTGAAATAGAAGCAGTCTGTTCCAACACTTCAATTCGCTTTGCGAAGTGAATGGAGTGTTGCTTCACTTTCTAAAAGCTGTCCTTTCAGAGAAAATCACTTTCCTTTGAAAGTTCCTTAAGCTACTTGCAAGCATTAGGAAGAAACTCACATGCGTTTCTCTGAAAGAGAAGCCGTCTGTTCCAACACTTCAATTCACTGTGCGAAGTGAATGGAGTGTTGCTTCACTTACTAAATGCTGTCCTTTCAGAGAAAATCACTTTCCTTTGAAAGTGCCTTAAGCTACTTACAAGCATTCAACAGAAACTCACATGCATTTCTCTGAAAGAGAAGCAGTCTGTTCCAACACTTCAATTCTCTGTGCGAAGTGAATGGAGTGTTGTTTCACTTTCTAAATGCTGTCCTTTCAGAGAAAATCACTTTCCTTTGAAAGTGCCTTAAGAGTACTTGCAAGCATTCACAAGAAACACTAATGCGTTTCTATGAAAGAGAAGCAGTCTGTTCCAACACTTCAATTCATTGCACGAAGGGAATGGAGTGTTGCTTTTCTTTCTAAATGCTGTCCTTTCAGAGTAAATCACTTTCCTTTCAAAGAGCCTTAAGCTACTTACAAGCATTCAACAGAAACTCACATGCATTTCTCTGAAAGAGAAGCAGTCTGTTCCAACACTTCAATTCACTGTGCGAAGTGAATGGAATGTTACTTCGCTTTCTAAATGCTGTACTTTCAGAGAAAATCACTTTCCTTTGAAAGTGCCTTAAGCTACTTTCAAGCATTCACAGGAAACACACATGCGTTTCTCTGAAATAGAAGCAGTCTGTTATAAACACTTCAATTCACTGTGCGAAGTGAATGGAGTGTTGTTTCACTTTCTAAATGCTGTCCTTTCAGAGAAAATCACTTTCCTTTGAAAGTGCCTTAAGCTACTTGCAAGCATTAGGAAGAAACTCACATGCGTTTCTCTGAAAGAGAAGCAGTCTGTTCCAACACTTCAATTCACTGTGCGAAGTGAATGGAGTGTTGTTTCACTTTCTAAATGCTGTCCTTTCAGAGAAAATCACTTTCCTTTGAAAGTGCCTTAAGCTACTTGCAAGCATTAGGAAGAAACTCACATGCGTTTCTCTGAAAGAGAAGCCGTCTGTTCCAACACTTCAATTCACTGTGCGAAGTGAATGGAGTGTTGCTTCACTTACTAAATGCTGTCCTTTCAGAGAAAATCACTTTCCTTTGAAAGTGCCTTAAGCTACTTACAAGCATTCAACAGAAACTCACATGTATTTCTCTGAAAGGGAAGCGGTCTGTTCCAACACTTCAATTCTCTGTGCGAAGTGAATGGAGTGTTGTTTCACTTTCTAAATGCTGTCCTTTCAGAGAAAATCACTTTCCTTTGAAAGTGCCTTAAGCTACTTGCAAGCATTCACAAGAAACACTAATGCATTTCTATGAAAGAGAAGCAGTCTGTTCCAACACTTCAATTCATTGCACGAAGGGAATGGAGTGTGGCTTTTCTTTCTAAATGCTGTCCTTTCAGAGTAAATCACTTTCCTTTCAAAGAGCCTTAAGCTACTTACAAGCATTCAACAGAAACTCACATGCATTTCTCTGAAAGAGAAGCAGTCTGTTCCAACACTTCAATTCACTGTGCGAAGTGAATGGAATGTTACTTCACTTTCTAAATGCTGTACTTTCAGAGAAAATCACTTTCCTTTGAAAGTGCCTTAAGCTACTTTCAAGCATTCACAGGAAACACACATGCGTTTCTCTGAAATAGAAGCAGTCTGTTATAAACACTTCAATTCACTGTGCGAAGTGAATGGAGTGTTGTTTCACTTTCTAAATGCTGTCCTTTCAGAGAAAATCACTTTCCTTTGAAAGTGCCTTAAGCTACTTGCAAGCATTAGGAAGAAACTCACATGCGTTTCTCTGAAAGAGAAGCAGTCTGTTCCAACACTTCAATTCACTGTGCGAAGTGAATGGAGTGTTGTTTCACTTTCTAAATGCTGTCCTTTCAGAGAAAATCACTTTCCTTTGAAAGTGCCTTAAGCTACTTGCAAGCATTAGGAAGAAACTCACATGCGTTTCTCTGAAAGAGAAGCAGTCTGTTCCAACACTTCAATTCACTGTGCGAAGTGAATGGAGTGTTGTTTCACTTTCTAAATGCTGTCCTTTCAGAGAAAATCACTTTCCTTTGAAAGTGCCTTAAGCTACTTGCAAGCATTAGGAAGAAACTCACATGCGTTTCTCTGAAAGAGAAGCCGTCTGTTCCAACACTTCAATTCACTGTGCGAAGTGAATGGAGTGTTGCTTCACTTACTAAATGCTGTCCTTTCAGAGAAAATCACTTTCCTTTGAAAGTGCCTTAAGCTACTTACAAGCATTCAACAGAAACTCACATGCATTTCTCTGAAAGAGAAGCAGTCTGTTCCAACACTTCAATTCTCTGTGCGAAGTGAATGGAGTGTTGTTTCACTTTCTAAATGCTGTCCTTTCAGAGAAAATCACTTTCCTTTGAAAGTGCCTTAAGCTACTTGCAAGCATTCACAAGAAACACTAATGCGTTTCTATGAAAGAGAAGCAGTCTGTTCCAACACTTCAATTCATTGCACGAAGGGAATGGAGTGTGGCTTTTCTTTCTAAATGCTGTCCTTTCAGAGTAAATCACTTTCCTTTCAAAGAGCCTTAAGCTACTTACAAGCATTCAACAGAAACTCACATGCATTTCTCTGAAAGAGAAGCAGTCTGTTCCAACACTTCAATTCACTGTGCGAAGTGAATGGAATGTTACTTCACTTTCTAAATGCTGTACTTTCAGAGAAAATCACTTTCCTTTGAAAGTGCCTTAAGCTACTTTCAAGCATTCACAGGAAACACACATGCGTTTCTCTGAAATAGAAGCAGTCTGTTATAAACACTTCAATTCACTGTGCGAAGTGAATGGAGTGTTGTTTCACTTTCTAAATGCTGTCCTTTCAGAGAAAATCACTTTCCTTTGAAAGTGCCTTAAGCTACTTGCAAGCATTAGGAAGAAACTCACATGCGTTTCTCTGAAAGAGAAGCCGTCTGTTCCAACACTTCAATTCACTGTGCGAAGTGAATGGAGTGTTGCTTCACTTACTAAATGCTGTCCTTTCAGAGAAAATCACTTTCCTTTGAAAGTGCCTTAAGCTACTTACAAGCATTCAACAGAAACTCACATGCATTTCTCTGAAAGAGAAGCAGTCTGTTCCAACACTTCAATTCTCTGTGCGAAGTGAATGGAGTGTTGTTTCACTTTCTAAATGCTGTCCTTTCAGAGAAAATCACTTTCCTTTGAAAGTGCCTTAAGCTACTTGCAAGCATTCACAAGAAACACTAATGCGTTTCTATGAAAGAGAAGCAGTCTGTTCCAACACTTCAATTCATTGCACGAAGGGAATGGAGTGTTGCTTTTCTTTCTAAATGCTGTCCTTTCAGAGTAAATCACTTTCCTTTCAAAGAGCCTTAAGCTACTTACAAGCATTCAACAGAAACTCACATGCATTTCTCTGAAAGAGTAGCAGTCTGTTCCAACACTTCAATTCACTGTGCGAAGTGAATGGAATGTTACTTCACTTTCTAAATGCTGTACTTTCAGAGAAAATCACTTTCCTTTGAAAGTGCCTTAAGCTACTTTCAAGCATTCACAGGAAACACACATGCGTTTCTCTGAAATAGAAGCAGTCTGTTATAAACACTTCAATTCACTGTGCGAAGTGAATGGAGTGTTGCTTCACTTTCTAAATGCTGTCCTTTCAGAGAAAATCACTTTCCTTTGAAAGTGCCTTAAGCTACTTGCAAGCATTAGGAAGAAACTCACATGCGTTTCTCTGAAAGAGAAGCAATCTGTTCCAACACTTCAATTCACTGTGTGAAGTGAATGGAGTGTTACCTCACTTTCTAAATGCTGTCCTTTCAGAGAAAATCACTTTCCTTTGAAAGTGCCTTAAGCTACTTACAAGCATTCAACAGAAACTCACATGCGTTTCTCTGAAAGAGAAGCAGTCTGTTCCAACACTTCAATTCACTGTGCGAAGTGAATGGAGTGTTGCTTCACTTTCTAAATGCTGTCCTTTCAGAGAAAATCACTTTCCTTTGAAAGTGCCTTAAGCTACTTGCAAGCATTCACAAGAAACACTAATGCGTTTCTATGAAAGAGAAGCAGTCTGTTCCAACACTTCAATTCATTGCGCGAAGGGAATGGAGTGTTGCTTTACTTTCTAAATGCTGTCCTTTCAGAGAAAATCACTTTCCTTTGAAAGAGCCTTAAGCTACTTGCAAGCATTAGGAAGAAACTCACATGCATTTCTCTGAAAGAGAAGCAGTCTGTTCCAACACTTCAATTCACTGTGCGAAGTGAATGGAGTGTTGCTTCACTTTCTAAATGCTGTCCTTTCAGAGAAAATCACTTTCCTTTGAAAGTGCCTTAAGCTACTTACAAGCATTCACCAGAAACTCACATGCGTTTCTCTGAAAGAGAAGAAGTCCGTTCCAATACTTCAATTCACTCTGCGAAGTGAATGGAGTGTTGCTTCACTTTCTAAATGCTGTCCTTTCAGAGAAAATCACTTTCCTTTGAAAGTGCCTTAAGCTACTTACAAGCATTCAACAGAAAATCACATGCATTTCTCTGAAAGAGAAGCAGTCTGTTCCAACACTTCAATTAATTGTGCGAAGGGAATGGAGTGTTGCTTCACTTTCTAAATGCTGTCCTTTCAGAGAAAATCACTTTCCTTTGAAAGTGCCTTAAGCTACTTACAAGCATTCACCAGAAACTCACATGGGTTTCTCTGAAAGAGAAGCAGTCTGTTCCAACACTTCAATTCACTGTGCTAAGTGAATGGAGTGTTGCTTCACTTTCTAAATGCTGTCCTTTCAGAGAAAATCACTTTCCTTTGAAAGTGCCTTAAGCAGCTTGCAAGCATTCACAAGAAACACTAATGCGTTTATATGAAAGAGAAGCAGTCTGTTACAACACTTCAATTCACTGCACGAAGGGAATGGAGTGTTGCTTCACTTTCTAAATGCTGTCCTTTCAGAGAAATTCACTTTCCTTTGAAAGTGCCTTAAGCTACTTACAAGCATTCACCAGAAACTCACATGCGTTTCTCTGAAAGAGAAGCAGTCTGTTCCAATACTTCAATTCACTTGCGAAGTGAATGGAGTGTTGCTTCACTTTCTAAATGCTGTCCTTTCAGAGAATATCACTTTACTTTGAAAGTGCCTTAAGCAACTTGCAAGCATTCACAAGAAACACTAATGCGTTTATATGAAAGAGAAGCACTCTGTTCCAACACTTCAATTCACTGCACGAAGGGAATGGAGTGTTGCTTCACTTTCTAAATGCTGTCCTTTCAGAGAAAATCACTTTCCTTTGAAAGTGCCTTAAGCTACTTACAAGCATTCACCAGAAACTCACATGCGTTTCTCTGAAAGAGAAGCAGTCTGTTTCAACATTTCAATTCACTGTGCGAAGTGAATGGAGTGTTGCTTCACTTTCTAAATGCTGTCCTTTCAGAGAAAATCACTTTCCTTTGAAAGTTCCTTAAGATACTTGCAAGCATTAGGAAGAAACTCACATGCGTTTCTCTGAAAGAGAAGCAGTCTGTTCCAACACTTCAATTCACTGTGCGAAGTGAATGGAGTGTTGCATCACTTTCTATATGCTGTCCTTTCAGAGAAAATCACTTTCCTTTGAAAGTGCCTTAAGCTACTTACAAGCATTCAACAGAAACTCACATGCATTTCTCTGAAAGAGAAGCAGTCTGTTCCAACACTTCAATTCTCTGTGCGAAGTGAATGGAGTGTTGCTTCACTTTCTAAATGCTGTCCTTTCAGAGAAAATCACTTTCCTTTGAAAGTGCCTTAAGCTACTTGCAAGCATTAGGAAGAAACTCATATGCGTTTCTCTGAAAGAGAAGCAATCTGTTCCAACACTTCAATTCACTGTGTGAAGTGAATGGAGTGTTGCCTCACTTTCTAAATGTTGTCCTTTCAGAGAAAATCACTTTCCTTTGAAAGTGCCTTAAGCTACTTACAAGCATTCAACAGAAACTCTCATGCGTTTCTCTGAAAGAGAAGCAGTCTGTTCCAACACTTCAATTCACTCTGCGAAGTGAATGGAGTGTTGCTTCACTTTCTAAATGCTGTCCTTTCAGAGAAAATCACTTTCCTTTGAAAGTGCCTTAAGCTACTTACAAGCATTCAACAGAAACTCACATGCATTTCTCTGAAAAAGAAGCAGTCTGAACCAACACTTCAATTCACTGTGCGAAGTGAATGGAGTGTTGCTTCACTTTCTAAATGCTGTCCTTTCAGAGAAAATCACTTTCCTTTGATAGTGCCTTAAGCTACTTGCAAGCATTAGGAAGAAACTCACATGCGTTTCTCTGGAAGAGAAGCAGTCTGTTCCAACACTTCAATTCACTGTGTGAAGTGAATAGAGTGTTGCCTCACTTTCTAAATGCTGTCCTTTCAGAGAAAATCACTTTCCTTTGAAAGTGCCTTAAGCTAATTAAAAGCATTTAACAGAAACTCACATGCGTTTCTCTGAAAGAGAAGCAGTCGGTTCCAACACTTCAATTCACTGTGCGAAGTGAATGGAGTGTTGCTTCACTTTCTAAATGCTGTCCTTTCGGAGAAAATCACTTTCCTTTGAAAGTGCCTTAAGCTACTTCCAAGCATTCACAAGAAACACTAATGCGTTTCTATGAAAGATCAGCAGTCTGTTCCAACAATTCAATTCGTTGCGCGAAAGGAATGGAGTGTTGCTTTACTTTCTAAATGCTGTCCTTTCAGAGAAAATCACTTTCCTTTGAAAGATCCTAAAGCTACTTACAAGCATTCAACAGAAACTCACATGCATTTCTCTGAAAGAGAAGCAGTCTGTTCCAACACTTCAATTCACTGTACAAAGTGAATGGAGTGTTGCTTCACTTTCTAAATGCTGTCGTTTCAGAGAAAATCACTTTCCTTTTAAAGTGCCTTAAGCAACTTGCATGCATTCACAAGATAAACTAATGCTTTTCTATGAAAGAGAAGCAGTCTGTTCCAACAATTCAATTCACTGCACGAAGGGAATGGAGTGTTGTTTCACTTTCTAAATGCTGTCCTTTCAGAGAAAATCACTTTCCTTTGAAAGTGCCTTAAGCTACTTACAAGCATTCACCAGAAACTCACATGCGTTTCTCTGAAAGAGAAGCAGTCGGTTCCAACACTTCAATTCACTGTGCGAAGTGAATGGAGTGTTGCTTCACTTTCTAAATGCTGTCCTTTCAGAGAAAATCACTTTCCTTTGAAAGTGCCTTAAGCTACTTACAAGCATTCACCAGAAACTCACATGCGTTTCTCTGAAAGAGAAGAAGTCGGTTCCAATACTTCAATTCACTCTGCGAAGTGAATGGAGTGTTTCTTCACTTTCTAAATGCTGTCCTTTCAGAGAAAATCACTTTCCTTTGAAAGTGCCTTAAGCTACTTACAAGCATTCAACAGAAAATCACATGCATTTCTCTGAAAGAGAAGCAGTCTGTTCCAACACTTCAATTAATTGTGCTAGGGAATGGAGTGTTGCTTCACTTTCTAAATGCTGTCCTTTCAGAGAAAATCACTTTCCTTTGAAAGTGCCTTAAGCTACTTACAAGCATTCACCAGAAACTCACATGGGTTTCTCTGAAAGAGAAGCAGTCTGTTCCAACACTTCAATTCACTGTGCGCAGTGAATGGTGTGTTACTTCACTTTCTAAATGCTGTCCTTTCAGAGAAAATCACTTTCCTTTGAAAGTGCCTTAAGCAACTTGCAAGCATTCACAAGAAACACTAATGCGTTTATATGAAAGAGAAGCAGTCTGTTACAACACTTCAATTCACTGCACGAAGGGAATGGAGTGTTGCTTCACTTTCTAAATGCTGTCCTTTCAGAGAAATTCACTTTCCTTTGAAAGTGCCTTAAGCTACTTACAAGCATTCACCAGAAACTCACATGCGTTTCTCTGAAAGAGAAGCAGTCTGTTCCAATACTTCTATTCACCTGCGAAGTGAATGGAGTGTTGCTTCACTTTCTAAATGCTGTCCTTTTAGAGAAAATCACTTTCCTTTGATAGTGCCTTAAGGTACTTGCAAGCATTAGGAAGAAACTCACATGCATTTCTCTGAAAGAGAAGCAGTCTATTCCAACACTTCAATTCACTGTGTGAAGTGAATAGAGTGTTGCCTCACTTTCTAAATGCTGTCCTTTCAGAGAATATCACTTTCCTTTGAAAGTGCCTTAAGCTACTTACAAGCATTTAACAGAAACTCACATGCGTTTCTCTGAAAGAGAAGCAGTCTGTTCCAACACTTCAATTCACTGTGCGAAGTGAATGGAGTGTTGCTTCACTTTCTAAATGCTGTTCTTTCAGAGAAAATCACTTTCCTTTGAAAGTGCCTTAAGCTACTTGCAAGCATTAGGAAGAAACTCACATGAGATTCTCTGAAAGAGAAGCAGTCCGTTCCAACACTTCAATTCACTGTGCGAAGTGAATGGAGTGTTGCTTCACTTTCTAAATCCTGTCCTTTCAGAGAAAATCACTTTCCTTTGAAAGTGCCTTAAGCTACTTGCAAGCATTCACAAGAAACACTAATGCGTTTCTATGAAAGAGAAGCAGTCTGTTCCAACACTTCAATTCATTGCGCGAAGGGAATGGAGTTTTGCTTTACTTTCTAAATGTTGTCCTTTCAGAGAAAATCACTTTCCTTTGAAAGAGCCTTAAGCTACTTGCAAGCATTAGGAAGAAACTCACATGCATTTCTCTGAAAGAGAAGCAGTCTGTTCCAACACTTCAATTCACTGTGCAAAGTGAATGGAGTGTTGCTTCACTTTCTAAATGCTGTCCTTTCAGAGAAAATCACTTTCCTTTGAAAGTGCCTTAAGCTACTTACAAGCATTCACCAGAAACTCACATGCGTTTCTCTGAAAGAGAAGAAGTCCGTTCCAATACTTCAATTCACTCTGCGAAGTGAATGGAGTGTTGCTTCACTTTCTAAATGCTGTCCTTTCAGAGAAAATCACTTTCCTTTGAAAGTGCCTTAAGCTACTTACAAGCATTCAACAGAAAATCACATGCATTTCTCTGAAAGAGAAACAGTCTGTTCCAACACTTCAATTAATTGTGCGAAGGGAATGGAGTGTTGCTTCACTTTCTAAATGCTGTCCTTTCAGAGAAAATCACTTTCCTTTGAAAGTGCCTTAAGCTACTTACAAGCATTCACCAGAAACTCACATGGGTTTCTCTGAAAGAGAAGCAGTCTGTTCCAACACTTCAATTCACTGTGCTAAGTGAATGGAGTGTTGCTTCACTTTCTAAATGCTGTCCTTTCAGAGAAAATCACTTTCCTTTGAAAGTGCCTTAAGCAGCTTGCAAGCATTCACAAGAAACACTAATGCGTTTATATGAAAGAGAAGCAGTCTGTTACAACACTTCAATTCACTGCACGAAGGGAATGGAGTGTTGCTTCACTTTCTAAATGCTGTCCTTTCAGAGAAATTCACTTTCCTTTGAAAGTGCCTTAAGCTACTTACAAGCATTCACCAGAAACTCACATGCGTTTCTCTGAAAGAGAAGCAGTCTGTTCCAATACTTCTATTCACCTGCGAAGTGAATGGAGTGTTGCTTCACTTTCTAAATGCTGTCCTTTTAGAGAAAATCACTTTCCTTTGATAGTGCCTTAAGCTACTTGCAAGCATTAGGAAGAAACTCACATGCATTTCTCTGAAAGAGAAGCAGTCTATTCCAACACTTCAATTCACTGTGTGAAGTGAATAGAGTGTTGCCTCACTTTCTAAATGCTGTCCTTTCAGAGAAAATCACTTTCCTTTGAAAGTGCCTTAAGCTACTTACAAGCATTTAACAGAAACTCACATGCGTTTCTCTGAAAGAGAAGCAGTCTGTTCCAACACTTCAATTCACTGTGCGAAGTGAATGGAGTGTTGCTTCACTTTCTAAATGCTGTTCTTTCAGAGAAAATCACTTTCCTTTGAAAGTGCCTTAAGCTACTTGCAAGCATTAGGAAGAAACTCACATGAGATTCTCTGAAAGAGAAGCAGTCCGTTCCAACACTTCAATTCACTGTGCGAAGTGAATGGAGTGTTGCTTCACTTTCTAAATGCTGTCCTTTCATAGAAAATCCCTTTCCTTTGAATGTGCCTTAAGCTACTTACAAGTATTCAACAGAAACTCACATGCATTTCTCTGAAGGAGAAGCAATCTGTTCCAACACTTCAATTCTCTGTGCGAAGTGAAAGGAGTGTTGCTTCACTTTCTAAATCCTGTCCTTTCAGAGAAAATCACTTTCCTTTGAAAGTGCCTTAAGCTACTTGCAAGCATTCACAAGAAACACTAATGCGTTTCTATGAAAGAGAAGCAGTCTGTTCCAACACTTCAATTCATTGCGCGAAGGGAATGGAGTTTTGCTTTACTTTCTAAATGCTGTCCTTTCAGAGAAAATCACTTTCCTTTGAAAGAGCCTTAAGCTACTTGCAAGCATTAGGAAGAAACTCACATGCATTTCTCTGAAAGAGAAGCAGTCTGTTCCAACACTTCAATTCACTGTGCAAAGTGAATGGAGTGTTGCTTCACTTTCTAAATGCTGTCCTTTCAGAGAAAATCACTTTCCTTTGAAAGTGCCTTAAGCTACTTACAAGCATTCACCAGAAACTCACATGCGTTTCTCTGAAAGAGAAGAAGTCCGTTCCAATACTTCAATTCACTCTGCGAAGTGAATGGAGTGATGCTTCACTTTCTAAATGCTGTCCTTTCAGAGAAAATCACTTTCCTTTGAAAGTGCCTTAAGCTACTTACAAGCATTCAACAGAAAATCACATGCATTTCTCTGAAAGAGAAACAGTCTGTTCCAACACTTCAATTAATTGTGCGAAGGGAATGGAGTGTTGCTTCACTTTCTAAATGCTGTCCTTTCAGAGAAAATCACTTTCCTTTGAAAGTGCCTTAAGCTACTTACAAGCATTCACCAGAAACTCACATGGGTTTCTCTGAAAGAGAAGCAGTCTGTTCCAATACTTCAATTCACTGTGCTAAGTGAATGGAGTGTTGCTTCACTTTCTAAATGCTGTCCTTTCAGAGAAAATCACTTTCCTTTGAAAGTGCCTTAAGCAGCTTGCAAGCATTCACAAGAAACACTAATGCGTTTATATGAAAGAGAAGCAGTCTGTTACAACACTTCAATTCACTGCACGAAGGGAATGGAGTGTTGCTTCACTTTCTAAATGCTGTCCTTTCAGAGAAATTCACTTTCCTTTGAAAGTGCCTTAAGCTACTTACAAGCATTCACCAGAAACTCACATGCGTTTCTCTGAAAGAGAAGCAGTCTGTTCCAATACTTCAATTCACTTGCGAAGTGAATGGAGTGTTGCTTCACTTTCTAAATGCTGTCCTTTTAGAGAAAATCACTTTCCTTTGATAGTGCCTTAAGCTACTTGCAATCATTAGGAAGAAACTCACATGCATTTCTCTGAAAGAGAAGCAGTCTATTCCAACACTTCAATTCACTGTGTGAAGTGAATAGAGTGTTGCGTCACTTTCTAAATGCTGTCCTTTCAGAGAAAATCACTTTCCTTTGAAAGTGCCTTAAGCTACTTACAAGCATTTAACAGAAACTCACATGCGTTTCTCTGAAAGAGAAGCAGTCTGTTCCAACACTTCAATTCACTGTGCGAAGTGAATGGAGTGTTGCTTCACTTTCTAAATGCTGTTCTTTCAGAGAAAATCACTTTCCTTTGAAAGTGCCTTAAGCTACTTGCAAGCATTAGGAAGAAACTCACATGAGCTTCTCTGAAAGAGAAGCAGTCCGTTCCAACACTTCAATTCACTGTGCGAAGTGAATGGAGTGTTGCTTCACTTTCTAAATGCTGTCCTTTCAGAGAAAATCCCTTTCCTTTGAATGTGCCTTAAGCTACTTACAAGCATTCAACAGAAACTCACATGCATTTCTCTGAAGGAGAAGCAATCTGTTCCAACACTTCAATTCTCTGTGCGAAGTGAATGGAGTGTTGCTTCACTTTCTAAATCCTGTCCTTTCAGAGAAAATCACTTTCCTTTGAAAGTGCCTTAAGCTACTTGCAAGCATTCACAAGAAACACTAATGCGTTTCTATGAAAGAGAAGCAGTCTGTTCCAACACTTCAATTCATTGCGCGAAGGGAATGGAGTGTTGCTTTACTTTCTAAATGCTGTCCTTTCAGAGAAAATCACTTTCCTTTGAAAGTGCCTTAAACTACTTTCAAGCATTCATAAAAAACTCACATGCGTTTCTCTGAAAGAGAAGCAGTCTGTTCCAACACTTCAATTCACTGTGCGAAGTGAATGGAGTGTTGCTTCACTTTCTAAATGCTGTCCTTTCAGAGGAAATCACTTTCCTTTGATAGTGCCTTAAGCTACTTGCAAGCATTAGGAAGAAACTCACATGCGTTTCTCTGAAAGAGAAGCAGTCTGTTCCAACACTTCCATTCACTGTGCGAAGTGAATGGAGAGTTGCCTCACTTTCTAAATGCTGTATTTTCAGAGAAAATCACTTTCCATAGAAAGTGCCTTAAACTACTTTCAAGCATTCGCAAAAAACTCACATGCGTGTCTCTGAAAGAGAAGCAGTCTGTTCCAACACTTCAATTCACTGTGCGAAATGAATAGAGTGTTGCTATACTTTCTAAATGCTGTCCTTTCAGAGAAAATCCCTTTCCTTTGAATGTGCCTTAAGCTACTTACAAGCATTCAACAGAAACTCACATGCATTTCTCTGAAAGAGAAGCAATCTGTTGCAACACTTCAATTCTCTGTGCGAAGTGAATGGAGTGTTGCTTCACTTTCTAAATGCTGTCCTTTCAGAGAAAATCACTTTCCTTTGAACGTGCCTTAAGCTACTTGCAAGCATTCACAAGAAACACTAATGCGTTTCTATAAAAGAGAAGCAGTCTATTCCAACACTTCAATTCATTGCACGAAGGGAGTGGAGTGTTGCCTCACTTTCTAAATGCTGTATTTTCAGAGAAAATCACTTTCCATTGAAAGTGCCTTAAACTACTTTCAAGCATTCACAAAAAACTCACATGCGTTTCTCTGAAAGAGAAGCAGTCTGTTCCAACACTTCAATTCACTGTGTGATGTGAATAGAGTGTTGCCTCACTTTCTAAATGCTGTCCTTTCAGAGAAAGTCACTTTCCTTTGAAAGTGCCTTAAGCTAATTACAAGCATTTAACAGAAACTCACATGCATTTCTCTGAAAGAGAAGGAGTCTGTTCCAACACTTCAATTCACTGTGCGAAGTGAATGGAGTGTTGCTTCACTTTCTAAATGCTGTCCTTTCAGAGAAAATCACTTTCCTTTGAAAGTGCCTAAAGCAACTTGCAAGCATTCACAAGAAACACTAATGCGTTTATATGAAAGAGAAGCAGTCTGTTCCAACACTTCAATTCACTTCACGAAGGGAATGGAGTGTTGCTTCACTTTCTAAATGCTGTCCTTTCAGAGAAATTCACTTTCCTTTGAAAGTGCCTTAAGCTACTTACAAGCATTCACCAGAAACTCACATGCGTTTCTCTGAAAGAGAAGCAGTCTGTTCCAACACTTCAATTCACTGTGCGAAGTGAATGGAGTGTTGCTTCACTTTCTAAATGCTGTTCTTTCAGAGAAAATCACTTTCCTTTGAAAGAGCCTTAACCTACTTGCAAGCATTAGGAAGAAACTCACATGAGTTTCTCTGAAAGAGAAGCAGTCCGTTCCAACACTTCAATTCATTGCGCGAAGGGAATGGAGTGTTGCTTTACTTTCTAAATGCTGTCCTTTCAGAGAAAATCACTTTCCTTTGAAAGAGCCTTAAGCTACTTACAAGCCTTCAACAGAAACTCACATGCATTTCTCTGAAAGAGAAGCAGTCTGTTCCAACACTTCAATTCACTGTGCAAAGTGAATGGAGTGTTGCTTTACTTTCTAAATTCTGTCCTTTCAGAGAAAATCACTTTACTTTGAAAGTGCCTTAAACTACTTTCAAGAATTCATAAAAAACTCACATGCGTTTCTCTGAAAGAGAAGCAGTGTGTTCCAACACTTCAATTCACTGTGCGAAGTGAATGGAGTGTTGCTTCACTTTCTAAATTCTGTTCTTTCAGAGAAAATCACTTTCCTTTGAAAGTGCCTTAAGCTACTTGCAAGCATTAGGAAGAAACTCACGTGCGTTTCTCTGAAAGAGAAGCAGTCCGTTCCAACACTTCACTTCACTGTGCGAAGTGAATGGAGTGTGCTTCACTTTCTAAATGCTGTCCTTTCAGAGAAAATCACTTTCCTTTGAAAGTGCCTTAAGCTACTTGCAAGCATTAGGAAGAAACTCACATGCGTTTCTCTGAAAGAGAAGCAGTCTGTTCCAACACTTCAATTCACTGTGCGAAGTGAATTTAGTGTTGCCTCACTTTCTAAATGCTGTCCTTTCTTAGAAAATCACTTTCCATTGAAAGTGCCCAAAACTACTTTCAAGCATTCACAAAAAACTCACATGCGTTTCTCTGAAAGAGAAGCAGTCTGTTCCAACACTTCAATTCTCTGTGCGAAGTGAATGGAGTGTTGCTTCACTTTCTAAATGCTGTCCTTTCAGAGAAAATCCCTTTCCTTTGAAAGTGCCTTAAGCTACTTGCAAGCATTCACAAGAAACACTAATGCGTTTCTATGAAAGAGAAGCAGTCTGTTCCAACACTTCAATTCACTGTGCGAAGTGAATGGAGTGTTGCTTCACTTTCTAAATGCTGTCCTTTCAGAGAAAATCACTTTCCTTTGAAAGTGCCTTAAGCTACTTACAAGCATTAGGAAGAAACTCACATGCGTTTCTCTGAAAGAGAAGCAGTCTGTTCCAACACTTCAATTTACTGTGCGAAGTGAATGGAGTGTTGCTTCACTTTCTAAATGCTGTCCTTTCAGAGAAAATCACTTTCCTTTGAAAGTGCCTTAAGCTACTTACAAGCATTCACCAGAAACTCACATGCGTTTCTCTGAAAGAGAAGAAGTCCGTTCCAATACTTCAATTCACTCTGCGAAGTGAATGGAGTGATGCTTCACTTTCTAAATGCTGTCCTTTCAGAGAAAATCACTTTCCTTTGAAAGTGCCTTAAGCTACTTACAAGCATTCAACAGAAAATCACATGCATTTCTCTGAAAGAGAAACAGTCTGTTCCAACACTTCAATTAATTGTGCGAAGGGAATGGAGTGTTGCTTCACTTTCTAAATGCTGTCCTTTCAGAGAAAATCACTTTCCTTTGAAAGTGCCTTAAGCTACTTACAAGCATTCACCAGAAACTCACATGGGTTTCTCTGAAAGAGAAGCAGTCTGTTCCAATACTTCAATTCACTGTGCTAAGTGAATGGAGTGTTGCTTCACTTTCTAAATGCTGTCCTTTCAGAGAAAATCACTTTCCTTTGAAAGTGCCTTAAGCAGCTTGCAAGCATTCACAAGAAACACTAATGCGTTTATATGAAAGAGAAGCAGTCTGTTACAACACTTCAATTCACTGCACGAAGGGAATGGAGTGTTGCTTCACTTTCTAAATGCTGTCCTTTCAGAGAAATTCACTTTCCTTTGAAAGTGCCTTAAGCTACTTACAAGCATTCACCAGAAACTCACATGCGTTTCTCTGAAAGAGAAGCAGTCTGTTCCAATACTTCAATTCACTTGCGAAGTGAATGGAGTGTTGCTTCACTTTCTAAATGCTGTCCTTTTAGAGAAAATCACTTTCCTTTGATAGTGCCTTAAGCTACTTGCAATCATTAGGAAGAAACTCACATGCATTTCTCTGAAAGAGAAGCAGTCTATTCCAACACTTCAATTCACTGTGTGAAGTGAATAGAGTGTTGCGTCACTTTCTAAATGCTGTCCTTTCAGAGAAAATCACTTTCCTTTGAAAGTGCCTTAAGCTACTTACAAGCATTTAACAGAAACTCACATGCGTTTCTCTGAAAGAGAAGCAGTCTGTTCCAACACTTCAATTCACTGTGCGAAGTGAATGGAGTGTTGCTTCACTTTCTAAATGCTGTTCTTTCAGAGAAAATCACTTTCCTTTGAAAGTGCCTTAAGCTACTTGCAAGCATTAGGAAGAAACTCACATGATCTTCTCTGAAAGAGAAGCAGTCCGTTCCAACACTTCAATTCACTGTGCGAAGTGAATGGAGTGTTGCTTCACTTTCTAAATGCTGTCCTTTCAGAGAAAATCCCTTTCCTTTGAATGTGCCTTAAGCTACTTACAAGCATTCAACAGAAACTCACATGCATTTCTCTGAAGGAGAAGCAATCTGTTCCAACACTTCAATTCTCTGTGCGAAGTGAATGGAGTGTTGCTTCACTTTCTAAATCCTGTCCTTTCAGAGAAAATCACTTTCCTTTGAAAGTGCCTTAAGCTACTTGCAAGCATTCACAAGAAACACTAATGCGTTTCTATGAAAGAGAAGCAGTCTGTTCCAACACTTCAATTCATTGCGCGAAGGGAATGGAGTGTTGCTTTACTTTCTAAATGCTGTCCTTTCAGAGAAAATCACTTTCCTTTGAAAGTGCCTTAAACTACTTTCAAGCATTCATAAAAAACTCACATGCGTTTCTCTGAAAGAGAAGCAGTCTGTTCCAACACTTCAATTCACTGTGCGA
Source organism: Myodes glareolus (assembly GCF_982192425.1). Lineage (NCBI taxonomy): Eukaryota > Metazoa > Chordata > Mammalia > Rodentia > Cricetidae > Myodes > Myodes glareolus. Next base: position 158,888 of record NW_028263225.1, read on the forward strand.
AGTGAATGGAGTGTTGCTTCACTTTCTAAATGCTGTCCTTTCAGAGGAAATCACTTTCCTTTGATAGTGCCTTAAGCTACTTGCAAGCATTAGGAAGAAACTCACATGCGTTTCTCTGAAAGAGAAGCAGTCTGTTCCAACACTTCCATTCACTGTGCGAAGTGAATGGAGAGTTGCCTCACTTTCTAAATGCTGTATTTTCAGAGAAAATCACTTTCCATAGAAAGTGCCTTAAACTACTTTCAAGCATTCGCAAAAAACTCACATGCGTGTCTCTGAAAGAGAAGCAGTCTGTTCCAACACTTCAATTCACTGTGCGAAATGAATAGAGTGTTGCTATACTTTCTAAATGCTGTCCTTTCAGAGAAAATCCCTTTCCTTTGAATGTGCCTTAAGCTACTTACAAGCATTCAACAGAAACTCACATGCATTTCTCTGAAAGAGAAGCAATCTGTTGCAACACTTCAATTCTCTGTGCGAAGTGAATGGAGTGTTGCTTCACTTTCTAAATGCTGTCCTTTCAGAGAAAATCACTTTCCTTTGAACGTGCCTTAAGCTACTTGCAAGCATTCACAAGAAACACTAATGCGTTTCTATAAAAGAGAAGCAGTCTATTCCAACACTTCAATTCATTGCACGAAGGGAGTGGAGTGTTGCCTCACTTTCTAAATGCTGTATTTTCAGAGAAAATCACTTTCCATTGAAAGTGCCTTAAACTACTTTCAAGCATTCACAAAAAACTCACATGCGTTTCTCTGAAAGAGAAGCAGTCTGTTCCAACACTTCAATTCACTGTGTGATGTGAATAGAGTGTTGCCTCACTTTCTAAATGCTGTCCTTTCAGAGAAAGTCACTTTCCTTTGAAAGTGCCTTAAGCTAATTACAAGCATTTAACAGAAACTCACATGCATTTCTCTGAAAGAGAAGGAGTCTGTTCCAACACTTCAATTCACTGTGCGAAGTGAATGGAGTGTTGCTTCACTTTCTAAATGCTGTCCTTTCAGAGAAAATCACTTTCCTTTGAAAGTGCCTAAAGCAACTTGCAAGCATTCACAAGAAACACTAATGCGTTTATATGAAAGAGAAGCAGTCTGTTCCAACACTTCAATTCACTTCACGAAGGGAATGGAGTGTTGCTTCACTTTCTAAATGCTGTCCTTTCAGAGAAATTCACTTTCCTTTGAAAGTGCCTTAAGCTACTTACAAGCATTCACCAGAAACTCACATGCGTTTCTCTGAAAGAGAAGCAGTCTGTTCCAACACTTCAATTCACTGTGCGAAGTGAATGGAGTGTTGCTTCACTTTCTAAATGCTGTTCTTTCAGAGAAAATCACTTTCCTTTGAAAGAGCCTTAACCTACTTGCAAGCATTAGGAAGAAACTCACATGAGTTTCTCTGAAAGAGAAGCAGTCCGTTCCAACACTTCAATTCATTGCGCGAAGGGAATGGAGTGTTGCTTTACTTTCTAAATGCTGTCCTTTCAGAGAAAATCACTTTCCTTTGAAAGAGCCTTAAGCTACTTACAAGCCTTCAACAGAAACTCACATGCATTTCTCTGAAAGAGAAGCAGTCTGTTCCAACACTTCAATTCACTGTGCAAAGTGAATGGAGTGTTGCTTTACTTTCTAAATTCTGTCCTTTCAGAGAAAATCACTTTACTTTGAAAGTGCCTTAAACTACTTTCAAGAATTCATAAAAAACTCACATGCGTTTCTCTGAAAGAGAAGCAGTGTGTTCCAACACTTCAATTCACTGTGCGAAGTGAATGGAGTGTTGCTTCACTTTCTAAATTCTGTTCTTTCAGAGAAAATCACTTTCCTTTGAAAGTGCCTTAAGCTACTTGCAAGCATTAGGAAGAAACTCACGTGCGTTTCTCTGAAAGAGAAGCAGTCCGTTCCAACACTTCACTTCACTGTGCGAAGTGAATGGAGTGTGCTTCACTTTCTAAATGCTGTCCTTTCAGAGAAAATCACTTTCCTTTGAAAGTGCCTTAAGCTACTTGCAAGCATTAGGAAGAAACTCACATGCGTTTCTCTGAAAGAGAAGCAGTCTGTTCCAACACTTCAATTCACTGTGCGAAGTGAATTTAGTGTTGCCTCACTTTCTAAATGCTGTCCTTTCTTAGAAAATCACTTTCCATTGAAAGTGCCCAAAACTACTTTCAAGCATTCACAAAAAACTCACATGCGTTTCTCTGAAAGAGAAGCAGTCTGTTCCAACACTTCAATTCTCTGTGCGAAGTGAATGGAGTGTTGCTTCACTTTCTAAATGCTGTCCTTTCAGAGAAAATCCCTTTCCTTTGAAAGTGCCTTAAGCTACTTGCAAGCATTCACAAGAAACACTAATGCGTTTCTATGAAAGAGAAGCAGTCTGTTCCAACACTTCAATTCACTGTGCGAAGTGAATGGAGTGTTGCTTCACTTTCTAAATGCTGTCCTTTCAGAGAAAATCACTTTCCTTTGAAAGTGCCTTAAGCTACTTACAAGCATTAGGAAGAAACTCACATGCGTTTCTCTGAAAGAGAAGCAGTCTGTTCCAACACTTCAATTTACTGTGCGAAGTGAATGGAGTGTTGCTTCACTTTATAAATGCTGTTTTTTCAGAGAAAATCACTTTCCTTTGAATGTGCCTTAAGCTACTTGCAAGCATTAGGAAGAAACTCACATGCGTTTCTCTGAAAGAGAAGCAGTCCGTTCCAACACTTCAATTCACTGTGCGAAGTGAATGGAGTGTTGCTTCACTTTCTAAATGCTGTACTTTCAGAGAAAATCACTTTCCTTTGAAAGTGCCTTAAGCTACTTGCAAGCATTAGGAAGAAACTCACATGCGTTTCTCTGAAAGAGAAGCAGTCCGTTCCAACACTTCAATTCACTGTGCGAAGTGAATGGAGTGCTGCTTCACTTTCTAAATGCTGTCCTTTCAGAGAAAATCACTTTCCTTTGAAAGTGCCTTAAGCTTCTTGCAAGCATTAGGAAGAAACTCATATGCTTTTCTCTGAAAGAGAAGCAGTCTGTTCCAACACTTCAATTCACTGTGTGAAGTGAATGGAGTGTTGCCTCTCTTTCTAAATGCTGTCCTTTCAGAGAAAATCACTTTCCTTTGAAAGTGTCTTAAGCTACTTACAGGCATTCAACAGAAACTCACATGCGTTTCTCTGAAAGCGAAGCAGTCTGTTCCAACACTTCAATTCACTGTGCGAAGTGAATGGAGTGTTGCTTCACTTTCTAAATGCTGTCCTTTCAGAGAAAATCACTTTCCTTTGAAAGTGCCTTAAGCTACTTACAAGCATTCAACAGAAACTCACATGCATTTCCCTGAAAGAGAAGCAGTCTGTTCCAACACTTCAATTCACTGTGCGAAGTGAATGGAGTGTTGCTTCACTTTCTAAATTATGTCCTTTCAGAGAAAATCACTTTCCTTTGAAAGTGCCTTAAGCAACTTGCAAGCATTCACAAGAAACACTAATGCGTTTATATGAAAGAGAAGCACTCTGTTCCAACACTTCAATTCACTGCACGAAGGGAATGGAGTGTTGCTTCACTTTCTAAATGCTGTCCTTTCAGAGAAAATCACTTTCCTTTGAAAGTGCCTTAAGCTACTTACAAGCATTCAACAGAAACTCACATGCATTTCTCTGAAAGAGAAGCAGTCTGTACCAACACTTCAATTCACTGTGCGAAGTGAATGGAGTGTTGCTTCACTTTCTAAATGCTGTCGTTTCAGAGAAAATCACTTTCCTTTGAAAGTGCCTTAAGCTACTTACAAGCATTCACCAGAAACTCACATGCGTTTCTCTGAAAGAGAAGCAGTCTGTTCCAATACTTCAATTCACTTGCGAAGTGAATGGAGTGTTGCTTCACTTTCTAAATGCTGTCCTTTCAGAGAAAATCACTTTCCTTTGAAAGTGCCTTAAGCTACTTGCAAGCAATAGGAAGAAACTCACATGAGTTTCTCTGAAAGAGAAGCAGTCCGTTCCAACACTTCAATTCATTGCGCGAAGGGAATGGAGTGTTGCTTTACTTTCTAAATGCTGTCCTTTCAGAGAAAATCACTTTCCTTTGAAAGAGCCTTAAGCTACTTACAAGCCTTCAACAGAAACTCACATGCATTTCTCTGAAAGAGAAGCAGTCTGTTCCAACACTTCAATTCACTGTGCAAAGTGAATGGAGTGTTGCTTCACTTTCTAAATTCTGTCCTTTCAGAGAAAATCACTTTACTTTGAAAGTGCCTTAAACTACTTTCAAGCATTCATAAAAAACTCACATGCGTTTCTCTGAAAGAGAAGCAGTGTGTTCCAACACTTCAATTCACTGTGCGAAGTGAATGGAGTGTTGCTTCACTTTCTAAATTCTGTTCTTTCAGAGAAAATCACTTTCCTTTGAAAGTGCCTTAAGCTACCAGCAAGCATTAGGAAGAAACTCACATGCGTTTCTCTGAAAGAGAAGCAGTCCGTTCCAACACTTCACTTCACTGTGCGAAGTGAATGGAGTGTGCTTCACTTTCTAAATGCTGTCCTTTCAGAGAAAATCACTTTCCTTTGAAAGTGCCTTAAGCTACTTGCAAGCATTAGGAAGAAACTCACATGCGTTTCTCTGAAAGAGAAGCAGTCTGTTCCAACACTTCAATTCACTGTGCGAAGTGAATGGAGTGTGGCCTCACTTTCTAAATGCTGTCCTTTCTTAGAAAATCACTTTCCATTGAAAGTGCACAAAACTACTTTCAAGCATTCACAAAAAACTCACATGCGTTTCTCTGAAAGAGAAGCAGTCTGTTCCAACACTTCAATTCACTGTGCGAAGTAAATGGAGTGTTGCTTCACTTTCTAAATGCTGTCCTTTCAGAGAAAATCCTTTTCCTTTGAATGTGCCTTCAGCTACTTGCAAGCATTCACAAGAAACACTAATGCGTTTCTATGAAAGAGAAGCAGTCTGTTCCAACACTTCAATTCACTGTGCGAAGTGAATGGAGTTTTGCTTCACTTTCTAAATGCTGTCCTTTCAGAGAAAATCACTTTCCTTTGAAAGTGCCTTAAGCTACTTGCAAGCATTAGGAAGAAACTCACATGCGTTTCTCTGAAAGAGAAGCAGTCTGTTCCAACACTTCAGTTTACTGTGCGAAGTGAATGGAGTGTTACTTCACTTTCTAAATGCTGTTTTTTCAGAGAAAATCACTTTCCTTTGAAAGTGCCTTAAGCTACTTGCAAGCATTAGGAAGAAACTCACATGCGTTTCTCTGAAAGAGAAGCAGTCCGTTCCAACACTTCAATTCACTGTGCGAAGTGAATGGAGTGTTGCTTCACTTTCTAAATGCTGTCCTTTCAGAGAAAATCACTTTCCTTTGAAAGTGCCTTAAGCTACTTGCAGGCATTAGGAAGAAACTCACATGCGTTTCTCTGAAAGAGAAGCAGTCCGTTCCAACACTTCAATTCACTGTGCGAAGTGAATGGAGTGTTGCTTCACTTTCTAAATGCTGTCCTTTCAGAGAAAATCACTTTTCTTTGAAAGTGCCTTAAGCTACTTGCAAGCATTAGGAAGAAACTCACATGCGTTTCTCTGAAAGAGAAGCAGTCTGTTCCAACACTTCAATTCACTGTGCGAAGTGAATGGAGTTTTGCTTCACTTTCTAAATGCTGTCCTTTCAGAGAAAATCACTTTCCTTTGAAAGTGCCTTAAGCTACTTGCAAGCATTAGGAAGAAACTCATATGCTTTTCTCTGAAAGAGAAGCAGTCTGTTCCAACACTTCAATTCACTGTGTGAAGTGAATGGAGTGTTGCCTCTCTTTCTAAATGCTGTCCTTTCAGAGAAAATCACTTTCCTTTGAAAGTGTCTTAAGCTACTTACAGGCATTCAACAGAAACTCACATGCGTTTCTCTGAAAGCGAAGCAGTCTGTTCCAACACTTCAATTCACTGTGCGAAGTGAATGGAGTGTTGCTTCACTTTCTAAATGCTGTCCTTTCAGAGAAAATCACTTTCCTTTGAAAGTGCCTTAAGCTACTTACAAGCATTCAACAGAAAATCACATGCATTTCTCTGAAAGAGAAGCAGTCTGTTCCAACACTTCAATTCACTGTGCGAAGTGAATGGAGTGTTGCTTCACTTTCTAAATGCTGTCCTTTCAGAGAAAATCACTTTCCTTTGAAAGTGCCTTAAGCAACTTGCAAGCATTCACAAGAAACACTAATGCGTTTATATGAAAGAGAAGCACTCTGTTCCAACACTTCAATTCACTGCACGAAGGGAATGGAGTGTTGCTTCACTTTCTAAATGCTGTCCTTTCAGAGAAAATCACTTTCCTTTGAAAGTGCCTTAAGCTACTTACAAGCATTCAACAGAAAATCACATGCATTTCTCTGAAAGAGAAGCAGTCTGTACCAACACTTCAATTCACTGTGCGAAGTGAATGGAGAGTTGCTTCACTTTCTAAATGCTGTCGTTTCAGAGAAAATCACTTTCCTTTGAAAGTGCCTTAAGCTAATTGCAAGCATTCACCAGAAACTCACATGCGTTTCTCTGAAAGAGAAGCTATCTGTTCCAACACTTCAATTCACTGTGCGAAGTGAATTGAGTGTTGCTTCACTTTCTAAATGCTGTCCTTTCAGAGAAAATCACTTTCCTTTGAAAGTGCCTTCAGCTACTTGCAAGCATTAGGAAGAAACTCACATGCGTTTCTCTGAAAGAGAAGCAGTCTGTTCCAACACTTCAATTCACTGTGCGAAGTGAATGGAGTGTTGCTTCACTTTCTAAATGCTGTCCTTTCAGAGAAAATCACTTTCCTTTGAAAGTGCCTTAAGCTACTTGCAAGCATTAGGAAGAAACTCACATGCGTTTCTCTGAAAGAGAAGCAGTCTGTTCCAACACTTCAATTCACTGTGCGAAGTGAATGGAGTGTTGCTTCACTTTCTAAACGCTGTTCTTTCAGAGAAAATCACTTTCCTTTGAAAGTGCCTTAAGCTACTTGCAAGCATTAGGAAGAAACTCACATGCGTTTCTCTGAAAGAGAAGCAGTCCGTTCCAACACTTCAATTCACTGTGCGAAGTGAATGGAGTGTTGCTTCACTTTCTAAATGCTGTCCTTTCAGAGAAAATCACTTTCCTTTGAAAGTGCCTTAAGCTACTTGCAAGCATTAGGAAGAAACTCACATGCATTTCTCTGAAAGAGAAGCAGTCCGTTCCAACACTTCAATTCACTGTGCGAAGTGAATGGAGTGTTGCTTCATTTTCTAAATGCTGTCCTTTCAGAGAAAATCACTTTCCTTTGAAAGTGCCTTAAGCTACTTGCAAGCATTAGGAAGAAACTCACATGCGTTTCTCTGAAAGAGAAGCAGTCTGTTCCAACACTTCAATTCACTGTGCGAAGTGAATGGAGTGTTGCTTCACTATCTAAATGCTGTCCTTTCAGAGAAAATCACTTTCCTTTGAAAGTGCCTTAAGCTACTTGCAAGCATTAGGAAGAAACTCATATGCTTTTCTCTGAAAGAGAAGCAGTCTGTTCCAACACTTCAATTCACTGTGTGAAGTGAATGGAGTGTTGCCTCTCTTTCTAAATGCTGTCCTTTCAGAGAAAATCACTTTCCTTTGAAAGTGTCTTAAGCTACTTACAGGCATTCAACAGAAACTCACATGCGTTTCTCTGAAAGCGAAGCATTCTGTTCCAACACTTCAATTCACTGTGCGAAGTGAATGGAGTGTTGCTTCACTTTCTAAATGCTGTCCTTTCAGAGAAAATCACTTTCCTTTGAAAGTGCCTTAAGCTACTTACAAGCATTCAACAGAAACTCACATGCATTTCTCTGAAAGAGAAGCAGTCTGTTCCAACACTTCAATTCACTGTGCGAAGTGAATGGAGTGTTGCTTCACTTTCTAAATTATGTCCTTTCAGAGAAAATCACTTTCCTTTGAAAGTGCCTTAAGCAACTTGCAAGCATTCACAAGAAACACTAATGCGTTTATATGAAAGAGAAGCACTCTGTTCCAACACTTCAATTCACTGCACGAAGGGAATGGAGTGTTGCTTCACTTTCTAATTGCTGTCCTTTCAGAGAAAATCACTTTCCTTTGAAAGTGCCTTAAGCTACTTACAAGCCTTCAACAGAAACTCACATGCATTTCTCTGAAAGAGAAGCAGTCTGTTCCAACACTTCAATTCACTGTGCAAAGTGAATGGAGTGTTGCTTCACTTTCTAAATTCTGTCCTTTCACAGAAAATCACTTTACTTTGAAAGTGCCTTAAACTACTTTCAAGCATTCATAAAAAACTCACATGCGTTTCTCTGAAAAAGAAGCAGTGTGTTCCAACACTTCAATTCACTGTGCGAAGTGAATGGAGTGTTGCTTCACTTTCTAAATTCTGTTCTTTCAGAGAAAATCACTTTCCTTTGAAAGTGCCTTAAGCTACTTGCAAGCATTAGGAAGAAACTCACATGCGTTTCTCTGAAAGAGAAGCAGTCCGTTCCAACACTTCACTTCACTGTGCGAAGTGAATGGAGTGTGCTTCACTTTCTAAATGCTGTCCTTTCAGAGAAAATCACTTTCCTTTGAAAGTGCCTTAAGCTACTTGCAAGCATTAGGAAGAAACTCACATGCGTTTCTCTGAAAGAGTAGCAGTCTGTTCCAACACTTCAATTCACTGTGCGAAGTGAATGGAGTGTTGCCTCACTTTCTAAATGCTGTCCTTTCTTAGAAAATCACTTTCCATTGAAAGTGCCCAAAACTACTTTCAAGCATTCACAAAAAACTCACATGCGTTTCTCTGAAAGAGAAGCAGTCTGTTCAAACACTTCAATTCACTGTGCGAAGTAAATGGAGTGTTGCTTCCCTTTCTAAATGCTGTCCTTTCAGAGAAAATCCCTTTCCTTTGAATGTGCCTTCAGCTACTTGCAAGCATTCACAAGAAACACTAATGCGTTTCTATGAAAGAGAAGCAGTCTGTTCCAACACTTCAATTCACTGTGCGAAGTGAATGGAGTGTTGCTTCACTTTCTAAATGCTGTCCTTTCAGAGAAAATCACTTTCCTTTGAAAGTGACTTAAGCTACTTGCAAGCATTAGGAAGAAACTCACATGCGTTTCTCTGAAAGAGAAGCAGTCTGTTCCAACACTTCAATTCACTGTGTGAAGTGAATGGAGTGTTGCCTCTCTTTCTAAATGCTGTCCTTTCAGAGAAAATCACTTTCCTTTGAAAGTGTCTTAAGCTACTTACAGGCATTCAACAGAAACTCACATGCGTTTCTCTGAAAGCGAAGCAGTCTGTTCCAACACTTCAATTCACTGTGCGAAGTGAATGGAGTGTTGCTTCACTTTCTAAATGCTGTCCTTTCAGAGAAAATCACTTTCCTTTGAAAGTGCCTTAAGCTACTTACAAGCATTCAACAGAAACTCACAAGCATTTCTCTGAAAGAGAAGCAGTCTGCTCCAACACTTCAATTCACTGTGCGAAGTGAATGGAGTGTTGCTTCACTTTCTAAATTATGTCCTTTCAGAGAAAATCACTTTCCTTTGAAAGTGCCTTAAGCAACTTGCAAGCATTCACAAGAAACACTAATGCGTTTATATGAAAGAGAAGCACTCTGTTCCAACACTTCAATTCACTGCACGAAGGGAATGGAGTGTTGCTTAACTTTCTAAATGCTGTCCTTTCAGAGAAAATCACTTTCCTTTGAAAGTGCCTTAAGCTACTTAAAGCATTCAACAGAAACTCACATGCATTTCTCTGAAAGAGAAGCAGTCTGTACCAACACTTCAATTCACTGTGCGAAGTGAATGGAGTGTTGCTTCACTTTCTAAATGCTGTCGTTTCAGAGAAAATCACTTTCCTTTGAAAGTGCCTTAAGCTACTTACAAGCATTCACCAGAAACTCACATGCGTTTCTCTGAAAGAGAAGCTATCTGTTCCAACACTTCAATTCACTGTGCGAAGTGAATTGAGTGTTGCTTCACTTTCTAAATGCTGTCCTTTCAGAGAAAATCACTTTCCTTTGAAAGTGCCTTAAGCTACTTGCAAGCATTAGGAAGAAACTCACATGCGTTTCTCTGAAAGAGAAGCAGTCTGTTCCAACACTTCAATTCACTGTGCGAAGTGAATGGAGTGTTGCTTCACTTTCTAAATGCTGTCCTTTCAGAGAAAATCACTTTCCTTTGAAAGTGCCTTAAGCTACTTGCAAGCATTAGGAAGAAACTCACATGCGTTTCTCTGAAAGAGAAGCAGTCTGTTCCAACACTTCAATTCACTGTGCGAAGTGAATGGAGTGTTGCTTCACTTTCTAAATGCTGTCCTTTCAGAGAAAATCACTTTCCTTTGAAAGTGCCTTAAGCTACTTGCAAGCATTAGGAAGAAACTCATATGCTTTTCTCTGAAAGAGAAGCAGTCTGTTCCAACACTTCAATTCACTGTGTGAAGTGAATGGAGTGTTGCCTCTCTTTCTAAATGCTGTCCTTTCAGAGAAAATCACTTTCCTTTGAAAGTGTCTTAAGCTTCTTACAGGCATTCAACAGAAACTCACATGCGTTTCTCTGAAAGCGAAGCATTCTGTTCCAACACTTCAATTCACTGTGCAAAGTGAATGGAGTGTTGCTTCACTTTCTAAATGCTGTCCTTTCAGAGAAAATCACTTTCCTTTGAAAGTGCCTTAAGCTACTTACAAGCATTCAACAGAAACTCACATGCATTTCTCTGAAAGAGAAGCAGTCTGTTCCAACACTTCAATTCACTGTGCGAAGTGAATGGAGTGTTGCTTCACTTTCTAAATTATGTCCTTTCAGAGAAAATCACTTTCCTTTGAAAGTGCCTTAAGCAACTTGCAAGCATTCACAAGAAACACTAATGCGTTTATATGAAAGAGAAGCACTCTGTTCCAACAATACAATTCACTGCACGAAGGGAATGGAGTGTTGCTTCACTTTCTAATTGCTGTCCTTTCAGAGAAAATCACTTTCCTTTGAAAGTGCCTTAAGCTACTTACAAGCATTCAACAGAAACTCACATGCATTTCTCTGAAAGAGAAGCAGTCTGTACCAACACTTCAATTCACTGTGCGAAGTGAATGGAGTGTTGCTTCACTTTCTAAATGCTGTCGTTTCAGAGAAAATCACTTTCCTTTGAAAGTGCCTTAAGCTACTTACAAGCATTCACCAGAAACTCACATGCGTTTCTCTGAAAGAGAAGCAATCTGTTCCAACACTTCAATTCACTGTGCGAAGTGAATGGAGTATTGCTTCACTTTCTAAATGCTGTCCTTTCAGAGAAAATCACTTTCCTTTGAAAGTGCCTTAAGCTACTTGCAAGCATTAGGAAGAAACTCACATGCGTTTCTCTGAAAGAGTAGCAGTCTGTTCCAACACTTCAATTCACTGTGCGAAGTGAATGGAGTGTTGCCTCACTTTCTAAATGCTGTCCTTTCTTAGAAAATCACTTTCCATTGAAAGTGCCCAAAACTACTTTCAAGCATTCACAAAAAACTCACATGCGTTTCTCTGAAAGAGAAGCAGTCTGTTCCAACACTTCAATTCACTGTGCGAAGTAAATGGAGTGTTGCTTCCCTTTCTAAATGCTGTCCTTTCAGAGAAAATCCCTTTCCTTTGAATGTGCCTTCAGCTACTTGCAAGCATTCACAAGAAACACTAATGCGTTTCTATGAAAGAGAAGCAGTCTGTTCCAACACTTCAATTCACTGTGCGAAGTGAATGGAGTGTTGCTTCACTTTCTAAATGCTGTCCTTTCAGAGAAAATCACTTTCCTTTGAAAGTGCCTTAAGCTACTTGCAAGCATTAGGAAGAAACTCACATGCGTTTCTCTGAAAGAGAAGCAGTCTGTTCCAACACTTCAATTTACTGTGCGAAGTGAATGGAGTGTTACTTCACTTTCTAAATGCTGTTTTTTCGGAGAAAATCACTTTCCTTTGAAAGTGCCTTAAGCTACTTGCAAGCATTAGGAAGAAACTCACATGCGTTTCTCTGAAAGAGAAGCTCTCCGTTCCAACACTTCAATTCACTGTGCGAAGTGAATGGAGTGTTGCTTCACTTTCTAAATGCTGTCCTTTCAGAGAAAATCACTTTCCTTTGAAAGTGCCTTAAGCTACTTGCAAGCATTAGGAAGAAACTCACATGCGTTTCTCTGAAAGAGAAGCAGTCCGTTCCAACACTTCAATTCACTGTGCGAAGTGAATGGAGTGTTGCTTCACTTTCTAAATGCTGTCCTTTCAGAGAAAATCACTTTTCTTTGAAAGTGCCTTAAGCTACTTGCAAGCATTAGGAAGAAACTCACATGCGTTTCTCTGAAAGAGAAGCAGTCTGTTCCAACACTTCAATTCACTCTGCGAAGTGAATGGAGTTTTGCTTCACTTTCTAAATGCTGTCCTTTCAGAGAAAATCACTTTCCTTTGAAAGTGCCTTAAGCTACTTGCAAGCATTAGGAAGAAACTCATATGCTTTTCTCTGAAAGAGAAGCAGTCTGTTCCAACACTTCAATTCACTGTGTGAAGTGAATGGAGTGTTGCCTCTCTTTCTAAATGCTGTCTTTTCAGAGAAAATCACTTTCCTTTGAAAGTGTCTTAAGCTACTTACAGGCATTCAACAGAAACTCACATGCGTTTCTCTGAAAGCGAAGCAGTCTGTTCCAACACTTCAATTCACTGTGCGAAGTGAATGGAGTGTTGCTTCACTTTCTAAATGCTGTCCTTTCAGAGAAAATCACTTTCCTTTGAAAGTGCCTTAAGCTACTTACAAGCATTCAACAGAAACTCACATGCATTTCTCTGAAAGAGAAGCAGTCTGCTCCAACACTTCAATTCACTGTGCGAAGTGAATGGAGTGTTGCTTCACTTTCTAAATTATGTCCTTTCAGAGAAAATCACTTTCCTTTGAAAGTGCCTTAAGCAACTTGCAAGCATTCACAAGAAACACTAATGCGTTTATATGAAAGAGAAGCACTCTGTTCCAACACTTCAATTCACTGCACGAAGGGAATGGAGTGTTGCTTCACTTTCTAAATGCTGTCCTTTCAGAGAAAATCACTTTCCTTTGAAAGTGCCTTAAGCTACTTAAAGCATTCAACAGAAACTCACATGCATTTCTCTGAAAGAGAAGCAGTCTGTACCAACACTTCAATTCACTGTGCGAAGTGAATGGAGTGTTGCTTCACTTTCTAAATGCTGTCGTTTCAGAGAAAATCACTTTCCTTTGAAAGTGCCTTAAGCTACTTACAAGCATTCACCAGAAACTCACATGCGTTTCTCTGAAAGAGAAGCTATCTGTTCCAACACTTCAATTCACTGTGCGAAGTGAAATGAGTGTTGCTTCACTTTCTAAATGCTGTCCTTTCAGAGAAAATCACTTTCCTTTGAAAGTGCCTTAAGCTACTTGCAAGCATTAGGAAGAAACTCACATGCGTTTCTCTGAAAGAGAAGCAGTCTGTTCCAACACTTCAATTCACTGTGCGAAGTGAATGGAGTGTTGCTTCACTTTCTAAATGCTGTCCTTTCAGAGAAAATCACTTTCCTTTGAAAGTGCCTTAAGCTACTTGCAAGCATTAGGAAGAAACTCACATGCATTTCTCTGAAAGAGAAGCAGTCTGTTCCAACACTTCAATTCACTGTGCAAAGTGAATGGAGTGTTGCTTCACTTTCTAAACGCTGTTCTTTCAGAGAAAATCACTTTCCTTTGAAAGTGCCTTAAGCTACTTGCAAGCATTAGGAAGAAACTCACATGCGTTTTTCTGAAAGAGAAGCAGTCCGTTCCAACACTTCAATTCACTGTGCGAAGTGAATGGAGTGTTGCTTCACTTTCTAAATGCTGTCCTTTCAGAGAAAATCACTTTCCTTTGAAAGTGCCTTAAGCTACTTGCAAACATTAGGAAGAAACTCACATGCATTTCTCTGAAAGAGAAGCAGTCCGTTCCAACACTTCAATTCACTGTGCGAAGTGAATGGAGTGTTGCTTCACTTTCTAAATGCTGTCCTTTCAGAGAAAATCACTTTCCTTTGAAAGTGCCTTAAGCTACTTGCAAGCATTAGGAAGAAACTCACATGCGTTTCTCTGAAAGAGAAGCAGTCTGTTCCAACACTTCAATTCACTGTGCGAAGGGAATGGAGTGTTGCTTCACTTTCTAAATGCTGTCCTTTCAGAGAAAATCACTTTCCTTTGAAAGTGCCTTAAGCTACTTGCAAGCATTAGGAAGAAACTCATATGCTTTTCTCTGAAAGAGAAGCAGTCTGTTCCAACACTTCAATTCACTGTGTGAAGTGAATGGAGTGTTGCCTCTCTTTCTAAATGCTGTCCTTTCAGAGAAAATCACTTTCCTTTGAAAGTGTCTTAAGCTTCTTACAGGCATTCAACAGAAACTCACATGCGTTTCTCTGAAAGCGAAGCATTCTGTTCCAACACTTCAATTCACTGTGCGAAGTGAATGGAGTGTTGCTTCACTTTCTAAATGCTGTCCTTTCAGAGAAAATCACTTTCCTTTGAAAGTGCCTTAAGCTACTTACAAGCATTCAACAGAAACTCACATGCATTTCTCTGAAAGAGAAGCAGTCTGTTCCAACACTTCAATTCACTGTGCGAAGTGAATGGAGTGTTGCTTCACTTTCTAAATTATGTCCTTTCAGAGAAAATCACTTTCCTTTGAAAGTGCCTTAAGCAACTTGCAAGCATTCACAAGAAACACTAATGCGTTTATATGAAAGAGAAGCACTCTGTTCCAACAATTCAATTCACTGCACGAAGGGAATGGAGTGTTGCTTCACTTTCTAATTGCTGTCCTTTCAGAGAAAATCACTTTCCTTTGAAAGTGCCTTAAGCTACTTACAAGCATTCAACAGAAACTCACATGCGTTTCTCTGAAAGAGAAGCAATCTGTTCCAACACTTCAATTCACTGTGCGAAGTGAATTGAGTGTTGCTTCACTTTCTAAATGCTGTCCTTTCAGAGAAAATCACTTTCCTTTGAAAGTGCCTTAAGCTACTTGCAAGCATTAGGAAGAAACTCACATGCGGTTCTCTGAAAGAGAACCAGTCTGTTCCAACACTTCAATTCACTATGCGAAGTGAATGGAGTGTTGCTTCACTTTCTAAATGCTGTCCTTTCAGAGAAAATCACTTTCCTTTGAAAGTGCCTTAAGCTACTTGCAAGCATTAGGAAGAAACTCATATGCTTTTCTCTGAAAGAGAAGCAGTCTGTTCCAACACTTCAATTCACTGTGTGAAGTCAATGGAGTGTTGCCTCACTTTCTAAATGCTGTCCTTTCAGAGAAAATCACTTTCCTTTGAAAGCGCCTTAAGCTACTTACAGGCATTCAACAGAAACTCACATGCATTTCTCTGAAAGAGAAGCAGTCTGTTCCAACACTTCAATTCACTGTGCGAAGTGAATGGAGTGTTGCTTCACTTTCTAAATGCTGTCCTTTCAGAGAAAATCACTTTCCTTTGAAAGTGCCTTAAACTACTTTCAAGCATTCATAAAAAACTCACATGCGTTTCTCTGAAAGAGAAGCAGTGTGTTCCAACACTTCAATTCACTGTGCGAAGTGAATGGAGTGTTGCTTCACTTTCTAAATGCTGTCCTTTCAGAGAAAATCACTTTCCTTTGAAAGTGCCTTAAGCTACTTGCAAGCATTAGGAAGAAACTCACATGCGTTTCTCTGAAAGAGAAGCAGTCCGTTCCAACACTTCACTTCACTGTGCGAAGTGAATGGAGTGTGCATCACTTTCTAAATGCTGTCCTTTCAGAGAAAATCACTTTCCTTTGAAAGTGCCTTAAGCTACTTGCAAGGATTAGGAAGAAACTCACATGCGTTTCTCTGAAAGAGAAGCAGTCTGTTCCAACACTTCAATTCACTGTGCGAAGTGAATGGAGTGTTGCCTCACTTTCTAAATGCTGTCCTTTCTTAGAAAATCACTTTCCATTGAAAGTGCCCAAAACTACTTTCAAGCATTCACAAAAAACTCACATGCGTTTCTCTGAAAGAGAAGCAGTCTGTTCCAACACTTCAATTCACTGTGCGAAGTGAATGGAGTGTTGCTTCACTTTCTAAATGCTGTCCTTTCAGAGAAAATCACTTTCCTTTGAAAGTGCCTTAAGCTACTTGCAAGCATTAGGAAGAAACTCACATGCGTTTCTCTGAAAGAGAAGCAGTCTGTTCCAACACTTCAATTTACTGTGCGAAGTGAATGGAGTGTTGCTTCACTTTCTAAATGCTGTCCTTTCAGAGAAAATCACTTTCCTTTGAAAGTGCCTTAAGCTACTTGCAAGCATTAGGAAGAAACTCACATGCGTTTCTCTGAAAGAGAAGCAGTCCGTTCCAACACTTCAATTCACTGTGCGAAGTGAATGGAGTGTTGCTTCACTTTCTAAATGCTGTCCTTTCAGAGAAAATCACTTTCCTTTGAAAGTGCCTTAAGCTACTTGCAAGCATTAGGAAGAAACACACATGCGTTTCTCTGAAAGAGAAGCAGTCCGTTCCAACACTTCAATTCACTGTGCGAAGTGAATGGAGTGTTACTTCACTTTCTAAATGCTGTCCTTTCAGAGAAAAATCACTTTTCTTTGAAAGTGCCTTAAGCTACTTGCAAGCATTAGGAAGAAACTCACATGCGTTTCTCTGAAAGAGAAGCAGTCTGTTCCAACACTTCAATTCACTGTGCGAAGTGAATGGAGTGTTGCTTCACTTTCTAAATGCTGTCCTTTCAGAGAAAATCACTTTCCTTTGAAAGTGCCTTAAGCTACTTGCAAGCATTAGGAAGAAACTCATATGCTTTTCTCTGAAAGAGAAGCAGTCTGTTCCAACACTTCAATTCACTGTGTGAAGTGAATGGAGTGTTGCCTCTCTTTCTAAATGCTGTCCTTTCAGAGAAAATCACTTTCCTTTGAAAGTGTCTTAAGCTACTTACAGGCATTCAACAGAAACTCACATGCGTTTCTCTGAAAGCGAAGCAGTCTGTTCCAACACTTCAATTCACTGTGCGAAGTGAATGGAGTGTTGCTTCACTTTCTAAATGCTGTCCTTTCAGAGAAAATCACTTTCCTTTGAAAGTGCCTTAAGCTACTTACAAGCATTCAACAGAAACTCACATGCATTTCTCTGAAAGAGAAGCAGTCTGTTCCAACACTTCAATTCACTGTGCGAAGTGAATGGAGTGTTGCTTCACTTTCTAAATTATGTCCTTTCAGAGAAAATCACTTTCATTTGAAAGTGCCTTAAGCAACTTGCAAGCATTCACAAGAAACACTAATGCGTTTATATGAAAGAGAAGCACTCTGTTCCAACACTTCAATTCACTGCACGAAGGGAATGGAGTGTTGCTTCACTTTCTAAATGCTGTCCTTTCAGAGAAAATCACTTTCCTTTGAAAGTGCCTTAAGCTACTTACAAGCATTCAACAGAAACTCACATGCATTTCTCTGAAAGAGAAGCAGTCTGTACCAACACTTCAATTCACTGTGCGAAGTGAATGGAGTGTTGCTTCACTTTCTAAATGCTGTCCTCTCAGAGAAAATCACTTTCCTTTGAAAGTGCCTTAAGCTACTTGCAAGCATTAGGAAGAAACTCACATGCGTTTCTCTGAAAGAGAAGCAGTCTGTTCCAACACTTCAATTCACTGTGCGAAGTGAATGGAGTGTTGCTTCACTTTCTAAACGCTGTTCTTTCAGAGAAAATCACTTTCCTTTGAAAGTGCCTTAAGCTACTTGCAAGCATTAGGAAGAAACTCACATGCGTTTCTCTGAAAGAGAAGCAGTCCGTTCCAACACTTCAGTTCACTGTGCGAAGTGAATGGAGTGTTGCTTCACTTTCTAAATGCTGTCCTTTCAGAGAAAATCACTTTCCTTTGAAAGTGCCTTAAGCTACTTGCAAGCATTAGGAAGAAACTCACATGCATTTCTCTGAAAGAGAAGCAGTCCGTTCCAACACTTCAATTCACTGTGCGAAGTGAATGGATTGTTGCTTCACTTTCTAAATGCTGTCCTTTCAGAGAAAATCACTTTCCTTTGAAAGTGCCTTAAGCTACTTGCAAGCATTAGGAAGAAACTCACATGCGTTTCTCTGAAAGAGAAGCAGTCTGTTCCAACACTTCAATTCACTGTGCGAAGTGAATGGAGTGTTGCTTCACTTTCTAAATGCTGTCCATTCAGAGAAAATCACTTTCCTTTGAAAGTGCCTTAAGCTACTTGCAAGCATTAGGAAGAAACTCATATGCTTTTCTCTGAAAGAGAAGCAGTCTGTTCCAACACTTCAATTCACTGTGTGAAGTGAATGCAGTGTTGCCTCTCTTTCTAAATGCTGTCCTTTCAGAGAAAATCACTTTCCTTTGAAAGTGTCTTAAGCTACTTACAGGCATTCAACAGAAACCCACATGCGTTTCTCTGAAAGCGAAGCATTCTGTTCCAACACTTCAATTCACTGTGCGAAGTGAATGGAGTGTTGCTTCACTTTCTAAATGCTGTCCTTTCAGAGAAAATCACTTTCCTTTGAAAGTGCCTTAAGCTACTTACAAGCATTCAACAGAAACTCACATGCATTTCTCTGAAAGAGAAGCAGTCTGTTCCAACACTTCAATTCACTGTGCGAAGTAAATGGAGTGTTGCTTCACTTTCTAAATGCTGTCCTTTCAGAGAAAATCCCTTTCCTTTGAATGTGCCTTCAGCTACTTGCAAGCATTCACAAGAAACACTAATGCGTTTCTATGAAAGAGAAGCAGTCTGTTCCAACACTTCAATTCACTGTGCGAAGTGAATGGAGTGTTGCTTCACTTTCTAAATGCTGTCCTTTCAGAGAAAATCACTTTCCTTTGAAAGTGCCTTAAGCTACTTGCAAGCATTAGGAAGAAACTCACATGCGTTTCTCTGAAAGAGAAGCAGTGTGTTCCAACACTTCAATTTACTGTGCGAAGTGAATGGAGTGTTGCTTCACTTTCTAAATGCTGTCCTTTCAGAGAAAATCACTTTCCTTTGAAAGTGCCTTAAGCTACTTGCAAGCATTAGGAAGAAACTCACATGCGTTTCTCTGAAAGAGAAGCAGTCCGTTCCAACACTTCAATTCACTGTGCGAAGTGAATGGAGTGTTGCTTCACTTTCTAAATTATGTCCTTTCAGAGAAAATCACTTTCCTTTGAAAGTGCCTTAAGCAACTTGCAAGCATTCACAAGAAACACTAATGCGTTTATATGAAAGAGAAGCACTCTGTTCCAACACTTCAATTCACTGCACGAAGGGAATGGAGTGTTGCTTCACTTTCTAAATGCTGTCCTTTCAGAGAAAATCACTTTCCTTTGAAAGTGCCTTAAGCTACTTACAAGCATTCAACAGAAACTCACATGCATTTCTCTGAAAGAGAAGCAGTCTGTACCAACACTTCAATTCACTGTGCGAAGTGAATGGAGTGTTGCTTCACTTTCTAAATGCTGTCCTCTCAGAGAAAATCACTTTCCTTTGAAAGTGCCTTAAGCTACTTGCAAGCATTAGGAAGAAACTCACATGCGTTTCTCTGAAAGAGAAGCAGTCTGTTCCAACACTTCAATTCACTGTGCGAAGTGAATGGAGTGTTGCTTCACTTTCTAAACGCTGTTCTTTCAGAGAAAATCACTTTCCTTTGAAAGTGCCTTAAGCTACTTGCAAGCATTAGGAAGAAACTCACATGCGTTTCTCTGAAAGAGAAGCAGTCCGTTCCAACACTTCAGTTCACTGTGCGAAGTGAATGGAGTGTTGCTTCACTTTCTAAATGCTGTCCTTTCAGAGAAAATCACTTTCCTTTGAAAGTGCCTTAAGCTACTTGCAAGCATTAGGAAGAAACTCACATGCATTTCTCTGAAAGAGAAGCAGTCCGTTCCAACACTTCAATTCACTGTGCGAAGTGAATGGAGTGTTGCTTCACTTTCTAAATGCTGTTCTTTCAGAGAAAATCACTTTCCTTTGAAAGTGCCTTAAGCTACTTGCAAGCATTAGGAAGAAACTCACATGCGTTTCTCTGAAAGAGAAGCAGTCTGTTCCAACACTTCAATTCACTGTGCGAAGTGAATGGAGTGTTGCTTCACTTTCTAAATGCTGTCCATTCAGAGAAAATCACTTTCCTTTGAAAGTGCCTTAAGCTACTTGCAAGCATTAGGAAGAAACTCATATGCTTTTCTCTGAAAGAGAAGCAGTCTGTTCCAACACTTCAATTCACTGTGTGAAGTGAATGCAGTGTTGCCTCTCTTTCTAAATGCTGTCCTTTCAGAGAAAATCACTTTCCTTTGAAAGTGTCTTAAGCTACTTACAGGCATTCAACAGAAACTCACATGCGTTTCTCTGAAAGCGAAGCATTCTGTTCCAACACTTCAATTCACTGTGCGAAGTGAATGGAGTGTTGCTTCACTTTCTAAATGCTGTCCTTTCAGAGAAAATCACTTTCCTTTGAAAGTGCCTTAAGCTACTTACAAGCATTCAACAGAAACTCACATGCATTTCTCTGAAAGAGAAGCAGTCTGTTCCAACACTTCAATTCACTGTGCGAAGTAAATGGAGTGTTGCTTCACTTTCTAAATGCTGTCCTTTCAGAGAAAATCCCTTTCCTTTGAATGTGCCTTCAGCTACTTGCAAGCATTCACAAGAAACACTAATGCGTTTCTATGAAAGAGAAGCAGTCTGTTCCAACACTTCAATTCACTGTGCGAAGTGAATGGAGTGTTGCTTCACTTTCTAAATGCTGTCCTTTCAGAGAAAATCACTTTCCTTTGAAAGTGCCTTAAGCTACTTGCAAGCATTAGGAAGAAACTCACATGCGTTTCTCTGAAAGAGAAGCAGTGTGTTCCAACACTTCAATTTACTGTGCGAAGTGAATGGAGTGTTGCTTCACTTTCTAAATGCTGTCCTTTCAGAGAAAATCACTTTCCTTTGAAAGTGCCTTAAGCTACTTGCAAGCATTAGGAAGAAACTCACATGCGTTTCTCTGAAAGAGAAGCAGTCCGTTCCAACACTTCAATTCACTGTGCGAAGTGAATGGAGTGTTGCTTCACTTTCTAAATGCTGTCCTTTCAGAGAAAATCACTTTCCTTTGAAAGTGCCTTAAGCTACTTGCAAGCATTAGGAAGAAACTCACATGCGTTTCTCTGAAAGAGAAGCAGTCCGTTCCAACACTTCAATTCACTGTGCGAAGTGAATGGAGTGTTACTTCACTTTCTAAATGCTGTCCTTTCAGAGAAAAATCACTTTTCTTTGAAAGTGCCTTAAGCTACTTGCAAGCATTAGGAAGAAACTCACATGCGTTTCTCTGAAAGAGAAGCAGTCTGTTCCAACACTTCAATTCACTGTGCGAAGTGAATGGAGTGTTGCTTCACTTTCTAAATGCTGTCCTTTCAGAGAAAATCACTTTCCTTTGAAAGTGCCTTAAGCTACTTGCAAGCATTAGGAAGAAACTCATATGCTTTTCTCTGAAAGAGAAGCAGTCTGTTCCAACACTTCAATTCACTGTGTGAAGTGAATGGAGTGTTGCCTCTCTTTCTAAATGCTGTCCTTTCAGAGAAAATCACTTTCCTTTGAAAGTGCCTTAAGCTACTTACAAGCATTCAACAGAAACTCACATGCATTTCTCTGAAAGAGAAGCAGTCTGTTCCAACACTTCAATTCACTGTGCGAAGTAAATGGAGTGTTGCTTCACTTTCTAAATGCTGTCCTTTCAGAGAAAATCCCTTTCCTTTGAATGTGCCTTCAGCTACTTGCAAGCATTCACAAGAAACACTAATGCGTTTCTATGAAAGAGAAGCAGTCTGTTCCAACACTTCAATTCACTGTGCGAAGTGAATGGAGTGTTGCTTCACTTTCTAAATGCTGTCCTTTCAGAGAAAATCACTTTCCTTTGAAAGTGCCTTAAGCTACTTGCAAGCATTAGGAAGAAACTCACATGCGTTTCTCTGAAAGAGAAGCAGTCTGTTCCAACACTTCAATTTACTGTGCGAAGTGAATGGAGTGTTGCTTCACTTTCTAAATGCTGTCCTTTCAGAGAAAATCACTTTCCTTTGAAAGTGCCTTAAGCTACTTGCAAGCATTAGGAAGAAACTCACATGCGTTTCTCTGAAAGAGAAGCAGTCCGTTCCAACACTTCAATTCACTGTGCGAAGTGAATGGAGTGTTGCTTCACTTTCTAAATGCTGTCCTTTCAGAGAAAATCACTTTCCTTTGAAAGTGCCTTAAGCTACTTGCAAGCATTAGGAAGAAACTCACATGCGTTTCTCTGAAAGAGAAGCAGTCCGTTCCAACACTTCAATTCACTGTGCGAAGTGAATGGAGTGTTACTTCACTTTCTAAATGCTGTCCTTTCAGAGAAAAATCACTTTTCTTTGAAAGTGCCTTAAGCTACTTGCAAGCATTAGGAAGAAACTCACATGCGTTTCTCTGAAAGAGAAGCAGTCTGTTCCAACACTTCAATTCACTGTGCGAAGTGAATGGAGTGTTGCTTCACTTTCTAAATGCTGTCCTTTCAGAGAAAATCACTTTCCTTTGAAAGTGCCTTAAGCTACTTGCAAGCATTAGGAAGAAACTCATATGCTTTTCTCTGAAAGAGAAGCAGTCTGTTCCAACACTTCAATTCACTGTGTGAAGTGAATGGAGTGTTGCCTCTCTTTCTAAATGCTGTCCTTTCAGAGAAAATCACTTTCCTTTGAAAGTGTCTTAAGCTACTTACAGGCATTCAACAGAAACTCACATGCGTTTCTCTGAAAGCGAAGCAGTCTTTTCCAACACTTCAATTCACTGTGCGAAGTGAATGGAGTGTTGCTTCACTTTCTAAATGCTGTTCTTTCAGAGAAAATCACTTTCCTTTGAAAGTGCCTTAAGCTACTTGCAAGCATTCACAAGAAACACTAATGCGTTTATATGAAAGAGAAGCACTCTGTTCCAACACTTCAATTCACTGCACGAAGGGAATGGAGTGTTGCTTCACTTTCTAAATGCTGTCCTTTCAGAGAAAATCACTTTCCTTTGAAAGTGCCTTAAGCTACTTACAAGCATTCAACAGAAACTCACATGCATTTCTCTGAAAGAGAAGCAGTCCGTTCCAACACTTCAATTCACTGTGCGAAGTGAATGGAGTGTTGCTTCACTTTCTAAATGCTGTTCTTTCAGAGAAAATCACTTTCCTTTGAAAGTGCCTTAAGCTACTTGCAAGCATTAGGAAGAAACTCACATGCGTTTCTCTGAAAGAGAAGCAGTCTGTTCCAACACTTCAATTCACTGTGCGAAGTGAATGGAGTGTTGCTTCACTTTCTAAATGCTGTCCATTCAGAGAAAATCACTTTCCTTTGAAAGTGCCTTAAGCTACTTGCAAGCATTAGGAAGAAACTCATATGCTTTTCTCTGAAAGAGAAGCAGTCTGTTCCAACACTTCAATTCACTGTGTGAAGTGAATGCAGTGTTGCCTCTCTTTCTAAATGCTGTCCTTTCAGAGAAAATCACTTTCCTTTGAAAGTGTCTTAAGCTACTTACAGGCATTCAACAGAAACTCACATGCGTTTCTCTGAAAGCGAAGCATTCTGTTCCAACACTTCAATTCACTGTGCGAAGTGAATGGAGTGTTGCTTCACTTTCTAAATGCTGTCCTTTCAGAGAAAATCACTTTCCTTTGAAAGTGCCTTAAGCTACTTACAAGCATTCAACAGAAACTCACATGCATTTCTCTGAAAGAGAAGCAGTCTGTTCCAACACTTCAATTCACTGTGCGAAGTAAATGGAGTGTTGCTTCACTTTCTAAATGCTGTCCTTTCAGAGAAAATCCCTTTCCTTTGAATGTGCCTTCAGCTACTTGCAAGCATTCACAAGAAACACTAATGCGTTTCTATGAAAGAGAAGCAGTCTGTTCCAACACTTCAATTCACTGTGCGAAGTGAATGGAGTGTTGCTTCACTTTCTAAATGCTGTCCTTTCAGAGAAAATCACTTTCCTTTGAAAGTGCCTTAAGCTACTTGCAAGCATTAGGAAGAAACTCACATGCGTTTCTCTGAAAGAGAAGCAGTGTGTTCCAACACTTCAATTTACTGTGCGAAGTGAATGGAGTGTTGCTTCACTTTCTAAATGCTGTCCTTTCAGAGAAAATCACTTTCCTTTGAAAGTGCCTTAAGCTACTTGCAAGCATTAGGAAGAAACTCACATGCGTTTCTCTGAAAGAGAAGCAGTCCGTTCCAACACTTCAATTCACTGTGCGAAGTGAATGGAGTGTTGCTTCACTTTCTAAATGCTGTCCTTTCAGAGAAAATCACTTTCCTTTGAAAGTGCCTTAAGCTACTTGCAAGCATTAGGAAGAAACTCACATGCGTTTCTCTGAAAGAGAAGCAGTCCGTTCCAACACTTCAATTCACTGTGCGAAGTGAATGGAGTGTTACTTCACTTTCTAAATGCTGTCCTTTCAGAGAAAAATCACTTTTCTTTGAAAGTGCCTTAAGCTACTTGCAAGCATTAGGAAGAAACTCACATGCGTTTCTCTGAAAGAGAAGCAGTCTGTTCCAACACTTCAATTCACTGTGCGAAGTGAATGGAGTGTTGCTTCACTTTCTAAATGCTGTCCTTTCAGAGAAAATCACTTTCCTTTGAAAGTGCCTTAAGCTACTTGCAAGCATTAGGAAGAAACTCATATGCTTTTCTCTGAAAGAGAAGCAGTCTGTTCCAACACTTCAATTCACTGTGTGAAGTGAATGGAGTGTTGCCTCTCTTTCTAAATGCTGTCCTTTCAGAGAAAATCACTTTCCTTTGAAAGTGCCTTAAGCTACTTACAAGCATTCAACAGAAACTCACATGCATTTCTCTGAAAGAGAAGCAGTCTGTTCCAACACTTCAATTCACTGTGCGAAGTAAATGGAGTGTTGCTTCACTTTCTAAATGCTGTCCTTTCAGAGAAAATCCCTTTCCTTTGAATGTGCCTTCAGCTACTTGCAAGCATTCACAAGAAACACTAATGCGTTTCTATGAAAGAGAAGCAGTCTGTTCCAACACTTCAATTCACTGTGCGAAGTGAATGGAGTGTTGCTTCACTTTCTAAATGCTGTCCTTTCAGAGAAAATCACTTTCCTTTGAAAGTGCCTTAAGCTACTTGCAAGCATTAGGAAGAAACTCACATGCGTTTCTCTGAAAGAGAAGCAGTCTGTTCCAACACTTCAATTTACTGTGCGAAGTGAATGGAGTGTTGCTTCACTTTCTAAATGCTGTCCTTTCAGAGAAAATCACTTTCCTTTGAAAGTGCCTTAAGCTACTTGCAAGCATTAGGAAGAAACTCACATGCGTTTCTCTGAAAGAGAAGCAGTCCGTTCCAACACTTCAATTCACTGTGCGAAGTGAATGGAGTGTTGCTTCACTTTCTAAATGCTGTCCTTTCAGAGAAAATCACTTTCCTTTGAAAGTGCCTTAAGCTACTTGCAAGCATTAGGAAGAAACTCACATGCGTTTCTCTGAAAGAGAAGCAGTCCGTTCCAACACTTCAATTCACTGTGCGAAGTGAATGGAGTGTTACTTCACTTTCTAAATGCTGTCCTTTCAGAGAAAAATCACTTTTCTTTGAAAGTGCCTTAAGCTACTTGCAAGCATTAGGAAGAAACTCACATGCGTTTCTCTGAAAGAGAAGCAGTCTGTTCCAACACTTCAATTCACTGTGCGAAGTGAATGGAGTGTTGCTTCACTTTCTAAATGCTGTCCTTTCAGAGAAAATCACTTTCCTTTGAAAGTGCCTTAAGCTACTTGCAAGCATTAGGAAGAAACTCATATGCTTTTCTCTGAAAGAGAAGCAGTCTGTTCCAACACTTCAATTCACTGTGTGAAGTGAATGGAGTGTTGCCTCTCTTTCTAAATGCTGTCCTTTCAGAGAAAATCACTTTCCTTTGAAAGTGTCTTAAGCTACTTACAGGCATTCAACAGAAACTCACATGCGTTTCTCTGAAAGCGAAGCAGTCTTTTCCAACACTTCAATTCACTGTGCGAAGTGAATGGAGTGTTGCTTCACTTTCTAAATGCTGTTCTTTCAGAGAAAATCACTTTCCTTTGAAAGTGCCTTAAGCTACTTGCAAGCATTCACAAGAAACACTAATGCGTTTATATGAAAGAGAAGCACTCTGTTCCAACACTTCAATTCACTGCACGAAGGGAATGGAGTGTTGCTTCACTTTCTAAATGCTGTCCTTTCAGAGAAAATCACTTTCCTTTGAAAGTGCCTTAAGCTACTTACAAGCATTCAACAGAAACTCACATGCATTTCTCTGAAAGAGAAGCAGTCCGTTCCAACACTTCAATTCACTGTGCGAAGTGAATGGAGTGTTGCTTCACTTTCTAAATGCTGTTCTTTCAGAGAAAATCACTTTCCTTTGAAAGTGCCTTAAGCTACTTGCAAGCATTAGGAAGAAACTCACATGCGTTTCTCTGAAAGAGAAGCAGTCTGTTCCAACACTTCAATTCACTGTGCGAAGTGAATGGAGTGTTGCTTCACTTTCTAAATGCTGTCCATTCAGAGAAAATCACTTTCCTTTGAAAGTGCCTTAAGCTACTTGCAAGCATTAGGAAGAAACTCATATGCTTTTCTCTGAAAGAGAAGCAGTCTGTTCCAACACTTCAATTCACTGTGTGAAGTGAATGCAGTGTTGCCTCTCTTTCTAAATGCTGTCCTTTCAGAGAAAATCACTTTCCTTTGAAAGTGTCTTAAGCTACTTACAGGCATTCAACAGAAACTCACATGCGTTTCTCTGAAAGCGAAGCATTCTGTTCCAACACTTCAATTCACTGTGCGAAGTGAATGGAGTGTTGCTTCACTTTCTAAATGCTGTCCTTTCAGAGAAAATCACTTTCCTTTGAAAGTGCCTTAAGCTACTTACAAGCATTCAACAGAAACTCACATGCATTTCTCTGAAAGAGAAGCAGTCTGTTCCAACACTTCAATTCACTGTGCGAAGTAAATGGAGTGTTGCTTCACTTTCTAAATGCTGTCCTTTCAGAGAAAATCCCTTTCCTTTGAATGTGCCTTCAGCTACTTGCAAGCATTCACAAGAAACACTAATGCGTTTCTATGAAAGAGAAGCAGTCTGTTCCAACACTTCAATTCACTGTGCGAAGTGAATGGAGTGTTGCTTCACTTTCTAAATGCTGTCCTTTCAGAGAAAATCACTTTCCTTTGAAAGTGCCTTAAGCTACTTGCAAGCATTAGGAAGAAACTCACATGCGTTTCTCTGAAAGAGAAGCAGTGTGTTCCAACACTTCAATTTACTGTGCGAAGTGAATGGAGTGTTGCTTCACTTTCTAAATGCTGTCCTTTCAGAGAAAATCACTTTCCTTTGAAAGTGCCTTAAGCTACTTGCAAGCATTAGGAAGAAACTCACATGCGTTTCTCTGAAAGAGAAGCAGTCCGTTCCAACACTTCAATTCACTGTGCGAAGTGAATGGAGTGTTGCTTCACTTTCTAAATGCTGTCCTTTCAGAGAAAATCACTTTCCTTTGAAAGTGCCTTAAGCTACTTGCAAGCATTAGGAAGAAACTCACATGCGTTTCTCTGAAAGAGAAGCAGTCCGTTCCAACACTTCAATTCACTGTGCGAAGTGAATGGAGTGTTACTTCACTTTCTAAATGCTGTCCTTTCAGAGAAAAATCACTTTTCTTTGAAAGTGCCTTAAGCTACTTGCAAGCATTAGGAAGAAACTCACATGCGTTTCTCTGAAAGAGAAGCAGTCTGTTCCAACACTTCAATTCACTGTGCGAAGTGAATGGAGTGTTGCTTCACTTTCTAAATGCTGTCCTTTCAGAGAAAATCACTTTCCTTTGAAAGTGCCTTAAGCTACTTGCAAGCATTAGGAAGAAACTCATATGCTTTTCTCTGAAAGAGAAGCAGTCTGTTCCAACACTTCAATTCACTGTGTGAAGTGAATGGAGTGTTGCCTCTCTTTCTAAATGCTGTCCTTTCAGAGAAAATCACTTTCCTTTGAAAGTGCCTTAAGCTACTTACAAGCATTCAACAGAAACTCACATGCATTTCTCTGAAAGAGAAGCAGTCTGTTCCAACACTTCAATTCACTGTGCGAAGTAAATGGAGTGTTGCTTCACTTTCTAAATGCTGTCCTTTCAGAGAAAATCCCTTTCCTTTGAATGTGCCTTCAGCTACTTGCAAGCATTCACAAGAAACACTAATGCGTTTCTATGAAAGAGAAGCAGTCTGTTCCAACACTTCAATTCACTGTGCGAAGTGAATGGAGTGTTGCTTCACTTTCTAAATGCTGTCCTTTCAGAGAAAATCACTTTCCTTTGAAAGTGCCTTAAGCTACTTGCAAGCATTAGGAAGAAACTCACATGCGTTTCTCTGAAAGAGAAGCAGTCTGTTCCAACACTTCAATTTACTGTGCGAAGTGAATGGAGTGTTGCTTCACTTTCTAAATGCTGTCCTTTCAGAGAAAATCACTTTCCTTTGAAAGTGCCTTAAGCTACTTGCAAGCATTAGGAAGAAACTCACATGCGTTTCTCTGAAAGAGAAGCAGTCCGTTCCAACACTTCAATTCACTGTGCGAAGTGAATGGAGTGTTGCTTCACTTTCTAAATGCTGTCCTTTCAGAGAAAATCACTTTCCTTTGAAAGTGCCTTAAGCTACTTGCAAGCATTAGGAAGAAACTCACATGCGTTTCTCTGAAAGAGAAGCAGTCCGTTCCAACACTTCAATTCACTGTGCGAAGTGAATGGAGTGTTACTTCACTTTCTAAATGCTGTCCTTTCAGAGAAAAATCACTTTTCTTTGAAAGTGCCTTAAGCTACTTGCAAGCATTAGGAAGAAACTCACATGCGTTTCTCTGAAAGAGAAGCAGTCTGTTCCAACACTTCAATTCACTGTGCGAAGTGAATGGAGTGTTGCTTCACTTTCTAAATGCTGTCCTTTCAGAGAAAATCACTTTCCTTTGAAAGTGCCTTAAGCTACTTGCAAGCATTAGGAAGAAACTCATATGCTTTTCTCTGAAAGAGAAGCAGTCTGTTCCAACACTTCAATTCACTGTGTGAAGTGAATGGAGTGTTGCCTCTCTTTCTAAATGCTGTCCTTTCAGAGAAAATCACTTTCCTTTGAAAGTGTCTTAAGCTACTTACAGGCATTCAACAGAAACTCACATGCGTTTCTCTGAAAGCGAAGCAGTCTGTTCCAACACTTCAATTCACTGTGCGAAGTGAATGGAGTGTTGCTTCACTTTCTAAATTATGTCCTTTCAGAGAAAATCACTTTCCTTTGAAAGTGCCTTAAGCAACTTGCAAGCATTCACAAGAAACACTAATGCGTTTATATGAAAGAGAAGCACTCTGTTCCAACACTTCAATTCACTGCACGAAGGGAATGGAGTGTTGCTTCACTTTCTAAATGCTGTCCTTTCAGAGAAAATCACTTTCCTTTGAAAGTGCCTTAAGCTACTTACAAGCATTCAACAGAAACTCACATGCATTTCTCTGAAAGAGAAGCAGTCTGTACCAACACTTCAATTCACTGTGCGAAGTGAATGGAGTGTTGCTTCACTTTCTAAATGCTGTCCTTTCAGAGAAAATCACTTTCCTTTGAAAGTGCCTTAAGCTACTTGCAAGCATTAGGAAGAAACTCACATGCGTTTCTCTGAAAGAGAAGCAGTCTGTTCCAACACTTCAATTCACTGTGCGAAGTGAATGGAGTGTTGCTTCACTTTCTAAACGCTGTTCTTTCAGAGAAAATCACTTTCCTTTGAAAGTGCCTTAAGCTACTTGCAAGCATTAGGAAGAAACTCACATGCGTTTCTCTGAAAGAGAAGCAGTCCGTTCCAACACTTCAGTTCACTGTGCGAAGTGAATGGAGTGTTGCTTCACTTTCTAAATGCTGTCCTTTCAGAGAAAATCACTTTCCTTTGAAAGTGCCTTAAGCTACTTGCAAGCATTAGGAAGAAACTCACATGCATTTCTCTGAAAGAGAAGCAGTCCTTTCCAACACTTCAATTCACTGTGCGAAGTGAATGGAGTGTTGCTTCACTTTCTAAATGCTGTTCTTTCAGAGAAAATCACTTTCCTTTGAAAGTGCCTTAAGCTTCTTGCAAGCATTAGGAAGAAACTCACATGCGTTTCTCTGAAAGAGAAGCAGTCTGTTCCAACACTTCAATTCACTGTGCGAAGTGAATGGAGTGTTGCTTCACTTTCTAAATGCTGTCCATTCAGAGAAAATCACTTTCCTTTGAAAGTGCCTTAAGCTACTTGCAAGCATTAGGAAGAAACTCATATGCTTTTCTCTGAAAGAGAAGCAGTCTGTTCCAACACTTCAATTCACTGTGTGAAGTGAATGCAGTGTTGCCTCTCTTTCTAAATGCTGTCCTTTCAGAGAAAATCACTTTCCTTTGAAAGTGTCTTAAGCTAATTACAGGCATTCAACAGAAACTCACATGCGTTTCTCTGAAAGCGAAGCATTCTGTTCCAACACTTCAATTCACTGTGCGAAGTTAATGGAGTGTTGCTTCACTTTCTAAATGCTGTCCTTTCAGAGAAAATCACTTTCCTTTGAAAGTGCCTTAAGCTACTTGCAAGCATTAGGAAGAAACTCATATGCTTTTCTCTGAAAGAGAAGCAGTCTGTTCCAACACTTCAATTCACTGTGTGAAGTGAATGGAGTGTTGCCTCTCTTTCTAAATGCTGTCCTTTCAGAGAAAATCACTTTCCTTTGAAAGTGTCTTAAGCTACTTACAGGCATTCAACAGAAACTCACATGCGTTTCTCTGAAAGCGAAGCAGTCTGTTCCAACACTTCAATTCACTGTGCGAAGTGAATGGAGTGTTGCTTCACTTTCTAAATTATGTCCTTTCAGAGAAAATCACTTTCCTTTGAAAGTGCCTTAAGCAACTTGCAAGCATTCACAAGAAACACTAATGCGTTTATATGAAAGAGAAGCACTCTGTTCCAACACTTCAATTCACTGCACGAAGGGAATGGAGTGTTGCTTCACTTTCTAAATGCTGTCCTTTCAGAGAAAATCACTTTCCTTTGAAAGTGCCTTAAGCTACTTACAAGCATTCAACAGAAACTCACATGCATTTCTCTGAAAGAGAAGCAGTCTGTACCAACACTTCAATTCACTGTGCGAAGTGAATGGAGTGTTGCTTCACTTTCTAAATGCTGTCCTTTCAGAGAAAATCACTTTCCTTTGAAAGTGCCTTAAGCTACTTGCAAGCATTAGGAAGAAACTCACATGCGTTTCTCTGAAAGAGAAGCAGTCTGTTCCAACACTTCAATTCACTGTGCGAAGTGAATGGAGTGTTGCTTCACTTTCTAAACGCTGTTCTTTCAGAGAAAATCACTTTCCTTTGAAAGTGCCTTAAGCTACTTGCAAGCATTAGGAAGAAACTCACATGCGTTTCTCTGAAAGAGAAGCAGTCCGTTCCAACACTTCAGTTCACTGTGCGAAGTGAATGGAGTGTTGCTTCACTTTCTAAATGCTGTCCTTTCAGAGAAAATCACTTTCCTTTGAAAGTGCCTTAAGCTACTTGCAAGCATTAGGAAGAAACTCACATGCATTTCTCTGAAAGAGAAGCAGTCCTTTCCAACACTTCAATTCACTGTGCGAAGTGAATGGAGTGTTGCTTCACTTTCTAAATGCTGTTCTTTCAGAGAAAATCACTTTCCTTTGAAAGTGCCTTAAGCTTCTTGCAAGCATTAGGAAGAAACTCACATGCGTTTCTCTGAAAGAGAAGCAGTCTGTTCCAACACTTCAATTCACTGTGCGAAGTGAATGGAGTGTTGCTTCACTTTCTAAATGCTGTCCATTCAGAGAAAATCACTTTCCTTTGAAAGTGCCTTAAGCTACTTGCAAGCATTAGGAAGAAACTCATATGCTTTTCTCTGAAAGAGAAGCAGTCTGTTCCAACACTTCAATTCACTGTGTGAAGTGAATGCAGTGTTGCCTCTCTTTCTAAATGCTGTCCTTTCAGAGAAAATCACTTTCCTTTGAAAGTGTCTTAAGCTACTTACAGGCATTCAACAGAAACTCACATGCGTTTCTCTGAAAGCGAAGCATTCTGTTCCAACACTTCAATTCACTGTGCGAAGTGAATGGAGTGTTGCTTCACATTCTAAATGCTGTCCTTTCAGAGAAAATCACTTTCCTTTGAAAGTGCCTTAAGCTACTTACAAGCATTCAACAGAAACTCACATGCATTTCTCTGAAAGAGAATCAGTCTGTTCCAACACTTCAATTCACTGTGCGAAGTAAATGGAGTGTTGCTTCACTTTCTAAATGCTGTCCTTTCAGAGAAAATCCCTTTCCTTTGAATGTGCCTTCAGCTACTTGCAAGCATTCACAAGAAACACTAATGCGTTTCTATGAAAGAGAAGCAGTCTGTTCCAACACTTCAATTCACTGTGCGAAGTGAATGGAGTGTTGCTTCACTTTCTAAATGCTGTCCTTTCAGAGAAAATCACTTTCCTTTGAAAGTGCCTTAAGCTACTTGCAAGCATTAGGAAGAAACTCACATGCGTTTCTCTGAAAGAGAAGCAGTCTGTTCCAACACTTCAATTTACTGTGCGAAGTGAATGGAGTGTTGCTTCACTTTCTAAATGCTGTCCTTTCAGAGAAAATCACTTTCCTTTGAAAGTGCCTTAAGCTACTTGCAAGCATTAGGAAGAAACTCACATGCGTTTCTCTGAAAGAGAAGCAGTCCGTTCCAACACTTCAATTCACTGTGCGTAGTGAATGGAGTGTTGCTTCACTTTCTAAATGCTGTCCTTTCAGAGAAAATCACTTTCCTTTGAAAGTGCCTTAAGCTACTTGCAAGCATTAGGAAGAAACTCACATGCGTTTCTCTGAAAGAGAAGCAGTCCGTTCCAACACTTCAATTCACTGTGCGAAGTGAATGGAGTGTTACTTCACTTTCTAAATGCTGTCCTTTCAGAGAAAAATCACTTTTCTTTGAAAGTGCCTTAAGCTACTTGCAAGCATTAGGAAGAAACTCACATGCGTTTCTCTGAAAGAGAAGCAGTCTGTTCCAACACTTCAATTCACTGTGCGAAGTGAATGGAGTGTTGCTTCACTTTCTAAATGCTGTCCTTTCAGAGAAAATCACTTTCCTTTGAAAGTGTCTTAAGCTACTTACAGGCATTCAACAGAAACTCGCATGCGTTTCTCTGAAAGCGAAGCAGTCTGTTCCAACACTTCAATTCACTGTGCGAAGTGAATGGAGTGTTGCTTCACTTTCTAAATGCTGTCCTTTCAGAGAAAATCACTTTCCTTTGAAAGTGCCTTAAGCTACTTACAAGCATTCAACAGAAACTCACATGCATTTCTCTGAAAGAGAAGCAGTCTGTACCAACACTTCAATTCACTGTGCGAAGTGAATGGAGTGTTGCTTCACTTTCTAAATTATGTCCTTTCAGAGAAAATCACTTTCCTTTGAAAGTGCCTTAAGCAACTTGCAAGCATTCACAAGAAACACTAATGCGTTTATATGAAAGAGAAGCACTCTGTTCCAACACTTCAATTCACTGCACGAAGGGAATGGAGTGTTGCTTCACTTTCTAAATGCTGTCCTTTCAGAGAAAATCACTTTCCTTTGAAAGTGCCTTAAGCTACTTACAAGCATTCAACAGAAACTCACATGCATTTCTCTGAAAGAGAAGCAGTCTGTACCAACACTTCAATTCACTGTGCGAAGTGAATGGAGTGTTGCTTCACTTTCTAAATGCTGTCCTTTCAGAGAAAATCACTTTCCTTTGAAAGTGCCTTAAGCTACTTGCAAGCATTAGGAAGAAACTCACATGCGTTTCTCTGAAAGAGAAGCAGTCTGTTCCAACACTTCAATTCACTGTGCGAAGTGAATGGAGTGTTGCTTCACTTTCTAAACGCTGTTCTTTCAGAGAAAATCACTTTCCTTTGAAAGTGCCTTAAGCTACTTGCAAGCATTAGGAAGAAACTCACATGCGTTTCTCTGAAAGAGAAGCAGTCCGTTCCAACACTTCAATTCACTGTGCGAAGTGAATGGAGTGTTGCTTCACTTTCTAAATGCTGTCCTTTCAGAGAAAATCACTTTCCTTTGAAAGTGCCTTAAGCTACTTGCAAGCATTAGGAAGAAACTCACATGCATTTCTCTGAAAGAGAAGCAGTCCGTTCCAACACTTCAATTCACTGTGCGAAGTGAATGGAGTGTTGCTTCACTTTCTAAATGCTGTTCTTTCAGAGAAAATCACTTTCCTTTGAAAGTGCCTTAAGCTACTTGCAAGCATTAGGAAGAAACTCACATGCGTTTCTCTGAAAGAGAAGCAGTCTGTTCCAACACTTCAATTCACTGTGCGAAGTGAATGGAGTGTTGCTTCACTTTCTAAATGCTGTCCTTTCAGAGAAAATCACTTTCCTTTGAAAGTGCCTTAAGCTACTTGCAAGCATTAGGAAGAAACTCATATGCTTTTCTCTGAAAGAGAAGCAGTCTGTTCCAACACTTCAATTCACTGTGTGAAGTGAATGGAGTGTTGCCTCTCTTTCTAAATGCTGTCCTTTCAGAGAAAATCAATTTTCTTTGAAAGTGTCTTAAGCTACTTACAGGCATTCAACAGAAACTCACATGCGTTTCTCTGAAAGCGAAGCATTCTGTTCCAACACTTCAATTCACTGTGCGAAGTGAATGGAGTGTTGCTTCACTTTCTAAATGCTGTCCATTCAGAGAAAATCACTTTCCTTTGAAAGTGCCTTAAGCAACTTGCAAGCATTCACAAGAAACACTAATGCGTTTATATGAAAGAGAAGCACTCTGTTCCAACACTTCAATTCACTGCACGAAGGGAAGGGAGTGTTGCTTCACTTTCTAAATGCTGTCCTTTCAGAGAAAATCACTTTCCTTTGAAAGTGCCTTAAGCTACTTACAAGCATTCAACAGAAACTCACATGCATTTCTCTGAAAGAGAAGCAGTCTGTACCAACACTTCAATTCACTGTGCGAAGTGAATGGAGTGTTGCTTCACTTTCTAAATGCTGTCGTTTCAGAGAAAATCACTTTCCTTTGAAAGTGCCTTAAGCTACTTACAAGCATTCACCAGAAACTCACATGCGTTTCTCTGAAAGAGAAGCAATCTGTTCCAACACTTCAATTCACTGTGCGAAGTGAATTGAGTGTTGCTTCACTTTCTAAATGCTGTCCTTTCAGAGAAAATCACTTTCCTTTGAAAGTGCCTTAAGCTACTTGCAAGCATTAGGAAGAAACTCACATGCGGTTCTCTGAAAGAGAACCAGTCTATTCCAACACTTCAATTCACTATGCGAAGTGAATGGAGTGTTGCTTCACTTTCTAAATGCTGTCCTTTCAGAGAAAATCACTTTCCTTTGAAAGTGCCTTAAGCTACTTGCAAGCATTAGGAAGAAACTCATATGCTTTTCTCTGAAAGAGAAGCAGTCTGTTCCAACACTTCAATTTGCTGTGTGAAGTGAATGGAGTGTTGCCTCACTTTCTAAATGCTGTCCTTTCAGAGAAAATCACTTTCCTTTGAAAGTGCCTTAAGCTACTTACAGGCATTCAACAGAAACTCACATGCGTTTCTCTGAAAGAGAAGCAGTCTGTTCCAACACTTCAATTCACTGTGCGAAGTGAATGGAGTGTTGCTTCACTTTCTAAATGCTGTCCTTTCAGAGAAAATCACTTTCCTTTGAAAGTGCCTTAAGCTACTTACAAGCATTCAACAGAAACTCACATGCATTTCTCTGAAAGAGAAGCAGTCTGTTCCAACACTTCAATTCACTGTGCGAAGTGAATGGAGTGTTGCTTCACTTTCTAAATTATGTCCTTTCAGAGAAAATCACTTTCCTTTGAAAGTGCCTTAAGCAACTTGCAAGCATTCACAAGAAACACTAATGCGTTTATATGAAAGAGAAGCACTCTGTTCCAACACTTCAATTCACTGCACGAAGGGAATGGAGTGTTGCTTCACTTTCTAAATGCTGTCCTTTCAGAGAAAATCACTTTCCTTTGAAAGTGCCTTAAGCTACTTACAAGCATTCACCAGAAACTCACATGCGTTTCTCTGAAAGAGAAGCAGTCTGTTCCAACACTTCAATTCACTGTGCGAAGTTAATGGAGTGTTGCTTCACTTTCTAAATGCTGTCCTTTCAGAGAAAATCACTTTCCTTTGAAAGTGCCTTAAGCTACTTGCAAGCATTAGGAAGAAACTCACATGCGTTTCTCTGAAAGAGAAGCAGTCTGTTCCAACACTTCAATTCACTGTGCGAAGTTATTGGAGTGTTGCTTCACTTTCTAAATGCTGTCCTTTCAGAGAAAATCACTTTCCTTTGAAAGTGCCTTAAGCTACTTGCAAGCATTAGGAAGAAACTCACATGCGTTTCTCTGAAAGAGAAGCAGTCTGTTCCAACACTTCAATTCACTGTGCAAAGTGAATGGAGTGTTGCTTCACTTTCTAAACGCTGTTCTTTCAGAGAAAATCACTTTCCTTTGAAAGTGCCTTAAGCTACTTGCAAGCATTAGGAAGAAACTCACATGCGTTTCTCTGAAAGAGAAGCAGTCCGTTCCAACACTTCAATTCACTGTGCGAAGTGAATGGAGTGTTACTTCACTTTCTAAATGCTGTCCTTTCAGAGAAAAATCACTTTTCTTTGAAAGTGCCTTAAGCTACTTGCAAGCATTAGGAAGAAACTCACATGCGTTTCTCTGAAAGAGAAGCAGTCTGTTCCAACACTTCAATTCACTGTGCGAAGTGAATGGAGTGTTGCTTCACTTTCTAAATGCTGTCCTTTCAGAGAAAATCACTTTCCTTTGAAAGTGTCTTAAGCTACTTACAGGCATTCAACAGAAACTCGCATGCGTTTCTCTGAAAGCGAAGCAGTCTGTTCCAACACTTCAATTCACTGTGCGAAGTGAATGGAGTGTTGCTTCACTTTCTAAATGCTGTCCTTCCAGAGAAAATCACTTTCCTTTGAAAGTGCCTTAAGCTACTTACAAGCATTCAACAGAAACTCACATGCATTTCTCTGAAAGAGAAGCAGTCTGTTCCAACACTTCAATTCACTGTGCGAAGTGAATGGAGTGTTGCTTCACTTTCTAAATTATGTCCTTTCAGAGAAAATCACTTTCCTTTGAAAGTGCCTTAAGCAACTTGCAAGCATTCACAAGAAACACTAATGCGTTTATATGAAAGAGAAGCACTCTGTTCCAACACTTCAATTCACTGCACGAAGGGAATGGAGTGTTGCTTCACTTTCTAAATGCTGTCCTTTCAGAGAAAATCACTTTCCTTTGAAAGTGCCTTAAGCTACTTACAAGCATTCAACAGAAACTCACATGCATTTCTCTGAAAGAGAAGCAGTCTGTACCAACACTTCAATTCACTGTGCGAAGTGAATGGAGTGTTGCTTCACTTTCTAAATGCTGTCCTTTCAGAGAAAATCACTTTCCTTTGAAAGTGCCTTAAGCTACTTGCAAGCATTAGGAAGAAACTCACATGCGTTTCTCTGAAAGAGAAGCAGTCTGTTCCAACACTTCAATTCACTGTGCAAAGTGAATGGAGTGTTGCTTCACTTTCTAAACACTGTTCTTTCAGAGAAAATCACTTTCCTTTGAAAGTGCCTTAAGCTACTTGCAAGCATTAGGAAGAAACTCACATGCGTTTCTCTGAAAGAGAAGCAGTCCGTTCCAACACTTCAATTCACTGTGCGAAGTGAATGGAGTGTTGCTTCACTTTCTAAATGCTGTCCTTTCAGAGAAAATCACTTTCCTTTGAAAGTGCCTTAAGCTACTTGCAAGCATTAGGAAGAAACTCACATGCATTTCTCTGAAAGAGAAGCAGTCCGTTCCAACACTTCAATTCACTGTGCGAAGTGAATGGAGTGTTGCTTCACTTTCTAAATGCTGTCCTTTCAGAGAAAATCACTTTCCTTTGAAAGTGCCTTAAGCTACTTGCAAGCATTAGGAAGAAACTCACATGCGTTTCTCTGAAAGAGAAGCAGTCTGTTCCAACACTTCAATTCACTGTGCGAAGTGAATGGAGTGTTGCTTCACTTTCTAAATGCTGTCCTTTCAGAGAAAATCACTTTCCTTTGAAAGTGCCTTAAGCTACTTGCAAGCATTAGGAAGAAACTCATATGCTTTTCTCTGAAAGAGAAGCAGTCTGTTCCAACACTTCAATTCACTGTGTGAAGTGAATGGAGTGTTGCCTCTCTTTCTAAATGCTGTCCTTTCAGAGAAAATCACTTTTCTTTGAAAGTGTCTTAAGCTACTTACAGGCATTCAACAGAAACTCACATGCGTTTCTCTGAAAGCGAAGCATTCTGTTCCAACACTTCAATTCACTGTGCGAAGTGAATGGAGTGTTGCTTCACTTTCTAAATGCTGTCCATTCAGAGAAAATCACTTTCCTTTGAAAGTGCCTTAAGCAACTTGCAAGCATTCACAAGAAACACTAATGCGTTTATATGAAAGAGAAGCACTCTGTTCCAACACTTCAATTCACTGCACGAAGGGAATGGAGTGTTGCTTCACTTTCTAAATGCTGTCCTTTCAGAGAAAATCACTTTCCTTTGAAAGTGCCTTAAGCTACTTACAAGCATTCAACAGAAACTCACATGCATTTCTCTGAAAGAGAAGCAGTCTGTACCAACACTTCAATTCACTGTGCGAAGTGAATGGAGTGTTGCTTCACTTTCTAAATGCTGTCGTTTCAGAGAAAATCACTTTCCTTTGAAAGTGCCTTAAGCTACTTACAAGCATTCACCAGAAACTCACATGCGTTTCTCTGAAAGAGAAGCAATCTGTTCCAACACTTCAATTCACTGTGCGAAGTGAATTGAGTGTTGCTTCACTTTCTAAATGCTGTCCTTTCAGAGAAAATCACTTTCCTTTGAAAGTGCCTTAAGCTACTTGCAAGCATTAGGAAGAAACTCACATGCGGTTCTCTGAAAGAGAACCAGTCTATTCCAACACTTCAATTCACTGTGCGAAGTGAATGGAGTGTTGCTTCACTTTCTAAATGCTGTCCTTTCAGAGAAAATCACTTTCCTTTGAAAGTGCCTTAAGCTACTTGCAAGCATTAGGAAGAAACTCATATGCTTTTCTCTGAAAGAGAAGCAGTCTGTTCCAACACTTCAATTTGCTGTGTGAAGTGAATGGAGTGTTGCCTCACTTTCTAAATGCTGTCCTTTCAGAGAAAATCACTTTCCTTTGAAAGTGCCTTAAGCTACTTACAGGCATTCAACAGAAACTCACATGCGTTTCTCTGAAAGAGAAGCAGTCTGTTCCAACACTTCAATTCACTGTGCGAAGTGAATGGAGTGTTGCTTCACTTTCTAAATGCTGTCCTTTCAGAGAAAATCACTTTCCTTTGAAAGTGCCTTAAGCTACTTACAAGCATTCAACAGAAACTCACATGCATTTCTCTGAAAGAGAAGCAGTCTGTTCCAACACTTCAATTCACTGTGCGAAGTGAATGGAGTGTTGCTTCACTTTCTAAATTATGTCCTTTCAGAGAAAATCACTTTCCTTTGAAAGTGCCTTAAGCAACTTGCAAGCATTCACAAGAAACACTAATGCGTTTATATGAAAGAGAAGCACTCTGTTCCAACACTTCAATTCACTGCACGAAGGGAATGGAGTGTTGCTTCACTTTCTAAATGCTGTCCTTTCAGAGAAAATCACTTTCCTTTGAAAGTGCCTTAAGCTACTTACAAGCATTCACCAGAAACTCACATGCGTTTCTCTGAAAGAGAAGCAGTCTGTTCCAACACTTCAATTCACTGTGCGAAGTTAATGGAGTGTTGCTTCACTTTCTAAATGCTGTCCTTTCAGAGAAAATCACTTTCCTTTGAAAGTGCCTTAAGCTACTTGCAAGCATTAGGAAGAAACTCACATGCGTTTCTCTGAAAGAGAAGCAGTCTGTTCCAACACTTCAATTCACTGTGCGAAGTTATTGGAGTGTTGCTTCACTTTCTAAATGCTGTCCTTTCAGAGAAAATCACTTTCCTTTGAAAGTGCCTTAAGCTACTTGCAAGCATTAGGAAGAAACTCACATGCGTTTCTCTGAAAGAGAAGCAGTCTGTTCCAACACTTCAATTCACTGTGCAAAGTGAATGGAGTGTTGCTTCACTTTCTAAACGCTGTTCTTTCAGAGAAAATCACTTTCCTTTGAAAGTGCCTTAAGCTACTTGCAAGCATTAGGAAGAAACTCACATGCGTTTCTCTGAAAGAGAAGCAGTCCGTTCCAACACTTCAATTCACTGTGCGAAGTGAATGGAGTGTTACTTCACTTTCTAAATGCTGTCCTTTCAGAGAAAAATCACTTTTCTTTGAAAGTGCCTTAAGCTACTTGCAAGCATTAGGAAGAAACTCACATGCGTTTCTCTGAAAGAGAAGCAGTCTGTTCCAACACTTCAATTCACTGTGCGAAGTGAATGGAGTGTTGCTTCACTTTCTAAATGCTGTCCTTTCAGAGAAAATCACTTTCCTTTGAAAGTGTCTTAAGCTACTTACAGGCATTCAACAGAAACTCGCATGCGTTTCTCTGAAAGCGAAGCAGTCTGTTCCAACACTTCAATTCACTGTGCGAAGTGAATGGAGTGTTGCTTCACTTTCTAAATGCTGTCCTTTCAGAGAAAATCACTTTCCTTTGAAAGTGCCTTAAGCTACTTACAAGCATTCAACAGAAACTCACATGCATTTCTCTGAAAGAGAAGCAGTCTGTTCCAACACTTCAATTCACTGTGCGAAGTGAATGGAGTGTTGCTTCACTTTCTAAATTATGTCCTTTCAGAGAAAATCACTTTCCTTTGAAAGTGCCTTAAGCAACTTGCAAGCATTCACAAGAAACACTAATGCGTTTATATGAAAGAGAAGCACTCTGTTCCAACACTTCAATTCACTGCACGAAGGGAATGGAGTGTTGCTTCACTTTCTAAATGCTGTCCTTTCAGAGAAAATCACTTTCCTTTGAAAGTGCCTTAAGCTACTTACAAGCATTCAACAGAAACTCACATGCATTTCTCTGAAAGAGAAGCAGTCTGTACCAACACTTCAATTCACTGTGCGAAGTGAATGGAGTGTTGCTTCACTTTCTAAATGCTGTCCTTTCAGAGAAAATCACTTTCCTTTGAAAGTGCCTTAAGCTACTTGCAAGCATTAGGAAGAAACTCACATGCGTTTCTCTGAAAGAGAAGCAGTCTGTTCCAACACTTCAATTCACTGTGCAAAGTGAATGGAGTGTTGCTTCACTTTCTAAACGCTGTTCTTTCAGAGAAAATCACTTTCCTTTGAAAGTGCCTTAAGCTACTTGCAAGCATTAGGAAGAAACTCACATGCGTTTCTCTGAAAGAGAAGCAGTCCGTTCCAACACTTCAATTCACTGTGCGAAGTGAATGGAGTGTTGCTTCACTTTCTAAATGCTGTCCTTTCAGAGAAAATCACTTTCCTTTGAAAGTGCCTTAAGCTACTTGCAAGCATTAGGAAGAAACTCACATGCATTTCTCTGAAAGAGAAGCAGTCCGTTCCAACACTTCAATTCACTGTGCGAAGTGAATGGAGTGTTGCTTCACTTTCTAAATGCTGTCCTTTCAGAGAAAATCACTTTCCTTTGAAAGTGCCTTAAGCTACTTGCAAGCATTAGGAAGAAACTCACATGCGTTTCTCTGAAAGAGAAGCAGTCTGTTCCAACACTTCAATTCACTGTGCGAAGTGAATGGAGTGTTGCTTCACTTTCTAAATGCTGTCCTTTCAGAGAAAATCACTTTCCTTTGAAAGTGCCTTAAGCTACTTGCAAGCATTAGGAAGAAACTCATATGCTTTTCTCTGAAAGAGAAGCAGTCTGTTCCAACACTTCAATTCACTGTGTGAAGTGAATGGAGTGATGCCTCTCTTTCTAAATGCTGTCCTTTCAGAGAAAATCACTTTCCTTTGAAAGTGTCTTTAGCTACTTACAGGCATTAAACAGAAACTCACATGCGTTTCTCTGAAAGCGAAGCATTCTGTTCCAACACTTCAATTCACTGTGCGAAGTGAATGGAGTGTTGCTTCACTTTCTAAATGCTGTCCTTTCAGAGAAAATCACTTTCCTTTGAAAGTGCCTTAAGCTACTTACAAGCCTTCAACAGAAACTCACATGCATTTCTCTGAAAGAGAAGCAGTCTGTTCCAACACTTCAATTCACTGTGCGAAGTGAATGGAGTGTTGCTTCACTTTCTAAATTATGTCCTTTCAGAGAAAATCACTTTCCTTTGAAAGTGCCTTAAGCAACTTGCAAGCATTCACAAGAAACACTAATGCGTTTATATGAAAGAGAAGCACTCTGTTCCAACACTTCAATTCACTGCACGAAGGGAATGGAGTGTTGCTTCACTTTCTAAATGCTGTCCTTTCAGAGAAAATCACTTTCCTTTGAAAGTGCCTTAAGCTACTTACAAGCATTCAACAGAAACTCACATGCATTTCTCTGAAAGAGAAGCAGTCTGTACCAACACTTCAATTCACTGTGCGAAGTGAATGGAGTGTTGCTTCACTTTCTAAATGCTGTCCTTTCAGAGAAAATCACTTTCCTTTGAAAGTGCCTTAAGCTACTTGCAAGCATTAGGAAGAAACTCACATGCGTTTCTCTGAAAGAGAAGCAGTCTGTTCCAACACTTCAATTCACTATGCGAAGTGAATGGAGTGTTGCTTCACTTTCTAAATGCTGTCCTTTCAGAGAAAATCACTTTCCTTTGAAAGTGCCTTAAGCTACTTGCAAGGATTAGGAAGAAACTCACATGCGTTTCTCTGAAAGAGAAGCAGTCTGTTCCAACACTTCAATTCACTGTGCGAAGTGAATGGAGTGTTGCCTCACTTTCTAAATGCTGTCCTTTCTTAGAAAATCACTTTCCATTGAAAGTGCCCAAAACTACTTTCAAGCATTCACAAAAAACTCACATGCGTTTCTCTGAAAGAGAAGCAGTCTGTTCCAACACTTCAATTCACTGTGCGAAGTGAATGGAGTGTTGCTTCACTTTCTAAATGCTGTCCTTTCAGAGAAAATCACTTTCCTTTGAAAGTGCCTTAAGCTACTTGCAAGCATTAGGAAGAAACTCACATGCGTTTCTCTGAAAGAGAAGCAGTCTGTTCCAACACTTCAATTTACTGTGCGAAGTGAATGGAGTGTTGCTTCACTTTCTAAATGCTGTCCTTTCAGAGAAAATCACTTTCCTTTGAAAGTGCCTTAAGCTACTTGCAAGCATTAGGAAGAAACTCACATGCGTTTCTCTGAAAGAGAAGCAGTCCGTTCCAACACTTCAATTCACTGTGCGTAGTGAATGGAGTGTTGCTTCACTTTCTAAATGCTGTCCTTTCAGAGAAAATCACTTTCCTTTGAAAGTGCCTTAAGCTACTTGCAAGCATTAGGAAGAAACTCACATGCGTTTCTCTGAAAGAGAAGCAGTCCGTTCCAACACTTCAATTCACTGTGCGAAGTGAATGGAGTGTTACTTCACTTTCTAAATGCTGTCCTTTCAGAGAAAAATCACTTTTCTTTGAAAGTGCCTTAAGCTACTTGCAAGCATTAGGAAGAAACTCACATGCGTTTCTCTGAAAGAGAAGCAGTCTGTTCCAACACTTCAATTCACTGTGCGAAGTGAATGGAGTGTTGCTTCACTTTCTAAGTGCTGTCCTTTCAGAGAAAATCACTTTCCTTTGAAAGTGTCTTAAGCTACTTACAGGCATTCAACAGAAACTCGCATGCGTTTCTCTGAAAGCGAAGCAGTCTGTTCCAACACTTCAATTCACTGTGCGAAGTGAATGGAGTGTTGCTTCACTTTCTAAATGCTGTCCTTTCAGAGAAAATCACTTTCCTTTGAAAGTGCCTTAAGCTACTTACAAGCATTCAACAGAAACTCACATGCATTTCTCTGAAAGAGAAGCAGTCTGTTCCAACACTTCAATTCACTGTGCGAAGTGAATGGAGTGTTGCTTCACTTTCTAAATTATGTCCTTTCAGAGAAAATCACTTTCCTTTGAAAGTGCCTTAAGCAACTTGCAAGCATTCACAAGAAACACTAATGCGTTTATATGAAAGAGAAGCACTCTGTTCCAACA
This sequence comes from Myodes glareolus, assembly GCF_982192425.1. NCBI lineage: Eukaryota > Metazoa > Chordata > Mammalia > Rodentia > Cricetidae > Myodes > Myodes glareolus. The sequence continues at coordinate 202,874 of NW_028263225.1, forward strand.
CTTCAATTCACTGCACGAAGGGAATGGAGTGTTGCTTCACTTTCTAAATGCTGTCCTTTCAGAGAAAATCACTTTCCTTTGAAAGTGCCTTAAGCTACTTACAAGCATTCAACAGAAACTCACATGCATTTCTCTGAAAGAGAAGCAGTCTGTACCAACACTTCAATTCACTGTGCGAAGTGAATGGAGTGTTGCTTCACTTTCTAAATGCTGTCCTTTCAGAGAAAATCACTTTCCTTTGAAAGTGCCTTAAGCTACTTGCAAGCATTAGGAAGAAACTCACATGCGTTTCTCTGAAAGAGAAGCAGTCTGTTCCAACACTTCAATTCACTGTGCAAAGTGAATGGAGTGTTGCTTCACTTTCTAAACGCTGTTCTTTCAGAGAAAATCACTTTCCTTTGAAAGTGCCTTAAGCTACTTGCAAGCATTAGGAAGAAACTCACATGCGTTTCTCTGAAAGAGAAGCAGTCCGTTCCAACACTTCAATTCACTGTGCGAAGTGAATGGAGTGTTGCTTCACTTTCTAAATGCTGTCCTTTCAGAGAAAATCACTTTCCTTTGAAAGTGCCTTAAGCTACTTGCAAGCATTAGGAAGAAACTCACATGCATTTCTCTGAAAGAGAAGCAGTCCGTTCCAACACTTCAATTCACTGTGCGAAGTGAATGGAGTGTTGCTTCACTTTCTAAATGCTGTCCTTTCAGAGAAAATCACTTTCCTTTGAAAGTGCCTTAAGCTACTTGCAAGCATTAGGAAGAAACTCACATGCGTTTCTCTGAAAGAGAAGCAGTCTGTTCCAACACTTCAATTCACTGTGCGAAGTGAATGGAGTGTTGCTTCACTTTCTAAATGCTGTCCTTTCAGAGAAAATCACTTTCCTTTGAAAGTGCCTTAAGCTACTTGCAAGCATTAGGAAGAAACTCATATGCTTTTCTCTGAAAGAGAAGCAGTCTGTTCCAACACTTCAATTCACTGTGTGAAGTGAATGGAGTGATGCCTCTCTTTCTAAATGCTGTCCTTTCAGAGAAAATCACTTTCCTTTGAAAGTGTCTTAAGCTACTTACAGGCATTAAACAGAAACTCACATGCGTTTCTCTGAAAGCGAAGCATTCTGTTCCAACACTTCAATTCACTCTGCGAAGTGAATGGAGTGTTGCTTCACTTTCTAAATGCTGTCCTTTCAGAGAAAATCACTTTCCTTTGAAAGTGCCTTAAGCTACTTACAAGCCTTCAACAGAAACTCACATGCATTTCTCTGAAAGAGAAGCAGTCTGTTCCAACACTTCAATTCACTGTGCGAAGTGAATGGAGTGTTGCTTCACTTTCTAAATTATGTCCTTTCAGAGAAAATCACTTTCCTTTGAAAGTGCCTTAAGCAACTTGCAAGCATTCACAAGAAACACTAATGCGTTTATATGAAAGAGAAGCACTCTGTTCCAACACTTCAATTCACTGCACGAAGGGAATGGAGTGTTGCTTCACTTTCTAAATGCTGTCCTTTCAGAGAAAATCACTTTCCTTTGAAAGTGCCTTAAGCTACTTACAAGCATTCAACAGAAACTCACATGCATTTCTATGAAAGAGAAGCAGTCTGTACCAACACTTCAATTCACTGTGCGAAGTGAATGGAGTGTTGCTTCACTTTCTAAATGCTGTCCTTTCAGAGAAAATCACTTTCTTTGAAAGTGCCTTAAGCTACTTGCAAGCATTAGGAAGAAACTCATATGCTTTTCTCTGAAAGAGAAGCAGTCTGTTCCAACACTTCAATTCACTGTGTGAAGTGAATGGAGTGATGCCTCTCTTTCTAAATGCTGTCCTTTCAGAGAAAATCACTTTCCTTTGAAAGTGTCTTAAGCTACTTACAGGCATTAAACAGAAACTCACATGCGTTTCTCTGAAAGCGAAGCATTCTGTTCCAACACTTCAATTCACTCTGCGAAGTGAATGGAGTGTTGCTTCACTTTCTAAATGCTGTCCTTTCAGAGAAAATCACTTTCCTTTGAAAGTGCCTTAAGCTACTTACAAGCCTTCAACAGAAACTCACATGCATTTCTCTGAAAGAGAAGCAGTCTGTTCCAACACTTCAATTCACTGTGCGAAGTGAATGGAGTGTTGCTTCACTTTCTAAATTATGTCCTTTCAGAGAAAATCACTTTCCTTTGAAAGTGCCTTAAGCAACTTGCAAGCATTCACAAGAAACACTAATGCGTTTATATGAAAGAGAAGCACTCTGTTCCAACACTTCAATTCACTGCACGAAGGGAATGGAGTGTTGCTTCACTTTCTAAATGCTGTCCTTTCAGAGAAAATCACTTTCCTTTGAAAGTGCCTTAAGCTACTTACAAGCATTCAACAGAAACTCACATGCATTTCTCTGAAAGAGAAGCAGTCTGTACCAACACTTCAATTCACTGTGCGAAGTGAATGGAGTGTTGCTTCACTTTCTAAATGCTGTCCTTTCAGAGAAAATCACTTTCCTTTGAAAGTGCCTTAAGCTACTTGCAAGCATTAGGAAGAAACTCACATGCGTTTCTCTGAAAGAGAAGCAGTCTGTTCCAACACTTCAATTCACTATGCGAAGTGAATGGAGTGTTGCTTCACTTTCTAAATGCTGTCCTTTCAGAGAAAATCACTTTCCTTTGAAAGTGCCTTAAGCTACTTGCAAGGATTAGGAAGAAACTCACATGCGTTTCTCTGAAAGAGAAGCAGTCTGTTCCAACACTTCAATTCACTGTGCGAAGTGAATGGAGTGTTGCCTCACTTTCTAAATGCTGTCCTTTCTTAGAAAATCATTTTCCATTGAAAGTGCCCAAAACTACTTTCAAGCATTCACAAAAAACTCACATGCGTTTCTCTGAAAGAGAAGCAGTCTGTTCCAACACTTCAATTCACTGTGCGAAGTGAATGGAGTGTTGCTTCACTTTCTAAATGCTGTCCTTTCAGAGAAAATCACTTTCCTTTGAAAGTGCCTTAAGCTCCTTGCAAGCATTAGGAAGAAACTCACATGCGTTTCTCTGAAAGAGAAGCAGTCTGTTCCAACACTTCAATTTACTGTGCGAAGTGAATGGAGTGTTGCTTCACTTTCTAAATGCTGTCCTTTCAGAGAAAATCACTTTCCTTTGAAAGTGCCTTAAGCTACTTGCAAGCATTAGGAAGAAACTCACATGCGTTTCTCTGAAAGAGAAGCAGTCCGTTCCAACACTTCAATTCACTGTGCGTAGTGAATGGAGTGTTGCTTCACTTTCTAAATGCTGTCCTTTCAGAGAAAATCACTTTCCTTTGAAAGTGCCTTAAGCTACTTGCAAGCATTAGGAAGAAACTCACATGCGTTTCTCTGAAAGAGAAGCAGTCCGTTCCAACACTTCAATTCACTGTGCGAAGTGAATGGAGTGTTACTTCACTTTCTAAATGCTGTCCTTTCAGAGAAAAATCACTTTTCTTTGAAAGTGCCTTAAGCTACTTGCAAGCATTAGGAAGAAACTCACATGCGTTTCTCTGAAAGAGAAGCAGTCTGTTCCAACACTTCAATTCACTGTGCGAAGTGAATGGAGTGTTGCTTCACTTTCTAAATGCTGTCCTTTCAGAGAAAATCACTTTCCTTTGAAAGTGTCTTAAGCTACTTACAGGCATTCAACAGAAACTCGCATGCGTTTCTCTGAAAGCGAAGCAGTCTGTTCCAACACTTCAATTCACTGTGCGAAGTGAATGGAGTGTTGCTTCACTTTCTAAATTATGTCCTTTCAGAGAAAATCACTTTCCTTTGAAAGTGCCTTAAGCAACTTGCAAGCATTCACAAGAAACACTAATGCGTTTATATGAAAGAGAAGCACTCTGTTCCAACACTTCAATTCACTGCACGAAGGGAATGGAGTGTTGCTTCACTTTCTAAATGCTGTCCTTTCAGAGAAAATCACTTTCCTTTGAAAGTGCCTTAAGCTACTTACAAGCATTCAACAGAAACTCACATGCATTTCTCTGAAAGAGAAGCAGTCTGTACCAACACTTCAATTCACTGTGCGAAGTGAATGGAGTGTTGCTTCACTTTCTAAATGCTGTCCTTTCAGAGAAAATCACTTTCCTTTGAAAGTGCCTTAAGCTACTTGCAAGCATTAGGAAGAAACACACATGCGTTTCTCTGAAAGAGAAGCAGTCTGTTCCAACACTTCAATTCACTGTGCGAAGTGAATGGAGTGTTGCTTCACTTTCTAAATGCTGTCCTTTCAGAGAAAATCACTTTCCTTTGAAAGTGCCTTAAGCAACTTGCAAGCATTCACAAGAAACACTAATGCGTTTATATGAAAGAGAAGCACTCTGTTCCAACACTTCAATTCACTGCACGAAGGGAATGGAGTGTTGCTTCACTTTCTAAATGCTGTCCTTTCAGAGAAAATCACTTTCCTTTGAAAGTGCCTTAAGCTACTTACAAGCATTCAACAGAAACTCACATGCATTTCTCTGAAAGAGAAGCAGTCTGTACCAACACTTCAATTCACTGTGCGAAGTGAATGGAGTGTTGCTTCACTTTCTAAATACTGTCGTTTCAGAGAAAATCACTTTCCTTTGAAAGTGCCTTAAGCTACTTACAAGCATTCACCAGAAACTCACATGCGTTTCTCTGAAAGAGAAGCAATCTGTTCCAACACTTCAATTCACTGTGCGAAGTGAATTGAGTGTTGCTTCACTTTCTAAATGCTGTCCTTTCAGAGAAAATCACTTTCCTTTGAAAGTGCCTTAAGCTACTTGCAAGCATTAGGAAGAAACTCAAATGCGGTTCTCTGAAAGAGAACCAGTCTGTTCCAACACTTCAATTCACTATGCGAAGTGAATGGAGTGTTGCTTCACTTTCTAAATGCTGTCCTTTCAGAGAAAATCACTTTCCTTTGAAAGTGCCTTAAGCTACTTGCAAGCATTAGGAAGAAACTCATATGCTTTTCTCTGAAAGAGAAGCAGTCTGTTCCAACACTTCAATTTGCTGTGTGAAGTGAATGGAGTGTTGCCTCACTTTCTAAATGCTGTCCTTTCAGAGAAAATCACTTTCCTTTGAAAGTGCCTTAAGCTACTTACAGGCATTCAACAGAAACTCACATGCGTTTCTCTGAAAGAGAAGCAGTCTGTTCCAACACTTCAATTCACTGTGCGAAGTGAATGGAGTGTTGCTTCACTTTCTAAATGCTGTCCTTTCAGAGAAAATCACTTTCCTTTGAAAGTGCCTTAAGCTACTTACAAGCATTCAACAGAAACTCACATGCATTTCTCTGAAAGAGAAGCAGTCTGTTCCAACACTTCAATTCACTGTGCGAAGTGAATGGAGTGTTGCTTCACTTTCTAAATTATGTCCTTTCAGAGAAAATCACTTTCCTTTGAAAGTGCCTTAAGCAACTTGCAAGCATTCACAAGAAACTCTAATGCGTTTATATGAAAGAGAAGCAGTCTGTTCCAACACTTCAATTCAGTGTGCGAAGTGAATGGAGTGTTGCCTCACTTTCTAAATGCTGTCCTTTCAGAGAAAATCACTTTCCTTTGAAAGTGCCTTAAGCTACTTGCAAGCATTAGGAAGAAACTCACATGCATTTCTCTGAAAGAGAAGCAGTCCGTTCCAACACTTCAATTCACTGTGCGAAGTGAATGGAGTGTTGCTTCACTTTCTAAATGCTGTCCTTTCAGAGAAAATCACTTTCCTTTGAAAGTGCCTTAAGCTACTTGCAAGCATTAGGAAGAAACTCACATGCGTTTCTCTGAAAGAGAAGCAGTCTGTTCCAACACTTCAATTCACTATGCGAAGTGAATGGAGTGTTGCTTCACTTTCTAAATGCTGTCCTTTCAGAGAAAATCACTTTCCTTTGAAAGTGCCTTAAGCTACTTGCAATCATTAGGAAGAAACTCATATGCTTTTCTCTGAAAGAGAAGCAGTCTGTTCCAACACTTCAATTCACTGTGTGAAGTGAATGGAGTGTTGCCTCACTTTCTAAATGCTGTCCTTTCAGAGAAAATCACTTTCCTTTGAAAGTGCCTTAAGCTACTTACAGGCATTCAACAGAAACTCACATGCGTTTCTCTGAAAGAGAAGCAGTCTGTTCCAACACTTCAATTCACTGTGCGAAGTGAATGGAGTGTTGCTTCACTTTCTAAATGCTGTCCTTTCAGAGAAAATCACTTTCCTTTGAAAGTGCCTTAAGCTACTTACAAGCATTCAACAGAAACTCACATGCATTTCTCTGAAAGAGAAGCAGTCTGTTCCAACACTTCAATTCACTGTGCGAAGTGAATGGAGTGTTGCTTCACTTTCTAAATTATGTCCTTTCAGAGAAAATCACTTTCCTTTGAAAGTGCCTTAAGCAACTTGCAAGCATTCACAAGAAACACTAATGCGTTTATATGAAAGAGAAGAACAATGTTCCAACACTTCAATTCACTTCACGAAGGGAATGGAGTGTTGCTTCACTTTCTAAATGCTGTCCTTTCAGAGAAAATCACTTTCCTTTGAAAGTGCCTTAAGCTACTTACAAGCATTCACCAGAAACTCACATGCGTTTCTCTGAAAGAGAAGCACTCTGTTCCAACACTTCAACTCACTGCACGAAGGGAATGGAGTGTTGCTTCACTTTCTAAATGCTGTCCTTTCAGAGAAAATCACTTTCCTTTGAAAGTGCCTTAAGCTACTTACAAGCATTCACCAGAAACTCACATGCGTTTCTCTGAAAGAGAAGCAGTCTGTTCCAACAGTTCAATTCACTGTGCGAAGTTAATGGAGTGTTGCTTCACTTTCTAAATGCTGTCCTTTCAGAGAAAATCACTTTCCTTTGATAGTGCCTTAAGCTAATTGCAAGCATTAGGAAGAAACTCATATGCGTTTCTCTGAAAGAGAAGCAGTCTGTTCCAACAGTTCAATTCACTGGGCGAATTGAATTTAGTGTTGCCTCACTTTCTAAATGCTGTCCTTTCAGAGAAAATCACTTTCCTTTGAAAGTGCCTTAAGCTACTTACAAGCATTCATAAAAAACTCACATGCGTTTCTTTTAAAGAGAAGCAGTCTGTTCCAACACTTCAATTCACTGTGCGAAGTGAATGGAGTGTTGCTTCACTTTCTAAATGCTGTCCTTTCAGAGAAAATCACTTTCCTTTGAAAGTGCCTTAAGTTACTTGCAAGCATTCACAAGAAACTCACATGCGTTTCTCTGAAAGAGAAGCAGTCTGTTCCAACACTTCAATTCACTGTGCGAAGTGAATGGAGTGTTGCTTCACTTTCTAAATGCTGTCCTTTCAGAGAAAATCACTTTCCTTTGAAAGTGCCTTAAGCTACATGCAAGCATTAGGAAGAAACTCACATGCGTTTCTCTGAAAGAGAAGCAGTCTGTTCCAACACTTCAATTCACTGTGCGAAGTGAATGGAGTGTTGCCTCACTTTCTAAATGCTGTCCTTTCAGAGAAAATCACTTTCCATTGAAAGTGCCTTAAACTACTTTCAAGCATTCACAAAAAACTCACATGCGTTTCTCTGAAAGAGAAGCAGTCTGTTCCAACACTTCAATTCACTGTGCGAAGTGAATGGAGTGTTGCTTCACTTTCTAAATGCTGTCCTTTCAGAGAAAATCACTTTCCTTTGAAAGTGCCTTAAGCTACTTGCAAGCATTCACAAGAAACACTAATGCGTTTCTATGAAAGAGAAGTAGTCTGTTCCAACACTTCAATTCATTGCGTGAAGGGAATGGAGTGTTGCTTTACTTTCTAAATGCTGTCCTTTCAGAGAAAATCACTTTCCTTTTAAAGAGCCTTAAGCTACTTACAAGCATTCAACAGAAACTCACATGCATTTCTCTGAAAGAGAAGCAGTCTGCTCCAACACTTCAATTCACTGTACAAAGTGAATGGAGTGTTGCTTCACTTTCTAAATGCTGTCCTTTCAGAGAAAATCACTTTCCTTTGAAAGTGCCTTAAGCTACTTACAAGCCTAAACCAGAAACTCACATGCGTTTCTCTGAAAGAGAAGCAGTCTGTTCCAATACTTCAATTCACTGTGCGAAGTGAATGGAGTGTTGCTTCACTTTCTAAATGCTGTCGTTTCAGAGAAAATCACTTTCCTTTGAAAGTGCCTTAAGCTACTTACAAGCATTCTCCAGAAACTCACATGCGTTTCTCTGAAAGAGAAGCAGTCTGTTCCAACACTTCAATTCACTGTGTGAAGTGAATGGAGTGTTGCTTCAGTTTCTAAATGCTGTCCTTTCAGAGAAAATCACTTTCCTTTGAAAGTGCCTTAAGCTACTTACAAGCATTCACCAGAAACTCACATGCGTTTCTCTGAAAGAGAAGCAGTCTGTTCCAAAACTTCAATTCACTGTGCGAAGTGAATGGAGTGTTGCTTCACTTTCTAAATTATGTCCTTTCAGAGAAAATCACTTTCCTTTGAAAGTGCCTTAAGCTACTTGCAAGCATTAGGAAGAAACTCACATACGTTTCTCTGAAAGAGAAGCAGTCTGTTCCAACACTTCAATTCACTGTGCGAAGTGAATGGAGTGTTGCTTCACTTTCTAAATGCTGTTCTTTCAGAGAAAATCACTTTTCTTTGAAATTGCCTTAAGCTACTTGCAAGCATTAGGAAGAAACTCACATGCGTTTCTCTGAAAGTGAAGCAGTCCGTTCCAACACTTCAATTCACTGTGCGAAGTGAATGGAGTGTTGCTTCACTTTCTAAATGCTGTCCTTTCAGAGAAAATCACTTTCCTTTGAAAGTGCCTTAAGCTACTTACAAGCATTCAACAGAAACTCACATGCATTTCTCTGAAAGAGAAGCAGTCTGTTCCAACACTTCAATTCACTGTGCGAAGTGAATGGAGTGTTGCTTCACTTTCTAAATTATGTCCTTTCAGAGAAAATCACTTTCCTTTGAAAGTGCCTTAAGCAACTTGCAAGCATTCACAAGAAACACTAATGCGTTTATATGAAAGAGAAGCAGTCTGTTCCAACACTTCAATTCACTGCACGAAGGGAATGGAGTGTTGCTTCACTTTCTAAATGCTGTCCTTTCAGAGAAAATCACTTTCCTTTGAAAGTGCCTTAAGCTACTTACAAGCATTCACCAGAAACTCACATGCCTTTCTCTGAAAGAGAAGCAGTCTGTTCCAACACTTCAATTCAATGTGCGAAGTGAATGGAGTGTTGCTTCACTTTCTAAATGCTGTCCTTTCAGAGAAAATCACTTTCCTTTGAAAGTGCCTTAAGCTACTTGCAAGCATTAGGAAGAAACTCACATGCGTTTCTCTGAAAGAGAAGCAGTCTGTTCCAACACTTCAATTCACTGTGCGAAGTGAATGGAGTGTTGCCTCACTTTCTAAATGCTGTCCTTTCAGAGAAAATCACTTTCCTTTGAAAGTGGCTTAAACTAGTTTCAAGCATTCATAAAAAACTTACATACGTTTCTCTGAAAGAGAAGCAGTCTGTTCCAACACTTCAATTCACTGTGCGAAGTGAATGGAGTGTTGCTTCACTTTCTAAATGCTGTCCTTTCAGAGAAAATCACTTTCCTTTGATAGTGCCTTAAGCTACTTGCAAGCATTAGGAAGAAACTCACATGCGTTTCTCTGAAAGAGATGCAGTCTGTTCCACCACTTCAATTCACTGTGCGAAGTGAATGGAGTGTTGCCTCACTTTCTAAATGCTGTCCTTACAGAGAAAATCACTTTCCTTTGAAAGTGCCTTAAGCTACTAACAAGCATTTAACAGAAACTCACATGCGTTTCTCTGAAAGAGAAGCAGTCTGTTCCAACACTTCAATTCATTGCGCGAAGGGAATGGAGTGTTGCTTTACTTTCTAAATGCTGTCCTTTCAGAGAAAATCACTTTCCTTTAAAAGAGCCTTAAGCTACTTACAAGCATTCAACAGAAACTCACATGCATTTCTCTGAAAGAGAAGCAGTCTGCTCCAACACTTCAATTCACTGTACAAAGTGAATGGAGTGTTGCTTCACTTTCTAAATGCTGTCCTTTCAGAGAAAATCACTTTCCTTTGAAAGTGCCTTAAGCAAGTTGCAAGCATTCACAAGAAACACTAATGCGTTTCTATGAAAGAGAAGCACTCTGTTCCAACACTTCAATTCAATGCACGAAGGGAATGGAGTGTTGCTTCACTTTCTACATGCTGTCCTTTCAGAGAAAATCACTTTCCTTTGAAAGTGCCTTAAGCTACTTACAAGCATTCACCAGAAACTCACATGCGTTTCTGTGAAAGAGAAGCAGTCTGGTCCAACACTTCAATTCACTGTGCGAAGTGAATGGAGTGTTGCTTCACTTTCTAAATGCTGTCCTTTCAGAGAAAATCACTTTCCTTTGAAAGTGCCTTAAGCTACTTACAAGCCTAAACCAGAAACTCACATGCGTTTCTCTGAAAGAGAAGCAGTCTGTTACAATACTTCAATTCACTGTGCGAAGTGAATGGAGTGTTGCTTCACTTTCTAAATGCTGTCGTTTCAGAGAAAATCACTTTCCTTTGATAGTGCCTTAAGCTACTTACAAGCATTCACCAGAAACTCACATGCGTTTCTCTGAAAGAGAAGCAGTCTGTTCCAACACTTCAATTCACTGTGTGGAGTGAATGGAGTGTTGCTTCAGTTTCTAAATGCTGTCCTTTCAGAGAAAATCACTTTCCTTTGAAAGTGCCTTAAGTTACTTACAAGCATTCACCAGAAACTCACATGCGTTTCTCTGAAAGAGAAGCAGTCTGTTCCAACACTTCAATTCACTGTGCGAAGTGAATGGAGTGTTGCTTCACTTTCTAAATTATGTCCTTTCAGAGAAAATCACTTTCCTTTGAAAGTGCCTTAAGCTACTTGCAAGCATTAGGAAGAAACTCACATACGTTTCTCTGAAAGAGAAGCAGTCAGTTCCAACACTTCAATTCACTGTGCGAAGTGAATGGAGTGTTGCTGCACTTTCTAAATGCTGTTCTTTCAGAGAAAATCACTTTTCTTTGAAATTGCCTTAAGCTACTTGCAAGCATTAGGAAGAAACTCACATGCGTTTCTCTGAAAGTGAAGCAGTCCGTTCCAACACTTCAATTCACTGTGCGAAGTGAATGGAGTGTTGCTTCACTTTCTAAATGCTGTCGTTTCAGAGAAAATCACTTTCCTTTGAAAGTGCCTTAAGCTACTTACAAGCATTCACCAGAAACTCACATGCGTTTCTCTGAAAGAGAAGCAATCTGTTCCAACACTTCAATTCACTGTGCGAAGTGAATTGAGTGTTGCTTCACTTTCTAAACGCTGTCCTTTCAGAGAAAATCACTTTCCTTTGAAAGTGCCTTAAGCTACTTGCAAGCATTAGGAAGAAACTCACATGCGTTTCTCTGAAAGAGAAGCAGTCTGTTCCAACACTTCAATTCACTGTGCGAAGTGAATGGAGTGTTGCTTTACTTTCTAAATGCTGTCCTTTCAGAGAAAATCACTTTCCTTTGAAAGTGCCTTAAGCTACTTGCAAGCATTAGGAAGAAACTCATATGCTTTTCTCTGAAAGAGAAGCAGTCTGTTCCAACACTTCAATTCACTGTGTGAAGTGAATGGAGTGTTGCCTCACTTTCTAAATACTGTCCTTTCAGAGAAAATCACTTTCCTTTGAAAGTGCCTTAAGCTACTTACAGGCATTCAACAGAAACTCACATGCGTTTCTCTGAAAGAGAAGCAGTCTGTTCCAACACTTCAATTCACTGTGCGAAGTGAATGGAGTGTTGCTTCACTTTCTAAATGCTGTCCTTTCAGAGAAAATCACTTTCCTTTGAAAGTGCCTTAAGCTACTTACAAGCATTCAACAGAAACTCACATGCATTTCTCTGAAAGAGAAGCAGTCTGTTCCAACACTTCAATTCACTGTGCGAAGTGAATGGAGTGTTGCTTTACTTTCTAAATTATGTCCTTTCAGAGAAAATCACTTTCCTTTGAAAGTGCCTTAAGAAACTTGCAAGCATTCACAAGAAACACTAATGCGTTTATATGAAAGAGAAGCAGTCTGTTCCAACACTTCAATTCACTGCACGAAGGGAATGGAGTGTTGCTTCACTTTCTAAATGCTGTCCTTTCAGAGAAAATCACTTTCCTTTGAAAGTGCCTTAAGCTACTTACAAGCATTCACCAGAAACTCACATGCGTTTCTCTGAAAGAGAAGCAGTCTGTTCCAACACTTCAATTCAATGTGCGAAGTGAATGGAGTGTTGCTTCACTTTCTAAATGCTGTCCTTTCAGAGAAAATCACTTTCCTTTGAAAGTGCCTTAAGCTACTTGCAAGCATTAGGAAGAAACTCACATGCGTTTCTCTGAAAGAGAAGCAGTCTGTTCCAACACTTCAATTCACTGTGCGAAGTGAATAGAGTGTTGCCTCACTTTCTAAATGCTGTCCTTTCAGAGAAAATCACTTTCCTTTGAAAGTGCCTTAAACTAGTTTCAAGCATTCATAAAAAACTCACATACGTTTCTCTGAAAGAGAAGCAGTCTGTTCCAACACTTCAATTCACTGTGCGAAGTGAATGGAGTGTTGCTTCACTTTCTAAATGCTGTCCTTTCAGAGAAAATCACTTTCCTTTGATAGTGCCTTAAGCTACTTGCAAGCATTAGGAAGAAACTCACATGCGTTTCTCTGAAAGAGAAGCAGTCTGTTCCACCACTTCAATTCACTGTGCGAAGTGAATGGAGTGTTGCCTCACTTTCTAAATGCTGTCCTTTCAGAGAAAATCACTTTCCTTTGAAAGTGCCTTAAACTACTAACAAGCATTTAACAGAAACTCACATGCGTTTCTCTGAAAGAGAAGCAGTCTGTTCCAACACTTCAATTCACTGTGCGAAGTGAATGGAGTGTTGCTTCACTTTCTAAATGCTGTTCTTTCAGAGAAAATCACTTTCCTTTGAAAGTGCCTTAAGCTACTTGCAAGCATTAGGAAGAAACTCACATGCGTTTCTCTGAAAAAGAAGCAGTCCGTTCCAACACTTCAATTCACTGTGCGAAGTGAATGGAGTGTTGCTTCACTTTCTAAATGCTGTCCTTTCAGAGAAAATCACTTTCCTTTGAAAGTGCCTTAAGCTACTTGCAAGCATTAGGAAGAAACTCACATGCGTTTCTCTGAAAGAGAAGCAGTCTGTTCCAACACTTCAATTCACTGTGCGAAGTGAATGGAGTGTTGCCTCACTTTCTAAATGCTGTCCTTTCAGAGAAAATCACTTTCCTTTGAAAGTGCCTTAAGCTACTTACAAGCATTTAACAGAAACTCACATGCGTTTCTCTGAAAGAGAAGCAGTCTGTTCCAACACTTCAATTCACTGTGCGAAGTGAATGGAGTGTTGCTTCACTTTCTAAATGCTGTTCTTTCAGAGAAAATCACTTTCCTTTGAAAGTGCCTTAAGCTACTTGCAAGCATTAGCAAGAAACTCACATGCGTTTCTCTGAAAGAGAAGCAGTCCGTTCCAACACTTCAATTCACTGTGCAAAGTGAATGGAGTGTTGCTTCACTTTCTAATTGCTGTCCTTTCAGAGAAAATCACTTTCCTTTGAAAGTGCCTTAAGCTACTTGAAAGCATTAGGAAGAAACTCACATGCGTTTCTCTGAAAGAGAAGCATTCTGTTCCAACACTTCAATTCACTGCGCGAAGTGAATGGAGTGTTGCTTCACTTTCTAAATGCTGTCCTTTCAGAGAAAATCCCTTTCCTTTGAATGTGCCTTCAGCTACTTACAAGCATTCACCAGAAACTCACACGCATTTCTCTGAAAGAGAAGCAATCTGTTCCAACACTTCAATTCTCTGTGCGAAGTGAATGGAGTGTTGCTTCACTTTCTAAATGCTGTCCTTTCAGAGAAAATCACTTTCTTTTGAAAGTGCCTTATGCTACTTGCAAGCATTCACAAGAAACACTAATGCGTTTCTATGAAAGAGAAGCAGTCTGTTCCAACACTTCAATTCACTGTGCGAAGTGAAAGGAGTGTTGCTTCACTTTCTAAATGCTGTCCTTTCAGAGAAAATCACTTTCATTTGAAAGTGCCTTAAACTACTTTCAAGCATTCACAAAAAACTCACATGCGTTTCTCTTAAAGAGAAGCTGTCTGTTCCAACACTTCAATTCACTGTGCGAAGTGAATGGAGTTTTGCTTCAGTTTCTAAATGCTGTCCTTTCAGAGAAAATCACTTTCCTTTGAAAGTGCCTTAAGCTACTTACAGGCATTCACCAGAAACTCACATGCATTTCTCTGAAAGAGAAGCAATCTGTTCCAACACTTCAATTCTCTGTGCGAAGTGAATGGAGTGTTGCTTCACTTTCTAAATGCTGTCCTTTCAGAGAAAATCCCTTTCCTTTGAATGTGCCTTAAGCTACTTACAAGCATTCAACAGAAACTCACATGCATTTCTCTGAAAGAGAAGCAATCTGTTCCAAAACTTCAATTCTCTGTGCGAAGTGAATGGAGTGTTGCTTCACTTTCTAAATGCTGTCCTTTCAGAGAAAATCACTTTCCTTTGAAAGTGCCTTAAGCTACTTGCAAGCATTCACAAGAAACACTAATGCGTTTCTATGAAAGAGAAGTAGTCTGTTCCAACACTTCAATTCATTGCGCGAAGGGAATGGAGTGTTGCTTTACTTTCTAAATGCTGTCCTTTCAGAGAAAATCACTTTCCTTTTAAAGAGCCTTAAGCTACTTACAAGCATTCAACAGAAACTCACATGCATTTCTCTGAAAGAGAAGCAGTCTGCTCCAACACTTCAATTCACTGTACAAAGTGAATGGAGTGTTGCTTCACTTTCTAAATGCTGTCCTTTCAGAGAAAATCACTTTCCTTTGAAAGAGCCTTAAGCAAGTTGCAAGCATTCACAAGAAACACTAATGCGTTTCTATGAAAGAGAAGCACTCTGTTCCAACACTTCAATTCAATGCACGAAGGGAATGGAGTGTTGCTTCACTTTCTACATGCTGCCCTTTCAGAGAAAATCACTTTCCTTTGAAAGTGCCTTAAGCTACTTACAAGCATTCACCAGAAACTCACATGCGTTTCTGTGAAAGAGAAGCAGTCTGGTCCAACACTTCAATTCACTGTGCGAAGTGAATGGAGTGTTGCTTCACTTTCTAAATGCTGTCCTTTCAGAGAAAATCACTTTCCTTTGAAAGTGCCTTAAGCTACTTACAAGCCTAAACCAGAAACTCACATGCGTTTCTCTGAAAGAGAAGCAGTCTGTTACAATACTTCAATTCACTGTGCGAAGTGAATGGAGTGTTGCTTCACTTTCTAAATGCTGTCGTTTCAGAGAAAATCACTTTCCTTTGAAAGTGCCTTAAGCTACTTACAAGCATTCACCAGAAACTCACATGCGTTTCTCTGAAAGAGAAGCAGTCTGTTCCAACACTTCAATTCACTGTGTGAAGTGAATGGAGTGTTGCTTCAGTTTCTAAATGCTGTCCTTTCAGAGAAAATCACTTTCCTTTGCAAGTGCCTTAAGCTACTTACAAGCATTCACCAGAAACTCACATGCGTTTCTCTGAAAGAGAAGCAGTCTGTTCCAACACTTCAATTCACTGTGCGAAGTGAATGGAGTGTTGCTTCACTTTCTAAATTATGTCCTTTCAGAGAAAATCACTTTCCTTTGAAAGTGCCTTAAGCTACTTGCAAGCATTAGGAAGAAACTCACATACGTTTCTCTGAAAGAGAAGCAGTCTGTTCCAACACTTCAATTCACTGTGCGAAGTGAATGGAGTGTTGCTTCACTTTCTAAATGCTGTTCTTTCAGAGAAAATCACTTTTCTTTGAAATTGCCTTAAGCTACTTGCAAGCATTAGGAAGAAACTCACATGCGTTTCTCTGAAAGTGAAGCAGTCCGTTCCAACACTTCAATTCACTGTGCGAAGTGAATGGAGTGTTGCTTCACTTTCTAAATGCTGTCTTTTCAGAGAAAATCACTTTCCTTTGAAAGTGCCTTAAGCTACTTACAAGCATTCACCAGAAACTCACATGCGTTTCTCTGAAAGAGAAGCAATCTGTTCCAACACTTCAATTCACTGTGCGAAGTGAATTGAGTGTTGCTTCACTTTCTAAACCCTGTCCTTTCAGAGAAAATCACTTTCCTTTGAAAGTGCCTTAAGCTACTTGCAAGCATTAGGAAGAAACTCACATGCGTTTCTCTGAAAGACAAGCAGTCTGTTCCAACACTTCAATTCACTGTGCGAAGTGAATGGAGTGTTGCTTTACTTTCTAAATGCTGTCCTTTCAGAGAAAATCACTTTCCTTTGAAAGTGACTTAAGCTACTTGCAAGCATTAGGAAGAAACTCATATGCTTTTCTCTGAAAGAGAAGCAGTCTGTTCCAACACTTCAATTCACTGTGTGAAGTGAATGGAGTGTTGCCTCACTTTCTAAATACTGTCCTTTCAGAGAAAATAACTTTCCTTTGAAAGTGCCTTAAGCTAC
Source organism: Myodes glareolus (assembly GCF_982192425.1). Lineage (NCBI taxonomy): Eukaryota > Metazoa > Chordata > Mammalia > Rodentia > Cricetidae > Myodes > Myodes glareolus. The sequence goes on from NW_028263225.1 coordinate 219,292, forward strand.
TTACAGGCATTCAACAGAAACTCACATGCGTTTCTCTGAAAGAGAAGCAGTCTGTTCCAACACTTCAATTCACTGTGCGAAGTGAATGGAGTGTTGCTTCACTTTCTAAATGCTGTCCTTTCAGAGAAAATCACTTTCCTTTGAAAGTGCCTTAAGCTACTTACAAGCATTCAACAGAAACTCACATGCATTTCTCTGAAAGAGAAGCAGTCTGTTCCAACACTTCAATTCACTGTGCGAAGTGAATGGAGTGTTGCTTCACTTTCTAAATTATGTCCTTTCAGAGAAAATCACTTTCCTTTGAAAGTGCCTTAAGCAACGTGCAAGCATTCACAAGAAACACTAATGCGTTTATATGAAAGAGAAGCAGTCTGTTCCAACACTTCAATTCACTGCACGAAGGGAATGGAGTGTTGCTTCACTTTCTAAATGCTGTCCTTTCAGAGAAAATCACTTTCCTTTGAAAGTGCCTTAAGCTACTTACAAGCATTCACAAGAAAGTCACATCTGTTTCTCTGAAACGAAAGCAGTCTGTTCCAACACTTCAATTCACTGCACGAAGGGAATGGAGTGTTGCTTCACTTTCTAAATGCTGTCCTTTCAGAGAAAATCACTTTCCTTTGAAAGTGCCTTAAGCTACTTACAAGCATTCACCAGAAACTCACATGCGTTTCTCTGAAAGAGAAGCAGTCTGTTCCAACACTTCAATTCAATGTGCGAAGTGAATGGAATGTTGCTTCACTTTCTAAATGCTGTCCTTTCAGAGAAAATCACTTTCCTTTGAAAGTGCCTTAAGCTACTTGCAAGCATTAGGAAGAAACTCACATGCGTTTCTCTGAAAGAGAAGCATTCTGTTCCAACACTTCAATTCACTGCGCGAAGTGAATGGAGTGTTGCTTCACTTTCTAAATGCTGTCCTTTCAGAGAAAATCCCTTTCCTTTGAATGTGCCTTCAGCTACTTACAAGCATTCACCAGAAACTCACATGCATTTCTCTGAAAGAGAAGCAATCTGTTCCAACACTTCAATTCTCTGTGCGAAGTGAATGGAGTGTTGCTTCACTTTCTAAATGCTGTCCTTTCAGAGAAAATCACTTTCTTTTGAAAGTGCCTTAAGCTACTTGCAAGCATTCACAAGAAACACTAATGCGTTTCTATGAAAGAGAAGCAGTCTGTTCCAACACTTCAATTCACTGTGCGAAGTGAATGGAGTGTTGCTTCACTTTCTAAATGCTGTCCTTTCAGAGAAAATCACTTTCATTTGAAAGTGCCTTAAACTACTTTCAAGCATTCACAAAAAACTCACATGCGTTTCTCTTAAAGAGAAGCTGTCTGTTCCAACACTTCAATTCACTGTGCGAAGTGAATGGAGTTTTGCTTCAGTTTCTAAATGCTGTCCTTTCAGAGAAAATCACTTTCCTTTGAAAGTGCCTTAAGCTACTTACAGGCATTCACCAGAAACTCACATGCATTTCTCTGAAAGAGAAGCAATCTGTTCCAACACTTCAATTCTCTGTGCGAAGTGAATGGAGTGTTGCTTCACTTTCTAAATGCTGTCCTTTCAGAGAAAATCCCTTTCCTTTGAATGTGCCTTAAGCTACTTACAAGCATTCAACAGAAACTCACATGCATTTCTCTGAAAGAGAAGCAATCTGTTCCAAAACTTCAATTCTCTGTGCGAAGTGAATGGAGTGTTGCTTCACTTTCTAAATGCTGTCCTTTCAGAGAAAATCACTTTCCTTTGAAAGTGCCTTAAGCTACTTGCAAGCATTCACAAGAAACACTAATGCGTTTCTATGAAAGAGAAGTAGTCTGTTCCAACACTTCAATTCATTGCGCGAAGGGAATGGAGTGTTGCTTTACTTTCTAAATGCTGTCCTTTCAGAGAAAATCACTTTCCTTTTAAAGAGCCTTAAGCTACTTACAAGCATTCAACAGAAACTCACATGCATTTCTCTGAAAGAGAAGCAGTCTGCTCCAACACTTCAATTCACTGTACAAAGTGAATGGAGTGTTGCTTCACTTTCTAAATGCTGTCCTTTCAGAGAAAATCACTTTCCTTTGAAAGAGCCTTAAGCAAGTTGCAAGCATTCACAAGAAACACTAATGCGTTTCTATGAAAGAGAAGCACTCTGTTCCAACACTTCAATTCAATGCACGAAGGGAATGGAGTGTTGCTTCACTTTCTACATGCTGCCCTTTCAGAGAAAATCACTTTCCTTTGAAAGTGCCTTAAGCTACTTACAAGCATTCACCAGAAACTCACATGCGTTTCTGTGAAAGAGAAGCAGTCTGGTCCAACACTTCAATTCACTGTGCGAAGTGAATGGAGTGTTGCTTCACTTTCTAAATGCTGTCCTTTCAGAGAAAATCACTTTCCTTTGAAAGTGCCTTAAGCTACTTACAAGCCTAAACCAGAAACTCACATGCGTTTCTCTGAAAGAGAAGCAGTCTGTTACAATACTTCAATTCACTGTGCGAAGTGAATGGAGTGTTGCTTCACTTTCTAAATGCTGTCGTTTCAGAGAAAATCACTTTCCTTTGAAAGTGCCTTAAGCTACTTACAAGCATTCACCAGAAACTCACATGCGTTTCTCTGAAAGAGAAGCAGTCTGTTCCAACACTTCAATTCACTGTGTGAAGTGAATGGAGTGTTGCTTCAGTTTCTAAATGCTGTCCTTTCAGAGAAAATCACTTTCCTTTGAAAGTGCCTTAAGCTACTTACAAGCATTCACCAGAAACTCACATGCGTTTCTCTGAAAGAGAAGCAGTCTGTTCCAACACTTCAATTCACTGTGCGAAGTGAATGGAGTGTTGCTTCACTTTCTAAATTATGTCCTTTCAGAGAAAATCACTTTCCTTTGAAAGTGCCTTAAGCTACTTGCAAGCATTAGGAAGAAACTCACATACGTTTCTCTGAAAGAGAAGCAGTCTGTTCCAACACTTCAATTCACTGTGCGAAGTGAATGGAGTGTTGCTTCACTTTCTAAATGCTGTTCTTTCAGAGAAAATCACTTTTCTTTGAAATTGCCTTAAGCTACTTGCAAGCATTAGGAAGAAACTCACATGCGTTTCTCTGAAAGTGAAGCAGTCCGTTCCAACACTTCAATTCACTGTGCGAAGTGAATGGAGTGTTGCTTCACTTTCTAAATGCTGTCGTTTCAGAGAAAATCACTTTCCTTTGAAAGTGCCTTAAGCTACTTACAAGCATTCACCAGAAACTCACATGCGTTTCTCTGAAAGAGAAGCAATCTGTTCCAACACTTCAATTCACTGTGCGAAGTGAATTGAGTGTTGCTTCACTTTCTAAACCCTGTCCTTTCAGAGAAAATCACTTTCCTTTGAAAGTGCCTTAAGCTACTTGCAAGCATTAGGAAGAAACTCACATGCGTTTCTCTGAAAGAGAAGCAGTCTGTTCCAACACTTCAATTCACTGTGCGAAGTGAATGGAGTGTTGCTTTACTTTCTAAATGCTGTCCTTTCAGAGAAAATCACTTTCCTTTGAAAGTGACTTAAGCTACTTGCAAGCATTAGGAAGAAACTCATATGCTTTTCTCTGAAAGAGAAGCAGTCTGTTCCAACACTTCAATTCACTGTGTGAAGTGAATGGAGTGTTGCCTCACTTTCTAAATACTGTCCTTTCAGAGAAAATAACTTTCCTTTGAAAGTGCCTTAAGCTACTTACAGGCATTCAACAGAAACTCACATGCGTTTCTCTGAAAGAGAAGCAGTCTGTTCCAACACTTCAATTCACTGTGCGAAGTGAATGGAGTGTTGCTTCACTTTCTAAATGCTGTCCTTTCAGAGAAAATCACTTTCCTTTGAAAGTGCCTTAAGCTACTTACAAGCATTCAACAGAAACTCACATGCATTTCTCTGAAAGAGAAGCAGTCTGTTCCAACACTTCAATTCACTGTGCGAAGTGAATGGAGTGTTGCTTCACTTTCTAAATTATGTCCTTTCAGAGAAAATCACTTTCCTTTGAAAGTGCCTTAAGCAACGTGCAAGCATTCACAAGAAACACTAATGCGTTTATATGAAATAGAAGCAGTCTGTTCCAACACTTCAATTCACTGCACGAAGGGAATGGAGTGTTGCTTCACTTTCTAAATGCTGTCCTTTCAGAGAAAATCACTTTCCTTTGAAAGTGCCTTAAGCTACTTACAAGCATTCACAAGAAAGTCACATCTGTTTCTCTGAAACGAAAGCAGTCTGTTCCAACACTTCAATTCACTGCACGAAGGGAATGGAGTGTTGCTTCACTTTCTAAATGCTGTCCTTTCAGAGAAAATCACTTTCCTTTGAAAGTGCCTTAAGCTACTTACAAGCATTCACCAGAAACTCACATGCGTTTCTCTGAAAGAGAAGCAGTCTGTTCCAACACTTCAATTCAATGTGCGAAGTGAATGGAGTGTTGCTTCACTTTCTAAATGCTGTCCTTTCAGAGAAAATCACTTTCCTTTGAAAGTGCCTTAAGCTACTTGCAAGCATTAGGAAGAAACTCACATGCGTTTCTCTGAAAGAGAAGCAGTCTGTTCCAACACTTCAATTCACTGTGCGAAGTGAATAGAGTGTTGCCTCACTTTCTAAATGCTGTCCTTTCAGAGAAAATCACTTTCCTTTGAAAGTGCCTTAAACTAGTTTCAAGCATTCATAAAAAACTCACATACGTTTCTCTGAAAGAGAAGCAGTCTGTTCCAACACTTCAATTCACTGTGCGAAGTGAATGGAGTGTTGCTTCACTTTCTAAATGCTGTCCTTTCAGAGAAAATCACTTTCCTTTGATAGTGCCTTAAGCTACTTGCAAGCATTAGGAAGAAACTCACATGCGTTTCTCTGAAAGAGAAGCAGTCTGTTCCACCACTTCAATTCACTGTGCGAAGTGAATGGAGTGTTGCCTCACTTTCTAAATGCTGTCCTTTCAGAGAAAATCACTTTCCTTTGAAAGTGCCTTAAGCTACTAACAAGCATTTAACAGAAACTCACATGCGTTTCTCTGAAAGAGAAGCAGTCTGTTCCAACACTTCAATTCACTGTGCGAAGTGAATGGAGTGTTGCTTCACTTTCTAAATGCTGTTCTTTCAGAGAAAATCACTTTCCTTTGAAAGTGCCGTAAGCTACTTGCAAGCATTAGGAAGAAACTCACATGCGTTTCTCTGAAAAAGAAGCAGTCCGTTCCAACACTTCAATTCACTGTGCGAAGTGAATGGAGTGTTGCTTCACTTTCTAAATGCTGTCCTTTCAGAGAAAATCACTTTCCTTTGAAAGTGCCTTAAGCTACTTGCAAGCATTAGGAAGAAACTCACATGCGTTTCTCTGAAAGAGAAGCAGTCTGTTCCAACACTTCAATTCACTGTGCGAAGTGAATGGAGTGTTGCCTCACTTTCTAAATGCTGTCCTTTCAGAGAAAATCACTTTCCTTTGAAAGTGCCTTAAGCTACTTACAAGCATTTAACAGAAACTCACATGCGTTTCTCTGAAAGAGAAGCAGTCTGTTCCAACACTTCAATTCACTGTGCGAAGTGAATGGAGTGTTGCTTCACTTTCTAAATGCTGTTCTTTCAGAGAAAATCACTTTCCTTTGAAAGTGCCTTAAGCTACTTGCAAGCATTAGCAAGAAACTCACATGCGTTTCTCTGAAAGAGAAGCAGTCCGTTCCAACACTTCAATTCACTGTGCAAAGTGAATGGAGTGTTGCTTCACTTTCTAAATGCTGTCCTTTCAGAGAAAATCACTTTCCTTTGAAAGTGCCTTAAGCTACTTGCAACCATTAGGAAGAAACTCACATGCGTTTCTCTGAAAGAGAAGCATTCTGTTCCAACACTTCAATTCACTGCGCGAAGTGAATGGAGTGTTGCTTCACTTTCTAAATGCTGTCCTTTCAGAGAAAATCCCTTTCCTTTGAATGTGCCTTCAGCTACTTACAAGCATTCACCAGAAACTCACATGCATTTCTCTGAAAGAGAAGCAATCTGTTCCAACACTTCAATTCTCTGTGCGAAGTGAATGGAGTGTTGCTTCACTTTCTAAATGCTGTCCTTTCAGAGAAAATCACTTTCTTTTGAAAGTGCCTTAAGCTACTTGCAAGCATTCACAAGAAACACTAATGCGTTTCTATGAAAGAGAAGCAGTCTGTTCCAACACTTCAATTCACTGTGCGAAGTGAATAGAGTGTTGCTTCACTTTCTAAATGCTGTCCTTTCAGAGAAAATCACTTTCATTTGAAAGTGCCTTAAACTACTTTCAAGCATTCACAAAAAACTCACATGCGTTTCTCTTAAAGAGAAGCTGTCTGTTCCAACACTTCAATTCACTGTGCGAAGTGAATGGAGTTTTGCTTCAGTTTCTAAATGCTGTCCTTTCAGAGAAAATCACTTTCCTTTGAAAGTGCCTTAAGCTACTTACAGGCATTCAACAGAAACTCACATGCATTTCTCTGAAAGAGAAGCAGTCTGTTCCAACACTTCAATTCACTGTGCGAAGTGAATGGAGTGTTGCTTCACTTTCTAAATGCTGTCCTTTCAGAGAAAATCACTTTCCTTTGGAAGTGCCTTAAGCTACTTACAAGCATTCAACAGAAACTCACATGCATTTCTCTGAAAGAGAAGCAGTCTGTTCCAACACTTCAATTCACTGTGCGAAGTGAATGGAGTGTTGCTTCACTTTCTAAATGCTGTCCTTTCAGAGAAAATCCCTTTCCTTTGAATGTGCCTTAAGCTACTTACAAGCATTCAACAGAAACTCACATGCATTTCTCTGAAAGAGAAGCAATCTGTTCCAAAACTTCAATTCTCTGTGCGAAGTGAATGGAGTGTTGCTTCACTTTCTAAATGCTGTCCTTTCAGAGAAAATCACTTTCCTTTGAAAGTGCCTTAAGCTACTTGCAAGCATTCACAAGAAACACTAATGCGTTTCTATGAAAGAGAAGTAGTCTGTTCCAACACTTCAATTCATTGCGCGAAGGGAATGGAGTGTTGCTTTACTTTCTAAATGCTGTCCTTTCAGAGAAAATCACTTTCCTTTTAAAGAGCCTTAAGCTATTTACAAGCATTCAACAGAAACTCACATGCATTTCTCTGAAAGAGAAGCAGTCTGCTCCAACACTTCAATTCACTGTACAAAGTGAATGGAGTGTTGCTTCACTTTCTAAATGCTGTCCTTTCAGAGAAAATCACTTTCCTTTGAAAGAGCCTTAAGCAAGTTGCAAGCATTCACAAGAAACACTAATGCGTTTCTATGAAAGAGAAGCACTCTGTTCCAACACTTCAATTCAATGCACGAAGGGAATGGAGTGTTGCTTCACTTTCTACATGCTGCCCTTTCAGAGAAAATCACTTTCCTTTGAAAGTGCCTTAAGCTACTTACAAGCATTCACCAGAAACTCACATGCGTTTCTGTGAAAGAGAAGCAGTCTGGTCCAACACTTCAATTCACTGTGCGAAGTGAATGGAGTGTTGCTTCACTTTCTAAATGCTGTCCTTTCAGAGAAAATCACTTTCCTTTGAAAGTGCCTTAAGCTACTTACAAGCCTAAACCAGAAACTCACATGCGTTTCTCTGAAAGAGAAGCAGTCTGTTACAATACTTCAATTCACTGTGCGAAGTGAATGGAGTGTTGCTTCACTTTCTAAATGCTGTCGTTTCAGAGAAAATCACTTTCCTTTGAAAGTGCCTTAAGCTACTTACAAGCATTCACCAGAAACTCACATGCGTTTCTCTGAAAGAGAAGCAGTCTGTTCCAACACCTCAATTCACTGTGTGAAGTGAATGGAGTGTTGCTTCAGTTTCTAAATGCTGTCCTTTCAGAGAAAATCACTTTCCTTTGAAAGTGCCTTAAGCTACTTACAAGCATTCACCAGAAACTCACATGCGTTTCTCTGAAAGAGAAGCAGTCTGTTCCAACACTTCAATTCACTGTGCGAAGTGAATGGAGTGTTGCTTCACTTTCTAAATTATGTCCTTTCAGAGAAAATCACTTTCCTTTGAAAGTGCCTTAAGCAACTTGCAAGCATTCACAAGAAACACTAATGCGTTTATATGAAAGAGAAGCAGTCTGTTCCAACACTTCAATTCACTGCACGAAGGGAATGGAGTGTTGCTTCACTTTCTAAATGCTGTCCTTTCAGAGAAAATCACTTTCCTTTGAAAGTGCCTTAAGCTACTTACAAGCATTCACCAGAAACTCACATGCGTTTCTCTGAAAGAGAAGCAGTCTGTTCCAACACTTCAATTCAATGTGCGAAGTGAATGGAGTGTTGCTTCACTTTCTAAATGCTGTCCTTTCAGAGAAAATCACTTTCCTTTGAAAGTGCCTTAAGCTACTTGCAAGCATTAGGAAGAAACTCACATGCGTTTCTCTGAAAGAGAAGCAGTCTGTTCCAACACTTCAATTCACTGTGCGAAGTGAATAGAGTGTTGCCTCACTTTCTAAATGCTGTCCTTTCAGAGAAAATCACTTTCCTTTGAAAGTGCCTTAAACTAGTTTCAAGCATTCATAAAAAACTCACATACGTTTCTCTGAAAGAGAAGCAGTCTGTTCCAACACTTCAATTCACTGTGCGAAGTGAATGGAGTGTTGCTTCACTTTCTAAATGCTGTCCTTTCAGAGAAAATCACTTTCCTTTGATAGTGCCTTAAGCTACTTGCAAGCATTAGGAAGAAACTCACATGCGTTTCTCTGAAAGAGAAGCAGTCTGTTCCACCACTTCAATTCACTGTGCGAAGTGAATGGAGTGTTGCCTCACTTTCGAAATGCTGTCCTTTCAGAGAAAATCACTTTCCTTTGAAAGTGCCTTAAGCTACTAACAAGCATTTAACAGAAACTCACATGCGTTTCTCTGAAAGAGAAGCAGTCTGTTCCACCACTTCAATTCACTGTGCGAAGTGAATGGAGTGTTGCTTCACTTTCTAAATGCTGTTCTTTCAGAGAAAATCACTTTCCTTTGAAAGTGCCTTAAGCTACTTGCAAGCATTAGGAAGAAACTCACATGCGTTTCTCTGAAAAAGAAGCAGTCCGTTCCAACACTTCAATTCACTGTGCGAAGTGAATGGAGTGTTGCTTCACTTTCTAAATGCTGTCCTTTCAGAGAAAATCACTTTCCTTTGAAAGTGCCTTAAGCTACTTGAAAGCATTAGGAAGAAACTCACATGCGTTTCTCTGAAAGAGAAGCAGTCTGTTCCAACACTTCAATTCACTGTGCGAAGTGAATGGAGTGTTGCCTCACTTTTTAAATGCTGTCCTTTCAGAGAAAATCACTTTCCTTTGAAAGTGCCTTAAGCTACTTACAAGCATTTAACAGAAACTCACATGCGTTTCTCTGAAAGAGAAGCAGTCTGTTCCAACACTTCAATTCACTGTGCGAAGTGAATGGAGTGTTGCTTCACTTTCTAAATGCTGTTCTTTCAGAGAAAATCACTTTCCTTTGAAAGTGCCTTAAGCTACTTGCAAGCATTAGCAAGAAACTCACATGCGTTTCTCTGAAAGAGAAGCAGTCCGTTCCAACACTTCAATTCACTGTGCAAAGTGAATGGAGTGTTGCTTCACTTTCTAAATGCTGTCCTTTCAGAGAAAATCACTTTCCTTTGAAAGTGCCTTAAGCTACTTGCAAGCATTAGGAAGAAACTCACATGCGTTTCTCTGAAAGAGAAGCAGTCTGTTCCAACACTTCAATTCACTGCGCGAAGTGAATGGAGTGTTGCTTCACTTTCTAAATGCTGTCCTTTCAGAGAAAATCACTTTCCTTTGAAAGTGCCTTAAACTACTTTCAAGCATTCACAAAAAACTCACATGCGTTTCTCTTAAAGAGAAGCTGTCTGTTCCAACACTTCAATTCACTGTGCGAAGTGAATGGAGTTTTGCTTCAGTTTCTAAATGCTGTCCTTTCAGAGAAAATCACTTTCCTTTGAAAGTGCCTTAAGCTACTTACAGGCATTCAACAGAAACTCACATGCGTTTCTATGAAAGAGAAGCAGTCTGTTCCAACACTTCAATTCACTGTGCGAAGTGAATGGAGTGTTGCTTCACTTTCTAAATGCTGTCCTTTCAGAGAAAATCACTTTCCTTTGAAAGTGCCTTAAGCTACTTACAAGCATTCAACAGAAACTCACATGCATTTCTCTGAAAGAGAAGCAGTCTGTTCCAACACTTCAATTCACTGTGCGAAGTGAATGGAGTGTTGCTTCACTTTCTAAATTATGTCCTTTCAGAGAAAATCTCTTTCCTTTGAAAGTGCCTTAAGCAACTTGCAAGCATTCACAAGAAACACTAATGCGTTTATATGAAAGAGAAGCAGTCTGTTCCAACACTTCAATTCACTGCACGAAGGGAATGGAGTGTTGCTTCACTTTCTAAATGCTGTCCTTTCAGAGAAAATCACTTTCCTTTGAAAGTGCCTTAAGCTACTTACAAGCATTCACCAGAAACTCACATGCGTTTCTCCTAAAGCGAAGCATTCTGTTCCAACACTTCAATTCACTGTGCGAAGTGAATGGAGTGTTGCTTCACTTTCTAAATGCTGTCCTTTCAGAGAAAATCACTTTCCTTTGAAAGTGCATTAAGCTACTTGCAAGCATTAGGAAGAAACTCACATGCGTTTCTCTGAAAGAGAAGCAGTCTGTTCCAACACTTCAATTCACTGTGCGAAGTGAATGGAGTGTTGCCTCACTTTCTAAATGCTGTCCTTTCAGAGAAAATCACTTTCCTTTGAAAGTGCCTTAAACTACTTTCAAGCATTCATAAAAAACTCACATACGTTTCTCTGAAAGAGAAGCAGTCTGTTCCAACACTTCAATTCACTGTGCGAAGTGAATGGAGTGTTGCTTCACTTTCTAAATGCTGTCCTTTCAGAGAAAATCACTTTCCTTTGATAGGGCCTTAAGCTACTTGAAAGCATTAGGAAGAAACTCACATGCGTTTCTCTGAAAGAGAAGCAGTATGTTCCACCACTTCAATTCACTGTGCGAAGTGAATGGAGTGTTGCCTCACTTTCTAAATGCTGTCCTTTCATAGAAAATCACTTTCCTTTGAAAGTGCCTTAAGCTACTAACAAGCATTTAACAGAAACTCACATGCGTTTCTCTGAAAGAGAAGCAGTCTGTTCCAACACTTCAATTCACTGTGCGAAGTGAATGGAGTGTTGCTTCACTTTCTAAATGCTGTTCTTTCAGAGAAAATCACTTTCCTTTGAAAGTGCCTTAAGCTACTTGCAAGCATTAGCAAGAAACTCACATGCGTTTCTCTGAAAGAGAAGCAGTCCGTTCCAACACTTCAATTCACTGTGCAAAGTGAATGGAGTGTTGCTTCACTTTCTAAATGCTGTCCTTTCAGAGAAAATCACTTTCCTTTGAAAGTGCCTTAAGCTACTTGCAAGCATTAGGAAGAAACTCACATGCGTTTCTCTGAAAGAGAAGCATTCTGTTCCAACACTTCAATTCACTGCGCGAAGTGAATGGAGTGTTGCCTCACTTTCTAAATGCTGTCCTTTCAGAGAAAATCCCTTTCCTTTGAATGTGCCTTCAGCTACTTACAAGCATTCACCAGAAACTCACATGCATTTCTCTGAAAGAGAAGCAATCTGTTCCAACACTTCAATTCTCTGTGCGAAGTGAATGGAGTGTTGCTTCACTTTCTAAATGCTGTCCTTTCAGAGAAAATCACTTTCTTTTGAAAGTGCCTTAAGCTACTTGCAAGCATTCACAAGAAACACTAATGCGTTTCTATGAAAGAGAAGCAGTCTGTTCCAACACTTCAATTCACTGTGCGAAGTGAATGGAGTGTTGCCTCACTTTCTAAATGCTGTCCTTTCAGAGAAAATCACTTTCCTTTGAAAGTGCCTTAAACTACTTTCAAGCATTCATAAAAAACTCACATACGTTTCTCTGAAAGAGAAGCAGTCTATTCCAACACTTCAATTCACTGTGCGAAGTGAATGGAGTGTTGCTTCACTTTCTAAATGCTGTCCTTTCAGAGAAAATCACTTTCCTTTGATAGTGCCTTAAGCTACTTGCAAGCATTAGGAAGAAACTCACATGCGTTTCTCTGAAAGAGAAGCAGTATGTTCCAACACTTCAATTCACTGTGCGAAGTGAATGGAGTGTTGCCTCACTTTCTAAATGCTGTCCTTTCATAGAAAATCACTTTCCTTTGAAAGTGCCTTAAGCTACTACCAAGCATTTAACAGAAACTCACATGCGTTTCTCTGAAAGAGAAGCAGTCTGTTCCAACACTTCAATTCACTGTGCGAAGTGAATGGAGTGTTGCTTCACTTTCTAAATGCTGTTCTTTCAGAGAAAATCACTTTCCTTTGAAAGTGCCTTAAGCTACTTGCAAGCATTAGGAAGAAACTCACATGCGTTTCTCTGAAAAAGAAGCAGTCCGTTCCAACACTTCAATTCACTGTGCGAAGTGAATGGAGTGTTGCTTCACTTTCTAAATGCTGTCCTTTCAGAGAAAATCACTTTCCTTTGAAAGTGCCTTAAGCTACTTGCAAGCATTAGGAAGAAACTCACATGCGTTTCTCTGAAAGAGAAGCAGTCTGTTCCAACACTTCAATTCACTGTGCGAAGTGAATGGAGTGTTGCCTCACTTTCTAAATGCTGTCCTTTCAGAGAAAATCACTTTCCTTTGAAAGTGCCTTAAGCTACTTGCAAGCATTAGGAAGAAACTCACATGCGTTTCTCTGAAAAAGAAGCAGTCCGTTCCAACACTTCAATTCACTGTGCGAAGTGAATGGAGTGTTGCTTCACTTTCTAAATGCTGTCCTTTCAGAGAAAATCACTTTCCTTTGAAAGTGCCTTAAGCTACTTGCAAGCATTAGGAAGAAACTCACATGCGTTTCTCTGAAAGAGAAGCAGTCTGTTCCAATACTTCAATTCACTGTGCGAAGTGAATGGAGTGTTGCCTCACTTTCTAAATGCTGTCCTTTCAGAGAAAATCACTTTCCTTTGAAAGTGCCTTAAGCTACTTACAAGCATTTAACAGAAACTCACATGCGTTTCTCTGAAAGAGAAGCAGTCTGTTCCAACACTTCAATTCACTGTGCGAAGTGAATGGAGTGTTGCTTCACTTTCTAAATGCTGTTCTTTCAGAGAAAATCACTTTCCTTTGAAAGTGCCTTAAGTTACTTGCAAGCATTAGCAAGAAACTCACATGCGTTTCTCTGAAAGAGAAGCAGTCCGTTCCAACACTTCAATTCACTGTGCAAAGTGAATGGAGTGTTGCTTCACTTTCTAAATGCTGTCCTTTCAGAGAAAATCACTTTCCTTTGAAAGTGCCTTAAGCTACTTGCAAGCATTAGGAAGAAACTCACATGCGTTTCTCTGAAAGAGAAGCATTCTGTTCCAACACTTCAATTCACTGCGCGAAGTGAATGGAGTGTTGCCTCACTTTCTAAATGCTGTCCTTTCAGAGAAAATCCCTTTCCTTTGAATGTGCCTTCAGCTACTTACAAGCATTCACCAGAAACTCACATGCATTTCTCTGAAAGAGAAGCAATCTGTTCCAACACTTCAATTCTCTGTGCGAAGTGAATGGAGTGTTGCTTCACTTTCTAAATGCTGTCCTTTCAGAGAAAATCACTTTCTTTTGAAAGTGCCTTAAGCTACTTGCAAGCATTCACAAGAAACACTAATGCGTTTCTATGAAAGAGAATCAGTCTGTTCCAACACTTCAATTCACTGTGCGAAGTGAATGGAGTGTTGCTTCACTTTCTAAATGCTGTCCTTTCAGAGAAAATCACTTTCCTTTGAAAGTGCCTTAAACTACTTTCAAGCATTCACAAAAAACTCACATGCGTTTGTCTTAAAGAGAAGCTGTCTGTTCCAACACTTCAATTCACTGTGCGAAGTGAATGGAGTGTTGCTTTACTTTCTAAATTATGTCCTTTCAGAGAAAATCTCTTTCCTTGGAAAGTGCCTTAAGCAACTTGCAAGCATTCACAAGAAACACTAATGCGTTTATATGAAAGAGAAGCAGTGTGTTCCAATACTTCAATTCACTGCACGAAGGGAATGGAGTGTTGCTTCACTTTCTAAATGCTGTCCTTTCAGAGAAAATCACTTTCCTTTGAAAGTGCCTTAAGCTACTTACAAGCATTCACCAGAAACTCACATGCGTTTCTCTGAAAGAGAAGCAGTCTGTTCCAACACTTCAATTCACTGTGCGAAGTGAATGGAGTGTTGCTTCACTTTCTAAATGCTGTCCTTTCAGAGAAAATCACTTTCCTTTGAAAGTGCCTTAAGCTACTTGCAAGCATTAGGAAGAAACTCACATGCGTTTCTCTGAAAGAGAAGCAGTCTCTTCCAACACTTCAATTCACTGTGCGAAGTGAATGGAGTGTTGCCTCACTTTCTAAATGCTGTCCTTTCAGAGAAAATCACTTTCCTTTGAAAGTGCCTTAAACTACTTTCAAGCATTCATAAAAAACTCACATACGTTTCTCTGAAAGAGAAGCAGTCTGTTCCAACAATTCAATTTACTGTGCGAAGTGAATGGAGTGTTGCTTCACTTTCTAAATGCTGTCCTTTCAGAGAAAATCACTTTCCTTTGATAGTGCCTTAAGCTACTTGCAAGCATTAGGAAGAAACTCACATGCGTTTCTCTGAAAGAGAAGCAGTCTGTTCCACCACTTCAATTCACTGTGCGAAGTGAATGGAGTGTTGCCTCACTTTCTAAATGCTGTCCTTTCATAGAAAATCACTTTCCTTTGAAAGTGCCTTAAGCTACTAACAAGCATTTAACAGAAACTCACATGCGTTTCTCTGAAAGAGAAGCAGTCTGTTCCAACACTTCAATTCACTGTGCGAAGTGAATGGAGTGTTGCTTCACTTTCTAAATGCTGTTCTTTCAGAGAAAATCACTTTCCTTTGAAAGTGCCTTAAGCTAATTACAAGCATTAGGAAGAAACTCACATGCGTTTCTCTGAAAAAGAAGCAGTCCGTTCCAACACTTCAAATCACTGTGCGAAGTGAATGGAGTGTTGCTTCACTTTCTAAATGCTGTCCTTTCAGAGAAAATCACTTTCCTTTGAAAGTGCCTTAAGCTACTTGCAAGCATTAGGAAGAAACTCACATGCATTTCTCTGAAAGAGAAGCAGTCCGTTCCAACACTTCAATTCACTGTGCGAAGTGAATGGAGTGTTGCCTCACTTTCTAAATGCTGTCCTTTCAGAGAAAATCACTTTCCTTTGAAAGTGCCTTAAGCTACTTACAAGCATTTAACAGAAACTCACATGCGTTTCTCTGAAAGAGAAGCAGTCTGTTCCAACACTTCAATTCACTGTGCGAAGTGAATGGAGTGTTGCTTCACTTTCTAAATGCTGTTCTTTCAGAGAAAATCACTTTCCTTTGAAAGTGCCTTAAGCTACTTGCAAGCATTAGCAAGAAACTCACATGCGTTTCTCTGAAAGAGAAGCAGTCCGTTCCAACACTTCAATTCACTGTGCAAAGTGAATGGAGTGTTGCTTCACTTTCTAAATGCTGTCCTTTCAGAGAAAATCACTTTCCTTTGAAAGTGCCTTAAGCTACTTGCAAGCATTAGGAAGAAACTCACATGCGTTTCTCTGAAAGAGAAGCATTCTGTTCCAACACTTCAATTCACTGCGCGAAGTGAATGGAGTGTTGCCTCACTTTCTAAATGCTGTCCTTTCAGAGAAAATCCCTTTCCTTTGAATGTGCCTTCAGCTACTTACAAGCATTCACCAGAAACTCACATGCATTTCTCTGAAAGAGAAGCAATCTGTTCCAACACTTCAATTCTCTGTGCGAAGTGAATGGAGTGTTGCTTCACTTTCTAAATGCTGTCCTTTCAGAGAAAATCACTTTCTTTTGAAAGTGCCTTAAGCTACTTGCAAGCATTCACAAGAAACACTAATGCGTTTCTATGAAAGAGAAGCAGTCTGTTCCAACACTTCAATTCACTGTGCGAAGTGAATGGAGTGTTGCTTCACTTTCTAAATGCTGTCCTTTCAGAGAAAATCACTTTCCTTTGAAAGTGCCTTAAACTACTTTCAAGCATTCACAAAAAACTCACATGCGTTTCTCTTAAAGAGAAGCTGTCTGTTCCAACACTTCAATTCACTGTGCGAAGTGAATGGAGTTTTGCTTCAGTTTCTAAATGCTGTCCTTTCAGAGAAAATCACTTTCCTTTGAAAGTGCCTTAAGCTACTTACAGGCATTCAACAGAAACTCACATGCGTTTCTATGAAAGAGAAGCAGTCTGTTCCAACACTTCAATTCACTGTGCGAAGTGAATGGAGTGTTGCTTCACTTTCTAAATGCTGTCCTTTCAGAGAAAATCACTTTCCTTTGAAAGTGCCTTATGCTACTTACAAGCATTCAACAGAAACTCACATGCATTTCTCTGAAAGAGAAGCAGTCTGTTCCAACACTTCAATTCACTGTGCGAAGTGAATGGAGTGTTGCTTCACTTTCTAAATTATGTCCTTTCAGAGAAAATCTCTTTCCTTTGAAAGTGCTTTAAGAAACTTGCAAGCATTCACAAGAAACACTAATGCGTTTATATGAAAGAGAAGCAGTCTGTTCCAAAGCTTCAATTCACTGCACGAAGGGAATGGAGTGTTGCTTCACTTTCTAAATGCTGTCCTTTCAGAGAAAATCACTTTCCTTTGAAAGTGCCTTAAGCTACTTACAAGCATTCACCAGAAACTCACATGCGTTTCTCTGAAAGAGAAGCAGTCTGTTCCAACACTTCAATTCACTGTGCGAAGTGAATGGAGTGTTGCTTCACTTTCTAAATGCTGTCCTTTCAGAGAAAATCACTTTCCTTTGAAAGTGCCTTAAGCTACTTGCAAGCATTAGGAAGAAACTCACATGCGTTTCTCTGAAAGAGAAGCAGTCTCTTCCAACACTTCAATTCACTGTGCGAAGTGAATGGAGTGTTGCCTCACTTTCTAAATGCTGTCCTTTCAGAGAAAATCACTTTCCTTTGAAAGTGCCTTAAACTACTTTCAAGCATTCATAAAAAACTCACATACGTTTCTCTGAAAGAGAAGCAGTCTGTTCCAACACTTCAATTCACTGTGCGAAGTGAATGGAGTGTTGCTTCACTTTCTAAATGCTGTCCTTTTAGAGAAAATCACTTTCCTTTGATAGTGCCTTAAGCTACTTGCAAGCATTAGGAAGAAACTCACATGCGTTTCTCTGAAAGAGAAGCAGTCTGTTCCACCACTTCAATTCACTGTGCGAAGTGAATGGAGTGTTGCTTCACTTTCTAAATGCTGTTCTTTCAGAGAAAATCACTTTCCTTTGAAAGTGCCTTAAGCTACTTGCAAGCATTAGGAAGAAACTCACAGGCGTTTCTCTGAAAAAGAAGCAGTCCGTTCCAACACTTCAAATGACTGTGCGAAGTGAATGGAGTGTTGCTTCACTTTCTAAATGCTGTCCTTTCAGAGAAAATCACTTTCCTTTGAAAGTGCCTTAAGCTACTTGCAAGCATTAGGAAGAAACTCACATGCGTTTCTCTGAAAGAGAAGCAGTCTGTTCCAACACTTCAATTCACTGTGCGAAGTGAATGGAGTGTTGCCTCACTTTCTAAATGCTGTCCTTTCAGAGAAAATCACTTTCCTTTGAAAGTGCCTTAAGCTACTTACAAGCATTTAACAGAAACTCACATGCGTTTCTCTGAAAAAGAAGCAGTCTGTTCCAACACTTCAATTCACTGTGCGAAGTCAATGGAGTGTTGCTTCACTTTCTAAATGCTGTTCTTTCAGAGAAAATCACTTTCCTTTGAAAGTGCCTTAAGCTACTTGCAAGCATTAGCAAGAAACTCACATGCGTTTTTCTGAAAGAGAAGCAGTCCTTTCCAACACTTCAATTCACTGTGCAAAGTGAATGGAGTGTTGCTTCACTTTCTAAATGCTGTCCTTTCAGAGAAAATCACTTTCCTTTGAAAGTGCCTTAAGCTACTTGCAAGCATTAGGAAGAAACTCACATGCGTTTCTCTGAAAGAGAAGCAGTCTGTTCCAACACTTCAATTCACTGTGCGAAGTGAATGGAGTGTTGCTTCACTTTCTAAATGATGTCCTTTCAGAGAAAATCCCTTTCCTTTGAATGTGCCTTCAGCTACTTACAAGCATTCAACAGAAACTCACATGCATTTCTCTGAAAGAGAAGCAATCTGTTCCAACACTTCAATTCTCTGTGCGAAGTGAATAGAGTGTTGCTTCACTTTCTAAATGCTGTCCTTTCAGAGAAAATCACTTTCCTTTGAAAGTGCCTTAAGCTACTTGCAAGCATTCACAAGAAACACTAATGCGTTTCTATGAAAGAGAAGCAGTCTGTTCCAACACTTCAATTCACTGTGCGAAGTGAATGGAGTGTTGCTTCACTTTCTAAATGCTGTCCTTTCAGAGAAAATCACTTTCCTTTGAAAGTGCCTTAAACTACTTTCAAGCATTCACAAAAATCTCACATGCGTTTCTCTTAAAGAGAAGCTGCCTGTTCCAACACTTCAATTCACTGTGCGAAGTGAATGGAGTGTTGCTTCAGTTTCTAAATGCTGTCCTTTCAGAGAAAATCACTTTCCTTTGAAAGTGCCTTAAGCTACTTACAGGCATTCAACAGAAACTCACATGCGTTTCTCTGAAAGAGAAGCAGTCTGTTCCAACACTTCAATTCACTGTGCGAAGTGAATGGAGTGTTGCTTCACTTTCTAAATGCTGTCCTTTCAGAGAAAATCACTTTCCTTTGAAAGTGCCTTAAGCTACTTACAGGCATTCAACAGAAACTCACATGCGTTTCTCTGAAAGAGAAGCAGTCTGTTCCAACACTTCAATTCACTGTGCGAAGTGAATGGAGTGTTGCTTCACTTTCTAAATTATGTCCTTTCAGAGAAAATCACTTTCCTTTGAAAGTGCCTTAAGCAACTTGCAAGCATTCACAAGAAACACTAATGCGTTTATATGAAAGAGAAGCAGTCTGTTCCAACACTTCAATTCACTGCACGAAGGGAATGGAGTGTTGCTTCACTTTCTAAATGCTGTCCTTTCAGAGAAAATCACTTTCCTTTGAAAGTGCCTTAAGCTACTTACAAGCATTCACCAGAAACTCACATGCGTTTCTCTGAAAGAGAAGCAGTCTGTTCCAACACTTCAATTCACTGTGCGAAATGAATGGAGTGTTGCTTCACTTTCTAAATGCTGTCCTTTCAGAGAAAATCACTTTCCTTTGAAAGTGCCTTAAGCTACTTGCAAGCATTAGGAAGAAACTCACATGCGTTTCTCTGAAAGAGAAGCAGTCTGTTCCAACACTTCAATTCACTGTGCGAAATGAATGGAGTGTTGCCTCACTTTCTAAATGCTGTCCTTTCAGAGAAAATCACTTTCCTTTAAAGTGCTTTAAACTACTTTCAAGCATTCATAAAAAACTCACATACGTTTCTCTGAAAGAGAAGCAGTCTGTTCCAACACTTCAATTCACTGTGCGAAGTGAATGGAGTGTTGCTTCACTTTCTAAATGCTCTCCTTTCAGAGAAAATCACTTTCCTTTGATAGTGCCTTAAGCTACTTGCAAGCATTAGGAAGAAACTCACATGCGTTTCTCTGAAAGAGAAGCAGTCTGTTCCAACACTTCAATTCACTGTGCGAAGTGAATGGAGTGTTGCCTCACTTTCTAAATGCTGTCCTTTCAGAGAAAATCACTTTCCTTTGAAAGTGCCTTAAGCTACTAACAAGCATTTAACAGAAACTCACATGCATTTCTCTGAAAGAGAAGCAGTCTGTTCCAACACTTCAATTCACTGTGCGAAGTGAATGGAGTGTTGCTTCACTTTCTAAATGCTGTTCTTTCAGAGAAAATCACTTTCCTTTGAAAGTGCCTTAAGCTACTTGCAAGCATTAGGAAGAAATTCACATGCGTTTCTCTGAAAAAGAAGCAGTCCGTTCCAACACTTCAATTCACTGTGCGAAGTGAATGGAGTGTTGCTTCACTTTCTAAATGCTGTCCTTTCAGAGAAAATCACTTTCCTTTGAAAGTGCCTTAAGCTACTTGCAAGCATTAGGAAGAAACTCACATGCGTTTCTCTGAAAGAGAAGCAGTCTGTTCCAACACTTCAATTCACTGTGCGAAGTGAATGGAGTGTTGCCTCACTTTCTAAATGCTGTCCTTTCAGAGAAAATCACTTTCCTTTGAAAGTGCCTTAAGCTACTTACAAGCATTTAACAGAAACTCACATGCGTTTCTCTGAAAGTGAAGCAGTCTGTTCCAACACTTCAATTCACTGTGCGAAGTGAATGGAGTGTTGCTTCACTTTCTAAATGCTGTCTTTTCAGAGAAATTCACTTTCCTTTGAAAGTGCCTTAAGCTACTTGCAAGCATTAGGAAGAAACTAACATGCGTTTCTCTGAAAGAGAAGCAGTCTGTTCCAACACTTCAATTCACTGTGCGAAGTGAATGGAGTGTTGCTTCACTTTCTAAATGCTGTCCTTTCAGAGAAAATCCCTTTCCTTTGAATGTGCCTTCAGCTACTTACAAGCATTCAACAGAAACTCACATGCATTTCTCTGAAAGAGAAGCAATCTGTTCCAACACTTCAATTCTCTGTGCGAAGTGAATGGAGTGTTACTTCACTTTCTAAATGCTGTCCTTTCAGAGAAAATCACTTTCCTTTGAAAGTGCCTTAAGCTACTTGCAAGCATTCACAAGAAACACTACTGCGTTTCTATGAAAGAGAAGCAGTCTGTTCCAAAACTTCAATTCACTGTGCGAAGTCAATGGAGTGTTGCTTCACGTTCTAAATGCTGTCCTTTCAGAGAAAATCACTTTCCTTTGAAAGTGCCTTAAACTACTTTCAAGCATTCACAAAAAACTCACATGCGTTTCTCTTAAAGAGAAGCTGTCTGTTCCAACACTTCAATTCACTGTGCGAAGTGAATGGAGTGTTGCTTCAGTTTCTAAATGCTGTCCTTTCAGAGAAAATCACTTTCCTTTGAAAGTGCCTTAAGCTACTTACAAGCATTCAACAGAAACTCACATGCATTTCTCTGAAAGAGAAGCAGTCTGTTCCAACACTTCAATTCACTGTGCGAAGTGAATGGAGTGTTGCTTCACTTTCTAAATGCTGTCTTTTCAGAGAAAATCACTTTCCTTGGAAAGTGCCTTAAGCTACTTACAAGCATTCACCAGAAACTCACATGCGTTTCTCTGAAAGAGAAGCAGTCTGTTCCAACACTTCAATTCACTGTGCGAAGTGAATGGAGTGTTGCTTCACTTTCTAAATGCTGTCCTTTCAGAGAAAATCACTTTCCTTTGAATGTGCCTTAAGCTACTTGCAAGCATTAGGAAGAAACTCACATGCGTTTCTCTGAAAGAGAAGCTGCCTGTTCCAACACTTCAATTCACTGTGCGAAGTGAATGGAGTGTTGCTTCACTTTCTAAATGCTGTCCTTTCAGAGAAAATCACTTTCCTTTGAAAGTGCCTTAAACTACTTTCAAGCATTCACAAAAAACTCACATGCGTTTCTCTTAAAGAGAAGCTGCCTGTTCCAACACTTCAATTCACTGTGCGAAGTGAATGGAGTGTTGCTTCAGTTTCTAAATGCTGTCCTTTCAGAGAAAATCACTTTCCTTTGAAAGTGCCTTAAGCTACTTACAGGCATTCAACAGAAACTCACATGCGTTTCTCTGAAAGAGAAGCAGTCTGTTCCAACACTTCAATTCACTGTGCGAAGTGAATGGAGTGTTGCTTCACTTTCTAAATGCTGTCCTTTCAGAGAAAATCACTTTCCTTTGAAAGTGCCTTAAGCTACTTACAAGCATTCAACAGAAACTCACATGCATTTCTCTGAAAGAGAAGCAGTCTGTTCCAACACTTCAATTCACTGTGCGAAGTGAATGGAGTGTTGCTTCACTTTCTAAATTATGTCCTTTCAGAGAAAATCACTTTCCTTTGAAAGTGCCTTAAGCAACTTGCAAGCATTCACAAGAAACACTAATGCGTTTATATGAAAGAGAAGCAGTCTGTTCCAACACTTCAATTCACTGCACGAAGGGAATGGAGTGTTGCTTCACTTTCTAAATGCTGTCCTTTCAGAGAAAATCACTTTCCTTTGAAAGTGCCTTAAGCTACTTACAAGTATTCACCAGAAACTCACATGCGTTTCTCTGAAAGAGAAGCAGTCTGTTCCAACACTTCAATTCACTGTGCAAAGTGAATGGAGTGTTGCTTCACTTTCTAAATGCTGTCCTTTCAGAGAAAATCACTTTCCTTTGAAAGTGCCTTAAGCTACTTGCAAGCATTAGGAAGAAACTCACATGCGTTTCTCTGAAAGAGAAGCAGTCTGTTCCAACACTTCAATTCATTGTGCGAAATGAATGGAGTGTTGCCTCACTTTCTAAATGCTGTCCTTTCAGAGAAAATCACTTTCCTTTGAAAGTGCTTTAAACTACTTTCAAGCATTCATAAAAAACTCACATACGTTTCTCTGAAAGAGAAGCAGTCTGTTCCAACACTTCAATTCACTGTGCGAAGTGAATGGAGTGTTGCTTCACTTTCTAAATGCTGTCCTTTCAGAGAAAATCACTTTCCTTTGATAGTGCCTTAAGCCACTTGCAAGCATTAGGAAGAAATTCACATGCGTTTCTCTGAAAGAGAAGCAGTCTTTTCCAACACTTCAATTCACTGTGCGAAGTGAATGGAGTGTTGCCTCACTTTCTAAATGCTGTCCTTTCAGAGAAAATCACTTTCCTTTGAAAGTGCCTTAAGCTACTAACAAGCATTTAACAGAAACTCACATGCATTTCTCTGAAAGAGAAGCAGTCTGTTCCAACACTTCAATTCACTGTGCGAAGTGAATGGAGTGTTGCTTCACTTTCTAAATGCTGTTCTTTCAGAGAAAATCACTTTCCTTTGAAAGTGCCTTAAGCTACTTTCAAGCATTAGGAAGAAACTCACATGCGTTTCTCTGTAAAAGAAGCAGTCCGTTCCAACACTTCAATTCACTGTGCGAAGTGAATGGAGTGTTGCTTCACTTTCTAAATGCTGTCCTTTCAGAGAAAATCACTTTCCTTTGAAAGTGCCTTAAGCTACTTGCAAGCATTAGGAAGAAACTCACATGCGTTTCTCTGAAAGAGAAGCAGTCTGTTCCAACACTTCAATTCACTGTGCGAAGTGAATGGAGTGTTGCCTCACTTTCTAAATGCTTTCCTTTCAGAGAAAATCACTTTCCTTTGAAAGTGCCTTAAGCTACTTACAAGCATTTAACAGAAACTCACATGCGTTTCTCTGAAAGAGAAGCAGTCTGTTCCAACACTTCAATTCACTGTGCGAAGTGAATGGAGTGTTGCTTCACTTTCTAAATGCTGTCCTTTCAGAGAAATTCACTTTCCTTTGAAAGTGCCTTAAGCTACTTGCAAGCATTAGGAAGAAACTAACATGCGTTTCTCTGAAAGAGAAGCAGTCTGTTCCAACACTTCAATTCACTGTGCGAAGTGAATGGAGTGTTGCTTCACTTTCTAAATGCTGTCCTTTCAGAGAAAATCACTTTCCTTTGAAAGTGCCTTAAGCTACTTACAAGCATTCAACAGAAACTCACATGCATTTCTCTGAAAGAGAAGCAGTCTGTTCCAACACTTCAATTCACTGTGCGAAGTGAATGGAGTGTTGCTTCACTTTCTAAATTATTGCCTTTCAGAGAAAATCACTTTCCTTTGAAAGTGCCTTAAGCAACTTGCAAGCATTCACAAGAAACACTAATGCGTTTATATGAAAGAGAAGCAGTCTGTTCCAGCACTTCAATTCACTGCACGAAGGGAATGGAGAGTTGCTTCACTTTCTAAATGCTGTCCTTTCAGAGAAAATCACTTTCCTTTGAAAGTGCCTTAAGCTACTTACAAGCATTCACCAGAAACTCACATGCGTTTCTCTGAAAGAGAAGCAGTCTGTTCCAACACTTCAATTCACTGTGCGAAGTGAATGGAGTGTTGCTTCACTTTCTAAATGCTGTCCTTTCAGAGAAAATCACTTTCCTTTGAAAGTGCCTTAAACTACTTTCAAGCATTCACAAAAAACTCACATGCGTTTCTCTTAAAGAGAAGCTGCCTGTTCCAACACTTCAATTCACTGTGCGAAGTGAATGGAGTGTTGCTTCAGTTTCTAAATGCTGTCCTTTCAGAGAAAATCACTTTCCTTTGAAAGTGCCTTAAGCTACTTACAGGCATTCAACAGAAACTCACATGCGTTTCTCTGAAAGAGAAGCAGTCTGTTCCAACACTTCAATTCACTGTGCGAAGTGAATGGAGTGTTGCTTCACTTTCTAAATGCTGTCCTTTCAGAGAAAATCACTTTCCTTTGAAAGTGCCTTAAGCTACTTACAAGCATTCAACAGAAACTCACATGCATTTCTCTGAAAGAGAAGCAGTCTGTTCCAACACTTCAATTCACTGTGCGAAGTGAATGGAGTGTTGCTTCACTTTCTAAATTATGTCCTTTCAGAGAAAATCACTTTCCTATGAAAGTGCCTTAAGCAACTTGCAAGCATTCACAAGAAACACTAATGCTTTTCTATGAAAGAGAAGCAGTCTGTTCCAACACTTCAATTCACTGCACGAAGGGAATGGAGTGTTGCTTCACTTTCTAAATGCTGTCCTTTCAGAGAAAATCACTTTCCTTTGAAAGTGCCTTAAGCTACTTACAAGCATTCACCAGAAACTCACATGCGTTTCTCTGAAAGAGAAGCAGTCTGTTCCAACACTTCAATTCACTGTGCGAAGTGAATGGAGTGTTGCTTCACTTTCTAAATGCTGTCCTTTCAGAGAAAATCACTTTCCTTTGAAAGTGCCTTAAGCTACTTGCAAGCATTAGGAAGAAACTCACATGCGTTTCTCTGAAAGAGAAGCAGTCTGTTCCAACACTTCAATTCACTGTGCGAAATGAATGGAGTGTTGCCTCACTTTCTAAATGCTGTCCTTTCAGAGAAAATCACTTTCCTTTGAAAGTGCTTTAAACTACTTTCAAGCATTCATAAAAAACTCACATACGTTTCTCTGAAAGAGAAGCAGTGTGTTCCAACACTTCAATTCACTGTGCGAAGTGAATGGAGTGTTGCTTCACTTTCTAAATGCTGTCCTTTCAGAGAAAATCACTTTCCTTTGATAGTGCCTTAAGCTACTTGCAAGCATTAGGAAGAAACTCACATGCGTTTCTCTGAAAGAGAAGCAGTCTGTTCCAACACTTCAATTCACTGTGCGAAGTGAATGGAGTGTTGCCTCACTTTCTAAATGCTGTCCGTTCAGAGAAAATCACTTTCCTTTGAAAGTGCCTTAAGCTACTAACAAGCATTTAACAGAAACTCACATGCATTTCTCTGAAAGAGAAGCAGTCTGTTCCAACACTTCAATTCACTGTGCGAAGTGAATGGAGTGTTGCTTCACTTTCTAAATGCTGTTCTTTCAGAGAAAATCACTTTCCTTTGAAAGTGCCTTAAGCTACTTGCAAGCATTAGGAAGAAACTCACATGCGTTTCTCTGAAAAAGAAGCAGTCCGTTCCAACACTTCAATTCACTGTGCGAAGTGAATGGAGTGTTGCTTCACTTTCTAAATGCTGTCCTTTCAGAGAAAATCACTTTCCTTTGAAAGTGCCTTAAGCTACTTGCAAGCATTAGGAAGAAACTCACATGCGTTTCTCTGAAAGAGAAGCAGTCTGTTCCAACACTTCAATTCACTGTGCGAAGTGAATGGAGTGTTGCCTCACTTTCTAAATGCTTTCCTTTCAGAGAAAATCACTTTCCTTTGAAAGTGCCTTAAGCTACTTACAAGCATTTAACAGAAACTCACATGCGTTTCTCTGAAAGAGAAGCAGTCTGTTCCAACACTTCAATTCACTGTGCGAAGTGAATGGAGTGTTGCTTCACTTTCTAAATGCTGTCCTTTCAGAGAAATTCACTTTCCTTTGAAAGTGCCTTAAGCTACTTGCAAGCATTAGGAAGAAACTAACATGCGTTTCTCTGAAAGAGAAGCAGTCTGTTCCAACACTTCAATTCACTGTGCGAAGTGAATGGAGTGTTGCTTCAGTTTCTAAATGCTGTCCTTTCAAAGAAAATCACTTTCCTTTGAAAGTGCCTTAAGCTACTTACAGGCATTCAACAGAAACTCACATGCGTTTCTCTGAAAGAGAAGCAGTCTGTTCCAACACTTCAATTCACTGTGCGAAGTGAATGGAGTGTTGCTTCACTTTCTAAATGCTGTCCTTTCAGAGAAAATCACTTTCCTTTGAAAGTGCCTTAAGCTACTTACAAGCATTCAACAGAAACTCACATGCATTTCTCTGAAAGAGAAGCAGTCTGTTCCAACACTTCAATTCACTGTGCGAAGTGAATGGAGTGTTGCTTCACTTTCTAAATTATTGCCTTTCAGAGAAAATCACTTTCCTTTGAAAGTGCCTTAAGCAACTTGCAAGCATTCACAAGAAACACTAATGCGTTTATATGAAAGAGAAGCAGTCTGTTCCAGCACTTCAATTCACTGCACGAAGGGAATGGAGAGTTGCTTCACTTTCTAAATGCTGTCCTTTCAGAGAAAATCACTTTCCTTTGAAAGTGCCTTAAGCTACTTACAAGCATTCACCAGAAACTCACATGCGTTTCTCTGAAAGAGAAGCAGTCTGTTCCAACACTTCAATTCACTGTGCGAAGTGAATGGAGTGTTGCTTCACTTTCTAAATGCTGTCCTTTCAGAGAAAATCACTTTCCTTTGAAAGTGCCTTAAACTACTTTCAAGCATTCACAAAAAACTCACATGCGTTTCTCTTAAAGAGAAGCTGCCTGTTCCAACACTTCAATTCACTGTGCGAAGTGAATGGAGTGTTGCTTCAGTTTCTAAATGCTGTCCTTTCAGAGAAAATCACTTTCCTTTGAAAGTGCCTTAAGCTACTTACAGGCATTCAACAGAAACTCACATGCGTTTCTCTGAAAGAGAAGCAGTCTGTTCCAACACTTCAATTCACTGTGCGAAGTGAATGGAGTGTTGCTTCACTTTCTAAATGCTGTCCTTTCAGAGAAAATCACTTTCCTTTGAAAGTGCCTTAAGCTACTTACAAGCATTCAACAGAAACTCACATGCATTTCTCTGAAAGAGAAGCAGTCTGTTCCAACACTTCAATTCACTGTGCGAAGTGAATGGAGTGTTGCTTCACTTTCTAAATTATGTCCTTTCAGAGAAAATCACTTTCCTTTGAAAGTGCCTTAAGCAACGTGCAAGCATTCACAAGAAACACTAATGCGTTTATATGAAAGAGAAGCAGTCTGTTCCAACACTTCAATTCACTGCACGAAGGGAATGGAGTGTTGCTTCACTTTCTAAATGCTGTCCTTTCAGAGAAAATCACTTTCCTTTGAAAGTGCCTTAAGCTACTTACAAGCATTCACCAGAAACTCACATGCGTTTCTCTGAAAGAGAAGCAGTCTGTTCCAACACTTCAATTCACTGTGCGAAGTGAATGGAGTGTTGCTTCACTTTCTAAATGCTGTCCTTTCAGAGAAAATCACTTTCCTTTGAAAGTGCCTTAAGCTACTTGCAAGCATTAGGAAGAAACTCACATGCGTTTCTCTGAAAGAGAAGCAGTCTGTTCCAACACTTCAATTCACTGTGCGAAGTAAATGGAGTGTTGCTTCACTTTCTAA
This sequence comes from Myodes glareolus, assembly GCF_982192425.1. Classification (NCBI taxonomy): domain Eukaryota; kingdom Metazoa; phylum Chordata; class Mammalia; order Rodentia; family Cricetidae; genus Myodes; species Myodes glareolus. The sequence goes on from NW_028263225.1 coordinate 246,920, forward strand.
ATGCTGTCCTTTCAGAGAAAATCACTTTCCTTTGAAAGTGCCTTAAACTACTTTCAAGCATTCACAAAAAACTCACATGCGTTTCTCTTAAAGAGAAGCTGTCTGTTCCAACACTTCAATTCACTGTGCGAAGTGAATGGAGTGTTGCTTCAGTTTCTAAATGCTGTCCTTTCAGAGAAAATCACTTTCCTTTGAAAGTGCCTTAAGCTACTTACAAGCATTCACCAGAAACTCACATGCGTTTCTCTGAAAGAGAAGCAGTCTGTTCCAATACTTCAATTCACTCTGCGAAGTGAATGGAGTGTTGCTTCAGTTTCTAAATGCTGTCCTTTCAGAGAAAATCACTTTCCTTTGAAAGTGCCTTAAGCTACTTACAAGCATTCAACAGAAACTCACAAGCATTTCTTTGAAGGAGAAGCAGTCTGTTCCAACACTTCAATTCACTGTGCGAAGTGAATGGAGTGTTGCTTCACTTTCTAAATGCTGTCTTTTCAGAGAAAATCACTTTCCTTTGAAAGTGCCTTAAACTACTTACAAGCATTCACCAGAAACTCACATGCGTTTCTCTGAAAGAGAAGCAGTCTGTTCCAACACTTCAATTCACTGTGCGAAGTGAATGGAGTGTTGCTTCACTTTCTAAATGCTGTCCTTTCAGAGGAAATCACTTTCCTTTGAAAGTGCCTTAAGCTACTTGCAAGCATTAGGAAGAAACTCACATGCGTTTCTCTGAAAGAGAAGCAGTCTGTTCCAACACTTCAATTCACTGTGCTAAGTGAATGGAGTGTTGCTTCACTTTCTAAATGCTGTTCTTTTAGAGAAAATCACTTTCCTTTGAAAGTGCCTTAAGCTAATTGCAAGCATTAGGAAGAAACTCACATGCGTTTCTCTGAAAGAGAAGCAGTCTGTTCCAACACTTCAATTCACTGTGCGAAGTGAATAGAGTGTTGCTTCACTTTCTAAATGCTGTCCTTTCAGAGAAAATCACTTTCCTTTGAAAGTGCCTTAAGCTACTTGCAAGCATTAGGAAGAAACTCACATGCGTTTCTCTGAAAGAGAAGCAGTCTGTTCCAACACTTCAATTCACTGTGCGAAGTGAATGGAGTATTGCCTCACTTTCTAAATGCTGTCCTTTCAGAGAAAATCACTTTCCATTGAAAGTGCCCAAAACTACTTTCAAGCATTCACAAAAAACTCACATGCGTTTCTCTGAAAGAGAAGCAGTCTGTTCCAACACTTCAATTCACTGTGCGAAGTGAATGGAGTGTTGCTTCACTTTCTAAATGCTGTCCTTTCAGAGAAAATCCCTTTCCTTTGAATGTGCCTTCAGCTACTTACAAGCATTCAACAGAAACTCACATGCATTTCTCTGAAAGAGAAGCAATCTGTTCCAACACTTCAATTCACTGTGCGAAGTGAATGGAGTGTTGCTTCACTTTCTAAATGCTGTCCTTTCAGAGAAAATCACTTTCCTTTGAAAGTGCCTTAAGCTACTTGCAAGCATTCACAAGAAACACTAATGCGTTTCTATGAAAGAGAAGCAGTCTGTTCCAACACTTCAATTCACTGTGCGAAGTGAATGGAGTGTTGCTTCAGTTTCTAAATGCTGTCCTTTCAGAGAAAATAACTTTCCTTTGAAAGTGCCTTAAGCAACTTGCAAGCATTCACAAGAAACTCACATGCGTTTCTCTGAAAGAGAAGCAGTCTGTTCCAACACTTCAATTCACTGTGCGAAGTGAATGGAGTGTTGCTTCACTTTCTAAATGCTGTCCTTTCAGAGAAAATCCCTTTCCTTTGAATGTGCCTTCAGCTACTTAGAAGCATTCAACAGAAACTCACATGCATTTCTCTGAAAGAGAAGCAATCTGTTCCAACACTTCAATTCTCTGTGCGAAGTGAATGGAGTGTTGCTTCACTTTCTAAATGCTGTCCTTTCAGGGAAAATCACTTTCCTTTGAAAGTGCCTTAAACTACTTTCAAGCATTCACAAAAAACTCACATGCGTTTCTCGTAAAGAGAAGCAGTCTGTTCCAACACTTCAATTCACTGTGCGAAGTGAATGGAGTGTTGCTTCAGTTTCTAAATGTTGTCCTTTCAGAGAAAATCACTTTCCTTTGAAAGTGCCTTAAGCTACTTACAAGCATTCACCAGAAACTCACATGCGTTTCTCTGAAAGAGAAGCAGTCTGTTCAAACACTTCAATACGCTGTGCGAAGTGAATGGAGTGTTGCTTCACTTTCTAAATCCTGTCCTTTCAGAGAAAATCACTTTTGTTTGAAAGTGCCTTAAGCAACTTTCAAGCATTCACAAGAAATTCACATGCATTTCTCTGAAAGAGAAGCCTTCTCTTCCAACACTTCAATTCACTGTGCGATATGAATGGAGTGTTGCTTCACTTTCTAAATGCTGTCCTTTCAGAGAAAATCACGTTCCTTTGAAATTGCCTTAAGCTACTTACAAGCATTCACCAGAAACCCACATGTGTTTCTCTGAAAGAGAAGCAGTCTGTAACAACACTTCAATTCACTGTGCAAAGTGAATGGAGTGTTGCCTCACTTTCGAAATGCTGTCCTTTCAGAGAAAATCACTTTCCTTTGAAAGTACCTTAAGCTAATTACAAGCATTCAACAGAAACTCACATGCATTTCTCAGAAAGAGAAGCAGTCTGTTCCAACACTTCAATTCACTGTGCGAAGTGAATGGAGTGTTGCTTCACTTTCTAAATTCTGTCCTTTCAGAGAAAATCACTTTCCTTTGAAAGTGCCTTAAACTACTTTCAAGCATTCATAAAAAACTCACATGCGTTTCACTGAAAGAGAAGCAGTCTGTTCCAACACTTCAATTCACTGTGCGAAGTGAATAGAGTGTTGCCTCACTTTCTAAATGCTGTCCATGCAGAGAAAATCACTTTCCTTTGATAGTGCCTTAAGCTACTTGCAAGCATTAGGAAGAAACTCAAATGCGTTTCTCTGAAAGAGAAGCAGTCTCTTCCAACACTTCAATTCACTGTGTGAAGTGAATAGAATGTTGCCTCACTTTCTAAATGCTGTCGTTTCAGAGAAAATCACTTTCCTTTGAAAGTGCCTTAAGCTACTTACAAGCATTCACCAGAAACTCACATGCGTTTCTCTGAAAGAGAAGCAGTCTGTTCCAACACTTCAATTCACTGTGCGAAGTGAATGGAGTGTTGCTTCACTTTCTAAATGCTGTCCTTTCAGAGAAAATCACTTTCCATTGAAAGTGCCTTAAGCTACTTGCAAGCATTAGGAAGAAACTCACATGCGTTTCTCTGAAAGAGAAGCAGTCTGTTCCAACACTTCAATTCACTGTGCAAAGTGAATGGAGTGTTGCTTCACTTTTTAAATGCTGTTTTTTTAGAGAAAATCACTTTCCTTTGAAAGTGCCTTAAGCTACTTGCAAGCATTAGGAAGAAACTCCCATGCGTTTCTCTGAAAGAGAAGCAGTCTGTTCCAACACTTCAATTCACTGTGTGAAGTGAATGGAGTGTTGCCTCACTTTCTAAATGCTGTCCTTTCAGAGAAAATCACTTTCCTTTGAAAGTGCCTTAAGCTACTTACAGGCATTCAACAGAAACTCACATGCGTTTCTCTGAAAGAGAAGCAGTCTGTTTCAACACTTCAATTCACTGTGCGAAGTGAATGGAGTGTTGCTTCACTTTCTAAATGCTGTCCTTACAGAGAAATTCACTTTCCTTTGAAAGTGCCTTAAGCTACTTACAAGCATTCAACAGAAACTCACATGCATTTCTCTGAAAGAGAAGCAGTCTGTTCCAACACTTCAATTCACTGTGCGAAGTGAATGGAGTGTTGCTTCACTTTCTAAATGCTGTCCTTTCAGAGAAAATCACTTTCCTTTGAAATTGCCTTAAGCTACTTACAAGCATTCACCAGAAACCCACATGTGTTTCTCTGAAAGAGAAGCAGTCTGTAACAACACTTCAATTCACTGTGCAAAGTGAATGGAGTGTTGCCTCACTTTCGAAATGCTGTCCTTTCAGAGAAAATCACTTTCCTTTGAAAGTACCTTAAGCTAATTACAAGCATTCAACAGAAACTCACATGCATTTCTCAGAAAGAGAAGCAGTCTGTTCCAACACTTCAATTCACTGTGCAAAGTGAATGGAGTGTTGCTTCACTTTCTAAATTCTGTCCTTTCAGAGAAAATCACTTTCCTTTGAAAGTGCCTTAAACTACTTTCAAGCATTCATAAAAAACTCACATGCGTTTCACTGAAAGAGAAGCAGTCTGTTCCAACACTTCAATTCACTGTGCGAAGTGAATAGAGTGTTGCCTCACTTTCTAAATGCTGTCCATTCAGAGAAAATCACTTTCCTTTGAAAGTGCCTTAAGCTACTTGCAAGCATTAGGAAGAAACTCAAATGCGTTTCTCTGAAAGAGAAGCAGTCTCTTCCAACACTTCAATTCACTGTGTGAAGTGAATAGAGTGTTGCCTCACTTTCTAAATGCTGTCGTTTCAGAGAAAATCACTTTCCTTTGAAAGTGCCTTAAGCTACTTACAAGCATTCACCAGAAACTCACATGCGTTTCTCTGAAAGAGAAGCAGTCTGTTCCAACACTTCAATTCACTGTGCGAAGTGAATGGAGTGTTGCTTCACTTTCTAAATGCTGTCCTTTCAGAGAAAATCACTTTCCTTTGAAAGTGCCTTAAGCTACTTGCAAGCATTAGGAAGAAACTCACATGCGTTTCTCTGAAAGAGAAGCAGTCTGTTCCAACACTTCAATTCACTGTGCGAAGTGAATGGAGTGTTGCTTCAGTTTCTAAATGCTGTCCTTTCAGAGAAAATAACTTTCCTTTGAAAGTGCCTTAAGCAACTTGCAAGCATTCACAAGAAACTCACATGCGTTTCTCTGAAAGAGAAGCAGTCTGTTCCAACACTTCAATTCACTGTGCGAAGTGAATGGAGTGTTGCTTCACTTTCTAAATGCTGTCCTTTCAGAGAAAATCCCTTTCCTTTGAATGTGCCTTCAGCTACTTAGAAGCATTCAACAGAAACTCACATGCATTTCTCTGAAAGAGAAGCAATCTGTTCCAACACTTCAATTCTCTGTGCGAAGTGAATGGAGTGTTGCTTCACTTTCTAAATGCTGTCCTTTCAGGGAAAATCACTTTCCTTTGAAAGTGCCTTAAACTACTTTCAAGCATTCACAAAAAACTCACATGCGTTTCTCGTAAAGAGAAGCAGTCTGTTCCAACACTTCAATTCACTGTGCGAAGTGAATGGAGTGTTGCTTCAGTTTCTAAATGTTGTCCTTTCAGAGAAAATCACTTTCCTTTGAAAGTGCCTTAAGCTACTTACAAGCATTCACCAGAAACTCACATGCGTTTCTCTGAAAGAGAAGCAGTCTGTTCAAACACTTCAATACGCTGTGCGAAGTGAATGGAGTGTTGCTTCACTTTCTAAATCCTGTCCTTTCAGAGAAAATCACTTTTGTTTGAAAGTGCCTTAAGCAACTTTCAAGCATTCACAAGAAATTCACATGCATTTCTCTGAAAGAGAAGCCTTCTCTTCCAACACTTCAATTCACTGTGCGATATGAATGGAGTGTTGCTTCACTTTCTAAATGCTGTCCTTTCAGAGAAAATCACGTTCCTTTGAAATTGCCTTAAGCTACTTACAAGCATTCACCAGAAACCCACATGTGTTTCTCTGAAAGAGAAGCAGTCTGTAACAACACTTCAATTCACTGTGCAAAGTGAATGGAGTGTTGCCTCACTTTCGAAATGCTGTCCTTTCAGAGAAAATCACTTTCCTTTGAAAGTACCTTAAGCTAATTACAAGCATTCAACAGAAACTCACATGCATTTCTCAGAAAGAGAAGCAGTCTGTTCCAACACTTCAATTCACTGTGCAAAGTGAATGGAGTGTTGCTTCACTTTCTAAATTCTGTCCTTTCAGAGAAAATCACTTTCCTTTGAAAGTGCCTTAAACTACTTTCAAGCATTCATAAAAAACTCACATGCGTTTCACTGAAAGAGAAGCAGTCTGTTCCAACACTTCAATTCACTGTGCGAAGTGAATAGAGTGTTGCCTCACTTTCTAAATGCTGTCCATGCAGAGAAAATCACTTTCCTTTGATAGTGCCTTAAGCTACTTGCAAGCATTAGGAAGAAACTCAAATGCGTTTCTCTGAAAGAGAAGCAGTCTCTTCCAACACTTCAATTCACTGTGTGAAGTGAATAGAGTGTTGCCTCACTTTCTAAATGCTGTCGTTTCAGAGAAAATCACTTTCCTTTGAAAGTGCCTTAAGCTACTTACAAGCATTCACCAGAAACTCACATGCGTTTCTCTGAAAGAGAAGCAGTCTGTTCCAACACTTCAATTCACTGTGCGAAGTGAATGGAGTGTTGCTTCACTTTCTAAATGCTGTCCTTTCAGAGAAAATCACTTTCCATTGAAAGTGCCTTAAGCTACTTGCAAGCATTAGGAAGAAACTCACATGCGTTTCTCTGAAAGAGAAGCAGTCTGTTCCAACACTTCAATTCACTGTGCAAAGTGAATGGAGTGTTGCTTCACTTTTTAAATGCTGTTTTTTTAGAGAAAATCACTTTCCTTTGAAAGTGCCTTAAGCTACTTGCAAGCATTAGGAAGAAACTCCCATGCGTTTCTCTGAAAGAGAAGCAGTCTGTTCCAACACTTCAATTCACTGTGTGAAGTGAATGGAGTGTTGCCTCACTTTCTAAATGCTGTCCTTTCAGAGAAAATCACTTTCCTTTGAAAGTGCCTTAAGCTACTTACAGGCATTCAACAGAAACTCACATGCGTTTCTCTGAAAGAGAAGCAGTCTGTTTCAACACTTCAATTCACTGTGCGAAGTGAATGGAGTGTTGCTTCACTTTCTAAATGCTGTCCTTACAGAGAAATTCACTTTCCTTTGAAAGTGCCTTAAGCTACTTACAAGCATTCAACAGAAACTCACATGCATTTCTCTGAAAGAGAAGCAGTCTGTTCCAACACTTCAATTCACTGTGCGAAGTGAATGGAGTGTTGCTTCACTTTCTAAATGCTGTCCTTTCAGAGAAAATCACTTTCCTTTGAAATTGCCTTAAGCTACTTACAAGCATTCACCAGAAACCCACATGTGTTTCTCTGAAAGAGAAGCAGTCTGTAACAACACTTCAATTCACTGTGCAAAGTGAATGGAGTGTTGCCTCACTTTCGAAATGCTGTCCTTTCAGAGAAAATCACTTTCCTTTGAAAGTACCTTAAGCTAATTACAAGCATTCAACAGAAACTCACATGCATTTCTCAGAAAGAGAAGCAGTCTGTTCCAACACTTCAATTCACTGTGCAAAGTGAATGGAGTGTTGCTTCACTTTCTAAATTCTGTCCTTTCAGAGAAAATCACTTTCCTTTGAAAGTGCCTTAAACTACTTTCAAGCATTCATAAAAAACTCACATGCGTTTCACTGAAAGAGAAGCAGTCTGTTCCAACACTTCAATTCACTGTGCGAAGTGAATAGAGTGTTGCCTCACTTTCTAAATGCTGTCCATTCAGAGAAAATCACTTTCCTTTGAAAGTGCCTTAAGCTACTTGCAAGCATTAGGAAGAAACTCAAATGCGTTTCTCTGAAAGAGAAGCAGTCTCTTCCAACACTTCAATTCACTGTGTGAAGTGAATAGAGTGTTGCCTCACTTTCTAAATGCTGTCGTTTCAGAGAAAATCACTTTCCTTTGAAAGTGCCTTAAGCTACTTACAAGCATTCACCAGAAACTCACATGCGTTTCTCTGAAAGAGAAGCAGTCTGTTCCAACACTTCAATTCACTGTGCGAAGTGAATGGAGTGTTGCTTCACTTTCTAAATGCTGTCCTTTCAGAGAAAATCACTTTCCTTTGAAAGTGCCTTAAGCTACTTGCAAGCATTAGGAAGAAACTCACATGCGTTTCTCTGAAAGAGAAGCAGTCTGTTCCAACACTTCAATTCACTGTGCAAAGTGAATGGAGTGTTGCTTCACTTTTTAAATGCTCTCCTTTTAGAGAAAATCACTTTCCTTTGAAAGTGCCTTAAGCTACTTGCAAGCATTAGGAAGAAACTCCCATGCGTTTCTCTGAAAGAGAAGCAGTCTGTTCCAACACTTCAATTCACTGTGTGAAGTGAATGGAGTGTTGCCTCACTTTCTAAATGCTGTCCTTTCAGAGAAAATCACTTTCCTTTGAAAGTGCCTTAAGCTACTTACAGGCATTCAACAGAAACTCACATGCGTTTCTCTGAAAGAGAAGCAGTCTGTTCCAACACTTCAATTCACTGTGCGAAGTGAATGGAGTGTTGCTTCACTTTCTAAATGCTGTCCTTACAGAGAAATTCACTTTCCTTTGAAAGTGCCTTAAGCTACTTACAAGCATTCAACAGAAACTTACATTCATTTCTCTGAAAGAGAAGCAGTCTGTTCCAACACTTCAATTCACTCTGCGAAGTGAATGGAGTGTTGCTTCACTTTCTAAATTATGTCCTTTCAGAGAAAATCACTTTCCTTTGAAAGTGCCTTAAGCAACTTGCAAGCATTCACAAGAAACACTAATGCGTTTATATGAAAGAGAAGCACTCTGTTCCAACACTTCAATTCACTGCACGAAGGGAATGGAGTGTTGCTTCACTTTCTAAATGCTGTGCTTTAAGAGAAAATCACTTTCCTTTGAAAGTGCCTTAAGTTAGTTACAAGCATTCACCAGAAACTCACATGCGTTTCTCTGAAAGAAAAGCAGTCTGTTCCAACACTTCAATTCACTGTGCGAAATGAATGGAGTGTTGCTTCAGTTTCTAAATGCTGTCCTTTCAGAGAAAATCACTTTCCTTTGAAAGTGCCTTAAGCTACTTGCAAGCATTAGGAAGAAACTCACATGCGTTTCTCTGAAAGAGAAGCAGTCTGTTCCAATACTTCAATTCACTCTGCGAAGTGAATGGAGTGTTGCTTCACTTTCTAAATGCTGTCCTTTCAGAGAAAATCACTTTCCTTTTAAAGTGCCTTATGCTACTTACAAGCATTCAACAGAAACACACATGCATTTCTCTGAAAGAGAAGCAGTCTGTTCCAACACTTCAATTCACTGTGCGAAGTGAATGGAGTGTTGCTTCACTTTCTAAATGCTGTCCTTTCAGAGAAAATCACTTTCCTTTGAAAATGCCTTAAGCTACTTACAAGCATTCACCAGAAACTCACATGCGTTTCTCTGAAAGAGAAGCAGTCTGTTCAAACACTTCAATTCACTGTGCGAAGTGAATGGAGTGTTGCTTCACTTTCTAAATGCTGTCCTTTCAGAGAAAATCCCTTTCCTTTAAATGTGCCTTAAGCTACTTACAAGCATTCTACAGAAACTCACATGCATTTCTCTGAAAGAGAAGCAATCAGTTCCAACACTTCAATTCTCTGTGCGAAGTGAATGGAGTGTTGCTTCACTTTCTAAATGCTGTCCTTTCAGAGAAAATCACTTTCCTTTGAAAGTGCCTTAAGCTACTTGCAATCATTCACAAGAAACACTAATGCGTTTCTATGAAGGAGAAGCAGTCTGTTCCAACACATCAATTCATTGCTCTAAGGGAATGGAGTGTTGCTTTACTTTCTAAATGCTGTCCTTTCAGAGAAAATCACTTTCCTTTGAAAGAGCCTTAAGCTACTTACAAGCATTCAACAGAAACTCACATGCATTTCTCTGAAAGAGAAGCAGTCTGTTCCAACACTTCAATTCACTGTACAAAGTGAATGGAGTGTTGCTTCACTTTCTGAATGCTGTCCTTTCAGAGAAAATCACTTTCCTTTGAAAGTGCCTTAAGCAACTTGCAAGCATTCACAAGAAACACTACTGCGTTTCTAAGAATGAGAAGCACTCTGTTCCAACACTTCAATTCACTGCATGAAGGGAATGGAGTGTTGCTTCACTTTCTAAATGCTGTCCTTTCAGAGAAAATCACTTTCCTTTGAAAGTGCCTTAAGCTACTTACAATCATTCACCAGAAACTCACATGCGTTTCTCTGAAAGAGAAGCAGTCTGTTCCAACACTTCAATTCACTGTGCGAAGTGAATGGAGTGTTGCTTCACTTTCTAAATGCTGTCCTTTCAGAGAAAATCACTTTCCTTTGAAAGTGCCTTAAACTACTTTCAAGCATTCACAAAAAACTCACATGCGTTTCTCTTAAAGAGAAGCAGTCTGTTCCAACACTTCAATTCACTGTGCGAAGTGAATGGAGTGTTGCTTCAGTTTCTAAATGCTGTCCTTTCAGAGAAAATCACTTTCCTTTGAAAGTGCCTTAAGCAACTTGCAAGCATTCACCAGAAACTCACATGCGTTTCTCTGAAAGAGAAGCAGTCTGTTCCAACACTTCAATTCACTGTGCAAAGTGAATGGAGTGTTGCTTCACTTTCTAAATGCTGTCCTTTCAGAGAAAATCCCTTTCCTTTGAATGTGCCTTCAGCTACTTAGAAGCATTCAACAGAAACTCACATGCATTTCTCTGAAAGAGAAGCAATCTGTTCCAACACTTCAATTCTCTGTGCGAAGTGAATGGAGTGTTGCTTCACTTTCTAAATGCTGTCCTTTCAGAGAAAATCACTTTCCTTTGAAAGTCCCTTAAGCTACTTACAAGCATTCACCAGAAACCCACATGTGTTTCTCTGAAAGAGAAGCAGTCTGTAACAACACTTCAATTCACTGTGCAAAGTGAATGGAGTGTTGCCTCACTTTCGAAATGCTGTCCTTTCAGAGAAAATCACTTTCCTTTGAAAGTGCCTTAAGCTAATTACAAGCATTCAACAGAAACTCACATGCATTTCTCTGAAAGAGAAGCAGTCTGTTCCAACACTTCAATTCACTGTGCGAAGTGAATGGAGTGTTGCTTCACTTTCTAAATGCTGTCCTTTCAGAGAAAATCACTTTCCTTTGAAAGTGCCTTAAGCTACTTACAATCATTCACCAGAAACTCACATGCGTTTCTCTGAAAGAGAAGCAGTCTGTTCCAACACTTCAATTCACTGTGCGAAGTGAATGGAGTGTTGCTTCACTTTCTAAATGCTGTCCTTTCAGAGAAAATCACTTTCCTTTGAATGTGCCTTAAGCTACTTACAAGCATTCAACAGAAACTCACATGCATTTCTCTGAAAGAGAAGCAATCAGTTGCAACACTTCATTTCTCTGTGCGAAGTGAATGGAGTGTTGCTTCACTTTCTAAATGCTGTCCTTTCAGAGAAAATCACTTTCCTTTGAAAGTGCCTTAAGCTACTTGTAAGCATTCACAAGAAACACTAATGCATTTCTATGAAAGAGAAGCAGTCTGTTCCAACACTTCAATTCATTGCGCTAATGGAATGGAGTGTTGCTTTACTTTCTAAATGCTGTCCTTTCAGAGAAAATCACTTTCCTTTGAAAGAGCCTTAAGCTACTTACAAGCATTCAACAGAAACTCACATGCATTTCTCTGAAAGAGAAGCAGTCTGTTAAAACACTTCAATTCACTGTACAAAGTGAATGGAGTGTTGCTTCACTTTCTAAATGCTGTCCTTTCAGAGAAAATCACTTTCCTTTGAAAGTGCCTTAAGCAACTTGCAAGCATTCACAAGAAGCACTAATGCGTTTCTATGAAAGAGAGGCAGTCTGTTCCAACACTTCAATTCACTGCACGAAGTGAATGGAGTGTTGCGTCACTTTCTAAATGCTGTCCTTTCAGAGAAAAATCACTTTCCTTTGAAAGTGCCTTAAGCTATTTACAAGCATTCACCAGAAACTCACATGCGTTTCTCTGAAAGTGAAGCAGTCTGTTCCAACACTTCAATTCACTGTGCGAAGTGAATGGAGTGTTGCTTCACTTTCTAAATGCTGTCCTTTCAGAGAAAATCACTTTCCTTTGAAAGTGCCTTAAGCTACTTGCAAGCATTAGGAAGAAACTCACATGCGTTTCTCTGAAAGAGAAGCAGTCTGTTCCAATACTTCAATTCACTCTGCGAAGTGAATGGAGTGTTGCTTCACTTTCTAAATGCTGTCCTTTCAGAGAAAATCACTTTCCTTTTAAAGTGCCTTATGCTACTTACAAGCATTCAACAGAAACACACATGCATTTCTCTGAAAGAGAAGCAGTCTGTTCCAACACTTCAATTCACTGTGCAAAGTGAATGGAGTGTTGCTTCACTTTCTAAATGCTGTCCTTTCAGAGAAAATCACTTTCCTTTGAAAATGCCTTAAGCTACTTACAAGCATTCACCAGAAACTCACATGCGTTTCTCTTAAAGAGAAGCAGTCTGTTCAAACACTTCAATTCACTGTGCGAAGTGAATGGAGTGTTGCTTCACTTTCTAAATGCTGTCCTTTCAGAGAAAATCCCTTTCCTTTAAATGTGCCTTAAGCTACTTACAAGCATTCAACAGAAACTCACATGCATTTCTCTGAAAGAGAAGCAATCAGTTCCAACACTTCAATTCTCTGTGCGAAGTGAATGGAGTGTTGCTTCACTTTCTAAATGCTGTCCTTTCAGAGAAAATCACTTTCCTTTGAAAGTGCCTTAAGCTACTTGCAATCATTCACAAGAAACACTAATGCGTTTCTATGAAGGAGAAGCAGTCTGTTCCAACACATCAATTCATTGCTCTAAGGGAATGGAGTGTAGCTTTACTTTCTAAATGCTGTCCTTTCAGAGAAAATCACTTTCCTTTGAAAGAGCCTTAAGCTACTTACAAGCATTCAACAGAAACTCACATGCATTTCTCTGAAAGAGAAGCAGTCTGTTCCAACACTTCAATTCACTGTACAAAGTGAATGGAGTGTTGCTTCACTTTCTGAATGCTGTCCTTTCAGAGAAAATCACTTTCCTTTGAAAGTGCCTTAAGCAACTTGCAAGCATTCACAAGAAACACTACTGCGTTTCTAAGAAAGAGAAGCACTCTGTTCCAACACTTCAATTCACTGCACGAAGGGAATGGAGTGTTGCTTCACTTTCTAAATGCTGTCCTTTCAGAGAAAATCACTTTCCTTTGAAAGTGCCTTAAGCTACTTACAATCATTCACCAGAAACTCACATGCGTTTTTCTGAAAGAGAAGCAGTCTGTTCCAACACTTCAATTCACTGTGCGAAGTGAATGGAGTGTTGCTTCACTTTCTAAATGCTGTCCTTTCAGAGAAAATCACTTTCCTTTGAAAGTGCCTTAAACTACTTTCAAGCATTCACAAAAAACTCACATGCGTTTCTCTTAAAGAGAAGCAGTCTGTTAAAACACTTCATTTCACTGTACAAAGTGAATGGAGTGTTGCGTCACTTTCTAAATGCTGTCCTTTCAGAGAAAAATCACTTTCCTTTGAAAGTGCCTTAAGCTATTTACAAGCATTCACCAGAAACTCACATGCGTTTCTCTGAAAGTGAAGCAGTCTGTTCCAACACTTCAATTCACTGTGCGAAGTGAATGGAGTGTTGCTTCACTTTCTAAATGCTGTCCTTTCAGAGAAAATCACTTTCCTTTGAAAGTCCCTTAAGCTAGTTACAAGCATTCACCAGAAACCCACATGTGTTTCTCTGAAAGAGAAGCAGTCTGTAACAACACTTCAATTCACTGTGCGAAGTGAATGGAGTGTTGCTTCACTTTCTAAATGCTGTCCTTTCAGAGAAAATCACTTTCCTTTGAAAGTGCCTTAAGCTACTTACAAGCATTCACCAGAAACTCACATGCGATTCTCTGAAAGAGAAGCAGTCTGTTCAAACACTTCAATTCACTGTGCGAAGTGAATGGAGTGTTGCTTCACTTTCTAAATGCTGTCCTTTCAGAGAAAATCACTTTCCTTTGAAAGTGCCTTAAGCTACTTGTAAGCATTCACAAGAAACACTAATGCATTTCTATGAAAGAGAAGCAGTCTGTTCCAACACTTCAATTCATTGCGCTAAGGGAATGGAGTGTTGCTTTACTTTCTAAATGCTGTCCTTTCAGAGAAAATCACTTTCCTTTGAAAGAGCCTTAAGCTACTTACAAGCATTCAACAGAAACTCACATGCATTTCTCTGAAAGAGAAGCAGTCTGTTAAAACACTTCATTTCACTGTACAAAGTGAATGGAGTGTTGCTTCACTTTCTAAATGCTGTCCTTTCAGAGAAAATCACTTTCCTTTGAAAGTGCCTTAAGCAACTTGCAAGCATTCACAAGAAGCACTAATGCGTTTCTATGAAAGAGAGGCAGTCTGTTCCAACACTTCAATTCACTGCACGAAGTGAATGGAGTGTTGCGTCACTTTCTAAATGCTGTCCTTTCAGAGAAAAATCACTTTCCTTTGAAAGTGCCTTAAGCTATTTACAAGCATTCACCAGAAACTCACATGCGTTTCTCTGAAAGTGAAGCAGTCTGTTCCAACACTTCAATTCACTGTGCGAAGTGAATGGAGTGTTGCTTCACTTTCTAAATGCTGTCCTTTCAGAGAAAATCACTTTCCTTTGAAAGTGCCTTAGGCTACTTGCAAGCATTAGGAAGAAACTCATATGCGTTTCTCTGAAAGAGAAGCAGTCTGTTCCAACACTTCAATTCACTGTGCGAAGTGAATGGAGTGTTGCTTCACTTTCTAAATGCTGTCCTTTCAGAGAAAATCACTTTCCTTTGAAAGTGCCTTAAGCTACGTACAAGCATTCAACAGAAACTTACATGCATTTCTCTGAAAGAGAAGCAATCTGTTCCAACATTTCAATTCTCTGTGAGAAGGGAATGGAGTGTTGCTTCACTTTCTAAATCCTGTCCTTTCAGAGAAAATCTCTTTCCTTTGAAAGTGCCTTAAGCAACTTTCAAGCATTCACAAGAAATTCACATGCATTTCTCTGAAAGAGAAGCCTTCTCTTCCAACACTTCAATTCACTGTGCGAAGTGAATGGAGTGTTGCTTCACTTTCTAAATGCTGTCCTTTCAGAGAAAATCACGTTCCTTTGAAATTGCCTTAAGCTACTTACAAGCATTCACCAGAGACTCACATGTGTTTCTCTGAAAGAGAAGCAATCTGTTCCAACACTTCAATTCACTGTGCAAAGTGAATGGAGTGTTGCCTCACGTTCGAAATGCTGTCCTTTCAGAGAAAATCACTTTCCTTTGAAAGTGCCTTAAGCTAATTACAAGCATTCAACAGAAACTCACATGCATTTCTCTGAAAGAGAAGCGGTCTGTTCCAACACTTCAATTAACTGTGCAAAGTAAATGGAGTGTTGCTTCAATTTCTAAATTCTGTCCTTTCAGAGAAAATCACTTTCCTTTGAAAGTGCCTTAAACTACTTTCAAGCATTCATAAAAAACTCATATGCGTTTCTCTGAAAGAGAAGCAGTCTGTTCCAACACTTCAATTCACTGTGCGAAGTGAATGGAGTGTTGCTTCACTTTCTAAATGCTGTCCTTTCAGAGAAAATCACTTTCCTTTGATAGTGCCTTAAGCTACTTGCAAGCATTAGGAAGAAACTCACATGCATTTCTCTGAAAGAGAAGCAGTCTGTTCCAACACTTCAATTCACTGTGTGAAGTGAATAGAGTGTTGCCTCACTTTCTAAATGCTGTCCTTTCAGAGAAAATCACTTTCCTTTGAAAGTGCCTTAAGCTACTTACAATCATTCACCAGAAATTCACATGCGTTTCTCTGAAAGAGAAGCAGTCTGTTCCAACACTTCAATTCACTGTGCGAAGTGAATGGAGTGTTGCTTCACTTTCTAAATGCTGTTCTTTCAGAGAAAATCACTTTCCTTTGAAAGTGCCTTAAGCTACTTGCAAGCATTAGGTAGAAACCCACATGCGTTTCTCTGAAAGAGATGCAGTCCGTTCCAACACTTCAATTCACTGTGCGAAGTGAATGAAGTGTTGCTTCACTTTCTAAATTATGTCCTTTCAGAGAATATCACTTTCTTTGAAAGTGCCTTCAGCTACTTGCAAGCATTAGGAAGAAACTCACATGCGTTTCTCTGAAAGAGAAGCAGTCTGTTCCAACACTTCAAATCACTGTGCGAAGTGAATGGAGTGTTGCCTCACTTTCTAAATGCTGTCCTTTCAGAGAAAATCACTTTCCATTGAAAGTGCCTTAAACTACTTTCAAGCATTCACAAAAAACTCACATGCGTTTCTCTGAAAGAGAAGCAGTCTGTTCCAACACTTCAATTCACTGTGCGAAGTGAGTGGAGTGTTGCTTCACTTTCTAAATGCTGTCCTTTCAGAGAAAATCACTTTCCTTTGAAAGTGCCTTAAGCTACTTACAAGCATTCAACAAAAACTCACATGCACTTCTCTGAAAGAGAAGCAGTCTGTTCCAACACTTCAATTCACTGTGTGAAGTGAATGGAGTGTTGCTTCACTTTCTAAATGCTGTCCTTTCAGAGAAAATCACTTTCCTTTGAAAGTGCCTTAAGCAACTTGCAAGCATTCACAAGAAAATCTAATGCGTTTATATGAAAGAGAAGCACTCTGTTCCAACACTTCAATTCACTGTGCGAAGTGAATGGAGTGTTGCCTCACTTTCTAAATGCTGTCCTTTCAGAGAAAATCACTTTCCTTTGAAAGTGCCTTAAACTACTTTCGAGCATTCATAAAAAACTTACATGCGTTTCTCTGAAAGAGAAGCAGTCTGTTCCAACACTTCAATTCACTGTGCGAAGTGAATGGAGTGTTGCTTCACTTTCTAAATGCTGTCCTTTCAGAGAAAATCACGTTCCTTTGAAATTGCCTTAAGCTACTTACAAGCATTCACCAGAAACTCACATGTGTTTCTCTGAAAGAGAAGCAATCTGTTCCAACACTTCAATTCACTGTGCAAAGTGAATGGAGTGTTGCCTCACTTTCGAAATGCTGTCCTTTTAGAGAAAATCACTATCCTTTGAAAGTGCCTTAAGCGAATTACAAGCATTCAACAGAAACTCACATGCATTTCTCTGGAAGAGAAGCAGTCTGTTCCAACACTTCAATTCACTGTGCGAAGTGAATGGAGTGTTGCTTCACTTTCTAAATTTTGTTCTTTCAGAGAAAATCGCTTTCCTTTGAAAGTGCCTTAAACTACTTTCAAGCATTCATAAAAAACTCACATGCATTTCTCTGAAAGAGAACCAGTCTGATCCAACACTTCAATTCACTGTGCGAAGTGAATGGAGTGTTGCTTCACTTTGTAAATGCTGTCCTTTCAGAGAAAATCACTTTCCTTTGATAGTGCCTTAAGCTACTTGCAAGCATTAGGAAGAAACTCACATGCGTTTCTCTGAAAGAGAAGCAGTCTGTTCCAACACTTCAATTCACTGTGTGAAGTGAATAGAGTGTTGCCTCACTTTCTAAATGCTGTCCTTTCAGAGAAAATCACTTTCCATTGAAAGTGCCTTAAGCTACTTACAAGCATTTAACAGAAACTCACATGCGTTTCTCTGAAAGAGAAGCAGTCTGTTCCAACACTTCAATTCACTGTGCGAAGTGAATGGAGTGTTGCTTCACTTTCTAAATGCTGTTCTTTCAGAGAAAATCACTTTCCTTTGAAAGTGCCTTAAGCTACTTGCAAGCATTAGGAAGAAACTCACATGCGTTTCTCTGAAAGAGATGCAGTCCGTTTCAACACTTCAATTCACTGTGCGAAGTGAATGGAGTGTTGCTTCACTTTCTAAATGCTGTCCTTTCAGAGAATATCACTTTCCTTTGAAAGTGCCTTAAGCTACTTGCAAGCATTAGGAAGAAACTCACATGCGTTTCTCTGAAAGAGAAGCAGTCTGTTCCAACACTTCAATTCACTGTGCGAAGTGAATGGAGTGTTGCCTCACTTTCTAAATGCTGTCCTTTCAGAGAAAATCACTTTCAATTGAAAGTGCCTTAAACTACTTTCAAGCATTCACAAAAGACTCACATGCATTTCTCTGAAAGAGAAGCAGTCTGTTCCAACACTTCAATTCACTGTGCGAAGTGAATGGAGTGTTGCTTCACTTTCTAAATGCTTTCCTTTCAGAGAAAATCCCTTTCCTTTGAACGTGCCATAAGCTACTTACAAGCATTCAACAGAAGCTCACATGCATTTCTCTGAAAGAGAAGCAATCTGTTCCAACACTTCAGTTCTCTGTGCGAAGTGAATGGAGTGTTGCTTCACTTTCTAAATGCTGTCCTTTCAGAGAAAATCACTTTCCTTTGAAAGTGCCTTAAGCTACTTGCAAGCATTCACAAGAAACACTAATGTGTTTCTATGAAAGAGAAGCAGTCTGTTCCAACACTTCAATTCATTGCGCGAAGGGAATGGAGTGTTGCTTTACTTTCTAAATGCTGTCCTTTCAGAGAAAATCACTTTCCTTTGAAAGAGCCTTAAGCTACTTACAAGCATTCAACAGAAACTCACATGAATTTCTCTGAAAGAGACGCAATCTGTTCCAACACTTCAATTCAATGTACAAAGTGAATTGAGTGTTGCTTCACTTTCTAAATGCTGTCCTTTCAGAGAAAATCACTTTCCTTTGAAAGTGCCTTAAGCTACTTGCAAGCATTAGGAAGAAACTCACATGCGTTTCTCTGAAAGAGAAGCAGTCTGTTCCAACACTTCAATTCACTGTGTGAAGTGAATGGAGTGTTTCTTCACTTTCTAAATGCTGTCCTTTCAGAGAAAATCACTTTCCTTTGAAAGTGCCTTAAGCTACTTAAAAGCATTCAACAGAAACTCACATGCATTTCTCTGAAAGAGAAGCAGTCTGTTCCAACACTTCAATTCTCTGTGCGAAGTGAATGGAGTGTTGCTTCACTTTCTAAATGCTGTCCTTTCAGAGAAAATCACTTTCCTTTGAAAGTGCCTTAAGCTACTTACAAGCATTCAACAGAAACTCACATGCATTTCTCTGAAAGAGAAGCAGTCTGTTCCAACACTTCAATTCACTGTGCGAAGTGAATGGAGTGTTGCTTCACTTTCTAAATGCAGTCCTTTCTGAGAAAATCACTTTCCTTTGAAAGTGCCTTAAGCTACTTGCAAGCATTTGGAAGAAACTCACATGCGTTTCTCTGAAAGAGAAGCAGTCTGTTCCAACACTTCAATTCACTGTGCGACGTGAATGGAGTGTTGCTTCACTTTCTAAATTATGTCCTTTCAGAGAAAATCACTTTCCTTTGAAAGTGCCTTAAGCAACTTGCAAGCATTCACAAGAAACTCACATGCGTTTCTCTGAAAGAGAAGCAGTCTGTTCCAACACTTCAATTCACTGTGCGAAGTGAATGGAGTGTTGCCTCACTTTGTAAATGCTGTCCTTTCAGAGAAAATCACTTTCCTTTGAAAGTGCCTTAAACTACTTTCGAGCATTCATAAAAAACTCACATGCGTTTCTCTGAAAGAGAAGCAGTCTGTTCGAACACTTCAATTCACTGTGCGAAGTGAATGGAGTGTTGCTTCACTTTCTAAATGCTGTCCTTTCAGAGAAAATCACTTTCCTTTGATAGTGCCTTAAGCTAGTTGCAAGCATTAGGAAGAAACTCACATGCGTTTCTCTGAAAGAGAAGCAGTCTGTTCCAACACTTCAATTCACTGTGTGAAGTGAATAGTGTGTTGCCTCACTTTCTAAATGCTGTCCTTTCAGAGAAAATCACTTTCCTTTGAAAGTGCCTTAAGCTACTTACAAGCATTTTACCGAAACTCACATGCGTTTCACTGAAAGAGAAGCAGTCTTTTCCAACACTTCAATTCACTGTGCGAAGTGAATGGAGTGTTGCTTCACTTTCTAAATGCTGTTCTTTCAGAGAAAATCACTTTCCTTTGATAGTGCCTTAAGCTACTTGCAAGCATTAGGAAGAAACTCACATGCGTTTCTCTGAATGAGACGCAGTCCGTTCCAACACTTCAATTCACTGTGCGAAGTGAATGGAGTGTTGCTTCACTTTCTAAATGCTGTCCTTTCAGAGAAAATTCCTTTCTTTTGAATGTGCCTTAAGCTACTTACAAGCATTCAACAGAAACTCACATGCATTTCTCTTAAAGAGAAGCAATCTGTTCCAACACTTCAATTCTCTGTGCGAAGTGAATGGAGTGTTGCTTCACTTTCTAAATTCTGTACTTTCACAGAAAATCACTTTCCTTTGAAAGTGCCTTAAGCTACTTGCAAGCATTCACAAGAAATACTAATGCGTTTCTCTGAAAGAGAAGCAGTCTGTTCCAACATTCAATTCATTGCGCGAAGGGAATGGAGTGTTGCTTTACTTTCTAAATGCTGTCCTTTCAGAGAAAATCACTTTCCTTTGAAAGAGCATTAAGCTACTTACAATCATTCAACAGAAACTCACATGCATTTCTCTGAAAGAGAAGCAGTCTGTTCCAACACTTCAATTCACTGTACAAAGTGAATGGAGTGTTGCTTCACTTTCTAAATGCTGTCCTTTCAGAGAAAATCACTTCCCTTTGAAATTGCCTTATGCAACGTGCAAGCACTCACAAGAAACACTAATGCGTTTCTATGAAAGAGAAGCACTCGGTTCCAACACTTCAATTCACTGCGCGAAGGGAATGGAGTGTTGCTTCACTTTCTAAATGCTGTCCTTTCAGAGAAAATCACTTTCCTTTGAAAGTGCCTTAAGCTACTTACAAGCATTCACCAGAAACTCACATGCGTTTCTCTGAAAGAGAAGCAGTCTGTTCCAACACTTCAATTCACTGTGCGAAGTGAATGGAGTGTTGCTTCACTTTCTAAATGCAGTCCTTTCTGAGAAAATCACTTTCCTTTGAAAGTGCCTTAAGCTACTTGCAAGCATTTGGAAGAAACTCACATGCGTTTCTCTGAAAGAGAAGCAGTCTGTTCCAACACTTCAATTCACTGTGCGACGTGAATGGAGTGTTGCTTCACTTTCTAAATTATGTCCTTTCAGAGAAAATCACTTTCCTTTGAAAGTGCCTTAAGCAACTTGCAAGCATTCACAAGAAACTCTAATGCGTTTATATGAAAGAGAAGCAGTCTGTTCCAACACTTCAATTCACTGTGCGAAGTGAATGGAGTGTTGCCTCACTTTCTAAATGCTGTCCTTTCAGAGAAAATCACTTTCCTTTGAAAGTGCCTTAAACTACTTTCGTGCATTCATTAAAAACTCACATGCGTTTCTCTGAAAGAGAAGCAGTCTGTTCGAACACTTCAATTCACTGTGCGAAGTGAATGGAGTGTTGCTTCACTTTCTAAATGCTGTCCTTTCAGAGAAAATCACTTTCCTTTGATAGTGCCTTAAGCTAGTTGCAAGCATTAGGAAGAAACTCACATGCGTTTCTCTGAAAGAGAAGCAGTCTGTTCCAACACTTCAATTCACTGTGTGAAGTGAATAGAGTGTTGCCTCACTTTCTAAATGCTGTCCTTTCAGAGAAAATCACTTTCCTTTGAAAGTGCCTTAAGCTACTTACAAGCATTTTACAGAAACTCACATGCGTTTCACTGAAAGAGAAGCAGTCTGTTCCAACACTTCAATTCACTGTGCGAAGTGAATGGAGTGTTGCTTCACTTTCTAAATGCTGTTCTTTCAGAGAAAATCACTTTCCTTTGATAGTGCCTTAAGCTACTTACAAGCATTCAACAGAAACTCACATGCATTTCTCTTAAAGAGAAGCAATCTGTTCCAACACTTCAATTCTCTGTGCGAAGTGAATGGAGTGTTGCTTCACTTTCTAAATTCTGTACTTTCACAGAAAATCACTTTCCTTTGAAAGTGCCTTAAGCTACTTGCAAGCATTCACAAGAAACACTAATGCGTTTCTCTGAAAGATAAGCAGTCTTTTCCAACATTCAATTCATTGCGCGAAGGGAATGGAGTGTTGCTTTACTTTCTAAATGCTGTCCTTTCAGAGAAAATCACTTTCCTTTGAAAGAGCATTAAGCTACTTACAATCATTCAACAGAAACTCACATGCATTTCTCTGAAAGAGAAGCAGTCTGTTCCAACACTTCAATTCACTGTACAAAGTGAATGGAGTGTTGCTTCACTTTCTAAATGCTGTCCTTTCAGAGAAAATCACTTCCCTTTGAAAGTGCCTTAAGCAACGTGCAAGCACTCACAAGAAACACTAATGCGTTTCTATGAGAGAGAAGCACTCGGTTCCAACACTTCAATTCACTGCACGAAGGGAATGGAGTGTTGCTTCACTTTCTAAATGCTGTCCTTTCAGAGAAAATCACTTTCCTTTGAAAGTGCCTTAAGCTACTTACAAGCATTCACCAGAAACTCACATGCGTTTCTCTGAAAGAGAAGCAGTCTGTTCCAACACTTCAATTCACTGTGCGAAGTGAATGGAGTGTTGCTTCACTTTCTAAATGCTGTCCTTTCAGAGAAAATCACTTTCCTTTGAAAGTGCCTTAAGCTACTTGCAAGCATTCAACAAAAACTCACATGCATTTCTCTGAAAAAGAAGCAGTCTGTTCCAACACTTCAATTCACTGTGCGAAGTGAATGGAGTGTTGCTTTACTTTCTAAATGCTGTCCTTTCAGAGAAAATCACTTTCCTTTGAAATTGCTTTAAGCTACTTACAAGCATTCACCAGAAACTCACATGCGTTTCTCTGAAAGAGAAGCAGTCTGTTCCAACACTTCAATTCACTGTGCGAAGTGAATGGAGTGTTGCTTCACTTTCTAAATTATGTAGTTTTAGAGAAAATCACTTTCCTTTGAAACTGCCTTAAGCTACTTGCAAGCATTAGGAAGAAACTCACAAGCTTTTCTCTGAAAGAGAAGCAGTCTGTTCCAACACTTCAATTCACTGTGCGAAGTGAATGGAGTGTTGCTTCACTTTCTAAATGCTGTCCTTTCAGAGAAAATCACTTTCCTTTGAAAGTGCCTTAAGCTACTTGCAAGCATTAGGAAGAAACTCACATGCGTTTCTCTGAAAGAGAAGCAGTCGGTTCCAACATTTCAATTCACTGTGTGAAGTGAATGGAGTGTTGCCTCACTTTCTAAATGCTGTCCTTTCAGAGAAAATCACTTTCCTTTGAACGTGCCTTAAGCTACTTACAAGCATTCAACAAAAACTCACATGCGTTTCTCTGAAAGAGAAGCAGTCTGTTCCAACACTTCAATTCACTGTGCGAAGTGAATGGAGTGTTGCTTCACTTTCTAAATGCAGTCCTTTCAGAGAAAATCACTTTCCTTTGAAAGTGCCTTAAGCAACTTGCAAGCATTCACAAGAAACACTAATGCGTTTATATGAAAGAGAAGCACTCTGTTCCAACACATCAATTCACTGCACGAAGGGAATGGAGTGTTGCTTCACTTTCTAAATGCTGTCCTTTCAGAGAAAATCACTTTCCTTTGAAAGTGCCTTAAGCTACTTGCAAGCATTAGGAAGAAACTCACATGCGTTTCTCTGAAAGAGAAGCAGTCTGTTCCAACACTTCAATTCACTGTGCGAAGTGAATGGAGTGTTGCTTCAGTTTCTAAATGCTGTCCTTTCAGAGAAAATCACTTTCCTTTGAAAGTGCCTTAAGCTACTTGCAAGCATTAGGAAGAAACTCACATGCGTTTCTCTGAAAGAGAAGGTGTCTGTTCCAACACTTCAATTCACTGTGCGAAGTGAATGGAGTGTTGCTTCACTTTCTAAATGCTGTCCTTTCAGAGAAAATCACTTTCCTTTGAAAGTGCCTTAAGCTACTTACAATCATTCACCAGAAACTCACATGCGTTTCTCTGAAAGAGAAGCAGTCTGTTCCAACACTTCAATTCACTGTGCGAAGTGAATGGAGTGTTGCTTCACTTTCTAAATGCTGTCCTTTCAGAGAAAATCACTTTCCTTTGAAAGTGCCTTAAACTACTTTCAAGCATTCACAAAAAACTCACATGTGTTTCTCTTAAAGAGAAGCAGTCTGTTCCAACACTTCAATTCACTGTGCGAAGTGAATGGAGTGTTGCTTCACTTTCTAAATGCTGTCCTTTCAGAGAAAATCACTTTCCTTTGAAAGTGCCTTAAGCTACTTACAAGCATTCACCAGAAACTCACATGCGTTTCTCTGAAAGAGAAGCAGTCTCTTCAAAAACTTCAATTCACTGTACGAAGTGAATGGAGTGTTGCTTCACTTTCTAAATGCTGTCCTTTCATAGAAAATCCCTTTCCTTTGAATGTGCCTTAAGTTACTTACAAGCATTCAACAGAAACTCACATGCATTTCTCTGAAAGAGAAGCAATCAGTTGCAACACTTCATTTCTCTGTGCGAAGTGAATGGAGTGTTGCTTCACTTTCTAAATGCTGTCCTTTCAGAGAAAATCACATTATTTTGAAAGTGCCTTAAGCTACTTGCAAGCATTCACAAGAAACACTAATGCATTTCTATGAAAGAGAAGCAGTCTGTTCCAACACTTCAATTCATTGCGCTAAGGGATTGGAGTGTTGCTTTACTTTCTAAATGCTGTCCTTTCAGAGAAAATCACTTTCCTTTGAAAGAGCCTTAAGCTACTTACAAGCATTCAACAGAAACTCACATGCATTTCTCTGAAAGAGAAGCAGTCTGTTAAAACACTTCAATTTACTGTACAAAGTGAATGGAGTGTTGCTCCACTTTCTAAATGCTGTCCTTTCAGAGAAAATCACTTTCCTTTGAAAGTGCCTTAAGCAACTTGCAAGCATTCACAAGAAACACTAATGCGTTTCTATGAAAGAGAAGCAGTCTGTTCCAACACTTCGATTCACTGCACGAAGTGAATGGAGTGTTGCGTCACTTTCTAAATGCTGTCCTTTCAGAGAAAATCACTTTCCTGATAGTGCCTTAAGCTACTTGCAAGCATTAGGAAGAAGCTCACATGCGTTTCTCTGAAAGAGAAGCAGTCTGTTCCAACACTTCAATTCACTGTGTGAAGTGAATAGAGTGTTGCCTCACTTTCTAAATGCTGTCCTTTCAGAGAAAATCACTTTCCTTTGAAAGTGCCTTAAGCTACTTACAAGCATTTAACAGAAACTCACATGCGTTTCTCTGAAAGAGAAGCAGTCTGTTCCAACACTTCAATTCACTGTGCGAAGTGAATGGAGTGTTGCTTCACTTTCTAAATGCTGTTCTTTCAGAGAAAATCACTTTCCTTTGAAAGTGCCTTAAGCTACTTGCAAGCATTAGGTAGAAACCCACATGCGTTTCTCTGAAAGAGATGCAGTCCGTTCCAACACTTCAATTCACTGTGCGAAGTGAATGGAGTGTTGCTTCACTTTCTAAATTATGTCCTTTCAGAGAATATCACTTTCCTTTGAAAGTGCCTTCAGCTACTTGCAAGCATTAGGAAGAAACTCACATGCGTTTCTCTGAAAGAGAAGCAGTCTGTTCCAACACTTCAAATCACTGTGCGAAGTGAATGGAGTGTTGCCTCAGTTTCTAAATGCTGTCCTTTCAGAGAAAATCACTTTCCATTGAAAGTGCCTTAAACTACTTTTAAGCATTCACAAAAAACTCACATGCGTTTCTCTGAAAGAGAAGCAGTCTGTTCCAACACTTCAATTCACTGTGCGAAGTGAGTGGAGTGTTGCTTCACTTTCTAAATGCTGTCCTTTCAGAGAAAATCACTTTCCTTTGAAAGTGCCTTAAGCTACTTACAAGCATTCAACAAAAACTCACATGCACTTCTCTGAAAGAGAAGCAGTCTGTTCCAACACTTCAATTCACTGTGTGAAGTGAATGGAGTGTTGCTTCACTTTCTAAATGCTGTCCTTTCAGAGAAAATCACTTTCCTTTGAAAGTGCCTTAAGCAACTTGCAAGCATTCACAAGAAACTCTAATGCGTTTATATGAAAGAGAAGCACTCTGTTCCAACACTTCAATTCACTGTGCGAAGTGAATGGAGTGTTGCCTCACTTTCTAAATGCTGTCCTTTCAGAGAAAATCACTTTCCTTTGAAAGTGCCTTAAACTACTTTCGAGCATTCATAAAAAACTCACATGCGTTTCTCTGAAAGAGAAGCAGTCTGTTCCAACACTTCAATTCACCGTGCGAAGTGAATGGAGTGTTGCTTCACTTTCTAAATGCTGTCCTTTCAGTGAAAATCACGTTCCTTTGATAGTGCCTTAAGCTACTTGCAAGCATTAGGAAGAAACTCACATGCATTTCTCTGAAAGAGAAGCAGTCTGTTCCAACACTTCAATTCACTGTGTGAAGTGAATAGAGTGTTGCCTCACTTTCTAAATGCTGTCCTTTCAGAGAAAATCACTTTCCTTTGAAAGTGCCTTAAGCTACTTACAAGCATTTAACAGAAACTCACATGCGTTTCTCTGAAAGAGAAGCAGTCTGTTCCAACACTTCAATTCACTGTGCGAAGTGAATGGAGTGTTGCTTCACTTTCTAAATGCTGTTCTTTCAGAGAAAATCACTTTCCTTTGAAAGTGCCTTAAGCTACTTGCAAGCATTAGGAAGAAACTCACATGCGTTTCTCTGAAAGAGAAGCAGTCTGTTCCAACACTTCAATTCACTGTGCGAAGTGAATGGAGTGTTGCCTCACTTTCTAAATGCTGTCCTTTCGGAGAAAATCACTTTCCATTGAAAGTGCCTTAAACTACTTTCAAGCATTCACAAAAAACTCACATGCGTTTCTCTGAAAGAGAAGCAGTCTGGTCCAACACTTCAATTCACTGTGCGAAGTGAATGGAGTGTTGCTTCACTTTCTAAATGCTGTCCTTTCAGAGAAAATCCCTTTCCTTTGAACGTGCCATAAGCTACTTACAAGCATTCAACAGAAACTCACATGCATTTCTCTGAAAGAGAAGCAATCTGTTCCAACACTTCAGTTCTCTGTGCGAAGTGAATGGAGTGTTGCTTCACTTTCTAAATGCTGTCCTTTCAGAGAAAATCACTTTCCTTTGAAAGTGCCTTAAGCTACTTGCAAGCATTCACAAGAAACACTAATGTGTTTCTATGAAAGAGAAGCAGTCTGTTCCAACACTTCAATTCATTGCGCGAAGGGAATGGAGTGTTGCTTTACTTTCTAAATGCTGTCCTTTCAGAGAAAATCACTTTCCTTTGAAAGTGCCTTAAGCTACTTGCAAGCATTCACAAGAAACACTAATGTGTTTCTATGAAAGAGAAGCAGTCTTTTCCAACACTTCAATTCACTGTGTGAAGTGAATGGAGTGTTGCTTCACTTTCTAAATGCTGTCCTTTCAGAGAAAATCACTTTCCTTTGAAAGTGCCTTAAGCTACTTACAAGCATTCAACAGAAACTCACATGATTTCTCTGAAAGAGAAGCAGTCTGTTCCAACATTTCAATTCACTGTGCGAAGTGAATGGAGTGTTGCTTCACTTTCTAAATGCAGTCCTTTCTGAGAAAATCACTTTCCTTTGAAAGTGCCTTAAGCTACTTGCAAGCATTTGGAAGAAACTCACATGAGTTTCTCTGAAAGAGAAGCAGTCTGTCCAACATTTCAATTCACTGTTCGACGTGAATGGAGTGTTGCTTCACTTTCTAAATGCTGTCCTTTCAGAGAAAATCACTTTCCTTTGAAAGTGCCTTTAGCTACTTGCACATTAGGAAGAAACTCACATGAGTTTCTATGAAAGAGAAGCAGTCTGTTCCAACATTTCAATTCACTGTCCGAAGTGAATGGCATGTTGCTTCACTTTATAAATGCTGTCCTTTCAGAGAAAATCACTTTCCTTTGAAAGTGCCTTAAGCTACTTGCAAGCATTAGGAAGAAACTCACATGCGTTTCTCTGAAAGAGAAGCAGTTTGTTTCAACACTTCAATTCACTGTGAGAAGTGAATGGAGTGTTGCTTCACTTTCTAAATGCTGTCCTTTCAGAGAAAATCACTTTCCTTTGAAAGTGCCTTAAGCTACTTACAAGCATTCAACAAAAACTCACATGCATTTCTCTGAAAGAGAAGCAGTCTGTTCCAACACTTCAATTCACTGTGCGAAGTGAATGGAGTGTTGCTTCACTTTCCAAATTATGTCCTTTCAGAGAAAATCACTTTCCTTTGAAAGTGCCTTAAGCAACTTGCAAGCATTCACAAGAAACTCTAATGCGTTTATATGAAAGAGAAGCAGTCTGTTCCAACACTTCAATTCACTGTGCGAAGTGAATGGAGTGTTGCCTCACTTTCTAAATGCTGTCCTTTCAGAGAAAATCACTTTCCTTTGAAAGTGCCTTAAACTACTTTCAAGCATTCATAAAAAACTCACATGCGTTTCTCTGAAAGAGAAGCAGTCTGTTCCAACACTTCAATTCACTGTGCGAAGTGAATGGAGTGTTGCTTCACTTTCTAAATGCTGTCCTTTCAGAGAAAATCACTTTCCTTTGATAGTGCCTTAAGCTAGTTGCAAGCATTAGGAAGAAACTCACATGCGTTTCTCTGAAAGAGAAGCAGTCTGTTCCAACACTTCAATTAACTGTGTGAAGTGAATAGAGTGTTGCCTCACTTTCTAAATGCTGTCCTTTCAGAGAAAATCACTTTCCTTTGAAAGTGCCTTAAACTACTTACAAGCATTTTACAGAAACTCACATGCGTTTCACTGAAAGAGAAGTAGTCTGTTCCAACACTTCAATTCACTGTGCGAAGTGAATGGAGTGTTGCTTCACTTTCTAAATGCTGTTCTTTCAGAGAAAATCACTTTCCTTTGATAGTGCCTTAAGCTACTTGAAAGCATTAGGAAGAAACTCACATGCGTTTCTCTGAATGAGACGCAGTCCGTTCCAACACTTCAATTCACTGTGCGAGTGAATGGAGTGTTGCTTCACTTTCTAAATGCTGTCCTTTCAGAGAAAATTCCTTTCTTTTGAATGTGCCTTAAGCTACTTACAAGCATTCAACAGAAACTCACATGCATTTCTCTGAAAGAGAAGCAATCTGTTCCAACACTTCAATTCTCTGTGCGAAGTGAATGGAGTGTTGCTTCACTTTCTAAATTCTGTACTTTCAGAGAAAATCACTTTCCTTTGAAAGTGCCTTAAGCTACTTGCAAGCATTCACAAGAAACACTAATGCGTTTCTCTGAAAGAGAAGCAGTCTGTTCCAACATTCAATTCATTGCGCGAAGGGAATGGAGTGTTGCTTTACTTTCTAAATGCTGTCCTTTCAGAGAAAATCACTTTCCTTTGAAAGAGCATTAAGCTACTTACAATCATTCAACAGAAACTCACATGCATTTCTCTGAAAGAGAAGCAGTCTGTTCCAACACTTCAATTCACTGTACAAAGTGAATGGAGTGTTGCCTCACATTCTAAATGCTGTCCTTTCAGAGAAAATCACTTTCCTTTGAAAGTTCCTTAAGCAACTTGCAAGCACTCACAAGAAACACTAATGCGTTTCTATGAAAGAGAAGCACTCGGTTCCAACACTTCAATTCACTGCACGAAGGGAATGGAGTGTTGCTTCACTTTCTAAATGCTGTCCTTTCAGAGAAAATCACTTTCCTTTGAAAGTGCCTTAAGCTACTTACAAGCATTCACCAGAAACTCACATGCGTTTCTCTGAAAGAGAAGCAGTCTGTTCCAACACTTCAATTCACTGTGCGAAGTGAATGGAGTGTTGCTTCACTTTCTAAATGCTGTCCTTTCAGAGAAAATCACTTTCCTTTGAAAGTGCCTTAAGCTACTTACAAGCATTCAACAAAAACTCACATGCGTTTCTCTGAAAGAGAAGCAGTCTTTTCCAACACTTCAATTCACTGTGCGAAGTGAATGGAGTGTTGCTTTACTTTCTAAATGCTGTCCTTTCAGAGAAAATCACTTTCCTTTGAAATTGCCTTAAGCTACTTACAAGCATTCACCAGAAACTCACATGCGTTTCTCTGAAAGAGAAGCAGTCTGTTCCAACACTTCAATTCACTGTGCGAAGTGAATGGAGTGTTGCTTCACTTTCTAAATGCTGTTCTTTCAGAGAAAATCACTTTCCTTTGAAAGTGCCTTAAGCTACTTGCAAGCATTAGGAAGAAACTCACATGCGTTTCTCTGAAAGAGAAGCAGTCTGTTCCAACACTTCAATTCACTGTGTGAAGTGAATGGAGTGTTGCCTCACTTTCTAAATGCTGTCCTTTCAGAGAAAATCACTTTCCTTTGAAAGTACCTTAAGCTACTTACAAGCATTCAACAAAAACTCACATGCGTTTCTCTGAAAGAGAAGCAGTCTGTTCCAACACTTCAATTCACTGTGCGAAGTGAATGGAGGGTTGCTTCACTTTCTAAATGCTGTCCTTTCAGAGAAAATCACTTTCCTTTGAAAGTGCCTTAAGCAACTTGCAAGCATTCACAAGAAACACTAATGCGTTTATATGAAAGAGAAGCACTCTGTTCCAACACATCAATTCACTGCACGAAGGGAATGGAGTGTTGCTTCACTTTCTAAATGCTGTCCTTTCAGAGAAAATCACTTTCCTTTGAAAGTGTCTTAAGCTACTTGCAAGCATTAGGAAGAAACTCACATGGGTTTCTCTGAAAGAGAAGCAGTCTGTTCCAACACTTCAATTCACTGTGCGAAGTGAATGGAGTGTTGCCTCACTTTCTAAATGCTGTCCTTTCAGAGAAAATCACTTTCCTTTGAAAGTGCCTTAAACTACTTTCGAGCATACATAAAAAACTCACATGCGTTTCTCTGAAAGAGAAGCAGTCTGTTCCAACACTTCAATTCACTGTGCGAAGTGAATGGAGTGTTGCTTCACTTTCTAAATGCTGTCCTTTCAGAGAAAATCACTTTCCTTTGATAGTGCCTTAAGCTACTTGCAAGCATTAGGAAGAAACTCACATGCGTTTCTCTGAAAGAGAAGCAGTCTGTTCCAACACTTCAATTCACTGTGTGAAGTGAATAGAGTGTTACCTCACTTTATAAATGCTGTCCTTTCAGAGAAAATCACTTTCCTTTGAAAGTGCCTTAAGCTACTTGCAAGCATTAGGAAGAAACTCACATGCGTTTCTCTGAAAGAGAAGCAGTCTGTTCCAACACTTCAATTCTCTCTGCGAAGTGAATGGAGTGTTGCTTCACTTTCTAAATTCTGTTCTTTCAGAGAAAATCCCTTTCCTTTGATAGTGCCTTAAGCTACTTGCAAGCATTAGGAAGAAACTCACATGCTTTTCTCTGAAAGAGAAGCAGTCTGTTCCAACACTTCAATTCTCTGTGTGAAGTGAATATAGTGTTGCCTCACTTTCTAAATGCTGTCCTTTCAGAGAAAATCACTTTCCTTTGAAATTGCCTTAAGCTACTTGCAAGCATTAGGAAGAAACTCACATGCGTTTCTTTGAAAGAGAAGCAGTCTGTTCCAACACTTCAATTCTCTGTGCGAAGTGAATGGAGTGTTGCTTCACTTTCTAAATGCTGTTCTTTCAGAGAAAATCACTTTCCTTTGAAAGTGCCTTAAGCTAATTGCAAGCATTAGGAAGAAACTCACATGCGTTTCTCTGAAAGAGAAGCAGTCTGTTCCAACACTTCAATTCACTGTGCGAAGTGAATGGAGTGTTGCTTCACTTTCTAAATGCTGTCCTTTCAGAGAAAATCACTTTCCTTTGAAAGTGCCTTAAGCTACTTGCAAGCATTAGGAAGAAACTCACATGCGTTTCTCTGAAAGAGAAGCAGTCTGTTCCAACACTTCAATTCACTGTGCGAAGTGAATGGAGTGTTGCCTCACTTTCTAAATGCTGTCCTTTCAGAGAAAATCACTTTCCATTGAAAGTGCCTTAAACTACTTTCAAGCATTCACAAAAAACTCACATGTGTTTCTCTGAAAGAGAAGCAGTCTGTTCCAACACTTCAGTTCACTGTGCGAAATGAATGGAGTGTTGCTTCACTTTCTAAATGCTGTCCTTTCAGAGAAAATCCCTTTCCTTTGGATGTGCCTTAAGCTACTTACAAGCATTCAACAGAAACTCACATGCATTTCTCTGAAAGAGAAGCAGTCTGTTCCAACACTTCAATTCACTGTGCGAAGTGAATGGAGTGTTGCTTCACTTTCTAAATGCTGTCCTTTCAGAGAAAATCACTTTCCTTTGAAAGTGCCTTAAACTACTTTCAAGCATTCACAAAAAGCTCACATGCGTTTCTCTTAAAGAGAAGCAGTCTGTTCCAACACTTCAATTCAATGTGCGAAGTGAATGGAGTGTTGCTTCACTTTCTAAATGCTGTCCTTTCAGAGAAAATCACTTTCCTTTGAAAGTGCCTTAAGCAACTTGCAAGCATTCACAAGAAACTCACATGCGTTTCTCTGAAAGAGAAGCAGTCTGTTCCAACACTTCAATTCACTGTGCGAAGTGAATGGAGTGTTGCTTCACTTTCTAAATGCTGTCCTTTCAGAGAAAATCACTTTCCTTTGAAAGTGCATTAAGCTACTTACAAGCATTCACCAGAAACTCACATGCGTTTCTCTGAAAGAGAAGCAGTCGGTTCCAATACTTCAATTCACTCTGCGAAGTGAATGGAGTGTTGATTCACTTTCTAAATGCTGTCCTTTCAGAGAAAATCACTTTCCTTTGAAAGTGCCTTAAGCTACTTACAAGCATTCACCAGAAACTCACATGCGTTTCTCTGAAAGAGAAGCAGTGTGTTCCAACACTTCACCTCACTGTGCGAAGTGAATGGAGTGTTGCTTCCCTTTCTAAATGCTGTCCTTTCAGAGAAAATCACTTTCCTTTGAAAGTGCCTTAAGCTACTAACAAGCATTCACCAGAAACTCACATGCGTTTCTCTGAAAGAGAAGCAGTCTGTTCCAACACGTCAATTCACTGTGCGAAGTGAATGGAGTGTTGCTTCACTTTCTAAATGCTGTCCTTTCAGGGAAAATCACTTTCCTTTGAAAGTGCCTTAAGCTACTTGCAAGCATTAGGAAGAAACACACATGCGTTTCTCTGAAAGAGAAACAGTCTGTTCCAACACTTCAATTCACTGTGCTAAGTGAATGGAGTGTTGCTTCACTTTCTAAATGCTGTCCTTTCAGAGAAAATCACTTTCCTTTGAAAGTGCCTTAAACTACTTTCGAGCATACATAAAAAACTCACATGCGTTTCTCTGAAAGAGAAGCAGTCTG
This sequence comes from Myodes glareolus, assembly GCF_982192425.1. NCBI lineage: Eukaryota > Metazoa > Chordata > Mammalia > Rodentia > Cricetidae > Myodes > Myodes glareolus. Next base: position 279,817 of record NW_028263225.1, read on the forward strand.
TTCCAACACTTCAATTCACTGTGCGAAGTGAATGGAGTGTTGCTTCACTTTCTAAATGCTGTCCTTTCAGAGAAAATCACTTTCCTTTGATAGTGCCTTAAGCTACTTGCAAGCATTAGGAAGAAACTCACATGCGTTTCTCTGAAAGAGAAGCAGTCTGTTCCAACACTTCAATTCACTGTGTGAAGTGAATAGAGTGTTACCTCACTTTATAAATGCTGTCCTTTCAGAGAAAATCACTTTCCTTTGAAAGTGCCTTAAGCTACTTGCAAGCATTAGGAAGAAACTCACATGCGTTTCTCTGAAAGAGAAGCAGTCTGTTCCAACACTTCAATTCTCTCTGCGAAGTGAATGGAGTGTTGCTTCACTTTCTAAATGCTGTTCTTTCAGAGAAAATCCCTTTCCTTTGATAGTGCCTTAAGCTACTTGCAAGCATTAGGAAGAAACTCACATGCTTTTCTCTGAAAGAGAAGCAGTCTGTTCCAACACTTCAATTCACTGTGTGAAGAATGGAGTGTTGCCTCACTTTCTAAATGCTGTCCTTTCAGAGAAAATCACTTTTTTGAAAGTGCCTAAGCTACTTACAAGCATTCAACAAAAACTCACATGCGTTTCTCTGAAAGAGAAGCAGTCTGTTCCAACACTTCAATTCACTGTGCGAAGTGAATGGAGTGTTGCTTCACTTTATAAATGCTGTCCTTTCAGAGAAAATCACTTCCCTTTGAAAGTGCCTTAAGCAACTTGCAAGCATTCACAAGAAACACTAATGCGTTTATATGAAAGAGAAGCACTCTGTTCCAACGCTTCAATTCACTGCACGAAGGGAATGGAGTGTTGCTTCACTTTCTAAATGCTGTCCTTTCAGAGAAAATCACTTTCCTTTGAAAGTGCCTTAAGCTACTTACAAGCATTCACCAGAAACTCACATGCGTTTCTCTGAAAGAGAAGCAGTCGGTTCCAACGCTTCAATTCACTGTGCGAAGTGAATGGAGTGTTGCTTCACTTTCTAAATGCTGTCCTTTCAGAGAAAATCACTTTCCTTTGAAAGTGTCTTAAGTTACTTGCAAGCATTAGGAAGAAACTCACATGCGTTTCTCTGAAAGAGAAGCAGTCTGTTCCAACACTTCAATTCACTGTGCGAAGTGAATGGAGTGTTGCCTCACTTTCTAAATGCTGTCCTTTCATAGAAAATCACTTTCCTTTGAAAGTGCCTTAAACTACTTTCGAGCATTCATAAAAAACTCACATGCGTTTCTCTGAAAGAGAAGCAGTCTCTTCCAACACTTCAATTCACTGTGCGAAGTGAATGGAGTGTTGCTTCACTTTCTAAATGCTGTCCTTTCAGACAAAATCACTTTCCTTTGATAGTGCCTTAAGCTACTTGCAAGCATTAGGAAGAAACTCACATGCGTTTCTCTGGAAGAGAAGCAGTCTGTTCCAACACTTCAATTCTCTGTGTGAAGTGAATATAGTGTTGCCTCACTTTCTAAATGCTGTCCTTTCAGAGAAAATCACTTTCCTTTGAAATTGCCTTAAGCTACTTGCAAGCATTAGGAAGAAACTCACATGCGTTTCTTTGAAAGAGAAGCAGTCTGTTCCAACACTTCAATTCTCTGTGCGAAGTGAATGGAGTGTTGCTTCACTTCCTAAATGCTGTTCTTTCAGAGAAAATCACTTTCCTTTGAAAGTGCCTTAAGCTAATTGCAAGCATTAGGAAGAAACTCACATGCGTTTCTCTGAAAGAGAAGCAGTCTGTTCCAACACTTCAATTCACTGTGCGAAGTGAATGGAGTGTTGCTTCACTTTCTAAATGCTGTCCTTTCAGAGAAAATCACTTTCCTTTGAAAGTGCCTTAAGCTACTTGCAAGCATTAGGAAGAAACTCACATGCGTTTCTCTGAAAGAGAAGCAGTCTGTTCCAACACTTCAATTCACTGTGCGAAGTGAATGGAGTGTTGCCTCACTTTCTAAATGCTGTCCTTTCAGAGAAAATCACTTTCCATTGAAAGTGCCTTAAACTACTTTCAAGCATTCACAAAAAACTCACATGTGTTTCTCTGAAAGAGAAGCAGTCTGTTCCAACACTTCAGTTCACTGTGCGAAGTGAATGGAGTGTTGCTTCACTTTCTAAATGCTGTCCTTTCAGAGAAAATCCCTTTCCTTTGGATGTGCCTTAAGCTACTTACAAGCATTCAACAGAAACTCACATGCATTTCTCTGAAAGAGAAGCAGTCTGTTCCAACACTTCAATTCACTGTGCGAAGTGAATGGAGTGTTGCTTCACTTTCTAAATGCTGTCCTTTCAGAGAAAATCACTTTCCTTTGAAAGTGCCTTAAACTACTTTCAAGCATTCACAAAAAGCTCACATGCGTTTCTCTTAAAGAGAAGCAGTCTGTTCCAACACTTCAATTCAATGTGCGAAGTGAATGGAGTGTTGCTTCACTTTCTAAATGCTGTCCTTTCAGAGAAAATCACTTTCCTTTGAAAGTGCCTTAAGCAACTTGCAAGCATTCACAAGAAACTCACATGCGTTTCTCTGAAAGAGAAGCAGTCTGTTCCAACACTTCAATTCACTGTGCGAAGTGAATGGAGTGTTGCTTCACTTTCTAAATGCTGTCCTTTCAGAGAAAATCACTTTCCTTTGAAAGTGCATTAAGCTACTTACAAGCATTCACCAGAAACTCACATGCGTTTCTCTGAAAGAGAAGCAGTCGGTTCCAATACTTCAATTCACTCTGCGAAGTGAATGGAGTGTTGATTCACTTTCTAAATGCTGTCCTTTCAGAGAAAATCACTTTCCTTTGAAAGTGCCTTAAGCTACTTACAAGCATTCACCAGAAACTCACATGCGTTTCTCTGAAAGAGAAGCAGTGTGTTCCAACACTTCACCTCACTGTGCGAAGTGAATGGAGTGTTGCTTCCCTTTCTAAATGCTGTCCTTTCAGAGAAAATCACTTTCCTTTGAAAGTGCCTTAAGCTACTAACAAGCATTCACCAGAAACTCACATGCGTTTCTCTGAAAGAGAAGCAGTCTGTTCCAACACGTCAATTCACTGTGCGAAGTGAATGGAGTGTTGCTTCACTTTCTAAATGCTGTCCTTTCAGGGAAAATCACTTTCCTTTGAAAGTGCCTTAAGCTACTTGCAAGCATTAGGAAGAAACACACATGCGTTTCTCTGAAAGAGAAACAGTCTGTTCCAACACTTCAATTCACTGTGCGAAGTGAATGGAGTGTTGCTTCACTTTCTAAATGCTGTCCTTTCAGAGAAAATCACTTTCCCTTGAAAGTGCCTTAAGCAACTTGCAAGCATTCACAAGAAACACTAATGCGTTTATATGAAAGAGAAGCACTCTGTTCCAACACTTCAATTCGCTGCACGAAGGGAATGGAGTGTTGCTTCACTTTCTAAATGCTGTCCTTTCAGAGAAAATCACTTTCCTTTGAAAGTGCCTTAAGCAACTTGCAAGCATTCACAAGAAACACTAATGCGTTTATATGAAAGAGAAGCACTCTGTTCCAACACTTCAATTCGCTGCACGAAGGGAATGGAGTGTTGCTTCACTTTCTAAATGCTGTCCTTTCAGAGAAAATCACTTTCCTTTGAAAGTGCCTTAAGCTACTTGCAAGCATTAGGAAGAAACTCACATGCGTTTCTCTGAAAGAAAAGCAGTCTGTTCCAACACTTCAATTCACTGTGCGAAGTGAATGGAGTGTTGCTTCACTTTCTAAATGCTGTCCTTTCAGATAAAATCACTTTCCTTTGAAAGTGCCTTAAACTACTTTCAAGCATTCACAAAAAGCTCACATGCGTTTCTCTTAAAGAGAAGCAGTCTGTTCCAACACTTCAATTCAATGTGCGAAGTGAATGGAGTGTTGCTTCACTTTCTAAATGCTGTCCTTTCAGAGAAAATCACTTTCCTTTGAAAGTGCCTTAAGCAACTTGCAAGCATTCACAAGAAACTCACATGCGCTTCTCTGAAAGAGAAGCAGTCTGTTCCAACACTTCAATTGACTGTGCGAAGTGAATGGAGTGTTGCTTCACTTTCTAAATGCTGTCCTTTCAGAGAAAATCACTTTCCTTTGAAAGTGCATTAAGCTACTTGCAAGCATTAGGAAGAAACACACATGCGTTTCTCTGAAAGAGAAACAGTCTGTTCCAACACTTCAATTCACTGTGCGAAGTGAATGGAGTGTTGCTTCACTTTCTAAATGCTGTCCTTTCAGAGAAAATCACTTTCCTTTGAAAGTGCCTTAAGCTACTTGCAAGCATTAGGAAGAAACTCACATGCGTTTCTCTGATAGAGAAGCAGTCTGTTCCAACACTTCAATTCACTGTGCGAAGTGAATGGAGTGTTGCTTCACTTTCTAAATGCTGTCCTTTCAGGGAAAATCACTTTCCTATGAAAGTGCCTTAAGCTACTTGCAAGCATTAGGGAGAAACACACATGCGTTTCTCTGAAAGAGAAACAGTCTGTTCCAACACTTCAATTCACTGTGCGAAGTGAATGGAGTGTTGCTTCACTTTCTAAATGCTGTCCTTTCAGAGAAAATCACTTTCCTTTGAAAGTGCCTTAAGCTACTTGCAAGCATTAGGAAGAAACTCACATGCGTTTCTCTGATAGAGAAGCAGTCTGTTCCAACACTTCAATTCACTGTGTGAAGTGAATGGAGTGTTGCCTCACTTTCTATTTGCTGTCCTGTCAGAGAAAATCACTTTCCATTGAAAGTGCCTTAAACTACTTTCAAGCATTCACAAAAAACTCACATGCGTTTCTATGAAAGAGAAGCAGTCTGTTCCAACACTTCAATTCATTGCGCGAAGGGAATGGAGTGTTGCTTTACTTTCTAAATGCTGTCCTCTCAGAGAAAATCACTTTCCTTTGAAAGAGCATTAAGCTACTTACAAGCATTCAACAGAAACTCACATTCATTTCTCTGAAAGAGAAGCAGTCTGTTCCAACACTTCAATTCACTGTACAAAGTGAATGGAGTGTTGCTTCACTTTCTAAATCCTGTCCTTTCAGAGAAAATCACTTTCCTTTGAAAGTGCCTTAAGCAACTTGCAAGCATTCACAAGAAACACTAATGCGTTTCTATGAAAGAGAAGCACTCTGTTCCAACACTTCAATTCACTGCACAAAGGGAATGGAGTGTTGCTTCACTTTCTAAATGCTGTCCTTTCAGAGAAAATCACTTTCCTTTGAAAGTGCCTTAAGCTACTTACAAGCATTCACCAGAAACTCACTTGCGTTTCTCTGAAAGAGAAGCAGTCTGTTCCAACACTTCAATTCACTGTGCGAAGTGAATGGAGTGTTGCTTCACTTTCTAAAGGCTGTCCTTTCAGGGAAAATCACTTTTTTTTGAAAGTGCCTTAAGCTACTTGCAAGCATTAGGAAGAAACACACATGCGTTTCTCTGAAAGAGAAGCAGTCTGTTCCAACACTTCAATTCACTGTGCGAAGTGAATGGAGTGTTGCTTCACTTTCTAAATGCTGTCCTTTCAGAGAAAATCACTTTCCTTTGAAAGTGCCTTAAGCTACTTGCAAGCATTAGGAAGAAACTCACATGCGTTTCTCTGAAAGAGAAGCAGTCTGTTCCAAGACTTCAATTAACTGTGTGAAGTGAATGGAGTGTTGCCTCACTTTCTAAATGCTGTCCTTTCAGAGAAAATCACTTTCCTTTGAAAGTGCCTTAAGCAACTTGCAAGCATTCACAAGAAACACTAATGCGTTTCTCTGAAAGAGAAGCAGTCTGTTCCAACACTTCAATTCACTGCACGAAGGGAATGGAGTGTTGCTTCACTTTCTAAATTATGTCCTTTCTGAGAAAATCACTTTCCTTTGAAAGTGCCTTAAGCAACTTGCAAGCATTCACAAGAAACACTAATGCGTTTCTATGAAAGAGAAGCAGTCTGTTCCAACACTTCAATTCACTGTGCGAAGTGAATGGAGTGTTGCTTCACTTTCTAAATGCTGTCCTTTCAGGGAAAATCACTTTCCTTTGAAAGTGCCTTAAGCTACTTGCGAGCATTAGGAAGAAACACACATGCGTTTCTCTGAAAGAGAAGCAGTCTGTTCCAACACTTCAATTCACTGTGCGAAGTGAATGGAGTGTTGCTTCACTTTCTAAATGCTGTCCTTTCAGAGAAAATCACTTTCCTTTGAAAGTGCCTTAAGCTACTTGCAAGCATTAGGAAGAAACTCACATGCGTTTCTCTGAAAGAGAAGCAGTCTGTTCCAAGACTTCAATTCACTGTGTGAAGTGAATGGAGTGTTGCCTCACTTTCTAAATGCTGTCCTTTCAGAGAAAATCACTTTCCTTTGAAAGTGCCTTAAGCAACTTGCAAGCATTCACAAGAAACACTAATGCGTTTCTATGAAAGAGAAGCAGTCTGTTCCAACACTTCAATTCACTGCACGAAGGGAATGGAGTGTTGCTTCACTTTCTAAATTATGTCCTTTCTGAGAAAATCACTTTCCTTTGAAAGTGCCTTAAGCAACTTGCAAGCATTCACAAGAAACACTAATGCGTTTCTATGAAAGAGAAGCAGTCTGTTCCAACACTTCAATTCACTGCACGAAGGGAATGGAGTGTTGCTTCACTTTCTAAATGCTGTCCTTTCAGAGAAAATCACTTTCCTTTGAAAGTGCCTTAAGCTACTTTCAAGCATTCAACAGAAACTCACATGCGTTTCTCTGAAAGAGAAGCAGTCTGTTCCAACACTTCAATTCACTGTGCGAAGTGAATGGAGTGTTGCTTCAGTTTCTAAATGCTGTCCTTTCAGAGAAAATCACTTTCCTTTGAAAGTGCCTTAAGCAACTTGCAAGAATTCACAAGAAACTCACATGCGTTTCTCTGAAAGAGAAGCAGTCTGTTCCAACACTTCAATTCACTGTGCGAAGTGAATGGAGTGTTGCTTTACTTTCTAAATGCTGTCCTTTCAGAGAAAATCACTTTCCTTTGAAAGTGCCTTAAGCTACTTACAAGCATTCACCAGAAACTCACATGCATTTCTCTGAAAGAGAAGCAGTCTGTTCCAATACTTCAATTCACTCTTCGAAGTGAATGGAGTGTTGCTTCACTTTCTAAATGCTGTCCTTTCAGAGAAAATCCCTTTCCTTTGAATGTGCCTTAAGCTACTTACAAGCATTCAACAGAAACTCACATGCATTTCTCTGAAAGAGAAGCAGTCTGTTCCAACACTTCAATTCACTGTGTGAAGTGAATAGAGTGTTGCCTCACTTTCTAAATGCTGTCCTTTCAGAGAAAATCACTTTCCTTTGAAAGTGCCTTAAGCTACTTACAAGCATTTAACAGAAACTCACATGCGTTTCTCTGAAAGAGAAGCAGTCTGTTCCAACACTTCAATTCACTGTGCGAAGTGAATGGAGTGTTGCTTCACTTTCTAAATGCTGTCCTTTCAGAGAAAATCACTTTCCTTTGAAAGTGCCTTAAGCTACTTGCAAGCATTAGGAAGAAACTCACATGCGTTTCTCTGAAAGAGAAGCAGTCTGTTCCAACACTTCAATTTACTGTGCGAAGTGAATGGAGTGTTGCCTCACTTTCTAAATGCTGTCCTTTCAGAGAAAATCCCTTTCCATTGAAAGTGCCTTAAACTACTTTCAAGCATTCACAAAAAACTCACATGTGTTTCTCTGAAAGAGAAGCAGTCTGTTCCAACTCTTCAATTCACTGTGCGAAGTGAATGGAGTGTTGCTTCACTTTCTAAATGCTGTTCTTTCAGAGAAAATCCCTTTCCTTTGAATGTGCCTTAAGCTACTTACAAGCATTCAACAGAAACTCACATGCATTTCTCTGAAAGAGAAGCAATCTGTTCCAACACTTCAATTCTCTGTGCGAAGTGAATGGAGTGTTGCTTCACTTTCTAAATGCTGTCCTTTCAGAGAAAATCACTTTCCTTTGAAAGTGCCTTAAGCTACTTGCAAGCATTCACAAAAAACTCACATGTGTTTCTCTGAAAGAGAAGCAGTCTGTTCCAACTCTTCAATTCACTGTGCGAAGTGAATGGAGTGTTGCTTCACTTTCTAAATGCTGTTCTTTCAGAGAAAATCCCTTTCCTTTGAATGTGCCTTAAGCTACTTACAAGCATTCAACAGAAACTCACATGCATTTCTCTGAAAGAGAAGCAATCTGTTCCAACACTTCAATTCTCTGTGCGAAGTGAATGGAGTGTTGCTTCACTTTCTAAATGCTGTCCTTTCAGAGAAAATCACTTTCCTTTGAAAGTGCCTTAAGCTACTTGCAAGCATTCACAAGAAACACTAATGCTTTTCTATGAAAGAGAAGCAGTCTGTTCCAACACTTCAATTAATTGCGCGAAGGGAACGGAGTGTTGCTTTACTTTCTAAATGCTGTCCTTTCAGAGAAAATCACTTTCGTTTGAAAGAGCATTAAGCTACTTACAAGCATTCAACCGAAACTCACATTCATTTCTCTGAAAGAGAAGCAGTCTGTTCCAAAACTTCAATTCACTGTACAAAGTGAATGGAGTGTTGCTTCACTTTCAAAATTATGTCCTTTCAGAGAAAATCATTTTCCTTTGAAAGTGCCTTAAGAAACATGCAAGCATTCACAAGAAACACTAATGCTTTTCTATGAAAGAGAAGCACTCTGTTCCAACACTTCAATTCACTGCACGAAGTGAATGGAGTGTTGCTTCACTTTCTAAATGCTGTCCTTTCAGAGAAAATCACTTTCCTTTGAAAGTGCCTTAAGCTACTTACAACCATTCACCAGAAACTCACATGCGTTTCTCTGAAAGAGAAGCAGTCGGTTCCAACACTTCAATTCACTGGGCGAAGTGAATGGAGTGTTGCTTCACTTTCTAAATGCTGTCCTTTCAGAGAAAATCACTTTCCTTTGAAAGTGCCTTAAGCTACTTACAAGCATTCACCAGAAACTCACATACGTTTCTCTGAAAGAGAAGCAGTCTGTTCCAACACTTCAATTCACTGTGTGAAGTGAATGGAGTGTTCCATCACTTTCTAAATGCTGTCCTTTCAGAGAAAATCACTTTCCTTTGAAAGTGCCTTAAGCTACTTACAAGCATTCAACAGAAACTCTCATGCACTTCTCTGAAAGAGAAGCAGTCTGTTCCAACACTTCAATTCACTGTGCGAAGTGAATGGAGTGTTGCTTCACTTTCTAAATGCTGTCCTTTCAGAGAAAATCACTTTCCTTTGAAAGTGCCTTAAGCTACTTACAAGCATTCAACAGAAAATCACATGCACTTCTCTGAAAGAGAAGCAGTCTGTTCCAACACTTCAATTCACTGTGCGAAGTGAATGGAGTGTTGCTTCACTTTCTAAATTATGTCCTTTCTGAGAAAATCACTTTCCTTTGAAAGTGCCTTAAGCAACTTGCAAGCATTCACAAGAAACAATAATGCGTTTCTATGAAAGAGAAGCAGTCTGTTCCAACACTTCAATTCACTGCACGAAGGGAATGGAGTGTTGCTTCACTTTCTAAATGCTGTCCTTTCAGAGAAAATCACTTTCCTTTGAAAGTGCCTTAAGCTACTTACAAGCATTCAACAGAAACTCACATACGTTTCTCTGAAAGAGAAGCAGTCTGTTCCAACACTTCAATTCACTGTGTGAAGTGAATGGAGTGTTGCTTCACTTTCTAAATGCTGTCCTTTCAGAGAAAATCACTTTCCTTTGAAAGTGCCTTAAACTACTTTCAAGCATTCACAAAAAACTCACATGCGTTTCTCTGAAAGAGAAGCAGTCTGTTCCAACACTTCAATTCACTGTGGGAAGTGAATGGAGTGTTGCTTCAGTTTCTAAATGCTGTCCTTTCAGAGAAAATCACTTTCCTTTGAAAGTGCCTTAAGCAACTTGCAAGAATTCACAAGAAACTCACATGCGTTTCTCTGAAAGAGAAGCAGTCTGTTCCAACACTTCAATTCACTGTGCGAAGTGAATGGAGTGTTGCTTTACTTTCTAAATGCTGTCCTTTCAGAGAAAATCACGTTCCTTTGAAAGTGCCTTAAGCTACTTACAAGCATTCACCAGAAACTCACATGCATTTCTCTGAAAGAGAAGCAGTCTGTTCCAACACTTCAATTCACTGTGTGAAGTGAATAGAGTGTTGCCTCACTTTCTAAATGCTGTCCTTTCAGAGAAAATCACTTTCCTTTGAAAATGCCTTAAGCTACTTACAAGCATTTAACAGAAACTCACATGCGTTTCTCTGAAAGAGAAGCAGTCTGTTCCAACACTTCAATTCACTGTGCGAAGTGAATGGAGTGTTGCTTCACTTTCTAAATGCTGTCCTTTCAGAGAAAATCACTTTCCTTTGAAAGTGCCTTGAGCTACTTGCAAGCATTAGGAAGAAACTCACATGCGTTTCTCTGAAAGAGAAGCAGTCTGTTCCAACACTTCAATTTACTGTGCGAAGTGAATGGAGTGTTGCCTCACTTTCTAAATGCTGTCCTTTCAGAGAAAATCCCTTTCCATTGAAAGTGCCTTAAACTACTTTCAAGCATTCACAAAAAACTCACATGTGTTTCTCTGAAAGAGAAGCAGTCTGTTCCAACACTTCAATTCACTGTGCGAAGTGAATGGAGTGTTGCTTCACTTTCTAAATGCTGTTCTTTCAGAGAAAATCCCTTTCCTTTGAATGTGCCTTAAGCTACTTACAAGCATTCAACAGAAACTCACATGCATTTCTCTGAAAGAGAAGCAATCTGTTCCAACACTTCAATTCTCTGTGCGAAGTGAATGGAGTGTTGCTTCACTTTCTAAATGCTGTCCTTTCAGAGAAAATCACTTTCCTTTGAAAGTGCCTTAAGCTACTTGCAAGCATTCACAAGAAACACTAATGCTTTTCTATGAAAGAGAAGCAGTCTGTTCCAACACTTCAATTAATTGCGTGAAGGGAACGGAGTGTTGCTTTACTTTCTAAATGCTGTCCTTTCAGAGAAAATCACTTTCGTTTGAAAGAGCATTAAGCTACTTACAAGCATTCAACCGAAACTCACATTCATTTCTCTGAAAGAGAAGCAGTCTGTTCCAAAACTACAATTCACTGTAAAAAGTGAATGGAGTGTTGCTTCACTTTCTAAATTATGTCCTTTCAGAGAAAATCACTTTCCATTGAAAGTGCCTTAAGCAACTTGCAAGCATTCACAAGAAACACTAACGCTTTTCTATGAAAGAGAAGCACTCTGTTCCAACACTTCAATTCACTGCACGAAGTGAATGGAGTGTTGCTTCACTTTCTAAATGCTGTCCTTTCAGAGAAAATCACTTTCCTTTGAAAGTGCCTTAAGCTACTTACAACCATTCACCAGAAACTCACATGCGTTTCTCTGAAAGAGAAGCAGTCGGTTCCAACACTTCAATTCACTGTGCGAAGTGAATGGAGTGTTGCTTCACTTTCTAAATGCTGTCCTTTCAGAGAAAATCACTTTCCTTTGAAAGTGCCTTAAGCTACTTACAAGCATTCACCAGAAACTCACATACGTTTCTCTGAAAGAGAAGCAGTCTGTTCCAACACTTCAATTCACTGTGTGAAGTGAATGGAGTGTTCCTTCACTTTCTAAATGCTGTCCTTTCAGAGAAAATCACTTTCCTTTGAAAGTGCCTTAAGCTACTTACAAGCATTCAACAGAAACTCACATGCACTTCTCTGAAAGAGAAGCAGTCTGTTCCAACACTTCAATTCACTGTGCGAAGTGAATGGAGTGTTGCTTCACTTTCTAAATGCTGTTCTTTCAGAGAAAATCACTTTCCTTTGAAAGTGCCTTAAGCTACTTGCAAGCATTAGGAAGAAACTCACATGCGTTTCTCTGAAAGAGAAGCAGTCTGTTCCAACACTTCAATTCACTGTGCGAAGTGAATGGAGTGTTGCTTCACTTTCTAAATGCTGTCCTTTCAGAGAAAATCACTTTCCTTTGAAAGTGCCTTAAGCTACTTGCAAGCATTAGGAAGAAACTCACATGCGTTTCTCTGAAAGAGAAGCAGTCTGTTCCAACACTTCAATTCACTGTCTGAAGTGAATGGAGTGTTGCCTCACTTTCTAAATGCTGTCCTTTCAGAGAAAATCACTTTCCTTTGAAAGTGCCTTAAGCTACTTACAAGCATTCAACAGAAACTCACATGCGTTTCTCTGAAAGAGAAGCAGTCTGTTCCAACACTTCAATTCAATGTGCGAAGTGAATGGAGTGTTGCTTCACTTTCTAAATGCTGTCCTTTCATAGAAAATCACTTTCCTTTGAAAGTGCCTTAAGCTACTTACAAGCATTCAACAGAAACTCACATGCATTTCTCTGAAAGAGAAGCAGTCTGTTCCAACACATCAATTCACTGTGTGAAGTGAATGGAGTGTTGCTTCATTTTCTAAATTATGTCCTTTCAGAGAAAATATCTTTCCTTTGAAAGTGCCTTAAGCAACTTGCAAGCATTCACAAGAAACACTAATGCGTTTATATGAAAGAGAAGCACTCTGTTCCAACACTTCAATTCACTGCACGAAGGGAATGGAGTGTCGCTTCACTTTCTAAATGCTGTCCTTTCAGAGAAAATCACTTTCCTTTGAAAGTGCCTTAAGCTACTTACAAGCATTAGGAAGAAACTCACATGCGTTTCTCTGAAAGAGAAGCAGTCTGTTCCAACACTTCAATTCACTGTGTGAAGTGAATGGAGTGTTGCCTCACTTTCTAAATGCTGTCCGTTCAGAGAAAATCACTTTCCTTTGAAAGTGCCTTAAGCTACTTACAAGCATTCACCAGAAATTCACATGCGTTTCTCTGAAAGAGAAGCAGTCTGTTCCAACACTTCAATTCACTGTGCGAAGTGAATGGAGTGTTGCTTCACTTTCTAAATGCTGTCCTTTCAGAGAAAATCACTTTCCTTTGAAAGTGCCTTAAGCTACTTGGAAGCATTCACAAGAAACACTAATGCGTTTCTATGAAAGAGAAGCAGTCTGTTCCAACACTTCGATTCATTGCGCGAAGGGAATGGAGTGTTGCTTCACTTTCTAAATGCTGTCCTTTCAGAGAAAATCACTTTCCTATGAAAGTGCCTTAAGCTACTTACAAGCATTATGAAGAAACTCACATGCGTTTCTCTGAAAGAGAAGCAGTCTGTTCAAACACTTCAATTCACTGTGCGAAGTGAATGGAGTGTTGCATCACTTTCTAAATTCTCTCCTTTCAGAGAAAATCACTTTCCTTTGAAAGTGCCTTAAACTACTTTCAAGCATTCACAAAAAACTCACATGCGTTTCTCTTAAAGAGAAGCAGTCTGTTCCAACACTTCAATTCACTGTGCGAAGTGAATGGAGTGTTGCTTCAGTTTCTAAATGCTGTCCTTTCAGAGAAAATCACTTTCCTTTGAAAGTGCCTTAAGCAACTTGCAAGAATTCACAAGAAACTAACATGCGTTTCTCTGAAAGAGAAGCAGTCTGTTCCAAAACTTCAATTCAGTGTGCGAAGTGAATGGAGTGTTGCTTCACTTTCTAAATGCTGTCCTTTCAGAGAAAATCACTTTCCTTTGAAAGTGCCTTAAGATACTTACAAGCATTCACCAGAAACTCACATGCACTTCTCTGAAAGAGAAGCAGTCTGTTCCAACACTTCAATTCACAGTGCGAAGTGAATGGAGTGTTGCTACACTTTCTAAATGCTGTCCTTTCAGAGAAAATCACTTTCCTTTGAAAGTGCCTTAAGCTACTTACAAGCATTCAACAGAAACTCACATGCGTTTCTCTGAAAGAGAAGCAGTCTGTTCCAACACTTCAATTCAATGTGCGAAGTGAATGGAGTGTTGCTTCACTTTCTAAATGCTGTCCTTTCATAGAAAATCACTTTCCTTTGAAAGTGCCTTAAGCTACTTACAAGCATTCAACAGAAACTCACATGCATTTCTCTGAAAGAGAAGCAGTCTGTTCCAACACTTCAATTCACTGTGCGAAGTGAATGGAGTGTTGCTTCACTTTCTAAATTATGTCCTTTCAGAGAAAATCATTTTCCTTTGAAAGTGCCTTAAGCAACTTGCAAGCATTCACATGAAACTCTAATGCGTTTATATGAAAGAGAAGCATTCTGTTCCAACACTTCAATTCACTGCACGAAGGGAATGGAGTGTTGCTTCACTTTCTTAATGCTGTCCTTTCAGAGAAAATCACTTTCCTTTGAAAGTGCCTTAAGCTACTTACAAGCATTCACCAGAAACTCACATGCGTTTCTCTGAAAGAGAAGCAATCCGTTCCAACACTTCAATTCAAAGTGCGAAGTGAATGGAGTGTTGCTTCAATTTCTAAATGCTGTCCTTTCAGAGAAAATCCCTTTCCTTTGAATGTGCCTTAAGCTACTTACAAGCATTCAACAGAAACTCACATGCATTTCTCTGAAAGAGAAGCAGTCTGTTCCAACACTTCAATTCACTGTGTGAAGTGAATGGAGTGTTGCTTCACTGTCTAAATTATGTCCTTTCAGAGAAAATCACTTTCCTTTGAAAGTGCCTTAAGCAACTTGCAAGCATTCAGAAGAAACACTCATGCGTTTATATGAAAGAGAAGCACTCTGTTCCAACACTTCAATTCACTGCACGAAGGGAATGGAGTGTTGCTTCACTTTCTAAATGCTGTCCTTTCAGAGAAAATCACTTTCCTTTGAAAGTGCCTTAAGCTACTTACAAGCATTCACCAGAAATTCACATGCGTTTCTCTGAAAGAGAAGCAGTCTGTTCCAACACTTCAATTCACTGTGCGAAGTGAATGGAGTGTTGCTTCACCTTCTAAATGCTGTCCTTTCAGAGAAAATCACTTTCCTTTGAAAGTGCCTTAAGCTACTTGGAAGCATTCACAAGAAACACTAATGCGTTTATATGAAAGAGAAGCAGTCTGTTCCAACAATTCGATTCATTGCGTGAAGGGAATGGAGTGTTGCTTTGCTTTCTAAATGCTGTCCTTTCAGAGAAAATCACTTTCCTTTGAAAGAGCCTTAAGCTACTTACAAGCATTCAACAGAAACTCACATGCATTTCTCTGAAAGACAAGCAGTCTGTTCCAACACTTCAATTCACTGTACAAAGTGAATGGAGTGTTGCTTCACTTTCTAAATGCTGTCCTTTCAGAGAAAATCACTTTCCTTTGAAAGTGCCTTAAGCAACTTGCAAGCATTCACAAGAAACACTAATGCGTTTCTATGAAAGAGAAGCACTCTGTTCCAACACTTCAATTCACTGAACGAAGGGAATGGAGTGTTGCTTCACTTTCTAAATGCTGTCCTTTCAGAGAAAATCACTTTCCTTTGAAAGTGCCTTAAGCTACTTGCAAGCATTAGGAAGAAACTCACATGCATTTCTCTGAAAGAGAAGCAGTCTGTTCCAACACTTCAATTCACTGTGCGAAGTGAATGGAGTGCTGCTTCACTTTCTAAATGCTGTCCTTTCAGAGAAAATCACTTTCCTTTGAAAGTGCCTTAAGCTACTTGCAAGCATTAGGAAGAAACTCACATGCGTTTCTCTGAAAGAGAACCAGTCTGTTCCAACACTTCAATTCACTTTGTGAAGTGAATGGAGTGTTGCCTCACTTTCTAAATGCTGTCCTTTCAGAGAAAATCACTTTCCTTTGAAAGTGCCTTAAGCTACTTACAAGCATTCAACAGAAACTCACATGCGTTTCTCTGAAAGAAAAGCAGTCTGTTCCAACACTTCAATTCAATGTGCGAAGTGAATGGAGTGTTGCTTCACTTTCTAAATGCTGTCCTTTCATAGAAAATCACTTTCCTTTGAAAGTGCCTTAAGCTACTTACAAGCATTCAACAGAAACTCACATGCATTTCTCTGAAAGAGAAGCAGTCTGTTCCAACACATCAATTCACTGTATGAAGTGAATGGAGTGTTGCTTCACTTTCTAAATTATGTCCTTTCAGAGAAAATATCTTTCCTTTGAAAGTGCCTTAAGCAACATGCAAGCATTCACAAGAAACACTAATGCGTTTATATGAAAGAGAAGCACTCTGTTCCAACACTTCAATTCACTGCACGAAGGGAATGGAGTGTTGCTTCACTTTCTAAATGCTGTCCTTTCAGAGAAAATCACTTTCCTTTGAAAGTGCCTTAAGCTACTTACAAGCATTCACCAGAAATTCACATGCGTTTCTCTGAAAGAGAAGCAGTCTGTTCCAACACTTCAATTCATTGTGCGAAGTGAATGGAGTGTTGCTTCACTTTCTAAATGCTGTCCTTTCAGAGAAAATCACTTTCCTTTGAAAGTGCCTTATGCTACTTGGAAGCATTCACAAGAAACACTAATGCGTTTCTATGAAAGAGAAGCAGTCTGTTACAACACTTCGATTAATTTTGCGAAGGGAATGGAGTGTTGCTTTACTTTCTAAATGCTGTCCTTTCAGAGAAAATCACTTTCCTTTGAAAGAGCCTTAAGCTACTTACGAGCATTCAACAGAAACTCACATGCATTTCTCTGAAAGACAAGCAGTCTGTTCCAACACTTCAATTCACTGTACAAAGTGAATGGAGTGTTGCTTCACTTTCTAAATGCTGTCCTTTCAGAGAAAATCACTTTCCTTTGAAAGTGCCTTAAGCAACTTGCAAGCATTCACAAGAAACACTAATGCGTTTCAATGAAAGAGAAGCACTCTGTTCCAACACTTCAATTCACTGCACGAAGGGAATGGAGTGTTGCTTCACTTTCTAAATGCTGTCCTTTCAGAGAAAATCACTTTCCTTTGAAAGTGCCTTAAGCTACTTACAAGCATTAGGAAGAAACTCACATGCGTTTCTCTGAAAGAGAAGCAGTCTGTTCCAACACTTCAATTCACTGTGTGAAGTGAATGGAGTGTTGCCTCACTTTCTAAATGCTGTCCGTTCAGAGAAAATCACTTTCCTTTGAAAGTGCCTTAAGCTACTTACAAGCATTCACCAGAAATTCACATGCGTTTCTCTGAAAGAGAAGCAGTCTGTTCCAACACTTCAATTCACTGTGCGAAGTGAATGGAGTGTTGCTTCACTTTCTAAATGCTGTCCTTTCAGAGAAAATCACTTTCCTTTGAAAGTGCCTTAAGCTACTTGGAAGCATTCACAAGAAACACTAATGCGTTTCTATGAAAGAGAAGCAGTCTGTTCCAACACTTCGATTCATTGCGCGAAGGGAATGGAGTGTTGCTTCACTTTCTAAATGCTGTCCTTTCAGAGAAAATCACTTTCCTATGAAAGTGCCTTAAGCTACTTACAAGCATTATGAAGAAACTCACATGCGTTTCTCTGAAAGAGAAGCAGTCTGTTCAAACACTTCAATTCACTGTGCGAAGTGAATGGAGTGTTGCATCACTTTCTAAATTCTCTCCTTTCAGAGAAAATCACTTTCCTTTGAAAGTGCCTTAAACTACTTTCAAGCATTCACAAAAAACTCACATGCGTTTCTCTTAAAGAGAAGCAGTCTGTTCCAACACTTCAATTCACTGTGCGAAGTGAATGGAGTGTTGCTTCAGTTTCTAAATGCTGTCCTTTCAGAGAAAATCACTTTCCTTTGAAAGTGCCTTAAGCAACTTGCAAGAATTCACAAGAAACTCACATGCGTTTCTCTGAAAGAGAAGCAGTCTGTTCCAAAACTTCAATTCAGTGTGCGAAGTGAATGGAGTGTTGCTTCACTTTCTAAATGCTGTCCTTTCAGAGAAAATCACTTTCCTTTGAAAGTGCCTTAAGATACTTACAAGCATTCACCAGAAACTCACATGCACTTCTCTGAAAGAGAAGCAGTCTGTTCCAACACTTCAATTCACAGTGCGAAGTGAATGGAGTGTTGCTACACTTTCTAAATGCTGTCCTTTCAGAGAAAATCACTTTCCTTTGAAAGTGCCTTAAGCTACTTACAAGCATTCAACAGAAACTCACATGCGTTTCTCTGAAAGAGAAGCAGTCTGTTCCAACACTTCAATTCAATGTGCGAAGTGAATGGAGTGTTGCTTCACTTTCTAAATGCTGTCCTTTCATAGAAAATCACTTTCCTTTGAAAGTGCCTTAAGCTACTTACAAGCATTCAACAGAAACTCACATGTATTTCTCTGAAAGAGAAGCAGTCTGTTCCAACACTTCAATTCACTGTGCGAAGTGAATGGAGTGTTGCTTCACTTTCTAAATTATGTCCTTTCAGAGAAAATCACTTTCCTTTGAAAGTGCCTTAAGCAACTTGCAAGCATTCACATGAAACTCTAATGCGTTTATATGAAAGAGAAGCATTCTGTTCCAACACTTCAATTCACTGCACGAAGGGAATGGAGTGTTGCTTCACTTTCTTAATGCTGTCCTTTCAGAGAAAATCACTTTCCTTTGAAAGTGCCTTAAGCTACTTACAAGCATTCACCAGAAACTCACATGCGTTTCTCTGAAAGAGAAGCAATCCGTTCCAACACTTCAATTCAAAGTGCGAAGTGAATGGAGTGTTGCTTCAATTTCTAAATGCTGTCCTTTCAGAGAAAATCCCTTTCCTTTGAATGTGCCTTAAGCTACTTACAAGCATTCAACAGAAACTCACATGCATTTCTCTGAAAGAGAAGCAGTCTGTTCCAACACTTCAATTCACTGTGTGAAGTGAATGGAGTGTTGCTTCACTTTCTAAATGCTGTCCTTTCAGAGAAAATCACTTTCCTTTGAAAGTGCCTTAAGCTACTTGGAAGCATTCACAAGAAACACTAATGCGTTTCTATGAAAGAGAAGCAGTCTGTTCCAACACTTTGATTCATTGCGCGAAGGGAATGGAGTGTTGCTTTACTTTCTAAATGCTGTCATTTCAGAGAAAATCACTTTCCTTTGAAAGAGCCTTAAGCTACTTACAAGCATTCAACAGAAACTCACATGCATTTTTCTGAAAGACAAGCAGTCTGTTCCAACACTTCAATTCACTGTACAAAGTGAATGGAGTGTTGCTTCACTTTCTAAATGCTGTCCTTTCAGAGAAAATCACTTTCCTTTGAAAGTGCCTTAAGCTACTTACAAGCATTAGGAAGAAACTCACATGCGTTTCTCTGAAAGAGAAGCAGTCTGTTCCAACACTTCAATTCACTGTGTGAAGTGAATGGAGTGTTGTCTCACTTTCTAAATGCTGTCCTTTCAGAGAAAATCACTTTCCTTTGAAAGTGCCTTAAGCTACTTGCAAGCATTCACAAGAAACACTAATGCGTTTCTATGAAAGAGAAGCACTCTGTTCCAACACATCAATTCACTGTGCGAAGTGAATGGAGTTTTGCATCACTTTCTAAATTCTGTCCTTTCAGAGAAAATCACTTTCCTTTGAAAGTGCCTTAAACTACTTTCAAGCATTCACAAAAAACTCACATGCGTTTCTCTTAAAGAGAAGCAGTCTGTTCCAACATTTCAATTCACTGTGCGAAGTGAATGGAGTGTTGCTTCAGTTTCTAAATGCTGTCCTTTCAGAGAAAATCACTTTCCTTTGAAAGTGCCTTAAACAACTTGCAAGAATTCACAAGAAACTCACATGCCTTAAGCTACTTACAAGCATTCACCAGAAACTCACATGCGTTTTTCTGAAAGAGAAGCAGTCTGTTCCAACACTTCAATTCACTCTGCGAAGTGAATGGAGTGTTGCTTCACTTTCTAAATGCTGTCCTTTCAGAGAAAATCACTTTCCTTTGATAGTGCCTTAAGCTACTTACAAGCATTCAACGGAAACTCACATGCACTTCTCTGAAAGAGAAGCAGTCTGTTCCAACACTTCAATTCACTGTGCGAAGTGAATGGAGTGTTGCTTCACTTTCTAAATGCTGTCCTTTCAGAGAAAATCACTTTCCTTTGAAAGTGCCTTAAGCTACTTACAAGCATTCAACAGAAACTCACATGCGTTTCTCTGAAAGAGAAGCAGTCTGTTCCAACACTTCAATTCACTGTGCGAAGTGAATGGAGTGTTGCTTCACTTTCTAAATGCTGTCCTTTCAGAGAAAATCACTTTCCTTTGAAAGTGCCTTAAACTACTTTCAAGCATTCACAGAAAACTCACATGCGTTTCTATTAAAGAGAAGCAGTCTGTTCCAACACTTCAATTCACTGTGCGAAATGAATGGAGTGTTGCTTCAGTTTCTAAATGCTGTCCTTTCAGAGAAAATCACTTTCCTTTGAAAGTGCCTTAAGCAACTTGCAAGAATTCACAAGAAACTCACATGCGTTTCTCTGAAAGAGAAGCAGTCTGTTCCAACACTTCAATTCACTGTGCGAAGTGAATGGAGTGTTGCTTCACTTTCTAAATGCTGTTCTTTCATAGAAAATCACTTTCCTTTGAAAGTGCCTTAAGCTACTTGCAAGCATTAGGAAGAAACTCACATGCGTTTCTCTGAAAGAGAAGCAGTCTGTTCCAACACTTCAATTCACTGTGCGAAGTGAATGGAGTGTTGCTTCACTTTCTAAATGCTGTCCTTTCAGAGAAAATCACTTTCCTTTGAAAGTGCCTTAAGCTACTTGCAAGCATTAGGAAGAAACTCACATGCGTTTCTCTGAAAGAGAAGCAGTCTGTTCCAACACTTCTATTCACTGTGTGAAGTGAATGGAGTGTTGCCTCACTTTCTAAATGCTGTCCTTTCAGAGAAAATCACTTTCCTTTGAAAGTACCTTAAGCTACTTACAAGCATTCAACAGAAACTCACATATGTTTCTCTGAAAGAGAAGCAGTCTGTTCCAACACTTCAATTCAATGTGCGAAGTGAATGGAGTATTGCTTCACTTTCTAAATGCTGTCCTTTCACAGAAAATCACTTTCCTTTGTAACTGCCTTAAGCTACTTACAAGCATTCAACAGAAACACACATGCATTTCTCCGAAAGAGAAGCAGTCTGTTCCAACACTTCAATTCACTGTGCGAAGTGAATGGAGTGTTACTTCACTTTCTAAATGCTGTCCTTTCAGAGAAAATCACTTTCCTTTGATAGTGCCTTAAGCTACTTGCAAGCATTAGGAAGAAACTCACATGCGTTTCTCTGAAAGAGAAGCAGTCTGTTCCAACACTTCAATTCACTGTGTGAAGTGAATAGAGTGTTGCCTCACTTTCTAAATGCTGTCCTTTCAGAGAAAATCACTTTCCTTTGAAAGTGCCTTAAGCTACTTACAAGCATTTAACAGAAACTCACATGCGTTTCTCTGAAAGAGAAGCAGTCTGTTCCAACACTTCAATTCACTGTGCGAAGTGAATGGAGTGTTGCTTCACTTTCTAAATGCTGTTCTTTCAGAGAAAATAACTTTCCTTTGAAAGTGCCTTAAGCTACTTGTAAGCATTAGGAAGAAACTCACATGCGTTTCTCTGAAAGAGAAGCAGTCTGTTCCAACACTTCAATTCACTGAGCGAAGTGAATGGTGTGTTGCCTCACTTTCTAAATGCTGTCCTTTCAGAAAAAATCACTTTCCTTTGAAAGTGCCTTAAGCTACTTGCAATCATTAGGACGAAACTCACATGCGTTTCTCTGAAAGAGAAGCAGTCTGTTCCAACACTTCAATTCACTGTGCGAAGTGAATGGAGTGTTGCCTCACTTTCTAAATGCTGTCCTTTCAGAGAAAATTACTTTCCATTGAAAGTGCCTTAAACTACTTTCAAGCATTCACAAAAAACTCACATGCGTTTCTCTGAAAGAGAAGCAGTCTGTTCCAACACTTCAATTCACTGTGCGAAGTGAATTGAGTGTTGCTTCACTTTCTAAATGCTGTCCTTTCAGACAAAATCCCTTTCCTTTGAAAGTGCCTTAAGCTACTTGCAAGCATTCACAAGAAACACTAATGCGTTTCTATGAAAGAGATGCAGTCTGTTCCAACACTTCAATTCATTGCGCGAAGGGAATGTAGTGTTGCTTTACTTTCTAAATGCTGTCCTTTCAGAGAAAATCACTTTCCTTTGAAAGAGTCTTAAGCTACTTACAAGCATTCAACAGAAACTCACATGCATTTCCTGAAAGAGAAGCAGTCTGTTCCAACACTTCAATTCACTGTACAAAGTGAATGGAGTGTTGCTTCACTTTCTAAATGCTGTCCTTTCAGAGAAAATCACTTTCCTTTGAAAGTGCCTTAAGCAACTTGCAAGCATTCACAAGAAACACTAATGCGTTTCTATGAAAGAGAAGCACTCTGTTCCAACACTTCAATTCACTGCACGAAGGGAATTGAGTGTTGCTTCACTTTCTAAATGCTGTCCTTTCAGAGAAAATCAATTTCCTTTGAAAGTGCCTTAAGCTACTTTCAAGCATTCACCAGAAACTCACATGCGTTTCTCTGAAAGAGAAGCAGTCTGTTCCAACACTCCAATTCACTGTGTGAAGTGAATGGAGTGTTGCTTCACTTTCTAAATGCTGTCCGTTCAGAGAAAACCACTTTCCTTTGAAAGTGCCTTAAGCTACTTACAAGCATTCAACAGAAACTCACATGCGTTTCTCTGAAAGAGAAGCAGTCTGTTCCAACACTTCAATTCACTGTGCGAAGTGAATGGAGTGTTGCTTCACTTTCTAAATGCTGTCCTTTCAGAGAAAATCACTTTCCTTTGAAATTGCCTTAAACTACTTTCAAGCATTCACAAAAAACTCACATCACATGCGTTTCTCTGAAAGAGAAGCAGTCTGTTCCAACACTTCAATTCACTGTGCGAAGGGAATGGAGTGTTGCTTCAGTTTCTAAATGCTGTCCTTTTAGAGAAAATCACTTTCCTTTGAAAGTGCCTTAAGCTACTTGCAAGCATTCACAAGAAACTCACATGCGTTTCTCTGAAAGAGAAGCAGTCTGTTCCAACACTTCAATACACTGTGCGAAGTGAATGGAGTGTTGCTTCACTTTCTAAATGCTGTCCTTTCAGAGAAAATCACTCTCCTTTGAAAGTGCCTTAAGCTACTTACAAGCATTCACCAGAAACTCACATGCGTTTCTCTGAAAGAGAAGCAGTCTATTCCAACACTTCAATTCACTGAGCGAAGTGAATGGTGTGTTGCCTCACTTTCTAAATGCTGTCCTTTCAGAAAAAATCACTTTCCTTTGAAAGTGCCTTAAGCTACTTGCAATCATTAGGACGAAACTCACATGCGTTTCTCTGAAAGAGAAGCAGTCTGTTCCAACACTTCAATTCACTGTGCGAAGTGAATGGAGTGTTGCCTCACTTTCTAAATGCTGTCCTTTCAGAGAAAATTACTTTCCATTGAAAGTGCCTTAAACTACTTTCAAGCATTCACAAAAAACTCACATGCGTTTCTCTGAAAGAGAAGCAGTCTGTTCCAACACTTCAATTCACTGTGCGAAGTGAATGGAGTGTTGCTTCACTTTCTAAATGCTGTCCTTTCAGAGAAAATCCCTTTCCTTTGAAAGTGCCTTAAGCTACTTGCAAGCATTCACAAGAAACACTAATGCGTTTCTATGAAAGAGATGCAGTCTGTTCCAACACTTCAATTCATTGCGCGAAGGGAATGTAGTGTTGCTTTACTTTCTAAATGCTGTCCTTTCAGAGAAAATCACTTTCCTTTGAAAGAGTCTTAAGCTACTTACAAGCATTCAACAGAAACTCACATGCATTTCCTGAAAGAGAAGCAGTCTGTTCCAACACTTCAATTCACTGTACAAAGTGAATGGAGTGTTGCTTCACTTTCTAAATGCTGTCCTTTCAGAGAAAATCACTTTCCTTTGAAAGTGCCTTAAGCAACTTGCAAGCATTCACAAGAAACACTAATGCGTTTCTATGAAAGAGAAGCACTCTGTTCCAACACTTCAATTCACTGCACGAAGGGAATTGAGTGTTGCTTCACTTTCTAAATGCTGTCCTTTCAGAGAAAATCAATTTCCTTTGAAAGTGCCTTAAGCTACTTTCAAGCATTCACCAGAAACTCACATGCGTTTCTCTGAAAGAGAAGCAGTCTGTTCCAACACTCCAATTCACTGTGTGAAGTGAATGGAGTGTTGCTTCACTTTCTAAATGCTGTCCGTTCAGAGAAAACCACTTTCCTTTGAAAGTGCCTTAAGCTACTTACAAGCATTCAACAGAAAATCACATGCGTTTCTCTGAAAGAGAAGCAGTCTGTTCCAACACTTCAATTCACTGTGCGAAGTGAATGGAGTGTTGCTTCACTTTCTAAATGCTGTCCTTTCAGAGAAAATCACTTTCCTTTGAAATTGCCTTAAACTACTTTCAAGCATTCACAAAAAACTCACATCACATGCGTTTCTCTGAAAGAGAAGCAGTCTGTTCCAACACTTCAATTCACTGTGCGAAGGGAATGGAGTGTTGCTTCAGTTTCTAAATGCTGTCCTTTTAGAGAAAATCACTTTCCTTTGAAAGTGCCTTAAGCTACTTGCAAGCATTCACAAGAAACTCACATGCGTTTCTCTGAAAGAGAAGCAGTCTCTTCCAACACTTCAATACACTGTGCGAAGTGAATGGAGTGTTGCTTCACTTTCTAAATGCTGTCCTTTCAGAGAAAATCACTCTCCTTTGAAAGTGCCTTAAGCTACTTACAAGCATTCACCAGAAACTCACATGCATTTCTCTGAAAGAGAAGCAGGTTGTTCCAACACTCAATTCAGTGTGCGAAGTGAATGGAGTGTTGCTTCACTTTCTAAATGCTGTCCTTTCAGAGAAAATCACTTTCCTTTGAAAGTGCCTTAAGCAACTTGCAAGCATTCACAAGAAACACTAATGCGTTTCTATGAAAGAGAAGCACTCTGTTCCAACACTTCAATTCACTGCACGAAGGGAATTGAGTGTTGCTTCACTTTCTGAATGCTGTCCTTTCAGAGAAAATCAATTTCCTTTGAAAGTGCCTTAAGCTACTTTCAAGAATTCACCAGAAACTCACATGCGTTTCTCTGAAAGAGAAGCAGTCTGTTCCAACACTTCAATTCACTGTGCGAAGTGAATGGAGTGTTGCTTCACTTTCTAAATGCTGTCCTTTCAGAGAAAATCACTTTCCTTTGAAATTGCCTTAAACTACTTTCAAGCATTCACAAAAAACTCACATCACATGCGTTTCTCTGAAAGAGAAGCAGTCTGTTCCAACACTTCAATTCACTGTGCGAAGGGAATGGAGTGTTGCTTCACTTTCTAAATGCTGTCCTTTCAGAGAAAATCACTTTCCTTTGAAAGTGCCTTAAGCTACTTGCAAGCATTCACAAGAAACTCACATGCGTTTCTCTGAAAGAGAAGCAGTCTGTTCCAACACTTCAATTCACTGTGTGAAGTGAATGGAGTGTTGCCTCACTTTCTAAATGTTGTCCTTTCAGAGAAAATCACTTTCCTTTGAAAGTGCCTTAAGCTACTTACAAGCATTCAACAGAAACTCACATGCGTTTCTCTGAAAGAGAAGCAGTCTGTTCCAACACTTCAATTCACTGTGCGAAGTGAATGGAGTGTTGCTTCACTTTCTAAATTATGTCCTTTCAGAGAAAATCACTTTCCTTTGAAAGTGCCTTAAGCAACTTGCAAACATTCACAAGAAACACTAATGCGTTTCTATGAAAGAGAAGCACTCTGTTCCAACACTTCAATTCATTGCACGAAGGGAATGGAGTGTTGCTTCACTTTCTAAATGCTGTCCTTTCAGAGAAAATCACTTTCCTTTGAAAGTGCCTTAAGCTACTTACAAGCATTCACCAGAAACTCACATGCGTTTCTCTGAAAGAGAAGCAGTCTGTTCCAACACTTCAATTCACTGTGCGAAGTGAATGGTGTGTTGCTTCACTTTCTAAATGCTGTCCTTTCAGAGAAAATCACTTTCCTTTGAAAGTGCCTTAAGCTACTTGCAAGCATTAGGAAGAAACTCACATGCGTTTCTCTGAAAGAGAAGCAGTCTGTTCCAACACTTCAATTCACTGTG
The DNA here is from genome assembly GCF_982192425.1 of Myodes glareolus. NCBI lineage: Eukaryota > Metazoa > Chordata > Mammalia > Rodentia > Cricetidae > Myodes > Myodes glareolus. Next base: position 305,646 of record NW_028263225.1, read on the forward strand.
TGAAGTGAATGGAGTGTTGCTTCACTTTCTAAATGCTGTCCTTTCAGAGAAAATCACTTTCCTTTGAAAGTGCCTTAAGCTACTTACAAGCATTCAACAGAAACTCACATGCATTTCTCTGAAAGAGAAGCAGTCTGTTCCAACACTTCAATTCTCTGTGCGAAGTGAATGGAGTGTTGCTTCACTTTCTAAATGCTGTCCTTTCAGAGAAAATCACTTTCCTTTGAAAGTGCCTTAAGCTACTTACAAGCATTCAACAGAAACTCACATGCATTTCTCTGAAAGAGAAGCAGTCTGTTCTAACACTTCAATTCACTGTGCGAAGTGAATGGAGTGTTGCTTCACTTCCTAAATGCTGTCCTTTCAGAGAAAATCACTTTCCTTTGAAAGTGCCTTAAGCTACTTGCAAGCATTAGGAAGAAACACTAATGCGTTTCTATGAAAGAGAAGCAGTCTGTTCCAACACTTCAATTCATTGTGCGAAGGGAATGGAGTGTTGCTTTACTTTCTAAATGCTGTCCTTTCAGAGAAAATCACTTTCCTTTGAAAGAGCCTTAAGCTACTTACAAGCATTCAACAGAAACTCACATGTGTTTCTCTGAAAGAGAAGCAGTCTGTTCCAACACTTCAATTCACTGTGCGAAGTGAATGGAGTGTTGCTTCACTTTCTAAATCCTGTCCTTTCAGAGAAAATCTCTTTTGTTTGAAAGTGCCTTAAGCAACTTTCAAGCATTCAGAAGAAATTCACATGCATTTCTCTGAAAGAGAAGCCTTCTATTCCAACACTTCAATTCACTGTGCGAAGTGAATGGAGTGTTGCTTCACTTTCTAAATGCTGTCCTTTCAGAGAAAATCACGTTCCTTTGAAATTGCCTTAAGCTACTTACAAGCATTCACCAGAAACTCACATGTGTTTCTCTGAAAGAGAAGGAATCCGTTCCAACACTTCAATTCACTGTGCAAAGTGAATGGAGTGTTGCCTCACTTTCGAAATGCTGTCCTTTCAGAGAAAATCACTTTTCTTTGAAAGTGCCTTAAGCTTCTTGCAAGCATTAGGAAGAAACGAACATGCGTTTCTCTGAAAGAGAAGCAGTCTGTTCCAACACTTCAATTCACTGTGCGAAGTGAATGGAGTGTTGCTTCACTTTCTAAATTATGTCCTTTCAGAGAAAATCACTTTCCTTTGAAAGTGCCTTAAGCAACTTGCAAGCATTCACAAGAAACACTAATGTGTTTCTATGAAAGAGAAGCACTCTGTTCCAACACTTCAATTCACTGCATGAAGGGAATGGAGTGTTGCTTCACTTTCTAAATACTGTCCTTTGAGAGAAAATCACTTTACTTTGAAAGTGCCTTAAGATACTTACAAGCATTCACCAGAAACTCACTTACATTTCTCTGAAAGAGAAGCAGTCTGTTCTAACACTTCAATTCACTGTGCGAAGTGAATGTGGTGTTGCTTCACTTTCTAAATGCTGTCCTTTCAGAGAAAATCACTTTCCTTTGAAAGTGCGTTAAGCTAATTGCAAGCATTAGGAAGAAACTCACATGCGTTTCTCTGAAAGAGAAGCAGTCTGTTCCAACACTTCAATTCACTGTGCGAAGTGAATGGAGTGTTGCTTCACTTTCTAAATGCTGTCCTTTCAGAGAAAATCACTTTCCTTTGAAAGTGCCTTAAGCTACTTGCAAGCATTAGGAAGAAACTCACATGCGTTTCTCTGAAAGAGAAGCAGTCTGTTCCAACACTTCAATTCACTGTGTGAAGTGAATGGAGTGTTGCCTCACTTTCTAAATGCTGTCCTTTCAGAGAAAATTACTTTCCTTTGAAAGTGCCTTAAGCTACTTACAAGCATTCAACAGAAACTCACATGCGTTTCTCTGAAAGAGAAGCAGTCTCTTCCAACACTTCAATTCAATGTGCGAAGTGAATGGAGTGTTTCCTCACTTTCTAAATGCTGTCCTTTCAGAGAAAATCACTTTCCTTTGAAAGTGCCTTAAGCTACTTACAAGCATTCAACAGAAACTCACATGCATTTCTCTGAAAGAGAAGCAGTCTGTTCCAACACTTCAATTCACTGTGCGAAGTGAATGGAGTGTTGCTTCACTTTCTAAATTATGTCCTTTCAGAGAAAATCACTTTCTTTGAAAGTGCCTTAAGCAACTTGCAAGCATTAGGAAGAAACACTAATGCGTTTCTATGAAAGAGAAGCAGTCTGTTCCAACACTTCAATTCATTGCGCGAAGGGAATGGAGTGTTGCTTTACTTTCTAAATGCTGTCCTTTCAGAGAAAATCACTTTCCTTTGAAAGAGCCTTAAGCTACTTACAAGCATTCAACAGAAACTCACATGCGTTTCTCTGAAAGAGAAGCAGTCTGTTCCAACACTTCAATTCACTGTGCGAAGTGAATGGAGTGTTGCTTCACTTTCTAAATCCTGTCCTTTCAGAGAAAATCTCTTTTGTTTGAAAGTGCCTTAAGCAACTTTCAAGCATTCACAAGATATTCACATGCATTTCTCTGAAAGAGAAGCCTTCTATTCCAACACTTCAATTCACTGTGCGAAGTGAATGGAGTGTTGCTTCACTTTCTAAATGCTGTCCTTTCAGAGAAAATCACGTTCCTTTGAAATTGCCTTAAGCTACTAACAAGCATTCAACAGAAACTCACATGTGTTTCTCTGAAAGAGAAGGAATCTGTTCCAACACTTCAATTCACTGTGCAAAGTGAATGGAGTGTTGCCTCACTTTCGAAATGCTGTCCTTTCAGAGAAAATCACTTTCCTTTAAAAGTGCCTTAAGCTTCTTGCAAGCATTAGGAAGAAACGAACATGCGTTTCTCTGAAAGAGAAGCAGTCTGTTCCAACACTTCAATTCACTGTGCGAAGTGAATGGAGTGTTGCTTCACTTTCTAAATTATGTCCTTTCAGAGAAAATCACTTTCCTTTGAAAGTGCCTTAAGCAACTTGCAAGCATTCACAAGAAAAACTAATGTGTTTCTATGAAAGAGAAGCACTCTGTTCCAACACTTCAATTCACTGCACGAAGGGAATGGAGTGTTGCTTCACTTTCTAAATACTGTCCTTTGAGAGAAAATCACTTTCCTTTGAAAGTGCCTTAAGATACTTACAAGCATTCACCAGAAACTCACAAACATTTCTCTGAAAGAGAAGCAGTCTGTTCCAACACTTCAATTCACTGTGCGAAGTGAATGTAGTGTTGCTTCACTTTCTAAATGCTGTCCTTTCAGAGAAAATCACTTTCCTTTGAAAGTGCGTTAAGCTAATTGCAAGCATTAGGAAGAAACTCACATGCGTTTCTCTGAAAGAGAAGCAGTCTGTTCCAACACTTCAATTCACTGTGCGAAGTGAATGGAGTGTTGCTTCACTTTCTAAATGCTGTCCTTTCAGAGAAAATCACTTTCTTTTGAAAGTGCCTTAAGCTACTTGCAAGCATTCAACAGAAACTCACATGCATTTCTCTGAAAGAGAAGCAGTCTGTTCAAACACTTCAATTCTCTGTGCGAAGTGAATGAAGTGTTGCTTCACTTTCGAAATGCTGTCCTTTCAGAGAAAATCACTTTCCTTTGAAAGTGCCTTAAGCTACTTGCAAGCATTAGGAAGAAACTCACATGCGTTTCTCTGAAAGAGAAGCAGTCTGTTCCAACACTTCAATTCACTGTGTGAAGTGAATGGAGTGTTGCCTCACTTTCTAAATGCTGTCCTTTCAGAGAAAATTACTTTCCTTTGAAAGTTCCTTAAGCTACTTACAAGCATTCAACAGAAACTCACATGCGTTTCTCTGAAAGAGAAGCAGGTTGTTCCAATACTTCAATTCTCTGTGCGAAGTGAATGGAGTGTGGCTTCACTTTCTAAATGCTGTCCTTTCAGAGAAAATCACTTTCCTTTGAAAGTGCCTTAAGCTACTTACAAGCATTCAACAGAAACTCACATGCATTTCTCTGAAAGAGAAGCAGTCTGTTCCAACACTTCAATTCACTGTGCGAAGTGAATGGAGTGTTGCTTCACTTCCTAAATGCTGTCCTTTCAGAGAAAATCACTTTCCTTTGAAAGTGCCTTAAGCTACTTACAAGCATTCACCAGAAACTCACATGTGTTTCTCTGAAAGAGAAGCAGTCTGTTCTAACACTTCAATTCACTGTGCGAAGTGAATGGAGTGTTGCTTCACTTTCTAAATGCTGTCCTTTCAGAGAAAATAACTTCCCTTTGAAAGTGCCTTAAGCTACTTGCAAGCATTAGGAAGAAACTCACATGCGTTTCTCTGAAAGAGAAGCAGTCTGTTCCAACACTTCAATTCACTGTGTGAAGTGAATGGAGTGTTGCCTCACTTTCTAAATGCTGTCCTTTCAGAGAAAATCACTTTCCTTTGAAAGTGCCTTAAGCTACTTACAAGCATTCAACAGAAACTCACATGCGTTTCTCTGAAAGAGAAGCAGTCTGTTCCAACACTTCAATTCACTGCATGAAGGGAATGGAGTGTTGCTTCACTTTCTAAATACTGTCCTTTGAGAGAAAATCACTTTACTTTGAAAGTGCCTTAAGATACTTACAAGCATTCACCAGAAACTCACATACATTTCTCTGAAAGAGAAGCAGTCTGTTCTAACACTTCAATTCACTGTGCGAAGTGAATGTGGTGTTGCTTCACTTTCTAAATGCTGTCCTTTCAGAGAAAATCACTTTCCTTTGAAAGTGCGTTAAGCTAATTGCAAGCATTAGGAAGAAACTCACATGCGTTTCTCTGAAAGAGAAGCAGTCTGTTCCAACACTTCAATTCACTGTGCGAAGTGAATGGAGTGTTGCTTCACTTTCTAAATGCTGTCCTTTCAGAGAAAATCACTTTCCTTTGAAAGTGCCTTAAGCTACTTGCAAGCATTAGGAAGAAACTCACATGCGTTTCTCTGAAAGAGAAGCAGTCTGTTCCAACACTTCAATTCACTGTGTGAAGTGAATGGAGTGTTGCCTCACTTTCTAAATGCTGTCCTTTCAGAGAAAATTACTTTCCTTTGAAAGTGCCTTAAGCTACTTACAAGCATTCAACAGAAACTCACATGCGTTTCTCTGAAAGAGAAGCAGTCTGTTCCAACACTTCAATTCAATGTGCGAAGTGAATGGAGTGTTTCCTCACTTTCTAAATGCTGTCCTTTCAGAGAAAATCACTTTCCTTTGAAAGTGCCTTAAGCTACTTACAAGCATTCAACAGAAACTCACATGCATTTCTCTGAAAGAGAAGCAGTCTGTTCCAACACTTCAATTCACTGTGCGAAGTGAATGGAGTGTTGCTTCACTTTCTAAATTATGTCCTTTCAGAGAAAATCACTTTCTTTGAAAGTGCCTTAAGCAACTTGCAAGCATTAGGAAGAAACACTAATGCGTTTCTATGAAAGAGAAGCAGTCTGTTCCAACACTTCAATTCATTGCGCGAAGGGAATGGAGTGTTGCTTTACTTTCTAAATGCTGTCCTTTCAGAGAAAATCACTTTCCTTTGAAAGAGCCTTAAGCTACTTACAAGCATTCAACAGAAACTCACATGCGTTTCTCTGAAAGAGAAGCAGTCTGTTCCAACACTTCAATTCACTGTGCGAAGTGAATGGAGTGTTGCTTCACTTTCTAAATCCTGTCCTTTCAGAGAAAATCTCTTTTGTTTGAAAGTGCCTTAAGCAACTTTCAAGCATTCACAAGATATTCACATGCATTTCTCTGAAAGAGAAGCCTTCTATTCCAACACTTCAATTCACTGTGCGAAGTGAATGGAGTGTTGCTTCACTTTCTAAATGCTGTCCTTTCAGAGAAAATCACGTTCCTTTGAAATTGCCTTAAGCTACTAACAAGCATTCAACAGAAACTCACATGTGTTTCTCTGAAAGAGAAGGAATCTGTTCCAACACTTCAATTCACTGTGCAAAGTGAATGGAGTGTTGCCTCACTTTCGAAATGCTGTCCTTTCAGAGAAAATCACTTTCCTTTAAAAGTGCCTTAAGCTTCTTGCAAGCATTAGGAAGAAACGAACATGCGTTTCTCTGAAAGAGAAGCAGTCTGTTCCAACACTTCAATTCACTGTGCGAAGTGAATGGAGTGTTGCTTCACTTTCTAAATTATGTCCTTTCAGAGAAAATCACTTTCCTTTGAAAGTGCCTTAAGCAACTTGCAAGCATTCACAAGAAAAACTAATGTGTTTCTATGAAAGAGAAGCACTCTGTTCCAACACTTCAATTCACTGCACGAAGGGAATGGAGTGTTGCTTCACTTTCTAAATACTGTCCTTTGAGAGAAAATCACTTTCCTTTGAAAGTGCCTTAAGATACTTACAAGCATTCACCAGAAACTCACAAACATTTCTCTGAAAGAGAAGCAGTCTGTTCCAACACTTCAATTCACTGTGCGAAGTGAATGTAGTGTTGCTTCACTTTCTAAATGCTGTCCTTTCAGAGAAAATCACTTTCCTTTGAAAGTGCGTTAAGCTAATTGCAAGCATTAGGAAGAAACTCACATGCGTTTCTCTGAAAGAGAAGCAGTCTGTTCCAACACTTCAATTCACTGTGCGAAGTGAATGGAGTGTTGCTTCACTTTCTAAATGCTGTCCTTTCAGAGAAAATCACTTTCTTTTGAAAGTGCCTTAAGCTACTTGCAAGCATTCAACAGAAACTCACATGCATTTCTCTGAAAGAGAAGCAGTCTGTTCAAACACTTCAATTCTCTGTGCGAAGTGAATGAAGTGTTGCTTCACTTTCGAAATGCTGTCCTTTCAGAGAAAATCACTTTCCTTTGAAAGTGCCTTAAGCTACTTGCAAGCATTAGGAAGAAACTCACATGCGTTTCTCTGAAAGAGAAGCAGTCTGTTCCAACACTTCAATTCACTGTGTGAAGTGAATGGAGTGTTGCCTCACTTTCTAAATGCTGTCCTTTCAGAGAAAATTACTTTCCTTTGAAAGTTCCTTAAGCTACTTACAAGCATTCAACAGAAACTCACATGCGTTTCTCTGAAAGAGAAGCAGGTTGTTCCAATACTTCAATTCTCTGTGCGAAGTGAATGGAGTGTGGCTTCACTTTCTAAATGCTGTCCTTTCAGAGAAAATCACTTTCCTTTGAAAGTGCCTTAAGCTACTTACAAGCATTCAACAGAAACTCACATGCATTTCTCTGAAAGAGAAGCAGTCTGTTCCAACACTTCAATTCACTGTGCGAAGTGAATGGAGTGTTGCTTCACTTCCTAAATGCTGTCCTTTCAGAGAAAATCACTTTCCTTTGAAAGTGCCTTAAGCTACTTACAAGCATTCACCAGAAACTCACATGTGTTTCTCTGAAAGAGAAGCAGTCTGTTCCAACACTTCAATTCACTGTGCGAAGTGAATGGAGTGTTGCTTCACTTTCTAAATGCTGTCCTTTCAGAGAAAATAACTTCCCTTTGAAAGTGCCTTAAGCTACTTGCAAGCATTAGGAAGAAACTCACATGCGTTTCTCTGAAAGAGAAGCAGTCTGTTCCAACACTTCAATTCACTGTGTGAAGTGAATGGAGTGTTGCCTCACTTTCTAAATGCTGTCCTTTCAGAGAAAATCACTTTCCTTTGAAAGTGCCTTAAGCTACTTACAAGCATTCAACAAAAACTCACATGCGTTTCTCTGAAAGAGAAGCAGTCTGTTCCAACACTTCAATTCTCTGTGCGAAGTGAATGGAGTGTTGCTTCACTTTCTAAATGCTGTCCTTTCAGAGAAAATCACTTTCCTTTGAAAGTGCCTTAAGCTACTTACAAGCATTCAACAGAAACTCACATGCATTTCTCTGAAAGAGAAGCAGTCTGTTCTAACACTTCAATTCTCTGTGCGAAGTAAATGGAGTGTTGCTTCACTTCCTAAATGCTGTCCTTTCAGAGAAAATCACTTTCCTTTGAAAGTGCCTTAAGCTACTTGCAAGCATTAGGAAGAAACACTAATGCGTTTCTATGAAAGAGAAGCAGTCTGTTCCAACACTTCAATTCATTGCGCGAAGGGAATGGAGTGTTGCTTTACTTTCTAAATGCTGTCCTTTCAGAGAAAATCACTTTCCTTTGAAAGAGCCTTAAGCTACTTACAAGCATTCAACAGAAACTCACATGCGTTTCTCTGAAAGAGAAGCAGTCTGTTCTAACACTTCAATTCACTGTGCGAAGTGAATGGAGTGTTGCTTCACTTTCTAAATCCTGTCCTTTAAGAGAAAATCTCTTTTGTTTGAAAGTGCCTTAAGCAACTTTCAAGCATTCACAAGATATTCACATGCATTTCTCTGAAAGAGAAGCCTTCTATTCCAACACTTCAATTCACTGTGCGAAGTGAATGGAGTGTTGCTTCACTTTCTAAATGCTGTCCTTTCAGAGAAAATCACGTTCCTTTGAAATTGCCTTAAGCTACTAACAAGCATTCAACAGAAACTCACATGTGTTTCTCTGAAAGAGAAGGAATCTGTTCCAACACTTCAATTCACTGTGCAAAGTGAATGGAGTGTTGCCTCACTTTCGAAATGCTGTCCTTTCAGAGAAAATCACTTTCCTTTGAAAGTGCCTTAAGCTTCTTGCAAGCATTAGGAAGAAACGAACATGCGTTTCTCTGAAAGAGAAGCAGTCTGTTCCAACACTTCAATTCACTGTGCGAAGTGAATGGAGTGTTGCTTCACTTTCTAAATTATGTCCTTTCAGAGAAAATCACTTTCCTTTGAAAGTGCCTTAAGCAACTTGCAAGCATTCACAAGAAACACTAATGTGTTTCTCTGAAAGAGAAGCACTCTGTTCCAACACTTCAATTCACTGCACGAAGGGAATGGAGTGTTGCTTCACTTTCTAAATACTGTCCTTTGAAAGAAAATCACTTTCCTTTGAAAGTGCCTTAAGATACTTACAAGCATTCACCAGAAACTCACATACATTTCTCTGAAAGAGAAGCAGTCTGTTCCAACACTTCAATTCACTGTGCGAAGTGAATGTAGTGTTGCTTCACTTTCTAAATGCTGTCCTTTCAGAGAAAATCACTTTCCTTTGAAAGTGCGTTAAGCTAATTGCAAGCATTAGGAAGAAACTCACATGCGTTTCTCTGAAAGAGAAGCAGTCTGTTCCAACACTTCAATTCACTGTGCGAAGTGAATGGAGTGTTGCTTCACTTTCTAAATGCTGTCCTTTCAGAGAAAATCACTTTCTTTGAAAGTGCCTTAAGCTACTTACAAGCATTCAACAGAAACTCACATGCATTTCTCTGAAAGAGAAGCAGTCTGTTCCAACACTTCAATTCTCTGTGCGAAGTGAATGGAGTGTTGCTTCACTTTCTAAATGCTGTCCTTTCAGAGAAAATCACTTTCCTTTGAAAGTGCCTTAAGCTACTTACAAGCATTCAACAGAAACTCACATGCATTTCTCTGAAAGAGAAGCAGTCTGTTCCAACACTTCAATTCACTGTGCGAAGTGAATGGAGTGTTGCTTCACTTTCTAAATTATGTCCTTTCAGAGAAAATCACTTTCCTTTGAAAGTGCCTTAAGCAACTTGCAAGCATTCACAAGAAACACTAATGCGTTTATATGAAAGAGAAGCACTCTGTTCCAACACTTCAATTCACTGCGCGAAGTGAATGGAGTGTTGCTTCACTTTCTAAATGCTGTCCTTTCAGAGAAAATCACTTTCCTTTGAAAGAGCCTTAAGCTACTTAAAAGCATTCAACAGAAACTCACATGTGTTTCTCTGAAAGAGAAGCAGTCTGTTCCAACACTTCAATTCACTGTGCGAAGTGAATGGAGTATTGCTTCACTTTCTAAATCCTGTCCTTTCAGAGAAAATCTCTTTTGTTTGAAAGTGCCTTAAGCAACTTTCAAGCATTCAGAAGAAATTCACATGCATTTCTCTGAAAGAGAAGCCTTCTATTCCAACACTTCAATTCACTGTGCGAAGTGAATGGAGTGTTGCTTCACTTTCTAAATGCTGTCCTTTCAGAGAAAATCACGTTCCTTTGAAATTGCCTTAAGCTACTTACAAGCATTCACCAGAAACTCACATGTGTTTCTCTGAAAGAGAAGGAATCCGTTCCAACACTTCAATTCACTGTGCAAAGTGAATGGAGTGTTGCCTCACTTTCGAAATGCTGTCCTTTCAGAGAAAATCACTTTCCTTTGAAAGTGCCTTAAGCTTCTTGCAAGCATTAGGAAGAAACGAACATGCGTTTCTCTGAAAGAGAAGCAGTCTGTTCCAACACTTCAATTCACTGTGCGAAGTGAATGGAGTGTTGCTTCACTTTCTAAATTATGTCCTTTCAGAGAAAATCACTTTCCTTTGAAAGTGCCTTAAGCAACTTGCAAGCATTCACAAGAAACACTAATGTGTTTCTATGAAAGAGAAGCACTCTGTTCCAACACTTCAATTCACTGCATGAAGGGAATGGAGTGTTGCTTCACTTTCTAAATACTGTCCTTTGAGAGAAAATCACTTTACTTTGAAAGTGCCTTAAGATACTTACAAGCATTCACCAGAAACTCACATACATTTCTCTGAAAGAGAAGCAGTCTGTTCTAACACTTCAATTCACTGTGCGAAGTGAATGTGGTGTTGCTTCACTTTCTAAAGCTGTCCTTTCAGAGAAAATCACTTTCCTTTGAAAGTGCGTTAAGCTAATTGCAAGCATTAGGAAGAAACTCACATGCGTTTCTCTGAAAGAGAAGCAGTCTGTTCCAACACTTCAATTCACTGTGCGAAGTGAATGGAGTGTTGCTTCACTTTCTAAATGCTGTCCTTTCAGAGAAAATCACTTTCCTTTGAAAGTGCCTTAAGCTACTTGCAAGCATTAGGAAGAAACTCACATGCGTTTCTCTGAAAGAGAAGCAGTCTGTTCCAACACTTCAATTCACTGTGTGAAGTGAATGGAGTGTTGCCTCACTTTCTAAATGCTGTCCTTTCAGAGAAAATCACTTTCCTTTGAAAGTGCCTTAAGCTACTTACAAGCATTCAACAGAAACTCACATGCGTTTCTCTGAAAGAGAAGCAGGTTGTTCCAACACTTCAATTCAATGTGCGAAGTGAATGGAGTGTTTCCTCACTTTCTAAATGCTGTCCTTTCAGAGAAAATCACTTTCCTTTGAAAGTGCCTTAAGCTACTTACAAGCATTCAACAGAAACTCACATGCATTTCTCTGAAAGAGAAGCAGTCTGTTCCAACACTTCAATTCACTGTGCGAAGTGAATGGAGTGTTGCTTCACTTTCTAAATTATGTCCTTTCAGAGAAAATCACTTTCTTTGAAAGTGCCTTAAGCAACTTGCAAGCATTAGGAAGAAACACTAATGCGTTTCTATGAAAGAGAAGCAGTCTGTTCCAACACTTCAATTCATTGCGCGAAGGGAATGGAGTGTTGCTTTACTTTCTAAATGCTGTCCTTTCAGAGAAAATCACTTTCCTTTGAAAGAGCCTTAAGCTACTTACAAGCATTCAACAGAAACTCACATGCGTTTCTCTGAAAGAGAAGCAGTCTGTTCCAACACTTCAATTCACTGTGCGAAGTGAATGGAGTGTTGCTTCACTTTCTAAATCCTGTCCTTTCAGAGAAAATCTCTTTTGTTTGAAAGTGCCTTAAGCAACTTTCAAGCATTCACAAGATATTCACATGCATTTCTCTGAAAGAGAAGCCTTCTATTCCAACACTTCAATTCACTGTGCGAAGTGAATGGAGTGTTGCTTCACTTTCTAAATGCTGTCCTTTCAGAGAAAATCACTTTCCTTTGAAAGTGCGTTAAGCTAATTGCAAGCATTAGGAAGAAACTCACATGCGTTTCTCTGAAAGAGAAGCAGTCTGTTCCAACACTTCAATTCACTGTGCGAAGTGAATGGAGTGTTGCTTCACTTTCTAAATGCTGTCCTTTCAGAGAAAATCACTTTCTTTTGAAAGTGCCTTAAGCTACTTGCAAGCATTCAACAGAAACTCACATGCATTTCTCTGAAAGAGAAGCAGTCTGTTCAAACACTTCAATTCTCTGTGCGAAGTGAATGAAGTGTTGCTTCACTTTCGAAATGCTGTCCTTTCAGAGAAAATCACTTTCCTTTGAAAGTGCCTTAAGCTACTTGCAAGCATTAGGAAGAAACTCACATGCGTTTCTCTGAAAGAGAAGCAGTCTATTCCAACACTTCAATTCACTGTGTGAAGTGAATGGAGTGTTGCCTCACTTTCTAAATGCTGTCCTTTCAGAGAAAATTACTTTCCTTTGAAAGTTCCTTAAGCTACTTACAAGCATTCAACAGAAACTCACATGCGTTTCTCTGAAAGAGAAGCAGGTTGTTCCAATACTTCAATTCTCTGTGCGAAGTGAATGGAGTGTGGCTTCACTTTCTAAATGCTGTCCTTTCAGAGAAAATCACTTTCCTTTGAAAGTGCCTTAAGCTACTTACAAGCATTCAACAGAAACTCACATGCATTTCTCTGAAAGAGAAGCAGTCTGTTCCAACACTTCAATTCACTGTGCGAAGTGAATGGAGTGTTGCTTCACTTCCTAAATGCTGTCCTTTCAGAGAAAATCACTTTCCTTTGAAAGTGCCTTAAGCTACTTACAAGCATTCACCAGAAACTCACCTGTGTTTCTCTGAAAGAGAAGCAGTCTGTTCCAACACTTCAATTCACTGTGCGAAGTGAATGGAGTGTTGCTTCACTTTCTAAATGCTGTCCTTTCAGAGAAAATAACTTCCCTTTGAAAGTGCCTTAAGCTACTTGCAAGCATTAGGAAGAAACTCACATGCGTTTCTCTGAAAGAGAAGCAGTCTGTTCCAACACTTCAATTCACTGTGTGAAGTGAATGGAGTGTTCCCTCACTTTCTAAATGCTGTCCTTTCAGAGAAAATCACTTTCCTTTGAAAGTGCCTTAAGCTACTTACAAGCATTCAACAGAAACTCACATGCGTTTCTCTGAAAGAGAAGCAGTCTGTTCCAACACTTCAATTCTCTGTGCGAAGTGAATGGAGTGTTGCTTCACTTTCTAAATGCTGTCCTTTCAGAGAAAATCACTTTCCTTTGAAAGTGCCTTAAGCTACTTACAAGCATTCAACAGAAACTCACATGCATTTCTCTGAAAGAGAAGCAGTCTGTTCTAACACTTCAATTCTCTGTGCGAAGTAAATGGAGTGTTGCTTCACTTCCTAAATGCTGTCCTTTCAGAGAAAATCACTTTCCTTTGAAAGTGCCTTAAGCTACTTGCAAGCATTAGGAAGAAACACTAATGCGTTTCTATGAAAGAGAAGCAGTCTGTTCCAACACTTCAATTCATTGTGCGAAGGGAATGGAGTGTTGCTTTACTTTCTAAATGCTGTCCTTTCAGAGAAAATCACTTTCCTTTGAAAGAGCCTTAAGCTACTTACAAGCATTCAACAGAAACTCACATGCGTTTCTCTGAAAGAGAAGCAGTCTGTTCCAACACTTCAATTCACTGTGCGAAGTGAATGGAGTGTTGCTTCACTTTCTAAATCCTGTCCTTTAAGAGAAAATCTCTTTTGTTTGAAAGTGCCTTAAGCAACTTTCAAGCATTCACAAGATATTCACATGCATTTCTCTGAAAGAGAAGCCTTCTATTCCAACACTTCAATTCACTGTGCGAAGTGAATGGAGTGTTGCTTCACTTTCTAAATGCTGTCCTTTCAGAGAAAATCACGTTCCTTTGAAATTGCCTTAAGCTACTAACAAGCATTCAACAGAAACTCACATGTGTTTCTCTGAAAGAGAAGGAATCTGTTCCAACACTTCAATTCACTGTGCAAAGTGAATGGAGTGTTGCCTCACTTTCGAAATGCTGTCCTTTCAGAGAAAATCACTTTCCTTTGAAAGTGCCTTAAGCTTCTTGCAAGCATTAGGAAGAAACGAACATGCGTTTCTCTGAAAGAGAAGCAGTCTGTTCCAACACTTCAATTCACTGTGCGAAGTGAATGGAGTGTTGCTTCACTTTCTAAATTATATCCTTTCAGAGAAAATCACTTTCCTTTGAAAGTGCCTTAAGCAACTTGCAAGCATTCACAAGAAACACTAATGTGTTTCTCTGAAAGAGAAGCACTCTGTTCCAACACTTCAATTCACTGCACGAAGGGAATGGAGTGTTGCTTCACTTTCTAAATACTGTCCTTTGAAAGAAAATCACTTTCCTTTGAAAGTGCCTTAAGATACTTACAAGCATTCAACAGAAACTCACATGCGTTTCTCTGAAAGAGAAGCAGTCTGTTCCAACACTTCAATTCACTGTGCGAAGTGAATGGAGTGTTGCTTCACTTTCTAAATGCTGTCCTTTCAGAGAAAATCACTTTCCTTTGAAAGTGCGTTAAGCTAATTGCAAGCATTAGGAAGAAACTCACATGCGTTTCTCTGAAAGAGAAGCAGTCTGTTCCAACACTTCAATTCACTGTGCGAAGTGTATGGAGTGTTGCTTCACTTTCTAAATGCTGTCCTTTCAGAGAAAATCACTTTCTTTGAAAGTGCCTTAAGCTACTTACAAGCATTCAACAGAAACTCACATGCATTTCTCTGAAAGAGAAGCAGTCTGTTCCAACACTTCAATTCTCTGTGCGAAGTGAATGGAGTGTTGCTTCACTTTCTAAATGCTGTCCTTTCAGAGAAAATCACTTTCCTTTGAAAGTGCCTTAAGCTACTTACAAGCATTCAACAGAAACTCACATGCATTTCTCTGAAAGAGAAGCAGTCTGTTCCAAAACTTCAATTCACTGTGCGAAGTGAATGGAGTGTTGCTTCACTTTCTAAATTATGTCCTTTCAGAGAAAATCACTTTCCTTTGAAAGTGCCTTAAGCAACTTGCAAGCATTCACAAGAAACACTAATGCGTTTATATGAAAGAGAAGCACTCTGTTCCAACACTTCAATTCACTGTGTGAAGTGAATGGAGTGTTGCCTCACTTTCTAAATGTTGTCCTTTCAGAGAAAATCACTTTCCTTTGAAAGTGCCTTAAGCTACTTACAAGCATTCAACAGAAACTCACATGCATTCCTCTGAAAGAGAAGCAGTCTGTTCCAACACTTCAATTCACTGCGCGAAGTAAATGGAGTGTTGCTTCACTTTCTAAATGCTGTCCGTTCAGAGAAAATCACTTTCCTTTGAAAGTGCCTTAAGCTACTTGCAAGCATTCACAAGAAACACTAATACGTTTCTATGAAAGAGAAGCAGTAGTTCCAACACTTCAATTCATTGCACGAAGGAATGGAGTGTTGCTTTACTTTCTAAATGCTGTCCTTTCAGAGAAAATCACTTTCCTTTGAAATAGCCTTGAGCTACTTACAAGCATTCAACAGAAACTCACATGCATTTCTCTGAAAGAGAAGCAGTCTGTTCCAACACTTCAATTCACTGTGCGAAGTGAATGGAGTGTTACTTCACTTTCTAAATGCTGTCCTTTCAGAGAAAATCACTTTCCTTTGAAAGTGCCTTAAGCTACTTTCAAGCATTCACAGGAAACACACATGCGTTTTTCTGAAATAGAAGCAGTCTGTTCCAACACTTCAATTCACTGTGCTTAGTGAATGGAGTGTTGCTTCACTTTCTAAATCCTGTCCTTTCAAAGATAATCACTTTTGTTTGAATGTGCCTTAAGCAACTTTCAAGCATTCACAAGAAATTCACATGCATTTCTCTGAAAGAGAAGCCTTCAGTCCAACACTTCAATTCACTGTGCGAAGTGAATGGAGTGTTGCTTCACTTTCTAAATGCTGTCCTTTCAGAGAAAATCACGTTCCTTTGAAATTGCCTTAAGCTACTTACAAGCATTCAACAGAAACTCTCATGTGTTTCTCTGAAAGGGAAGGAATCTGTTCCAACACTTCAATTCACTGTGCAAAGTGAATGGAGTGTTGCCTCACTTTCGAAATGCTGTCCTTTCAGAGAAAATCACTTTCCTTTGAAAGTGCCATAATCTTCTTGCAAGCATTAGGAAGAAATGAACATGCGTTTCTCTGAAAGAGAAGCAGTCTGTTCCAACACTTCAATTCACTGTGCGAAGTGAATGGAGTGTTGCTTCACTTTCTAAATGCTGTCCTTTCAGAGAAAATCACTTTCCTTTGAAAGTGCCTTAAGCTACTTGCAAGCATTAGGAAGAAACTCACATGCGTTTCTCTGAAAGAGAAGCAGTCTGTTCCAACACTTCAATTCACTGTGCGAAGTGAATGGAGTGTTGCTTCACTTTCTAAATGCTGTCCTTTCAGAGAAAATCACTTTCCTTTGAAAGTGCCTTCAGCTACTGACAAACATTCAACAGAAACTCACATGCATTTCTCTGAAAGAGAAGCAGTCTGTTCCAACACTTCAATTCTCTGTGCGAAGTGAATGGAGTGTTGCTTCACTTTCTAAATGCTGTCCTTTCAGAGAAAATCACTTTCCTTTGAAAGTGCCTTAAGCTACTTGCAAGCATTCACAAGAAACACTAATACGTTTCTATGAAAGAGAAGCAGTCTGTTCCAACACTTCAATTCATTGCACGAAGGAATGGAGTGTTGCTTTACTTTCTAAATGCTGTCCTTTCAGAGAAAATCACTTTCCTTTGAAAGAGCCTTGAGCTACTTACAAGCATTCAACAGAAACTCACATGCATTTCTCTGAAAGAGAAGCAGTCTGTTCCAACATTTCAATTCACTGTGCGAAGTGAATGGAATGTTACTTCACTTTCTCAATGCTGTCCTTTCAGAGAAAATCACGTTCCTTTGAAAGTGCCTTAAGCTACTTACAAGCATTCACCAGAAACTCACATGTGTTTCTTTGAAAGAGAAGCAATCTGTTCCAACACTTCAATTCACTGTGCAAAGTGAATGGAGTGTTGCCTCACTTTCGAAATGCTGTCCTTTCAGAGAAAATCACTTTCCTTTGAAAGTGCCTTAAGCTTCTTGCAAGCATTAGGAAGAAACTCACATGCGTTTCTCTGAAAGAGAAGCATTCTGTTCCAACACTTCAATTCACTGTGCGAAGTGAATGGAGTGTTGCCTCACTTTCTAAATGCTGTCCTTTCAGAGAAAATCCCTTTCCTTTGAATGTGCCTTCAGTTACTTACAAGCATTCAACAGAAACACACATGCATTTCTCTGAAAGAGAAGCAATCTGTTCCAACATTCAATTCTTTGTGCGAAGTGAATGGAGTGTTTCTTCACTTTCTAAATGCTGTCCTTTCAGAGAAAATCACTTTTTTTTGAAAGTTCCTTAAGCTACTTGCAAGCATTCACAAGAAACACTAATGCGTTTCTATGAAGGAGAAGCAGTCTGCTCCAACACTTCAATTCATTGCACGAAGGGAATGGAGTGTTGCTTTACTTTCTAAATGCTGTCCTTTCAGAGAAAATCACTTTCCTTTGAAAGAGCCTTGAGCTACTTACAAGCATTCAACAGAAACTCATATGCATTTCTCTGAAAGAGAAGCAGTCTGTTCCAACACTTCAATTCACTGTGCGAAGTGAATGGAATGTTACTTCACTTTCTAAATGCTGTCCTTTCAGAGAAAATCACTTTCCTTTGAAAGAGCCTTGAGCTACTTACAAGCATTCAACAGAAACTCACATGCATTTCTCTGAAAGAGAAGCAGTCTGTTCCAACACTTAAGTTCACTGAGCAAAGTGAATGGAGTGTTGCTTCACTTTCTAAATGCTGTCCTTTCAGAGAAAATCACTTTTTTTTGAAAGTGCCTTAAGCTATTTGAAAGTATTCACAAGAAACACTAATGCGTTTCCCTGAAAGAGAAGCAGTCTGTTCCAACACTTCAATTCACTGTTGCGAAGTGAATGGAGTGTTGCCTCACTTTCTAAATGCTGTCCTTTCAGAGAAAATCACTTTCCTTTGAAAGTTCCTTAAGCTACTTGCAAGCATTAGGAAGAAACTCACATGTGTTTCTCTGAAAGAGAAGCAGTCTGTTCCAACACTTCAATTCACTGTGCGAAGTGAGTGGAGTGTTGCTTCACTTTCTAAATGCTGTCCTTTCAAAGAAAATCACTTTCCTTTGAAAGTGCCTTAAGCTACTTACAAGCATTCAACAGAAACTCACATGCATTTCTCTAAAAGAGAAGCAGTCTGTTCCAACACTTCAATTCACTGTGCGAAGTGAAGGGAGTGTTGCTTCACTTTCTAAATTCTGTCCTTTCAGAGAAAATCACTTTCCTTTGAAAGTGCCTTAAGCTACTTGCAAGCATTAGGAAGAAACTCACATGCGTTTCTCTGAAAGAGAAGCAGTCTGTTCCAACACTTCAATTCACTGTGTGAAGTGAATGGAGTGTTGCTTCACTTTCTAAATGCTGTCCTTTCAGTGAAAATCACTATCCTTTGAAAGTGCCTTAAACTACTTTCAAGCATTCACAAAAAACTCACATGCGTTTCTCTGAAAGAGAAGCAGTCTGTTCCAACACTCCAATTCACTGTGCGAAGTGAATGGAGTGTTGCTTCACTTTCTAAATGCTGTCCTTTCAGAGAAAATCACTTTCCTTTGAATGTGCCTTAAGCTACTTACAAGCATTCAACAGAAACTCACATGCATTTCTCTGAAAGAGAAGAAATCTGTTCCAACACTTCAATTCTCTGTGCGAAGTGAATGGAGTGTTGCTTCACTTTCTAAATGCTGTCCTTTCAGAGAAAATCACTTTCCTTTGAAAGTGCCTTAAGCTACTTGCAAGCATTCACAAGAAACACTAATGCGTTTCTATGAAAGAGAAGCAGTCTGTTCCAACACTTCAATTCACTGTGCGAAGTGAATGGAGTGTTGCTTCACTTTCTAAATGCTGTCCTTTCAGAGAAAATCACTTTCCTTTGAAAGTGCCTTAAGCTACTTGCAAGCATTCACAAGAAACACTAATACGTTTCTATGAAAGAGAAGCAGTCTGTTCCAACACTTCAATTCATTGCACGAAGGAATGGAGTGTTGCTTTACTTTCTAAATGCTGTCCTTTCAGAGAAAATCACTTTCCTTTGAAAGAGCCTTGAGCTACTTACAAGCATTCAACAGAAACTCACATGCATTTCTCTGAAAGAGAAGCAGTCTGTTCCAACACTTCAATTCACTGTGCGAAGTGAATGGAATGTTACTTCGCTTTCTAAATGCTGTCCTTTCAGAGAAAATCACTTTCCTTTGAAAGAGCCTTGAGCTACTGACAAGCATTCAACAGAAACTCACATGCATTTCTCTGAAAGAGAAGCAGTCTGTTCCAACAATTAAGTTCACTGAGCAAAGTGAATGGAGTGTTGCTTCACTTTCTAAATGCTGTCCTTTCAGAGAAAATCACTTTTTTTTGAAAGTGCCTTAAGCTATTTGCAAGTATTCACAAGAAACACTAATGTGTTTCCCTGAAAGCGAAGCAGTCTGTTCCAACACTTCAATTCACTGTGCGAAGTGAATGGAGTGTTGCCTCACTTTCTAAATGCTGTCCTTTCAGAGAAAATCACTTTCCTTTGAAAGTTCCTTAAGCTACTTGCAAGCATTAGGAAGAAACTCACATGTGTTTCTCTGAAAGAGAAGCAGTCTGTTCCAACACTTCAATTCACTGTGCGAAGTGAGTGGAGTGTTGCTTCACTTTCTAAATGCTGTCCTTTCAAAGAAAATCACTTTCCTTTGAAAGTGCCTTAAGCTACTTACAAGCATTCAACAGAAACTCACATACATTTCTCTAAAAGAGAAGCAGTCTGTTCCAACACTTCAATTCACTGTGCGAAGTGAAGGGAGTGTTGCTTCACTTTCTAAATTCTGTCCTTTCAGAGAAAATCACTTTCCTTTGAAAGTGCCTTAAGCTACTTGCAAGCATTAGGAAGAAACTCACATGCGTTTCTCTGAAAGAGAAGCAGTCTGTTCCAACACTTCAATTCACTGTGCGAAGTGAATGGAGTGTTGCTTCACTTTCTAAATGCTGTCCTTTCAGTGAAAATCACTTTCCTTTGAAAGTGCCTTAAACTACTTTCAAGCATTCACAAAAAACTCACATGCGTTTCTCTGAAAGAGAAGCAGTCTGTTCCAACACTCCAATTCACTGTGCGAAGTGAATGGAGTGTTGCTTCACTTTCTAAATGCTGTCCTTTCAGAGAAAATCACTTTCCTTTGAATGTGCCTTAAGCTACTTACAAGCATTCAACAGAAACTCACATGCATTTCTCTGAAAGAGAAGAAATCTGTTCCAACACTTCAATTCTCTGTGCGAAGTGAATGGAGTGTTGCTTCACTTTCTAAATGCTGTCCTTTCAGAGAAAATCACTTTCCTTTGAAAGTGCCTTAAGCTACTTGCATGCATTCACAAGAAACACTAATGCGTTTCTATGAAAGAGAAGCAGTCTGTTCCAACACTTCAATTCACTGTGCAAAGTGAATGGAGTGTTGCCTCACTTTCGAAATGCTGTCCTTTCAGAGAAAATCACTTTCCTTTGAAATTGCCTTAATCTTCTTGCAAGCATTAGGAAGAAACTCACATGCGATTCTCTGAAAGAGAAGCAGTATGTTCCAACACTTCAATTCACTGTGCGAAGTGAATGGAGTGTTGCTTCACTTTCTAAATGCTGTCCTTTCAGAGAAAATCACTTTCCTTTGGAAGTGCCTTAAGCTACTTGCAAGCATTCACAAGAAATACTAATGCGTTCCTATGAAAGACAAGCAGTCTGTTCCAACACTTCAATTCACTGCACGAAGGGAATGGAGTGTTGCTTCACTTTCTAAATGCTGTCCTTTCAGAGAAAATCACTTTCCTTTGAAAGTGCCTTAAGCTAATTTCAAGCATTCACAGGAAACACACATGCGTTTCTCTGAAATAGAAGCAGTCTGTTCCAACACTTCAATTCACTGCACGAAGGGAATGGAGTGTTGCTTCACTTTCTAAATGCTGTCCTTTCAGAGAAAATCACTTTTTTTTGAAAGTTCCTTAAGCTACTTGCAAGCATTCACAAGAAACACTACTGCGTTTCTATGAAAGAGAAGCAGTCTGTTCCAACACTTCAGTTCATTGCACGAAGGAAATGGAGTGTTGCTTTACTTTCTAAATGCTGTCCTTTCAGTGAAAATCACTTTCCTTTGAAAGAGCCTTGAGCTACTTACAAGCATTCAACAGAAACTCATATGCATTTCTCTGAAAGAGAAGCAGTCTTTTCCAACACTTCAATTCACTGTGCGAAGTGAATGGAATGTTACTTCACTTTCTAAATGCTGTCCTTTCAGAGAAAATCACTTTCCTTTGAAAGAGCCTTGAGCTACTTACAAGCATTCAACAGAAACTCACATGCATTTCTCTGAAAGAGAAGCAGTCTGTTCCAACACTTAAGTTCACTGAGCAAAGTGAATGGAGTGTTGCTTCACTTTCTAAATGCTGTCCTTTCAGAGAAAATCACTTTCCTTTGAAAGTGCCTTAAGCTACTTGCAAGCATTCACAAGAAACACTAATGCGTTTCTATGAAAGAGAAGCAGTGTGTTCCAACACTTCAATTCACTGTGCGAAGTGAATGGAGTGTTGCTTCACTTTCTAAATGCTGTCCTTTCAGAGAAAATCACTTTCCTTTGAAAGTGCCTTAAGCTACTTGCAAGCATTAGGAAGAAACTCACATGCGTTTCTCTGAAAGAGAAGCAGTCTGTTCCAACACTTCAATTCACTGTGCGAAGTGAATGGAGTGTTGCTTCACTTTCTAAATGCTGTCCTTTCAGAGAAAATCACTTTCCTTTGAAAGTGCCTTCAGCTAATTACAAGCATTCAACAGAAACTCACATGCATTTCTCTGAAAGAGAAGCAGTCTGTTCCAACACTTCAATTCTCTGTGCGAAGTGAATGGAGTGTTGCTTCACTTTCTAAATGCTGTCCTTTCAGAGAAAATCACTTTCCTTTGAAAGTGCCTTAAGCTACTTGCAAGCATTCACAAGAAACACTAATACGTTTCTATGAAAGAGAAGCAGTCTGTTCCAACACTTCAATTCATTGCACGAAGGAATGGAGTGTTGCTTTACTTTCTAAATGCTGTCCTTTCAGAGAAAATCACTTTCCTTTGAAAGAGCCTTGAGCTACTTACAAGCATTTAACAGAAACTCACATGCATTTCTCTGAAAGAGAAGCAGTCTGTTCCAACATTTCAATTCACTATGCGAAGTGAATGGAATGTTACTTCACTTTCTCAATGCTGTCCTTTCAGAGAAAATCACTTTTCTTTGAAAGTGCCTTAAGCTACTTTCAAGCATTCACAGGAAACACACATGCGTTTCTCTGAAATAGAAGCAGTCTGTTCCAACACTTCAATTCACTGTGCGAAGTGAATGGAGTGTTGCTTCACTTTCTAAATCCTGTCCTTTCAAAGAAAATCACTTTTGTTTGAAAGTGCCTTAAGCAACTTTCAAGCATTCACAAGAAATTCACATGCATTTCTCTGAAAGAGAAGCCTTCAGTCCAACACTTCAATTCACTGTGCGAAGTGAATGGAGTGTTGCTTCACTTTCTAAATGCTGTCCTTTCAGAGAAAATCACGTTCCTTTGAAATTGCCTTAAGCTACTTACAAGCATTCACCAGAAACTCACATGTGTTTCTTTGAAAGAGAAGCAATCTGTTCCAACACTTCAATTCACTGTGCAAAGTGAATGGAGTGTTGCCTCACTTTCGAAATGCTGTCCTTTCGGAGAAAATCACTTTCCTTTGAAAGTGCCTTAAGCTTCTTGCAAGCATTAGGAAGAAACTCACATGTGTTTCTCTGAAAGAGAAGCAGTCTGTTCCAACACTTCAATTCACTGTGCGAAGTGAATGGAGTGTTGCCTCACTTTCTAAATGCTGTCCTTTCAGAGAAAATCACTTTCCATTGAAAGTGCCTAAAACTACTTTCAATCATTCACAAAAAACTCACATGCGTTTCTCTGAAAGAGAAGCAGTCTGTTCCAACACTTCAATTCACTGTGCGAAGTGAATGGAGTGTTGCTTCACTTTCTAAATGCTGTCCTTTCAGAGAAAATCCCTTTCCTTTGAATGTGCCTTAAGCTACTTACAAGCATTCAACAGAAACACACATGCATTTCTCTGAAAGAGAAGCAATCTGTTCCAACATTCAATTCTCTGTGCGAAGTGAATGGAGTGTTGCTTCACTTTCTAAATGCTGTCCTTTCAGAGAAAATCACTTTTTTTTGAAAGTTCCTTAAGCTACTTGCAAGCATTCACAAGAAACACTAATGCGTTTCTATGAAAGAGAAGCAGTCTGTTCCAACACTTCAATTCATTGCACGAAGGGAATGGAGTGTTGCTTTACTTTCTAAATGCTGTCCTTTCAGAGATAATCACTTTCCTTTGAAAGAGCCTTGAGCTACTTACAAGCATTCAACAGAAACTCATATGCATTTCTCTGAAAGAGAAGCAGTCTTTTCCAACACTTCAATTCACTGTGCGAAGTGAATGGAGTGTTGCTTCACTTTCTAAATTTTGTCCTTTCAGAGAAAATCACTTTCCTTTGAAAGTGCCTTAAGCTACTTACAAGCATTAGGAAGAAACTCACATGCGTTTCTCTGAAAGAGAAGCAGTCTGTTCCAACACTTCAATTCACTGTGTGAAGTGAATGGAGTGTTGCCTCACTTTCTAAATGTTGTCCTTTCAGAGAAAATCACTTTCCTTTGAAAGTGCCTTAAGCTACTTACAAGCATTCAACAGAAACTCACATGCATTCCTCTGAAAGAGAAGCAGTCTGTTCCAACACTTCATTTCACTGCGCGAAGTAAATGGAGTGTTGCTTCACTTTCTAAATGCTGTCCGTTCAGAGAAAATCACTTTCCTTTGAAAGTGCCTTAAGCTACTTACAAGCATTCAACAGAAACTCATATGCATTTCTGTGAAAGAGAAGCAGTCTGTTCCAACACTTCAATTCTCTGTGCGAAGTGAATGGAGTGTGGCTTCACTTTCTAAATGCTGTCCTTTCAGAGAAAATCACTTTCCTTTGAAAGTACCTTAAGCTACTTACAAGCATTCAACAGAAACTCACATGCATTTCTCTGAAAGAGAAGCAGTCTGTTCCAACACTTCAATTCACTGTGCGAAGTGAATGGAGTGTTGCTTCACTTCCTAAATGCTGTCCTTTCAGAGAAAATCACTTTCCTTTGAAAGTGCCTTAAGCTACTTACAAGCATTCACCAGAAACTCACATGTGTTTCTCTGAAAGAGAAGCAGTCTGTTCCAACACTTCAATTCACTGTGCGAAGTGAATGGAGTGTTGCTTCACTTTCTAAATGCTGTCCTTTCAGAGAAAATAACTTCCCTTTGAAAGTGCCTTAAGCTACTTGCAAGCATTAGGAAGAAACTCACATGCGTTTCTCTGAAAGAGAAGCAGTCTGTTCCAACACTTCCATTCACTGTGTGAAGTGAATGGAGTGTTGCCTCACTTTCTAAATGCTGTCCTTTCAGAGAAAATCACTTTCCTTTGAAAGTGCCTTAAGCTACTTACAAGCATTCAACAGAAACTCACATGCGTTTCTCTGAAAGAGAAGCAGGTTGTTCCAACACTTCAATTCAATGTGCGAAGTGAATGGAGTGTTGCTTCACTTTCTAAATGCTGTCCTTTCAGAGAAAATCACTTTCCTTTGAAAGTGCCTTAAGCTACTTGCAAGCATTCACAAGAAACACTAATACGTTTCTATGAAAGAGAAGCAGTCTGTTCCAACACTTCAATTCATTGCACGAAGGAATGGAGTGTTGCTTTACTTTCTAAATGCTGTCCTTTCAGAGAAAATCACTTTCCTTTGAAATAGCCTTGAGCTACTTACAAGCATTCAACAGAAACTCACATGCATTTCTCTGAAATAGAAGCAGTCTGTTCCAACACTTCAATTCACTGTGCGAAGTGAATGGAGTGTTACTTCACTTTCTAAATGCTGTCCTTTCAGAGAAAATCACTTTCCTTTGAAAGTGCCTTAAGCTACTTTCAAGCATTCACAGGAAACACACATGCGTTTTTCTGAAATAGAAGCAGTCTGTTCCAACACTTCAATTCACTGTGCGAAGTGAATGGAGTGTTGCTTCACTTTCTAAATCCTGTCCTTTCAAAGATAATCACTTTTGTTTGAATGTGCCTTAAGCAACTTTCAAGCATTCACAAGAAATTCACATGCATTTCTCTGAAAGAGAAGCCTTCAGTCCAACACTTCAATTCACTGTGCAAAGTGAATGGAGTGTTGCTTCACTTTCTAAATGCTGTCCTTTCAGAGAAAATCTTGTTCCTTTGAAATTGCCTTAAGCTACTTACAAGCATTCAACAGAAACTCTCATGTGTTTCTCTGAAAGGGAAGGAATCTGTTCCAACACTTCATTTCACTGTGCAAAGTGAATGGAGTGTTGCCTCACTTTCGAAATGCTGTCCTTTCAGAGAAAATCACTTTCCTTTGAAAGTGCCATAAGCTTCTTGCAAGCATTAGGAAGAAACGAACATGCGTTTCTCTGAAAGAGAAGCAGTCTGTTCCAACACTTCAATTCACTGTGCGAAGTGAATGGAGTGTTGCTTCACTTTCTAAATGCTGTCCTTTCAGAGAAAATCACTTTCCTTTGAAAGTGCCTTAAGCTACTTGCAAGCATTAGGAAGAAACTCACATGCGTTTCTCTGAAAGAGAAGCAGTCTGTTCCAACACTTCAATTCACTGTGCGAAGTGAATGGAGTGTTGCTTCACTTTCTAAATGCTGTCCTTTCAGAGAAAATCACTTTCCTTTGAAAGTGCCTTCAGCTACTTACAAGCATTCAACAGAAACTCACATGCATTTCTCTGAAAGAGAAGCAGTCTGTTCCAACACTTCAATTCTCTGTGCGAAGTGAATGGAGTGTTGCTTCACTTTCTAAATGCTGTCCTTTCAGAGAAAATCACTTTCCTTTGAAAGTGCCTTAAGCTACTTGCAAGCATTCACAAGAAACACTAATACGTTTCTATGAAAGAGAAGCAGTCTGTTCCAACACTTCAATTCATTGCACGAAGGAATGGAGTGTTGCTTTACTTTCTAAATGCTGTCCTTTCAGAGAAAATCACTTTCCTTTGAAAGAGCCTTGAGCTACTTACAAGCATTCAACAGAAACTCACATGCATTTCTCTGAAATTGAAGCAGTCTGTTCCAACATTTCAATTCACTGTGCGAAGTGAATGGAATGTTACTTCACTTTCTCAATGCTGTCCTTTCAGAGAAAATCACTGTCCTTTGAAAGTGCCTTAAGCTACTTTCAAGCATTCACAGGAAACACACATGCATTTCTCTGAAATAGAAGCAGTCTGTTCCAACACTTCAATTCACTGTGCGAAGTGAATGGAGTGTTGCTTCACTTTCTAAATCCTGTCCTTTCAAAGAAAATCACTTTTGTTTGAAAGTGCCATAAGCAACTTTCAAGCATTCACAAGAAATTCACATGCATTTCTCTGAAAGAGAAGCCTTCAGTCCAACACTTCAATTCACTGTGCGAAGTGAATGGAGTGTTGCTTCACTTTCTAAATGCTGTCCTTTCAGAGAAAATCACGTTCCTTTGAAATTGCCTTAAGCTACTTACAAGCATTCACCAGAAACTCACATGTGTTTCTTTGAAAGAGAAGCAATCTGTTCCAACACTTCAATTCACTGTGCAAAGTGAATGGAGTGTTGCCTCACTTTCTAAATGCTGTCCTTTCAGAGAAAATCACTTTCCTTTGAAAGTGCCTTAAGCTTCTTGCAAGCATTAGGAAGAAACTCACATGCGTTTCTCTGAAAGAGAAGCAGTCTGTTCCAACACTTCAATTCACTGTGCGAAGTGAATGGAGTGTTGCTTCACTTTCTAAATGCTGTCCTTTCAGAGAAAATCCCTTTCTTTGAATGTGCCTTAAGCTACTTACAAGCATTCAACAGAAACACACATGCATTTCTCTGAAAGAGAAGCAATCTGTTCCAATATTCAATTCTCTGTGCGAAGTGAATGGAGTGTTGCTTCACTTTCTAAATGCTGTCCTTTCAGAGAAAGTCACTTTTTTTTGAAAGTTCCTTAAGCTACTTGCAAGCATTCACAAGAAACACTAATGCGTTTCTATGAAAGAGAAGCAGTCTGTTCCAACACTTCAATTCATTGCACGAAGGGAATGGAGTGTTGCTTTACTTTCTAAATGCTGTCCTTTCAGAGAAAATCACTTTCCTTTGAAAGAGCCTTGAGCTACTTACAAGCATTCAACAGAAACTCATATGCATTTCTCTGAAAGAGAAGCAGTCTTTTCCAACACTTCAATTCACTGTGCGAAGTGAATGGAATGTTACTTCACTTTCTAAATGCTGTCCTTTCAGAGAAAATCACTTTCCTTTGAAAGAGCCTTGAGCTACTTACAAGCATTCAACAGAAACTCACATGCATTTCTCTGAAAGAGAAGCAGTCTGTTCCAACACTTAAGTTCACTGAGCAAAGTGAATGGAGTGTTGCTTCACTTTCTAAATGCTGTCCTTTCAGAGAAAATCACTTTTTTTTGAAAGTGCCTTAAGCTATTTGCAAGTATTCACAAGAAACACTAATGCGTTTCCCTGAAAGAGAAGCAGTCTGTTCCAACACTTCAATTCACTGTGCGAAGTGAATGGAGTGTTGCCTCACTTTCTAAATGCTGTCCTTTCAGAGAAAATCACTTTCCTTTGAAAGTTCCTTAAGCTACTTGCAAGCATTAGGAAGAAACTCACATGTGTTTCTCTGAAAGAGAAGCAGTCTGTTCCAACACTTCAATTCACTGTGCGAAGTGAGTGGAGTGTTGCTTCACTTTCTAAATGCTGTCCTTTCAAAGAAAATCACTTTCCTTTGAAAGTGCCTTAAGCTACTTACAAGCATTCAACAGAAACTCACATGCATTTCTCTAAAAGAGAAGCAGTCTGTTCCAACACTTCAATTCACTGTGCGAAGTGAAGGGAGTGTTGCTTCACTTTCTAAATTCTGTCCTTTCAGAGAAAATCACTTTCCTTTGAAAGTGCCTTAAGCTACTTGCAAGCATTAGGAAGAAACTCACATGCATTTCTCTGAAAGAGAAGCAGTCTGTTCCAACACTTCAATTCACTGTGCGAAGTGAATGGAGTGTTGCTTCACTTTCTAAATGCTGTCCTTTCAGAGAAAATCACTTTCCTTTGAAAGTGCCTTAAGCTACTTGCAAGCATTCACAAGAAACACTAATGCGTTTCTATGAAAGGGAAGCAGTCTGTTCCAACACTTCAATTCACTGTGCGAAGTGAATGGAGTGTTGCTTCACTTTCTAAATGCTGTACTTTCAGAGAAAATCACTTTCCTTTGAAAGTGCCTAAAGCTACTTGCAAGCATTAGGAAGAAACTCACATGCGTTTCTCTGAAAGAGAAGCAGTCTGTTCCAACACTTCAATTCACTGTGCGAAGTGAATGGAGTGTTGCTTCACTTTCTAAATGCTGTCCTTTCAGAGAAAATCACTTTCCTTTGAAAGTGCCTTCAGCTACTTACAAGCATTCAACAGAAACTCACATGCATTTCTCTGAAAGAGAAGCAGTCTGTTCCAACACTTCAATTCTCTGTGCGAAGTGAATGGAGTGTTGCTTCACTTTCTAAATGCTGTCCTTTCAGAGAAAATCACTTTCCTTTGAAAGTGCCTTAAGCTACTTGCAAGCATTCACAAGAAACACTAATACGTTTCTATGAAAGAGAAGCAGTCTGTTCCAACACTTCAATTCATTGCACGAAGGAATGGAGTGTTGCTTTACTTTCTAAATGCTGTCCTTTCAGAGAAAATCACTTTCCTTTGAAAGAGCCTTGAGCTACTTACAAGCATTCAACAGAAACTCACATGCATTTCTCTGAAATTGAAGCAGTCTGTTCCAACATTTCAATTCACTGTGCGAAGTGAATGGAATGTTACTTCACTTTCTCAATGCTGTCCTTTCAGAGAAAATCACTTTCCTTTGAAAGTGCCTTAAGCTACTTTCAAGCATTCACAGGAAACACACATGCGTTTCTCTGAAATAGAAGCAGTCTGTTCCAACACTTCAATTCACTGTGCGAAGTGAATGGAGTGTTGCTTCACTTTCTAAATCCTGTCCTTTCAAAGAAAATCACTTTTGTTTGAAAGTGCCTTAAGCAACTTTCAAGCATTCACAAGAAATTCACATGCATTTCTCTGAAAGAGAAGCCTTCAGTCCAACACTTCAATTCACTGTGCGAAGTGAATGGAGTGTTGCTTCACTTTCTAAATGCTGTCCTTTCAGAGAAAATCACGTTCCTTTGAAATTGCCTTAAGCTACTTACAAGCATTCACCAGAAACTCACATGTGTTTCTTTGAAAGAGAAGCAATCTGTTCCAACACTTCAATTCACTGTGCAAAGTGAATGGAGTGTTGCCTCACTTTCTAAATGCTGTCCTTTCAGAGAAAATCACTTTTTTTTGAAAGTTCCTTAAGCTACTTGCAAGCATTCACAAGAAACACTAATGCGTTTCTATGAAAGAGAAGCAGTCTGTTCCAAAACTTCAATTCATTGCACGAAGGGAATGGAGTGTTGCTTTACTTTCTAAATGCTGTCCTTTCAGAGAAAATCACTTTCCTTTGAAAGAGCCTTGAGCTACTTACAAGCATTCAACAGAAACTCATATGCATTTCTCTGAAAGAGAAGCAGTCTTTTCCAACACTTCAATTCACTGTGCGAAGTGAATGGAATGTTACTTCACTTTCTAAATGCTGTCCTTTCAGAGAAAATCACTTTCCTTTGAAAGAGCCTTGAGCTACTTACAAGCATTCAACAGAAACTCACATGCATTTCTCTGAAAGAGAAGCAGTCTGTTCCAACACTTAAGTTCACTGAGCAAAGTGAATGGAGTGTTGCTTCACTTTCTAAATGCTGTCCTTTCAGAGAAAATCACTTTTTTTGAAAGTGCCTTAAGCTATTTGCAAGTATTCACAAGAAACACTAATGCGTTTCCCTGAAAGAGAAGCAGTCTGTTCCAACACTTCAATTCACTGTGCGAAGTGAATGGAGTGTTGCCTCACTTTCTAAATGCTGTCCTTTCAGAGAAAATCACTTTCCTTTGAAAGTTCCTTAAGCTACTTGCAAGCATTAGGAAGAAACTCACATGTGTTTCTCTGAAAGAGAAGCAGTCTGTTCCAACACTTCAATTCACTGTGCGAAGTGAGTGGAGTGTTGCTTCACTTTCTAAATGCTGTCCTTTCAAAGAAAATCACTTTCCTTTGAAAGTGCCTTAAGCTACTTACAAGCATTCAACAGAAACTCACATGCATTTCTCTAAAAGAGAAGCAGTCTGTTCCAACACTTCAATTCACTGTGCGAAGTGAAGGGAGTGTTGCTTCACTTTCTAAATTCTGTCCTTTCAGAGAAAATCACTTTCCTTTGAAAGTGCCTTAAGCTACTTGCAAGCATTAGGAAGAAACTCACATGCGTTTCTCTGAAAGAGAAGCAGTCTGTTCCAACACTTCAATTCACTGTGCGAAGTGAATGGAGTGTTGCTTCACTTTCTAAATGCTGTCCTTTCAGTGAAAATCACTTTCCTTTGAAAGTGCCTTAAACTACTTTCAAGCATTCACAAAAAACTCACATGCGTTTCTCTGAAAGAGAAGCAGTCTGTTCCAACACTCCAATTCACTGTGCGAAGTGAATGGAGTGTTGCTTCACTTTCTAAATGCTGTCCTTTCAGAGAAAATCACTTTCCTTTGAATGTGCCTTAAGCTACTTACAAGCATTCAACAGAAACTCACATGCATTTCTCTGAAAGAGAAGAAATCTGTTCCAACACTTCAATTCTCTGTGCGAAGTGAATGGAGTGTTGCTTCACTTTCTAAATGCTGTCCTTTCAGAGAAAATCACTTTCCTTTGAAAGTGCCTTAAGCTACTTGCAAGCATTCACAAGAAACACTAATGCGTTTCTATGAAAGGGAAGCAGTCTGTTCCAACACTTCAATTCACTGTGCAAAGTGAATGGAGTGTTGCCACACTTTCGAAATGCTGTCCTTTCAGAGAAAATCACTTTCCTTTGAAATTGCCTTAATCTTCTTGCAAGCATTAGGAAGAAACTCACATGCGTTTCTCTGAAAGAGAAGCAGTCTGTTCCAACACTTCAATTCACTGTGCGAAGTGAATGGAGTGTTGCTTCACTTTCTAAATGCTGTCCTTTCAGAGAAAATCACTTTCCTTTGGAAGTGCCTTAAGCTACTTGCAAGCATTCACAAGAAATACTAATGCGTTCCTATGAAAGACAAGCAGTCTGTTCCAACACTTCAATTCACTGCACGAAGGGAATGGAGTGTTGCTTCACATTCTAAATGCTGTCCTTTCAGAGAAAATCACTTTCCTT
The DNA here is from genome assembly GCF_982192425.1 of Myodes glareolus. Classification (NCBI taxonomy): domain Eukaryota; kingdom Metazoa; phylum Chordata; class Mammalia; order Rodentia; family Cricetidae; genus Myodes; species Myodes glareolus. Next base: position 336,887 of record NW_028263225.1, read on the forward strand.
TGAAAGTGCCTTAAGCTACTTTCAAGCATTCACAGGAAACACACATGCGTTTCTCTGAAATAACAGCAGTCTGTTACAACACTTCAATTCACTGTGCGAAGTGAATGGAGTGTTGCTTCACTTTCTAAATCCTGTCCTTTCAGAGAAAATCACTTTTCTTTGAAAGTGCCTTAAGCAACTTTCAAGCATTCACAAGAAATTCACATGCATTTCTCTGAAAGAGAAGCCTTCTATTCCAACACTTCAATTCACTGTGCGAAGTGAATGGAGTGTTGCTTCACTTTCTAAATGCTGTCCTTTCAGAGAAAATCATGTTCCTTTGAAATTGCCTTAAGCTACTTACAAGCATTCAACAGAAACTCACATGTGTTTCTCTGAAAGAGAAGCAATCTGTTCCAACACTTCAATTCACTGTGCAAAGTGAATGGAGTGTTGCCTCACTTTCTAAATGCTGTCCTTTCAGAGAAAATCACTTTCCTTTGAAAGTGCCTTAAGCTTCTTGCAAGCATTAGGAAGAAACTCACATGCGTTTCTCTGAAAGAGAAGCAGTCTGTTCCAAAACTTCAATTCACTGTGCGAAGTGAATCGAGTGTTGCCTCACTTTCTAAATGCTGTCCTTTCAGAGAAAATCACTTTCCATTGAAAGTGCCTTAAACTACTTTCAAGCATTCACAAAAAACTCACATGCGTTTCTCTGAAAGAGAAGCAGTCTGTTCCAACACTTCAATTCACTGTGCGAAGTGAATGGAGTGTTGCTTCACTTTCTAAATGCTGTCCTTTCAGAGAAAAGCCCTTTCCTTTGAATGTGCCTTAAGCTACTTACAAGCATTCAACAGAAACTCACATGCATTTCTGTGAAAGAGAAGCAGTCTGTTCCAACACTTAAGTTCACTGTGCAATGTGAATGGAGTGTTGCTTCACTTTCTAAATGCTGTCCTTTCAGAGAAAATCACTTTTTTTTTAAAGTGCCTTAAGCTACTTGCAAGCATTCACAAGAAACACTAATGCGTTTCCCTGAAAGAGATGCAGTCTGTTCCAACACTTCAATTCACTGTGCGAAGTGAATGGAGTGTTGCCTCACTTTCTAAATGCTGTCCTTTCAGAGAATATCACTTTCCTTTGAAAGTGCCTTAAGCTACTTACAAGCATTCAACAGAAACTCACATGCGTTTCTCTGAAAGAGAAGCAGTCTCTTCCAACACTTCAATTCACTGTGCGAAGTGAATGGAGTGTTGCCTCACTTTCTAAATGCTGTCCTTTCAGAGAAAATCACTTTCCTTTGAAAGTTCCTTAAGCTACTTGCAAGCATTAGGAAGAAACTCACATGTGTTTCTCTGAAAGAGAAGCAGTCTGTTCCAACACTTCAATTCACTGTGCGAAGTGAGTGGAGTGTTGCTTCACTTTCTAAATGCTGTCCTTTCAAAGAAAATCACTTTCCTTTGAAAGTGCCTTAAGCTACTTACAAGCATTCAACAGAAACTCACATGCATTTCTCTAAAAGAGAAGCAGTCTGTTCCAACACTTCAATTCACTGTGCGAAGTGAAGGGAGTGTTGCTTCACTTTCTAAATTCTGTCCTTTCAGAGAAAATCACTTTCCTTTGAAAGTGCCTTAAGCTACTTGCAAGCATTAGGAAGAAACTCACATGCGTTTCTCTGAAAGAGAAGCAGTCTGTTCCAACACTTCAATTCACTGTGCGAAGTGAATGGAGTGTTGCTTCACTTTCTAAATGCTGTCCTTTCAGTGAAAATCACTTTCCTTTGAAAGTGCCTTAAACTACTTTCAAGCATTCACAAAAAACTCACATGCGTTTCTCTGAAAGAGAAGCAGTCTGTTCCAACACTCCAATTCACTGTGCGAAGTGAATGGAGTGTTGCTTCACTTTCTAAATGCTGTCCTTTCAGAGAAAATCACTTTCCTTTGAATGTGCCTTAAGCTACTTACAAGCATTCAACAGAAACTCACATGCATTTCTCTGAAAGAGAAGAAATCTGTTCCAACACTTCAATTCTCTGTGCGAAGTGAATGGAGTGTTGCTTCACTTTCTAAATGCTGTCCTTTCAGAGAAAATCACTTTCCTTTGAAAGTGCCTTAAGCTACTTGCAAGCATTCACAAGAAACACTAATGCGTTTCTATGAAAGGGAAGCAGTCTGTTCCAACACTTCAATTCACTGTGCAAAGTGAATGGAGTGTTGCCTCACTTTCGAAATGCTGTCCTTTCAGAGAAAATCACTTTCCTTTGAAATTGCCTTAATCTTCTTGCAAGCATTAGGAAGAAACTCACATGCGTTTCTCTGAAAGAGAAGCAGTCTGTTCCAACACTTCAATTCACTGTGCGAAGTGAATGGAGTGTTGCTTCACTTTCTAAATGCTGTCCTTTCAGAGAAAATCACTTTAATTTGGAAGTGCCTTAAGCTACTTGCAAGCATTCACAAGAAATACTAATGCGTTCCTATGAAAGACAAGCAGTCTGTTCCAACACTTCAATTCACTGCACGAAGGGAATGGAGTGTTGCTTCACATTCTAAATGCTGTCCTTTCAGAGAAAATCACTTTCCTTTGAAAGTGCCTTAAGCTACTTTCAAGCATTCACAGGAAACACACATGCGTTTCTCTGAAATAACAGCAGTCTGTTACAACACTTCAATTCACTGTGCGAAGTGAATGGAGTGTTGCTTCACTTTCTAAATCCTGTCCTTTCAGAGAAAATCACTTTTCTTTGAAAGTGCCTTAAGCAACTTTCAAGCATTCACAAGAAATTCACATGCATTTCTCTGAAAGAGAAGCCTTCTATTCCAACACTTCAATTCACTGTGCGAAGTGAATGGAGTGTTGCTTCACTTTCTAAATGCTGTCCTTTCAGAGAAAATCATGTTCCTTTGAAATTGCCTTAAGCTACTTACAAGCATTCAACAGAAACTCACATGTGTTTCTCTGAAAGAGAAGCAATCTGTTCCAACACTTCAATTCACTGTGCAAAGTGAATGGAGTGTTGCCTCACTTTCTAAATGCTGTCCTTTCAGAGAAAATCACTTTCCTTTGAAAGTGCCTTAAGCTTCTTGCAAGCATTAGGAAGAAACTCACATGCGTTTCTCTGAAAGAGAAGCAGTCTGTTCCAAAACTTCAATTCACTGTGCGAAGTGAATCGAGTGTTGCCTCACTTTCTAAATGCTGTCCTTTCAGAGAAAATCACTTTCCATTGAAAGTGCCTTAAACTACTTTCAAGCATTCACAAAAAACTCACATGCGTTTCTCTGAAAGAGAAGCAGTCTGTTCCAACACTTCAATTCACTGTGCGAAGTGAATGGAGTGTTGCTTCACTTTCTAAATGCTGTCCTTTCAGAGAAAAGCCCTTTCCTTTGAATGTGCCTTAAGCTACTTACAAGCATTCAACAGAAACTCACATGCATTTCTGTGAAAGAGAAGCAGTCTGTTCCAACACTTAAGTTCACTGTGCAATGTGAATGGAGTGTTGCTTCACTTTCTAAATGCTGTCCTTTCAGAGAAAATCACTTTTTTTTTAAAGTGCCTTAAGCTACTTGCAAGCATTCACAAGAAACACTAATGCGTTTCCCTGAAAGAGATGCAGTCTGTTCCAACACTTCAATTCACTGTGCGAAGTGAATGGAGTGTTGCCTCACTTTCTAAATGCTGTCCTTTCAGAGAATATCACTTTCCTTTGAAAGTGCCTTAAGCTACTTACAAGCATTCAACAGAAACTCACATGCGTTTCTCTGAAAGAGAAGCAGTCTCTTCCAACACTTCAATTCACTGTGCGAAGTGAATGGAGTGTTGCCTCACTTTCTAAATGCTGTCCTTTCAGAGAAAATCACTTTCCTTTGAAAGTTCCTTAAGCTACTTGCAAGCATTAGGAAGAAACTCACATGTGTTTCTCTGAAAGAGAAGCAGTCTGTTCCAACACTTCAATTCACTGTGCGAAGTGAGTGGAGTGTTGCTTCACTTTCTAAATGCTGTCCTTTCAAAGAAAATCACTTTCCTTTGAAAGTGCCTTAAGCTACTTACAAGCATTCAACAGAAACTCACATGCATTTCTCTAAAAGAGAAGCAGTCTGTTCCAACACTTCAATTCACTGTGCGAAGTGAAGGGAGTGTTGCTTCACTTTCTAAATTCTGTCCTTTCAGAGAAAATCACTTTCCTTTGAAAGTGCCTTAAGCTACTTGCAAGCATTAGGAAGAAACTCACATGCGTTTCTCTGAAAGAGAAGCAGTCTGTTCCAACACTTCAATTCACTGTGCGAAGTGAATGGAGTGTTGCTTCACTTTCTAAATGCTGTCCTTTCAGTGAAAATCACTTTCCTTTGAAAGTGCCTTAAACTACTTTCAAGCATTCACAAAAAACTCACATGCGTTTCTCTGAAAGAGAAGCAGTCTGTTCCAACACTCCAATTCACTGTGCGAAGTGAATGGAGTGTTGCTTCACTTTCTAAATGCTGTCCTTTCAGAGAAAATCACTTTCCTTTGAATGTGCCTTAAGCTACTTACAAGCATTCAACAGAAACTCACATGCATTTCTCTGAAAGAGAAGAAATCTGTTCCAACACTTCAATTCTCTGTGCGAAGTGAATGGAGTGTTGCTTCACTTTCTAAATGCTGTCCTTTCAGAGAAAATCACTTTCCTTTGAAAGTGCCTTAAGCTACTTGCAAGCATTCACAAGAAACACTAATGCGTTTCTATGAAAGGGAAGCAGTCTGTTCCAACACTTCAATTCACTGTGCAAAGTGAATGGAGTGTTGCCTCACTTTCGAAATGCTGTCCTTTCAGAGAAAATCACTTTCCTTTGAAATTGCCTTAATCTTCTTGCAAGCATTAGGAAGAAACTCACATGCGTTTCTCTGAAAGAGAAGCAGTCTGTTCCAACACTTCAATTCACTGTGCGAAGTGAATGGAGTGTTGCTTCACTTTCTAAATGCTGTCCTTTCAGAGAAAATCACTTTCCTTTGGAAGTGCCTTAAGCTACTTGCAAGCATTCACAAGAAATACTAATGCGTTCCTATGAAAGACAAGCAGTCTGTTCCAACACTTCAATTCACTGCACGAAGGGAATGGAGTGTTGCTTCACATTCTAAATGCTGTCCTTTCAGAGAAAATCACTTTCCTTTGAAAGTGCCTTAAGCTACTTTCAAGCATTCACAGGAAACACACATGCGTTTCTCTGAAATAACAGCAGTCTGTTACAACACTTCAATTCACTGTGCGAAGTGAATGGAGTGTTGCTTCACTTTCTAAATCCTGTCCTTTCAGAGAAAATCACTTTTCTTTGAAAGTGCCTTAAGCAACTTTCAAGCATTCACAAGAAATTCACATGCATTTCTCTGAAAGAGAAGCCTTCTATTCCAACACTTCAATTCACTGTGCGAAGTGAATGGAGTGTTGCTTCACTTTCTAAATGCTGTCCTTTCAGAGAAAATCATGTTCCTTTGAAATTGCCTTAAGCTACTTACAAGCATTCAACAGAAACTCACATGTGTTTCTCTGAAAGAGAAGCAATCTGTTCCAACACTTCAATTCACTGTGCAAAGTGAATGGAGTGTTGCCTCACTTTCTAAATGCTGTCCTTTCAGAGAAAATCACTTTCCTTTGAAAGTGCCTTAAGCTTCTTGCAAGCATTAGGAAGAAACTCACATGCGTTTCTCTGAAAGAGAAGCAGTCTGTTCCAAAACTTCAATTCACTGTGCGAAGTGAATCGAGTGTTGCCTCACTTTCTAAATGCTGTCCTTTCAGAGAAAATCACTTTCCATTGAAAGTGCCTTAAACTAATTTCAAGCATTCACAAAAAACTCACATGCGTTTCTCTGAAAGAGAAGCAGTCTGTTCCAACACTTCAATTCACTGTGCGAAGTGAATGGAGTGTTGCTTCACTTTCTAAATGCTGTCCTTTCAGAGAAAATCCCTTTCCTTTGAATGTGCCTTAAGCTACTTACAAGCATTCAACAGAAACTCACATGCATTTCTGTGAAAGAGAAGCAGTCTGTTCCAACACTTAAGTTCACTGTGCAATGTGAATGGAGTGTTGCTTCACTTTCTAAATGCTGTCCTTTCAGAGAAAATCACTTTTTTTTTAAAGTGCCTTAAGCTACTTGCAAGCATTCACAAGAAACACTAATGCGTTTCCCTGAAAGAGATGCAGTCTGTTCCAACACTTCAATTCACTGTGCGAAGTGAATGGAGTGTTGCCTCACTTTCTAAATGCTGTCCTTTCAGAGAATATCACTTTCCTTTGAAAGTGCCTTAAGCTACTTACAAGCATTCAACAGAAACTCACATGCGTTTCTCTGAAAGAGAAGCAGTCTGTTCCAACACTTCAATTCACTGTGCGAAGTGAATGGAGTGTTGCCTCACTTTCTAAATGCTGTCCTTTCAGAGAAAATCACTTTCCTTTAAAAGTTCCTTAAGCTACTTGCAAGCATTAGGAAGAAACTCACATGTGTTTCCCTGAAAGAGAAGCAGTCTGTTCCAACACTTCAATTCACTGTGCGAAGTGAGTGGAGTGTTGCTTCACTTTCTAAATGCTGTCCTTTCAAAGAAAATCACTTTCCTTTGAAAGTGCCTTAAGCTACTTACAAGCATTCAACAGAAACTCACATGCATTTCTCTAAAAGAGAAGCAGTCTGTTCCAACACTTCAATTCACTGTGCGAAGTGAATGGAGTGTTGCTTCACTTTCTAAATTCTGTCCTTTCATAGAAAATCACTTTCCTTTGAAAGTGCCTTAAGCTACTTGCAAGCATTAGGAAGAAACTCAAATGCGTTTCTCTGAAAGAGAAGCAGTCTGTTCCAACACTTCAATTCACTGTGCGAAGTGAATGGAGTGTTGCTTCACTTTCTAAATGCTGTCCTTTCAGTGAAAATCACTTTCCTTTGAAAGTGCCTTAAACTACTTTCAAGCATTCACAAAAAACTCACATGCGTTTCTCTGAAAGAGAAGCAGTCTGTTCCAACACTCCAATTCACTGTGCGAAGTGAATGGAGTGTTGCTTGACTTTCTAAATGCTGTCCTTTCAGAGAAAATCACTTTCCTTTGAATGTGCCTTAAGCTACTTACAAGCATTCAACAGAAACTCACATGCATTTCTCTGAAAGAGAAGAAATCTGTTCCAACACTTCAATTCTCTGTGCGAAGTGAATGGAGTGTTGCTTCACTTTCTAAATGCTGTCCTTTCAGAGAAAATCACTTTCCTTTGAAAGTGCCTTAAGCTACTTGCAAGCATTCACAAGAAACACTAATGCGTTTCTATGAAAGGGAAGCAGTCTGTTCCAACACTTCAATTCACTGTGCAAAGTGAATGGAGTGTTGCCTCACTTTCGAAATGCTGTCCTTTCAGAGAAAATCACTTTCCTTTGAAATTGCCTTAATCTTCTTGCAAGCATTAGGAAGAAACTCACATGCGTTTCTCTGAAAGAGAAGCAGTCTGTTCCAACACTTCAATTCACTGTGCGAAGTGAATGGAGTGTTGCTTCACTTTCTAAATGCTGTCCTTTCAGAGAAAATCACTTTCCTTTGGAAGTGCCTTAAGCTACTTGCAAGCATTCACAAGAAATACTAATGCGTTCCTATGAAAGACAAGCAGTCTGTTCCAACACTTCAATTCACTGCACGAAGGGAATGGAGTGTTGCTTCACATTCTAAATGCTGTCCTTTCAGAGAAAATCACTTTCCCTTGAAAGTGCCTTAAGCTACTTTCAAGCATTCACAGGAAACACACATGCGTTTCTCTGAAATAACAGCAGTCTGTTACAACACTTCAATTCACTGTGCGAAGTGAATGGAGTGTTGCTTCACTTTCTAAATCCTGTCCTTTCAGAGAAAATCACTTTTCTTTGAAAGTGCCTTAAGCAACTTTCAAGCATTCACAAGAAATTCACATGCATTTCTCTGAAAGAGAAGCCTTCTATTCCAACACTTCAATTCACTGTGCGAAGTGAATGGAGTGTTGCTTCACTTTCTAAATGCTGTCCTTTCAGAGAAAATCATGTTCCTTTGAAATTGCCTTAAGCTACTTACAAGCATTCAACAGAAACTCACATGTGTTTCTCTGAAAGAGAAGCAGTCTGTTCCAACACTTCAATTCACTGTGCAAAGTGAATGGAGTGTTGCCTCACTTTCTAAATGCTGTCCTTTCAGAGAAAATCACTTTCCTTTGAAAGTGCCTTAAGCTTCTTGCAAGCATTAGGAAGAAACTCACATGCGTTTCACTGAAAGAGAAGCAGTCTGTTCCAAAACTTCAATTCACTGTGCGAAGTGAATCGAGTGTTGCCTCACTTTCTAAATGCTGTCCTTTCAGAGAAAATCACTTTCCATTGAAAGTGCCTTAAACTACTTTCAAGCATTCACAAAAAACTCACATGCGTTTCTCTGAAAGAGAAGCAGTCTGTTCCAACACTTCAATTCACTGTGCGAAGTGAATGGAGTGTTGCTTCTCTTTCTAAATGCTGTCCTTTCAGAGAAAATCCCTTTCCTTTGAATGTGCCTTAAGCTACTTACAAGCATTCAACAGAAACTCACATGCATTTCTGTGAAAGAGAAGCAGTCTGTTCCAACACTTAAGTTCACTGTGCAATGTGAATGGAGTGTTGCTTCACTTTCTAAATGCTGTCCTTTCAGAGAAAATCACTTTTTTTTAAAGTGCCTTAAGCTACTTGCAAGCATTCACAAGAAACACTAATGCGTTTCCCTGAAAGAGATGCAGTCTGTTCCAACACTTCAATTCACTGTGCGAAGTGAATGGAGTGTTGCCTCACTTTCTAAATGCTGTCCTTTCAGAGAATATCACTTTCCTTTGAAAGTGCCTTAAGCTACTTACAAGCATTCAACAGAAACTCACATGCGTTTCTCTGAAAGAGAAGCAGTCTGTTCCAACACTTCAATTCACTGTGCGAAGTGAATGGAGTGTTGCCTCACTTTCTAAATGCTGTCCTTTCAGAGAAAATCACTTTCCTTTGAAAGTTCCTTAAGCTACTTGCAAGCATTAGGAAGAAACTCGAATGTGTTTCTCTGAAAGAGAAGCAGTCTGTTCCAACACTTCAATTCACTGTGCGAAGTGAGTGGAGTGTTGCTTCACTTTCTAAATGCTGTCCTTTCAAAGAAAATCACTTTCCTTTGAAAGTGCCTTAAGCTACTTACAAGCATTCAACAGAAACTCACATGCATTTCTCTAAAAGAGAAGCAGTCTGTTCCAACACTTCAATTCACTGTGCGAAGTGAAGGGAGTGTTGCTTCACTTTCTAAATTCTGTCCTTTCAGAGAAAATCACTTTCCTTTGAAAGTGCCTTAAGCTACTTGCAAGCATTTTGAAGAAACTCACATGCGTTTCTCTGAAAGAGAAGCAGTCTGTTCCAACACTTCAATTCACTGTGCGAAGTGAATGGAGTGTTGCTTCACTTTCTAAATGCTGTCCTTTCAGAGAAAATCACTTTCCTTTGAAAGTGCCTTAAGCTACTTGCAAGCATTCACAAGAAACACTAATGCGTTTCTATGAAAGGGAAGCAGTCTGTTCCAACACTTCAATTCACTGTGCAAAGTGAATGGAGTGTTGCCTCACTTTCGAAATGCTGTCCTTTCAGAGAAAATCACTTTCCTTTGAAATTGCCTTAATCTTCTTGCAAGCATTAGGAAGAAACTCACATGCGTTTCTCTGAAAGAGAAGCAGTCTGTTCCAACACTTCAATTCACTGTGCGAAGTGAATGGAGTGTTGCTTCACTTTCTAAATGCTGTCCTTTCAGAGAAAATCACTTTCCTTTGGAAGTGCCTTAAGCTACTTGCAAGCATTCACAAGAAATACTAATGCGTTCCTATGAAAGACAAGCAGTCTGTTCCAACACTTCAATTCACTGCACGAAGGGAATGGAGTGTTGCTTCACATTCTAAATGCTGTCCTTTCAGAGAAAATCACTTTCCTTTGAAAGTGCCTTAAGCTACTTTCAAGCATTCACAGGAAACACACATGCGTTTCTCTGAAATAACAGCAGTCTGTTACAACACTTCAATTCACTGTGCGAAGTGAATGGAGTGTTGCTTCACTTTCTAAATCCTGTCCTTTCAGAGAAAATCACTTTTCTTTGAAAGTGCCTTAAGCAACTTTCAAGCATTCACAAGAAATTCACATGCATTTCTCTGAAAGTGAAGCCTTCTATTCCAACACTTCAATTCACTGTGCGAAGTGAATGGAGTGTTGCTTCACTTTCTAAATGCTGTCCTTTCAGAGAAAATCATGTTCCTTTGAAATTGCCTTAAGCTACTTACAAGCATTCAACAGAAACTCACATGTGTTTCTCTGAAAGAGAAGCAATCTGTTCCAACACTTCAATTCACTGTGCAAAGTGAATGGAGTGTTGCCTCACTTTCTAAATGCTGTCCTTTCAGAGAAAATCACTTTCCTTTGAAAGTGCCTTAAGCTTCTTGCAAGCATTAGGAAGAAACTCACATGCGTTTCTCTGAAAGAGAAGCAGTCTGTTCCAAAACTTCAATTCACTGTGCGAAGTGAATCGAGTGTTGCCTCACTTTCTAAATGCTGTCCTTTCAGAGAAAATCACTTTCCATTGAAAGTGCCTTAAACTACTTTCAAGCATTCACAAAAAACTCACATGCGTTTCTCTGAAAGAGAAGCAGTCTGTTCCAACACTTCAATTCACTGTGCGAAGTGAATGGAGTGTTGCTTCACTTTCTAAATGCTGTCCTTTCAGAGAAAATCCCTTTCCTTTGAATGTGCCTTAAGCTACTTACAAGCATTCAACAGAAACTCACATGCATTTCTGTGAAAGAGAAGCAGTCTGTTCCAACACTTAAGTTCACTGTGCAATGTGAATGGAGTGTTGCTTCACTTTCTAAATGCTGTCCTTTCAGAGAAAATCACTTTTTTTTAAAGTGCCTTAAGCTACTTGCAAGCATTCACAAGAAACACTAATGCGTTTCCCTGAAAGAGATGCAGTCTGTTCCAACACTTCAATTCACTGTGCGAAGTGAATGGAGTGTTGCCTCACTTTCTAAATGCTGTCCTTTCAGAGAAAATCACTTTCCTTTGAAAGTGCCTTAAGCTACTTACAAGCATTCAACAGAAACTCACATGCGTTTCTCTGAAAGAGAAGCAGTCTGTTCCAACACTTCAATTCACTGTGCGAAGTGAATGGAGTGTTGCGTCACTTTCTAAATGCTCTTCTTTCAGAGAAAATCACTTTCCTTTGAAAGTGCCTTAAGCTACTTGCAAGCATTAGGAAGAAACTCACATGCGTTTCTCTGAAAGAGAAGCAGTCTGTTCCAACACTTCAATTCACTGTGCGAAGTGAGTGGAGTGTTGCTTCACTTTCTAAATGCTGTCCTTTCATAGAAAATCACTTTCCTTTGATAGTGCCTTAAGCTGCTTACAAGCATTCTACAGAAACTCACATGCATTTCTCTGAAAGAGAAGCAGTCTGTTCCAACACGTCAATTCACTGTGCGAAGTGAAGGGAGTGTTGCTTCACTTTCTAAATTCTGTCCTTTCAGAGAAAATCACTTTCCTTTGAAAGTGCCTTAAGCTACTTACAAGCATTCAAAAGTAACTCACATGCATTTCTCTGAAAGAGAAGCAATCTGTTCCAACACTTCAATTCACTGTGTGAAGTGAATGGAGTGTTGCTTCACTTTCTAAATTCTGTCCTTTCAGAGAAAATCACATTCCTTTGAAAGTGCCTTAAACTACTTTCAAGCATTCACAAAAAACTCACATGCGTTTCTCTGAAAGTGTAGCAGTCTGTTCCAACACTTCCATTCACTGTGCGAAGTGAATGGAGTGTTGCTTCACTTTCTAAATGCTGTCCTTTCAGAGAAAATCATTTTCCTTTTAAAGTGCCTTAAGCAACTTACAAGCATTCAACAGAAACTCACATGCATTTCTCTGAAAGAGAAGCAGTCTGTTCCAACACTTCAATTCACTGTGCGAAGTGAATGGAGTGTTGCTTCACTTTCTAAATGCTGTCCTTTCAGAGAAAATCACTTTCCTTTGAAAGTGCCTTAAGCTACTTACAAGCATTAGGAAGAAACTCACATGCGTTTCTGTGAAAGAGAAGCAGTCTGTTCCAACACTTCAATTCACTGTGCGAAATGAATGGAGTGTTGTTTCACTTTCTAAATGCTGTACTTTCAGAGAAAATCACTTTTGTTTGAAAGTGCCTTAAGCAACTTTCAAGCATTCACAAGAAACTCACATGCATTTCTCTGAAAGAGAAGCCTTCTCTTCCAACACTTCAATTCACTGTGCGAAGTGAATGGAGTGTTGCTTCACTTTCTAAATGCTGTCCTTTCAGAGAAAATCATTTTCCTTTGAAAGAGCCTTAAGCTACTTACAAGCATTCAACAGAAACTCACATGCATTTCTCTGAAAGAGAAGCAGTCTGTTCCAACACTTCAATTTACTGCACGAAGTGAATGGAGTGTTGCTTCACTTTCTAAATGCTGTGCTTTCAGAGAAAATCACATTCCTTTGAAAGTGCCTTAAGCTACTTACAAGCATTCAACAGAAACTCACATGCATTTCTCTGAAAGGGAAGCAGTCTGTTCCAACACCACAATTCACTGTGCGAAGTGAATGGAGTGTTGCTTCACTTTCTAAATTCTGTCCTTTCAGAGAAAATCACTTTCCTTTGAAAGTGCCTTAAGCTACTTGCAAGCATTCACAAGAAACACTAATGCGTTTCTATGAAAGAGAATCACTCTGTTCCAACACTTCAGTTCACTGCACGAAGGGAACGGAGTATTGCTTCATTTTCTAAATGCTGTCCTTTCAGAGAAAATCACTTTCCTTTGTAACTGCCTTAAGCTACTTAAAAGCATTCAACAGAAACTCACATGCATTTCTCTGAAAGAGAAGCAGTCTCTTCCAACACTTCAATTCACTGTGCGAAGTGAATGGAGTGTTGCTTCACTTTCTAAATGCTGTCCTTTCCGAGAAAATCACTTTCCTTTGAAAGTGCCTTAAGCTACTTACAAGCATTAGGAAGAAACTCACATGCGTTTCTCTGAAAGAGAAGCAGTCTGTTCCAACACTTCAATTCACTGTGCGAAGTGAATGGAGTGTTGCTTCACTTTCTAAATGATGTCCTTTCAGAGAAAATCACTTTCCTTTGAAAGTGCCTTAAACTACTTTCAAGCATTCATAAAAAACTCACATGCGTTTCCCTGAAAGAGAAGCAGTCTGTTCCAACACTTCAATTCACTGTGCGAAGTGAATGGAGTGTTGCTTCACTTTCTAAATGCTGTCCTTTCAGAGAAAATCACTTTCCTTTGAAAGTGCCTTAAGCTGCTTGCAAGCATTAGGAAGAAACATACATGCGTTTCTCTGAAAGAGAAGCAGTCTGTTCCAACACTTCAATTCAGGTTGCGAAGTGAATGGAGTGTTGCTTCACTTTCTAAATGCTGTCCTTTCAGAGAAAATCCCTTTCCTTTGAATGTGCCTTAAGCTACTTACAAGCATTCAACAGAAACTCACATGCATTTCTCTGAAAGAGAAGCAATCGGTTCCAACACTTCAATTCTCTGTGCGAAGTGAATGGAGTGTTGCTTCACTTTCGAAATGCTGTCCTTTCAGAGATAATCACTTTCCTTTGAAAGTGCCTTAAGCTTCTTGCAAGCATTAGGAAGAAACTAACATGCGTTTCTCTGAAAGAGAAGCAGTCTGTTCCAACACTTCAATTCACTGTTCGAAGTGAATGGAGTGTTGCTTCACTTTCTAAATGCTGTCCTTTCAGAGAAAATCACTTTCCTTTGAAAGTGCCTTAAGCTACTTGCAAGCATTCACAAGAAATACTAATGCGTTTCTATGAAAGAGAAGCAGTCTGTTCCAACACTTCAATTCACTGCACGAAGGGAATGGAGTGTTGCTTCACTTTCTAAATGCTGTCCTTTCAGGGAACATCACTTTCCTTTGAAAGTGCCTTAAGCTACTTACAAGCATTCAACAGAAACTCACATGCATTTCTCTGAAAGAGAAGCAATCTGTTCCAACACTTCAACTCTGTGCGAAGTGAATGGAGTGTTGCTTCACTTTCTAAATGCTGTCCTTTCAGAGAAAATCACTTTCCTTTGAAAGCGCCTTAAGCTACTTGCAAGCATTCACAAGAAACACTAATGCGTTTCTATGAAAGAGAAGCAGTCTGTTCCAACACTTCAATTCATTACGCGAAGGGAATGGAGTGTTGTTTTACTTTCTAAATGCTGTCCTTTCAGAGAAAATCACTTTCCTTTGAAAGAGTCTTGAGCTACTTACAAGCATTCAACAGAAACTCACATGCAATTCTCTGAAAGAGAAGCAGTCTGTTCCAACACTTTAATTCACTGTGCGAAGTGAATGGAATGTTACTTCACTTTCTAAATGCTGTCCTTTCAAAAAAAATCACTTTCCTTTGAAAGTGCCTTAAGCTACTTTCTAGCATTCACAGGAAACACACATGCGTTTCTCTGAAAGAGAAGCAGTCTGTTCCAACACTTCAATTCACTGTGTGAAGTGAATGGAATGTTACTTCCCTTTCTAAATGCTGTCCTTTCCTAGAAAATCATGTTCCTTTGAAAATGCCTTAAGCTACTTACAAGCATTCACCAGAAACTCACATGTGTTTCTCTGAAAGAGAAGTAATCTGTTCCAACACTTCAATTCACTGTGCAAAGTGAATGGTGTGTTGCCTCACTTTCGAAATGCTGTCCTTTCAGAGAAAATCACTTTCCTTTGAAAGTGCCTTAAGCTACTTGCAAGCATTAGGAAGAAACTCACATGCGTTTCTCTGAAAGAGAAGCAGTCTGTTCCAACAATTCAATTCACTGTGCAAAGTGAATGGAGTATTGCTTCACTTTCTAAATGCTGTCCTTTCAGAGAAAATCACTTTCCTTTGAAAGTGCCTTAAGCTAATTACAAGCATTCAACAGAAACTCACATGCATTTCTCTGAAAGAGAATCAGTCTGTTCCAACACTTCAATTCACTGTGCAAAGTGAATGGAGTGTTGCTTCACTCTCTAAATGCTGTCCTTTCAGAGAAAATCACGTTCCTTTGATAGTGCCTTAAGCTACTTGCAAGCATTAGGAAGAAACCCACATGCGTTTCTCTGAAAGAGAAGCAGTCTGTTCCAACACTTCAATTCACTGTATGAAGTGAATGGAGTATTTCCTCTCTTTCTAAATGCTGTCCTTTCAGAGAAAATCACTTTCCTTTGAAAGTGCCTTAAGCTACTTACAAGCATTTAACAGAAACTCACATGCGTTTCTCTGAAAGAGAAGCAGTCTGCTCCAACACTTCAATTCACTGTGCGAAGTGAATGGAGTGTTACTTCACTTTCTAAATGCTGTTCTTTCAGAGAAAATCACTTTCCTTTGAAAGTGCCTTAAGCTACTTGCAAGCATTAGGAAGAAACTCACATGCGTTCCTCTGAAAGAGAAGCAGTCTGTTCCAACATTTCATTTCACTGTGCGAAGTGAATGGAGTATTGCTTCACTTTCTAAATGCTGTCCTTTCAGAGAAAATCACTTTCCTTTGAATGTGCCTTAAGCTACTTACAGGCATTCAACAGAAACTCACATGCATTTCTCTGAAGGAGAAGCAATCTGTTCCAACACTTCAATTCTCTGTGCGAAGTGAATGGAGTGTTGCTTCACTTTCTAAATCCTGTCCTTTCAGAGAAAATCACTTTCCTTTGAAAGTGCCTTAAGCTACTTTCAAGCATTCAAAAGAAACACTAATGCGTTTCTTTGAAAGAGAAGCAGTCTGTTCCAACACTTCAATTCATTACGCGAAGGGAATGGAGTGTTGCTTTACTTTCGAAATGCTGTACTTTCAGAGAAAATGACTTTCCTTTGAAAGAGCCTTGAGCTACTTACAAGCATTCAACAGAAACTCACATGCAATTATCTGAAAGAGAAGCAGTCTGTTCCAACCCATCAATTCACTGTGCGAAGTGAATGGAATGTTACTTCACTTTCTAAATGCTGTCCTTTCAGAAAAAATCACTTTCCTTTGAAAGTGCCTTAAGCTATTTTCTAGCTTTCACAGGAAACACACATGCGTTTCTCTGAAAGAGAAGCAGTCTGTTCCAACACTTCAATTCACTGTGCGAAGTGAATGGAGTGTTGCTTCACTTTCTAAATCCTGTCCTTTCAGAGAAAATCCCTTTCCTTTGAATGTGCCTTAAGCTACTTACAAGCATTCAACAGAAACTCACATGCATTTCTCTGAAAGAGAAGCAATCTGTTCCAACACTTCAATTCTCTGTGCGAAGTGAATGGAGTGTTGCTTCACTTTCGAAATGCTGTCCTTTCAGAGAAAATCACTTTCCTTTGAAAGTGCCTTAAGCTTCTTGCAAGCATTAGGAAGAAACTAACATGCGTTTCTCTGAAAGAGAAGCAGTCTGTTCCAACACTTCAATTCACTGTTCGAAGTGAATGGAGTGTTGCTTCACTTTCTAAATGCTGTCCGTTCAGAGAAAATCACTTTCCTTTGAAAGTGCCTTAAGCTACTTGCAAGCATTCACAAAAAATACTAATGCGTTTCTATGAAAGACAAGCAGTCTGTTCCAACACTTCAATTCACTGCACGAAGGGAATGGAGTGTTGCTTCACTTTCTAAATGCTGTCCTTTCAGGGAACATCACTTTCCTTTGAAAGTGCCTTAAGCTACTTACAAGCATTCAACAGAAACTCACATGCATTTCTCTGAAAGAGAAGCAATCTGTTCCAACACTTCAACTCTGTGCGAAGGGAATGGAGTGTTGCTTCACTTTCTAAATGCTGTCCTTTCAGAGAAAATCACTTTCCTTTGAAAGTGCCTTAAGCTACTTGCAAGCATTCACAAGAAACACTAATGCGTTTCTAGGAAAGAGAAGCAGTCTGTTCCAACACTTCAATTCGTTACGCGAAGGGAATGGAGTGTTGTTTTACTTTCTAAATGCTGTCCTTTCAGAGAAAATCACTTTCCTTTGAAAGTGCCTTAAGCTACTTGCAAGCATTCACAAGAAACACTAATGCGTTCCTCTGAAAGAGAAGCAGTCTGTTCCAACACTTCAATTCACTGTGCAAAGTGAATGGAGTGTTGCCACACTTTCGAAATGCTGTCCTTTCAGAGAAAATCACTTTCCTTTGAAAGTGCCTTAAGCTGCTTGCATGCATTAGGAAGAAACTCACATGCGTTTCTCTGAAAGAGAAGCAGTCTGTTCCAACACTTCAATTCACTGTGCAAAGTGAATGGAGTGTTGCTTCACTTTCTAAATGCTGTCATTTCAGAGAAAATCACTTTCCTTTGAAAGTGCCTTAAACTACTTTCAAGCATTCATAAAAAACTCACATGTGTTTCTCTGAAAGAGAAGCAGTCTGTTCCAACACTTCAATTCACTGTGCGAAGTGAATGGGGTGTTGCTTCACTTTCTAAATGCTGTACTTTCAGAGAAAATCACGTTCCTTTGATAGTGCCTTAAGCTACTTGCAAGCATTAGGAAGAAACTCACATGCGTTTCTCTGAAAGAGTAGCAGTCTGTTCCAATACTTCAATTCACTGTTCAAAGTGAATGGAGTGTTGCTTTACTTTCTAAATGCTGTCCTTTCAGAGAAAATCACTTTCCTTTGAAAGAGCCTTGAGCTACTTACAAGCATTCAACAGAAACTCACATGCAATTCTCTGAAAGAGAAGCAGTCTGTTCCAACACTTCAATTCACTGTGCGAAGTTAATGGCGTGTTGCTTAACTTTCTAAATGCTGTCCTTTCAGAGAAAATCACGTTCCTTGGATAGTGCCTTAAGCTACTTGCAAGCATTAGGAAGAAACTCATATGCGTTTCTCTGAATGAGTAGCAGTCTGTTCCAACACTTCAATTCACTGTGCGAAGTGAATGGAGTGTTGCCTCACTTTCTAAACGCTGTCCTTTCAGAGAAAATCTCTTTCCTTTGAAAGTGCCTTAAGCTACTTACAAGCATTTAACAGGAACTCACATGCGTTTCTCTGAAAGAGAAGCAGTCTGTTCCAACACTTCAATTCACTGTGCGAAGTGAATGGAGTGTTGCTTCACTTTCTAAATGCTGTCCTTTCAGAGAAAATCCCTTTCCTTTGAATGTGCCTTAAGCTACTTACAAGCATTCAACAGAAACTCACATGCATTTCTCTGAAAGAGAAGCAATCTGATCCAACACTTCAATTCTCTGTGCGAAGTGAATGGAGTGTTGCTTCACTTTCTAAATCCTGTCCTTTCAGAAAAAATCACTTTCCTTTGAAAGTGCCTTAAGCTACTTACATGCATTCACAAGAAACACTAATGCGTTTCTATGAAAGAGAAGCAGTCTGTTCCAACACTCCAATTCATTGCGCGAAGGGAATGGAGTGTTGCTTTACTTTCTAAATGCTGTGCTTTCAGAGAAAATCACTTTCCTTTGAAAGAGCCTTGAGCTACTTACAAGCATTCAACAGAAACTCACATGCATTTCTCTGAAAGAGAAGCAGTCTGTTCCAACACTTCAATTCACTGTGCGAAGTGAATGGAATCTTACTTCACTTTCTAAATGCTGTCCTTTCAGAGAAAATCACTTTCCTTTGAAAGTGCCTTAAGCTACTTTCTAGCATTCACAGGAAACACACATGCGTTTCTCTGAAAGAGAAGCAGTCTGTTCCAACACTTCAATTCACTGTGCAAAGTGAATGGAGTTTTGCCTCACTTTCGAAATGCTGTCCTTTCAGAGAAAATCACTTTCCTTTGAAAGTGCATTAGGCTACTTACAAGCATTCAACAGAAACTCACATGCATTTCTCTGAAAGAGAAGCAGTGTGTTCCAACACTTCAATTCACTGTGCGAAGTGAATGGAGTGTTGCTTCACTTTCTAAATGCTGTCCTTTCAGAGAAAATCACTTTCCTTTGAAAGTGCCTTAAGCTACTTGCAAGCATTCACAAGAAACACTAATGCGTTTCTATGAAAGAGAAGCAGTCTGTTCCAACATTTCAATTCATTGTGCGAAGGGAATGAAGTGTTGCTTTACTTTCTTAATGCTGTCCTTTCAGAGAAAATTACTTTCCTTTGAAAGAGCCTTGAGCTACTTACCAGCATTCAACAGAAACTCACATGCATTTCTCTGAAAGAGAAGCAGTCTGTTCCAACACTTCAATTCACTTTGCGAAGTGTATGGAATGTTACTTCACTTTCTAAATGCTGTCCTTTCCGAGAAAATCACGTTCCTTTGAAATAGCCTTAAGCTACTTACAAGCATTCACCAGAAACTCACATGTGTTTCTCTGAAAGAGAAGCAATATGTTCCAACACTTCAATTCACTGTGCAAAGTGAATGGAGTGTTGCCTCACTTTCGAAATGCTGTCCTTCAGAGAAAATCACTTTCCTTTTAAAGTGCCTTAAGCTAATTACAAGCATTCAACAGAAACTCACATGCATTTCTTGAAAGAGAAGCAGTCTGTTCCAACACTTCAATTCACTGTGCAAAGTGAATGGAGTTTTGCTTCACTTCCTAAATGATGTCCTTTCAGAGAAAATCACTTTCCTTTGAAAGTGCCTTAAGCTAATTACAAGCATTCAACAGAAACTCACATGCGTTTCTCTGAAAGAGAAGCAGTCTGTTCCAACACTTCAATTCACTGTGCAAAGTGAATGGAGTGTTGCTTCACTTTCTAAATTTTGTCCTTTCAGGGAAAATCACATTCCTTTGAAAGTGCCTTAAACTACTTTCAAGCATTCATAAAAAACTCACATGCGTTTCTCTGAAAGAGAAGCAGTCTGTTCCAACATCAATTCACTGTGCGAAGTGAATGGAGTGTTGCTTCACTTTCTAAATGCTGTCCTTTCAGAGAAAATCACTTTCCTTTGAAAGTGCCTTAAGCTACTTGCAAGCATTAGGAAGAAACTCATATGCGTTTCTCTGAAAGAGTAGCAGTCTGTTCCAACACTTCAATTCCCTGTGCGAAGTGAATGGAGTGTTGCCTCACTTTCTAAATGCTGTCCTTTCAGAGAAAATCCCTTTCCTTTGAAAGTGCCTTAAGCTACTTACAAGCATTCACCAGAAACTCACATTCGTTTCTGTGAAAAAGAAGTAGTCTGTTCCAACACTTCAATTCACTGTGCGAAGTGAATGGAGTGTTGCTTCACTTTCTAAATGCTGTCCTTTCAGAGAAAATCCCTTTCCTTTGAATGTGCCTTAAGCTACTTACAAGCATTCAACAGAAACTCACATGCATTTCTCTGAAAGAGAAGCAATCTGATCCAACACTTCAATTCACTGTGCGAAGTGAATGGAATCTTACTTCACTTTCTAAATGCTGTCCGTTCAGAGAAATCACTTTCCTTTGAAAGTGCCTTAAGCTACTTGCAAGAATTCACAAGAAACACTAATGCGTTTCTATGAAAGAGAAGCAGTCTGTTCCAACACTTCAATTCACTGTGCGAAGTGAATGGAGTGTTTCTTCACTTTCTAAATGCTGTCCTTTCAGAGAAAATCACTTTCCTTTGAAAGTGCCTTAAGCTACTTACAAGCATTCACCAGAAACTCACATGCGTTTCTCTGAAAGAGAAGCAGTCTGTTCCAACACTGCAATTCACTGTGCAAAGTGAATGGAGTGTTGCTTCACTTTCTAAATGCTGTCCTTTCAGAGAAAATCACTTTCCTTTGAAAGTGCCTTAAGCTACTTACAAGCATTCACCAGAAACTCACATGCGTTTCTCTGAAAGAGAAGCAGTCTGTTCCAACACTTCAATTCACTGTGCGAAGTGAATGGAGTGCTGCTTCACTTTCTAAATGCTGTCCTTTCAGAGAAAATCACTTTCCTTTGAAAGTGCCTTAAGCTACTTGCAAGCATTAGGAAGAAACTCACATGCGTTTCTCTGAAAGAGAAGCAGTCTGTTCCAAAACTTCAATTCACTGTGTGAAGTGAATGGAGTGTTGCCTCACTTTCTAAATGCTCTCCTTTCAGGGAAAATCACTTTCCATTGAAAGTGCCTTAAGCTACTTACAAGCATTCAATAGAAACTCACATGCGTTTCTCTGAAAGAGATGCAGTCTCTTCCAACACTTCAGTTCAGTGTGCGAAGTGAATGGAGTGTTGCTTCACTTTCTAAATGCTGTCCTTTCAGAGAAAATCACTTTCCTTTGAAAGTGCCTTAAGCTACTTACAAGCATTCAACAGAAACTCACATGCATTTCTCTGAAAGAGAAGCAGTCTGTTCCAACACTTCAATTCACTGTGCGAAGTGAATGGAGTGTTGCTTCACTTTCTAAATTATGTCCTTTGAAGGAAAATCACTTTCCTTTGAAAGTGCCTTAAGCAACTTGCAAGCATTCTCAAGAAACACTAATGCGTTTATATGAAAGAGAAGCACTCTGTTTCAACACTTCAATTCACTGCACGAAGGGAATGGAGTGTCGCTTCACTTTCTAAATGCTGTCCTTTCAGAGAAAATCACTTTCCTTTGAAAGTGCCTTAAGCTACTTACAAGCATTCACCAGAAACTTACATGCATTTCTCTGAAAGAGAAGCAGTCTGTTCCAACACTTCAATTCACTGTGCGAAGTGAATGGAGTGTTGCTTCACTTTCTAAATGCTGTCCTTTCAGAGAAAATCACTTTCCTTTGAAAGTGCCTTTAGCTACTTACAAGCATTCAACAGAAACTCACATGCATTTCTCTGAAAGAGAAGCAGTCTGTTCCAACACTTCAATTCTCTGTGCGAAGTGAATGGAGTGTTGCTTCACTTTCTAAATGCTGTCCTTTCAGAGAAAATCACTTTCCTTTGAAAGTGCCTTAAGCTACTTTCAAGCATTCACAGGAAACACACATGCGTTTCTCTGAAAAAGAAGCAGTCTGTTCCAACACTTCAATTCACTGTGCGAAGTGAATGGAGTGTTGCTTCACTTTCTACATCCTGTCCTTTCAGAGAAAATCACTTTTGTTTGAAAGTGCCTTAAGCAACTTTCAAGCATTCACAAGAAATTCACATGCATTTCTCTGAAAGAGAAGCCTTCTCTACCAACACTTCAATTCACTGTGCGAAGTGAATGGAGTGTTGCTTCACTTTCTAAATGCTGTCCTTTCAGAGAAAATCACGTTCCTTTGAAATTGCCTTAAGCTACTTACAAGCATTCACCAGAAACTCACATGTGTTTCTCTGAAAGAGAAACAATCTGTTCCAACACTTCAATTCACTGTGCAAATTGAATGGAGTGTTGCCTAACTTTCGAAATGCTGTCCTTTCAGAGACAATCACTTTCCTTTGAAAGTGCCTTAAGCTAAATACAAGCATTCAACAGAAACTCACATGCATTTCTCTGAAAGACAAGCAGTCTGTTCCAACACTTCAATTCACTGTATGAAGTGAATGGAGTATTTCCTCTCTTTCTAAATGCTGTCCTTTCAGAGAAAATCACTTTCCTTTGAAAGTGCCTTAAGCTACTTACAAGCATTTAACAGAAACTCACATGCGTTTCTCTGAAAGAGAAGCAGTCTGCTCCAACACTTCAATTCACTGTGCGAAGTGAATGGAGTGTTACTTCACTTTCTAAATGCTGTTCTTTCAGAGAAAATCACTTTCCTTTGAAAGTGCCTTAAGCTACTTGCAAGCATTAGGAAGAAACTCACATGCGTTCCTCTGAAAGAGAAGCAGTCTGTTCCAACATTTCATTTCACTGTGCGAAGTGAATGGAGTATTGCTTCACTTTCTAAATGCTGTCCTTTCAGAGAAAATCACTTTCCTTTGAATGTGCCTTAAGCTACTTACAGGCATTCAACAGAAACTCACATGCATTTCTCTGAAGGAGAAGCAATCTGTTCCAACACTTCAATTCTCTGTGCGAAGTGAATGGAGTGTTGCTTCACTTTCTAAATCCTGTCCTTTCAGAGAAAATCACTTTCCTTTGAAAGTGCCTTAAGCTACTTGCAAGCATTCAAAAGAAACACTAATGCGTTTCTTTGAAAGAGAAGCAGTCTGTTCCAACACTTCAATTCATTACGCGAAGGGAATGGAGTGTTGCTTTACTTTCTAAATGCTGTACTTTCAGAGAAAATGACTTTCCTTTGAAAGAGCCTTGAGCTACTTACAAGCATTCAACAGAAACTCACATGCAATTATCTGAAAGAGAAGCAGTCTGTTCCAACCCATCAATTCACTGTGCGAAGTGAATGGAATGTTACTTCACTTTCTAAATGCTGTCCTTTCAGAAAAAATCACTTTCCTTTGAAAGTGCCTTAAGCTATTTTCTAGCTTTCACAGGAAACACACATGCGTTTCTCTGAAAGAGAAGCAGTCTGTTCCAACACTTCAATTCACTGTGCGAAGTGAATGGAGTGTTGCTTCACTTTCTAAATCCTGTCCTTTCAGAGAAAATCCCTTTCCTTTGAATGTGCCTTAAGCTACTTACAAGCATTCAACAGAAACTCACATGCATTTCTCTGAAAGAGAAGCAATCTGTTCCAACACTTCAATTCTCTGTGCGAAGTGAATGGAGTGTTGCTTCACTTTCGAAATGCTGTCCTTTCAGAGAAAATCACTTTCCTTTGAAAGTGCCTTAAGCTTCTTGCAAGCATTAGGAAGAAACTAACATGCGTTTCTCTGAAAGAGAAGCAGTCTGTTCCAACACTTCAATTCACTGTTCGAAGTGAATGGAGTGTTGCTTCACTTTCTAAATGCTGTCCTTTCAGAGAAAATCACTTTCCTTTGAAAGTGCCTTAAGCTACTTGCAAGCATTCACAAAAAATACTAATGCGTTTCTATGAAAGACAAGCAGTCTGTTCCAACACTTCAATTCACTGCACGAAGGGAATGGAGTGTTGCTTCACTTTCTAAATGCTGTCCTTTCAGGGAACATCACTTTCCTTTGAAAGTGCCTTAAGCTACTTACAAGCATTCAACAGAAACTCACATGCATTTCTCTGAAAGAGAAGCAATCTGTTCCAACACTTCAACTCTGTGCGAAGGGAATGGAGTGTTGCTTCACTTTCTAAATGCTGTCCTTTCAGAGAAAATCACTTTCCTTTGAAAGTGCCTTAAGCTACTTGCAAGCATTCACAAGAAACACTAATGCGTTCCTCTGAAAGAGAAGCAGTCTGTTCCAACACTTCAATTCACTGTGCAAAGTGAATGGAGTGTTGCCACACTTTCGAAATGCTGTCCTTTCAGAGAAAATCACTTTCCTTTGAAAGTGCCTTAAGCTGCTTGCAAGCATTAGGAAGAAACTCACATGCGTTTCTCTGAAAGAGAAGCAGTCTGTTCCAACACTTCAATTCACTGTGCAAAGTGAATGGAGTGTTGCTTCACTTTCTAAATGCTGTCATTTCAGAGAAAATCACTTTCCTTTGAAAGTGCCTTAAACTACTTTCAAGCATTCATAAAAAACTCACGTGTTTCTCTGAAAGAGAAGCAGTCTGTTCCAACACTTCAATTCACTGTGCGAAGTGAATGGGGTGTTGCTTCACTTTCTAAATGCTGTACTTTCAGAGAAAATCACGTTCCTTTGATAGTGCCTTAAGCTACTTGCAAGCATTAGGAAGAAACTCACATGCGTTTCTCTGAAAGAGTAGCAGTCTGTTCCAATACTTCAATTCACTGTGCAAAGTGAATGGAGTGTTGCTTTACTTTCTAAATGCTGTCCTTTCAGAGAAAATCACTTTCCTTTGAAAGAGCCTTGAGCTACTTACAAGCATTCAACAGAAACTCACATGCAATTCTCTGAAAGAGAAGCAGTCTGTTCCAACACTTCAATTCACTGTGCGAAGTTAATGGCGTGTTGCTTAACTTTCTAAATGCTGTCCTTTCAGAGAAAATCACGTTCCTTGGATAGTGCCTTAAGCTACTTGCAAGCATTAGGAAGAAACTCATATGCGTTTCTCTGAATGAGTAGCAGTCTGTTCCAACACTTCAATTCACTGTGCGAAGTGAATGGAGTGTTGCCTCACTTTCTAAACGCTGTCCTTTCAGAGAAAATCTCTTTCCTTTGAAAGTGCCTTAAGCTACTTACAAGCATTTAACAGGAACTCACATGCGTTTCTCTGAAAGAGAAGCAGTCTGTTCCAACACTTCAATTCACTGTGCGAAGTGAATGGAGTGTTGCTTCACTTTCTAAATGCTGTCCTTTCAGAGAAAATCCCTTTCCTTTGAATGTGCCTTAAGCTACTTACAAGCATTCAACAGAAACTCACATGTATTTCTCTGAAAGAGAAGCAATCTGATCCAACACTTCAATTCTCTGTGCGAAGTGAATGGAGTGTTGCTTCACTTTCTAAATCCTGTCCTTTCAGAAAAAATCACTTTCCTTTGAAAGTGCCTTAAGCTACTTACATGCATTCACAAGAAACACTAATGCGTTTCTATGAAAGAGAAGCAGTCTGTTCCAACACTCCAATTCATTGCGCGAAGGGAATGGAGTGTTGCTTTACTTTCTAAATGCTGTGCTTTCAGAGAAAATCACTTTCCTTTGAAAGAGCCTTGAGCTACTTACAAGCATTCAACAGAAACTCACATGCATTTCTCTGAAAGAGAAGCAGTCTGTTCCAACACTTCAATTCACTGTGCGAAGTGAATGGAATCTTACTTCACTTTCTAAATGCTGTCCTTTCAGAGAAAATCACTTTCCTTTGAAAGTGCCTTAAGCTACTTTCTAGCATTCACAGGAAACACACATGCGTTTCTCTGAAAGAGAAGCAGTCTGTTCCAACACTTCAATTCACTGTGCAAAGTGAATGGAGTTTTGCCTCACTTTCGAAATGCTGTCCTTTCAGAGAAAATCACTTTCCTTTGAAAGTGCATTAGGCTACTTACAAGCATTCAACAGAAACTCACATGCATTTCTCTGAAAGAGAAGCAGTGTGTTCCAACACTTCAATTCACTGTGCGAAGTGAATGGAGTGTTGCTTCACTTTCTAAATGCTGTCCTTTCAGAGAAAATCACTTTCCTTTGAAAGTGCCTTAAGCTACTTGCAAGCATTCACAAGAAACACTAATGCGTTTCTATGAAAGAGAAGCAGTCTGTTCCAACATTTCAATTCATTGTGCGAAGGGAATGAAGTGTTGCTTTACTTTCTTAATGCTGTCCTTTCAGAGAAAATTACTTTCCTTTGAAAGAGCCTTGAGCTACTTACCAGCATTCAACAGAAACTCACATGCATTTCTCTGAAAGAGAAGCAGTCTGTTCCAACACTTCAATTCACTTTGCGAAGTGTATGGAATGTTACTTCACTTTCTAAATGCTGTCCTTTCCGAGAAAATCACGTTCCTTTGAAATAGCCTTAAGCTACTTACAAGCATTCACCAGAAACTCACATGTGTTTCTCTGAAAGAGAAGCAATATGTTCCAACACTTCAATTCACTGTGCAAAGTGAATGGAGTGTTGCCTCACTTTCGAAATGCTGTCCTTCAGAGAAAATCACTTTCCTTTGAAAGTGCCTTAAGCTAATTACAAGCATTCAACAGAAACTCACATGCATTTCTTGAAAGAGAAGCAGTCTGTTCCAACACTTCAATTCACTGTGCAAAGTGAATGGAGTGTTGCTTCACTTCCTAAATGCTGTCCTTTCAGAGAAAATCACTTTCCTTTGAAAGTGCCTTAAGCTAATTACAAGCATTCAACAGAAACTCACATGCGTTTCTCTGAAAGAGAAGCAGTCTGTTCCAACACTTCAATTCACTGTGCAAAGTGAATGGAGTGTTGCTTCACTTTCTAAACTCTGTCCTTTCAGGGAAAATCACATTCCTTTGAAAGTGCCTTAAACTACTTTCAAGCATTCATAAAAAACTCACATGCCTTTCTCTGAAAGAGAAGCAGTCTGTTCCAACATCAATTCACTGTGCGAAGTGAATGGAGTGTTGCTTCACTTTCTAAATGCTGTCCTTTCAGAGAAAATCACTTTCCTTTGAAAGTGCCTTAAGCTACTTGCAAGCATTAGGAAGAAACTCATATGCGTTTCTCTGAAAGAGTAGCAGTCTGTTCCAACACTTCAATTCACTGTGCGAAGTGAATGGAGTGTTGCCTCACTTTCTAAATGCTGTCCTTTCAGAGAAAATCACTTTCCTTTGAAAGTGCCTTAAGCTACTTACAAGCATTCACCAGAAACTCACATTCGTTTCTGTGAAAAAGAAGTAGTCTGTTCCAACACTTCAATTCACTGTGCGAAGTGAATGGAGTGTTGCTTCACTTTCTAAATGCTGTCCTTTCAGAGAAAATCCCTTTCCTTTGAATGTGCCTTAAGCTACTTACAAGCATTCAACAGAAACTAACATGCATTTCTCTGAAAGAGAAGCAATCTGATCCAACACTTCAATTCACTGTGCGAAGTGAATGGAATCTTACTTCACTTTCTAAATGCTGTCCGTTCAGAGAAATCACTTTCCTTTGAAAGTGCCTTAAGCTACTTGCAAGCATTCACAAGAAACACTAATGCGTTTCTATGAAAGAGAAGCAGTCTGTTCCAACACTTCAATTCACTGTGCGAAGTGAATGGAGTGTTTCTTCACTTTCTAAATGCTGTCCTTTCAGAGAAAATCACTTTCCTTTGAAAGTGCCTTAAGCTACTTACAAGCATTCACCAGAAACTCACATGCGTTTCTCTGAAAGAGAAGCAGTCTGTTCCAACACTGCAATTCACTGTGCAAAGTGAATGGAGTGTTGCTTCACTTTCTAAATGCTGTCCTTTCAGAGAAAATCACTTTCCTTTGAAAGTGCCTTAAGCTACTTACAAGCATTCACCAGAAACTCACATGCGTTTCTCTGAAAGAGAAGCAGTCTGTTCCAACACTGCAATTCACTGTGCAAAGTGAATGGAGTGCTGCTTCACTTTCTAAATGCTGTCCTTTCAGAGAAAATCACTTTCCTTTGAAAGTGCCTTAAGCTACTTGCAAGCATTAGGAAGAAACTCACATGCGTTTCTCTGAAAGAGAAGCAGTCTGTTCCAAAACTTCAATTCACTGTGTGAAGTGAATGGAGTGTTGCCTCACTTTCTAAATGCTCTCCTTTCAGGGAAAATCACTTTCCATTGAAAGTGCCTTAAGCTACTTACAAGCATTCAATAGAAACTCACATGCGTTTCTCTGAAAGAGATGCAGTCTCTTCCAACACTTCAGTTCAGTGTGCGAAGTGAATGGAGTGTTGCTTCACTTTCTAAATGCTGTCCTTTCAGAGAAAATCACTTTCCTTTGAAAGTGCCTTAAGCTACTTACAAGCATTCAACAGAAACTCACATGCATTTCTCTGAAAGAGAAGCAGTCTGTTCCAACACTTCAATTCACTGTGCGAAGTGAATGGAGTGTTGCTTCACTTTCTAAATTATGTCCTTTGAGGGAAAATCACTTTCCTTTGAAAGTGCCTTAAGCAACTTGCAAGCATTCTCAAGAAACACTAATGCGTTTATATGAAAGAGAAGCACTCTGTTTCAACACTTCAATTCACTGCAGGAAGGGAATGGAGTGTCGCTTCACTTTCTAAATGCTGTCCTTTCAGAGAAAATCACTTTCCTTTGAAAGTGCCTTAAGCTACTTACAAGCATTCACCAGAAACTTACATGCATTTCTCTGAAAGAGAAGCAGTCTGTTCCAACACTTCAATTCACTGTGCGAAGTGAATGGAGTGTTGCTTCACTTTCTAAATGCTGTCCTTTCAGAGAAAATCACTTTCCTTTGAAAGTGCCTTTAGCTACTTACAAGCATTCAACAGAAACTCACATGCATTTCTCTGAAAGAGAAGCAGTCTGTTCCAACACTTCAATTCTCTGTGCGAAGTGAATGGAGTGTTGCTTCACTTTCTAAATGCTGTCCTTTCAGAGAAAATCACTTTCCTTTGAAAGTGCCTTAAGCTACTTTCAAGCATTCACAGGAAACACACATGCGTTTCTCTGAAAAAGAAGCAGTCTGTTCCAACACTTCAATTCACTGTGCGAAGTGAATGGAGTGTTGCTTCACTTTCTACATCCTGTCCTTTCAGAGAAAATCACTTTTGTTTGAAAGTGCCTTAAGCAACTTTCAAGCATTCACAAGAAATTCACATGCATTTCTCTGAAAGAGAAGCCTTCTCTACCAACACTTCAATTCACTGTGCGAAGTGAATGGAGTGTTGCTTCACATTCTAAATGCTGTCCTTTCAGAGAAAATCACGTTCCTTTGAAATTGCCTTAAGCTACTTACAAGCATTCACCAGAAACTCACATGTGTTTCTCTGAAAGAGAAACAATCTGTTCCAACACTTCAATTCACTGTGCAAATTGAATGGAGTGTTGCCTAACTTTCGAAATGCTGTCCTTTCAGAGAAAATCACTTTCCTTTGAAAGTGCCTTAAGCTAAATACAAGCATTCAACAGAAACTCACATGCATTTCTCTGAAAGACAAGCAGTCTGTTCCAACACTTCAATTCACTGTGCGAAGTGAATGGAGTGTTGCTTCACTTTCTAAATTCTGTCCTTTCAGAGAAAATCACTTTCCTTTGAAAGTGCCTTAAACTACTTTCAAGCATTCATAAAAAACTCACATGCGTTTCTCTGAAAAAGAAGCAGTCTGTTCCAACACTTCAATTCACTGTGCGAAGTGAATGGAGTGTTGCTTCACTTTCGAAATGCTGTCCTTTCAGAGAAAATCACTTTCCTTTGATAGTGCCTTAAGCTACTTGCAAGCATTAGGAAGAAACTCACATGCGTTTCTCTGAAAGAGAAGCAGTCTGTTCCAACACTTCAATTCACTGTGCGAAGTGAATGGAGTGTTGCTTCACTTTCTAAATGCTGTCCTTTCAGAGAAAATCACTTTCCATTGAAAGTGCCTTAAACTACTTTCAAGCATTCACAAGAAACTCACATGCGTTTCTCTGAAAGAGAAGCAGTCTGTTCCAACACTTCAATTCACTGTGCGAAGTGAATGGAGTGTTCCTTCACTTTCTAAATGCTGTCCTTTCAGAGAAAATCCCTTTCCTTTGAATGTGCCTTAAGCTACTTACAAGCATTCAACAGAAACTCACATGCATTTCTCTGAAAGAGAAGCAGTCTGTTCCAACACTTCAATTCACTGTGCGAAGTGAATGAAGTGTTGCTTCACTTTCTAAATGCTGTCCTTTCAGAGAAAATCACTCTTCTTTGAAAGTGCCTTAAGCTACTTGCAAGCATTCACAAGAAACACTAATGCGTTTCTATGAAAGAGAAGCAGTCTGTTCCAACACTTCAATTCACTGTGCGAAGTGAATGGAGTGTTGCTTCACTTTCTAAATGCTGTCCTTTCAGAGAAAATCACTTTCCTTTGAAAGTGCCTTAAGCTACTTACAAGCATTCAACAGAAACTCACATGCATTTCTCTGAAAGAGAATCAGTCTGTTCCAACACTTCAATTCACTGTGCAAAGTGAATGGAGTGTTGCTTCACTCTCTAAATGCTGTCCTTTCAGAGAAAATCACGTTCCTTTGATAGTGCCTTAAGCTACTTGTAAGCATTAGGAAGAAACCCACATGCGTTTCTCTGAAAGAGAAGCAGTCTGTTCCAACACTTCAATTCACTGTGTGAAGTGAATGGAGTATTTCCTCTCTTTCTAAATGCTGTCCTTTCCGAGAAAATCACTTTCCTTTGAAAGTGCCTTAAGCTACTTACAAGCATTTAACAGAAACTCACATGCGTTTCTCTGAAAGAGAAGCAGTCTGTTCCAACACTTCAATTCACTGTGCGAAGTGAATGGAGTGTTACTTCACTTTCTAAATGCTGTTCTTTCAGAGAAAATCACTTTCCTTTGAAAGTGCCTTAAGCTACTTGCAAGCATTAGGAAGAAACTCACATGCGTTTCTCTGAAAGAGAAGCAGTCTGTTCCAACACTTCATTTCACTGTGCGAAGTGAATGGAGTATTGCTTCACTTTCTAAATGCTGTCCTTTCAGAGAAAATCACTTTCCTTTGAATGTGCCTTAAGCTACTTACAGGCATTCAACAGAAACTCACATGCATTTCTCTGAAGGAGAAGCTATCTGTTCCAACACTTCAATTCTCTGTGCGAAGTGAATGGAGTGTTGCTTCACTTTCTAAATCCTGTCCTTTCAGAGAAAATCACTTTCCTTTGAAAGTGCCTTAAGCTACTTGCAAGCATTCAAAAGAAACTCACATGCGTTTCTCTGAAAGAGAAGCAGTCTGTTCCAACACTGCAATTCACTGTGCGAAGTGAATGGAGTGTTGCTTCACTTTCTAAATGCTGTCCTTTCAGAGAAAATCACTTTCCTTTGAAAGTGCCTTAAGCTACTTACAAGCATTAACCAGAAACTCACATGCGTTTCTCTGAAAGAGAAGCAGTCTGTTCCAACACTTCAATTCACTGTGCGAAGTGAATGGAGTGCTGCTTCACTTTCTAAATGCTGTCCTTTCAGAGAAAATCACTTTCCTTTGAAAGTGCCTTAAGCTACTTGCAAGCAATAGGAAGAAACTCACATGCGTTTCTCTGAAAGAGAAGCAGTCTGTTCCAACACTTCAATTCACTGTGTGAAGTGAATGGAGTGTTGCCTCACTTTCTAAATGCTCTCCTTTCAGAGAAAATCACTTTCCATTGAAAGTGCCTTAAGCTACTTACAAGCATTCAATAGAAACTCAAATGCGTTTCTCTGAAAGAGATGCAGTCTCTTCCAACACTTCAGTTCAGTGTGCGAAGTGAATGGAGTGTTGCTTCACTTTCTAAATGCTGTCCTTTCAGAGAAAATCACTTTCCTTTGAAAGTGCCTTAAGCTACTTATAAGCATTCAACAGAAACTCACATGCATTTCTCTGAAAGAGAAGCAGTCTGTTCCAACACTTCAATTCACTGTGCGAAGTGAATGGAGTGTTGCTTCACTTTCTAAATTATGTCCTTTGAGGGAAAATCACTTTCCTGTGAAAGTGCCTTAAGCAACTTGCAAGCATTCTCAAGAAACACTAATGCGTTTATATGAAAGGGAAGCACTCTGTTTCAACACTTCAATTCACTGCACGAAGGGAATGGAGTGTTGCTTCACTTTCTAAATGCTGTCCTTTCAGAGAAAATCACTTTCCTTTGAAAGTGCCTTAAGCTACTTACAAGCATTCACCAGAAACTTACATGCGTTTCTCTGAAAGAGAAGCAGTCTGTTCCAAGACTTCAATTCACTGTGCGAAGTGAATGGAGTGTTGCTTCACTTTCTAAATGCTGTCCTTTCAGAGAAAATCACTTTCCTTTGAAAGTGCCTTTAGCTACTTACAAGCATTCAACAGAAACTCACATGCGTTTCTCTGAAAGAGAAGCAGTCTGTTCCAACACTTCAATTCTCTGTGCGAAGTGAATGGAGTGTTGCTTCACTTTCTAAATGCTGTCCTTTCAGAGAAAATCACTTTCCTTTGAAAGTGCCTTAAGCTACTTTCAAGCATTCACAGGAAACACACATGCGTTTCCCTGAAAAAGAAGCAGTCTGTTCCAACACTTCAATTCACTGTGCGAAGTGAATGGAGTGTTGCTTCACTTTCTAAATCCTGTCCTTTCAGAGAAAATCACTTTTGTTTGAAAGTGCCTTAAGCAACTTTCAAGCATTCACAAGAAATTTACATGCATTTCTCTGAAAGAGAAGCCTTCTCTACCAACACTTCAATTCACTGTGCGAAGTGAATGGAGTGTTGCTTCACTTTCTAAATGCTGTCCTTTCAGAGAAAATCACGTTCCTTTGAAATTGCCTTAAGCTACTTACAAGCATTCACCAGAAACTCACATGTGTTTCTCTGAAAGAGAAGCAATCTGTTCCAACACTTCAATTCACTGTGCAAATTGAATGGAGTGTTGCCTAACTTTCGAAATGCTTTCCTTTCAGAGAAAATCACTTTCCTTTGAAAGTGCCTTAAGCTAATTACAAGCATTCAACAGAAACTCACATGCATTTCTCTGAAAGACAAGCAGTCTGTTCCAACACTTCAATTCACTGTGCGAAGTGAATGGAGTGTTGCTTCACTTTCTAAATTCTGTCCTTTCAGAGAAAATCACTTTCCTTTGAAAGTGCCTTAAACTACTTTCAACCATTCATAAAAAACTCACATGCGTTTCTCTGAAAGAGAAGCAGTCTGTTCCAACACTTCAATTCACTGTGCGAAGTGAATGGAGTGTTGCTTCACTTTCTAAATGCTGTCCTTTCAGAAAAAATCACTTTCCTTTGATAGTGCCTTTAGCTACTTACAAGCATTCAACAGAAACTCACATGCATTTCTCTGAAAGAGAAGCAGTCTGTTCCAACACTTCAATTCTCTGTGCGAAGTGAATGGAGTGTTGCTTCACTTTCTAAATGCTGTCCTTTCAGAGAAAATCACTTTCCTTTGAGAGTGCCTTAAGCTACTTTCAAGCATTCACAGGAAACACACATGCGTTTCTCTGAAAAAGATGCAGTCTGTTCCAACACTTCAATTCACTGTGCGAAGTAAATGGAATCTTACTTCACTTTCTAAATGCTGTCCGTTCAGAGAAATCACTTTCCTTTGAAAGTGCCTTAAGCTACTTGCAAGCATTCACAAGAAACACTAATGCGTTTCTATGAAAGAGAAGCAGTCTGTTCCAACACTTCAATTCACTGTGCGAAGTGAATGGAGTGTTGCTTCACTTTCTAAATGCTGTCCTTTCAGAGAAAATCACTTTCCTTTGAAAGTGCCTTAAGCTACTTACAAGCATTCACCAGAAACTCACATGCGTTTCTCTGAAAGAGAAGCAGTCTGTTCCAACACTGCAATTCACTGTGCGAAGTGAATGGAGTGTTGCTTCACTTTCTAAATGCTGTCCTTTCAGAGAAAATCACTTTCCTTTGAAAGTGCCTTAAGCTACTTACAAGCATTAACCAGAAACTCACATGCGTTTCTCTGAAAGAGAAGCAGTCTGTTCCAACACTTCAATTCACTGTGCGAAGTGAATGGAGTGCTGCTTCACTTTCTAAATGCTGTCCTTTCAGAGAAAATCACTTTCCTTTGAAAGTGCCTTAAGCTACTTGCAAGCATTAGGAAGAAACTCACATGCGTTTCTCTGAAAGAGAAGCAGTCTGTTCCAACACTTCAATTCACTGTGTGAAGTGAATGGAGTGTTGCCTCACTTTCTAAATGCTCTCCTTTCAGAGAAAATCACTTTCCATTGAAAGTGCCTTAAGCTACTTACAAGCATTCAATAGAAACTCAAATGCGTTTCTCTGAAAGAGATGCAGTCTCTTCCAACACTTCAGTTCAGTGTGCGAAGTGAATGGAGTGTTGCTTCACTTTCTAAATGCTGTCCTTTCAGAGAAAATCACTTTCCTTTGAAAGTGCCTTAAGCTACTTACAAGCATTCAACAGAAACTCACATGCATTTCTCTGAAAGAGAAGCAGTCTGTTCCAACACTTCAATTCACTGTGCGAAGTGAATAGAGTGTTGCTTCACTTTCTAAATTATGTCCTTTGAGGGAAAATCACTTTCCTGTGAAAGTGCCTTAAGCAACTTGCAAGCATTCTCAAGAAACACTAATGCGTTTATATGAAAGGGAAGCACTCTGTTTCAACACTTCAATTCACTGCACGAAGGGAATGGAGTGTTGCTTCACTTTCTAAATGCTGTCCTTTCAGAGAAAATCACTTTCCTTTGAAAGTGCCTTAAGCTACTTACAAGCATTCACCAGAAACTTACATGCGTTTCTCTGAAAGAGAAGCAGTCTGTTCCAAGACTTCAATTCACTGTGCGAAGTGAATGGAGTGTTGCTTCACTTTCTAAATGCTGTCCTTTCAGAGAAAATCACTTTCCTTTGAAAGTGCCTTTAGCTACTTACAAGCATTCAACAGAAACTCACATGCATTTCTCTGAAAGAGAAGCAGTCTGTTCCAACACTTCAATTCTCTGTGCGAAGTGAATGGAGTGTTGCTTCACTTTCTAAATGCTGTCCTTTCAGAGAAAATCACTTTCCTTTGAAAGTGCCTTAAGCTACTTTCAAGCATTCACAGGAAACACACATGCGTTTCTCTGAAAAAGAAGCAGTCTGTTCCAACACTTCAATTCACTGTGCGAAGTGAATGGAGTGTTGCTTCACTTTCTAAATCCTGTCCTTTCAGAGAAAATCACTTTTGTTTGAAAGTGCCTTAAGCAACTTTCAAGCATTCACAAGAAATTTACATGCATTTCTCTGAAAGAGAAGCCTTCTCTACCAACACTTCAATTCACTGTGCGAAGTGAATGGAGTGTTGCTTCACTTTCTAAATGCTGTCCTTTCAGAGAAAATCACGTTCCTTTGAAATTGCCTTAAGCTACTTACAAGCATTCACCAGAAACTCACATGTGTTTCTCTGAAAGAGAAGCAATCTGTTCCAACACTTCAATTCACTGTGCAAATTGAATGGAGTGTTGCCTAACTTTCGAAATGCTTTCCTTTCAGAGAAAATCACTTTCCTTTGAAAGTGCCTTAAGCTAATTACAAGCATTCAACAGAAACTCACATGCATTTCTCTGAAAGACAAGCAGTCTGTTCCAACACTTCAATTCACTGTGCGAAGTGAATGGAGTGTTGCTTCACTTTCTAAATTCTGTCCTTTCAGAGAAAATCACTTTCCTTTGAAAGTGCCTTAAACTACTTTCAAGCATTCATAAAAAACTCACATGCGTTTCTCTGAAAGAGAAGCAGTCTGTTCCAACACTTCAATTCACTGTGCGAAGTGAATGGAGTGTTGCTTCACTTTCTAAATGCTGTCCTTTCAGAAAAAATCACTTTCCTTTGATAGTGCCTTAAGCTACTTGCAAGCATTAGGAAGAAACTCACATGCGTTTCTCTGAAAGAGAAGCAGTCTGTTCCAACACTTCAATTCACTGTGCGAAGTGAATGGAGTGTTGCTTCACTTTCTAAATGCTGTCCTTTCAGAGAAAATCACTTTCCATTGAAAGTGCATTAAACTACTTTCAAGCATTCACAAGAAACCCACATGCGTTTCTCTGAAAGAGAAGCAGTCTGTTCCAACACTTCAATTCACTGTGCGAAGTGAAGGGAGTGTTCCTTCACTTTCTAAATGCTGTCCTTTCAGAGAAAATCCCTTTCCTTTGAATGTGCCTTAAGCTACTTACAAGCATTCAACAGAAACTCACATGCATTTCTCTGAAAGAGAAGCAATCTGTTCCAACACTTCAATTCTCTGTGCGATGTGAATGGAGTGTTGCTTCACTTTCTAAATGCTGTCCTTTCAGAGAAAATTACTTTTCTTTGAAAGTGCCTTAAACTACTTTCAAGCATTCATAAAAAACTCACATGCGTTTCTCTGAAAGATAAGCAGTCTGTTCCAACACTTCAATTCAATGTGCGAAGTGAATGGAGTGTTGCTTCACTTTCTAAATGCTGTCCTTTCAGAGAAAATCACTTTCCTTTGAAAGTGCCTTAAGCTACTTACAAGCATTCAACAGAAACTCACATGCATTTCTCTGAAAGAGAAGCAGTCTGTTCCAACACTTCAATTCACTGTGCGAAGTGAATGGAGTGTTGCTTCACTTTCTAAATGCTGTCCTTTCAGAGAAAATCACTCTTCTTTGAAAGTGCCTTAAGCTACTTGCAAGCATTCACAAGAAACACTAATGCGTTTCTATGAAAGAGAAGCAGTCTGTTCCAACACTTCAATTCACTGTGCGAAGTGAATGGAGTGTTGCTTCACTTTCTAAATGCTGTCCTTTCAGAGAAAATCACTTTCCTTTGAAAGTGCCTTAAGCTACTTACAAGCATTCACCAGAAACTCACATGCGTTTCTCTGAAAGAGAAGCAGTCTGTTCCAACACTTCAATTCGCTGTGCGAAGTGAATGGAGTGTTGCCTCACTTTCTAAATGCTGTCCTTTCAGAGAAAATCACTTTCCTTTGAAAGTGCCTTAAGCTACTTTCTAGCATTAGGAAGAAACTCACATGCGTTTCTCTGAAAGAGAAGCAGTCTGTTACAACACTTCAATTCACTGTGCGAAGTGAATGGAGTGCTGCTTCACTTTCTAAATGCTGTCCTTTCAGAGAAAATCACTTTCCTTTGAAAGTGCCTTAAGCTACTTAAAAGCATTCACAAGAAATACTAATGCTTTTCTATGAAAGACAAGCAGTCTGTTCCAACACTTCAATTCACTGCACGAAGGGAATGGAGTGTTGCTTCACTTTCTAAATGCTGTCCTTTCAGGGAAAATCACTTTCCTTTGAAAGTGCCTAAAGCTACTTACAAGCATTCAACAGAAACTCACATGCATTTCTCTGAAAGAGAAGCAATCTGTTCCAACACTTCAACTCTGTGCGAAGTGAATGGAGTGTTGCTTCACTTTCTAAATGCTGTCCTTTGAGAGAAAATCACTTTCCTTTGAAAGTGCCTTAAGCTAATTGCAAGCATTCACAAGAAACACTAATGCGTTTCTATGAAAGAGAAGCAGTCTGTTCCAACACTTCAATTCATTACGCGAAGGGAATGGAGTGTTGCTTTACTTTCTAAATGCTGTCCTTTCAGATAAAATCACTTTCCTTTGAAAGAGCCTTGAGCTACTTACAAGCATTCAACAGAAACTCACATGCAATTTTCTGAAAGAGAAGCAGTCTGTTCCAACACTTCAATTCACTGTGCGAAGTGAATGGAATGTTACTTCACTTTCTAAATGCTGTCCTTTCAAAAAAACATCACTTTCCTTTGAAAGTGCCTTAAGCTACTTTCTAGCATTCACAGGAAGCACACATGCGTTTCTCTGAAAGAGAAGCAGTCTGTTCCAACACTTCAATTCACTGTGCGAAGTGAATGGAATGTTACTTCCCTTTCTAAATGCTGTCCTTTCCGAGAAAATCATGTTCCTTTGAAAATGCCTTAAGCTACTTACAAGCATTCACCAGAAACTCACATGTGTTTCTCTGAAAGAGAGGCAATCTGTTCCAACACTTCAATTCACTGTGCAAAGTGAATGGAGTGTTGCCTCACTTTCGAAATGCTGTCCTTTCAGAGAAAATCACTTTCCTTTGAAAGTGCCTTAAGCTACTTGCAAGCATTAGGAAGAAACTCACATGCGTTTCTCTGAAAGAGAAGCAATCTGTTCCAACACTTCAATTCACTGTGCAAATTGAATGGAGTGTTGCCTCACTTTCGAAATGCTGTCCTTTCAGAGAAAATCACTTTCCTTTGAAAGTGCCTTAAGCTAATTACAAGCATTCAACAGAAACTCACATGCATTTCTCTGAAAGAGAAGCAGTCTGTTCCAAAACTTCAATTCACTGTGAGAAGTGAATGGAGTGTTGCTTCACTTTCTAAATTCTGTCCTTTCAGAGAAAATCACTTTCCTTTGAAAGTGCCTTAAACTACTTTCAAGCATTCATAAAAAACTCACATGCGTTTCTCTGAAAGACAAGCAGTCTGTTCCAACACTTCAATTCACTGTGCGAAGTGAATGGAGTGTTGCTTAACTTTCTAAATGCTGTCCTTTCAGAGAAAATCACTTTCCTTTGATAGTGCCTTAAGCTACTTGCAAGCATTAGGAAGAAACTCACATGCGTTTCTCTGAAAGAGAAGCAGTCTGATCCAACACTTCAATTCACTGTGCGAAGTGAATGGAGTGTTGCCTCACTTTCTAAATGCTGTCCTTTCAGAGAAAATCACTTTCCATTGAAAGTGCATTAAACTACTCTCAAGCATTCACAAGAAACTCACATGCGTTTCTCTGAAAGAGAAGCAGACTGTTCCAGCACTTCAATTCACTGTGCGAAGTGAATGGAGTGTTGCTTCACTTTCTAAATGCTGTCCTTTCAGAGAAAATCCCTTTCCTTTGAATGTGCCTTAAGCTACTTACAAGCATTCAACAGAAACTCACATGCATTTCTCTGAAAGAGAAGCAATCTGTTCCAACACTTCAATTCTCTGTGCGAAGTGAATGGAGTGGTGCTTCACTTTCGAAATGCTGTCCTTTCAGAGAAAATTACTTTCCTTTGAAAGTGCCTTAAACTACTTTCAAGCATTCATAAAAAACTCACATGCGTTTCTCTGAAAGATAAGCAGTCTGTTCCAACACTTCAATTCACTGTGCGAAGTGAATGGAGTGTTGCTTCACTTTCTAAATGCTGTCCTTTCAGAGAAAATCACTTTCCTTTGAAAGTGCCTTAAGCTACTTACAAGCATTAGGAAGAAACTCATATGCGTTTCTCTGAAAGAGTAGCAGTCTGTTCCAACATTTCAATTCACTCTGCGAAGTGAATGGAGTGTTGCTTAACTTTCTAAATGCTGTCCTTTCAGAGAAAATCACTTTCCTTTGAAAGTGCCTTAAGCTACTTACAAGCATTCAACAGAAACTCACATGCATTTCTCTGAAAGAGAAGCAATCTGATCCAACACTTTAATTCTCTGTGCGAAGTGAATGGAGTGTTGCTTCACTTTCTAAATCCTGTCCTTTCAGAGAAAATCACTTTCTTTGAAAGTGCCTTAAGCTACTTACAAGCATTCACAAGAAACACTAATGCGTTTTTATGAAAGAGAAGCAGTCTGTTCCAACACTTCAATTCATTGCGCGAAGGGAATGGAGTGCTGCTTTACTTTCTAAATGCTGTCCTTTCAGAGAAAATCACTATCCTTTGAAAGAGC
Source organism: Myodes glareolus (assembly GCF_982192425.1). Classification (NCBI taxonomy): domain Eukaryota; kingdom Metazoa; phylum Chordata; class Mammalia; order Rodentia; family Cricetidae; genus Myodes; species Myodes glareolus. Next base: position 376,393 of record NW_028263225.1, read on the forward strand.
CTTGAGCTACTTATAAGCATTCAACAGAAACTCACATGCATTTCTCTGAAAGAGAAGCAGTCTGTTCCAACACTTCAATTCACTGTGCGAAGTGAATGGAATGTTGCCTCACTTTCTAAATGCTGTCCTTTCAGAGAAAATCACTTTCTTTGAAAGTGCCTTAAGCTACTTTCTAGCATTCACAGGAAACACACATGCGTTTCTCTGAAAGAGAAGCAGTCTGTTCCAACACTTCAATTCACTGTGCAAAGTGAATGGAGTGTTGCCTCACTTTCGAAATGCTGTCCTTTCTGAGAAAACCACTTTCCTTTGAAAGTGCCTTAAGCTACTTACAAGCATTCAACAGAAACTCACATGCATTTCTCTGAAAGAGAAGCAGTCTGTTCCAACACTTCAATTCACTGTGCGAAGTGAATGGTGTGTTGCTTCACTTTCTAAATGCTGTCCTTTCAGAGAAAACCACTTTCCTTTGAAAGTGCCTTAAGCTACTTGCAAGCATTCACCAGAAACTCACATGCGTTTCTCTGAAAGATAAGCAGTCTGTTCCAACACTTCAATTCACTGTGCGAAGTGAAAGGAGTGTTGCTTCACTTTCTAAATGCTGTTCTTTCAGAGAAAATCACTTTCCTTTGAAAGTGCCTTAAGCTACTTGCAAGCATTCACAAGAAACACTAATGCGTTTCTATGAAAGAGAAGCAGTCTGTTCCAACACTTCAATTCTCTGTGCGAAGTGAATGGAGTGTTGCTTCACTTTCTAAATGCTGTCCTTTCAGAGAAAATCACTTTCCTTTGAAAGTGCCTTAAGCTACTTACAAGCATTCAACAGAAACTCACATGCATTTCTCTGAAAGAGAAGCAGTCTGTTCCAACACTTCAATTCACTGTGCGAAGTGAATGGAGTGTTGCTTCACTTTCTAAATTATGTCCTTTGAGGGAAAATCACTTTCCTTTGAAAGTGCCTTAAGCAACTTGCAAGCATTCTCAAGAAACACTAATGCGTTTATATGAAAGAGAAGCACTCTGTTTCAACACTTCAATTCACTGCACGAAGGGAATGGAGTGTTGCTTCACTTTCTACATGCTGTCCTTTCAGAGAAAATAACTTTCCTTTGAAAGTGCCTTAAGCTACTTACAAGCATTCACCAGAAACTCACATGCGTTTCTCTGAAAGAGAAGCAGTCTGTTACAACACTTCAATTCACTGTGCGAAGTGAATGGAGTGTTGCTTCACTTTCTAAATGCTGTCCTTTCAGAGAAAATCACTTTCCTTTGAAATTGCCTTTAGCTACTTACAAGCATTCAACAGAAACTCACATGCATTTCTCTGAAAGAGAAGCAGTCTGTTCCAACACTTCAATTCTCTGTGCGAAGTGAATGGAGTGTTGCTTCACTTTCTAAATGCTGTCCTTTCAGAGAAAATCACTTCCCTTTGAAAGTGCCTTAAGCTACTTGCAAGCATTCACAAGAAACACTAATGCGTTTCTATGAAAGAGAAGCAGTCTCTTCCAACACTTCAATTCATTGCACGAAGGGAATGGAGTGTTGCTTTACTTTCTAAATGCTGTCCTTTCAGAGAAAATCACTTTCCTTTGAAAGAGCCTTGAGCTACTTACAAGCATTCAACAGAATCTCACATGCATTTCTCTGAAAGAGAAGCAGTCTGTTCCAACACTTCAATTCACTGTGCGAAGTGAATGGAATATTACTTAACTTTCTAAATGCTGTCCTTTCAGAGAAAATCACTTTCCTTTGAAAGTGCCTTAAGCTACTTTCAAGCATTCACAGGAAACACACATGCGTTTCTCTGAAAAAGAAGCAGTCTGTTCCAACACTTCAATTCACTGTGCGAAGTGAATGGAGTGTTGCTTCACTTTCTAAATCCTGTCCTTTCAGAGATAATCACTTTTGTTTGAAAGTGCCTAAAGCAACTTTCAAGCATTCACAAGAAATTCACATGCATTTCTCTGAAAGAGAAGCCTTCTCTACCAACACTTCAATTCACTGTGCGAAGTGAATGGAGTGTTGCTTCACTTTCTAAATGCTGTCCTTTCAGAGAAAATCACGTTCCTTTGAAATTGCCTTAAGCTACTTACAAGCATTCACCAGAAACTCACATGTGTTTCTCTGAAAGAGAAGCAATCTGTTCCAACACTTCAATTCACTGTGCAAATTGAATGGAGTGTTGCCTCACTTTCGAAATGCTGTCCATTCAGAGAAAATCACTTTCCTTTGAAAGTGCCTTAAGCTAATTATAAGCATTCAACAGAAACTCACATGCATTTCTCTGAAAGAGAAGCAGTCTGTTCCAAAACTTCAATTCACTGTGCGTAGTGAATGGAGTGTTGCTTCACTTTCTAAATTCTGTCCTTTCAGAGAAAATCACTTTCCTTTGAAAGTGCCTTAAACTATTTTCAAGCATTCATAAAAAACTCACATGCGTTTCTCTGAAAGAGAAGCAGTCTGTTCCAACACTTCAATTCACTGTGCGAAGTGAATGGAGTGTTGCTTCATTTTCTAAATGCTGTCTTTTCAGAGAAAATCACTTTCCTTTGAAAGTGCCTTAAGCTACTTACAAGCATTCAACAGAAACTCACATGCATTTCTCTGAAAGAGAAGCAGTCTGTTCCAACACTTCAATTCATTGCACGAAGGGAATGGAGTGTTGCTTTACTTTCTAAATGCTGTCCTTTCAGAGAAAATCACTTTCCTTTAAAGTGCCTTAAGCTACTTACAAGCATTCACCAGAAACTCACATGCGTTTCTCTGAAAGAGAAGCAGTCTGTTCCAACACTTCAATTCACTGTGCGAAGTGCATGGAGTGTTGCTTCACTTTCTAAATGCTGTTCTTTCAGAGAAAATCACTTTCCTTTGAAAGTGCCTTAAGCTACTTGCAAGCATTCTCAAGAAACACTAATGCGTTTATATGAAAGAGAAGCACTCTGTTCCAACACTTCAATTCACTGCACGAAGGGAATGGAGTGTTGCTTCACTTTCTAAATGCTGTCCTTTCAGAGAAAATCACTTTCCTTTGAAAGTGCCTTAAGCTACTTACAAGTATTCACCAGAAACGAACATGCGCTTCTCTGAAAAAGAAGCAGTCTGTTCCAACACTTCAATTCACTGTGCGAAGTGAATGGAGTGTTGCTTCACTTTCTAAATGCTGTTCTTTCAGAGAAAATCACTTTCCTTTGAAAGTGCCTTAAGCTACTTGCAAGCATTAGGAAGAAACTCACATGCGTTTCTCTGAAAAAGAAGCAGTCTGTTCCAACACTTCAATTCACTGTGCGAAGTGAATGGAGTGTTGCTTCACTTTCTAAATCCTGTCCTTTCAGAGAAAATCACTTTTGTTTGAAAGTGCCTTAAGCAACATTCAAGCATTCACAAGAAGTTCACATGCATTTCTCTGAAAGAGAAGCCTTCTCTTCCAACACTTCAATTCACTTTTCGAAGTGAATGGAGTGTTGCTTCACTTTCTAAATGCTGTCCTTTCAGAGAAAATCACGTTCCTTTGAAATTGCCTTAAGCTACTTACAAGCATTCACCAAAAACTCACATGTTTTTCTCTGAAAGAGAAGCAATCTGTTCCAACACTTCAATTCACTGTGCAAAGTGAATGGAGTGTTGCTTCACTTTCTAAATTATGTCCTTTCAGAGAAAATCACTTTCTTTGAAAGTGCCTTAAGCTACTTGCAAGCATTCACAAGAAACACTAATGCGTTTCTATGAAAGAGAAGCAGTCTGTTCCAACACTTCAATTCTCTGTGCGAAGTGAATGGAGTGTTGCTTCACTTTCTAAATCCTGTCCTTTTAGAGAAAATCACTTTCCTTTGAAAGTGCCTTAAGCTACTTACAAGCATTCACAAGAAACACTAATGCGTTTCTATGAAAGAGAAGCAGTCTGTTCCAACACTTCAATTCATTACGCGAAGGGAATGGAGTGTTGCTTTACTTTCTAAATGCTGTCCTTTCAGAGAAAATCACTTTCCTTTGAAAGAGCCTTGAGCTACTTACAAGCATTCAACAGAAACTCACATGCATTTTTCTGAAAGAGAAGCAGTCTGTTCTAACGTTCAATTCACTGTGCGAAGTGAATGGAATCTTACTTCACTTTCTAAATGCTGTCCTTTCAGAGAAAATCACTTTCCTTTGAAAGTGCCTTAAGCTACTTTCTAGCATTCACAGGAAACACACATGCGTTTCTCTGAAAGAGAAGCAGTCTGTTCCAACACTTCAATTCACTGTGCAAAGTGAATGGAGTGTTGCCTCACTTTTGAAATGCTGTCCTTTCAGATAAAATCACTTTCCTTTGAAAGTGCCTTAAGCTACTTACAAGCATTCAACAGAAACTCACATGCATTTCTCTGAAAGAGAAGCAGTCTGTTCCAACACTTCAATTCACTGTGCGAAGTGAATGGAGTGTTGCTTCACTTTCTAAATGCTGTCCTTTCAGAGAAAATCACTTTCCTTTGAAAGTGCCTTAAGCTACTTGCAAGCATTAGGAAGAAACTCATATGCGTTTCTCTGAAAGAGAAGCAGTCTGTTCCAACACTTCAATTCACTGTGCGAAGTGAATGGAGTCCTGCTTCACTTTCTAAATGCTGTCCTTTCAGAGAAAATCACTTTCCTTTGAAAGTGCCTTAAGCTACTTACAAGCATTCAATAGAAACTCACATGCGTTTCTCTGAAAGAGATGCAGTCTGTTCCAACACTTAAATTCAGTGTGCGAAGTGAATGGAGTGTTGCTTCACTTTCTAAATGCTGTCCTTTCAGAGAAAATCACTTTCCTTTGAAAGTGCCTGAAGTTACCTACAAGCATTCAACAGAAACTCACATGCATTTCTCTGAAAGAGAAGCAGTCTGTTCCAACACTTCAATTCACTGTGCGAAGTGAATGGAGTGTTGCTTCATTTTCTAAATTATGTCCTTTCAGGGAAAATCACTTTCCTTTGAAAGTGCCTTAAGCAACTTGCAAGCATTCACAAGAAACACTAATGCCTTTCTATGAAAGAGGAGCAGTCAGTTCCAACACTTCAATTCATTGCACGAAGGGAATGGAGTGTTGCTTTACTTTCTAAATGCTGTCCTTTCAGAGAAAATCACTTTCCTTTGAAAGAGCCTTGAGCTACTTACAAGCATTCAACAGAAACTCACATGCATTTCTCTGAAAGAGAAGCAGTCTGTTCCAACACTTCAATTCACTGTGCGAAGTGAATGGAATGTTACTTCACTTTCTAAATGCTGTCCTTTCAGAGAAAATCACTTTCCTTTGAAAGTGCCTTAAGCTTCTTTCAAGCATTCACAGGAAACACACATGCGTTTCTCTGAAAAAGAAGCAGTCTGTTCCAACACTTCAATTCACTGTGCGAAGTGAATGGAGTGTTGCTTCACTTTCTAAATCCTGTCCTTTCCGAGAAAATCACTTTTGTTTGAAAGAGCCTTAAGCAACTTCAAGCATTCACAAGAAATTCACATGCATTTCTCTGAAAGAGAAGCCTTCTCTACCAACACTTCAATTCACTTTTCGAAGTGAATGGAGTGTTGCTTCACTTTCTAAATGCTGTCCTTTCAGAGAAAATCACTTTCCTTTGAAATTGCCTTAAGCTACTTACAAGCATTCAACAGAAACTCACATGTGTTTCTCTGAAAGAGAAGCAATCTGTTCCAACACTTCAATTCACTGTGCAAAGTGAATGGAGTGTTGCCTCACTTTCGAAATCCTGTCCTTTCAGAGAAAATCACTTTCCTTTGAAAGTGCCTTAAGCTAATTACAAGCATTCAACAGAAACTCACATGCATTTCTCTGAAAGAGAAGCAGTCTGTTCCAACACTTCAATTCACTGTGCAAAGTGAATGGAGTGTTGCCTCACTTTCTAAATTCTGTCCTTTCAGAGAAAATCACTTTCCTTTGAAAGTGACTTAAACTACTTTCAAGCATTCATAAAAAACTCACATGCGTTTCTCTGAAAGAGAAGCAGTCTGTTCCAACACTTCAATTCACTGTGCGAAGTGAATGGAGTGTTGCTTCACTTTCTAAATGCTGTCCTTTCAGAGAAAATCACTTTCCTTTGAAAGTGCCTTAAGCTACTTACAAGCATTCACCAGAAACTCACATGCGTTTCTATGAAGTAGAAGCAGTCTGTTCCAACACTTCAATTCACTGTGCGAAGTGAATGGAGTGTTGCTTCACTTTCTAAATTCTGTCCTTTCAGAGAAAATCACTTTCCTTTGAAAGTGCCTTAAACTACTTTCAAGCATTCACAAAAAACTCACGTGCGTTTCTCTTAAAGAGAAGCAGAATGTTCCAACACTTCAATTCACTGTGCGAAGTGAATGGAGTGTTTCTTCAGTTTCTAAATGCTGTCCGTTCAGAGAAAATCACTTTCCTTTGAAAGTGCCTTAAGCAACTTGCAAGCATTCACAAGAAACGCACATGCGTTTCTCTGAAAGAGAAGCAGTCTGTTCCAACACTTCAATTCACTGTACAAAGTGAATGGAGTGTTGCTTCACTTTCTAAATGCTGTCCTTTCAGAGAAAATCACTTTCCTTTGAAAGTGCCTTAAGCTACTTACAAGCATTCACCAGAAACTCACATGCGTTTCTCTGAAAGAGAAGCAGTCTGTTCCAATACTTCAATTCACTGTGCGAAGTGAATGGAGTGTTGCTTCACTTTCTAAATGCTGTCCTTTCAGAGAAAATCACTTTCCTTTGAAAGTGCCTTAAGCTACTTACAAGCATTCAACAGAAACTCACATGCGTTTCTCTGAAAGAGAAGCGGTCTGTTCCAACACTTCAATTCACTGTGCGAAGTAAATGGAGTGTTGCTTCACTTTCTAAATGCTGTCCTTTCAGAGAAAATCACTTTCCTTTGAAAGTGCCTTAACCTACTTGCAAGCATTAGGAAGAAACTCACATGCGTTTCTCTGAAAGAGAAGCAGTCTGTTCCAACACTTCAATTCACTGTGGGAAGTGAATGGAGTGTTGCTTCACTTTCTAAATGCTGTCCTTTCAGAGAAAATCACTTTCCTTTGAAAGTGCCTTAAGCTACTTGCAAGCATTAAGAAGAAACTCACATACGTTTCTCTGAAAGAGAAGCAGTCTGTTCCAACACTTCAATTCACTGTGTGAAGTGAATGGAGTGTTGCCTCACTTTCTAAATGCTGTCCTTTCAGAGAAATCACTTTCCTTTGAAAGTGCCTTAAGCTACTTACAAGCATTCAACAGAAACTCACATGCGTTTCTCTGAAAGAGATGCAGTCTGTTCCAACACTTCAATTCCATGTGCGAAGTGAATGGAGTGTTGCTTCACTTTCTAAATGCTGTCCTTTCAGAGAAAATCACTTTCCTTTGAAAGTGCCTTAAGCTACTTACAAGCATTCAACAGAAACTCACATGCATTTCTCTGAAAGAGAAGCAGTCTGTTCCAACACTTCAATTCACTGTGCGAAGTGAATGGAGTGTTGCTTCACTTTCTAAATTATGTCCGATCAGAGAAAATCACATTCCTTTGAAAGTGCCTTAAGCAACTTGCAAGCATTCACAAGAAACACTAATGCGTTTATATGAAAGAGAAGCACTCTGTTCCAACACTTCAATTCACTGTACGAAGGGAATGGAGTGTTGCTTCACTTTCTAAATGCTGTCCTTTCAGAGAAAATCACTTTCCTTAGAAAGTGCCTTAAGCTACTTACAAGCATTCACCAGAAACTCACATGCGTTTCTCTGAAAGAGAAGCAGTCTGTTCCAACATTTCAATTCACTGTGCGCAGTGAATGGAGTGTTGCTTCACTTAATAAATGCTGTCCTTTCAGAGAAAATCACATTCCTTTGAAAGTGCCTTAAGCTACTTACAAGCATTCAACAGAAACTCACATGCATTTCTCTGAAAGAGAAGCAGTTTGTTACAACACTTCAATTCTCTGTGCGAAGTGAATGGAGTGATGCTTCACTTTCTAAATGCTGTCCTTTCAGAGAAAATCACTTTCCTTTGAAAGTGCCTTAAGCAACTTGCAAGCATTAGGAAGAAACTCACATGCGTTTCTCTGAAAGAGAAGCAGTCTGTTCCAACATTTCAATTCACTGTGCGAAGTGAATGGAGTGTTGCTTCACTTTCTAAATGCTGTCCTTTCAGAGAAAATCACTTTCCTTTGAAAGTGCCTTAAGCTAATTACAAGCATTCAACAGAAACTCACATGCATTTCTCTGAAAGAGAAGAAATCTGTTCCAACACTTCAATTCATTGCACGAAGGGAATGCAGTGTTGCTTTACTTTCTAAATTCTGTCCTTTCAGAGAAAATCACGTTCCTTTGAAAGAGCCTTAAGGTAATTACAAGCATTCAACAGAAACTCACATGCATTTCTCTGAAAGAGAAGCAATCTGTTCCAACACTTCAATTCTCTTGCGAAGTGAATGGAGTGTTGCTTCACTTTCTAAATGCTGTTCTTTCAGAGAAAATCACTTTCCTTTGAAAGTGCCTTAAGCTACTTGCAAGCATTAGGAAGAAACTCACATGCGTTTCTCTGAAAGAGAAGCAGTCTGTTCCAACACTTCAATTCACTGTGCGAAGTGAATGGAGTGTTGCTTCACTTTCTAAATGCTGTCCTTTCAGAGAAAATCACTTTCCTTTGAAAGAGCCTTGAGCTACTTACAAGCATTCAACAGAAACTCACATGCATTTCTCTGAAAGAGAAGCAGTCTGTTCCAACACTTCAATTCACTGTGCGAAGTGAATGGAGTGTTGCTTCACTTTCTAAATGCTGTCCTTTCAGAGAAAATCACTTTCCTTTGAAAGTGCCTTAACCTACTTGCAAGCATTAGGAAGAAACTCACATGCGTTTCTCTGAAAGAAAAGCAGTCTGTTCCAACACTTCAATTCACTGTGCGAAGTGAATGGAGTGTTGCCTCACTTTCTAAATGCTGTCTTTCAGAGAAAATCACTTTCCATTGAAAGTGCCTTAAACTACTTTCAAGCATTCACAAAAAACTCACATGCGTTTCTCTGAAAGAGAAGCAGTCTGTTCCAACACTTCAATTAACTGCACGAAGGGAATGGAGTGTTGCTTTACTTTCTAAATGCTGTCCTTTCAGAGAAAATCACTTTCCTTTGAAAGTGCCTTAAGCTACTTACAAGCATTCACCAGAAACTCACATGCGTTTCTCTGCAAGAGAAGCAGTCTGTTACAACACTTCAATTCACTGTGCGAAGTGAATGGAGTGTTGCTTCACTTTCTAAATGCTGTCCTTTCAGAGAAAATCACTTTCCTTTGAAAGTGCCTTAAGCTACTTTCAAGCATTATGAAGAAACTCACATGCGTTTCTCTGAAAGAGAAGCAGTCTGTTCCAACACTTCAATTCACTGTGCGAAGTGAATGGAGTGTTGCTTCACTTTCTAAATGCTGTCCTTTCAGAGAAAATCACTTTCCTTTGAAAGTGCCTTAAGCTACTTGCAAGCATTAGGAAGAAACTCACATGCGTTTCTCTGAAAGAAAAGCAGTCTGTTCCAACACTTCAATTCACTGTGCGAAGTTAATGGAGTGTTGCCTCACTTTCTAAATGCTGTCCTTTCAGAGAAAATCACTTTCCATTGAAAGTGCCTTAAACTACTTTCAAGCATTCACAAAAAACTCACATGCGTTTCTCTGAAAGAGAAGCAGTCTGTTCCAACACTTCAATTCACTGTGCATAGTGAATGGAGTGTTGCTTCACTTTATAAATGCTGTCCTTTCATAGAAAATCACTTTCCTTTGAAAGAGCCTTGAGCTACTTACAAGCATTCAACAGAAACTCACATGCATTTCTGTGAAAGAGAAGCAGTCTGTTCCAACACTTCAATTCACTGTGTGAAGTGAATGGAGTGTTGCTTCACTTTCTAAATGCTGTCCTTTCAGAGAAAATCCCTTTCCTTTGAATGTGCCTTAAGCTACTTACAAGCATTCAACAGAAACTCACATGCATTTCTCTGAAAGAGAAGCAATCTGTTCCAACACTTCAATTCTCTTGCGAAGTGAATGGAGTATTGTTTCACTCTCTAAATGCTGTTCTTTCAGAGAAAATCACTTTCCTTTGAAAGTGCCTTAAGCTACTTGCAAGCATTAGGAAGAAACTCACATGCGTTTCTCTGAAAGAGAAGCAGTCTGTTCCAACACTTCAATTCACTGTGCGAAGTGAATGGAGTGTTGCTTCACTTTCTAAATGCTGTCCTTTCAGAGAAAATCACTTTCCTTTGAAAGTGCCTTAAGCAACTTGCAAGCATTCACAAGAAACACTAATGCGTTTCTCTGAAAGAGAAGCAGTCTGTTCCAACACTTCAATTCACTGTGCGAAGTGAATGGAGTGTTGCTTCACTTTCTAAATGCTGTCCTTTCAGAGAAAATCACTTTCCTTTGAAAGTGCCTTAAGCTACTTACAAGCATTCACCAGAAACTCAATGCATTTCTCTGAAAGAGAAGCAGTCTGTTCCAACACTTCAATTCACTGTGCGAAGTGAATGGAGTGTTGCTTCACTTTCTAATTGCTGTCCTTTCAGAGAAAATCACTTTCCTTAGAAAGTGCCTTAAGCTACTTACAAGCATTCACCAGAAACTCACATGCGTTTCTCTGAAAGAGAAGCAGTCTGTTCCAACATTTCAATTCACTGTGCGCAGTGAATGGAGTGTTGCTTCACTTAATAAATGCTGTCCTTTCAGAGAAAATCACATTCCTTTGAAAGTGCCTTAAGCTACTTACAAGCATTCAACAGAAACTCACATGCATTTCTCTGAAAGAGAAGCAGTTTGTTACAACACTTCAATTCTCTGTGCGAAGTGAATGGAGTGATGCTTCACTTTCTAAATGCTGTCCTTTCAGAGAAAATCACTTTCCTTTGAAAGTGCCTTAAGCAACTTGCAAGCATTAGGAAGAAACTCACATGCGTTTCTCTGAAAGAGAAGCAGTCTGTTCCAACATTTCAATTCACTGTGCGAAGTGAATGGAGTGTTGCTTCACTTTCTAAATGCTGTCCTTTCAGAGAAAATCACTTTCCTTTGAAAGTGCCTTAAGCTAATTACAAGCATTCAACAGAAACTCACATGCATTTCTCTGAAAGAGAAGAAATCTGTTCCAACACTTCAATTCATTGCACGAAGGGAATGCAGTGTTGCTTTACTTTCTAAATTCTGTCCTTTCAGAGAAAATCACGTTCCTTTGAAAGAGCCTTAAGGTAATTACAAGCATTCAACAGAAACTCACATGCATTTCTCTGAAAGAGAAGCAATCTGTTCCAACACTTCAATTCTCTTGCGAAGTGAATGGAGTGTTGCTTCACTTTCTAAATGCTGTTCTTTCAGAGAAAATCACTTTCCTTTGAAAGTGCCTTAAGCTACTTGCAAGCATTAGGAAGAAACTCACATGCGTTTCTCTGAAAGAGAAGCAGTCTGTTCCAACACTTCAATTCACTGTGCGAAGTGAATGGAGTGTTGCTTCACTTTCTAAATGCTGTCCTTTCAGAGAAAATCACTTTCCTTTGAAAGAGCCTTGAGCTACTTACAAGCATTCAACAGAAACTCACATGCATTTCTCTGAAAGAGAAGCAGTCTGTTCCAACACTTCAATTCACTGTGCGAAGTGAATGGAGTGTTGCTTCACTTTCTAAATGCTGTCCTTTCAGAGAAAATCACTTTCCTTTGAAAGTGCCTTAACCTACTTGCAAGCATTAGGAAGAAACTCACATGCGTTTCTCTGAAAGAAAAGCAGTCTGTTCCAACACTTCAATTCACTGTGCGAAGTGAATGGAGTGTTGCCTCACTTTCTAAATGCTGTCTTTCAGAGAAAATCACTTTCCATTGAAAGTGCCTTAAACTACTTTCAAGCATTCACAAAAAACTCACATGCGTTTCTCTGAAAGAGAAGCAGTCTGTTCCAACACTTCAATTCACTGTGTGAAGTGAATGGAGTGTTGCTTCACTTTCTAAATGCTGTCCTTTTGTGAAAATCCCTTTCCTTTGAATGTGCCTTAAGCTACTTACAAGCATTCAACATAAACTCACATGCATTTCTCTGAAAGAGAAGCAATCTGTTCCAACACTTCAATTCTCTTGCGAAGTGAATGGAGTATTGTTTCACTTTCTAAATGCTGTTCTTTCAGAGAAAATCACTTTCCTTTGAAAGTGCCTTAAGCTACTTGCAAGCATTAGGAAGAAACTCACATGCGTTTCTCTGAAAGAGAAGCAGTCTGTTCCAACACTTCAATTCTCTGTGCGAAGTGAATGGAGTGTTGCTACACTTTCTAAATGCTGTCCTTTCAGAGAAAATCACTTTCCTTTGAAAGTGCCTTAAGCAACTTGCCAGCATTCACAAGAAACACTAATGCGTTTATATGAAAGAGAAGCAGTCTGTTCCAACACTTCAATTCACTGCACGAAGGGAATGGAGTGTTGCTTTACTTTCTAAATGCTGTCCTTTCAGAGAAAATCACTTTCCTTTGAAAGTGCCTTAAGCTACTTACAAGCATTCACCAGAAACTCACATGCGTTTCTCTGCAAGAGAAGCAGTCTGTTACAACACTTCAATTCACTGTGCGAAGTGAATGGAGTGTTGCTTCACTTTCTAAATGCTGTCCTTTCAGAGAAAATCACTTTCCTTTGAAAGTGCCTTAAGCTACTTTCAAGCATTATGAAGAAACTCACATGCGTTTCTCTGAAAGAGAAGCAGTCTGTTCCAACACTTCAATTCACTGTGCGAAGTGAATGGAGTGTTGCTTCACTTTCTAAATGCTGTCCTTTCAGAGAAAATCACTTTCCTTTGAAAGTGCCTTAAGCTACTTGCAAGCATTAGGAAGAAACTCACATGCGTTTCTCTGAAAGAAAAGCAGTCTGTTCCAACACTTCAATTCACTGTGCGAAGTTAATGGAGTGTTGCCTCACTTTCTAAATGCTGTCCTTTCAGAGAAAATCACTTTCCATTGAAAGTGCCTTAAACTACTTTCAAGCATTCACAAAAAACTCACATGCGTTTCTCTGAAAGAGAAGCAGTCTGTTCCAACACTTCAATTCACTGTGCATAGTGAATGGAGTGTTGCTTCACTTTATAAATGCTGTCCTTTCATAGAAAATCACTTTCCTTTGAAAGAGCCTTGAGCTACTTACAAGCATTCAACAGAAACTCACATGCATTTCTGTGAAAGAGAAGCAGTCTGTTCCAACACTTCAATTCACTGTGTGAAGTGAATGGAGTGTTGCTTCACTTTCTAAATGCTGTCCTTTCAGAGAAAATCCCTTTCCTTTGAATGTGCCTTAAGCTACTTACAAGCATTCAACAGAAACTCACATGCATTTCTCTGAAAGAGAAGCAATCTGTTCCAACACTTCAATTCTCTTGCGAAGTGAATGGAGTATTGTTTCACGCTCTAAATGCTGTTCTTTCAGAGAAAATCACTTTCCTTTGAAAGTGCCTTAAGCTACTTGCAAGCATTAGGAAGAAACTCACATGCGTTTCTCTGAAAGAGAAGCAGTCTGTTCCAACACTTCAATTCACTGTGCGAAGTGAATGGAGTGTTGCTTCACTTTCTAAATGCTGTCCTTTCAGAGAAAATCACTTTCCTTTGAAAGTGCCTTAAGCAACTTGCAAGCATTCACAAGAAACACTAATGCGTTTCTCTGAAAGAGAAGCAGTCTGTTCCAACACTTCAATTCACTGTGCGAAGTGAATGGAGTGTTGCTTCACTTTCTAAATGCTGTCCTTTCAGAGAAAATCACTTTCCTTTGAAAGTGCCTTAAGCTACTTACAAGCATTCACCAGAAACTCAATGCATTTCTCTGAAAGAGAAGCAGTCTGTTCCAACACTTCAATTCACTGTGCGAAGTGAATGGAGTGTTGCTTCACTTTCTAATTGCTGTCCTTTCAGAGAAAATCACTTTCCTTTGAAAGTGCCTTAAGCTACTTTCAAGCATTCACAGGAAACACACATGCGTTTCTCTGAAAGAGAAGCAGTCTGTTCCAACACTTCAATTCACTGTGCGAAGTGAATGGAGTGTTGCTTCACTTTCTAAATGCTGTCCTTTCAGAGAAAATCACTTTCCTTTGAAATTGCCTTAAGCTACTTTCAAGCATTAGGAAGAAACACACATGCGTTTCTCTGAAAGAGAAGCAGTCTGTTCCAACACTTCAATTCACTGTGCGAAGTGAATGGAGTGTTGCTTCACTTTCTAAATGCTGTCCTTTCAGAGAAAATCACTTTCCTTTGAAAGTGCCTTAACCTACTTGCAAGCATTAGGAAGAAACTCACATGCGTTTCTCTGAAAGAAAAGCAGTCTGTTCCAACACTTCAATTCACTGTGCGAAGTGAATGGAGTGTTGCCTCACTTTCTAAATGCTGTCCTTTCAGAGAAAATCACTTTCCATTGAAAGTGCCTTAAACTACTTTCAAGCATTCACAAAAAACTCACATGCGTTTCTCTGAAAGAGAAGCAGTCTGTTCCAACACTTCAATTCACTGTGTGAAGTGAATGGAGTGTTGCTTCACTTTCTAAATGCTGTCCTTTCAGAGAAAATCACTTTCCTTTGAAAGTGCCTTAAGCTACTTACAAGCATTTAACAGAAACTCACATGCGTTTCTCTGAAACAGAAGCAGTCTGTTCCAACAATTCAATTCACTGTACGAAGGGAATGGAGTGTTGCTTCACTTTTTAAATGCTGTCCTTTTAGAGAAAATCCCTTTCCTTTTAAAGTGACTTAAGCTACTTACAAGCATTCAACAGAAACTCACATGCATTTCTCTGAAAGAGAAGCAGTCTGTTCCAACACTTCAATTCACTGTGCGAAGTGAATGGAGTGTTGCTTCACTTTCTAAATTCTGTCCATTCAGAGAAAATCACTTTCTTTTGAAAGTGCCTTAAACAACTTTCAAGCATTCACAAAAAACTCACATGCGTTTCTCTGAAAGAGAAGCAGTCTGTTCCAACACTTCAATTCACTGTGCATAGTGAATGGAGTGTTGCTTCACTTTCTAAATGCTGTCCTTTCAGAGAAAATCAGTTTCCTTTGAAAGTGCCTTAAGCAAATTGCAAGCATTCACAAGAAACACTAATGCGTTTATATGAAAGAGAAGCACTCTGTTCCAACACTTCAATTCACTGCATGAAGGGAATGGAGTGTTGCTTCACTTTCTAAATGCTGTCCTTTCAGAGAAAATCACTTTCCTTTGAAAGTGCCTTAAGCTACTTGCAAGCATTAGGAAGAAACTCACATGCGTTTCTCTGAAAGAGAAGCAGTCTGTTCCAACACTTCAATTCACTGTGCGAAGTGAATGGAGTGTTGCTTCACTTTCTAAATGCTGTCTTTTCAGAGAAAATCACTTTCCTTTGAAAGTGCCTTAAGCTACTTACAAGCATTCAACAGAAACTCACATGCATTTCTCTAAAAGAGAAGCAGTCTGTTCCAACACTTCAATTCACTGTGTGAAGTGAATGGAGTGTTGCCTCACTTTCTAAATGCTGTCCTTTCAGAGAAAATCACTTTCCTTTGAAAGTGCCTTAAGCTACTTGCAAGCATTAGGAAGAAACTCACATGCGTTTCTCTGAAAGAGAAGCAGTCTGTTCCAACACTTCAATTCACTGTGCGAAGTGAATGGAGTGTTGCTTCACTTTCTAAATGCTGTCCTTTCAGAAAAAATCACTTTCCATTGAAAGTGCCTTAAACTACTTTCAAGCATTCACAAAAAACTCACAAGCGTTTCTCTGAAAGAGAAGCAGTCTGTTTCAACACTTCAATTCACTGTGTGAAGTGAATGGAGTGTTGAATCCCTTTCTAAATGCTGTCCTTTCAGAGAAAATCCCTTTCCTTTGAATGTGCCTTAAGCTACTTACAAGCATTCAACAGAAACTCACATGCATTTCTCTGAAAGAGAAGAAATCTGTTCCAACACTTCAATTCTCTGTGCGAAGTGAATGGAGTGTTGCTTCACTTTCTAAATGCTGTCCTTTCAGAGAAAATCCCTTTCCTTTGAATGTGCCTTAAGCTACTTACAAGCATTCAACAGAACCTCACATGCATTTCTCTGAAAGAGAAGCAATCTGTTCCAACACTTCAATTCTCTGTGCGAAGTGATGGAAGTGTTGCTTCACTTTCTAAATGCTGTCCTTTCAGAGAAAACCACTTTCCTTTGAAAGTGCCTTAAGCTACTTGCAAGCATTCACAAGAAACACTAATGCGTTTCTATGAAAGAGAAGCAGTCTGTTCCAACACTTCAATTCATTGCACGAAGGGAATGGAGTGTTGCTTTACTTTTAAACGCTGTCCTTTCAGAGAAAATCACTTTCCTTTGAAAGTGCCTTAAGCTACTTACAAGCATTCAACAGAAACTCACATGCGTTTCTCTGAAACAGAAGCAGTCTGTTCCAACACTTCAATTCACTGTGCGAAGTGAATGGAGTGTTGCTTCACTTTCTAAATTCTGTCCTTTCAGAGAAAATCACTTTCCTTTGAAAGTGCCTTAAGCTACTTACAAGCATTCAACAGAAACTCACATGCGTTTCTCTGAAACAGAAGCAGTCTGTTCCAACACTTCAATTCACTGTGTGAAGTGAATGGAGTGTTGCCTCACTTTCTAAATGCTGTCCTTTCAGAGAAAATCACGTTCCTTTGAAATTGCCTTAAGCTACTTACAAGCATTCAACAGAAACTCACATGCGTTTCTCTGAAAGAGAAGCAGTCTGTTCCAACATTTCAATTCACTGTTCGAAGTGAATGGAGTGTTGCTTCACTTTCTAAATGCTGTTCTTTCAGAGAAAATCACTTTCCTTTGAAAGTGCCTTAAGCTACTTGCAAGCATTAGGAAGAAACTCACATGCGTTTCTCTGAAAGAGAAGCAGTCTGTTCCAACACTTCAATTCACTGTGCGAAGTGAATGGAGTGTTGCCTCACTATCTAAATGCTGTCCTTTCAGAAAAAATCACTTTCCATTGAAAGTGCCTTAAACTACTTTCAAGCATTCACAAAAAACTCACAAGCGTTTCTCTGAAAGAGAAGCAGTCTGTTTCAACACTTCAATTCACTGTGTGAAGTGAATGGAGTGTTGCTTCACTTTCTAAAAGCTGTCCTTTCAGAGAAAATCCCTTTCCTTTGAATGTGCCTTAAGCTACTTACAAGCATTCAACAGAAACTCACATGCATTTCTCTGAAAGAGAAGAAATCTGTTCCAACACTTCAATTCTCTGTGCGAAGTGAATGGAGTGTTGCTTCACTTTCTAAATGCTGTCCTTTCACAGAAAATTCCTTTCCTTTGAATGTGCCTTAAGCTACTTACAAGCATTCAACAGAACCTCACATGCATTTCTCTGAAAGAGAAGCAATCTGTTCCAACACTTCAATTCTCTGTGCGAAGTGAATGGAGTGTTGCTTCACTTTCTAAATGCTGTCCTTTCAGAGAAAACCACTTTCCTTTGAAAGTGCCTTAAGCTACTTGCAAGCATTCACAAGAAACACTAATGCGTTTCTATGAAAGAGAAGCAGTCTGTTCCAACACTTCAATTCATTGCACGAAGGGAATGGAGTGTTGCTTTACTTTCTAAATGCTGTCCTTTCAGAGAAAATCACTTTCCTTTGAAAGAGCCTTAAGCTACTTACAAGCATTCAACAGAAACTCACATGCATTTCTCTGAAAGAGAAGCAGTCTCTTCCAAAACTTCAATTCTCTCTGCAAATTGAATGGAGTGTTGCTTCACCTTCTCAATGCTGTTCTTTCAGAGAAAATCACTTTCCTTTGAAAGTGCCTTAAGCTACTTACAAGCATTCACCAGAAATTCACATGCATTTCTCTGAAATAGAAGCTGTCTGTTCCAACACTTCAATTCACTGTGCGAAGTGAATGGAGTGTTGCTTCACTTTCTAAATGCTGTCCTTTCAGAGAAAATCACTTTCCTTTGAAAGTGCCTTAAGCTACTTGCAAGCATTAGGAAGAAACTCACATGCGTTTCTCTGAAAGAGAAGCAGTCTGTTCCAACACTTCAATTCACTGTGCGAAGTGAATGGAGTGTTGCTTCACTTTCTAAATGCTGTCTTTTCAGAGAAAGTCACTTTCCTTTGAAAGTGCCTTAAGCTACTTACAAGCATTCAACAGAAACTCACATGTGTTTCTCTGAAAGAGAAGCAGTCTGTTCCAACACTTCAATTCACTGTGTGAAGTGAATGGAGTGTTGCCTCACTTTCTAAATGCTGTCCTTTCAGAGAAAATCACTTTCCTTTGAAAGTGCCTTAAGCAACTTGCCAGCATTCACAAGAAACACTAATGCGTTTATATGAAAGAGAAGCAGTCTGTTCCAACACTTCAATTCACTGCACGAAGGGAATGGAGTGTTGCTTTACTTTCTAATGCTATCCTTTCAAAGAAAATCACTTTCCTTTGAAAGTGCCTTAAGCTACTTACAAGCATTCACCAGAAACTCACATGCGTTTCTCTGTAAGAGAAGCAGTCTGTTACAACACTTCAATTCACTGTGCGAAGTGAATGGAGTGTTGCTTCACTTTCTAAATGCTGTCCTTTCAGAGAAAATCACTTTCCTTTGAAAGTGCCTTAAGCTACTTTCAAGCATTAGGAAGAAACTCACATGCGTTTCTCTGAAAGAGAAGCAGTCTGTTCCAACACTTCAATTCACTGTGCGAAGTGAATGGAGTGTTGCTTCACTTTCTAAATGCTGTCCTTTCAGAGAAAATCACTTTCCTTTGAAAGTGCCTTAAGCTACTTGCAAGCATTAGGAAGAAACTCACATGCGTTTCTCTGAAAGAAAAGCAGTCTGTTCCAACACTTCAATTCACTGTGCGAAGTTAATGGAGTGTTGCCTCACTTTCTAAATGCTGTCCTTTCAGAGAAAATCACTTTCCATTGAAAGTGCCTTAAACTAATTTCTAGCATTCACAAAAAACTCACATGCGTTTCTCTGAAAGAGAAGCAGTCTGTTCCAACACTTCAATTCACTGTGTGAAGTGAATGGAGTGTTGCTTCACTTTCTAAATGCTGTCCTTTCAGAGAAAATCACTTTCCTTTGAAAGTGCCTTAAGCTACTTGCAAGCATTCACAAGAAACACTAATGCGTTTCTATGAAAGAGAAGCAGTCTGTTCCAACACTTCAATTCATTGCACGAATGGAATGGAGTGTTGCTTTACTTTCTAAATGCTGTCCTTTCAGAGAAAATCACTTTCCTTTGAAAGTGCCTTAAGCTACTTACAAGCATTCAACAGAAACTCACATGCGTTTCTCTGAAACAGAAGCAGTCTGTTCCAACACTTCAATTCACTGCTCGAAGGGAGTGGAGTGTTGCTTTACTTTCTAAATGCTGTCCTTTCAGAGAAAATCACTTTCCTTTGAAAGTGCCTTAAGCTACTTACAAGCATTCAACAGAAACTCACGTGCATTTTTCTGAAAGAGAAGCAGTCTGTTCCAACACTTCAATTCACTGTGCGATGTGAATGTTTTGTTGCTTCACTTTCTAAATTCTGTCCTTTCAGAGAAAATCACTTTCTTTTGAAAGTGCCGTAAACTACTTTCAAGCATTCACAAAAAACTCACATGCGTTTCTCTGAAAGAGAAGCAGTCTGTTCCAACACTTCAATTCACTGTGCATAGTGAATGGAGTGTTGCTTCACTTTCTAAATGCTGTCCTTTCATAGAAAATCACTTTCCTTTGAACGAGCCTTGAGTTACTTACAAGCATTCAACAGAAACTCACATGCATTTCTCTGAAAGAGAAGCAGTCTGTTCCAACACTTCAATTCACTGTGTGAAGTGAATGGAGTGTTGCTTCACTTTCTAAATGCTGTCCTTTCAGAGAAAATCCCTTTCCTTTGAATGTGCCTTAAGCTACTTACAAGCATTCAACAGAAACTCACATGCATTTCTCTGAAAGAGAAGCAATCTGTTCCAACACTTCAATTCTCTTGCAAAGTGAATGGAGTATTGTTTCACTTTCTAAAAGCTGTTCTTTCAGAGAAAATCACTTTCCTTTGAAAGTGCCTTAAGCTACTTGCAAGCATTAGGAAGAAACTCACATGCGTTTCTCTGAAAGAGAAGCAGTCTGTTCCAACACTTCAATTCACTGTGCGAAGTGAATGGAGTGTTGCTTCACTTTCTAAATGCTGTCCTTTCAGAGAAAATCACTTTCCTTTGAAAGTGCCTTAAGCAACTTGCAAGCATTCACAAGAAACACTTATGCGTTTATATGAAAGAGAAGCAGTCTGTTCCAACACTTCAATTCACTGCACGAAGGGAATGGAGTGTTGCTTCACTTTCTAAATTCTGTCCTTTCAGAGAAAATCACTTTCCTTTGAATGTGCCTTAAGCTACTTACAAGCATTCAACAGAAACTCACATGCATTTCTCTGAAAGAGAAGAAATCTGTTCCAACACTTCAATTCTCTGTGCGAAGTGAATGGAGTGTTGCTTCACTTTCTAAATGCTGTCCTTTCAGAGAAAATCCCTTTCCTTTGAATGTGCCTTAAGCTACTAACAAGCATTCAACAGAACCTCACATGCATTTCTCTGAAAGAGAAGCAATCTGTTCCAACACTTCAATTCTCTGTGCGAAGTGAATGGAGTGTTGCTTCACTTTCTAAATGCTGTCCTTTCAGAGAAAACCACTTTCCTTTGAAAGTGCCTTAAGCTACTTGCAAGCATTCACAAGAAACACTAATGCGTTTCTATGAAAGAGAAGCAGTCTGTTCCAACACTTCAATTCATTGCACGAAGGGAATGGAGTGTTGCTTTACTTTCTAAATGCTGTCCTTTCAGAGAAAATCACTTTCCTTTGAAAGTGCCTTAAGCTACTTACAAGCATTCAACAGAAACTCACATGCGTTTCTCTGAAACAGAAGCAGTCTGTTCCAACACTTCAATTCACTGCACGAAGGGAATGGAGTGTTGTTTCACTTTCTAAATGCTGTCCCTTCAGAGAAAATCACTTTCCTTTGAAAGTGCCTTAAGCTACTTACAAGCATTCAACAGAAACTCACGTGCATTTCTCTGAAAGAGAAGCAGTCTGTTCCAACACTTCAATTCACTGTGCGAAGTGAATGGAGTGTTGCTTCACTTTCTAAATTCTGTCCTTTCAGAGAAAATCACTTTCTTTTGAAAGTGCCGTAAACAACTTTCAAGCTTTCACAAAAAACTCACATGCGTTTCTCTGAAAGAGAAGCAGTCTGTTCCAACACTTCAATTCACTGTGCATAGTGAATGGAGTGTTGCTTCACTTTATAAATGCTGTCCTTTCATAGAAAATCACTTTCCTTTGAAAGAGCCTTGAGCTACTTACAAGCATTCAACAGAAACTCACATGCATTTCTCTGAAAGAGAAGCAGTCTGTTCCAACACTTCAATTCACTGTGTGAAGTGAATGGAGTGTTGCTTCACTTTCTAAATGCTGTCCTTTCAGAGAAAATCCCTTTCCTTTGAATGTGCCTTAAGCTACTTACAAGCATTCAACAGAAACTCACATGCATTTCTCTGAAAGAGAAGCAATCTGTTCCAACACTTCAATTCCCTTGCGAAGTGAATGGAGTATTGTTTCACTTTCTAAATGCTGTCCTTTCAGAGAAAATCACTTTCCTTTGAAAGTGCCTTAAGCTATTTGCAAGCATTCACCAGAAACTCACATGCGTTTCTCTGAAAGAGAAGCAGTCTGTTCCAACACTTCAATTCACTGTGCGAAGTGAATGGAGTGTTGCTTCACTTTCTAAATGCTGTCCTTTCAGAGAAAATCACTTTCCTTTGAAAGTGCCTTAAGCTACTTGCAAGCATTAGGAAGAAACTCACATGCGTTTCTCTGAAAGAGAAGCAGTCTGTTCCAACACTTCAATTCACTGTGCGAAGTGAATGGAGTGTTGCTTCACTTTCTAAATGCTGTCCTTTCAGAGAAAATCACTTTCCTTTGAAAGTGCCTTAAGCTACTTTCAAGCATTAGGAAGAAACACACATGCGTTTCTCTGAAAGAGAAGCAGTCTGTTCCAACACTTCAATTCACTGTGCGAAGTGAATGGAGTGTTGCTTCACTTTCTAAATGCTGTCCTTTCAGCGAAAATCACTTTCCTTTGAAAGTGCCTTAACCTACTTGCAAGCATTAGGAAGAAACTCACATGCGTTTCTCTGAAAGAGAAGCAGTCTGTTCCAACACTTCAATTCACTGTGTGAAGTGAATGCAGTGTTGCCTCACTTTCTAAATGCTGTCCTTTCAGAGAAAATCACGTTCCTTTGAAATTGCCTTAAGCTACTTGCAAGCATTCACCAGAAACTCACATGCGTTTCTCTGAAAGAGAAGCAGTGTGTTCCAACATTTCAATTCACTGTTCGAAGTGAATGGAGTGTTGCTTCACTTTCTAAATGCTGTTCTTTCAGAGAAAATCACTTTCCTTTGAAAGTGCCTTAAGCTACTTGCAAGCATTAGGAAGAAACTCACATGCGTTTCTCTGAAAGAGAAGCAGTCTGTTCCAACACTTCAATTCACTGTGCGAAGTGAATGGAGTGTTGCTTCACTTTCTAAATGCTGTCCTTTCAGAAAAAATCACTTTCCATTGAAAGTGCCTTAAACAACTTTCAAGCATTCACAAAAAACTCACAAGCGTTTCTCTGAAAGAGAAGCAGTCTGTTTCAACACTTCAATTCACTGTGTGAAGTGAATGGAGTGTTGAATCCCTTTCTAAATGCTGTCCTTTCAGAGAAAATCCCTTTCCTTTGAATGTGCCTTAAGCTACTTACAAGCATTCAACAGAAACTCACATGCATTTCTCTGAAAGAGAAGAAATCTGTTCCAACATTTCAATTCTCTGTGCGAAGTGAATGGAGTGTTGCTTCACTTTCTAAATGCTGTCCTTTCAGAGAAAATCCCTCTCCTTTGAATGTGCCTTAAGCTACTTACAAGCATTCAACAGAACCTCACATGCATTTCTCTGAAAGAGAAGCAATCTGTTCCAACACTTCAATTCTCTGTGCGAAGTGAATGGAGTGTTGCTTCACTTTCTAAATGCTGTCCTTTCAGAGAAAACCACTTTCCTTTGAAAGTGCCTTAAGCTACTTGCAAGCATTCACAAGAAACACTAATGCGTTTCTATGAAAGAGAAGCAGTCTGTTCCAACACTTCAATTCATTGCACGAAGGGAATGGAGTGTTGCTTTACTTTCTAAATGCTGTCCTTTCAGAGTAAATCACTTTCCTTTGAAAGTGCCTTAAGCTACTTACAAGCATTCAACAGAAACTCACATGCGTTTCTCTGAAACAGAAGCAGTCTGTTCCAACACTTCAATTCACTGTGCGAAGTGAATGGAGTGTTGCTTCACTTTCTAAATTCTGTCCTTTCAGAGAAAATCACTTTCTTTTGAAAGTGCCGTAAACTACTTTCAAGCATTCACAAAAAACTCACATGCGTTTCTCTGAAAGAGAAGCAGTCTATTCCAACACTTCAATTCACTGTGCATAGTGAATGGAGTGTTGCTTCACTTTCTAAATGCTGTCCTTTCAGAGAAAATCACTTTCCTTTGAAAGTGCCTTAAGCAAATTGCAAGCATTCACAAGAAACACTAATGCGTTTATATGAAAGAGAAGCACTCTGATCCAACACTTCAATTCACTGCATGAAGGGAATGGAGTGTTGCTTCACTTTCTAAATGCTGTCCTTTCAGAGAAAATCACTTTCCTTTGAAAGTGCCTTAAGCTACTTGCAAGCATTAGGAAGAAACTCACATGCGTTTCTCTGAAAGAGAAGCAGTCTGTTCCAACACTTCAATTCACTGTGCGAAGTGAATGGAGTGTTGCTTCACTTTCTAAATGCTGTCTTTTCATAGAAAATCACTTTCCTTTGAAAGTGCCTTAAGCTACTTACAAGCATTCAACAGAAACTAACATGCATTTCTCTGAAACAGAAGCAGTCTGTTCCAACACTTCAATTCTCTGTGCGAAGTGAATGGAGTGTTGCTTCACTTTCTAAATGCTGTCCTTTCAGAGAAAACCACTTTCCTTTGAAAGTGCCTTAAGCTACTTGCAAGCATTCACAAGAAACACTAATGCGTTTCTGTGAAAGAGAAGCAGTCTGTTCCAACACTTCAATTCATTGCACGAAGGGAATGGAGTGTTGCTTTACTTTCTAAATGCTGTCCTTTCAGAGAAAATCACTTTCCTTTGAAAGTGCCTTAAGCTACTTACAAGCATTCAACAGAAACTCACATGCGTTTCTCTGAAACAGAAGCAGTCTGTTCCAACACTTCAATTCACTGTGCGAAGTGAATGGAGTGTTGCTTCACTTTCTAAATTCTGTCCTTTCAGAGAAAATCACTTTCTTTTGAAAGTGCCGTAAACTACTTTCAAGCATTCACAAAAAACTCACATGCGTTTCTCTGAAAGAGAAGCAGTCTATTCCAATACTTCAATTCACTGTGCATAGTGAATGGAGTGTTGCTTCACTTTCTAAATGCTGTCCTTTCAGAGAAAATCACTTTCCTTTGAAAGTGCCTTAAGCTACTTGCAAGCATTCACAAGAAACACTAATGCGTTTCTGTGAAAGAGAAGCAGTCTGTTCCAACACTTCAATTCATTGCACGAAGGGAATGGAGTGTTGCTTTACTTTCTAAATGCTGTCCTTTCAGAGAAAATCACTTTCCTTTGAAAGTGCCTTAAGCTACTTACAAGCATTCAACAGAAACTCACATGCGTTTCTCTGAAAGAGAAGCAGTCTGTTCCAACACTTCAATTCACTGCACGAAGGGAATGGAGTGTTGCTTCACTTTCTAAATGCTGTCCTTTCAGAGAAAATCACTTTCCTTTGAAAGTGCCTTAAGCTACTTACAAGCATTCAACAGAAACTCACGTGCATTTCTCTGAAAGAGAAGCAGTCTGTTCCAACACTTCAATTCACTGTGCGAAGTGAATGGAGTGTTGCTTCACTTTCTAAATTCTGTCTTTTCAGAGAAAATCACTTTCTTTTGAAAGAGCCGTAAACTACTTTCAAGCATTCACAAAAAACTCACATGCGTTTCTCTGCAAGAGAAGCAGTCTGTTCCAACACTTCAATTCACTGTGCGAAGTGAATGGAGTGTTGCTTCACTTTCTAAATGCTGTCCTTTCAGAGAAAATCACTTTCCTTTGAAAGAGCCTTAAGCTACTTACAAGCATTCAACAGAAACTCACATACATTTCTCTGAAAGAGAAGCAGTCTCTTCCAAAACTTCAATTCTCCCTGCAAATTGAATGGAGTGTTGCTTCACCTTCTCAATGCTGTTCTTTCAGAGAAAATCACTTTCCTTTGAAAGTGCCTTAAGCTACTTACAAGCATTCACCAGAAATTCACATGCATTTCTCTGAAATAGAAGCTGTCTGTTCCAACATTTCAATTCACTGTGCGAAGTGAATGGAGTGTTGCTTCACTTTCTAAATGCTGTCCTTTCAGAGAAAATCACTTTCCTTTGAAAGTGCCTTAACCTACTTGCAAGCATTAGGAAGAAACTCACATGCGTTTCTCTGAAAGAGAAGCTGTCTGTTCCAACACTTCAATTCACTGTGCGAAGTGAATGGAGTGTTGCTTCACTTTCTAAATGCTGTCTTTTCAGAGAAAATCACTTTCCTTTGAAAGTGCCTTAAGCTACTTACAAGCATTCAACAGAAATTCACATGTGTTTCTCTGAAAGAGACGCAGTCTGTTCCAACACTTCAATTCACTGTGTGAAGTGAATGGAGTGTTGCCTCACTTTCTAAATGCTGTCCTTTCAGAGAAAATCTCTTTCCTTTGAAAGTGCCTTAAGCTACTTACAAGCATTTAACAGAAACTCACATGCGTTTCTCTGAAAGAGAAGCAGTCTGTTCCAACACTTCAATTCACTGTTCGAAGTGAATGGAGTGTTGCTTCACTTTCTAAATGCTGTCCTTTCAGAGAAAATCACTTTCCTTTGAAAGTGCCTTAAGCTACTTGCAAGCATTAGGAAGAAACTCACATGCGTTTCTCTGAAAGAGAAGCAGTCTGTTCCAACACTTCTATTCACTGTGCGAAGTGAATGGAGTGTTGCCTCACTTTCTAAATGCTGTCCTTTCGGAGAAAATCACGTTCCATTGAAAGTGCCTTAAACTACTTTCAAGCATTCACAAAAAACTCACAAGCGTTTCTCTGAAAGAGAAGCAGTCTGTTCCAACACTTCAATTCACTGTGCGAAGTGAATGGAGTGTTGCTTCACTTTCTAAATGCTGTTCTTTCATTGAAAATCACTTTCCTTTGAAAGTGCCTTAAGCTACTTGCAAGCATTAGGAAGAAACTCACATGCGTTTCTCTGAAAGAGAAGCAGTCTGTTCCAACACTTCAATTCACTGTGCGAAGTGAATGGAGTGTTGCTTCACTTTCTAAATGCTGTCCTTTCAGAGAAAATCACTTTCCTTTGAAAGTGCCTTAAGCTACTTGCAAGCATTAGGAAGAAAATCACATGCGTTTCTCTGAAAGAGAAGCAGTCTGTTCCAACACTTCAATTCACTGTGCGAAGTGAATGGAGTGTTGCCTCACTTTCTAAATGCTGTCCTTTCAGAGAAAATCACTTTCCATTGAAAGTGCCTTAAACTACTTTCAAGCATTCACAAAAAACTCACAAGCGTTTCTCTGAAAGAGAAGCAGTCTGTTCCAACACTTCAATTCACTGTGCGAAGTGAATGGAGTGTTGCTTCACTTTCTAAATGCTGTCCTTTCAGAGAAAATCCCTTTCCTTTGAATGTGCCTTAAGCTACTTACAAGCATTCAACAGAAACTCACATGCATTTCTCTGAAAGAGAAGCAATCTGTTTCAACATATCAATTCACTGTGCGAAGTGAATGGAGTGTTGCTTCACTTTCTAAATGCTGTTCTTTCAGAGAAAATCCCTTTCCTTTGAATGTGCCTTAAGCTACTTGCAAGCATTAGGAAGAAACTCACATGCGTTTCTCTGAAAGAGAAGCAGTCTGTTCCAACACTTCAATTCACTGTGCGAAGTGAATGGAGTGTTGGTTCACTTTCTAAATGCTGTCCTTTCAGAGAAAATCCCTTTCCTTTGAATGTGCCTTAAGCTACTTACAAGCATTCAACAGAAACTCACATGCATTTCTCTGAAACAGAAGCAGTCTGTTCCAACACTTCAATTCACTGTGCGAAGTGAATGGAGTGTTGCTTCACTTTCTAAATTCTGTCCTTTCAGAGAAAATCACTTTCTTTTGAAAGTGCCGTAAACTACTTTCAAGCATTCACAAAAAACTCACATGCGTTTCTCTGAAAGAGAAGCAGTCTGTTCCAACACTTCAATTCACTGTGCATAGTGAATGGAGTGTTGCTTCACTTTCTAAATGCTGTCCTTTCAGAGAAAATCACTATCCTTTGAAAGTGCCTTAAGCTACATGCAAGCATTAGGAAGAAACTCACATGCGTTTCTCTGAAAGAGAAGCAGTCTGTTCCAACATTTCAATTCACTGTGCGAAGTGAATGGAGTGTTGCTTCACTTTCTAAATGCTGTCTTTTCAGAGAAAATCACTTTCCTTTGAAAGTGCCTTAAGCTACTTACAAGCATTCAACAGAAACTCACATGCATTTCTCTGAAAGAGAAGCAGTCTGTTCCAACACTTCAATTCACTGTGTGAAGTGAATGGAGTGTTGCCTCACTTTCTAAATGCTGTCCTTTCAGAGAAAATCACGTTCCTTTGAAATTGCCTTAAGCTACTTGCAAGCATTCACCAGAAACTCACATGCGTTTCTCTGAAAGAGAAGCAGTGTGTTCCAACATTTCAATTCACTGTTCGAAGTGAATGGAGTGTTGCTTCACTTTCTAAATGCTGTTCTTTCAGAGAAAATCACTTTCCTTTGAAAGTGCCTTAAGCTACTTGCAAGCATTAGGAAGAAACTCACATGCGTTTCTCTGAAAGAGAAGCAGTCTGTTCCAACACTTCAATTCACTGTGCGAAGTGAATGGAGTGTTGCTTCACTTTCTAAATGCTGTCCTTTCAGAAAAAATCACTTTCCATTGAAAGTGCCTTAAACAACTTTCAAGCATTCACAAAAAACTCACAAGCGTTTCTCTGAAAGAGAAGCAGTCTGTTTCAACACTTCAATTCACTGTGTGAAGTGAATGGAGTGTTGAATCCCTTTCTAAATGCTGTCCTTTCAGAGAAAATCCCTTTCCTTTGAATGTGCCTTAAGCTACTTACAAGCATTCAACAGAAACTCACATGCATTTCTCTGAAAGAGAAGAAATCTGTTCCAACACTTCAATTCTCTGTGCGAAGTGAATGGAGTGTTGCTTCACTTTCTAAATGCTGTCCTTTCAGAGAAAATCCCTTTCCTTTGAATGTGCCTTAAGCTACTTACAAGCATTCAACAGAACCTCACATGCATTTCTCTGAAAGAGAAGCAATCTGTTCCAACACTTCAATTCTCTGTGCGAAGTGAATGGAGTGTTGCTTCACTTTCTAAATGCTGTCCTTTCAGAGAAAACCACTTTCCTTTGAAAGTGCCTTAAGCTACTTGCAAGCATTCACAAGAAACACTAATGCGTTTCTATGAAAGAGAAGCAGTCTGTTCCAACACTTCAATTCATTGCACGAAGGGAATGGAGTGTTGCTTTACTTTCTAAATGCTGTCCTTTCAGAGAAAATCACTTTACTTTGAAAGTGCCTTAAGCTACTTACAAGCATTCAACAGAAACTCACATACGTTTCTCTGAAACAGAAGCAGTCTGTTCCAACACTTCAATTCACTGTGCGAAGTGAATGGAGTGTTGCTTCACTTTCTAAATTCTGTCCTTTCAGAGAAAATCACTTTCTTTTGAAAGTGCCGTAAACTACTTTCAAGCATTCACAAAAAACTCACATGCATTTCTCTGAAAGAGAAGCAGTCTGTTCCAACACTTCAATTCACTGTGCATAGTGAATGGAGTGTTGCTTCACTTTCTAAATGCTGTCCTTTCAGAGAAAATCACTTTCCTTTGAAAGTGCCTTAAGCAAATTCCAAGCATTCACAAGAAACACTAATGCGTTTATATGAAAGAGAAGCACTCTGATCCAACACTTCAATTCACTGCATGAAGGGAATGGAGTGTTGCTTCACTTTCTAAATGCTGTCCTTTCAGAGAAAATCACTTTCCTTTGAAAGTGCCTTAAGCTACTTGCAAGCATTAGGAAGAAACTCACATGCGTTTCTCTGAAAGAGAAGCAGTCTGTTCCAACACTTCAATTCACTGTGCGAAGTGAATGGAGTGTTGCTTCACTTTCTAAATGCTGTCTTTTCAGAGAAATCACTTTCCTTTGAAAGTGCCTTAAGCTACTTACAAGCATTCAACAGAAACTAACATGCATTTCTCTGAAACAGAAGCAGTCTGTTCCAACACTTCAATTCACTGTGTGAAGTGAATGGAGTGTTGCCTCACTTTCTAAATGCTGTCCTTTCAGAGAAAATCACGTTCCGTTGAAATTGCCTTAAGCTACGTACAAGCATTCAACAGAAACTCACATGCGTTTCTCTGAAAGAGAAGCAGTCTGTTCCAACATTTCAATTCACTGTTCGAAGTAAATGGAGTGTTGCTTCACTTTCTAAATGCTGTCCTTTCAGAGAAAATCACTTTCCTTTGAAAGTTCCTTAAGCTACTTGCAAGCATTAGGAAGAAGCTCACATGCGTTTCTGAAAGAGAAGCAGTCTGTTCCAACACTTCAATTCACTGTGCGAAGTGAATGGAGTGTTGCCTCACTTTCTAAATGCTGTCCTTTCAGAAAAAATCACTTTCCATTGAAAGTGCCTTAAACTACTTTCAAGCATTCACAAAAAACTCACAAGCGTTTCTCTGAAAGAGAAGCAGTCTGTTTCAACACTTCAATTCACTGTGTGAAGTGAATGGAGTGTTGCTTCACTTTCTAAAAGCTGTCCTTTCAGAGAAAATCCCTTTCCTTTGAATGTGCCTTAAGCTACTTACAAGCATTCAACAGAAACTCACATGCATTTCTCTGAAAGAGAAGAAATCTGTTCCAACACTTCAATTCTCTGTGCGAAGTGAATGGAGTGTTGCTTCACTTTCTAAATGCTGTCCTTTCAGAGAATATCCCTTTCCTTTGAATGTGCCTTAAGCTACTTACAAGCATTCAAAAGAACCTCACTTGCATTTCTCTGAAAGAGAAGCAATCTGTTCCAACACTTCAATTCTCTGTGCGAAGTGAATGGAGTGTTGCTTCACTTTCTAAATGCTGTCCTTTCAGAGAAAACCACTTTCCTTTGAAAGTGCCTTAAGCTACTTGCAAGCATTCACAAGAAACACTAATGCGTTTCTATGAAAGAGAAGCAGTCTGTTCCAACACTTCAATTCATTGCACGAAGGGAATGGAGTGTTGCTTTACTTTCTAAATGCTGTCCTTTTAGAGAAAATCACTTTCCTTTGAAAGTGCCTTAAGCTACTTACAAGCATTCAACAGAAACTCACATGCGTTTCTCTGAAACAGAAGCAGTCTGTTCCAACACTTCAATTCACTGCACGAAGGGAATGGAGTGTTGCTTCACTTTCTAAATTCTGTCCTTTCAGAGAAAATCACTTTCTTTTGAAAGAGCCGTAAACTACTTTCAAGCATTCACAAAAAACTCACATGCGTTTCTCTGCAAGAGAAGCAGTCTGTTCCAACACTTCAATTCACTGTGCAAAGTGAATGGAGTGTTGCTTCACTTTCTAAATGCTGTCCTTTCAGAGAAAATCACTTTCCTTTGAAAGAGCCTTAAGCTACTTACAAGCATTCAACAGAAACTCACATACATTTCTCTGAAAGAGAAGCAGTCTCTTCCAAAACTTCAATTCTCTCTGCAAATTGAATGGAGTGTTGCTTCACCTTCTCAATGCTGTTCTTTCAGAGAAATCACTTTCCTTTGAAAGTGCCTTAAGCTACTTACAAGCATTCACCAGAAATTCACATGCATTTCTCTGAAATAGAAGCTGTCTGTTCCAACACTTCAATTCACTGTGCGAAGTGAATGGAGTGTTGCTTCACTTTCTAAATGCTGTCCTTTCAGAGAAAATCACTTTCCTTTGAAAGTGCCTTAAGCTACTTGCAAGCATTAGGAAGAAACTCACATGCGTTTCTCTGAAAGAGAAGCAGTCTGTTCCAACACTTCAATTCACTGTGCGAAGTGAATGGAGTGTTGCTTCACTTTCTAAATGCTGTCTTTTCAGAGAAAATCGCTTTCCTTTGAAAGTGCCTTAAGCTACTTACAAGCATTCAACAGAAACTCACATGTGTTTCTCTGAAAGAGAAGCAGTCTGTTCCAACACTTCAATTCACTGTGTGAAGTGAATGGAGTGTTGCCTCACTTTCTAAATGCTGTCCTTTCAGAGAAAATCTCTTTCCTTTGAAAGTGCCTTAAGCTACTTACAAGCATTTAACAGAAACTCACATGCGTTTCTCTGAAAGAGAAGCAGTCTGTTCCAACACTTCAATTCACTGTTCGAAGTGAATGGAGTGTTGCTTCACTTTCTAAATGCTGTTCTTTCAGAGAAAACCACTTTCCTTTGAAAGTGCCTTAAGCTACTTGCAAGCATTAGGAAGAAACTCACATGCGTTTCTCTGAAAGAGAAGCAGTCTGTTCCAACACTTCAATTCACTGTGCGAAGTGAATGGAGTGTTGCTTCACTTTCTAAATGCTGTCCTTTCAGAGAAAGTCACTTTCCTTTGAAAGTGCCTTAAGCTACTTGCAAGCATTAGGAAGAAACTCACATGCCTTTCTCTGAAAGAGAAGCAGTCTGTTCCAACACTTCTATTCACTGTGCGAAGTGAATGGAGTGTTGCCTCACATTCTAAATGCTGTCCTTTCGGAGAAAATCACGTTCCATTGAAAGTGCCTTGAACTACTTTCAAGCATTCACAAAAAACTCACAAGCGTTTCTATGAAAGAGAAGCAGTCTGTTCCAACACTTCAATTCACTGTGCGAAGTGAATGGAGTGTTGCTTCACTTTCTAAATGCTGTCCTTTCAGAGAAAATCACTTTCCTTTGAAAGAGCCTTAAGCTACTTACAAGCATTCAACAGAAACTCACATACATTTCTCTGAAAGAGAAGCAGTCTCTTCCAAAACTTCAATTCTCTCTGCAAATTGAATGGAGTGTTGCTTCACCTTCTCAATGCTGTTCTTTCAGAGAAAATCACTTTCCTTTGAAAGTGCCTTAAGCTACTTACAAGCATTCACCAGAAATTCACATGCATTTCTCTGAAATAGAAGCTGTCTGTTCCAACACTTCAATTCACTGTGCGAAGTGAATGGAGTGTTGCTTCACTTTCTAAATGCTGTCCTTTCAGAGAAAATCACTTTCCTTTGAAAGTGCCTTAAGCTACTTGCAAGCATTAGGAAGAAACTCACATGCGTTTCTCTGAAAGAGAAGCAGTCTGTTCCAACACTTCAATTCACTGTGCGAAGTGAATGGAGTGTTGCTTCACTTTCTAAATGCTGTCTTTTCAGAGAAAATCGCTTTCCTTTGACAGTGCCTTAAGCTACTTACAAGCATTCAACAGAAACTCACATGTGTTTCTCTGAAAGAGAAGCAGTCTGTTCCAACACTTCAATTCACTGTGTGAAGTGAATGGAGTGTTGCCTCACTTTCTAAATGCTGTCCTTTCAGAGAAAATCTCTTTCCTTTGAAAGTGCCTTAAGCTACTTACAAGCATTTAACAGAAACTCACATGCGTTTCTCTGAAAGAGAAGCAGTCTGTTCCAACACTTCAATTCACTGTTCGAAGTGAATGGAGTGTTGCTTCACTTTCTAAATGCTGTTCTTTCAGAGAAAATCACTTTCCTTTGAAAGTGCCTTAAGCTACTTGCAAGCATTAGGAAGAAACTCACATGCGTTTCTCTGAAAGAGAAGCAGTCTGTTCCAACACTTCAATTCACTGTGCGAAGTGAATGGAGTGTTGCTTCACTTTCTAAATGCTGTCCTTTCAGAGAAAGTCACTTTCCTTTGAAAGTGCCTTAAGCTACTTGCAAGCATTAGGAAGAAACTCACATGCGTTTCTCTGAAAGAGAAGCAGTCTGTTCCAACACTTCTATTCACTGTGCGAAGTGAATGGAGTGTTGCCTCACTTTCTAAATGCTGTCCTTTCGGAGAAAATCACGTTCCATTGAAAGTGCCTTGAACTACTTTCAAGCATTCACAAAAAACTCACAAGCGTTTCTCTGAAAGAGAAGCAGTCTGTTCCAACACTTCAATTCACTGTGCGAAGTGAATGGAGTGTTGCTTCACTTTCTAAATGCTGTTCTTTCATTGAAAATCACTTTCCTTTGAAAGTGCCTTAAGCTACTTGCAAGCATTAGGAAGAAACTCACATGCGTTTCTCTGAAAGAGAAGCAGTCTGTTCCAACACTTCAATTCACTTTACGAAGTGAATGGAGTGTTGCTTCACTTTCTAAATGCTGTCCTTTCAGAGAAAATCACTTTCCTTTGAAAGTGCCTTAAGCTACTTGCAAGCATTAGGAAGAAAATCACATGCGTTTCTCTGAAAGAGAAGCAGTCTGTTCCAACACTTCAATTCACTGTGCGAAGTGAATGGAGTGTTGCCTCACTTTCTAAATGCTGTCTTTTCAGAGAAAATCACTTTCCATTGAAAGTGCCTTAAACTACTTTCAAGCATTCACAAAAAACTCACAAGCGTTTCTCTGAAAGAGAAGCAGTCTGTTCCAACACTTCAATTCACTGTGCGAAGTGAATGGAGTGTTGCTTCACTTTCTAAATGCTGTCCTTTCAGAGAAAATCCCTTTCCTTTGAATGTGCCTTAAGCTACTTACAAGCATTCAACAGAAACTCACATGCATTTCTCTGAAAGAGAAGCAATCTGTTCCAACATATCAATTCACTGTGCGAAGTGAATGGAGTGTTGCTTCATTTTCTAAATGCTGTTCTTTCAGAGAAAATCCCTTTCCTTTGAATGTGCCTTAAGCTACTTGCAAGCATTAGGAAGAAACTCACATGCGTTTCTCTGAAAGAGAAGCAGCTTGTTCCAACACTTCAATTCACTGTGCGAAGTGAATGGAGTGTTGCTTCACTTTCTAAATGCTGTCCTTTCAGAGAAAATCACTTTCCTTTGAAAGTGCCTTAAGCTACTTGCAAGCATTAGGAAGAAACTCACATGCGTTTCTCTGAAAGAGAAGCAGTCTGTTCCAACACTTCAATTCACTGTGTTAAGTGATTGGAGTGTTGCCTCACTTTCTAAATGCTGTCCTTTCAGAGAAAATCACTTTCCTTTGAAAGTGCCTTAAGCAACTTGCAAGCATTCACAAGAAACACTAATGCGTTTATATGAAAGAGAAGCACTCTGTTCCAACACTTCAATTCACTGCACGAAGGGAATGGAGTGTTGCTTCACTTTCTAAATGCTGTCCTTTCAGAGAAAATCACTTTCCTTTGAAAGTGCCTTAAGCTACTTACAAGCATTCACCAGAAACTCACATGCGTTTCTCTGAAATAGAAGCAGTCTGTTCAAACACTTCAATTCACTGTGCGAAGTGAATGGAGTGTTGCTTCACTTTCTAAATGCTGTCCTTTCAGAGAAAATCACTTTCCTTTGAAAGTGCCTTAAGCTACTTACAAGCATTCAACAGAAACTCACATGCGTTTCTCTGAAACAGAAGAAGTCTGTTCCAACACTTCAATTCACTGCACGAAGGGAATGGAGTGTTGCTTCACTTTCTAAATGCTGTCCTTTCAGAGAAAATCACTTTCCTTTGAAAGTGCCTTAAGCTACTTACAAGCTTTCAACAGAAACTCACGTGCATTTCCTTGAAAGAGAAGCAGTCTGTTCCAACACTTCAATTCACTGTGCGAAGTGAATGGAGTGTTGCTTCACTTTCTAAATTCTGTCCTTTCAGAGAAAATCACTTTCTTTTGAAAGAGCAGTAAACTACTTTCAAGCATTCACAAAAAACTCACATGCGTTTCTCTGCAAGAGAAGCAGTCTGTTCCAACACTTCAATTCACTGTGCAAAGTGAATGGAGTGTTGCTTCACTTTCTAAATGCTGTCCTTTCAGAGAAAATCACTTTCGTTTGAAAGAGCCTTAAGCTACTTACAAGCATTCAACAGAAACTCACATACATTTCTCTGAAAGAGAAGCAGTCTCTTCCAAAACTTCAATTATCTCTGCAAATTGAATGGAGTGTTGCTTCACCTTCTCAATGCTGTTCTTTCAGAGAAAATCACTTTCCTTTGAAAGTGCCTTAAGCTACTTACAAGCATTCACCAGAAATTCACATGCATTTCTCTGAAATAGAAGCTGTCTGTTCCAACACTTCAAATCACTGTGCGAAGTGAATGGAGTGTTGCTTCACTTTCTAAATGCTGTCCTTTCAGAGAAAATCACTTTCCTTTGAAAGTGCCTTAAGCTACTTGCAAGCATTAGGAAGAAACTCACATGCGTTTCTCTGAAAGAGAAGCAGTCTGTTCCAACACTTCAATTCACTGTGCGAAGTGAATGGAGTGTTGCTTCACTTTCTAAATGCTGTCTTTTCAGAGAAAATCGCTTTCCTTTGAAAGTGCCTTAAGCTACTTACAAGCATTCAACAGAAACTCACATGTGTTTCTCTGAAAGAGAAGCAGTCTGTTCCAACACTTCAATTCACTGTGTGAAGTGAATGGAGTGTTGCCTCACTTTCTAAATGCTGTCCTTTCAGAGAAAATCTCTTTCCTTTGAAAGTGCCTTAAGCTACTTACAAGCATTTAACAGAAACTCACATGCGTTTCTCTGAAAGAGAAGCAGTCTGTTCCAACACTTCAATTCACTGTTCGAAGTGAATGGAGTGTTGCTTCACTTTCTAAATGCTGTTCTTTCAGAGAAAATCACTTTCCTTTTAAAGTGACTTAAGCTACTTGCAAGCATTAGGAAGAAACTCACATGCGTTTCTCTGAAAGAGAAGCAGTCTGTTCCAACACTTCAATTCACTGTGCGAAGTGAATGGAGTGTTGCTTCACTTTCTAAATGCTGTCCTTTCAGAGAAAGTCACTTTCCTTTGAAAGTGCCTTAAGCTACTTGCAAGCATTAGGAAGAAACTCACATGCGTTTCTCTGAAAGAGAAGCAGTCTGTTCCAACACTTCTATTCACTGTGCGAAGTGAATGGAGTGTTGCCTCACTTTCTAAATGCTGTCCTTTCGGAGAAAATCACGTTCCATTGAAAGTGCCTTGAACTACTTTCAAGCATTCACAAAAAACTCACAAGCGTTTCTCTGAAAGAGAAGCAGTCTGTTCCAACACTTCAATTCACTGTGCGAAGTGAATGGAGTGTTGCTTCACTTTCTAAATGCTGTTCTTTCATTGAAAATCACTTTCCTTTGAAAGTGCCTTAAGCTACTTGCAAGATTAGGAAGAAACTCACATGCGTTTCTCTGAAAGAGAAGCAGTCTGTTCCAACACTTCAATTCACTTTACGAAGTGAATGGAGTGTTGCTTCACTTTCTAAATGCTGTCCTTTCAGAGAAAATCACTTTCCTTTGAAAGTGCCTTAAGCTACTTGCAAGCATTAGGAAGAAAATCACATGCGTTTCTCTGAAAGAGAAGCAGTCTGTTCCAACACTTCAATTCACTGTGCGAAGTGAATGGAGTGTTGCCTCACTTTCTAAATGCTGTCCTTTCAGAGAAAATCACTTTCCATTGAAAGTGCCTTAAACTACTTTCAAGCATTCACAAAAAACTCACAAGCGTTTCTCTGAAAGAGAAGCAGTCTGTTCCAACACTTCAATTCACTGCACGAAGGGAATGGAGTGTTGCCTCACTTTCTAAATGCTGTCCTTTCAGAGAAAATCACTTTCCTTTGAAAGTGCCTTAAGCTACATACAAGCATTCACCAGAAACTCACATGCGTTTCTCTGAAAGAGAAGCAGTCTGTTCCAACATATCAATTCACTGTGCGAAGTGAATGGAGTGTTGCTTCATTTTCTAAATGCTGTTCTTTCAGAGAAAATCCCTTTCCTTTGAATGTGCCTTAAGCTACTTGCAAGCATTAGGAAGAAACTCACATGCGTTTCTCTGAAAGAGAAGCAGCTTGTTCCAACACTTCAATTCACTGTGCGAAGTGAATGGAGTGTTGCTTCACTTTCTAAATGCTGTCCTTTCAGAGAAAATCACTTTCCTTTGAAAGTGCCTTAAGCTACTTGCAAGCATTAGGAAGAAACTCACATGCGTTTCTCTGAAAGAGAAGCAGTCTGTTCCAACACTTCAATTCACTGTGTTAAGTGATTGGAGTGTTGCCTCACTTTCTAAATGCTGTCCTTTCAGAGAAAATCACTTTCCTTTGAAAGTGCCTTAAGCAACTTGCAAGCATTCACAAGAAACACTAATGCGTTTATATGAAAGAGAAGCACTCTGTTCCAACACTTCAATTCACTGCACGAAGGGAATGGAGTGTTGCTTCACTTTCTAAATGCTGTCCTTTCAGAGAAAATCACTTTCCTTTGAAAGTGCCTTAAGCTACTTACAAGCATTCACCAGAAACTCACATGCGTTTCTCTGAAATAGAAGCAGTCTGTTCCAACACTTCAATTCACTGTGCGAAGTGAATGGAGTGTTGCTTCACTTTCTAAATGCTGTCCTTTCAGAGAAAATCACTTTCCTTTGAAAGTGCCTTAAGCTACTTACAAGCATTCAACAGAAACTCACATGCATTTCTCTGAAAGTGAAGCAGTCTGTTCCAACACTTCAAATCACTGTGCGAAGTGAATGGAGTGTTGCTTCACTTTCTAAATGCTGTCCTTTCAGGGAAAATCACTTTCCTTTGAAAGTGCCTTAAGCTACTTACAAGCCTTCACCAGAAACTCACATGCGTTTCTCTGAAAGAGAAGCAGTCTGTTCCAACACTTCAATTCACTGTTCGAAATGAATGGAGTGTTGCTTCACTTTCTAAATGCTGTCCTTTCAGAGAAAATCACTTTCCTTTGAAAGTGCCTTAAGCTACTTGCAAGCATTATGAAGAAACTCACATGCGTTTCTCTGAAAGAGAAGCAGTCTGTTCCAACACTTCAATTCACTGTGCGAAGTGAATGGAGTGTTGCTTCACTTTCTAAATGCTGTCCTTTCAGCGAAAATCACTTTCCTTTGAAAGTGCCTTAAGCTACTTGCAAGCATTAGGAAGAAACTCACATGCGTTTCTCTGAAAGAGAAGCAGTCTGTTCCAACACTTCAATTCAGTGTGTGAAGTGATTGGAGTGTTGCCTCACTTTCTAAATGCTGTCCTTTCAGAGAAAATCACTTTCCTTTGAAAGTGCCTTAAGCAACTTGCAAGCATTCACAAGAAACACTAATGCGTTTATATGAAAGAGAAGCACTCTGTTCCAACACTTCAATTCACTGCACGAAGGGAATGGAGTGTTGCTTCACTTTCTAAATGCTGTCCTTTCAGAGAAAATCACTTTCCTTTGAAAGTGCCTTAAGCTACTTACAAGCATTCACCAGACACCCACATGCGTTTCTCTGAAATAGAAGCAGTCTGTTCCAACACTTCAATTCACTGTGCGAAGTGAATGGAGTGTTGCTTCACTTTCTAAATGCTGTCCTTTCAGAGAAAATCACTTTCCTTTGAAAGTGCCTTAAGCTACTTACAAGCATTCAACAGAAACTCACATGCATTTCTCTGAAAGTGAAGCAGTCTGTTCCAACACTTCAAATCACTGTGCGAAGTGAATGGAGTGTTGCTTCACTTTCTAAATGCTGTCCTTTCAGGGAAAATCACTTTCCTTTGAAAGCGCCTTAAGCTACTTACAAGCCTTCACCAGAAACTCACATGCGTTTCTCTGAAAGAGAAGCAGTCTGTTCCAACACTTCAATTCACTGTTCGAAATGAATGGAGTGTTGCTTCACTTTCTAAATGCTGTCCTTTCAGAGAAAATCACTTTCCTTTGAAAGTGCCTTAAGCTACTTGCAAGCATTAGGAAGAAACTCACATGCGTTTCTCTGAAAGAGAAGCAGTCTGTTCCAACACTTCAATTCACTGTGCGAAGTGAATGGAGTGTTGCTTCACTTTCTAAATGCTGTCCTTTCAGAGAAAATCACTTTCCTTTGAAAGTGCCTTAAGCTACTTGCAAGCATTAGGAAGAAACTCACATGCGTTTCTCTGAAAGAGAAGCAATCTGTTCAAACACTTCAATTCACTGTGTGAAGTGAATGGAGTGTTGCCTCACTTTCTAAATGCTGTCCTTTCAGAGAAAATCACTTTCCTTTGAAAGTGCCTTAAGCTACTTACAAGCATTCAACAGAAACTCACATGCGTTTCACTGAAAGAGAAGCAGTCTGTTCCAAAACTTCAATTCAATGTGCGAAGTGAATGGAGTGTTGCTTCACTTTCTAAATGCTGTCCTTTCAGAGAAAATCACTTTCCTTTGAAAGTGCCTTAAGCTACTTACAAGCATTCAACAGAAACTCACATGCATTTCTCTGAAAAAGAAGCAATCTGTTCCAACACTTCAATTCTCTTGCGAAGTGAATGGAGTGTTGCTTCACTTTCTAAATGCTGTTCTTTCAGAGAAAATCACTTTCCTTTGAAAGTGCCTTAAGCTACTTGCAAGCATTAGGAAGAAACTCACATGCGTTTCTCTGAAAGAGAAGCAGTCTGTTCCAACACTTCAATTCACTGTGCGAAGTGAATGGAGTGTTGCTTCACTTTCTAAATGCTGTCCTTTCAGAGAAAATCACTTTCCTTTGAAAGTGCCTTAAGCTACTTGCAAACATTAGGAAGAAACTCACATGCGTTTCTCTGAAAGAGAAGCAGTCTGTTCCAACACTTCAATTCAGTGTGTGAAGTGATTGGAGTGTTGCCTCACTTTCTAAATGCTGTCATTTCAGAGAAAATCACTTTCCTTTGAAAGTGCCTTAAGCAACTTGCAAGCATTCACAAGAAACACTAATGCGTTTCTATGATCGAGAAGCACTCTGTTTCAACACTTCAGTTCACTGCACGAAGGGAATGGAGTGTTGCTTCACTTTCTAAATGCTGTCCTTTCAGAGAAAATCACTTTCCTTTGAGAGTGCCTTAAGCTACTTGCAAGCATTAGGAAGAAACTCACATGCGTTTCTCTGAAAGAGAAGCAGTCTGTTCCAACACTTCAATTCACTGTGCGAAGTGAATGGAGTGTTGCTTCACTTTCTAAATGCTGTCCTTTCAGAGAAAATCACTTTCCTTTGAAAGTGCCTTAAGCTACTTGCAAGCATTAGGAAGAAACTCACATGCGTTTCTCTGAAAGAGAAGCAATCTGTTCAAACACTTCAATTCACTGTGTGAAGTGAATGGAGTGTTGCCTCACTTTCTAAATGCTGTCCTTTCAGAGAAAATCACTTTCCTTTGAAAGTGCCTTAAGCTACTTACAAGCATTAGGAAGAAACTCACATGCGTTTCTCTGAAAGAGAAGCAGCTTGTTCCAACACTTCAATTCACTGTGCGAAGTGAATGGAGTGTTGCTTCACTTTCTAAATGCTGTCCTTTCAGAGAAAATCACTTTCCTTTGAAAGTGCCTTAAGCTACTTGCAAGCATTAGGAAGAAACTCACATGCGTTTCTCTGAAAGAGAAGCAGTCTGTTCCAACACTTCAATTCACTGTGTTAAGTGATTGGAGTGTTGCCTCACTTTCTAAATGCTGTCCTTTCAGAGAAAAATCACTTTCCTTTGAAAGTGCCTTAAGCAACTTGCAAGCATTCACAAGAAACACTAATGCGTTTATATGAAAGAGAAGCACTCTGTTCCAACACTTCAATTCACTGCACGAAGGGAATGGAGTGTTGCTTCACTTTCTAAATGCTGTCCTTTCAGAGAAAATCACTTTCCTTTGAAAGTGCCTTAAGCTACTTACAAGCATTCACCAGAAACTCACATGCGTTTCTCTGAAATAGAAGCAGTCTCTTCAAACACTTCAATTCACTGTGCGAAGTGAATGGAGTGTTGCTTCACTTTCTAAATGCTGTCCTTTCAGAGAAAATCACTTTCCTTTGAAAGTGCCTTAAGCTACTTACAAGCATTCAACAGAAACTCACATGCATTTCTCTGAAAGTGAAGCAGTCTGTTCCAACACTTCAAATCACTGTGCGAAGTGAATGGAGAGTTGCTTCACTTTCTAAATGCTGTCCTTTCAGGGAAAATCACTTTCCTTTGAAAGTGCCTTAAGCTACTTACAAGCCTTCACCAGAAACTCACATGCGTTTCTCTGAAAGAGAAGCAGTCTGTTCCAACACTTCAATTCACTGTTCAAAATGAATGGAGTGTTGCTTCACTTTCTAAATGCTGTCCTTTCAGAGAAAATCACTTTCCTTTGAAAGTGCCTTAAGCTACTTGCAAGCATTATGAAGAAACTCACATGCGTTTCTCTGAAAGAGAAGCAGTCTGTTCCAACACTTCAATTCACTGTGCGAAGTGAATGGAGTGTTGCTTCACTTTCTAAATGCTGTCCTTTCAGAGAAAATCACTTTCCTTTGAAAGTGCCTTAAGCTACTTGCAAGCATTAGGAAGAAACTCACATGCGTTTCTCTGAAAGAGAAGCAGTCTGTTCCAACACTTCAATTCAGTGTGTGAAGTGATTGGAGTGTTGCCTCACTTTCTAAATGCTGTCCTTTCAGAGAAAATCACTTTCCTTTGAAAGTGCCTTAAGCAACTTGCAAGCATTCACAAGAAACACTAATGCGTTTATATGAAAGAGAAGCACTCTGTTCCAACACTTCAATTCACTGCACGAAGGGAATGGAGTGTTGCTTCACTTTCTAAATGCTGTCCTTTCAGAGAAAATCACTTTCCTTTGAAAGTGCCTTAAGCTACTTACAAGCATTCACCAGAAACCCACATGCGTTTCTCTGAAATAGAAGCAGTCTGTTCCAACACTTCAATTCACTGTGCGAAGTGAATGGAGTGTTGCTTCACTTTCTAAATGCTGTCCTTTCAGAGAAAATCACTTTCCTTTGAAAGTGCCTTAAGCTACTTACAAGCATTCAACAGAAACTCACATGCATTTCTCTGAAAGTGAAGCAGTCTGTTCCAACACTTCAAATCACTGTGCGAAGTGAATGGAGTGTTGCTTCACTTTCTAAATGCTGTCCTTTCAGGGAAAATCACTTTCCTTTGAAAGCGCCTTAAGCTACTTACAAGCCTTCACCAGAAACTCACATGCGTTTCTCTGAAAGAGAAGCAGTCTGTTCCAACACTTCAATTCACTGTTCGAAATGAATGGAGTGTTGCTTCACTTTCTAAATGCTGTCCTTTCAGAGAAAATCACTTTCCTTTGAAAGTGCCTTAAGCTACTTGCAAGCATTAGGAAGAAACTCACATGCGTTTCTCTGAAAGAGAAGCGGTCTGTTCCAACACTTCAATTCACTGTGCGAAGTGAATGGAGTGTTGCTTCACTTTCTAAATGCTGTCCTTTCAGAGAAAATCACTTTCCTTTGAAAGTGCCTTAAGCTACTTGCAAGCATTAGGAAGAAACTCACATGCGTTTCTCTGAAAGAGAAGCAATCTGTTCAAACACTTCAATTCACTGTGTGAAGTGAATGGAGTGTTGCCTCACTTTCTAAATGCTGTCCTTTCAGAGAAAATCACTTTCCTTTGAAAGTGCCTTAAGCTACTTACAAGCATTCAACAGAAACTCACATGCGTTTCTCTGAAAGAGAAGCAGTCTGTTCCAAAACTTCAATTCAATGTGCGAAGTGAATGGAGTGTTGCTTCACTTTCTAAATGCTGTCCTTTCAGAGAAAATCACTTTCCTTTGAAAGTGCCTTAAGCTACTTACA
This sequence comes from Myodes glareolus, assembly GCF_982192425.1. Classification (NCBI taxonomy): domain Eukaryota; kingdom Metazoa; phylum Chordata; class Mammalia; order Rodentia; family Cricetidae; genus Myodes; species Myodes glareolus. Next base: position 419,103 of record NW_028263225.1, read on the forward strand.
AGCATTCAACAGAAACTCACATGCATTTCTCTGAAAAAGAAGCAATCTGTTCCAACACTTCAATTCTCTTGCGAAGTGAATGGAGTGTTGCTTCACTTTCTAAATGCTGTTCTTTCAGAGAAAATCACTTTCCTTTGAAAGTGCCTTAAGCTACTTGCAAGCATTAGGAAGAAACTCACATGCGTTTCTCTGAAAGAGAAGCAGTCTGTTCCAACACTTCAATTCACTGTGCGAAGTGAATGGAGTGTTGCTTCACTTTCTAAATGCTGTCCTTTCAGAGAAAATCACTTTCCTTTGAAAGTGCCTTAAGCTACTTGCAAGCATTAGGAAGAAACTCACATGCGTTTCTCTGAAAGAGAAGCAGTCTGTTCCAACACTTCAATTCAGTGTGTGAAGTGATTGGAGTGTTGCCTCACTTTCTAAATGCTGTCCTTTCAGAGAAAATCACTTTCCTTTGAAAGTGCCTTAAGCAACTTGCAAGCATTCACAAGAAACACTAATGCGTTTCTATGAAAGAGAAGCACTCTGTTTCAACACTTCAGTTCACTGCACGAAGGGAATGGAGTGTTGCTTCACTTTCTAAATGCTGTCCTTTCAGAGAAAATCACTTTCCTTTGAGAGTGCCTTAAGCTACTTGCAAGCATTAGGAAGAAACTCACATGCGTTTCTCTGAAAGAGAAGCAGTCTGTTCCAACACTTCAATTCACTGTGCGAAGTGAATGGAGTGTTGCTTCACTTTCTAAATGCTGTCCTTTCAGAGAAAATCACTTTCCTTTGAAAGTGCCTTAAGCTACTTGCAAGCATTAGGAAGAAACTCACATGCGTTTCTCTGAAAGAGAAGCAATCTGTTCAAACACTTCAATTCACTGTGTGAAGTGAATGGAGTGTTGCCTCACTTTCTAAATGCTGTCCTTTCAGAGAAAATCACTTTCCTTTGAAAGTGCCTTAAGCTACTTACAAGCATTCAACAGAAACTCACATGCGTTTCTCTGAAAGTGAAGCAGTCTGTTCCAACACTTCAATTCAATGTGCGAAGTGAATGGAGTGTTGCTTCACTTTCTAAATGCTGTCCTTTCAGAGAAAATCCCTTTCCTTTGAATGTGCCTTAAGCTACTTACAAGCATTCAACAGAAACTCACATGTATTTCTCTGAAAGAGAAGCAATCTGTTCCAACACTTCAATTCTCTTGCGAAGTGAATGGAGTGTTGCTTCACTTTCTAAATGCTGTTCTTTCAGAGAAAATCCCTTTCCTTTGAATGTGCCTTAAGCTACTTGCAAGCATTAGGAAGAAACTCACATGCGTTTTCTGAAAGAGAAGCAGTCTGTTCCAACACTTCAATTCATGTGCGAAGTGAATGGAGTGTTGCTTCACTTTCTAAATGCTGTCCTTTCAGAGAAAATCACTTTCCTTTGAAAGTGCCTTAAGCTACTTGCAAGCATTAGGAAGAAACTCACATGCGTTTGTCTGAAAGAGAAGCAGTTTGTTCCAACACTTCAATTCAGTGTGTGAAGTGATTGGAGTGTTGCCTCACTTTCTAAATGCTGTCCTTTCAGAGAAAATCACTTTCCTTTGAAAGTGCCTTAAGCAACTTGCAAGCATTCACAAGAAACACTAATGCGTTTATATGAAAGAGAAGCACTCTGTTCCAACATTTCAATTCACTGCACGAAGGGAATGGAGTGTTGCTTCACTTTCTAAATGCTGTCCTTTCAGAGAAAATCACTTTCCTTTGAAAGTGCCTTAAGCTACTTACAAGCATTCACCAGAAACTCACATGCGTTTCTTTGAAAGAGAAGCAGTCTGTTCCAACACTTCAATTCACTGTGCGAAGTGAATGGAGTGTTGCTTCACTTTCTAAATGCTGTCCTTTCAGAGAAAATCACTTTCCTTTGAAAGTGCCTTAAGCTACTTACAAGCATTCAATAGAAACTCACATGCATTTCTCTGAAAGTGAAGCAGTCTGTTCCAACACTTCAATTCACTGTGCGAAGTGAATGGAGTGTTGCTTCACTTTCTAAATGCTGTCCTTTCAGGGAAAATCACTTTCCTTTGAAAGCGCCTTAAGCTACTTACATGCATTCAACAGAAACACACATGCGTTTCTCTGAAAGAGAAGCAGTCTGTTCCAACACTTCAATTCACTGTGCGAAGTGAATGGAGTGTTGCTTCACTTTCTAAATGCTGTCCTTTCAGAGAAAATCACTTTCCTTTGAAAGTGCTTTAAGCTACTTGCAAGCATTAGGAAGAAACTCACATGCGTTTCTCTGAAAGAGAAGCAATCTGTTCAAACACTTCAATTCACTGTGTGAAGTGAATGGAGTGTTGCCTCACTTTCTAAATGCTGTCCTTTCAGAGAAAATCACTTTCCTTTGAAAGTGCCTTAAGCTACTTACAAGCATTCAACAGAAACTCACATGCGTTTCTCTGAAAGAGAAGCAGTCTGTTCCAACACTTCAATTCACTGTGCGAAGTGAATGGAGTGTTGCTTCACTTTCTAAATGCTGTCCTTTCAGGGAAAATCACTTTCCTTTGAAAGTGCCTTAAGCTACTTACAAGCCTTCACCAGAAACTCACATGCGTTTCTCTGAAAGAGAAGCAGTCTGTTCCAACACTTCAATTCACTGTTCGAAATGAATGGAGTGTTGCTTCACTTTCTAAATGCTGTCCTTTCAGAGAAAATCACTTTCCTTTGAAAGTGCCTTAAGATTCTTGCAAGCATTAGGAAGAAACTCACATGCGTTTCTCTGAAAGAGAAGCAGTCTGTTCCAACACTTCAATTCACTGTGCGAAGTGAATGGAGTGTTGCTTCACTTTCTAAATGCTGTCCTTTCAGAGAAAATCACTTTCCTTTGAAAGTGCCTTAACCTACTTGCAAGCATTAGGAATAAACTCACATGCGTTTCTCTGAAAGAGAAGCAGTCTGTTCCAACACTTCAATTCAGTGTGTGAAGTGATTGGAGTGTTGCCTCACTTTCTAAATGCTGTCCTTTCAGAGAAAATCACTTTCCTTTGAAAGTGCCTTAAGCAACTTGCAAGCATTCACAAGAAACACTAATGCGTTTATATGAAAGAGAAGCACTCTGTTCCAACACTTCAATTCACTGCACGAAGGGAATGGAGTGTTGCTTCACTTTCTAAATGCTGTCCTTTCAGAGAAAATCACTTTCCTTTGAAAGTGCCTTAAGCTACTTACAAGCATTCACCAGAAACCCACATGCGTTTCTCTGAAATAGAAGCAGTCTGTTCCAACACTTCAATTCACTGTGCGAAGTGAATGGAGTGTTGCTTCACTTTCTAAATGCTGTCCTTTCAGAGAAAATCACTTTCCTTTGAAAGTGCCTTAAGCTACTTACAAGCATTCAACAGAAACTCACATGCATTTCTCTGAAAGTGAAGCAGTCTGTTCCAACACTTCAAATCACTGTGCGAAGTGAATGGAGTGTTGCTTCACTTTCTAAATGCTGTCCTTTCAGGGAAAATCACTTTCCTTTGAAAGCGCCTTAAGCTACTTACAAGCCTTCACCAGAAAGTCACATGCGTTTCTCTGAAAGAGAAGCAGTCTGTTCCAACACTTCAATTCACTGTTCGAAATGAATGGAGTGTTGCTTCACTTTCTAAATGCTGTCCTTTCAGAGAAAATCACTTTCCTTTGAAAGTGCCTTAAGCTACTTGCAAGCATTAGGAAGAAACTCACATGCGTTTCTCTGAAAGAGAAGCAGTCTGTTCCAACACTTCAATTCACTGTGCGAAGTGAATGGAGTGTTGCTTCACTTTCTAAATGCTGTCCTTTCAGAGAAAATCACTTTCCTTTGAAAGTGCCTTAAGCTACTTGCAAGCATTAGGAAGAAACTCACATGCGTTTCTCTGAAAGAGAAGCAATCTGTTCAAACACTTCAATTCACTGTGTGAAGTGAATGGAGTGTTGCCTCACTTTCTAAATGCTGTCCTTTCAGAGAAAATCACTTTCCTTTGAAAGTGCCTTAAGCTACTTACAAGCATTCAACAGAAACTCACATGCGTTTCTCTGAAAGAGAAGCAGTCTGTTCCAAAACTTCAATTCAATGTGCGAAGTGAATGGAGTGTTGCTTCACTTTCTAAATGCTGTCCTTTCAGAGAAAATCACTTTCCTTTGAAAGTGCCTTAAGCTACTTACAAGCATTCAACAGAAACTCACATGCATTTCTCTGAAAAAGAAGCAATCTGTTCCAACACTTCAATTCTCTTGCGAAGTGAATGGAGTGTTGCTTAAATTTCTAAATGCTGTTCTTTCAGAGAAAATCACTTTCCTTTGAAAGTGCCTTAAGCTACTTGCAAGCATTAGGAAGAAACTCACATGCGTTTCTCTGAAAGAGAAGCAGTCTGTTCCAACACTTCAATTCACTGTGCGAAGTGAATGGAGTGTTGCTTCACTTTCTAAATGCTGTCCTTTCAGAGAAAATCACTTTCCTTTGAAAGTGCCTTAAGCTACTTGCAAGCATTAGGAAGAAACTCACATGCGTTTCTCTGAAAGAGAAGCAGTCTGTTCCAACACTTCAATTCAGTGTGTGAAGTGATTGGAGTGTTGCCTCACTTTCTAAATGCTGTCCTTTCAGAGAAAATCACTTTCCTTTGAAAGTGCCTTAAGCAACTTGCAAGCATTCACAAGAAACACTAATGCGTTTCTATGAAAGAGAAGCACTCTGTTTCAACACTTCAGTTCACTGCACGAAGGGAATGGAGTGTTGCTTCACTTTCTAAATGCTGTCCTTTCAGAGAAAATCACTTTCCTTTGAGAGTGCCTTAAGCTACTTGCAAGCATTAGGAAGAAACTCACATGCGTTTCTCTGAAAGAGAAGCAGTCTGTTCCAACACTTCAATTCACTGTGCGAAGTGAATGGAGTGTTGCTTCACTTTCTAAATGCTGTCCTTTCAGAGAAAATCACTTTCCTTTGAAAGTGCCTTAAGCTACTTGCAAGCATTAGGAAGAAACTCACATGCGTTTCTCTGAATGAGAAGCAATCTGTTCAAACACTTCAATTCACTGTGTGAAGTGAATGGAGTGTTGCCTCACTTTCTAAATGCTGTCCTTTCAGAGAAAATCACTTTCCTTTGAAAGTGCCTTAAGCTACTTACAAGCATTCAACAGAAACTCACATGCGTTTCTCTGAAAGTGAAGCAGTCTGTTCCAACACTTCAATTCAATGTGCGAAGTGAATGGAGTGTTGCTTCACTTTCTAAATGCTGTCCTTTCAGAGAAAATCCCTTTCCTTTGAATGTGCCTTAAGCTACTTACAAGCATTCAACAGAAACTCACATGTATTTCTCTGAAAGAGAAGCAATCTGTTCCAACACTTCAATTGTCTTGCGAAGTGAATGGAGTGTTGCTTCACTTTCTAAATGCTGTTCTTTCAGAGAAAATCCCTTTCCTTTGAATGTGCCTTAAGCTACTTGCAAGCATTAGGAAGAAACTCACATGCGTTTTCTGAAAGAGAAGCAGTCTGTTCCAACACTTCAATTCATGTGCGAAGTGAATGGAGTGTTGCTTCACTTTCTAAATGCTGTCCTTTCAGAGAAAATCACTTTCCTTTGAAAGTGCCTTAAGCTACTTGCAAGCATTAGGAAGAAACTCACATGCGTTTGTCTGAAAGAGAAGCAGTTTGTTCCAACACTTCAATTCAGTGTGTGAAGTGATTGGAGTGTTGCCTCACTTTCTAAATGCTGTCCTTTCAGAGAAAATCACTTTCCTTTGAAAGTGCCTTAAGCAACTTGCAAGCATTCACAAGAAACACTAATGCGTTTATATGAAAGAGAAGCACTCTGTTCCAACATTTCAATTCACTGCACGAAGGGAATGGAGTGTTGCTTCACTTTCTAAATGCTGTCCTTTCAGAGAAAATCACTTTCCTTTGAAAGTGCCTTAAGCTACTTACAAGCATTCACCAGAAACTCACATGCGTTTCTCTGAAAGAGAAGCAGTCTGTTCCAACACTTCAATTCACTGTGCGAAGTGAATGGAGTGTTGCTTCACTTTCTAAATGCTGTCCTTTCAGAGAAAATCACTTTCCTTTGAAAGTGCCTTAAGCTACTTACAAGCATTCAATAGAAACTCACATGCATTTCTCTGAAAGTGAAGCAGTCTGTTCCAACACTTCAATTCACTGTGCGAAGTGAATGGAGTGTTGCTTCACTTTCTAAATGCTGTCCTTTCAGGGAAAATCACTTTCCTTTGAAAGCGCCTTAAGCTACTTACATGCATTCAACAGAAACTCACATGCGTTTCTCTGAAAGAGAAGCAGTCTGTTCCAACACTTCAATTCACTGTTCGAAATGAATGGAGTGTTGCTTCACTTTCTAAATGCTGTCCTTTCAGAGAAAATCACTTTCCTTTGAAAGTGCCTTAAGCTACTTGCAAGCATTAGGAAGAAACTCACATGCATTTCTCTGAAAGAGAAGCAGTCTGTTCCAACACTTCAATTCACTGTGCGAAGTGAATGGAGTGTTGCTTCACTTTCTAAATGCTGTCCTTTCAGAGAAAATCACTTTCCTTTGAAAGTGCCTTAAGCTACTTGCAAGCATTAGGAAGAAACTCACATGCGTTACTCGGACAGAGAAGCAATCTCTTCAAACACTTCAATTCACTGTGTGAAGTGAATGGAGTGTTGCCTCACTTTCTAAATGCTGTCCTTTCAGAGAAAATCACTTTCCTTTGAAAGTGCCTTAAGCTACTTACAAGCATTCAACAGAAACTCACGTGCATTTCTCTGAAAAAGAAGCAATCTGTTACAACACTTCAATTCTCTTGCGAAGTGAATGGAGTGTTGCTTCACTTTCTAAATGCTGTTGTTTCAGAGAAAATCACTTTCCTTTGAAAGTGCCTTAAGCTACTTGCAAGCATTAGGAAGAAACTCACATGCGTTTCTCTGAAAGAGAAGCAGTCTGTTCCAACACTTCAATTCACTGTGCGAAGTGAATGGAGTGTTGCTTCACTTTCTAAATGCTGTCCTTTCAGAGAAAATCAGTTTCCTTTGAAAGTGCCTTAAGCTACTTGCAAGCATTAGGAAGAAACTCACATGCGATTCTCTGAAAGAGAAGCAGTCTGTTCCAACACTTCAACTCAGTGTGCGAAGTGATTGGAGTGTTGCCTCACTTTCTAAATGCTGTCCTTTCAGAGAAAATCACTTTCCTTTGAAAGTGCCTTAAGCAACTTGCAAGCATTCACAAGAAACACTAATGCGTTTATATGAAAGAGAAGCACTCTGTTCCAACACTTCAATTCACTGCACGAAGGGAATGGAGTGTTGCCTCACTTTCTAAATGCTGTCCTTTCAGAGAAAATCACTTTCCTTTGAAAGTGCCTTAAGCTACATACAAGCATTCACCAGAAACTCACATGCGTTTCTCTGAAAGAGAAGCAGTCTGTTCCAACACTTCAATTCACTGTGCGAAATGAATGGAGTGTTGCTTCACTTTCTAAATGCTGTCCTTTCAGAGAAAATCACTTTCCTTTGAAAGTGCCTTAAGCTACTTACAAGCATTCAACAGAAACTCACATGCTTTTCTCTGAAAGTGAAGCAGTCTGTTCCAACACTTCAATTCACTGTGCGAAGTGAATGGAGTGTTGCTTCACTTTCTAAATGTTGTCCTTTCAGAGAAAATCACTTTCCTTTGAAAGCGCCTTAAGCTACTTGCAAGCATTAGGAAGAAACTCACATGCGTTTCTCTGAAAGAGAAGCAGTCTGTTCCAACACTTCAATTCACTGTGCGAAGTGAATGGAGTGTTGCTTCACTTTCTAAATGCTGTCCTTTCAGAGAAAATCACTTTCCTTTGAAAGTGCCTTAAGCTACTTACAAGCATTCAACAGAAACTCACATGCATTTCTCTGAAAGTGAAGCAGTCTGTTCCAACACTTCAAATCACTGTGCGAAGTGAATGGAGTGTTGCTTCACTTTCTAAATGCTGTCCTTTCAGGGAAAATCACTTTCCTTTGAAAGCGCCTTAAGCTACTTACAAGCCTTCACCAGAAAGTCACATGCGTTTCTCTGAAAGAGAAGCAGTCTGTTCCAACACTTCAATTCACTGTTCGAAATGAATGGAGTGTTGCTTCACTTTCTAAATGCTGTCCTTTCAGAGAAAATCACTTTCCTTTGAAAGTGCCTTAAGCTACTTGCAAGCATTAGGAAGAAACTCACATGCGTTTCTCTGAAAGAGAAGCAGTCTGTTCCAACACTTCAATTCACTGTGCGAAGTGAATGGAGTGTTGCTTCACTTTCTAAATGCTGTCCTTTCAGAGAAAATCACTTTCCTTTGAAAGTGCCTTAAGCTACTTGCAAGCATTAGGAAGAAACTCACATGCGTTTCTCTGAAAGAGAAGCAATCTGTTCAAACACTTCAATTCACTGTGTGAAGTGAATGGAGTGTTGCCTCACTTTCTAAATGCTGTCCTTTCAGAGAAAATCACTTTCCTTTGAAAGTGCCTTAAGCTACTTACAAGCATTCAACAGAAACTCACATGCGTTTCTCTGAAAGAGAAGCAGTCTGTTCCAAAACTTCAATTCAATGTGCGAAGTGAATGGAGTGTTGCTTCACTTTCTAAATGCTGTCCTTTCAGAGAAAATCACTTTCCTTTGAAAGTGCCTTAAGCTACTTACAAGCATTCAACAGAAACTCACATGCATTTCTCTGAAAAAGAAGCAATCTGTTCCAACACTTCAATTCTCTTGCGAAGTGAATGGAGTGTTGCTTAAATTTCTAAATGCTGTTCTTTCAGAGAAAATCACTTTCCTTTGAAAGTGCCTTAAGCTACTTGCAAGCATTAGGAAGAAACTCACATGCGTTTCTCTGAAAGAGAAGCAGTCTGTTCCAACACTTCAATTCACTGTGCGAAGTGAATGGAGTGTTGCTTCACTTTCTAAATGCTGTCCTTTCAGAGAAAATCACTTTCCTTTGAAAGTGCCTTAAGCTACTTGCAAGCATTAGGAAGAAACTCACATGCGTTTCTCTGAAAGAGAAGCAGTCTGTTCCAACACTTCAATTCAGTGTGTGAAGTGATTGGAGTGTTGCCTCACTTTCTAAATGCTGTCCTTTCAGAGAAAATCACTTTCCTTTGAAAGTGCCTTAAGCAACTTGCAAGCATTCACAAGAAACACTAATGCGTTTCTATGAAAGAGAAGCACTCTGTTTCAACACTTCAGTTCACTGCACGAAGGGAATGGAGTGTTGCTTCACTTTCTAAATGCTGTCCTTTCAGAGAAAATCACTTTCCTTTGAGAGTGCCTTAAGCTACTTGCAAGCATTAGGAAGAAACTCACATGCGTTTCTCTGAAAGAGAAGCAGTCTGTTCCAACACTTCAATTCACTGTGCGAAGTGAATGGAGTGTTGCTTCACTTTCTAAATGCTGTCCTTTCAGAGAAAATCACTTTCCTTTGAAAGTGCCTTAAGCTACTTGCAAGCATTAGGAAGAAACTCACATGCGTTTCTCTGAATGAGAAGCAATCTGTTCAAACACTTCAATTCACTGTGTGAAGTGAATGGAGTGTTGCCTCACTTTCTAAATGCTGTCCTTTCAGAGAAAATCACTTTCCTTTGAAAGTGCCTTAAGCTACTTACAAGCATTCAACAGAAACTCACATGCGTTTCTCTGAAAGTGAAGCAGTCTGTTCCAACACTTCAATTCAATGTGCGAAGTGAATGGAGTGTTGCTTCACTTTCTAAATGCTGTCCTTTCAGAGAAAATCCCTTTCCTTTGAATGTGCCTTAAGCTACTTACAAGCATTCAACAGAAACTCACATGTATTTCTCTGAAAGAGAAGCAATCTGTTCCAACACTTCAATTGTCTTGCGAAGTGAATGGAGTGTTGCTTCACTTTCTAAATGCTGTTCTTTCAGAGAAAATCCCTTTCCTTTGAATGTGCCTTAAGCTACTTGCAAGCATTAGGAAGAAACTCACATGCGTTTTCTGAAAGAGAAGCAGTCTGTTCCAACACTTCAATTCATGTGCGAAGTGAATGGAGTGTTGCTTCACTTTCTAAATGCTGTCCTTTCAGAGAAAATCACTTTCCTTTGAAAGTGCCTTAAGCTACTTGCAAGCATTAGGAAGAAACTCACATGCGTTTGTCTGAAAGAGAAGCAGTTTGTTCCAACACTTCAATTCAGTGTGTGAAGTGATTGGAGTGTTGCCTCACTTTCTAAATGCTGTCCTTTCAGAGAAAATCACTTTCCTTTGAAAGTGCCTTAAGCAACTTGCAAGCATTCACAAGAAACACTAATGCGTTTATATGAAAGAGAAGCACTCTGTTCCAACATTTCAATTCACTGCACGAAGGGAATGGAGTGTTGCTTCACTTTCTAAATGCTGTCCTTTCAGAGAAAATCACTTTCCTTTGAAAGTGCCTTAAGCTACTTACAAGCATTCACCAGAAACTCACATGCGTTTCTCTGAAAGAGAAGCAGTCTGTTCCAACACTTCAATTCACTGTGCGAAGTGAATGGAGTGTTGCTTCACTTTCTAAATGCTGTCCTTTCAGAGAAAATCACTTTCCTTTGAAAGTGCCTTAAGCTACTTACAAGCATTCAATAGAAACTCACATGCATTTCTCTGAAAGTGAAGCAGTCTGTTCCAACACTTCAATTCACTGTGCGAAGTGAATGGAGTGTTGCTTCACTTTCTAAATGCTGTCCTTTCAGGGAAAATCACTTTCCTTTGAAAGCGCCTTAAGCTACTTACATGCATTCAACAGAAACTCACATGCGTTTCTCTGAAAGAGAAGCAGTCTGTTCCAACACTTCAATTCACTGTTCGAAATGAATGGAGTGTTGCTTCACTTTCTAAATGCTGTCCTTTCAGAGAAAATCACTTTCCTTTGAAAGTGCCTTAAGCTACTTGCAAGCATTAGGAAGAAACTCACATGCATTTCTCTGAAAGAGAAGCAGTCTGTTCCAACACTTCAATTCACTGTGCGAAGTGAATGGAGTGTTGCTTCACTTTCTAAATGCTGTCCTTTCAGAGAAAATCACTTTCCTTTGAAAGTGCCTTAAGCTACTTGCAAGCATTAGGAAGAAACTCACATGCGTTACTCGGACAGAGAAGCAATCTCTTCAAACACTTCAATTCACTGTGTGAAGTGAATGGAGTGTTGCCTCACTTTCTAAATGCTGTCCTTTCAGAGAAAATCACTTTCCTTTGAAAGTGCCTTAAGCTACTTACAAGCATTCAACAGAAACTCACGTGCATTTCTCTGAAAAAGAAGCAATCTGTTACAACACTTCAATTCTCTTGCGAAGTGAATGGAGTGTTGCTTCACTTTCTAAATGCTGTTGTTTCAGAGAAAATCACTTTCCTTTGAAAGTGCCTTAAGCTACTTGCAAGCATTAGGAAGAAACTCACATGCGTTTCTCTGAAAGAGAAGCAGTCTGTTCCAACACTTCAATTCACTGTGCGAAGTGAATGGAGTGTTGCTTCACTTTCTAAATGCTGTCCTTTCAGAGAAAATCACTTTCCTTTGAAAGTGCCTTAAGCTACTTGCAAGCATTAGGAAGAAACTCACATGCGATTCTCTGAAAGAGAAGCAGTCTGTTCCAACACTTCAACTCAGTGTGCGAAGTGATTGGAGTGTTGCCTCACTTTCTAAATGCTGTCCTTTCAGAGAAAATCACTTTCCTTTGAAAGTGCCTTAAGCAACTTGCAAGCATTCACAAGAAACACTAATGCGTTTATATGAAAGAGAAGCACTCTGTTCCAACACTTCAATTCACTGCACGAAGGGAATGGAGTGTTGCCTCACTTTCTAAATGCTGTCCTTTCAGAGAAAATCACTTTCCTTTGAAAGTGCCTTAAGCTACATACAAGCATTCACCAGAAACTCACATGCGTTTCTCTGAAAGAGAAGCAGTCTGTTCCAACACTTCAATTCACTGTGCGAAATGAATGGAGTGTTGCTTCACTTTCTAAATGCTGTCCTTTCAGAGAAAATCACTTTCCTTTGAAAGTGCCTTAAGCTACTTACAAGCATTCAACAGAAACTCACATGCTTTTCTCTGAAAGTGAAGCAGTCTGTTCCAACACTTCAATTCACTGTGCGAAGTGAATGGAGTGTTGCTTCACTTTCTAAATGTTGTCCTTTCAGAGAAAATCACTTTCCTTTGAAAGCGCCTTAAGCTACTTGCAAGCATTAGGAAGAAACTCACATGCGTTTCTCTGAAAGAGAAGCAGTCTGTTCCAACACTTCAATTCACTGTGCGAAGTGAATGGAGTGTTGCTTCACTTTCTAAATGCTGTCTTTTCAGAGAAAATCACTTTCCTTTGAAAGTGCCTTAAGCTACTTGCAAGCATTAGGAAGAAACTCACATGCGTTTCTCTGAAAGAGAAGCAGTCTGTTCCAACACTTCAATTCACTGTGCGAAGTGAATGGAGTGTTGCCTCACTTTCTAAATGCTGTCCTTTCAGAGAATATCACTTTCCATTGAAAGTGCCTTAAACTACTTTCAAGCATTCACAAAAAACTCACAAGCGTTTCTCTGAAAGAGAAGCAGTCTGTTCCAACACTTCAATTCACTGTTCGAAGTGAATGGAGTGTTGCTTCACTTTCTAAATGCTGTCCTTTCAGAGAAAATCCCTTTCCTTTGAATGTGCCTTAAGCTACTTACAAGCATTCAACAGAAACTCACATGCATTTCTCTGAAAGAGAAGCAATCTGTTCCAACAGTTCAATTCTCTGTGCGAAGTGAATGGAGTGTTGTTTCACTTTCTAAATGCTGTCCTTTCAGAGAAAATCCCTTTCCTTTGAATGTGCCTTAAGCTACTTACAAGCGTTCAACAGAAACTCACATGCATTTCTCTGAAAGAGAAGCAATCTGTTCCAACACTTCAATTCTCTGTGCGAAGTGAATGGAGTGTTGCTTCACTTTCTGAATGCTGTCCTTTCAGAGATAATCACTTTCCTTTGAAAGTGCCTTAAACTACTTGCAAGCATTCACAAGAAACACTAATGCGTTTCTATGAAAGAGAAGCAGTCTGTTCCAACACTTCAATTCATTGCACGAAGGGAATGGAGTGTTGCTTTACTTTCTAAATGCTGTCCTTTCAGAGAAAATCACTTTCCTTTGAAAGTGCCTTAAGCTACTTACAAGCATTCAACAGAAACTCATATGCGTTTCTCTGAAACAGAAGCAGTCTGTTCCAACACTTCAATTCACTGTGCGAAGTGAATGGAGTGTTGCTTCACTTTCTAAATTCTGTCCTTTCAGAGAAAATCACTTTCTTTTGAAAGTGCCTTAAACTACTTTCAAGCATTCACAAAAAACTCACATGCATTTCTCTGAAAGAGAAGCAGTCTGTTCCAACACTTCAATTCACTGTGCAAAGTGAATGGAGTGTTCCTTCACTTTCTAAATGCTGTCTTTTCAGAGAAAATCACTTTCCTTTGAAAGTGCCTTAAGCATATTGCAAGCATTCACAAGAAACACTAATGCGTTTATATGAAGGAGAAGCACTCTGTTACAACACTTCAATTCACTGCACGAAGGGAATGGAGTGTTGCTTCACTTTCTAAATGCTGTCTTTCAGAGAAAATCACTTTCCTTTGAAATTGCCTTAAGCTACTTGCAAGCATTAGGAAGAAACTCACATGCGTTTCTCTGAAAGAGAAGCAGTCTGTTCCAACACTTCAATTCACTGTGCGAAGTGAATGGAGTGTTGCTTCACTTTCTAAATGCTGTCTTTTCAGAGAATATCACTTTCCCTTGAAAGTGCCTTAAGCTACTTACAAGCATTCAACAGAAACTCACATGCATTTCTCTGAAAGAGAAGCAGTCTGTTCCAACACTTCAATTCACTGTGTGAAGTGAATGGAGTGTTGCCTCACTTTCTAAATGCTGTCCTTTCAGAGAAAATCTCTTTCCTTTGAAAGTGCCTTAAGCTACTTACAAGCATTAGGAAGAAACTCACATGCGTTTCTCTGAAAGAGAAGCAGTCTGTTCCAACACTTCAATTCACTGTTCGAAGTGAATGGAGTGTTGCTTCACTTTCTAAATGCTGTTCTTTCAGAGAAAATCACTTTCCTTTGAAAGTGCCTTAAGCTACTTCCAAGCATTAGGAAGAAACTCACATGCGTTTCTCTGAAAGAGAAGCAGTCTGTTCCAACACCTCAATTCACTGTGCGAAGTGAGTGGAGTGTTGCTTTACTTTCTAAATGCTGTCCTTTCAGAGAAAATCACTTTCCTTTGAAAGTGCCTTAAGCTACTTGCAAGCATTAGGAAGAAACTCACATGCGTTTCTCTGAAAGAGAAGCAGTCTGTTCCAACACTTCAATTCACTGTGCGAAGTGAATGGAGTGTTGCCTCACTTTCTAAATGCTGTCCTTTCAGAGAAAATCCCGTTCCATTGAAAGTGCCTTAAACTACTTTCAAGCATTCACAAAAAACTCAAAAGCGTTTCTCTGAAAGAGAAGCAGTCTGTTCCAACACTTCAATTCACTGTGCGAAGTGAATGGAGTGTTGCTTCACTTTCTAAATGCTGTCCTTTCAGAGAAAATCCCTTTCCTTTGAATGTGCCTTAAGCTACTTACAAGCATTCAACAGAAACTCACATGCATTTCTCTGAAAGAGAAGCAATCTGTTCCAACACTTCAATTCTCTTGCGAAGTGAATGGAGTGTTGCTTCACTTTCTAAATGCTGTTCTTTCAGAGAAAATCCCTTTCCTTTGAATGTGCCTTAAGCTACTTGCAAGCATTAGGAAGAAACTCACATGCGTTTCTCTGAAAGATAAGCAGTCTGTTCCAACACTTCAATTCACTCTGCGAAGTGAATGGAGTGTTGCTTCACTTTCTAAATGCTGTCCTTTCAGAGAAAATCACTTTCCTTTGAAAGTGCCTTAAGCAACTTGCAAGCATTCACAAGAAACACTAATGCATTTATAAGAAAGAGAAGCACTCTGTTCCAACACTTCAATTCACTGCACGAAGGGAATGGAGTGTTGCTTCACTTTCTAAATGCTGTCCTTTCAGAGAAAATCACTTTCCTTTGAAAGTGCCTTAAGCTACTTGCAAGCATTAGGAAGAAACTCACATGCGTTTCTCTGAAAGAGAAGCAGTCTGTTCCAACACTTCAATTCACTGTGCGAAGTGAATGGAGTGTTGCTTCACTTTCTAAATGCTGTCCTTTCAGAGAAAATCACTTTCCTTTGAAAGTGCCTTAAGCTACTTGCAAGCATTAGGAAGAAACTCACATGCGTTTCTCTGAAAGAGAAGCAGTCTGTTCCAACACTTCAATTCACTGTGCGAAGTGAATGGAGTTTTGCTTCACTTTCTAAATGCTGTTCTTTCAGAGAAAATCACTTTCCTTTCAAAGTGCCTTAAGCTACTTGCAAGCATTAGGAAGAAACTCACATGCGTTTCTCTGAAAGAGAAGCAGTCTGTTCCAACACTTCAATTCACTGTGCGAAGTGAATGGAGTGTTGCTTCACTTTCTAAATGCTGTCCTTTCAGAGAAAATCACTTTCCTTTGAAAGTGCCTTAAGCTACTTGCAAGCATTAGGAAGAAACTCACATGCGTTTCTCTGAAAGAGAAGCAGTCTGTTCCAACACTTCAATTCACTGTGCGAAGTGAATGGAGTGTTGCCTCACTTTCTAAATGCTGTCCTTTCAGAGAAAATCACTTTCCATTGAAAGTGCCTTAAACTACTTTCAAGCATTCACAAAAAACTCACATGCGTTTCTCTGAAAGAGAAGCAGTCTGTTCCAACACTTCAATTCACTGTGCGAAGTGAATGGAGTCTTGTTTCACTTTCTAAATGCTGTCCTTTCAGAGAAAATCCCTTTCCTTTGATAGTGCCTTAAGCTACTTGCAAGCATTCTTCAGAAACTCACATGCATTTCTCTGAAAGAGAAGCAATCGGTTTCAACACTTCAATTCACTGTGCGAAGTGAATGGAGTGTTGCTTCACTTTCTAAATGCTGTCCTTTCAGAGAAAATCACTTTCCTTTGAAAGTGCCTTAAGCTACTTGCAAGCATTAGGAGGAAACTCACATGCGTTTCTCTGAAAGAGAAGCAGTCTGTTCCAACACTTCAATTCACTGTGCGAAGTGAATGGAGTGTTGCCTCACTTATTTAATGCTGTCCTTTCAGAAAAAAATCACTTTCCATTGAAAGTGCCTTAAACTACTTTCAAGCATTCACAAAAAACTCACATGCGTTTCTCTGAAAAAGAAGCAGTCTGTTCCAACACTTCAATTCACTGTGCGAAGTGAATGGAGTCTTGCTTCACTTTCTAAATGCTGTCCTTTCAGAGAAAATCCCTTTCCTTTGAATGTGCTTTAAGCTACTTGCAAGCATTCTTCAGAAACTGACATGCATTTCTCTGAAAGAGAAGCAGTCTGTTCCAACACTTCAATTCACTGTGCGAAGTGAATGGAGTGTTGCTTCAGTTTCTAAATGCTGTTTTTTCAGAGAAAATCACTTTCCTTTGAAAGTGCCTTAAGCAACTTGCAAGCATTCACAAGAAACTCACATGCGTTTCTCTGAAAGAGAAGCAGTCTGTTCCAACACTTCAATTCACTGTGCGAAGTGAATGGAGTGTTGCTTCACTTTCTAAATGCTGTCCTTTCAGAGAAAATCACTTTCGTTTGAAAGTGCCTTAAGCTACTTACAAGCATTCACCAGAAACTCACATGCGTTTCTCTGAAAGAGAAGCTGTCCGTTCCAATACTTCAATTCACTCTGTGAAGTGAATGGAGTGTTGCTTCACTTTCTAAATGCTGTCCTTTCAGAGAAAATCACTTTCCTTTGAAAGTGCCTTTAGCTACTTACAAGCATTCAACAGAAACTCCCATGCATTTCTCTGAAAGAGAAGCAGTCTGTTCCAACACTTCAATTAACTGTGCGAAGTGGATGGAGTGTTGCTTCACTTTCTAAATGCTGTCCTTTCAGAGAAAATCACTTTCCTTTGAAAGTGCCTTAAGCTACTTACAAGCATTCACCAGAAACTCACATGCGTTTCTCTGAAAGAGAAGCAGTCTGTTCCAACACTTCAATTCACTGTGCGAAGTGAATGGAGTGTTGCTTCACTTTCTAAATGCTGTCCTTTCAGAGAAAATCACTTTCCTTTGAAAGAGCCTTAAGCAACTTGCAAGCATTCACAAGAAACACTAATGCGTTTATATGAAAGAGAAGCACTCTGTTCCAACACTTCAATTCACTGCACGAAGGGAATGGAGTGTTGCTTCACTTTCTAAATGCTGTCCTTTCAGAGAAAATCACTTTCTTTTGAAAGAGCCGTAAACTACTTTCAAGCATTCACCAGAAACTCACATGCGTTTCTCTGAAAGAGAAGCAGTCTGTTCCAACACTTCAATTCACTGTGCGAAGTGAATGGAGTGTTGCTTCACTTTCGAAATGCTGTCCTTTCAGAGAAAATCACTTTCCTTTGAAAGTGCCTTAAGCTACTTGCAAGCATTAGGAAGAAACTCACATGCGTTTCTCTGAAAGAGAAGCAGTCTGTTCCAACACTTCAGTTCAGTGTGTGAAGTGATTGGAGTGTTGCCTCACTTTCTAAATGATGTCCTTTCAGAGAAAATCACTTTCCTTTGAAAGTGCCTTAAGCAACTTGCAAGCATTCACAAGAAACACTAATGCGTTTATATGAAAGAGAAGCACTCTGTTCCAACACTTCAATTCAAAGCACGAAGGGAATGGAGTGTTGCTTCACTTTCTAAAGGCTGTCCTTTCAGAGAAAATCACTTTCCTTTGAAAGTGCCTTAAGCTACTTGCAAGCATTAGGAAGAAACTCACATGCGTTTCTCTGAAAGAGAAGCAGTCTGTTCCAACACTTCAATTCACTGTGCGAAGTGAATGGAGTGTTGCCTCACTTTCTAAATGCTGTCCTTTCAGAGAAAATCACTTTTCTTTGAAAGAGCCTTAAGCAACTTGCAAGCATTCACAAGAAACAGTAATGCGTTTATATGAAAGAGAAGCACTCTGTTCCAACACTTCAATTCACTGCACGAAGGGAATGGAGTGTTGCTTCACTTTCTAAATGCTGTCCTTTCAGAGAAAATCACTTTCCTTTGAAAGTGCCTTAAGCTACTTACAAGCATTCCTCAGAAACTCACATGCGTTTCTCTGAAAGAGAAGCAGTCTGTTCCAACACTTCAATTCACTGTGCGAAGTGAATGGAGTGTTGCTTCACTTTCTAAATGCTGTCCTTTCAGAGAAAATCACTTTCCTTTGAAAGTGCCTTAAGCTACTTGCAAGCATTAGGAAGAAACTCACGTGCGTTTCTCTGAAAGAGAAGCAGTCTGTTCCAACACTTCAATTCAGTGTGTGAAGTGATTGGAGTGTTGCCTCACTTTCTAAATGCTGTCCTTTCAGAGAAAATCACTTTCCTTTGAAAGTGCCTTAAGCAACTTGCAAGCATTCACAAGAAACACTAATGCGTTTATATGAAAGAGAAGCACTCTGTTCCAACACTTCAATTCACTGCACGAAGGGAATGGAGTGTTGCTTCACTTTCTAAATGCTGTCCTTTCAGAGAAAATCACTTTCCTTTGAAAGTGCCTTAAGCTACTTACAAGCATTCACAAGAAACTCACATGCGTTTCTCTGAAAGAGAAGCAGTCTGTTCCAACACTTGAATTCACTGTGCGAAGTGAATGGAGTGTTGCTTCACTTTCTAAATGCTGTCCTTTCAGAGAAAATCACTTTCCTTTGAAAGTGCCTTAAGCTACTTACAAGCATTCAACAGAAACTCACATGCATTTCTCTGAAAGTGAAGCAGTCTGTTCCAACACTTCAATTCACTGTGCAAAGTGAATGGAGTGTTGCTTCACTTTCTAAATGCTGTCCTTTCAGGGAAAATCACTTTCCTTTGAAAGCGCCTTAAGCTATTTGCAAGCCTTCACCAGAAATTCACATGCGTTTCTCTGAAAGAGAAGCAGTCTGTTAAAACACTTCAATTCACTGTTCGAAATGAATGGAGTGTTGCTTCACTTTCTAAATGCTGTCCTTTCAGAGAAAATCACTTTCCTTTGAAAGTGCCTTAAGCTACTTGCAAGCATTAGGAAGAAACTCACATGCGTTTCTCTGAAAGAGATGCAGTCTGTTCCAACACTTCAATTCACTGTGCGAAGAGAATGGAGTGTTGCTTCACTTTCTAAATGCTGTCCTTTCAGAGAAAATCACTTTCCTTTGAAAGTGCCTTAAGCTACTTACCAGCATTAGGAAGAAACTCACATGCGTTTCTCTGAAAGAGAAGCAATCTGTTCAAACACTTGAATTCACTGTGTGAAGTGAATGGAGTGTTGCCTCACTTTCTAAATGCTGTCCTTTCAGAGAAAATCACTTTCCTTTGAAAGTGCCTTAAGCTACTTACAAGCATTCAACAGAAACTCACATGCGTTTCTCTGAAAGAGAAGCAGTCTGTTCCAACACTTCAATTCAATGTGCGAAGTGAATGGAGTGTTGCTTCACTTTCTAAATGCTGTCCTTTCAGAGAAAATCACTTTCCTTTGAATGTGCCTTAAGCTACTTACAAGCATTCAACAGAAACTCACATGTATTTCTCTGAAAGAGAAGCAATCTGTTCCAACACTTCAATTCTCTTGCGAAGTGAATGGAGTGTTGCTTCTCTTACTAAATGCTGTTCTTTCAGAGAAAATCCCTTTCCTTTGAATGTGCCTTAAGCTACTTGCAAGCATTAGGAAGAAACTCACATGGGTTTCTCTGAAAGAGAAGCAGTCTGTTCCAACACTTCAATTCACTGTGCGAAGTGAATGGAGTGTTGCTTCACTTTCTAAATGCTGTCCTTTCAGAGAAAATCACTTTCCTTTGAAAGTGCCTTAAGCTACTTGCAAGCATTAGGAAGAAACTCACATGCGTTTCTCTGAAAAAGAAGCAGTCTGTTCCAACACTTCAACTCAGTGTTCGAAGTGATTGGAGTGTTGCCTCACTTTCTAAATGCTGTCCTTTCAGAGAAAATCACTTTCCTTTGAAAGTGCCTTAAGCAACTTGCAAGCATTCACAAGAAACACTAATGCGTTTATATGAAAGAGAAGCACTCTGTTCCAACACTTCAATTCACTGCACGAAGGGAATGGAGTGTTGTCTCACTTTCTAAATGCTGTCCTTTCAGAGAAAATCACTTTCCTTTGAAAGTGCCTTAAGCTACTTACAAGCATTCACCAGAAACTCACATGCGTTTCTCTGAAAGAGAAGCAGTCTGTTCCAACACTTCAATTCACTGTGCGAAGTGAATGGAGTGTTGCTTCACTTTCTAAATGCTGTCCTTTCAGAGAAAATCACTTTCCTTTGAAAGTGCCTTAAGCTACTCACAAGCATTCAACAGAAACTCACATGCATTTCTCTGAAAGTGAAGCAGTCTGTTCCAACACTTCAATTCACTGTGCGAAGTGAATGGAGTGTTACTTCACTTTCTAAATGCTGTCCTTTCAGAAAAAATCACTTTCCTTTGAAAGCGCCTTAAGCTACTTGCAAGCATTAGGAAGAAACTCACATGCGTTTCTCTGAAAGAGAAGCAGTCTGTTCCAACACTTCAATTCACTGTGCGAAGTGAATGGAGTGTTGCTTCACTTTCTAAATGCTGTCCTTTCAGAGAAAATCATTTTCCTTTGAAATTGCCTTAAGCTACTTGCAAGCATTAGGAAGAAACTCACATGCGTTTCTCTGAAAGAGAAGCAGTCTGTTCCAACACTTCAATTCACTGTGCGAAGTGAATGGAGTGTTGCCTCACTTTCTAAATGCTGTCCTTTCAGAGAAAATCACTTTCCATTGAAAGTGCCTTAAACTACTTTCAAGCATTCACAAAAAACTCACAAACGTTTCTCTGAAAGAGAAGCAGTCTGTTCCAACACTTCAATTCACTGTGCGAAGTGAATGGAGTGTTGCTTCACTTTCTAAATGCTCTCCTTTCAGAGAAAATCCCTTTCCTTTGAATGTGCCTTAAGCTACTTACAAGCATTCAACAGAAACTCACATGCATTTCTCTGAAAGAGAAGCAATCTGTTCCAACACTTCAATTCTCTGTGCGAATTGAATGGAGTGTTGCTTCACTTTATAAATGCTGTCCTTTCAGAGAAAATCCCTTTCCTTTGAATGTGCCTTAAGCTACTTACAAGCGTTCAACAGAAACTCACATGCATTTCTCTGAAAGAGAAGCAATCTGTTCTAACACTTCAATTCTCTGTGCGAAGTGAATGGAGTGTTGCTTCACTTTCTGAATGCTGTCCTTTCAGAGAAAATCACTTTCCTTTGAAAGTGCCTTAAGCTACTTGCAAGCATTCACAAGAAACACTAATGCGTTTCTATGAAAGAGAAGCAGTCTGTTCCAACACTTCAATTCATTGCACGAAGGGAATGGAGTGTTGCTTTACTTTCTGAATTTTGTCCTTTCAGAGAAAAAAACTTTCCTTTGAAAGTGCCTTAAGCTACTTACAAGCATTCAACAGAAACTCACATGCGTTTCTCTGAAACAGAAGCAGTCTGTTCAAACACTTCAATTCACTGCACGAAGGGAATGGAGTGTTGCTTCACTTTCTAAATGCTGTCCTTTCAGAGAAAATCACTTTCCTTTGAAAGTGCCTTAAGCTACTTACAAGCATTCACCAGAAACTCACATGCGTTTCTCTGAAAGAGAAGCAGTCTGTTCCAACACTTCAATTCAATGTGCGAAGTGAATGGAGTGTTGCTTCACTTTCTAAATGCTGTCCTTTCAGAGAAAATCACTTTCCTTTGAATGTGCCTTAAGCTACTTACAAGCATTCAACAGAAACTCACATGTATTTCTCTGAAAGAGAAGCAATCTGTTCCAACACTTCAATTCTCTTGCGAAGTGAATGGAGTGTTGCTTCTCTTACTAAATGCTGTTCTTTCAGAGAAAATCCCTTTCCTTTGAATGTGCCTTAAGCTACTTGCAAGCATTAGGAAGAAACTCACATGGGTTTCTCTGAAAGAGAAGCAGTCTGTTCCAACACTTCAATTCACTGTGCGAAGTGAATGGAGTGTTGCTTCACTTTCTAAATGCTGTCCTTTCAGAGAAAATCACTTTCCTTTGAAAGTGCCTTAAGCTACTTGCAAGCATTAGGAAGAAACTCACATGCGTTTCTCTGAAAAAGAAGCAGTCTGTTCCAACACTTCAACTCAGTGTTCGAAGTGATTGGAGTGTTGCCTCACTTTCTAAATGCTGTCCTTTCAGAGAAAATCACTTTCCTTTGAAAGTGCCTTAAGCAACTTGCAAGCATTCACAAGAAACACTAATGCGTTTATATGAAAGAGAAGCACTCTGTTCCAACACTTCAATTCACTGCACGAAGGGAATGGAGTGTTGTCTCACTTTCTAAATGCTGTCCTTTCAGAGAAAATCACTTTCCTTTGAAAGTGCCTTAAGCTACTTACAAGCATTCACCAGAAACTCACATGCGTTTCTCTGAAAGAGAAGCAGTCTGTTCCAACACTTCAATTCACTGTGCGAAGTGAATGGAGTGTTGCTTCACTTTCTAAATGCTGTCCTTTCAGAGAAAATCACTTTCCTTTGAAAGTGCCTTAAGCTACTCACAAGCATTCAACAGAAACTCACATGCATTTCTCTGAAAGTGAAGCAGTCTGTTCCAACACTTCAATTCACTGTGCGAAGTGAATGGAGTGTTACTTCACTTTCTAAATGCTGTCCTTTCAGAAAAAATCACTTTCCTTTGAAAGCGCCTTAAGCTACTTGCAAGCATTAGGAAGAAACTCACATGCGTTTCTCTGAAAGAGAAGCAGTCTGTTCCAACACTTCAATTCACTGTGCGAAGTGAATGGAGTGTTGCTTCACTTTCTAAATGCTGTCCTTTCAGAGAAAATCACTTTCCTTTGAAATTGCCTTAAGCTACTTGCAAGCATTAGGAAGAAACTCACATGCGTTTCTCTGAAAGAGAAGCAGTCTGTTCCAACACTTCAATTCACTGTGCGAAGTGAATGGAGTGTTGCCTCACTTTCTAAATGCTGTCCTTTCAGAGAAAATCACTTTCCATTGAAAGTGCCTTAAACTACTTTCAAGCATTCACAAAAAACTCACAAACGTTTCTCTGAAAGAGAAGCAGTCTGTTCCAACACTTCAATTCACTGTGCGAAGTGAATGGAGTGTTGCTTCACTTTCTAAATGCTCTCCTTTCAGAGAAAATCCCTTTCCTTTGAATGTGCCTTAAGCTACTTACAAGCATTCAACAGAAACTCACATGCATTTCTCTGAAAGAGAAGCAATCTGTTCCAACACTTCAATTCTCTGTGCGAATTGAATGGAGTGTTGCTTCACTTTATAAATGCTGTCCTTTCAGAGAAAATCCCTTTCCTTTGAATGTGCCTTAAGCTACTTACAAGCGTTCAACAGAAACTCACATGCATTTCTCTGAAAGAGAAGCAATCTGTTCTAACACTTCAATTCTCTGTGCGAAGTGAATGGAGTGTTGCTTCACTTTCTGAATGCTGTCCTTTCAGAGAAAATCACTTTCCTTTGAAAGTGCCTTAAGCTACTTGCAAGCATTCACAAGAAACACTAATGCGTTTCTATGAAAGAGAAGCAGTCTGTTCCAACACTTCAATTCATTGCACGAAGGGAATGGAGTGTTGCTTTACTTTCTGAATTTTGTCCTTTCAGAGAAAAAAACTTTCCTTTGAAAGTGCCTTAAGCTACTTACAAGCATTCAACAGAAACTCACATGCGTTTCTCTGAAACAGAAGCAGTCTGTTCAAACACTTCAATTCACTGCACGAAGGGAATGGAGTGTTGCTTCACTTTCTAAATGCTGTCCTTTCAGAGAAAATCACTTTCCTTTGAAAGTGCCTTAAGCTACTTACAAGCATTCAACAGAAACTCACATGCATTTCTCTGAAAGAGAAGCAGTCTGTTCCAACACTTCAATTAACTGTGCGAAGTGAATGGAGTGTTGCTTCACTTTCTAAATTCTGTCCTTTCAGAGAAAATCACTTTACTTTGAAAGTGCCTTAAGCTACTTGCAAGCATTCACAAGAAACACTAATGCGTTTATATGAAAGAGAAGCACTCTGTTACAACACTTCAATTCACTGCACGAAGGGAATGGAGTGTTGCTTCACTTTCTAAATGCTGTCCTTTCAGAGAAAATCACTTTCTTTTAAAAGTGCCTTAAACTACTTTCAAGCATTCACTAAAAACTCACATGCGTTTTCTGAAAGAGAAGCAGTCTGTTCCAACACTTCAATTCACTGTGCAAAGTGAATGGAGTGTTCCTTCACTTTCTAAATGCTGTCTTTTCAGAGAAAATCACTTTCCTTTTAAAGTGCCTTAAGCAAATTGCAAGCATTCACAAGAAACACTAATGCGTTTATATGAAAGAGAAGCACTCTGTTACAACATTTCAATTCACTGCACGAAGGGAATGGAGTGTTGCTTCACTTTCTAAATGCTGTCCTTTCAGAGAAAATCACTTTCCTTTGAAAGTGCCTTAAGCTACTTGCAAGCATTAGGAAGAAACTCACATGCGTTTCTCTGAAAGAGAAGCAGTCTGTTCCAACACTTCAATTCACTGTGCGAAGTGAATGGAGTGTTGCTTCACTTTCTAAATGCTGTCTTTTCAGAGAAAATCACTTTCCTTTGAAAGTGCCTTAAGCTACTTACAAGCATTCAACAGAAACTCACATGCGTTTCTCAGAAAGAGAAGCAGTCTGTTCCAACACTTCAATTCACTGTTCGAAGTGAATGGAGTGTTGCTTCACTTTCTAAATGCTGTTCTTTCAGAGAAAATCACTTTCCTTTGAAAGTGCCTTAAGCTACTTGCAAGCATTAGGAAGAAACTCACATGCGTTTCTCTGAAAGAGAAGCAGTCTGTTCCAACACTTCAATTCACTGTGCGAAGTGAATGGAGTGTTGCTTCACTTTCTAAATGCTGTCCTTTCAGAGAAAATCATTTTCCTTTGAAAGTGCCTTAAGCTACTTGCAAGCATTAGGAAGAAACTCACATGCGTTTCTCTGAAAGAGAAGCAGTCTGTTCCAACACTTCAATTCACTGTGCGAAGTGAATGGAGTGTTGCCTCACTTTCTAAATGCTGTCCTTTCAGAGAAAATCACGTTCCATTGAAAGTGCCTTAAACTACTTTCAAGCATTCACAAAAAACTCACAAGCGTTTCTCTGAAAGAGAAGCAGTCTGTTCCAACACTTCAATTCACTGTGCGAAGTGAATGGAGTGTTGCCTCACTTTCTAAATGCTGTCCTTTCAGAGAAAATCCCTTTCCTTTGAATGTGCCTTAAGCTACTTTCTAGCATTCAACAGAAACTCACATGCATTTCTCTGAAAGAGAAGCAATCTGTTCCAACACTTCAATTCTCTTGCGATGTGAATGGAGTGTTGCTTCACTTTCTAAATGCTGTTCTTTCAGAGAAAATCCCTTTCCTTTGAATGTGCCTTAAGCCACTTGCAAGCATTAGGAAGAAACTCACATGCGTTTCTCTGAAAGATAAGCAGTCTGTTCCAACACTTCAATTCACTGTGCGATGTGAATGGAGTGTTGCTTCACTTTCTAAATGCTGTCCTTTCAGAGAAAATCACTTTCCTTTGAAAGTGCCTTAAGCTACTTGCAAGCATTAGGAAGAAAATCACATGCGTTTCTCTGAAAGAGAAGCAGTCTGTTCCAACACTTCAATTCAGTGTACGAAGTGATTGGAGTGTTGCCTCACTTTCCAAATGCTGTCCTTTCAGAGAAAATCACTTTCCTTTGAAAGTGCCTTAAGCAACTTGCCAGCATTCACAGGAAACACTAATGCGTTTATAAGAAAGAGAAGCACTCTGTTCCAACACTTCAATTCACTGCACGAAGGGAATGGAGTGTTGCTTCACTTTCTAAATGCTGTCCTTTCAGAGAAAATCACTTTCCTTTGAAAGTGCCTTAAGCTACTTGAAAGCATTAGGAAGAAACTCACATGCGTTTCTCTGAAAGAGAAGCAGTCTGTTACAACACTTCAATTCACTGTGCGAAGTGAATGGAGTGTTGCTTCACTTTCTAAATTCTGTCCTTTCAGAGAAAATCACTTTCTTTGAAAGTGCCTTGAACTACATTCAAGCATTCACAAAAAACTCACATGCGTTTCTCTGAAAGAGAAGCAGTCTGTTCCAACACTTCAATTCAGTGTACGAAGTGATTGGAGTGTTGCCTCACTTTCCAAATGCTGTCATTTCAGAGAAAATCACTTTCCTTTGAAAGTGCCTTAAGCAACTTGCCAGCATTCACAGGAAACACTAATGCGTTTATAAGAAAGAGAAGCACTCTGTTCCAACACTTCAATTCACTGTGTGAAGTGAATAGAGTGTTGCCTCACTTTCTAAATGCTGTCCTTTCAGAGCAAATCACTTTCCTTTGAATGTGCCTTAAGCTACTTACAAGCATTTAACAGAAACTCACATGCGTTTCTCTGAAAGAGAAGCTGTCTGTTCCAACACTTCAATTCACTGTGCGAAGTGAATGGAGTTTTGCTTCACTTTCTAAATGCTGTTTTTTCAGAGAAAATCACTTTCCTTTCAAAGTGCCTTAAGCTACTTGCAAGCATTAGGAAGAAACTCACATGCGTTTCTCTGAAAGAGAAGCAGTCTGTTCCAACACTTCAATTCATGTGCGAAGTGAATGGAGTGTTGCTTCACTTTCTAAATGCTGTCCTTTCAGGGAAAATCACTTTCCTTTGAAAGTGCCTTAAGCTACTTGCAAGCATTAGGAAGAAACTCACATGCGTTTCTCTGAAAGAGAAGCAGTCTGTTACAACACTTCAATTCACTGTGCGAAGTGAATGGAGTGTTGCTTCACTTTCTAAATTCTGTCCTTTCAGAGAAAATCACTTTCTTTGAAAGTGCCTTGAACTACATTCAAGCATTCACAAAAAACTCACATGCATTTCTCTGAAAGAGAAGCAGTCTGTTCCAACACTTCAATTCACTGTGCGAAGTGAATGAAGTGTTGCTTCCGTTTCTAAATGCTGTCCTTTCAGAGAAAATCACTTTCCTTTGAAAGTGCCTTAAGCAACTTGCAAGCATTCACAAGAAACTCACATGCGTTTCTCTGAAAGAGAAGCAGTTTGTTCCAACACTTCAATTCACTGTGCAAAGTGAATGGAGTGTTGCTTCACTTTCAAAATGCTGTCCTTTCAGAGAAAATCACTTTCCTTTGAAAGTGCCTTAAGCTACTTGCAAAAATTAGGAAGAAACTCACATGCGTTTCTTTGAAAGAGAAGCAGTCTGTTCCAACACTTCAATTCACTGTGCGAAGTGAATGGAGTGTTGCCTCACTTATTAAATGCTGTCCTTTCAGAAAAAAATCACTTTCCATTGAAAGTGCCTTAAACTACTATCAAGCATTCACAAAAAACTCACATGCGTTTCTCTGAAAGAGAAGCAGTCTGTTCCAACACTTCAATTCACTGTGCGAAGTGAATGGAGTCTTGCTTCACTTTCTAAATGCTGTCCTTTCAGAGAAAATCCCTTTCCTTTGAATGTGCTTTAAGCTACTTTTAAGCATTCTTCAGAAACTCACATGCATTTCTCTGAAAGAGAAGCAATCTGTTCCAACACTTCAATTCACTGTACAAAGTGAATGGAGTGTTGCTTCACTTTCTAAATGCTGTCCTTTCAGAGAAAATCACTTTCCTTTGAAAGTGCCTTAAGCAACTTGCAAGCATTCACAAGAAACACTAATGTGTTTCTATGAAAGAGAAGCACTCTGTTCCAACATTTCAATTCACTGCACGAAGGGAGTGGAGTGTTGCTTCACTTTCTAAATGCTGTCCTTTCAGAGAAAATCACTTTCCTTTGAAAGTGCCTTAAGCTACTTACAAGCATTCACCAGAAACTCACATGCGTTTCTCTGAAAGAGAAGCAGTCTGTTCCAACACTTCAATTCACTGTGCGAAGTGAATGGAGTGTTGCTTCACTTTCTAAATTCTGTCCTTTCAGAGAAAATCACTTTCCTTTGAAAGTGCCTTAAACTACATTCAAGCATTCACAAAAAACTCACATGCATTTCTCTGAAAGTGAGGCAGTCTGTTCCAACACTTCAATTCACTGTGCGAAGTGAATGGAGTGTTGCTTCAGTTTCTAAATGCTGTTTTTTCAGAGAAAATCACTTTCCTTTGAAAGTGCCTTAAGCATCTTGCAAGCATTCACAGGAAACTCACATGCGTTTCTCTGAAAGAGAAGCAGTCTGTTCCAACACTTCAATTCACTGTGCGAAGTGAATGGAGTGTTGCTTCACTTTCTAAATGCTGTCCTTTCAGAGAAAATCCCTTTCCTTTGAATGTGCCTTAAGCTACTTACGAGCATTCAACAGAAACTCACATGCATTTCTCTGAAAGAGAAGCAATCTGTTCCAACACTTCAATTCTCTGTGCGAAGTGAATGGAGTGTTGCTTCACTTTATAAATGCTGTCCTTTCAGAGAAAATCCCTTTCCTTTGAATGTGCCTTAAGCTACTTACAAGCGTTCAACAGAAACTCACATGCATTTCTCTGAAAGAGAAGCAATCTGTTCCAACACTTCAATTCTCTGTGCGAAGTGAATGGAGTGTTGCTTCACTTTCTGAATGCTGTCCTTTCAGAGGAAATCACTTTCCTTTGAAAGTGCCTTAAGCTACTTGCAAGCATTCACAAGAAACACTAATGCGTTTCTATGAAAGAGAAGCAGTCTTTTCCAACACTTCAATTCATTGCACGAAGGGAATGGAGTGTTGCTTTACTTTCTGAATTTTGTCCTTTCAGAGAAAAAAACTTTCCTTTGAAAGTGCCTTAAGCTACTTACAAGCATTCAACAGAAACTCACATGCGTTTCTCTGAAAGAGAAGCAGTCTGTTCAAACACTTCAATTCACTGCACGAAGGGAATGGAGTGTTGCTTCACTTTCTAAATGCTGTCTTTTCAGAGAAAATCACTTTCCTTTGAAAGTGCCTTAAGCAAATTGCAAGCATTCACAAGAAACACTAATGCGTTTATATGAAAGAGAAGCACTCTGTTACAACACTTCAATTCACTGCACGAAGGGAATGGAGTGTTGCTTCACTTTCTAAAAGCTGTCCTTTCAGAGAAAATCACTTTCCTTTGAAAGTGCCTTAAGCTACTTGCAAGCATTAGGAAGAAACTCACATGCGTTTCTCTGAAAGAGAAGCAGTCTGTTCCAACACTTCAATTCACTGTGCGAAGTGAATGGAGTGTTGCTTCACTTTCTAAGTGCTGTCTTTTCAGAGAAAATCACTTTCCTTTGAAAGTGCCTTAAGCTACTTACAAGCATTCAACAGAAACTCACATGCGTTTCTCAGAAAGAGAAGCAGTCTGTTCCAACACTTCAATTCACTGTGCGAAGTGAATGGAGTGTTGCTTCACTTTCTAAATGCTGTTCTTTCAGAGAAAATCACTTTCCTTTGAAAATGCCTTAAGCTACTTGCAAGCATTAGGAAGAAACTCACATGCGTTTCTCTGAAAGAGAAGCAGTCTGTTCCAACACTTCAATTCATGTGCGAAGTGAATGGAGTGTTGCTTCACTTTCTAAATGCTGTCCTTTCAGGGAAAATCACTTTCCTTTGAAAGTGCCTTAAGCTACTTGCAAGCATTAGGAAGAAACTCACATGCGTTTCTCTGAAAGAGAAGCAGTCTGTTACAACACTTCAATTCACTGTGCGAAGTGAATGGAGTGTTGCTTCACTTTCTAAATTCTGTCCTTTCAGAGAAAATCACTTTCTTTGAAAGTGCCTTGAACTACATTCAAGCATTCACAAAAAACTCACATGCATTTCTCTGAAAGAGAAGCAGTCTGTTCCAACACTTCAATTCACTGTGCGAAGTGAATGAAGTGTTGCTTCCGTTTCTAAATGCTGTCCTTTCAGAGAAAATCACTTTCCTTTGAAAGTGCCTTAAGCAACTTGCAAGCATTCACAAGAAACTCACATGCGTTTCTCTGAAAGAGAAGCAGTTTGTTCCAACACTTCAATTCACTGTGCAAAGTGAATGGAGTGTTGCTTCACTTTCAAAATGCTGTCCTTTCAGAGAAAATCACTTTCCTTTGAAAGTGCCTTAAGCTACTTGCAAAAATTAGGAAGAAACTCACATGCGTTTCTTTGAAAGAGAAGCAGTCTGTTCCAACACTTCAATTCACTGTGCGAAGTGAATGGAGTGTTGCCTCACTTATTAAATGCTGTCCTTTCAGAAAAAAATCACTTTCCATTGAAAGTGCCTTAAACTACTATCAAGCATTCACAAAAAACTCACATGCGTTTCTCTGAAAGAGAAGCAGTCTGTTCCAACACTTCAATTCACTGTGCGAAGTGAATGGAGTCTTGCTTCACTTTCTAAATGCTGTCCTTTCAGAGAAAATCCCTTTCCTTTGAATGTGCTTTAAGCTACTTTTAAGCATTCTTCAGAAACTCACATGCATTTCTCTGAAAGAGAAGCAATCTGTTCCAACACTTCAATTCACTGTACAAAGTGAATGGAGTGTTGCTTCACTTTCTAAATGCTGTCCTTTCAGAGAAAATCACTTTCCTTTGAAAGTGCCTTAAGCAACTTGCAAGCATTCACAAGAAACACTAATGTGTTTCTATGAAAGAGAAGCACTCTGTTCCAACATTTCAATTCACTGCACGAAGGGAGTGGAGTGTTGCTTCACTTTCTAAATGCTGTCCTTTCAGAGAAAATCACTTTCCTTTGAAAGTGCCTTAAGCTACTTACAAGCATTCACCAGAAACTCACATGCGTTTCTCTGAAAGAGAAGCAGTCTGTTCCAACACTTCAATTCACTGTGCGAAGTGAATGGAGTGTTGCTTCACTTTCTAAATTCTGTCCTTTCAGAGAAAATCACTTTCCTTTGAAAGTGCCTTAAACTACATTCAAGCATTCACAAAAAACTCACATGCATTTCTCTGAAAGTGAGGCAGTCTGTTCCAACACTTCAATTCACTGTGCGAAGTGAATGGAGTGTTGCTTCAGTTTCTAAATGCTGTTTTTTCAGAGAAAATCACTTTCCTTTGAAAGTGCCTTAAGCATCTTGCAAGCATTCACAGGAAACTCACATGCGTTTCTCTGAAAGAGAAGCAGTCTGTTCCAACACTTCAATTCACTGTGCGAAGTGAATGGAGTGTTGCTTCACTTTCTAAATGCTGTCCTTTCAGAGAAAATCCCTTTCCTTTGAATGTGCCTTAAGCTACTTACGAGCATTCAACAGAAACTCACATGCATTTCTCTGAAAGAGAAGCAATCTGTTCCAACACTTCAATTCTCTGTGCGAAGTGAATGGAGTGTTGCTTCACTTTATAAATGCTGTCCTTTCAGAGAAAATCCCTTTCCTTTGAATGTGCCTTAAGCTACTTACAAGCGTTCAACAGAAACTCACATGCATTTCTCTGAAAGAGAAGCAATCTGTTCCAACACTTCAATTCTCTGTGCGAAGTGAATGGAGTGTTGCTTCACTTTCTGAATGCTGTCCTTTCAGAGGAAATCACTTTCCTTTGAAAGTGCCTTAAGCTACTTGCAAGCATTCACAAGAAACACTAATGCGTTTCTATGAAAGAGAAGCAGTCTTTTCCAACACTTCAATTCATTGCACGAAGGGAATGGAGTGTTGCTTTACTTTCTGAATTTTGTCCTTTCAGAGAAAAAAACTTTCCTTTGAAAGTGCCTTAAGCTACTTACAAGCATTCAACAGAAACTCACATGCGTTTCTCTGAAAGAGAAGCAGTCTGTTCAAACACTTCAATTCACTGCACGAAGGGAATGGAGTGTTGCTTCACTTTCTAAATGCTGTCTTTTCAGAGAAAATCACTTTCCTTTGAAAGTGCCTTAAGCAAATTGCAAGCATTCACAAGAAACACTAATGCGTTTATATGAAAGAGAAGCACTCTGTTACAACACTTCAATTCACTGCACGAAGGGAATGGAGTGTTGCTTCACTTTCTAAAAGCTGTCCTTTCAGAGAAAATCACTTTCCTTTGAAAGTGCCTTAAGCTACTTGCAAGCATTAGGAAGAAACTCACATGCGTTTCTCTGAAAGAGAAGCAGTCTGTTCCAACACTTCAATTCACTGTGCGAAGTGAATGGAGTGTTGCTTCACTTTCTAAGTGCTGTCTTTTCAGAGAAAATCACTTTCCTTTGAAAGTGCCTTAAGCTACTTACAAGCATTCAACAGAAACTCACATGCGTTTCTCAGAAAGAGAAGCAGTCTGTTCCAACACTTCAATTCACTGTGCGAAGTGAATGGAGTGTTGCTTCACTTTCTAAATGCTGTTCTTTCAGAGAAAATCACTTTCCTTTGAAAATGCCTTAAGCTACTTGCAAGCATTAGGAAGAAACTCACATGCGTTTCTCTGAAAGAGAAGCAGTCTGTTCCAACACTTCAATTCACTGTGCGAAGTGAATGGAGTGTTGCCTCACTTTCTAAATGCTGTCCTTTCAGAGAAAATCACGTTCCATTGAAAGTGCCTTAAACTACTTTCAAGCATTCACAAAAAACTCACAAGCGTTTCTCTGAAAGAGAAGCACTCTGTTCCAACACTTCAATTCACTGCACGAAGGGAATGGAGTGTTGCTTCACTTTCTAAATGCTGTCTTTCAGAGAAAATCACTTTCCTTTGAAAGTGCCTTAAGCTACTTGCAAGCATTCAAGAGAAGCTCACATGCGTTTCTCTGAAAGAGAAGCAGTCTGTTCCAACACTTCAATTCACTGTGCGAATTGAATGGAGTGTTGCTTCTCTTTCTAAATGCTGTCCTTTCAGAGAAAATCACTTTCCTTTGATAGTGCCTTTAGCTACTTGCAAGCATTAGGAAGAAACTCACATGCGTTTCTCTGAAAGAGAAGCAGTCTGTTCCAACACTTCAATTCACTGTGTGAAGTGAATAGAGTGTTGCCTCACTTTCTAAATGCTGTCCTTTCAGAGAAAATCACTTTCCTTTGAATGTGCTTTAAGCTACTTACAAGCATTTAACAGAAACTCACATGCGTTTCTCTGAAAGAGAAGCTGTCTGTTCCAACACTTCAATTCACTGTGCGAAGTGAATGGAGTTTTGCTTCACTTTCTAAATGCTGTTCTTTCAGAGAAAATCACTTTCCTTTCAAAGTGCCTTAAGCTACTTGCAAGCATTAGGAAGAAACTCACATGCGTTTCTCTGAAAGAGAAGCAGTCTGTTCCAACACTTCAATTCATGTGCGAAGTGAATGGAGTGTTGCTTCACTTTCTAAATGCTGTCCTTTCAGAGAAAATCACTTTCCTTTGAAAGTGCCTTAAGCTACTTGCAAGCATTAGGAAGAAACTCACATGCGTTTCTCTGAAAGAGAAGCAGTCTCTTCCAACACTTCAATTCACTGTGCGAAGTGAATGGAGTGTTGCCTCACTTTCTAAATGCTGTCCTTTCAGAGAAAATCACTTTCCATTGAAAGTGCCTTAAACTACTTTCAAGCATTCACAAAAAACTCACATGCGTTTCTCTGAAAGAGAAGCAGTCTGTTCCAACACTTCAATTCACTGTGCGAAGTGAATGGAGTCTTGCTTCACTTTCTAAATGCTGTCCTTTCAGAGAAAATCCCTTTCCTTTGAATGTGCCTTAAGCTACTTGCAAGCATTCTTCAGAAACTCACATGCATTTCTCTGAAAGAGAAGCAATCTGCTTCAACACTTCAATTCACTGTGCGACGTGAATGGAGTGTTGCTTCACTTTCTAAATGCTGTCCTTTCAGAGAAAATCACTTTCCTTTGAAAGTGCCTTAAGCTACTTACAAGCATTCACCAGAAACTCACATGCATTTCTCTGAAAGAGAAGCAGTCTGTTACAACACTTCAATTCACTGTGCGAAGTGAATGGAGTGTTGCTTCACTTTCTAAATTCTGTCCTTTCAGAGAAAATCACTTTCTTTGAAAGTGCCTTTAACTACATTCAAGCATTCACAAAAAACTCACATGCATTTCTCTGAAAGAGAAGCAGTCTGTTCCAACACTTCAATTCACTGTGCGAAGTGAATGGAGTGTTGCTTCAGTTTCTAAATGCTGTCCTTTCAGAGAAAATCACTTTCCTTTGAAAGTCCCTTAAGCAACTTGCAAGCATTCACAAGAAACTCACATGCGTTTCTCTGAAAGAGAAGCAGTCTGTTCCAACACTTCAATTCACTGTGCAAAGTGAATGGAGTGTTGCTTCACTTTCTAAATGCTGTCCTTTCAGAGAAAATCACTTTCCTTTGAAAGTGCCTTAAGCTACTTGCAAAAATTAGGAAGAAACTCACATGCGTTTCTCTGAAAGAGAAGCAGTCTGTTCCAACACTTCAATTCACTGTGCGAAGTGAATGGAGTGTTGCCTCACTTATTAAATGCTGTCCTTTCAGAAAAAAATCACTATCCATTTAAAGTGCCTTAAACTACTTTCAAGCATTCACAAAAAACTCACATGCGTTTCTCTGAAAGAGAAGCAGTCTGTTCCAACACTTCAATTCACTGTGCGAAGTGAATGGAGTCTTGCTTCACTTTCTAAATGCTGTCCTTTCAGAGAATATCCCTTTCCTTTGAATGTGCTTTAAGCTACTTGCAAGCATTCTTCAGAAACTCACATGCATTTCTCTGAAAGAGAAGCAATCTGTTCCAACACTTCAATTCACTGTACAAAGTGAATGGAGTGTTGCTTCACTTTCTAAATGCTGTCCTTTCAGAGAAAATCACTTTCCTTTGAAAGTGCCTTAAGCAACTTGCAAGCATTCACAAGAAACACTAATGTGTTTCTATGAAAGAGAAGCACTCTGTTCCAACATTTCAATTCACTGCACGAAGGGAGTGGAGTGTTTGCTCACTTTCTAAATGCTGTCCTTTCAGAGAAAATCACTTTCCTTTGAAAGTGCCTTAAGCTACTTACAAGCATTCACCAGAAACTCACATGCGTTTCTCTGAAAGAGAAGCAGTCTGTTCCAACACTTCAATTCACTGTGCGCAGTGAATGGAGTGTTGCTTCACTTTCTAAATTCTGTCCTTTCAGAGAAAATCACTTTCCTTTGAAAGTGCCTTAAACTACATTCAAGCATTCACAAAAAACTCACATGCATTTCTCTGAAAGAGAAGCAGTCTGTTCCAACACTTCAATTCACTGTGCGAAGTGAATGGAGTGTTGCTTCAGTTTCTAAATGCTGTTTTTTCAGAGAAAATCACTTTCCTTTGAAAGTGCCTTAAGCAACTTGCAAGCATTCACAAGAAACTCACATGCGTTTCTCTGAAAGAGAAGCAGTCTGTTCCAACACTTCAATTCACTGTGCGAAGTGAATGGAGTGTTGCTTCACTTTCTAAATGCTGTCCTTTCAGAGAAAATCACTTTCGTTTGAAAGTGCCTTAAGCTACTTACAAGCATTCACCAGAAACTCACATGCGTTTCTCTGAAAGAGAAGCTGTCCGTTCCAATACTTCAATTCACTCTGTGAAGTGAATGGAGTGTTGCTTCACTTTCTAAATGGTGTCCTTTCAGAGAAAATCACTTTCCTTTGAAAGTGCCTTAAGCTACTTACAAGCATTCAACAGAAACTCACATGCATTTCTCTGAAAGAGAAGCAGCCTGTTCCAACACTTCAATTAACTGTGCGAAATGAATGGAGTGTTGCTTCACTTTCTAAATGCTGTCCTTTCAGAGAAAATCACTTTCCTTTGAAAGTGCCTTAAGCTACTTACAAGCATTCACCAGAAACTCACATGCGTTTCTCTGAAAGAGAAGCAGTCTGTTCCAACACTTCAATTCACTGTGCGAAGTGAATGGAGTGTTGCTTCACTTTCTAAATGCTGTCCTTTCAGAGAAAATCACTTTCCTTTGAAAGTGCCTTAAGCAACTTGCAAGCATTCACAAGAAACACTAATGCGTTTCTCTGAAAGAGAAGCAGTCTGTTCCAACACTTCAATTCACTGCACGAAGGGAATGGAGTGTTGCTTCACTTTCTAAATGCTGTCCTTTCAGAGAAAATCACTTTCCTTTGAAAGTGCCTTAAGCTACTTACAGGCATTCAACAGAAACTCACATGCATTTCTCTGAAAGTGAAGCAGTCTGTTCCAACACTTCAATTCACTCTGCGAAGTTAATGGAGTGTTGCTTCACTTTCTAAATGCTGTCCTTTCAGAGAAAATCACTTTCCTTTGAAAGCGCCTTAAGCTACTTGCAAGCATTAGGAAGAAACTCACATGCGTTTCTCTGAAAGAGAAGCAGTCTCTTCCAACACTTCAATTCACTGTGCGAAGTGAATGGAGTGTTGCTTCACTTTCTAAATGCTGTCCTTTCAGAGAAAATCACTTTCCTTTGAAAGTGCCTTAAGCTACTTGCAAACATTAGGAAGAAACTCACATGTGTTTCTCTGAAAGAGAAGCAGTCTGTTCCAACACTTCAATTCACTGTGCGAAGTGAATGGAGTGTTGCCTCACTTTCTAAATGCTGTCCTTTCAGAGAAAATCACTTTCCATTGAAAGTGCCTTAAACTACTTTCAAGCATTCACAAAAAACTCACAAGCGTTTCTCTGAAAGTGAAGCAGTCTGTTCCAACACTTCAATTCACTGTGCAAAGGGAATGGAGTGTTGCTTCACTTTCTAAATGCTGTCCTTTCAGAGAAAATCCCTTTCCTTTGAATGTGCCTTAAGCTACTTACAAGCATTCAACAGAAACTCACATGCATTTCTCTGAAAGAGAAGCAATCTGTTTCAACACTTCAATTCTCTGTGCGAAGTGAATGGAGTGTTGCTTCACTTTCTAAATGCTGTCCTTTCAGAGAAAATCACTTTCCTTTGAAAGTGCCTTAAGCTACTTGCAAGCATTCACAAGAAACACTAATGCATTTCTATGAAAGAGAAGCAGTCTGTTCCAACAATTCAATTCATTGCACGAAGGGAATGGAGTGTTGCTTTACTTTCTAAATGCTGTCCTTTCAGAGAAAATCACTTTCCTTTGAAAGTGCCTTAAGCTACTTACAAGCATTCAACAGAAACTCACATGCGTTTCTCTGAAACAGAAGCAGTCTGTTCCAACTCTTCAATTCACTGCACGAAGGGAATGGAGTGTTGCTTCACTTTCTAAATGCTGTCCTTTCAGAGAAAATCACTTTCCTTTGAAAGTGCCTTAAGCAACTTGAAAGCATTCACAAGAAACACTAATGCGTTTATATGAAAGAGAAGCACTCTGTTCCAACACTTCAATTCACTGCACGAAGGGAATGGAGTGTTGCTTCACTTTCTAAATGCTGTCCTTTCAGAGAAAATCACTTTCCTTTGAAAGTGCCTTAAGCCACTTACAAGCATTCACCAGAAACTCACATGCGTTTCTCTGAAAGAGAAGCAGTCTGTTCCAACACTTCAATTCACTGTGAGAAGTGAATGGAGTGTTGCTTCACTTTCTAAATGCTGTCCTTTCAGAGAAAATCACTTTCCTTTGAAAGTGCCTTAAGCTACTTACAAGCATTCAACAGAAACTCACATGCATTTCTCTGAAAGTGAAGCAGTCTGTTCCAACACTTCAATTCACTGTGCGAAGTGAATGGAGTGTTGCTTCACTTTCTAAATGCTGTCCTTTCAGAGAAAATCACTTTCCTTGAAAGCGCCTTAAGCTACTTGCAAGCATTAGGAAGAAACTCACATGCGTTTCTCTGAAAGAGAAGCAGTCTGTTCCAACACTTCAATTCACTGTGCGAAGTGAATGGAGTGTTGCCTCACTTTCTAAATGCTGTCCTTTCAGAGAAAATCACTTTCCATTGAAAGTGCCTTAAACTACTTTCAAGCATTCACAAAAAACTCACAAGCGTTTCTCTGAAAGAGATGCAGTCTGTTCCAACACTTCAATTCACTGTGCGAAGTGAATGGAGTGTTGCTTCACTTTCTAAATGCTGTCCTTTCAGAGAAAATCCCTTTCCTTTGAATGTGCCTTAAGCTACTTACAAGCATTCAACAGAAACTCACATGCATTTCTCTGAAAGAGAAGCAATCTGTTCCAACACTTCAATTCTCTGTGCGAAGTGAATGGAGTTTTGCTTCACTTTCTAAATGCTGTCCTTTCAGAGAAAATCCCTTTCCTTTGAATGTGCCTTAAGCTACTTACAAGCATTCAACAGAAACTCACATGCATTTCTCTGAAAGAGAAGTAATCTGTTCCAACACTTCAATTCTCTGTGCGAAGTGAATGGAGTGTTGCTTCACTTTCTAAATGCTGTCCTTTCAGAGAAAATCACTTTCCTTTGAAAGTGCCTTAAGCTACTTGCAAGCATTCACAAGAAACACTAATGCGTTTCTCTGAAAGAGAAGCAGTCTGTTCCAACACTTCAATTCATTGAACGAAGGGAATGGAGTGTTGCTTTACTTTTTAAATGCTGTCCTTTCAGAGAAAATCACTTTCCTTTGAAAGTGCCTTAAGCTACTTACAAGCATTCAACAGAAACTCACATGCGTTTCTCTGAAACAGAAGCAGTCTGTTCCAACACTTCAATTCACTGCACGAAGGTAATGGAGTGTTGCTTCACTTTCTAAATGCTGTCCTTTCAGAGAAAATCACTTTCCTTTGAAAGTGCCTTAAGCTACTTACAAGCATTCAACAGAAACTCAAATGATTTCTCTGAAAGAGAAGCAGTCTGTTCCAACACTTCAATTCACTGTGCGAAGTGAATGGAGTGTTGCTTCACTTTCTAAATGCTGTCCTTTCAGAGAAAATCACTTTCTTTTGAAAGTGCCTTAAACTACTTTCAAGCATTTACAAAAAACACACATGCGTTTCTCTGAAAGAGAAGCAGTCTGTTCCAACACTTCAATTCACTGTGCGAAGTGAATGGAGTGTTGCTTCACTTTCTAAATGCTGTCCTTTCAGAGAAAATCACTTTCCTTTGAAAGTGCCTTAAGCTACTTACAGGCATTCAACAGAAACTCACATGCATTTCTCTGAAAGTGAAGCAGTCTGTTCCAACACTTCAATTCACTCTGCGAAGTGAATGGAGTGTTGCTTCACTTTCTAAATGCTGTCCTTTCAGAGAAAATCACTTTCCTTTGAAAGCGCCTTAAGCTACTTGCAAGCATTAGGAAGAAACTCACATGCGTTTCTCTGAAAGAGAAGCAGTCTGTTCCAACACTTCAATTCACTGTGCGAAGTGAATGGAGTGTTGCTTCACTTTCTAAATGCTGTCCTTTCAGAGAAAATCACTTTCCTTTGAAAGTGCCTTAAGCTACTTGCAAACATTAGGAAGAAATTCACATGTGTTTCTCTGAAAGAGAAGCAGTCTGTTCCAACACTTCAATTCACTGTGCGAAGTGAATGGAGTGTTGCCTCACTTTCTAAATGCTGTCCTTTCAGAGAAAATCACTTTCCATTGAAAGTGCCTTAAACTACTTTCAAGCATTCACAAAAAACTCACAAGCGTTTCTCTGAAAGTGAAGCAGTCTGTTCCAACACTTCAATTCACTGTGCGAAGTGAATGGAGTGTTGCTTCACTTTCTAAATGCTGTCCTTTCAGAGAAAATCCCTTTCCTTTGAATGTGCCTTAAGCTACTTACAAGCATTCAACAGAAACTCACATGCATTTCTCTGAAAGAGAAGCAATCTGTTTCAACACTTCAATTCTCTGTGCGAAGTGAATGGAGTGTTGCTTCACTTTCTAAATGCTGTCCTTTCAGAGAAAATCACTTTCCTTTGAAAGTGCCTTAAGCTACTTGCAAGCATTCACAAGAAACACTAATGCATTTCTATGAAAGAAAAGCAGTCTGTTCCAACAATTCAATTCATTGCACGAAGGGAATGGAGTGTTGCTTTACTTTCTAAATGCTGTCCTTTCAGAGAAAATCACTTTCCTTTGAAAGTGCCTTAAGCTACTTACAAGCATTCAACAGAAACTCACATGCGTTTCTCTGAAACAGAAGCAGTCTGTTCCAACTCTTCAATTCACTGCACGAAGGGAATGGAGTGTTGCTTCACTTTCTAAATGCTGTCCTTTCAGAGAAAATCACTTTCCTTTGAAAGTGCCTTAAGCAACTTGAAAGCATTCACAAGAAACACTAATGCGTTTATATGAAAGAGAAGCACTCTGTTCCAACACTTCAATTCACTGCACGAAGGGAATGGAGTGTTGCTTCACTTTCTAAATGCTGTCCTTTCAGAGAAAATCACTTTCCTTTGAAAGTGCCTTAAGCCACTTACAAGCATTCACCAGAAACTCACATGCATTTCTCTGAAAGAGAAGTAATCTGTTCCAACACTTCAATTCTCTGTGCGAAGTGAATGGAGTGTTGCTTCACTTTCTAAATGCTGTCCTTTCAGAGAAAATCACTTTCCTTTGAAAGTGCCTTAAGCTACTTACAAGCATTCAA
The DNA here is from genome assembly GCF_982192425.1 of Myodes glareolus. Classification (NCBI taxonomy): domain Eukaryota; kingdom Metazoa; phylum Chordata; class Mammalia; order Rodentia; family Cricetidae; genus Myodes; species Myodes glareolus. Next base: position 459,406 of record NW_028263225.1, read on the forward strand.
CAGAAACTCACATGCATTTCTCTGAAAGTGAAGCAGTCTGTTCCAACACTTCAATTCACTGTGCGAAGTGAATGGAGTGTTGCTTCACTTTCTAAATGCTGTCCTTTCAGAGAAAATCACTTTCCTTGAAAGCGCCTTAAGCTACTTGCAAGCATTAGGAAGAAACTCACATGCGTTTCTCTGAAAGAGAAGCAGTCTGTTCCAACACTTCAATTCACTGTGCGAAGTGAATGGAGTGTTGCCTCACTTTCTAAATGCTGTCCTTTCAGAGAAAATCACTTTCCATTGAAAGTGCCTTAAACTACTTTCAAGCATTCACAAAAAACTCACAAGCGTTTCTCTGAAAGAGATGCAGTCTGTTCCAACACTTCAATTCACTGTGCGAAGTGAATGGAGTGTTGCTTCACTTTCTAAATGCTGTCCTTTCAGAGAAAATCCCTTTCCTTTGAATGTGCCTTAAGCTACTTACAAGCATTCAACAGAAACTCACATGCATTTCTCTGAAAGAGAAGCAATCTGTTCCAACACTTCAATTCTCTGTGCGAAGTGAATGGAGTTTTGCTTCACTTTCTAAATGCTGTCCTTTCAGAGAAAATCCCTTTCCTTTGAATGTGCCTTAAGCTACTTACAAGCATTCAACAGAAACTCACATGCATTTCTCTGAAAGAGAAGTAATCTGTTCCAACACTTCAATTCTCTGTGCGAAGTGAATGGAGTGTTGCTTCACTTTCTAAATGCTGTCCTTTCAGAGAAAATCACTTTCCTTTGAAAGTGCCTTAAGCTACTTGCAAGCATTCACAAGAAACACTAATGCGTTTCTCTGAAAGAGAAGCAGTCTGTTCCAACACTTCAATTCATTGAACGAAGGGAATGGAGTGTTGCTTTACTTTTTAAATGCTGTCCTTTCAGAGAAAATCACTTTCCTTTGAAAGTGCCTTAAGCTACTTACAAGCATTCAACAGAAACTCACATGCGTTTCTCTGAAACAGAAGCAGTCTGTTCCAACACTTCAATTCACTGCACGAAGGTAATGGAGTGTTGCTTCACTTTCTAAATGCTGTCCTTTCAGAGAAAATCACTTTCCTTTGAAAGTGCCTTAAGCTACTTACAAGCATTCAACAGAAACTCAAATGATTTCTCTGAAAGAGAAGCAGTCTGTTCCAACACTTCAATTCACTGTGCGAAGTGAATGGAGTGTTGCTTCACTTTCTAAATGCTGTCCTTTCAGAGAAAATCACTTTCTTTTGAAAGTGCCTTAAACTACTTTCAAGCATTTACAAAAAACACACATGCGTTTCTCTGAAAGAGAAGCAGTCTGTTCCAACACTTCAATTCACTGTGCGAAGTGAATGGAGTGTTGCTTCACTTTCTAAATGCTGTCCTTTCAGAGAAAATCACTTTCCTTTGAAAGTGCCTTAAGCTACTTACAGGCATTCAACAGAAACTCACATGCATTTCTCTGAAAGTGAAGCAGTCTGTTCCAACACTTCAATTCACTCTGCGAAGTGAATGGAGTGTTGCTTCACTTTCTAAATGCTGTCCTTTCAGAGAAAATCACTTTCCTTTGAAAGCGCCTTAAGCTACTTGCAAGCATTAGGAAGAAACTCACATGCGTTTCTCTGAAAGAGAAGCAGTCTGTTCCAACACTTCAATTCACTGTGCGAAGTGAATGGAGTGTTGCTTCACTTTCTAAATGCTGTCCTTTCAGAGAAAATCACTTTCCTTTGAAAGTGCCTTAAGCTACTTGCAAACATTAGGAAGAAATTCACATGTGTTTCTCTGAAAGAGAAGCAGTCTGTTCCAACACTTCAATTCACTGTGCGAAGTGAATGGAGTGTTGCCTCACTTTCTAAATGCTGTCCTTTCAGAGAAAATCACTTTCCATTGAAAGTGCCTTAAACTACTTTCAAGCATTCACAAAAAACTCACAAGCGTTTCTCTGAAAGTGAAGCAGTCTGTTCCAACACTTCAATTCACTGTGCGAAGTGAATGGAGTGTTGCTTCACTTTCTAAATGCTGTCCTTTCAGAGAAAATCCCTTTCCTTTGAATGTGCCTTAAGCTACTTACAAGCATTCAACAGAAACTCACATGCATTTCTCTGAAAGAGAAGCAATCTGTTTCAACACTTCAATTCTCTGTGCGAAGTGAATGGAGTGTTGCTTCACTTTCTAAATGCTGTCCTTTCAGAGAAAATCACTTTCCTTTGAAAGTGCCTTAAGCTACTTGCAAGCATTCACAAGAAACACTAATGCATTTCTATGAAAGAAAAGCAGTCTGTTCCAACAATTCAATTCATTGCACGAAGGGAATGGAGTGTTGCTTTACTTTCTAAATGCTGTCCTTTCAGAGAAAATCACTTTCCTTTGAAAGTGCCTTAAGCTACTTACAAGCATTCAACAGAAACTCACATGCGTTTCTCTGAAACAGAAGCAGTCTGTTCCAACTCTTCAATTCACTGCACGAAGGGAATGGAGTGTTGCTTCACTTTCTAAATGCTGTCCTTTCAGAGAAAATCACTTTCCTTTGAAAGTGCCTTAAGCAACTTGAAAGCATTCACAAGAAACACTAATGCGTTTATATGAAAGAGAAGCACTCTGTTCCAACACTTCAATTCACTGCACGAAGGGAATGGAGTGTTGCTTCACTTTCTAAATGCTGTCCTTTCAGAGAAAATCACTTTCCTTTGAAAGTGCCTTAAGCCACTTACAAGCATTCACCAGAAACTCACATGCATTTCTCTGAAAGAGAAGTAATCTGTTCCAACACTTCAATTCTCTGTGCGAAGTGAATGGAGTGTTGCTTCACTTTCTAAATGCTGTCCTTTCAGAGAAAATCACTTTCCTTTGAAAGTGCCTTAAGCTACTTGCAAGCATTCACAAGAAACACTAATGCGTTTCTCTGAAAGAGAAGCAGTCTGTTCCAACACTTCAATTCATTGAACGAAGGGAATGGAGTGTTGCTTTACTTTTTAAATGCTGTCCTTTCAGAGAAAATCACTTTCCTTTGAAAGTGCCTTAAGCTACTTACAAGCATTCAACAGAAACTCACATGCGTTTCTCTGAAACAGAAGCAGTCTGTTCCAACACTTCAATTCACTGCACGAAGGTAATGGAGTGTTGCTTCACTTTCTAAATGCTGTCCTTTCAGAGAAAATCACTTTCCTTTGAAAGTGCCTTAAGCTACTTACAAGCATTCAACAGAAACTCAAATGATTTCTCTGAAAGAGAAGCAGTCTGTTCCAACACTTCAATTCACTGTGCGAAGTGAATGGAGTGTTGCTTCACTTTCTAAATGCTGTCCTTTCAGAGAAAATCACTTTCTTTTGAAAGTGCCTTAAACTACTTTCAAGCATTTACAAAAAACACACATGCGTTTCTCTGAAAGAGAAGCAGTCTGTTCCAACACTTCAATTCACTGTGCGAAGTGAATGGAGTGTTGCTTCACTTTCTAAATGCTGTCCTTTCAGGGAAAATCACTTTCCTTTGAAAGTGCCTTAAGCTACTTACAGGCATTCAACAGAAACTCACATGCATTTCTCTGAAAGTGAAGCAGTCTGTTCCAACACTTCAATTCACTCTGCGAAGTGAATGGAGTGTTGCTTCACTTTCTAAATGCTGTCCTTTCAGAGAAAATCACTTTCCTTTGAAAGCGCCTTAAGCTACTTGCAAGCATTAGGAAGAAACTCACATGCGTTTCTCTGAAAGAGAAGCAGTCTGTTCCAACACTTCAATTCACTGTGCGAAGTGAAAGGAGTGTTGCTTCACTTTCTAAATGCTGTCCTTTCAGAGAAAATCACTTTCCTTTGAAAGTGCCTTAAGCTACTTGCAAACATTAGGAAGAAACTCACATGTGTTTCTCTGAAAGAGAAGCAGTCTGTTCCAACACTTCAATTCACTGTGCGAAGTGAATGGAGTGTTGCCTCACTTTCTAAATGCTGTCCTTTCAGAGAAAATCACTTTCCATTGAAAGTGCCTTAAACTACTTTCAAGCATTCACAAAAAACTCACAAGCGTTTCTCTGAAAGTGAAGCAGTCTGTTCCAACACTTCAATTCACTGTGCGAAGTGAATGGAGTGTTGCTTCACTTTCTAAATGCTGTCCTTTCAGAGAAAATCCCTTTCCTTTGAATGTGCCTTAAGCTACTTACAAGCATTCAACAGAAACTCACATGCATTTCTCTGAAAGAGAAGCAATCTGTTTCAACACTTCAATTCTCTGTGCGAAGTGAATGGAGTGTTGCTTCACTTTCTAAATGCTGTCCTTTCAGAGAAAATCACTTTCCTTTGAAAGTGCCTTAAGCTACTTGCAAGCATTCACAAGAAACACTAATGCATTTCTATGAAAGAGAAGCAGTCTGTTCCAACAATTCAATTCATTGCACGAAGGGAATGGAGTGTTGCTTTACTTTCTAAATGCTGTCCTTTCAGAGAAAATCACTTTCCTTTGAAAGTGCCTTAAGCTACTTACAAGCATTCAACAGAAACTCACATGCGTTTCTCTGAAACAGAAGCAGTCTGTTCCAACTCTTCAATTCACTGCACGAAGGGAATGGAGTGTTGCTTCACTTTCTAAATGCTGTCCTTTCAGAGAAAATCACTTTCCTTTGAAAGTGCCTTAAGCAACTTGAAAGCATTCACAAGAAACACTAATGCGTTTATATGAAAGAGAAGCACTCTGTTCCAACACTTCAATTCACTGCACGAAGGGAATGGAGTGTTGCTTCACTTTCTAAATGCTGTCCTTTCAGAGAAAATCACTTTCCTTTGAAAGTGCCTTAAGCCACTTACAAGCATTCACCAGAAACTCACATGCGTTTCTCTGAAAGAGAAGCAGTCTGTTCCAACACTTCAATTCACTGTGAGAAGTGAATGGAGTGTTGCTTCACTTTCTAAATGCTGTCCTTTCAGAGAAAATCACTTTCCTTTGAAAGTGCCTTAAGCTACTTACAAGCATTCAACAGAAACTCACATGCATTTCTCTGAAAGTGAAGCAGTCTGTTCCAACACTTCAATTCACTGTGCGAAGTGAATGGAGTGTTGCTTCACTTTCTAAATGCTGTCCTTTCAGAGAAAATCACTTTCCTTGAAAGCGCCTTAAGCTACTTGCAAGCATTAGGAAGAAACTCACATGCGTTTCTCTGAAAGAGAAGCAGTCTGTTCCAACACTTCAATTCACTGTGCGAAGTGAATGGAGTGTTGCCTCACTTTCTAAATGCTGTCCTTTCAGAGAAAATCACTTTCCATTGAAAGTGCCTTAAACTACTTTCAAGCATTCACAAAAAACTCACAAGCGTTTCTCTGAAAGAGAAGCAGTCTGTTCCAACACTTCAATTCACTGTGCGAAGTGAATGGAGTGTTGCTTCACTTTCTAAATGCTGTCCTTTCAGAGAAAATCCCTTTCCTTTGAATGTGCCTTAAGCTACTTACAAGCATTCAACAGAAACTCACATGCATTTCTCTGAAAGAGAAGCAATCTGTTCCAACACTTCAATTCTCTGTGCGAAGTGAATGGAGTTTTGCTTCACTTTCTAAATGCTGTCCTTTCAGAGAAAATCCCTTTCCTTTGAATGTGCCTTAAGCTACTTACAAGCATTCAACAGAAACTCACATGCATTTCTCTGAAAGAGAAGTAATCTGTTCCAACACTTCAATTCTCTGTGCGAAGTGAATGGAGTGTTTCTTCACTTTCTAAATGCTGTCCTTTCAGAGAAAATCACTTTCCTTTGAAAGTGCCTTAAGCTACTTGCAAGCATTCACAAGAAACACTAATGCGTTTCTCTGAAAGAGAAGCAGTCTGTTCCAACACTTCAATTCATTGAACGAAGGGAATGGAGTGTTGCTTTACTTTTTAAATGCTGTCCTTTCAGAGAAAATCACTTTCCTTTGAAAGTGCCTTAAGCTACTTACAAGCATTCAACAGAAACTCACATGCGTTTCTCTGAAACAGAAGCAGTCTGTTCCAACACTTCAATTCACTGCACGAAGGTAATGGAGTGTTGCTTCACTTTCTAAATGCTGTCCTTTCAGAGAAAATCACTTTCCTTTGAAAGTGCCTTAAGCTACTTACAAGCATTCAACAGAAACTCAAATGATTTCTCTGAAAGAGAAGCAGTCTGTTCCAACACTTCAATTCACTGTGCGAAGTGAATGGAGTGTTGCTTCACTTTCTAAATGCTGTCCTTTCAGAGAAAATCACTTTCTTTTGAAAGTGCCTTAAACTACTTTCAAGCATTTACAAAAAACACACATGCGTTTCTCTGAAAGAGAAGCAGTCTGTTCCAACACTTCAATTCACTGTGCGAAGTGAATGGAGTGTTGCTTCACTTTCTAAATGCTGTCCTTTCAGAGAAAATCACTTTCCTTTGAAAGTGCCTTAAGCTACTTACAAGCATTCAACAGAAACTCACATGCATTTCTCTGAAAGAGAAGCAGTCTGTTCCAACACTTCAATTCACTGTGCGAAGTGAATGGAGTGTTGCTTCACTTTCTAAATTGTGTCCTTTCTGGGAAAATCACTTTCTTTTGAAAGTGCCTTGAACTACTTTCAAGCATTTACAAAAAACTCACATGCGTTTCTCTGAAAGAGAAGCAGTCTGTTCCAACACTTCAATTCACTGTGCAAAGTGAATGGAGTGTTCCTTCACTTTCTAAATGCTGTCTTTTCAGAGAAAATCACTTTCCTTTGAAAGTGCCTTAAGCAAATTGCAAGCATTCACAAGAAACACTAATGCGTTTATATGAAAGAGAAGCACTCTGTTACAACACTTCAATTCACTGCACGAAGGGAATGGAGTGTTGCTTCACTTTCTAAATGCTGTCCTTTCAGAGAAAATCACTTTCCTTTGAAAGTGCCTTAAGCTACTTGCAAGCATTAAGAAGAAACTCACATGCGTTTCTCTGAAAGAGAAGCAGTCTGTTCCAACACTTCAATTCACTGTGCGAAGTGAATGGAGTGTTGCCTCACTTTCTAAATGCTGTCCTTTCAGAGAAAATCACGTTCCATTGAAAGTGCCTTAAACTACTTTCAAGCATTCACAAAAAACTCACAAGCGTTTCTCTGAAAGAGAAGCAGTCTGTTCCAACACTTCAATTCACTGTGCGAAGTGAATGGAGTGTTGCTTCACTTTCTAAATGCTGTCCTTTCAGAGAAAATCCCTTTCCTTTGAATGTGCCTTAAGCTACTTACAAGCATTCAACAGAAACTCACATGCATTTCTCTGAAAGAGAAGCAATCTGTTCCAACACTTCAATTCTCTTGCGAAGTGAATGGAGTGTTGCTTCACTTTCTAAATGCTGTTCTTTCAGAGAAAATCCCTTTCATTTGAATGTGCCTTAAGCTACTTGCAAGCATTAGGAAGAAACTCACATGCGTTTCTCAGAAAGATAAGCAGTCTGTTCCAACACTTCAATTCACTGTGCGAAGTGAATGGAGTGTTGCCTCACTTTCTAAATGCTGTCCTTTCAGAGAAAATCACTTTCCTTTGAAAGTGCCTTAAGCAACTTGCAAGCATTCACAAGAAAAACTAATGCGTTTATATGAAAGAGAAGCACTCTGTTCCAACACTTCAATTCACTGCACGAAGGGAATGGAGTGTTGCTTCACTTTCTAAATGCTGTCCTTTCAGAGAAAATCACTTTCCTTTGAAAGTGCCTTAAGCCACTTACAAGCATTCACCAGAAACTCACATGCGTTTCTCTGAAAGAGAAGCAGTCTGTTCCAACACTTCAATTCACTGTGAGAAGTGAATGGAGTGTTGCTTCACTTTCTAAATGCTGTCCTTTCAGAGAAAATCACTTTCCTTTGAAAGTGCCTTAAGCTACTTACAAGCATTCAACAGAAACTCACATGCATTTCTCTGAAAGTGAAGCAGTCTGTTCCAACACTTCAATTCACTGTGCGAAGTGAATGGAGTGTTGCTTCACTTTCTAAATGCTGTCCTTTCAGAGAAAATCACTTTCCTTGAAAGCGCCTTAAGCTACTTGCAAGCATTAGGAAGAAACTCACATGCGTTTCTCTGAAAGAGAAGCAGTCTGTTCCAACACTTCAATTCACTGTGCGAAGTGAATGGAGTGTTGCTTCACTTTCTAAATGCTGTCCTTTCCGAGAAAATCACTTTCCTTTGAAATTGCCTTAGCTACTTGCAAGCATTAGGAAGAAACTCACATGCGTTTCTCTGAAAGAGAAGCATTCTGTTCCAACACTTCAATTCACTGTGCGAAGTGAATGGAGTGTTGCCTCACTTTCTAAATGCTGTCCTTTCAGAGAAAATCACTTTCCATTGAAAGTGCCTTAAACTACTTTCAAGCATTCACAAAAAACTCACAAGCGTTTCTCTGAAAGAGAAGCAGTCTGTTCCAACACTTCAATTCACTGTGCGAAGTGAATGGAGTGTTGCTTCACTTTCTAAATGCTGTCCTTTCAGAGAAAGTCCCTTTCCTTTGAATGTGCCTTAAGCTACTTACAAGCATTCAACAGAAACTCACATGCATTTCTCTGAAAGAGAAGCAATCTGTTCCAACACTTCAATTCTCTGTGCGAAGTGAATGGAGTGTTGCTTCACTTTCTAAATGCTGTCCTTTCAGAGAAAATCCCTTTCCTTTGAATGTGCCTTAAGCTACTTACAAGCATTCAACAGAAACTCACATGCATTTCTCTGAAAGAGAAGTAATCTGTTCCAACACTTCAATTCTCTGTGCGAAGTGAATGGAGTGTTGCTTCACTTTCTAAATGCTGTCCTTTCAGAGAAAATCACTTTCCTTTGAAAGTGCCTTAAGCTACTTGCAAGCATTAGGAAGAAACTCACATGCGTTTCTCTGAAAGAGAAGCAGTCTGTTCCAACACTTCAATTCAATGTGCGAAGAGAATGGAGTGTTGCTTCACTTTCTAAATGCTGTCCTTTCAGAGAAAATCACTTTCCTTTGAAAGTGCCTTAAGCTACTTACAAGCATTCAACAGAAACTCACATGCGTTTCTCTGAAAGAGAAGCAGTCTGTTCCAACACTTCAATTCACTGTTTGAAGTGAATGGAGTGTTGCCTCACTTTCTAAATGCTGTCTTTTCAGAGAAAATCTCTTTCCTTTGAAAGTGCCTTAAGCTACTTACAAGCATTTAACAGAAACTCACATGCGTTTCTCTGAAAGAGAAGCAGTCTGTTCCAACACTTCAATTCACTGTTCGAAGTGAATGGAGTGTTGCTTCACTTTCTAAATGCTGTTCTTTCAGAGAAAATCACTTTCCTTTGAAAGTGCCTTAAGCTACTTGCAAGCATTAGGAAGAAACTCACATGAGTTTTTCTGAAAGAGAAGCAGTCTGTTCCAACACTTCAATTCACTGTGCGAAGTGAATGGAGTGTTGCCTCACTTTCTAAATGCTGTCCTTTCAGAGGAAATCACTTTCCATTGAAAGTGCCTTAAACTACTTTCAAGCATTCACAAAAAACTCACAAGCATTTCTCTGAAAGAGAAGCAGTCTGTTCCAACATTTCAATTCACTGTGCGAAGTGAATGGAGTGTTGCTTCACTTTCTAAATGCTGTCCTTTCAGAGAAAATCCCTTTCCTTTGAATGTGCCTTAAGCTACTTACAAGCATTCAACAGAAACTCACATGCATTTCTCTGAAAGAGAAGCATTCTGTTCCAACACTTCAATTCTCTTGCGAAGTGAATGGAGTGTTGCTTCACTTTCTAAATGCTGTTCTTTCAGAGAAAATCCCTTTCATTTGAATGTGCCTTAAGCTACTTGCAAGCATTAGGAAGAAACTCACATGCGTTTCTCTGAAAGATAAGCAGTCTGTTCCAACACTTCAATTCACTGTGCGAAGTGAATGGAGTGTTGCTTCACTTTCTAAATGCTGTCCTTTCAGAGAAAATCACTTTCCTTTGAAAGTGCCTTAAGCAACTTGCAAGCATTCACAAGAAACACTAATGCGTTTATATGAAAGAGAAGCACTCTGTTCCAACACTTCAATTCACTGCACGAAGGGAATGGAGTGTTGCTTCACTTTCTAAATGCTTTCCTTTGAGAGAAAATCACTTTCCTTTGAAAGTGCCTTAAGCTACTTGCAAGCATTCAAGAGAAACTCACATGCATTTCTCTGAAAGAGAAGCAGTCTGTTCCAACACTTCAATTCACTGTGCGAAGTGAATGGAGTGTTGCTTCACTTTCTAAATGCTGTCCTTTCAGAGAAAATCACTTTCCTTTGATAGTGCCTTAAGTTACTTGCTAGCATTAGGAAGAAACTCACATGCGTTTCTCTGAAAGAGAAGCAGTCTGTTCCAACACTTCAATTCACTGTGTAAAGTGAATAGAGTGTTGCCTCACTTTCTAAATGCTGTCCTTTCAGAGAAAATCACTTTCCTTTGAAAGTGCCTTAAGCAACTTGCAAGCATTCACAAGAAACACTAATGCGTTTATATGAAAGAGAAGCACTCTGTTCCAACACTTCAATTCACTGCACGAAGGGAATGGAGTGTTGCTTCACTTTCTAAATGCTTTCCTTTCAGAGAAAATCACTTTCCTTTGAAAGTGCCTTAAGCTACTTGCAAGCATTTAACAGAAACTCACATGCGTTTCTCTGAAAGAGAAGCTGTCTGTTCCAACACTTCAATTCACTGTGTGAAGTGAATGGAGTGTTGCTTCACTTTCTAAATGCTGTCCTTTCAGAGAAAATCACTTTCCTTTGATAGTGCCTTAAGCTACTTGCTAGCATTAGGAAGAAACTCACATGCGTTTCTTTGAAAGAGATGCAGTCTGTTCCAACACTTCAATTCACTGTGTGAAGTGAATAGAGTGTTTCCTCACTTTCTAAATGCTGTCCTTTCAGAGAAAATCACTTTCCTTTGAAAGTGCCTTAAGCTACTTACAAGCATTTAACAGAAACTCACATGCGTTTCTCTGAAAGAGAAGCTGTCTGTTCCAACACTTCAATTCACTGTGCGAAGTGAATGGAGTTTTGCTTCACTTTCTAAATGCTGTTCTTTCAGAGAAAATCACTTTCCTTTCAAAGTGCCTTAAGCTACTTGCAAGCATTAGGAAGAAACTCACATGCGTTTCTCTGAAAGAGAAGCAGTCTTTTCCAACACTTCAATTCATTGTGCGAAGTGAATGGAGTGTTGCTTCACTTTCTAAATGCTGTCCTTTCAGAGAAAATCACTTTCCTTTGAAAGTGCCTTAAGCTACTTACAAGCATTCACCAGAAACTCACATGCGTTTCTCTGAAAGAGAAGCAGTCTGTTCCAACACTTCAATTCACTGTGCGAAGTGAATGGAGTGTTGCTTCACTTTCTAAATGCTGTCCTTTCAGAGAAAATCACTTTCCTTTGAAAGTGCCTTAAGCAACATGCAAGCATTCACAAGAAACTCACATGCGTTTCTCTGAAAGAGAAGCCGTCTGTTCCAACACTTCAATTCACTGTGTGAAGTGAATGGAGTGTTGCTTCACTTTCTAAATGCTGTCCTTTCAGAGAAAATCACTTTCGTTTGAAAGTGCCTTAAGCTACTTACAAGCATTCACCAGAAACTCACATGCGTTTCTCTGAAAGAGAAGCTGTCCGTTCCAATACTTCAATTCACTCTGTGAAGTGAATGGAGTGTTGCTTCACTTTCTAAATGCTCTCCTTTCAGAGAAAATCACTTTCCTTTGAAAGTGCCTTAAGCTACTTACAAGCATTCAACAGAAACTCACATGCATTTCTCTGAAAGAGAAGCAGTCTGTTCCAACACTTCAATTAACTGTGCAAAGTGAATGGATTGTTGCTTCATTTTCTAAATGCTGTCCTTTCAGAGAAAATCACTTTCCTTTGAAAGTGCCTTAAGCTACTTACAAGCATTCACCAGAAACTCACATGCGTTTCTCTGAAAGAGAAGCAGTCTGTTCCAACACTTCAATTCACTGTGCGAAGTGAATGGAGTGTTGCTTCACTATCTAAATGCTGTCCTTTCAGAGAAAATCCCTTTCCTTTGAAAGTGCATTAAGCTACTTACAAGCATTCACCAGAAACTCACATGCGTTTCTCTGAAAGAGAATCAGTCTGTTCCAACACTTCAATTCACTGTGCGAAGTGAATGGAGTGTTGCTTCACTTTCTAAATGCTGTCCTTTCAGAGAAAATCACTTTCCTTTGAAAGTGCCTTAAGCTACTTGCAAGCATTCACAAGAAACACTAATGCGTTTCTATGAAAGAGAAGCACTCTGTTTCAACACTTCACTTCACTGCACGAAGGGAACGGAGTATTGCTTCATTTTCTAAATGCTGTCCTTTCAGAGAAAATCACTTTCCTTTGTAACTGCCTTAAGCTACTTAAAAGCATTTAACAGAAACTCACATGCATTTCTCTGAAAGAGAAGCAGTCTCTTCCAACACTTCAATTCACTGTGCGAAGTGAATGGAGTGTTGCTTCACTTTCTAAATGCTGTCCTTTCCGAGAAAATCACTTTCTTTGAAAGTGCCTTAAGCTACTTACAAGCATTAGGAAGAAACTCACATGCGTTTCTCTGAAAGAGAAGCAGTCTGTTCCAACACTTCAATTCACTGTGCGAAGTGAATGGAGTGTTGCTTCACTTTCTAAATGCTGTCCTTTCAGAGAAAATCACTTTCCTTTGAAAGTGCCTTAAACTACTTTCAAGCATTCATAAAAAACTCACATGCATTTCTCTGAAAGAGAAGCAGTCTGTTCCAACACTTCAATTCACTGTGCGAAGTGAATGGAGTGTTGCTTCACTTTCTAAATGCTCTTCTTTCAGAGAAAATCACTTTCCTTTGAAAGTTCCTTAAGCTACTTGCAAGCATTAGGAAGAAACACACATGCGTTTCTCTGAAAGAGAAGCAGTCTGTCCCAACACTTCAATTCACTGTGCGAAGTGAGTGGAGTGTTGCTTCACTTTCTAAATGTTGTCCTTTCAGAGAAAATCACTTTCCTTTGAAAGTGCCTTAAGCTACTTACAAGCATTCAACAGAGACTCACATGCACATCTCTGAAAGAGAAGCAGTCTGTTCCAACACTTCAATTCACTGTGCGAAGTGAAGGGAGTGTTGCTTCACTTTCTAAATTCTGTCCTTTCAGAGAAAATCACTTTCCTTTGAAAGTGCCTTAAGCTACTTGCAAGCATTAGGAAGAAACTCACATGCGTTTTTCTGAAAGAGAAGCAGTCTGTTCCAACACTTCAATTCACTGTGCGAAGTGAATGGAGTGTTGCTTCACTTTCTAAATGCTGTCCTTTCAGAGAAAATCACTCCTTTGAAAGTGACTTAAGCTACTTACAAGCATTCAACAGAAACTCACATGCGTTTCTCTGAAAGAGAAGCAGTCTGTTCCAACACTTCAATTCACTGTGCGAAGTGAATGGAGTGTTGCCTCACTTTCTAAATGCTGTCCTTTCAGAGAAAATCACTTTCCATTGAAAGTGCCTTAAGCTTCTTGCAAGCATTAGGAAGAAACTAACATGCTTTTCTCTGAAAGAGAAGCAGTCTATTCCAACACTTCAATTCACTGTGCGAAGTGAATGGAGTGTTGCTTCACTTTCTAAATGCTGTCCTTTCAGAGAAAATCACTTTCCTTTGAAAGTGCCTTAAGCTACTTACAAGCATTCAACAGAAACTCACATGCATTTCTCTGAAAAAGAAGCAATCTGTTCCAACACTTCAATTCTCTGTACGAAGTGAATGGAGTGTTGCTTCACTTTCTAAATGCTGTCCTTTCAGAGAAAATCACTTTCCTTTGAAAGTGCCTTAAGCTACTTGCAAGCATTCACAAGAAATACAAATTCGTTTCTCTGAAAGAGAAGCAGTCTGTTCCAACACTTCAATTCACTGTGCTAAGTGAATGGAGTGTTGCTTCACTTTCTAAATGCTGTCCTTTCAGAGAAAATCACTTTCCTTTGAAAGTGCCTTAAGCTACTTACAAGCATTAGGAAGAAACTCACATGCACATCTCTGAAAGAGAAGCAGTCTGTTCCAACACTTCAATTCACTGTGCGAAGTGAATGGAGTGTTGCTTCACTTTCTAAATGCTGTCCTTTCAGAGAAAATCACTTTCCTTTGAAAGTGCCTTAAACTACTTTCAAGCATTCATAAAAAACTCACATGCGTTTCCCTGAAAGAGAAGCAGTCTGTTCCAACACTTCAATTCACTGTGCGAAGTGAATGGAGTGTTGCTTCACTTTCTAAATGCTGTCCTTTCAGAGAAAATCACTTTCCTTTGAAATTGCCTTAAGCTACTTGCAAGCATCAGGAAGAAACATACATGCGTTTCTCTGAAAGAGAAGCAGTCTGTTCCAACATTTCAATTCACTGTTCGAAGTGAATGGAGTGTTGCCTCACTTTCTAAATGCTGTCCTTTCAGAGAAAATCACTTTCCTTTGAAAGTGCCTTAAGCTACTTACAAGCATTCAACAGAAACTCACATGCATTTCTCTGAAAGAGAAGCAGTCTGTTCCAACACTTCAATTCACTGTGAGAAGTGAGTGGAGTGTTGCTTCACTTTCTAAATGCTCTTCTTTCAGAGAAAATCACTTTCCTTTGAAAGTTCCTTAAGCTACATGCAAGCATTAGGAAGAAACTCACATGCGTTTCTCTCAAAGAGAAGCAGTCTGTTCCAACACTTCAATTCACTGTGCGAAGTGAGTGGAGTGTTGCTTCACTTTCTAAATGCTGTCCTTTCAGAGAAAATCACTTTCCTTTGAAAGTGCCTTAAGCTACTTACAAGCATTCAACAGAAACTCACATGCATTTCTCTGAAAGAGAAGCAGTCTGTTCCAACACTTCAATTCACTGTGCGAAGTGAAGGGAGTGTTGCTTCACTTTCTAAATTCTGTCCTTTCAGAGAAAATCACTTTCCTTTGAAAGTGCCTTAAGCTACTTGCAAGCATTAGGAAGAAACTCACATGCGTTTCTCTGAAAGAGAAGCAGTCTGTTCCAACACTTCAATTCACTGTGCGAAGTGAATGGAGTGTTGCTTCACTTTCTAAAGGCTGTACTTTCAGTGAAAATCACTTTCCTTTGAAAGTGCCTTAAGCTATTTACAAGCATTCAACAGAAACTCACATGCGTTTCTCTGAAAGAGAAGCAGTCTGTTCCAACACTTCAATTCACTCTGCGAAGTGAATGGAGTTTTGCCTCACTTTCTAAATGCTGTCCTTTCAGAGAAAATCACTTTCCATTGAAAGTGCCTTAAACTACTTTCAAGCATTCAGAAAAAACTCACATGCGTTTCTCTGAAAGAGAAGCAGTCTGTTCCAACACTTCAATTCACTGTGCGAAGTGAATGGAGTGTTGCTTCACTTTCTAAATGATGTCCTTTCAGAGAAAATCCCTTTCCTTTGAATGTGCCTTAAGCTACTTACAAGCATTCAACAGAAACTCACATGCATTTCTCTGAAAGAGAAGCAATCTGTTCCAGCACTTCAATTCTCTGTGCGAAGTGAATGGAATGTGCTTCACTTTCTAAATGCTGTCCTTTCAGAGAAAATCACTTTCCTTTGAAAGTGCCTTAAGCTACATGCAAGCATTCACAAGAAACACTAATGCGTTTCTATGAAAGAGAAGCAGTCTGTTCCAACACTTCATTTCACTGTGCAAAGTGAATGGAGTGTTGCCTCACTTTCGAAATGCTGTCCTTTCAGTGAAAATCACTTTCCTTTGAAAGTGCCTTAAGCTTCTTGCAAGCATTAGGAAGAAACTAACATGTGTTTCTCTGAAAGAGAAGCAGTCTGTTCCAACACTTCAATTCACTGTGCGAAGTGAATGGAGTGTTGCTTCACTTTCTAAATGCTGTCCGTTCAGAGAAAATCACTTTCCTTTGAAAGTGCCTTAAGCTACTTGCAAGCATTCACAAGAAATACTAATGCGTTTCTATGAAAGACAAGCAGTCTGTTCCAACACTTCAATTCACTGCACGAAGGGAATGGAGTGTTGCTTCACTTTCTAAATGATGTCCTTTCAGAGAAAATCACTTTCCTTTGAAAGTGCCTTAAGCTACTAACAAGCATTCAACAGAAACTCACATGCATTTCTCTGAAAGAGAAGCAATCTGTTCCAACACTTCAATTCTCTGTGAGAAGTGAATGGAGTGTTGCTTCACTTTGTAAATGCTGTCCTTTTAGAGAAAATCACTTTCCTTTGAAAGTGCCTTAAGCTACTTGCAAGCATTCACAAGAAACACTAATGCGTTTATATGAAAGAGAAGCAGTCCGTTACAACACTTCAATTCACTGTGCAAAGTGAATGGAGTGTTGCCTCACTTTCGAAATGCTGTCCTTTCAGAGAAAATCACTTTATTTTGAAAGTGCCTTAAGCTTCTTGCAAGCATTAGGAAGAATCTAACATGCGTTTCTCTGAAAGAGAAGCAGTCTGTTCCAACACTTCAATTCACTGTGCGAAGTGAATGGAGTGTTGCTTCACTTTCTAAATGCTGTCCGTTCAGAGAAAATCACTTTCCTTTGAAAGTGCCTTAAGCTACTTGCAAGCATTCACAAGAAATACTAATGCGTTTCTATGAAAGACAAGCAGTCTGTTCCAACACTTCAATTCACTGCACGAAGGGAATGGAGTGTTGCTTCACTTTCTAAATGATGTCCTTTCAGAGAAAATCACTTTCCTTTGAAAGTGCCTTAAGCTACTAACAAGCATTCAACAGAAACTCACATGCATTTCTCTGAAAGAGAAGCAATCTGTTCCAACACTTCAACTCTGTGCGAAGTGAATGGAGTGTTGCTTCACTTTGTAAATGCTGTCCTTTTAGAGAAAATCACTTTCCTTTGAAAGTGCCTTAAGCTACTTGCAAGCATTCACAAGAAACACTAATGCGTTTATATGAAAGAGAAGCAGTCCGTTACAACACTTCAATTCACTGTGCAAAGTGAATGGAGTGTTGCCTCACTTTCGAAATGCTGTCCTTTCAGAGAAAATCACTTTATTTTGAAAGTGCCTTAAGCTTCTTGCAAGCATTAGGAAGAATCTAACATGCGTTTCTCTGAAAGAGAAGCAGTCTGTTCCAACACTTCAATTCACTGTGCAAAGTGAATGGAGTGTTACTTCACTTTCTAAATGCTGTCCTTTCAGAGAAAATCACTTTCCTTTGAAAGTGCCTTAAGCTACTTGCAAGCATTCACAAGAAATACTAATGCGTTTCTATGAAAGACAAGCAGTCTGTTCCAACACTTCAATTCACTGCACGAAGGGAATGGAGTGTTGCTTCACTTTCTAAAGGCTGTCCTTTCAGAGAAAATCGCTTTCCTTTGAAAGTGCCTTAAGCTACTTACAAGCATTCAACAGAAACTCACATGCATTTCTCTGAAAGAGAAGCAATCTGTTCCAACACTTCAACTCTGTGCGAAGTGAATGGAGTGTTGCTTCACTTTCTAAATGCTGTCCTTTCAGAGAAAATCACTTTCCTTTGAAAGTACCTTAAGCTACTAGCAAGCATTCACAAGAAACACTAATGCGTTTCTATGAAAGAGAAGCAGTCTGTTCCAACACTTCAATTCACTGTGCGAAGTGAATGGAGTGTTGCTTCACTTTCTAAATGCTGTCCTTTCAGAGAAAATCACTCCTTTGAAAGTGCCTTAAGCTACTTACAAGCATTCAACAGAAACTCACATGCGTTTCTCTGAAAGAGAAGCAGTCTGTTCCAACACTTCAATTCACTGTGCGAAGTGAATGGAGTGTTGCCTCACTTTCTAAATGCTGTCCTTTCAGAGAAAATCACTTTCCTTTGAAAGTGCCTTAAACTACTTTCGAGCATTCACAAAAAACTCACATGCATTTCTCTGAAAGAGAAGCAGTCTGTTCCAACACTTCAATTCACTGTGCGACGTGAATGGAGTGTTGCTTCACTTTCTAAATGCTGTCCTTTCAGAGAAAATCCCTTTCCTTTGAATGTGCCTTAAGCTACTTACAAGCATTCAACAGAAACTCACATGCATTTCTCTGAAAGAGAAGCAATCTGTTCCAACATTTCAATTCTCTGTGCGAAGTGAATGGAGTGTTGCTTCACTTTCTAAATGCTGTCCTTTCAGAGAAAATCACTTTCCTTTGAAAGTGCCTTAAGCTACTTGCAAGCATTCACAAGAAACACTAATGCGTTTCTATGAAAGAGAAGCAGTCTGTTCCAACACTTCAATTCACTGTGCAAAGTGAATGGAGTGTTGCCTCACTTTCGAAATTCTGTCCTTTCAGAGAAAATCACTTTCCTTTGAAAGTGCCTTTAGCTTCTTGCAAGCATTAGGAAGAAACTAACATGCTTTTCTCTGAAAGAGAAGCAGTCTATTTCAACAGTTCAATTCACTGTGCGAAGTGAATGGAGTGTTGCTTCACTTTCTAAATGCTGTCCTTTCAGAGAAAATCACTTTCCTTTGAAAGTGCCTTAAGCTATTTACAAGCATTCAACAGAAACTCACATGCATTTCTCTGAAAGGGAAGCAATCTGTTCCAACACTTCAACTCTGTGCGAAGTGAATGGAGTGATGCTTCACTTTCCAAATGCTGTCCTTTCAGAGAAAATCACTTTCCTTTGAAAGTGCCTTAAGCAACTTGCAAGCATTCAACAGAAACTCACATGCATTTCTCTGAAAGAGAAGCAGTCTGTTCCAACACTTCAATTCACTGTGCGAAGTGAATGGAGTGTTGTTTCACTTTCCAAATGCTGTCCTTTCAGAGAAAATCACTTTCCTTTGAAAGTGCCTTAAGCTACTTGCAAGCATTAGGAAGAAACTCACATGCACATCTCTGAAAGAGAAGCAGTCTGTTCCAACACTTCAATTCACTGTGCGAAGTGAATGGAGTGTTGTTTCACTTTCCAAATGCTGTCCTTTCAGAGAAAATCACTTTCCTTTGAAAGTGCCTTAAGCTACTTGCAAGCATTCACAAGAAACACTAATGCGTTTCTATGAAAGAAAAGCACTCTGTTCCAACACTTCACTTCACTACACGAAGGGAACGGAGTATTGCTTCATTTTCTAAATGCTGTCCTTTCAGAGAAAATCACTTTACTTTGTAACTGCCTTAAGCTACTTAAAAGCATTCAACAGAAACTCACATGCATTTCTCTGAAATAGAAGCAGTCTCTTCCAACACTTCAATTCACTGTGCGAAGTGAATGGAGTGTTGCTTCACTTTCTAAATGCTGTCCTTTCCGAGAAAATCACTTTCCTTTGAAAGGGCCTTAAGCTACTTACAAGCATTAGGAAGAAATTCACATGCGTTTCTCTGAAAGAGAAGCAGTCTGTTCCAACACTTCAATTCACTGTGCGAAGTGAATGGAGTGTTGCTTCACTTTCTAAATGCTGTCCTTTCAGAGAAAATCACTTTCCTTTGAAAGTGCCTTAAACTACTTTCAAG
This sequence comes from Myodes glareolus, assembly GCF_982192425.1. Taxonomy (NCBI): domain Eukaryota; kingdom Metazoa; phylum Chordata; class Mammalia; order Rodentia; family Cricetidae; genus Myodes; species Myodes glareolus. Next base: position 478,738 of record NW_028263225.1, read on the forward strand.
CATTCATAAAAAACTCACATGCGTTTCCCTGAATGAGAAGCAGTCTGTTCCAACACTTCAATTCACTGTGCGAAGTGAATGGAGTGTTGCTTCACTTTCTAAATGCTGTCCTTTCAGAGAAAATCACTTTCCTTTTAAAGTGCCTTAAGCTACTTACAAGCATTCAACAGAAACTCACATGCATTTCTCTGAAAGAGAAGCAGTCTGTTCCAACACTTCAATTCACTGTGAGAAGTGAATGGAGTGTTGCTTCACTTTCTAAATGCTCTTCTTTCAGAGAAAATCACTTTCCTTTGAAAGTTCCTTAAGCTACTTGCAAGCATTAGGAAGAAACTCACATGCGTTTCTCTGAAAGAGAAGCAGTCTGTTCCAACACTTCAATTCACTGTGCGAAGTGAGTGGAGTGTTGCTTCACTTTCTAAATGCTGTCCTTTCAGAGAAAATCACTTTCCTTAGAAAGTGCCTTAAGCTACTTACAAGCATTCAACAGAAACTCACATGCATTTCTCTGAAAGAGAAGCCGTCTGTTCCAACACTTCAATTCACTGTGCGAAGTGAAGGGAGTGTTGCTTCACTTTCTAAATTCTGTCCTTTCAGAGAAAATCACTTTCCTTTGAAAGTGCCTTAAGCTACTTGCAAGCATTAGGAAGAAACTCACATGCGTTTCTCTGAAAGAGAAGCAGTCTGTTCCAACACTTCAATTCACTGTGCGAAGTGAATGGAGTGTTGCTTCACTTTCTAAATGCTGTACTTTCAGTGAAAATCACTTTCCTTTGAAAGTGCCTTAAGCTATTTACAAGCATTCAACAGAAACTCACATGCGTTTCTCTGAAAGAGAAGCAGTCTGTTCCAACACTTCAATTCACTGTGCGAAGTGAATGGAGTGTTGCCTCACTTTCTAAATGCTGTCCTTTCAGAGAAAATCACTTTCCATTGAAAGTGCCTTAAACTACTTTCAAGAATTCACAAAAAACTCACATGCGTTTCTCTGAAAGAGAAGCAGTCTGTTCCAACACTTCAATTCACTGTGCGAAGTGAATGGAGTGTTGCTTCACTTTCTAAATGATGTCCTTTCAGAGAAAATCCCTTTCCTTTGAATGTGCCTTAAGCTACTTACAAGCATTCAACAGAAACTCACATGCATTTCTCTGAAAGAGAAGCAATCTGTTCCAGCACTTCAATTCTCTGTGCGAAGTGAATGGAGTGTGCTTCACTTTCTAAATGCTGTCCTTTCAGAGAAAATCACTTTCCTTTGAAAGTGCCTTAAGCTACTTGCAAGCATTCACAAGAAACACTAATGCGTTTCTATGAAAGAGAAGCAGTCTGTTCCAACACTTCATTTCACTGTGCAAAGTGAATGGAGTGTTGCCTCACTTTCGAAATGCTGTCCTTTCAGTGAAAATCACTTTCCTTTGAAAGTGCCTTAAGCTTCTTGCAAGCATTAGTAAGAAACTAACATGTGTTTCTCTGAAAGAGAAGCAGTCTGTTCCAACACTTCAATTCACTGTGCGAAGTGAATGGAGTGTTGCTTCACTTTCTAAATGCTGTCCGTTCAGAGAAAATCACTTTCCTTTGAAAGTGCCTTAAGCTACTTGCAAGCATTCACAAGAAATACTAATGCGTTTCTATGAAAGACAAGCAGTCTGTTCCAACACTTCATTTCACTGCACGAAGGGAATGGAGTGTTGCTTCACTTTCTAAATGATGTCCTTTCAGAGAAAATCACTTTCCTTTGAAAGTGCCTTAAGCTACTAACAAGCATTCAACAGAAACTCACATGCATTTCTGTGAAAGAGAAGCAATCTGTTCCAACACTTCAATTCTCTGTGCGAAGTGAATGGAGTGTTGCTTCACTTTGTAAATGCTGTCCTTTTAGAGAAAATCACTTTCCTTTGAAAGTGCCTTAAGCTACTTGCAAGCATTCACAAAAAACGCTAATGCGTTTCTATGAAAGAGAAGCAGTCTGTTACAACACTTCAATTCACTGTGCAAAGTGAATGGAGTGTTGCCTCACTTTCAAAATGCTGTCCTTTCAGAGAAAATCACTTTATTTTGAAAGTGCCTTAAGCTTCTTGCAAGCATTAGGAAGAATCTAACATGCGTTTCTCTGAAAGAGAAGCAGTCTGTTCCAACACTTCAATTCACTGTGCGAAGTGAATGGAGTGTTACTTCACTTTCTAAATGCTGTCCTTTCAGAGAAAATCACTTTCCTTTGAAAGTGCCTTAAGCTACTTGCAAGCATTCACAAGAAATACTAATGCGTTTCTATGAAAGACAAGCAGTCTGTTCCAACACTTCAATTCACTGCACGAAGGGAATGGAGTGTTGCTTCACTTTCTAAATGCTGTCCTTTCAGAGAAAATCACTTTCCTTTGAAAGTGCCTTAAGCTACTTACAAGCATTCAACAGAAACTCACATGCATTTCTCTGAAAGAGAAGCAATCTGTTCCAACACTTCAACTCTGTGCGAAGTGAATGGAGTGTTGCTTCACTTTCTAAATGCTGTCCTTTCAGAGAAAATCACTTTCCTTTGAAAGTACTTTAAGCTACTAGCAAGCATTCACAAGAAACACTGATGCGTTTCTATGAAAGAGAAGCAGTGTGTTCCAACACTTCAATACATTACGCGAAGGGAATGGAGTGTTGCTTTACTTTCTAAATGCTGTCCTTTCAGAGAAAATCACTTTCCTTTGAAAGAGCCTTGAGCTACTTACAAGCATTCAACAGAAACTCACATGCATTTCTCTGAAAGAGAAGCAGTCTGTTCCAACACTTCAACTCTGTGCGAAGTGAATGGAGTGTTGCTTCACTTTCTAAATGCTGTCCTTTCAGAGAAAATCACTTTCCTTTGAAAGTACCTTAAGCTACTAGCAAGCATTCACAAGAAACACTAATGCGTTTCTATGAAAGAGAAGCAGTCTGTTCCAACACTTCAATTCATTACGCGAAGGGAATGGAGTGTTGCTTTACTTTCTAAATGCTGTCCTTTCAGAGAAAATCACTTTCCTTTGAAAGAGCCTTGAGCTACTTACAAGCATTCAACAGAATCTCACATGCATTTCTCTGAAAGAGAAGCAGTCTGTTCCAACACTTCAATTCACTGTGCGAAGTGAATGGAATGTTACTTCACTTTCTAAATGCTGTCCTTTCAGAGAAAATCACTTTCCTTTGAAAGTGCCTTAAGCTACTTTCAAGCATTCACAGGAAACACACATGCGTTTCTCTGAAATAGAAGCAGTCTGTTCCAACACTTCAATTCACTAAGCGAAGTGAATGGAGTGTTGCTTCACTTTCTAAATCCTGTCCTTTCAGAGAAAATCACTTTTGTTTGAAAGTGCCTTAAGCAACTTTCAAGCATTCACAAGAAATTCACATGCATTTCTCTGAAAGAGAAGCCTTCTATTCCAACACTTCAATTCACTGTGCGAAGTGAATGGAGTGTTGCTTCACTTTCTAAATGCTGTCCTTTCAGAGAAAATCACGTTCCTTTGAAATTGCCTTAAGCTACTTACAAGCATTCAACAGAAACTCACATGTGTTTCTCTGAAAGAGAAGCAATCTGTTCCAACACTTCAATTCACTGTGCAAAGTGAATGGAGTGTTGCCTCACTTTCGAAATGCTGTCCTTTCAGAGAAAATCACTTTCCTTTGAAAGTGCCTTAAGCTTCTTGCAAGCATTAGGAAGAAACTAACATGCGTTTCTCTGAAAGAGAAGCAGTCTGTTCCAACACTTCAATTCACTGTTCGAAGTGAATGGAGTGTGGCTTCACTTTCTAAATCCTGTCCTTTCAGAGAAAATCACTTTCCTTTTAAAGTGCCTTAAGCTACTTGCAAGCATTAGGAAGAAACTCACATGCGTTTCTCTGAAAGAGAAGGAGTCTGTTCCAACACTTCAATTCACTGTGCGAAGTGAATGGAGTGTTGCCTCACTTTCTAAATGCTGTCCTTTCAGAGAAAATCACTTTCCATTGAATGTGCCTGAAACTACTTTCAAGCATTCACAAATAACTCACATGCGTTTCTCTGAAAGAGAAGCAGTCTGTTCCAACACTTCAATTCACTGTGCGAAGTGAATGGAGTGTTGCTTCACTTTCTAAATGCTGTCCTTTCAGAGAAAATCCCTTTCTTTTGAATGTGCCTTAAGCTACTTACAAGCATTCAACAGAAACTCACATGCATTTCTCTGAAAGAGAAGCAGTCTGTACCAACACTTAAGTTCACTGTGCAAAGTGAATGGAGTGTTGCTTCACTTTCTAAATGCTGTCCTTTCAGAGAAAATCACTTTTTTTTGAAAATGCCTTAAGCTACTTGCAAGCATTCACAAGAAACACTAATGCGTTTCCCTGAAAGAGAAGCAGTCTGTTCCAACACTTCAATTCATTGTGCAAAGTGAATGGAGTGTTGCCTCACTTTCTAAATGCTGTCCTTTCAGAGAATATCACTTTCCTTTGAAAGTGCCTTAAGCTACTTACAAGCATTCAGCAGAAACTCACATGCATTTCTCTGAAAGAGAAGCAGTCTGTTCCAACACTTCAATTCACTGTGCGAAGTGAATGGAGTGTTGCTTCACTTTCTAAATGCTCTTCTTTCAGAGAAATTCACTTTCCTTTGAAAGTGCCTTAAGCTACTTACAAGCATTCAACAGAAACTCACATGAATTTCTTTGAAAGAGAAGCAATCTGTTCCAACACTTCAATTCACTGTGTGAAGTAAATGGAGTGTTGCTTCACTTTCTAAATTCTGTCCTTTCAGAGAAAATCACTTTCCTTTGAAAGTGCCTTAAACTACTTTCAAGCATTCACAAAAAACTCACATGCGTATCTCTGAAAGAGTAGCAGTCTGTTCCAACACTTCAATTCACTGTGCGAAGTGAATGGAGTGTTGCTTCACTTTCTAAATGCTGTCCTTTCAGAGAAAATCACTTTCCTTTGAAAGTGCCTTAAGCAAATTGCAAGCATTCAACAGAAACTCACATGCATTTCTCTGAAAGAGAAGCAGTCTGTTCCAACACTTCAATTCACTGTGCGAAGTGAGTGGAGTGTTGCTTCACTTTCTAAATGCTGTCCTTTCAGAGAAAATCACTTTCCTTTGAATGTGCCTTAAGCTACTTACAAGCATTCAACAGAAACTCACATGCATTTCTCTCAAAGAGAAGCAGTCTGTTCCAACACTTCAATTCACTGTGCGAAGTGAAGGGAGTGTTGCTTCACTTTCTAAATTCTGTCCTTTCAGAGAAAATCACTTTCCTTTGAACGTGCCTTAAGCTACTTGCAAGCATTAGGAAGAAACTCACATGCGTTTCTCTGAAAGAGAAGCAGTCTGTTCCAACACTTCAATTCACTGTGCGAAGTGAATGGAGTGTTGCTTCACTTTCTAAATGCTATCCTTTCAGTGAAAATCACTTTCCTTTGAAAGTGTCTTAAGCTACTTACAAGCATTCAACAGAAACTCACATGCGTTTCTCTGATAGAGAAGCAGTCTGTTCCAACACTTCAATTCACTGTGCGAAGTGAATGGAGTGTTGCCTCACTTTCTAAATGCTGTCCTTTCAGAGAAAATCCCTTTCCTTTGAATGTGCCTTAAGCTACTTACAAGCATTCAACAGAAACTCACATGCATTTCTCTGAAAGAGAAGCAATCTGTTCCAACACTTCAATTCTCTGTGCGAAGTGAATGGAGTGTTGCTTCACTTTCTAAATGCTGTCCTTTCAGAGAAAATCACTTTCTTTGAAAGTGCCTTAGCTACTTGCAAGCATTCACAAGAAATACTAATGCGTTTCTATGAAAGACAAGCAGTCTGTTCCAACACTTCAATTCACTGCACGAAGGGAATGGACTGTTGCTTCACTTTCTAAATGCTGTCCTTTCAGAGAAAATCACTTTCCTTTGAAAGTGCCATAAGCTACTTACAAGCATTCAACAGAAACTCACATGCATTTCTCTGAAAGAGAAGCAATCTGTTCCAACACTTCAATTCTCCGCGAAGTGAATGGAGTGTTGCCTCACTTTCTAAATGCTGTCTTTTCAGAGAAAATCACTTCCCTTTGAAAGTGCCTTAAGCTACTTGCAAGCATTCACAAGAAACACTAATGCGTTTCTATGAAAGAGAAGCAGTCTGTTCCAACACTTCAATTCACTGTGCAAAGTAAATTGAGTGTTGCCTCACATTCGAAATGCTGTCCTTTCAGAGAAAATCACTTTCCTTTGAAAGTGCCTTAAGCTTCTTGCAAGCATTCACAAGAAACACTAATGCGTTTCTATGAAAGAGAAGCCGTCTGTTCCAACAATTCAATTCATTGCACGAAGGGAATGGAGTGTTGCTTTACTTTCTATATGCTGTCCTTTCAGAGAAAATCACTTTCCTTTGAAAGAGCCTTGAGCTACTTACAAGCATTCAACAGAAACTCACATGCATTTCTCTGAAAGAGAAGCAGTCTGTTCCAACACTTCAATTCACTGTGCGAAGTGAATGGAATGTTACTTCACTTTCTAAATGCTGTCCTTTCAGAGAAAATCCCTTTCCTTTTAAAGTGCCTTAAGCTACTTTCAAGCATTCACAGGAAACACACATGCATTTCTCTGAAATAGAAGCAGTCTGTTCCAACACTTCAATTCACTGTGCGATGTGAATGGAGTGTTGCTTCACTTTCTAAATCCTGTCCTTTCAGAGAAAATCACTTTTGTTTGAAAGTGCCCTAAGCAACTTTCAAGCATTCACAAGAATTTCACATGCATTTCTTAAAGAGAAGCCTTCTATTCCAACACTTCAATTCACTGTGCGAAATGAATGGAGTGTTGCTTCACTTTCTAAATGCTGTCCTTTCAGAGAAATCACGTTCCTTTGAAATTGCCTTAAGCTACTTACAAGCATTCAACAGAAACTCATATGTGTTTCAATGAAAGAGAAGCAATCTGTTCCAACACTTCAATTCACTTTTCAAAGTGAATGGAGTATTGCCTCACTTTCGAAATGCTGTCCTTTCAGAGAAAATCACTTTCCTTTGAAAGTGCCTTAAGCTTCTTGCAAGCATTAGGAAGAAACTAACATGCGTTTCTCTGAAAGAGAAGCAGTGTGTTCCAACACTTCAATTCACTGTGCGAAGTTAACGGAGTGTTGCCTCACTTTCTAAATGCTGTCCTTTCAGAGAAAATCTCTTTCCATTGAAAGTGCCTTAAACTACTTTCAAGCATTCACAAAAAACTCACATGCGTTTCTCTGAAAGAGAAGCAATCTGTTCCAACACTTCAATTCACTGTGCGAAGTGAATGGAGTGTTGCTTCACTTTCTAAATGCTGTTCTTTCAGAGAAAATCACTTTCCTTTGAAAGTGCCTTAAGCTACTTACAAGCATTCAACAGAAACTCACATGCGTTTCTCTGAAAGAGAAGCAGTCTGTTCCAACACTTCAATTCACTGTGCGAAGTGAATGGAGTGTTGCTTCACTTTCTAAATGCTGTCCTTTCAGAGAAAATCACTGTCCTTTGAAAGTGCCTTAAGCTACTTGCAAGCATTCACAAGAAACACTAATGCGTTTCTATGAAAGAAAAGCACTCTGTTTCAACACTTCACTTCACTGCACGAAGGGAACGGAGTATTGCTTCATTTTCTAAATACTGTCCTTTCAGAGAAAATCACTTTCCTTTGTAACTGCCTTAAGCTACTTAAAAGCATTCAACAGAAACTCACATGCATTTCTCTGAAAGAGAAGCAGTCTCTTCCAACACTTCAATTCACTGTGCGAAGTGAATGGAGTGTTGCTTCACTTTCTAAATGCTGTCCTTTCAGAGAAAATCACTTTCCTTTGAAAGTGCCTTAAGCTACTTACAAGCATTAGGAAGAAACTCACATGCGTTTCTCTGAAAGAGAAGCAGTCTGTTCCAACACTTCAATTCACTGTGCGAAGTGAATGGAGTGTTGCTTCACTTTCTAAATGCTGTCCTTTCAGAGAAAATCACTTTCCATTGAAAGTGCCTTAAACTACTTTCAGGCATTCATAAAAAACTCACATGCGTTTCCCTGAAAGAGAAGCAGTCTGTTCCAACACTTCACTTCACTGTGCGAAGTGAATGGAGTCTTGCTTCACTTTCTAAATGCTGTCCTTTCAGAGAAAATCACTTTCCTTTGAAAGTGCCTTAAGGTACTTGCAAGCATTAGGAAGAAACTTACATGTGTTTCTCTGAAAGAGAAGTAGTCTGTTCCAACACTTCAATTCACTGTTCGAAGTGAACGGAGTGTTGCCTCACTTTCTAAATGCTGTCCTTTCAGAGAAAATCTCTTTCCATTGAAAGTGCCTTAAACTACTTTCAAGCATTCACAAAAAACTCACATGCGTTTCTCTGAAAGAGAAGCAGTCTATTCCAACACTTCAATTCACTGTGCGAAGTGAATGGAGTGTTGCTTCACTTTCTAAATGCTGTCCTTTCAGAGAAAATCCCTTTCCTTTGAATGTGCCTTAAGCTACTTACAAGCATTCAACAGAAACTCACATGCATTTCTCTGAAAGAGAAGCAATCTGTTCCAACACTTCAATTCACTGTGCGAAGTGAATGGAGTGTTGCTTCACTTTCTAAATGCTGTTCTTTCAGAGAAAATCACTTTCCTTTGAAAGTGCCTTAAGCTACTTACAAGCATTCAACAGAAACTCACATGCGTTTCTCTGAAAGAGAAGCAGTCTGTTCCAACACTTCAATTCACTGTGCGAAGTGAATGGAGTGTTGCTTCACTTTCTAAATGCTGTCCTTTCAGAGAAAATCACTGTCCTTTGAAAGTGCCTTAAGCTACTTGCAAGCATTCACAAGAAACACTAATGCGTTTCTATGAAAGAAAAGCACTCTGTTTCAACACTTCACTTCACTGCACGAAGGGAACGGAGTATTGCTTCATTTTCTAAATACTGTCCTTTCAGAGAAAATCACTTTCCTTTGTAACTGCCTTAAGCTACTTAAAAGCATTCAACAGAAACTCACATGCATTTCTCTGAAAGAGAAGCAGTCTCTTCCAACACTTCAATTCACTGTGCGAAGTGAATGGAGTGTTGCTTCACTTTCTAAATGCTGTCCTTTCAGAGAAAATCACTTTCCTTTGAAAGTGCCTTAAGCTACTTACAAGCATTAGGAAGAAACTCACATGCGTTTCTCTGAAAGAGAAGCAGTCTGTTCCAACACTTCAATTCACTGTGCGAAGTGAATGGAGTGTTGCTTCACTTTCTAAATGCTGTCCTTTCAGAGAAAATCACTTTCCTTTGAAAGTGCCTTAAACTATTTTCAGGCATTCATAAAAAACTCACATGCGTTTCCCTGAAAGAGAAGCAGTCTGTTCCAACACTTCAATTCACTGTGCGAAGTGAATGGAGTGTTGCTTCACTTTCTAAATGCTGTCCTTTCAGAGAAAATCACTTTCCTTTGAAAGTGCCTTAAGGTACTTGCAAGCATTAGGAAGAAACTTACATGCGTTTCTCTGAAAGAGAAGTAGTCTGTTCCAACACTTCAGTTCACTGTTCGAAGTGAATGGAGTGTTGCCTCACATTCTAAATGCTGTCCTTTCAGAGAAAATCACTTTCCTTTGAAAGTGCCTTAAGCTACTTGCAAGCATTCACAAGAAATAATAATGCGTTTCTATGAAAGACAAGCAGTCTGTTCCAACACTTCAATTCACTGCACGAAGGGAATGGAGTGTTGCTTCACTTTCTAAATGCTGTCCTTTCAGAGAAAATCACTTTCCTTTGAAAGTGCCTTAAGCTACTTACAAGCATTCAACAGAAACTCACATGCATTTCTCTGAAAGAGAAGCAATCTGTTCCAACACTTCAATTCTCTGTGCGAAGTGAATGGAGTTTTGCTTCACTTTCTAAATGCTGTCCTTTCAGAGAAAATCACTTTCTTTTGAAAGTGCCTTAAGCTACTTGCAAGCATTCACAAGAAATACTAACGCGTTTCTATGAAAGACAAGCAGTCTGTTCCAACACTTCAATTCACTGCACGAAGGGAATGGAGTGTTGCTTCACTTTCTAAATGCTGTCCTTTCAGAGAAAATCACTTTCCTTTGAAAGTGCCTTAAGCTACTTTCAAGCATTCAACAGAAACTCACATGCATTTCTCTGAAAGAGAAGCAATCTGTTCCAACACTTCAACTCTGTGCGAAGTAAATGGAGTGTTGCTTCACTTTCCAAATGCTGTCCTTTCAGAGAAAATCACTTTCCTTTGAAAGTGCCTTAAGCAACTTGCAAGCATTCAACAGAAACTCACATGCGTTTCCCTGAAAGAGAAGCAGTGTGTTCCAACACTTCAATTCACTGTGCGAAGTGAATGGAGTGTTGCTTCACTTTCTAAATGCTGTCCTTTCAGAGAAAATCACCTTCCTTTGAAATTGCCTTAAGCTACTTGCAAGCATTAGGAAGAAACATAGATGCGTTTCTCTGAAAGAGAAGCAGTCTGTTCCAACACTTCAATTCACTGCACGAAGGGAATGGAGTGTTGCTTCACTTTCTAAATGATGTCCTTTCAGAGAAAATCACTTTCCTTTGAAAGTGCCTTAAGCTTCTAACAAGCATTCAACAGAAACTCACATGCATTTCTCTGAAAGAGAAGCAAGCTGTTCCAACACTTCAATTCTCTGTGCGAAGTGAATGGAGTGTTGCTTCACTTTGTAAATACTGTCCTTTCAGAGAAAATCACTTTCCTTTGAAAGTGCCTTAAGCTACTTGCAAGCATTCACAAGAAACACTAATGCGTTTCTATGAAAGAGAAGCAGTCTGTTACAATACTTCAATTCACTGTGCAAAGTGAATGGAGTGCTGCCTCACTTTCGAAATGCTGTCCTTTCAGAGAAAATCACTTTCCTTTGAAAGTGCCTTAAGCTTCTTGCAAGCATTAGGAAGAAACTAACATGCGTTTCTCTGAAAGAGAAGCAGTCTGTTCCAACACTTCAATTCACTGTGCGAAGTGAATGGAGTGTTGCTTCACTTTCTAAATGCTGTCCTTTCAGAGAAAATCACTTTCCTTTGAAAGTGCCTTAAGCTACTTACAAGCATTCAACAGAAACTCACATGTGTTTCTCTGAAAGAGAAGCAGTCTGTTCCAACACTTCAATTCACTGTGCGAAGTGAAGGTAGTGTTGCTTCACTTTCTAAATTCTGTTCTTTCAGAGAAAATCACTTTCCTTTGAACGTGCCTTAAGCTACTTGCAAGCATTAGGAAGAAACTCACATGCGTTTCTCTGAAAGAGAAGCAGTCTGTTCCAACACTTCAATTCACTGTGCAAAGTGAATGGAGTGTTGCCTCACTTTCGAAATGCTGTCTTTTCAGAGAAAATCACTTTCCTTTGAAAGTGCCTTAAGCTTCTTGCAAGCATTAGGAAGAAACTAACATGCGTTTCTCTGAAAGAGAAGCAGTCTGTTCCAACACTTCAATTCACTGTGTGAAGTGAATGGACTGTTGCTTCACTTTCTAAATGCTGTCCTTTCAGAGAAAATCACTTTCCTTTGAAAGTGCCTTAAGCTACTTGCAAGCATTCACAAGAAATACTTATGCGTTTCTATGAAAGACAAGCAGTCTGTTCCAACACTTCAATTCACTGCACGAAGGGAATGGAGTGTTGCTTCACTTTCTAAATGCTGTCCTTTCAGAGAAAATCACTTTCCTTTGTAAGTGCCTTAAGCTACTTACAAGCATTCAACAGAAACTGACATGCATTTCTCTGAAAGAGAAGCAATCTGTTACAACTTTTCAACTCTGTGCGAAGTTAATGGAGTGTTGCTTCACTTTCTAAATGCTGTCCTTTCAGAGAAAATCACTTTCCTTTGAAAGTGCCTTAAGCTACTTACAAGCATTCAACAGAAACTCACATGTGTTTCTCTGAAAGAGAAGCAATCTGTTCCAACACTTCAATTCACTGTGCAAAGTGAATGGAGTGTTGCTTCACTTTCTAAATGCTGTCCTTTCAGAGAAAATCACTTTCCTTTGAAAGTGCCTTAAGCTACTTGCAAGCATTAGGAAGAAACTCACATGCGTTTCTCTGAAAGAGAAGCAGTCTGTTCCAACACTGAAGTTCACTGTGCAAAGTGAATGGAGTGTTGCTTCACTTTCTAAATGCTGTCCTTTCAGAGAAAATCACTTTTTTTGAAAGTGCCTTAAGCTACTTGCAAGCATTCACAAGAAACACTAATGCGTTTCCCTGAAAGAGAAGCAGTCTGTTCCAACACTTCAATTCACTGTGCGAAGTGAAGGGAGTGTTGCTTCACTTTCTAAATGCTGTCCTTTCAGGTAAAATCACTTTCCTTTGAAAGTGCCTTAAGCTACTTGCAAGCATTAGGAAGAAACTCACATGCATTTCTCTGAAAGAGAAGCAGTCTGTTCCAACACTTCAATTCACTGTGCGAAGTGAATGGAGTGTTGCTTCACTGTCTAAATGCTGTCCTTTCAGAGAAAATCACTTTCCTTTGAAAGTGCCTTAAGCTACTTACAAGCATTCAACAGAAACTCACATGCATTTCTCTGAAAGAGAAGCAATCTGTTCCAACACTTCAATTCACTGTGTGAAGGGAATGGAGTGTTGCTTCACTTTCTAAATTCTGTCCTTTCAGAGAAAATCACTTTCCTTTGAAAGTGCCTTAAACTACTTTCAAGCATTCACAAAAAACTCACATGCGTTTCTCGGAAAGAATAGCAGTCTGTTCCAACACTTCAATTCACTGTGCGAAGTGAATGGAGTGTTGCTTCACTTTTTAAATGCTGTCCTTTCAGAGAAAATCACTTTCCTTTGAAACTGCCTTAAGCTACTTACAAGCATTCAACAGAAACTCACATGCATTTCTCTGAAAGAGAAGCAGTCTGTTCCAACACTTCAATTCACTGCACAAAGTGAATGGAGTGTTGCTTCACTTTCTAAATGCTGTCCTTTCAGAGAAAATCACATTCCTTTGAAAGTGACTTAAGCTACTTACAAGCATTCAACAGAAACTCACATGCGTTTCTCTGAAAGGGAAGCAGTCTGTCGAACACTTCAATTCACTGTGCGAAATGAATGGAGTGTTGCTTCACTTTCTAAATGCTGTCCTTTCCGCGAAAATCACTTTCCTTTGAAAGTGCCTTAAGCTACTTACAAGCATTAGGAAGAAACTCACATGCGTTTCTCTGAAAGAGAAGCAGTCTGTTCCAACACTTCAATTCACTGTGCGAAGTGAATGGAGTGTTGCTTCACTTTCTAAATGCTGTCCTTTCAGAGAAAATCACTTTCCTTTGAAAGTGCCTTAACCTACTTTCAAGCATTCATAAAATACTCACATGTGTTTCCCTGAAAGAGAAGCAGTCTGTTCCAACACTTCAATTCACTGTGCGAAGTGAATGGAGTGTTGCTTCACTTTCTAAATGCTGTCCTTTCAGAGAAAATCACTTTTCTTTGAAAGTGCCATAAGCTACTTGCAAGCATTAGGAAGAAACATACATGCGTTTATCTGAAAGAGAAGCAGTCTGTTCCAACACTTCAATTCACTGTTCGAAGTGAATGGAGTGTTGCCTCACTTTCTAAATGCTGTCCTTTCAGAGAAAATCACTTTCCTTTGAAAGTGCCTTAAGCAACTTGCGAGCATTCAACAGAAACTCACATGCATTTCTCTGAAAGAGAAGCAGTCTGTTCCAACACTTCAATTCACTGTGCGAAGTGAATGGAGTGTTGCTTCACTTTCTAAATGCTGTCCTTTCAGAGAAAATCACTTTCCTTTGAAAGTGCCTTAAGCTACTTACAAGCATCAACAGAAACTCACATACATTTCTCTGAAAGAGAAGCAATCTGTTCCAACACTTCAACTCTGTGCGAAGTTAATGGAGTGTTGCTTCACTTTCTAAATGCTGTCCTTTCAGAGAAAATCACTTTCCTGTGAAAGTGCCTTAAGCTACTTGCAAGCATTCACAAGAAACACTAATGCGTTTCTATGAAAGAGAAGCAGTCTGTTCCAACACTTCAATTCATTACGTGAAGGGAATGGAGTGTTGCTTTACTTTCTAAATGCTGTCCTTTCAGAGAAAATCACTTTCCTTTGAAAGAGCCTTCAGCTACTTACAAGCATTCAACAGAAACTCACATGCATTTCTCTGAAAGGGAAGCAGTCTGTTCCAACACTTCAATTCACTGTGCGAAGTGAATGGAAAGTTACTTCACTTTCTAAATGCTGTCCTTTCAGAGAAAATCATTTTCCTTTGAAAGTGCCTTAAGCTACTTTCAAGCATTCACAGGAAACACACATGTGTTTCTCTGAAAGAGAAGAAGTCTGTTCCAACACTTCAATTCACTGTGCGAAGTGAATGGAGTGTTGCCTCACTTTCTAAATCCTGTCCTTTCAGAGAAAATCACTTTTGTTTGAAAGTGCCTTAAGCAACTTTCAAGCATTCACAAGAAATTCACATGCATTTCTCTGAAAGAGAAGCCTTCTATTCCCACACTTCAATTCACTGTGCGAAGTGAATGGAGTGTTGCTTCACTTTCTAAATGCTGTCCTTTCAGAGAAAATCACGTTCCTTTGAAATTGCCTTAAGCTACTTACAAGCATAAAACAGAAACTCACATGTGTTTCTCTGAAAGAGAAGCAATCTGTTCCAACACTTCAATTCACTGTGCAAAGTGAATGGAGTGTTGCCTCACTTTCGAAATGCTGTCCTTTCAGAGAAAATCACTTTCCTTTGAAAGTGCCTTAAGATTCCTGCAAGCATTAGGAAGAAACTAACATGCGTTTCTCTGAAATTAAGCAGTCTGTTCCAACAGTTCAATTCACTGTGCGAAGTGAATGGAGTGTTGCTTCACTTTCTAAATGCTGTCCTTTCAGAGAAAATCACTTTCCTTTGAAAGTGCCTTAAGCTACTTGCAAGCATTAGGAAGAAACTCACATGCGTTTCTATGAAAGAGAAGCAGTCTGTTCCAACACTTCAATTCACTGTGCGAAGTGAAGGGAGTGTTGCCTCACTTTCTAAATGCTGTCCTTTCAGAGAAAATCACTTTCCATTGAAAGTGCCTTAAACTACTTTCAAGCATTCACAAAAAACTCACATGCATTTCTCTGAAAGACAAGCAGTCTGTTCCAACACTTCAATTCACTGTGCGAAGTGAATGGAGTGTTGCTTCACTTTCTAAATTCTGTCCTTTCAGAGAAAATCACTTTCCTTTGAAAGTGCCTTAAGCTACTTGCAAGCATTAGGAAGAAACTCACTTGCATTTCTCTGAAAGAGAAGCAGTCTGTTCCAACACTTCAATTCACTGTGCGAAGTGAATGGAGTGTTGCTTCACTTTCTAAATGCTGTATTTCAGAGAAAATCACTTTCCTTTGAAAGTGCCTTAAGCTACTTACAAGCATTCAACAGAAACTCACATGCATTTCTCTGAAAGAGAAGCAATCTGTTCCAACACTTCAATTCACTGTGTGAAGTGAATGGAGTGTTGCTTCACTTTCTTAATGCTGTCCTTTTAGAGAAAATCACTTTCCTTTGAAAGTGCCTTAAGCAACTTGCAAGCATTCAACAGAAACACACATGCATTTCTCTGAAAGAGAAGCAGTCTGTTCCAACACTTCAATTCACTAAGCGAAGTGAATGGAGTGTTGCTTCACATTCTAAATGCTGTCCTTTCAGAGAAAATCACTTTCCTTTGAAAGTGCCTTAAGCTACTTACAAGCATTAGGAAGAAACTCACATGCTTTTCTCTGAAAGAGTAGCAGTCTGTTCCAACACTTCAATTCACTGTGCGAAGTGAATGGAGTGTTGCTTCACTTTCTAAATGCTGTCCTTTCAGAGAAAATCACTTTCCTTTGAAAGTGCCTTAAGCTACTTACAAGCATTAGGAAGAAACTCACATGCGTTTCTCTGAAAGAGTAGCAGTCTGTTCCAACACTTCAATTCACTGTGTGAAGTGAATGGAGTGTTGCTTCACTTTCTAAATGCTGTCCTTTCAGAGAAAATCACTTTCCTTTGAAAGTGCCTTAAGCAACTTGCAAGCATTCAACAGAAACTCACATTCATTTCTCTGAAAGAGAAGCAGTCTGTTCCAACACTTCAATTCACTGTGTGAAGTGAATGGAGTGTTGCTTCACTTTCTAAATTCTGTCCTTTCAGATTAAATCACTTTCCTTTGAAAGTGCCTTAAACTACTTTCAAGCATTCACAAAAAACTCACATGCGTTTCTCTGAAAGAGTAGCAGTCTGTTCCAACACTTCAATTCACTGTGCGAAGTGAATGGAGTGTTGCTTCACTTTCTTAATGCTGTCCTTTTAAAGAAAATCACTTTCCTTTGAAAGTGCCTTAAGCAACTTGCAAGCATTCAACAGAAACACACATGCATTTCTCTGAAAGAGAAGCAGTCTGTTCCAACACTTCAATTCACTAAGCGAAGTGAATGGAGTGTTGCTTCACTTTCTAAATGCTGTCCTTTCAGAGAAAATCACTTTCCTTTGAAAGTGCCTTAAGCTACTTACAAGCATTAGGAAGAAACTCACATGCGTTTCTCTGAAAGAGTAGCAGTCTGTTCCAACACTTCAATTCACTGTGCGAAGTGAATGGAGTGTTGCTTCACTTTCTAAATGCTGTCCTTTCAGAGAAAATCACTTTCCTTTGAAAGTGCCTTAAGCTACTTACAAGCATTAGGAAGAAACTCACATGCGTTTATCTGAAAGAGTAGCAGTCTGTTCCAACACTTCAATTCACTGTGCGAAGTGAATGGAGTGTTGCTTCACCTTCTAAATGCTGTCCTTTCAGAGAAAATCACTTTCCTTTGAAAGTGCCTTAAGCAACTTGCAAGCATTCAACAGAAACTCACATGCATTTCTCTGAAAGAGAAGCAGTCTGTTCCAACACTTCAATTCACTAAGCGAAGTTAATGGAGTGTTGCTTCACTTTCTAAATGCTGTCCTTTCAGAGAAAATCACTTTCCTTTGAAAGTGCCTTAAGCTACTTACAAGCATTAGGAAGAAACTCACATGCGTTTCTCTGAAAGAGAAGCAGTCTGTTCCAACACTTCAATTCACTGTGCGAAGTGAATGGAGTGTTGCTTCACTTTCTAAATGCTGTCCTTTCAGAGAAAATCACTTTCCTTTGAAAGTGCCTTAAGCTACTTACAAGCATTCAACAGAAACTGACATGCATTTCTCTGAAAGAGAAGCAATCTGTTCCAACTCTTCAACTCTGTGCGAAGTTAATGGAGTGTTGCTTCACTTTCTAAATGCTGTCCTTTCAGAGAAAATCACTTTCCTTTGAGAGTGCCTTAAGCTACTTGCAAGCATTCACAAGAAACACTAATGCGTTTCTATGAAAGAGAAGCAGTCTTTCCAACACTTCAATTCATTACGTGAAGGGAATGGAGTGTTGCTTTACTTTCTAAATGTTGTCCTTTCAGAGAAAATCACTTTCCTTTGAAAGAGCCTTGAGCTACTTACAAGCATTCAACAGAAACTCACATGCATTTCTCTGAAAGAGAAGCAGTCTGTTCCAACACTTCAATTCACTGTGCGAAGTGAATGGAATGTTACTTCACTTTCTAAATGCTGTCCTTTCAGAGAAAATCACTTTCCTTTGAAAGTGCCTTAAGCTACTTTCAAGCATTCACAGGAAACACACATGTGTTTCTCTGAAATAGAAGCAGTCTGTTCCAACACTTCAATTCACTGTGAGAAGTGAATGGAGTGTTGCTTCACTTTCTAAATCCTGACCTTTCAGAGAAAATCACTTTTGTTTGAAAGTGCCTTAAGCAACTTTCAAGCATTCACAAGAAATTCACATGCATTTCTCTGAAAGAGAAGCCTTCTATTCCAACACTTCAATTCACTGTGCGAAGTGAATGGAGTGTTGCTTCACTTTCTAAATGCTGTCCTTTCAGAGAAAATCACGTTCCTTTGAAATTGCCTTAAGCTACTTACAAGCATTCAACAGAAACTCACATGTGTTTCTCTGAAAGAGAAGCAATCTGTTCCAACACTTCAACTATGTGCGAAGTTAATGGAGTGTTGCTTCACTTTCTAAATGCTGTCCTTTCAGAGAAAATCACTTTCCTGTGAAAGTGCCTTAAGCTACTTGCAAGCATTCACAAGAAACACTAATGCGTTTCTATGAAAGAGAAGCAGTCTGTTCCAACACTTCAATTCATTACGTGAAGGGAATGGAGTGTTGCTTTACTTTCTAAATGCTGTCCTTTCAGAGAAAATCACTTTCCTTTGAAAGAGCCTTGAGCTACTTACAAGCATTCGACAGAAACTCACATGCATTTCTCTGAAAGAGAAGCAGTCTGTTCCAACACTTCAATTCACTGTGCGAAGTGAATGGAATGTTACTTCACTTTCTAAATGCTGTCCTTTCAGAGAAAATCACTTTCCTTTGAAAGTGCCTTAAGCTACTTTCAAGCATTCACAGGAAACACACATGTGTTTCTCAGAAATAGAAGCAGTCTGTTCTAACACTTCAATTCACTGTGCGAAGTGAATGGAGTGTTGCTTCACTTTCTAAATCCTGTCCTTTCAGAGAAAATCACTTTTGTTTGAAAGTGCCTTAGCCACTTTCAAGCATTCACAAGAAATTCACATGCATTTCTCTGAAAGAGAAGCCTTCTATTCCAACACTTCAATTCACTGTGCGAAGTGAATGGAGTGTTGCTTCACTTTCTAAATGCTGTCCTTTCAGAGAAAATATCGTTCCTTTGAAATTGCCTTAAGCTACTTACAAGCATTCAACAGAAACTCACATGTGTTTCTCTGAAAGAGAAGCAATCTGTTCCAACACTTCAATTCACTGTGCAAAGTGAATGGAGTGTTGCCTCACTTTCTACATGCTGTCCTTTCAGAGAAAATCCCTTTCCTTTGAATGTGCCTTAAGCTACTTACAAGCATTCAACAGAAACTCACATGCTTTTCTCTGATAGAGAAGCAGTCTGTTCCAACACTTAAGTTCACTGTGCAAAGTGAATGGAGTGTTGCTTCACTTTCTAAATGCTGTCCTATCAGAGAAAATCACTTTCCTTTGAAAGTGCCTTAAGCTACTTGCAAGCATTAGGAAGAAACTCACATGCGTTTCTATGAAAGAGAAGCAGTCTGTTCCAACACTTCAATTCACTGTGCGAAGTGAATGGAGTGTTGCCTCACTTTCTAAATGCTGTCCTTTCAGAGAAAATCACTTTCCATTGAAAGTGCCTTAAACTACTTTCAAGCATTCACAAAAAACTCACATGCATTTCTCTGAAAGACAAGCAGTCTGTTCCAACACTTCAATTCACTGTGCGAAGTGAATGGAGTGTTGCTTCACTTTCTAAATTCTGTCCTTTCAGAGAAAATCACTTTCCTTTGAAAGTGCCTTAAGCTACTTGCAAGCATTAGGAAGAAACTCACTTGCATTTCTCTGAAAGAGAAGCAGTCTGTTCCAACACTTCAATTCACTGTGCGAAGTGAATGGAGTGTTGCTTCACTTTCTAAATGCTGTATTTCAGAGAAAATCACTTTCCTTTGAAAGTGCCTTAAGCTACTTACAAGCATTCAACAGAAACTCACATGCATTTCTCTGAAAGAGAAGCAATCTGTTCCAACACTTCAATTCACTGTGTGAAGTGAATGGAGTGTTGCTTCACTTTCTAAATTCTGTCCTTTCAGATTAAATCACTTTCCTTTGAAAGTGCCTTAAACTACTTTCAAGCATTCACAAAAAACTCACATGCATTTCTCTGAAAGAGTAGCAGTCTGTTCCAACACTTCAATTCACTGTGCGAAGTGAATGGAGTGTTGCTTCACTTTCTTAATGCTGTCCTTTTAGAGAAAATCACTTTCCTTTGAAAGTGCCTTAAGCAACTTGCAAGCATTCAACAGAAACACACATGCATTTCTCTGAAAGAGAAGCAGTCTGTTCCAACACTTCAATTCACTAAGCGAAGTGAATGGAGTGTTGCTTCACTTTCTAAATGCTGTCCTTTCAGAGAAAATCACTTTCCTTTGAAAGTGCCTTAAGCTACTTACAAGCATTAGGAAGAAACTCACATGCGTTTCTCTGAAAGAGTAGCAGTCAGTTCCAACACTTCAATTCACTGTGCGAAGTGAATGGAGTGTTGCTTCACTTTCTAAATGCTGTCCTTTCAGAGACAATCACTTTCCTTTGAAAGTGCCTTAAGCTACTTACAAGCATTAGGAAGAAACTCACATGCGTTTCTCTGAAAGAGTAGCAGTCTGTTCCAACACTTCAATTCACTGTGCGAAGTGAATGGAGTGTTGCTTCACTTTCTAAATGCTGTCCTTTCAGAGAAAATCACTTTCCTTTGAAAGTGCCTTAAGCAACTTGCAAGCATTCAACAGAAACTCACATGCATTTCTCTGAAAGAGAAGCAGTCTGTTCCAACACTTCAATTCACTGTGTGAAGTGAATGGAGTGTTGCTTCACTTTCTAAATTCTGTCCTTTCAGATTAAATCACTTTCATTTGAAAGTGCCTTAAACTACTTTCAAGCATTCACAAAAAACTCACATGCGTTTCTCTGAAAGAGTAGCAGTCTGTTCCAACACTTCAATTCACTGTGCGAAGTGAATGGAGTGTTGCTTCACTTTCTTAATGCTGTCCTTTAGAGAAAATCACTTTCCTTTGAAAGTGCCTTAAGCAACTTGCAAGCATTCAACAGAAACACACATGCATTTCTCTGAAAGAGAAGCAGTCTGTTCCAATACTTCAATTCACTATGCGAAGTGAATGGAGTGTTGCTTCACTTTCTAAATGCTGTCCTTTCAGAGAAAATCACTTTCCTTTGAAAGTGCCTTAAGCTACTTACAAGCATTAGGAAGAAACTCACATGCGTTTCTCTGAAAGAGTAGCAGTCTGTTCCAACACTTCAATTCACTGTGCGAAGTGAATGGAGTGTTGCTTCACTTTCTAAATGCTGTCCTTTCAGAGAAAATCACTTTCCTTTGAAAGTGCCTTAAGCTACTTACAAGCATTAGGAAGAAACTCACATGCGTTTCTCTGAAAGAGTAGCAGTCTGTTCCAACACTTCAATTCACTGTGCGAAGTGAATGGAGTGTTGCTTCACTTTCTAAATGCTGTCCTTTCAGAGAAAATCACTTTCCTTTGAAAGTGCCTTAAGCAACTTGCAAGCATTCAACAGAAACTCACATGCATTTCTCTGAAAGAGAAGCAGTCTGTTCCAACACTTCAATTCACTGTGCGAAGTGAATGGAGTGTTGCTTCACTTTCTAAATGCTGTCCTTTTAGAGAAAATCACTTTCCTTTGAAAGTGCCTTAAGCTACTTACAAGCATTCAACAGAAACTCACATGCGTTTCTCTGAAAGAGAAGCAGTCTGTTCCAGCACTTCAATTCACTGTGCGAAGTGAATGGAATGTTACTTCACTTTCTAAATGCTGTCCTTTCAGAGAAAATCACTTTCCTTTGAAAGTGCCTTAAGCTACTTTCAAGCATTCACAGGAAACACACATGTGTTTCTCTGAAATAGAAGCAGTCTGTTCCAACACTTCAATTCACTGTGCGAAGTGAATGGAGTGTTGCTTCACTTTCTAAATCCTGTCCTTTCAGAGAAAATCACTTTTGTTTGAAAGTGCCTTAAGCAACTTTCAAGCATTCACAAGAAATTCACATGCATTTCTCTGAAAGAGAAGCCTTCTATTCCAACACTTCAATTCACTGTGCGAAGTGAATGGAGTGTTGCTTCACTTTCTAAATGCTGTCCTTTCAGAGAAAATCACATTCCTTTGAAATTGCCTTAAGCTACTTACAAGCATTCAACAGAAACTCACATGTGTTTCTCTGAAAGAGAAGCAATCTGTTCCAACACTTCAACTCTGTGCGAAGTTAATGGAGTGTTGCTTCACTTTCTAAATGCTGTCCTTTCAGAGAAAATCACTTTCCTGTGAAAGTGCCGTAAGCTACTTGCAAGCATTCACAAGAAACACTAATGCGTTTCTATGAAAGAGAAGCAGTCTGTTCCAACACTTCAATTCATTACGTGAAGGGAATGGAGTGTTGCTTTACTTTCTAAATGCTGTCCTTTCAGAGAAAATCACTTTCCTTTGAAAGAGCCTTGAGCTACATACAAGCATTCGACAGAAACTCACATGCGTTTCTATGAAAGAGAAGCAGTCTGTTCCAACACTTCAATTCACTGTGCGAAGTGAATGGAGTGTTGCCTCACTTTCTAAATGCTGTCCTTTCAGAGAAAATCACTTTCCATTGAAAGTGCCTTAAACTACTTTCAAGCATTCACAAAAAACTCACATGCATTTCTCTGAAAGACAAGCAGTCTGTTCCAACACTTCAATTCACTGTGCGAAGTGAATGGAGTGTTGCTTCACTTTCTAAATTCTGTCCTTTCAGAGAAAATCACTTTCCTTTGATAGTGCCTTAAGCTACTTGCAAGCATTAGGAAGAAACTCACATGCGTTTCTCTGAAAGAGAAGCAGTCTGTTCCAACACTTCAATTCACTGTTCGAAGTGAATGGAGTGTTGCTTCACTTTCTAAATGCTGTACTTTCAGTGAAAATCACTTTCCTTTGAAAGTGCCTTAAGCTATTTACAAGCATTCAACAGAAACTCACATGCGTTTCTCTGAAAGAGTAGCAGTCTGTTCCAACACTTCAATTCACTGTGCGAAGTGAATGGAGTGTTGCTTCACTTTCTTAATGCTGTCCTTTTAGAGAAAATCACTTTCCTTTGAAAGTGCCTTAAGCAACTTGCAAGCATTCAACAGAAACACACATGCATTTCTCTGAAAGAGAAGCAGTCTGTTCCAACACTTCAATTCACTAAGCGAAGTGAATGGAGTGTTGCTTCACTTTCTAAATGCTGTCCTTTCAGAGAAAATCACTTTCCTTTGAAAGTGCCTTAAGCTACTTACAAGCATTAGGAAGAAACTCACATGCGTTTCTCTGAAAGAGTAGCAGTCAGTTCCAACACTTCAATTCACTGTGCGAAGTGAATGGAGTGTTGCTTCACTTTCTAAATGCTGTCCTTTCAGAGAAAATCACTTTCCTTTGAAAGTGCCTTAAGCTACTTACAAGCATTAGGAAGAAACTCACATGCGTTTCTCTGAAAGAGTAGCAGTCTGTTCCAACACTTCAATTCACTGTGCGAAGTGAATGGAGTGTTGCTTCACTTTCTAAATGCTGTCCTTTCAGAGAAAATCACTTTCCTTTGAAAGTGCCTTAAGCAACTTGCAAGCATTCAACAGAAACTCACATGCATTTCTCTGAAAGAGAAGCAGTCTGTTCCAACACTTCAATTCACTGTGTGAAGTGAATGGAGTGTTGCTTCACTTTCTAAATTCTGTCCTTTCAGATTAAATCACTTTCCTTTGAAAGTGCCTTAAACTACTTTCAAGCATTCACAAAAAACTCACATGCGTTTCTCTGAAAGAGTAGCAGTCTGTTCCAACACTTCAATTCACTGTGCGAAGTGAATGGAGTGTTGCTTCACTTTCTTAATGCTGTCCTTTAGAGAAAATCACTTTCCTTTGAAAGTGCCTTAAGCAACTTGCAAGCATTCAACAGGAACACACATGCATTTCTCTGAAAGAGAAGCAGTCTGTTCCAATACTTCAATTCACTATGCGAAGTGAATGGAGTGTTGCTTCACTTTCTAAATGCTGTCCTTTCAGAGAAAATCACTTTCCTTTGAAAGTGCCTTAAGCTACTTACAAGCATTAGGAAGAAACTCACATGCGTTTCTCTGAAAGAGTAGCAGTCTGTTCCAACACTTCAATTCACTGTGCGAAGTGAATGGAGTGTTGCTTCACTTTCTAAATGCTGTCCTTTCAGAGAAAATCACTTTCCTTTGAAAGTGCCTTAAGCTACTTACAAGCATTCAACAGAAACTCACATGCGTTTCTCTGAAAGAGAAGCAGTCTGTTCCAGCACTTCAATTCACTGTGCGAAGTGAATGGAATGTTACTTCACTTTCTAAATGCTGTCCTTTCAGAGAAAATCACTTTCCTTTGAAAGTGCCTTAAGCTACTTTCAAGCATTCACAGGAAACACACATGTGTTTCTCTGAAATAGAAGCAGTCTGTTCCAACACTTCAATTCACTGTGCGAAGTGAATGGAGTGTTGCTTCACTTTCTAAATCCTGTCCTTTCAGAGAAAATCACTTTTGTTTGAAAGTGCCTTAAGCAACTTTCAAGCATTCACAAGAAATTCACATGCATTTCTCTGAAAGAGAAGCCTTCTATTCCAACACTTCAATTCACTGTGCGAAGTGAATGGAGTGTTGCTTCACTTTCTAAATGCTGTCCTTTCAGAGAAAATCACATTCCTTTGAAATTGCCTTAAGCTACTTACAAGCATTCAACAGAAACTCACATGTGTTTCTCTGAAAGAGAAGCAATCTGTTCCAACACTTCAACTCTGTGCGAAGTTAATGGAGTGTTGCTTCACTTTCTAAATGCTGTCCTTTCAGAGAAAATCACTTTCCTGTGAAAGTGCCGTAAGCTACTTGCAAGCATTCACAAGAAACACTAATGCGTTTCTATTAAAGAGAAGCAGTCTGTTCCAACACTTCAATTCATTACGTGAAGGGAATGGAGTGTTGCTTTACTTTCTAAATGCTGTCCTTTCAGAGAAAATCACTTTCCTTTGAAAGAGCCTTGAGCTACATACAAGCATTCGACAGAAACTCACATGCGTTTCTATGAAAGAGAAGCAGTCTGTTCCAACACTTCAATTCACTGTGCGAAGTGAATGGAGTGTTGCCTCACTTTCTAAATGCTGTCCTTTCAGAGAAAATCACTTTCCATTGAAAGTGCCTTAAACTACTTTCAAGCATTCACAAAAAACTCACATGCATTTCTCTGAAAGACAAGCAGTCTGTTCCAACACTTCAATTCACTGTGCGAAGTGAATGGAGTGTTGCTTCACTTTCTAAATTCTGTCCTTTCAGAGAAAATCACTTTCCTTTGATAGTGCCTTAAGCTACTTGCAAGCATTAGGAAGAAACTCACATGCGTTTCTCTGAAAGAGAAGCAGTCTGTTCCAACACTTCAATTCACTGTGCGAAGTGAATGGAGTGTTGCTTCACTTTCTAAATGCTGTACTTTCAGTGAAAATCACTTTCCTTTGAAAGTGCCTTAAGCTATTTACAAGCATTCAACAGAAACTCACATGCGTTTCTCTGAAAGAGTAGCAGTCTGTTCCAACACTTCAATTCACTGTGCGAAGTGAATGGAGTGTTGCTTCACTTTCTTAATGCTGTCCTTTTAGAGAAAATCACTTTCCTTTGAAAGTGCCTTAAGCAACTTGCAAGCATTCAACAGAAACACACATGCATTTCTCTGAAAGAGAAGCAGTCTGTTCCAACACTTCAATTCACTAAGCGAAGTGAATGGAGTGTTGCTTCACTTTCTAAATGCTGTCCTTTCAGAGAAAATCACTTTCCTTTGAAAGTGCCTTAAGCTACTTACAAGCATTAGGAAGAAACTCACATGCGTTTCTCTGAAAGAGTAGCAGTCAGTTCCAACACTTCAATTCACTGTGCGAAGTGAATGGAGTGTTGCTTCACTTTCTAAATGCTGTCCTTTCAGAGAAAATCACTTTCCTTTGAAAGTGCCTTAAGCTACTTACAAGCATTAGGAAGAAACTCACATGCGTTTCTCTGAAAGAGTAGCAGTCTGTTCCAACACTTCAATTCACTGTGCGAAGTGAATGGAGTGTTGCTTCACTTTCTAAATGCTGTCCTTTCAGAGAAAATCACTTTCCTTTGAAAGTGCCTTAAGCAACTTGCAAGCATTCAACAGAAACTCACATGCATTTCTCTGAAAGAGAAGCAGTCTGTTCCAACACTTCAATTCACTGTGTGAAGTGAATGGAGTGTTGCTTCACTTTCTAAATTCTGTCCTTTCAGATTAAATCACTTTCCTTTGAAAGTGCCTTAAACTACTTTCAAGCATTCACAAAAAACTCACATGCGTTTCTCTGAAAGAGTAGCAGTCTGTTCCAACACTTCAATTCACTGTGCGAAGTGAATGGAGTGTTGCTTCACTTTCTTAATGCTGTCCTTTAGAGAAAATCACTTTCCTTTGAAAGTGCCTTAAGCAACTTGCAAGCATTCAACAGGAACACACATGCATTTCTCTGAAAGAGAAGCAGTCTGTTCCAATACTTCAATTCACTATGCGAAGTGAATGGAGTGTTGCTTCACTTTCTAAATGCTGTCCTTTCAGAGAAAATCACTTTCCTTTGAAAGTGCCTTAAGCTACTTACAAGCATTAGGAAGAAACTCACATGCGTTTCTCTGAAAGAGTAGCAGTCTGTTCCAACACTTCAATTCACTGTGCGAAGTGAATGGAGTGTTGCTTCACTTTCTAAATGCTGTCCTTTCAGAGAAAATCACTTTCCTTTGAAAGTGCCTTAAGCTACTTACAAGCATTAGGAAGAAACTCACATGCGTTTCTCTGAAAGAGTAGCAGTCTGTTCCAACACTTCAATTCACTGTGCGAAGTGAATGGAGTGTTGCTTCACTTTCTAAATGCTGTCCTTTCAGAGAAAATCACTTTCCTTTGAAAGTGCCTTAAGCAACTTGCAAGCATTCAACAGAAACTCACATGCATTTCTCTGAAAGAGAAGCAGTCTGTTCCAACACTTCAATTCACTAAGCGAAGTGAATGGAGTGTTGCTTCACTTTCTAAATGCTGTCCTTTTAGAGAAAATCACTTTCCTTTGAAAGTGCCTTAAGCTACTTACAAGCATTCAACAGAAACTCACATGCGTTTCTCTGAAAGAGAAGCAGTCTGTTCCAGCACTTCAATTCACTGTGCGAAGTGAATTGAATGTTACTTCACTTTCTAAATGCTGTCCTTTCAGAGAAAATCACTTTCCTTTGAAAGTGCCTTAAGCTACTTTCAAGCATTCACAGGAAACACACATGTGTTTCTCTGAAATAGAAGCAGTCTGTTCCAACACTTCAATTCACTGTGCGAAGTGAATGGAGTGTTGCTTCACTTTCTAAATCCTGTCCTTTCAGAGAAAATCACTTTTGTTTGAAAGTGCCTTAAGCAACTTTCAAGCATTCACAAGAAATTCACATGCATTTCTCTGAAAGAGAAGCCTTCTATTCCAACACTTCAATTCACTGTGCGAAGTGAATGGAGTGTTGCTTCACTTTCTAAATGCTGTCCTTTCAGAGAAAATCACATTCCTTTGAAATTGCCTTAAACTACTTACAAGCATTCAACAGAAACTCACATGTGTTTCTCTGAAAGAGAAGCAATCTGTTCCAACACTTCAACTCTGTGCGAAGTTAATGGAGTGTTGCTTCACTTTCTAAATGCTGTCCTTTCAGAGAAAATCACTTTCCTGTGAAAGTGCCGTAAGCTACTTGCAAGCATTCACAAGAAACACTAATGCGTTTCTATGAAAGAGAAGCAGTCTGTTCCAACACTTCAATTCATTACGTGAAGGGAATGGAGTGTTGCTTTACTTTCTAAATGCTGTCCTTTCAGAGAAAATCACTTTCCTTTGAAAGAGCCTTGAGCTACTTACAAGCATTCGACAGAAACTCACATGCATTTCTCTGAAAGAGAAGCAGTCTGTTCCAACACTTCAATTCACTGTGCGAAGTGAATGGAATGTTACTTCACTTTCTAAATGCTGTCCTTTCAGAGAAAATCACTTTCCTTTGAAAGTGCCTTAAGCTACTTTCAAGCATTCACAGGAAACACACATGTGTTTCTCCGAAATAGAAGCAGTCTGTTCCAACACTTCAATTCACTGTGCGAAGTGAATGGAGTGTTGCTTCACTTTCTAAATCCTGTCCTTTCAGAGAAAATCACTTTTGTTTGAAAGTGCCTTAAGCCACTTTCAAGCATTCACAAGAAATTCACATGCATTTCTCTGAAAGAGAAGCCTTCTATTCCAACACTTCAATTCACTGTGCGAAGTGAATGGAGTGTTGCTTCACTTTCTAAATGCTGTCCTTTCAGAGAAAATATCGTTCTTTGAAATTGCCTTAAGCTACTTACAAGCATTCAACAGAAACTCACATGTGTTTCTCTGAAAGAGAAGCAATCTGTTCCAACACTTCAATTCACTGTGCAAAGTGAATGGAGTGTTGCCTCACTTTCGAAATGCTGTCCTTTCAGAGAAAATCACTTTCCTTTGAAAGTGCCTTAAGCTTCTTGCAAGCATTAGGAAGAAACTAACATGCGTTTCTCTGAAAGAGAAGCAGTCTGTTCCAACACTTCAATTCACTGTTCGAAGTGAATGGAGTGTTGCTTCACTTTCTAAATGCTGTCCTTTCAGAGAAAATCACTTTCCTTTGAAAGTGCCTTAAGCTACTTGCAAGCATTAGGAAGAAACTCACATGCGTTTCTCTGAAAGAGAAGCAGTCTGTTTCAACACTTCAATTCACTGTGCGAAGTGAATGGAGTGTTGCCTCACTTTCTAAATGCTGTCCTTTCAGAGGAAATCACTTTCCATTGAAAGTGCCTTAAACTACTTTCAAGCATTCACAAAAAACTCACATGCGTTTCTCTGAAAGAGATGCAGTCTGTTCCAACACTTCAATTCACTGTGCGAAGTGAATGGAGTGTTGCTTCACTTTCTACATGCTGTCCTTTCAGAGAAAATCCCTTTCCTTTGAATGTGCCTTAAGCTACTTACAAGCATTCAACAGAAACTCACATGCATTTCTCTGATAGAGAAGCAGTCTGTTCCAACACTTAAGTTCACTGTGCAAAGTGAATGGAGTGTTGCTTCACTTTCTAAATGCTGTCCTTTCAGAGAAAATCACTTTTTTTTAAAGTGCCTTAAGCTTCTTGCAAGCATTCACAAGAAACACTAATGCGTTTCCCTGAAAAAGAAGCAGTCTGTTCCAACACTTCAATTCACTGTGCGAAGTGAATGGAGTGTTGCTTTACTTTCTAAATTCTGTCCTTTCAGAGAAAATCACTTTCCTTTGAAAGTGCCTTAAGCTACTTGCAAGCATTAGGAAGAAACTCACATGCGTTTCTCTGAAAGAGAAGCAGTCTGTTCCAACACTTCAATTCACTGTGCGAAGTGAATGGAGTGTTGCCTCACTTTCTAAATGCTGTCCTTTCAGAGAAAATCACTTTCCATTGAAAGTGCCTTAAACTACTTTCAAGCATTCACAAAAAACTAACATGCGTTTCTCTGAAAGAGAAGCAGTCTGTTCCAACACTTCAATTCACTGTGCGAAGTGAATGGAGTGTTGCTTCACTTTCTAAATGCTGTCCTTTCAGAGAAAATCCCTTTCCTTTGAATGTGCCTTAAGCTACTTACAAGCATTCAACAGAAACTCACATGCGTTTCTGTGAAAGAGAAGCAGTCTGTTCCAACACTTCAATTCACTGTGCGAAGTGAATGGAGTGTTGCTTCACTTTCTAAATGCTCTTCTTTCAGAGAAAATCACTTTCCTTTGAAAGTGCCTTAAGCTACTTGCAAGCATTAGGAAAAAACTCTCATGCGTTTCTCTGAAAGAGAAGCAGTCTGTTCCAACACTTCAATTCACTGTGCGAAGTGAGTGGAGTGTTGCTTCACTTTCTAAATGCTGTCCTTTCAGAGAATATCACTTTCCTTTGATAGTGCCTTAAGCTACTTACAAGCATTCAACAGAAACTCACATGCATTTCTCTGAAAGAAAAGCAGTCTGTTCCAACACTTCAATTCACTGTGCGAAGTGAATGGAGTGTTGCTTCACTTTCTAAATTCTGTCCTTTCAGAGAAAAACACTTTCCTTTGAAAGTGCCTTAAGCTACTTGCAAGCATTAGGAAGAAACTCACTTGCATTTCTCTGAAAGAGAAGCAGTCTGTTCCAACACTTCAAATCACTGTGCGAAGTGAATAGAGTGTTGCTTCACTTTCTAAATGCTGTATTTCAGAGAAAATCACTTTCCTTTGAAAGTGCCTTAAGCTACTTACAAGCACTCAACAGAAACTCACATGCATTTCTCTGAAAGAGAAGCAATCTGTTCCAACACTTCAATTCACTGTGTGAAGTGAATGGAGTGTTGCTTCACTTTCTAAATTCTGTCCTTTCAGATTAAATCACTTTCCTTTGAAAGTGCCTTAAACTACTTTCAAGCATTCACAAAAAACTCACATGCGTTTCTCTGAAAGAGTAGCAGTCTGTTCCAACACTTCAATTCACTGTGCGAAGTGAATGGAGTGTTGCTTCACTTTCTAAATGCTGTCCTTTCAGAGAAAATCACTTTCCTTTGAAAGTGCCTTAAGCTACTTGCAAGCATTAGGAAGAAACTCACATGCGTTTCTCTGAAAGAGAAGCAGTCTGTTTCAACACTTCAATTCACTGTGCGAAGTGAATGGAGTGTTGCCTCACTTTCTAAATGCTGTCCTTTCAGAGGAAATCACTTTCCATTGAAAGTGCCTTAAACTACTTTCAAGCATTCACAAAAAACTCACATGCGTTTCTCTGAAAGAGATGCAGTCTGTTCCAACACTTCAATTCACTGTGCGAAGTGAATGGAGTGTTGCTTCACTTTCTACATGCTGTCCTTTCAGAGGAAATCACTTTCCATTGAAAGTGCCTTAAACTACTTTCAAGCATTCACAAAAAACTCACATGCGTTTCTCTGAAAGAGATGCAGTCTGTTCCAACACTTCAATTCACTGTGCGAAGTGAATGGAGTGTTGCTTCACTTTCTACATGCTGTCCTTTCAGAGAAAATCCCTTTCCTTTGAATGTGCCTTAAGCTACTTACAAGCATTCAACAGAAACTCACATGCATTTCTCTGATAGAGAAGCAGTCTGTTCCAACACTTAAGTTCACTGTGCAAAGTGAATGGAGTGTTGCTTCACTTTCTAAATGCTGTCCTTTCAGAGAAAATCACTTTTTTTTAAAGTGCCTTAAGCTTCTTGCAAGCATTCACAAGAAACACTAATGCGTTTCCCTGAAAAAGAAGCAGTCTGTTCCAACACTTCAATTCACTGTGCGAAGTGAATGGAGTGTTGCTTTACTTTCTAAATTCTGTCCTTTCAGAGAAAATCACTTTCCTTTGAAAGTGCCTTAAGCTACTTGCAAGCATTAGGAAGAAACTCACATGCGTTTCTCTGAAAGAGAAGCAGTCTGTTCCAACACTTCAATTCACTGTGCGAAGTGAATGGAGTGTTGCCTCACTTTCTAAATGCTGTCCTTTCAGAGAAAATCACTTTCCATTGAAAGTGCCTTAAACTACTTTCAAGCATTCACAAAAAACTAACATGCGTTTCTCTGAAAGAGAAGCAGTCTGTTCCAACACTTCAATTCACTGTGCGAAGTGAATGGAGTGTTGCTTCACTTTCTAAATGCTGTCCTTTCAGAGAAAATCCCTTTCCTTTGAATGTGCCTTAAGCTACTTACAAGCATTCAACAGAAACTCACATGCGTTTCTGTGAAAGAGAAGCAGTCTGTTCCAACACTTCAATTCACTGTGCGAAGTGAATGGAGTGTTGCTTCACTTTCTAAATGCTCTTCTTTCAGAGAAAATCACTTTCCTTTGAAAGTGCCTTAAGCTACTTGCAAGCATTAGGAAAAAACTCTCATGCGTTTCTCTGAAAGAGAAGCAGTCTGTTCCAACACTTCAATTCACTGTGCGAAGTGAGTGGAGTGTTGCTTCACTTTCTAAATGCTGTCCTTTCAGAGAATATCACTTTCCTTTGATAGTGCCTTAAGCTACTTACAAGCATTCAACAGAAACTCACATGCATTTCTCTGAAAGAAAAGCAGTCTGTTCCAACACTTCAATTCACTGTGCGAAGTGAATGGAGTGTTGCTTCACTTTCTAAATTCTGTCCTTTCAGAGAAAAACACTTTCCTTTGAAAGTGCCTTAAGCTACTTGCAAGCATTAGGAAGAAACTCACTTGCATTTCTCTGAAAGAGAAGCAGTCTGTTCCAACACTTCAAATCACTGTGCGAAGTGAATAGAGTGTTGCTTCACTTTCTAAATGCTGTATTTCAGAGAAAATCACTTTCCTTTGAAAGTGCCTTAAGCTACTTACAAGCACTCAACAGAAACTCACATGCATTTCTCTGAAAGAGAAGCAATCTGTTCCAACACTTCAATTCACTGTGTGAAGTGAATGGAGTGTTGCTTCACTTTCTAAATTCTGTCCTTTCAGATTAAATCACTTTCCTTTGAAAGTGCCTTAAACTACTTTCAAGCATTCACAAAAAACTCACATGCGTTTCTCTGAAAGAGTAGCAGTCTGTTCCAACACTTCAATTCACTGTGCGAAGTGAATGGAGTGTTGCTTCACTTTCTAAATGCTGTCCTTTCAGAGAAAATCACTTTCCTTTGAAAGTGCCTTAAGCAACTTGCAAGCATTCAACAGAAACACACATGCATTTCTCTGAAAGAGAAGCAGTCTGTTCCAACACTTCAATTCACTAAGCGAGGTGAATGGAGTGTTGCTTCACTTTCTAAATGCTGTCCTTTCAGAGAAAATCACTTTCCTTTGAAAGTGCCTTAAGCTACTTACAAGCATTAGGAAGAAACTCACGTGCGTTTCTCTGAAAGAGTAGCAGTCTGTTCCAACACTTCAATTCACTTTGCGAAGTGAATGGAGTGTTGCTTCACTTTCTAAATGCTGTCCTTTCAGAGAAAATCACTTTCCTTTGAAAGTGCCTTAAGCAACTTGCAAGCATTCAACAGAAACTCACATGCATTTCTCCGAAAGAGAAGCAGTCTGTTCCAACACTTCAATTCACTAAGCGAAGTGAATGGAGTATTGCTTCACTTTCTAAATGCTGTCCTTTCAGAGAAAATCACTTTCCTTTGAAAGTGCCTTAAGCTACTTACAAGCATTAGGAAGAAACTCACATGCGTTTCTCTGAAAGAGAAGCAGTCTGTTCCAACACTTCAATTCACTGTGCGAAGTGAATGGAGTGTTGCTTCACTTTCTAAATGCTGTCCTTTCAGAGAAAATCACTTTCCTTTGAAAGTGCCTTAAGCTACTTGCAAGCATTCACAAGAAATACTTATGCGTTTCTATGAAAGACAAGCAGTCTGTTCCAACACTTCAATTCACTGCACGAAGGGAATGGAGTATTGCTTCACTTTCTAAATGCTGTCCTTTCAGAGAAAATCACTTTCCTTTGAAAGTGCCTTAAGCTACTTACAAGCATTAGGAAGAAACTCACATGCGTTTCTCTGAAAGATTAGCAGTCTGTTCCAAAACTTCAATTCACTTTGCGAAGTGAATGGAGTGTTGCTTCACTTTCTAAATGCTGTCCTTTCAGAGAAAATCACTTTCCTTTGAAAGTGCCTTAAGCAACTTGCAAGCATTCAACAGAAACTCACATGCATTTCTCCGAAAGAGAAGCAGTCTGTTCCAACACTTCAATTCACTAAGCGAAGTGAATGGAGTATTGCTTCACTTTCTAAATGCTGTCCTTTCAGAGAAAATCACTTTCCTTTGAAAGTGCCTTAAGCTACTTACAAGCATTAGGAAGAAACTCACATGCGTTTCTCTGAAAGAGAAGCAGTCTGTTCCAACACTTCAATTCACTGTGCGAAGTGAATGGAGTGTTGCTTCACTTTCTAAATGCTGTCCTTTCAGAGAAAATCACTTTCCTTTGAAAGTGCCTTAAGCTACTTGCAAGCATTAGGAAGAAACTCACTTGCATTTCTATGAAAGAGAAGCAGTCTGTTCCAACACTTCAATTCACTGTGCGAAGTGAATGGAGTGTTGCTTCACTTTCTAAATGCTGTATTTCAGAGAAAATCACTTTCCTTTGAAAGTGCCTTAAGCTACTCACAAGCACTCAACAGAAACTCACATGCATTTCTCTGAAAGAGAAGCAGTCTGTTCCAACACTTCAATTCACTAAGCGAAGTGAATGGAGTGTTGCTTCACTTTCTAAATGCTGTCCTTTCAGAGAAAATCACTTTCCTTTGAAAGTGCCTTAAGCTACTTGCAAGCATTCACAAGAAACACTAATGCGTTTCTATGAACGAGAAGCAGTCTTTCCAACACTTCAATTCATTACGTGAAGGGAATGGAGTGTTGCTTTACTTTCTAAATGCTGTCCTTTCAGAGAAAATCACTTTCCTTTGAAAGAGCCTTGAGCTACTTACAAGCATTCAACAGAAACTCACATGCATTTCTCTGAAAGAGAAGCAGTCTGTTCCAACACTTCAATTCACTGTGCGAAGTGAATGGAATGTTACTTCACTTTCTAAATGCTGTCCTTTCAGAGAAAATCACTTTCCTTTGAAAGTGCCTTAAGCTACTTTCAAGCATTCACAGGAAACACACATGTGTTTCTCTGAAATAGAAGCAATCTGTTCCAACACTTCAATTCACTGTGCAAAGTGAATGGAGTGTTGCTTCACTTTCTAAATCCTGTCCTTTCAGAGAAAATCACTTTTGTTTGAAAGTGCCTTAAGCAACTTTCAAGCATTCACAAGAAATTCACATGCATTTCTCTGAAAGAGAAGCCTTCTATTCCAACACTTCAATTCACTGTGCGAAGTGAATGGAGTGTTGCTTCACTTTCTAAATGCTGTCCTTTCAGAGAAAATCACGTTCCTTTGAAATTGCCTTAAGCTACTTACAAGCATTCAACAGAAACTCACATGTGTTTCTCTGAAAGAGAAGCAATCTGTTCCAACACTTCAACTATGTGCGAAGTTAATGGAGTGTTGCTTCACTTTCTAAATGCTGTCCTTTCAGAGAAAATCACTTTCCTGTGAAAGTGCCTTAAGCTACTTGCAAGCATTCACAAGAAACACTAATGCGTTTCTATGAAAGAGAAGCAGTCTGTTCCAACACTTCAATTCATTACGTGAAGGGAATGGAGTGTTGCTTTACTTTCTAAATGCTGTCCTTTCAGAGAAAATCACTTTCCTTTGAAAGAGCCTTGAGCTACTTACAAGCATTCAACAGAAACTCACATGCATTTCTCTGAAAGAGAAGCAGTCTGTTCCAACACTTCAATTCACTGTGCGAAGTGAATGGAATGTTACTTCACTTTCTAAATGCTGTCCTTTCAGAGAAAATCACTTTCCTTTGAAAGTGCCTTAAGCTACTTTCAAGCATTCACAGGAAACACACATGTGTTTCTCCGAAATAGAAGCAGTCTGTTCCAACACTTCAATTCACTGTGCGAAGTGAATGGAGTGTTGCTTCACTTTCTAAATCCTGTCCTTTCAGAGAAAATCACTTTTGTTTGAAAGTGCCTTAAGCCACTTTCAAGCATTCACAAGAAATTCACATGCATTTCTCTGAAAGAGAAGCCTTCTATTCCAACACTTCAATTCACTGTGCGAAGTGAATGGAGTGTTGCTTCACTTTCTAAATGCTGTCCTTTCAGAGAAAATATCGTTCTTTGAAATTGCCTTAAGCTTCTTGCAAGCATTAGGAAGAAACTAACATGCGTTTCTCTGAAAGAGAAGCAGTCTGTTCCAACACTTCAATTCACTGTTCGAAGTGAATGGAGTGTTGCTTCACTTTCTAAATGCTGTCCTTTCAGAGAAAATCACTTTCCTTTGAAAGTGCCTTAAGCTACTTGCAAGCATTAGGAAGAAACTCACATGCGTTTCTCTGAAAGAGAAGCAGTCTGTTTCAACACTTCAATTCACTGTGCGAAGTGAATGGAGTGTTGCCTCACTTTCTAAATGCTGTCCTTTCAGAGGAAATCACTTTCCATTGAAAGTGCCTTAAACTACTTTCAAGCATTCACAAAAAACTCACATGCGTTTCTCTGAAAGAGATGCAGTCTGTTCCAACACTTCAATTCACTGTGCGAAGTGAATGGAGTGTTGCTTCACTTTCTACATGCTGTCCTTTCAGAGAAAATCCCTTTCCTTTGAATGTGCCTTAAGCTACTTACAAGCATTCAACAGAAACTCACATGCATTTCTCTGATAGAGAAGCAGTCTGTTCCAACACTTAAGTTCACTGTGCAAAGTGAATGGAGTGTTGCTTCACTTTCTAAATGCTGTCCTTTCAGAGAAAATCACTTTTTTTTAAAGTGCCTTAAGCTTCTTGAAAGCATTCACAAGAAACACTAATGCGTTTCCCTGAAAAAGAAGCAGTCTGTTCCAACACTTCAATTCACTGTGCGAAGTGAATGGAGTGTTGCTTTACTTTCTAAATTCTGTCCTTTCAGAGAAAATCACTTTCCTTTGAAAGTGCCTTAAGCTACTTGCAAGCATTAGGAAGAAACTCACATGCGTTTCTCTGAAAGAGAAGCAGTCTGTTCCAACACTTCAATTCACTGTGCGAAGTGAATGGAGTGTTGCCTCACTTTCTAAATGCTGTCCTTTCAGAGAAAATCACTTTCCATTGAAAGTGCCTTAAACTACTTTCAAGCATTCACAAAAAACTAACATGCGTTTCTCTGAAAGAGAAGCAGTCTGTTCCAACACTTCAATTCACTGTGCGAAGTGAATGGAGTGTTGCTTCACTTTCTAAATGCTGTCCTTTCAGAGAAAATCCCTTTCCTTTGAATGTGCCTTAAGCTACTTACAAGCATTCAACAGAAACTCACATGCGTTTCTGTGAAAGAGAAGCAGTCTGTTCCAACACTTCAATTCACTGTGCGAAGTGAATGGAGTGTTGCTTCACTTTCTAAATGCTCTTCTTTCAGAGAAAATCACTTTCCTTTGAAAGTGCCTTAAGCTACTTGCAAGCATTAGGAAAAAACTCTCATGCGTTTCTCTGAAAGAGAAGCAGTCTGTTCCAACACTTCAATTCACTGTGCGAAGTGAGTGGAGTGTTGCTTCACTTTCTAAATGCTGTCCTTTCAGAGAATATCACTTTCCTTTGATAGTGCCTTAAGCTACTTACAAGCATTCAACAGAAACTCACATGCATTTCTCTGAAAGAAAAGCAGTCTGTTCCAACACTTCAATTCACTGTGCGAAGTGAATGGAGTGTTGCTTCACTTTCTAAATTCTGTCCTTTCAGAGAAAAACACTTTCCTTTGAAAGTGCCTTAAGCTACTTGCAAGCATTAGGAAGAAACTCACTTGCATTTCTCTGAAAGAGAAGCAGTCTGTTCCAACACTTCAAATCACTGTGCGAAGTGAATGGAGTGTTGCTTCACTTTCTAAATGCTGTATTTCAGAGAAAATCACTTTCCTTTGAAAGTGCCTTAAGCTACTTACAAGCACTCAACAGAAACTCACATGCATTTCTCTGAAAGAGAAGCAATCTGTTCCAACACTTCAATTCACTGTGTGAAGTGAATGGAGTGTTGCTTCACTTTCTAAATTCTGTCCTTTCAGATTAAATCACTTTCCTTTGAAAGTGCCTTAAACTACTTTCAAGCATTCACAAAAAACTCACATGCGTTTCTCTGAAAGAGTAGCAGTCTGTTCCAACACTTCAATTCACTGTGCGAAGTGAATGGAGTGTTGCTTCACTTTCTAAATGCTGTCCTTTCAGAGAAAATCACTTTCCTTTGAAAGTGCCTTAAGCAACTTGCAAGCATTCAACAGAAACACACATGCATTTCTCTGAAAGAGAAGCAGTCTGTTCCAACACTTCAATTCACTAAGCGAGG
This sequence comes from Myodes glareolus, assembly GCF_982192425.1. NCBI lineage: Eukaryota > Metazoa > Chordata > Mammalia > Rodentia > Cricetidae > Myodes > Myodes glareolus. Next base: position 516,202 of record NW_028263225.1, read on the forward strand.
TGAATGGAGTGTTGCTTCACTTTCTAAATGCTGTCCTTTCAGAGAAAATCACTTTCCTTTGAAAGTGCCTTAAGCTACTTACAAGCATTAGGAAGAAACTCACGTGCGTTTCTCTGAAAGAGTAGCAGTCTGTTCCAACACTTCAATTCACTTTGCGAAGTGAATGGAGTGTTGCTTCACTTTCTAAATGCTGTCCTTTCAGAGAAAATCACTTTCCTTTGAAAGTGCCTTAAGCAACTTGCAAGCATTCAACAGAAACTCACATGCATTTCTCCGAAAGAGAAGCAGTCTGTTCCAACACTTCAATTCACTAAGCGAAGTGAATGGAGTATTGCTTCACTTTCTAAATGCTGTCCTTTCAGAGAAAATCACTTTCCTTTGAAAGTGCCTTAAGCTACTTACAAGCATTAGGAAGAAACTCACATGCGTTTCTCTGAAAGAGAAGCAGTCTGTTCCAACACTTCAATTCACTGTGCGAAGTGAATGGAGTGTTGCTTCACTTTCTAAATGCTGTCCTTTCAGAGAAAATCACTTTCCTTTGAAAGTGCCTTAAGCTACTTGCAAGCATTCACAAGAAATACTTATGCGTTTCTATGAAAGACAAGATGTCTGTTCCAACACTTCAATTCACTGCACGAAGGGAATGGAGTATTGCTTCACTTTCTAAATGCTGTCCTTTCAGAGAAAATCACTTTCCTTTGAAAGTGCCTTAAGCTACTTACAAGCATTAGGAAGAAACTCACATGCGTTTCTCTGAAAGATTAGCAGTCTGTTCCAACACTTCAATTCACTTTGCGAAGTGAATGGAGTGTTGCTTCACTTTCTAAATGCTGTCCTTTCAGAGAAAATCACTTTCCTTTGAAAGTGCCTTAAGCAACTTGCAAGCATTCAACAGAAACTCACATGCATTTCTCCGAAAGAGAGCAGTCTGTTCCAACACTTCAATTCACTAAGCGAAGTGAATGGAGTATTGCTTCACTTTCTAAATGCTGTCCTTTCAGAGAAAATCACTTTCCTTTGAAAGTGCCTTAAGCTACTTACAAGCATTAGGAAGAAACTCACATGCGTTTCTCTGAAAGAGAAGCAGTCTGTTCCAACACTTCAATTCACTGTGCGAAGTGAATGGAGTGTTGCTTCACTTTCTAAATGCTGTCCTTTCAGAGAAAATCACTTTCCTTTGAAAGTGCCTTAAGCTACTTGCAAGCATTAGGAAGAAACTCACTTGCATTTCTCTGAAAGAGAAGCAGTCTGTTCCAACACTTCAATTCACTGTGCGAAGTGAATGGAGTGTTGCTTCACTTTCTAAATGCTGTATTTCAGAGAAAATCACTTTCCTTTGAAAGTGCCTTAAGCTACTCACAAGCACTCAACAGAAACTCACATGCATTTCTGTGAAAGAGAAGCAGTCTGTTCCAACACTTCAATTCACTAAGCGAAGTGAATGGAGTGTTGCTTCACTTTCTAAATGCTGTCCTTTCAGAGAAAATCACTTTCCTTTGAAAGTGCCTTAAGCTACTTGCAAGCATTCACAAGAAACACTAATGCGTTTCTATGAACGAGAAGCAGTCTTTCCAACACTTCAATTCATTACGTGAAGGGAATGGAGTGTTGCTTTACTTTCTAAATGCTGTCCTTTCAGAGAAAATCACTTTCCTTTGAAAGAGCCTTGAGCTACTTACAAGCATTCAACAGAAACTCACATGCATTTCTCTGAAAGAGAAGCAGTCTGTTCCAACACTTCAATTCACTGTGCGAAGTGAATGGAATGTTACTTCACTTTCTAAATGCTGTCCTTTCAGAGAAAATCACTTTCCTTTGAAAGTGCCTTAAGCTACTTTCAAGCATTCACAGGAAACACACATGTGTTTCTCTGAAATAGAAGCAATCTGTTCCAACACTTCAATTCACTGTGCAAAGTGAATGGAGTGTTGCTTCACTTTCTAAATCCTGTCCTTTCAGAGAAAATCACTTTTGTTTGAAAGTGCCTTAAGCAACTTTCAAGCATTCACAAGAAATTCACATGCATTTCTCTGAAAGAGAAGCCTTCTATTCCAACACTTCAATTCACTGTGCGAAGTGAATGGAGTGTTGCTTCACTTTCTAAATGCTGTCCTTTCAGAGAAAATCACGTTCCTTTGAAATTGCCTTAAGCTACTTACAAGCATTCAACAGAAACTCACATGTGTTTCTCTGAAAGAGAAGCAATCTGTTCCAACACTTCAACTATGTGCGAAGTTAATGGAGTGTTGCTTCACTTTCTAAATGCTGTCCTTTCAGAGAAAATCACTTTCCTGTGAAAGTGCCTTAAGCTACTTGCCAGCATTCACAAGAAACACTAATGCGTTTCTATGAAAGAGAAGCAGTCTGTTCAAACACTTCAATTCATTACGTGAAGGGAATGGAGTGTTGCTTTACTTTCTAAATGCTGTCCTTTCAGAGAAAATCACTTTCCTTTGAAAGAGCCTTGAGCTACTTACAAGCATTCAACAGAAACTCACATGCATTTCTCTGAAAGAGAAGCAGTCTGTTCCAACACTTCAATTCACTGTGCGAAGTGAATGGAATGTTACTTCACTTTCTAAATGCTGTCCTTTCAGAGAAAATCACTTTCCTTTGAAAGTGCCTTAAGCTACTTTCAAGCATTCACAGGAAACACACATGTGTTTCTCTGAAATAGAAACAGTCTGTTCCAACACTTCAATTCACTGTGCGAAGTGAATGGAGTGTTGCTTCACTTTCTAAATGCTGTCCTTTCAGAGAAAATCACTTTTGTTTGAAAGTGCCTTAAGCAACTTTCAAGCATTCACAAGAAATTCACATGCATTTCTCTGAAAGAGAAATCTTCTATTCCAACACTTCAATTCACTGTGCGAAGTGAATGGAGTGTTGCTTCACTTTCTAAATGCTGTCCTTTCAGAGAAAATCACGTTCCTTTGAAATTGCCTTAAGCTACTTACAAGCATTCAACAGAAACTCACATGTGTTTCTCTGAAAGAGAAGCAATCTGTTCCAACACTTCAATTCACTGTGCAAAGTGAATGGAGTGTTGCCTCACTTTCGAAATGCTGTCCTTTCAGAGAAAATCACTTTCCTTTGAAAGTGCCTTAAGCTTCTTGCAAGCATTAGGAAGAAACTAACATGCGTTTCTCTGAAAGAGAAGCAGTCTGTTCCAACACTTCAATTCACTGTGCGAAGTGAATGGAGTGTTGCATCACTTTCTAAATGCTGTCCTTTGAGAGAAAATCGCTTTCCTTTGAAAGTGCCTTAAGCTACTTGCAAGCATTAGGAAGAAACTCACATGCGTTTCTCTGAAAGAGAAGCAGTCTGTTCCAACACTTCAATTCACTGTGCGAAGTGAATGGAGTGTTGCCTCACTTTCTAAATGCTGTCCTTTCAGAGGAAATCACTTTCCATTGAAAGTGCCTTAAACTACTTTCAAGCATTCACAAAAAACTCACATGCGTTTCTCTGAAAGAGATGCAGTCTGTTCCAACAATTCAATTCACTGTGCGAAGTGAATGGAGTGTTGCTTCACTTTCTAAATGCTGTCCTTTCAGAGAAAATCACTTTCCTTTGAAAGTGCCTTAAGCTACTTGCAAGCATTCACAAGAAACACTAATGCGTTTCTATGAACGAGAAGCAGTCTTTCAAACACTTCAATTCATTACGTGAAGGGAATGGAGTGTTGCTTTACTTTCTAAATGCTGTCCTTTCAGAGAAAATCACTTTCCTTTGAAAGAGCCTTGAGCTACTTACAAGCATTCAACAGAAACTCACATGCATTTCTCTGAAAGAGAAGCAGTCTGTTCCAACACTTCAATTCACTGTGCGAAGTGAATGGAATGTTACTTCACTTTCTAAATGCTGTCCTTTCAGAGAAAATCACTTTCCTTTGAAAGTGCCTTAAGCTACTTTCAAGCATTCACAGGAAACACACATGTGTTTCTCTGAAATAGAAGCAGTCTGTTCCAACACTTCAATTCACTGTGCGAAGTGAATGGAGTGTTGCTTCACTTTCTAAATCCTGTCCTTTCAGAGAAAATCACTTTTGTTTGAAAGTGCCTTAAGCAACTTTCAAGCATTCACAAGAAATTCACATGCATTTCTCTGAAAGAGAAGCCTTCTATTCCAACACTTCAATTCACTGTGCGAAGTGAATGGAGTGTTGCTTCACTTTCTAAATGCTGTCCTTTCAGAGAAAATCACGTTCCTTTGAAATTGCCTTAAGCTACTTACAAGCATTCAACAGAAACTCACTTGTGTTTCTCTGAAAAAGAAGCAATCTGTTCCAACACTTCAACTATGTGCGAAGTTAATGGAGTGTTGCTTCACTTTCTAAATGCTGTCCTTTCACAGAAAATCACTTTCCTGTGAAAGTGCCTTAAGCTACTTGCAAGCATTCACAAGAAACACTAATGCGTTTCTATGAAAGAGAAGCAGTCTGTTCCAACACTTCAATTCATTACGTGAAGGGAATGGAGTGTTGCTTTACTTTCTAAATGCTGTCCTTTCAGAGAAAATCACTTTCCTTTGAAAGAGCCTTGAGCTACTTACAAGCATTCAACAGAAACTCACATGCATTTCTCTGAAAGAGAAGCAGTCTGTTCCAACACTTCAGTTCACTGTGCGAAGTGAATGGAATGTTACTTCACTTTCTAAATGCTGTCCTTTCAGAGAAAATCACTTTGCTTTGAAAGTGCCTTAAGCTACTTACAAGCATTCACAGGAAACACACATGTGTTTCTCTGAAATAGAAACAGTCTGTTCCAACACTTCAATTCACTGTGCGAAGTGAATGGAGTGTTGCTTCACTTTCTAAATCCTGTCCTTTCAGAGAAAATCACTTTTGTTTGAAAGTGCCTTAAGCAACTTTCAAGCATTCACAAGAAATTCACATGCATTTTTCTGAAAGAGAAGCCTTCTATTCCAACACTTCAATTCACTGTGCGAAGGGAATGGAGTGTTGCTTCACTTTCTAAATGCTGTCCTTTCAGAGAAAATCACGTTCCTTTGAAATTGCCTTAAGCTACTTACAAGCATTCAACAGAAACTCACATGTGTTTCTCTGAAAGAGAAGCAATCTGTTCCAACACTTCAATTCACTGTGCAAAGTGAATGGAGTGTTGCCTCACTTTTGAAATGCTGTCTTTTCAGAGAAAATCACTTTCCTTTGAAAGTGCCTTAAGCTTCTTGCAAGCATTAGGAAGAAACTAACATGCGTTTCTCTGAAAGAGAAGCAGTCTGTTTCAACACATCAATTCACTGTTCGAAGTGAATGGAGTGTTGCTTCACTTTCTAAATGCTGTCCTTTCAGAGAAAATCACTTTCCTTTGAAAGTGCCTTAAGCTACTTGCAAGCATTAGGAAGAAACTCACATGCGTTTCTCTGAAAGAGAAGCAGTCTGTTCCAACACTTCAATTCACTGTGCGAAGTGAATGGAGTGTTGCCTCACTTTCTAAATGCTGTCCTTTCAGAGGAAATCACTTTCCATTGAAAGTGCCTTAAACTACTTTCAAGCATTCACAAAAAACTCACATGCGTTTCTCTGAAAGAGATGCAGTCTGTTCCAACACTTCAATTCACTGTGCGAAGTGAATGGAGTGTTGCTTCACTTTCTAAATGCTGTCCTTTCAGAGAAAATCCCTTTCCTTTGAATGTGCCCTAAGCTACTTACAAGCATTCAACAGAAACTCACATGCATTTCTCTGATAGAGAAGCAGTCTGTTCCAACACTTTAGTTCACTGTGCAAAGTGAATGGAGTGTTGCTTCACTTTCTAAATGCTGTCCTTTCAGAGAAAATCACTTTTTTTTGAAAGTGCCTTAAGCTTCTTGCAAGCATTCACAAGAAACACTAATGCGTTTCCCTGAAAGAGAAGCAGTCTGTTCCAACACTTCAATTCACTGTGCGAAGTGAAGGGAGTGTTGCTTCACTTTCTAAATTCTGTCCTTTCAGAGAAAATCACTTTCCTTTGAAAGTGCCTTAAGCTACTTGCAAGCATTAGGAAGAAACTCACATGCATTTCTCTGAAAGAGAAGCAGTCTGTTACAACACTTCAATTCACTGTGTGAAGTGAATGGACTGTTGCTTCACTTTCTAAATTCTGTCCTTTCAGAGAAAATCACTTTCCTTTGAAAGTGCCTTAAACTACTTTCAAGCATTCACAAAAAACTCACATGCGTTTCTCTGAAAGAGTAGCAGTCTGTTCCAACACTTCAATTCTCTGTGCGAAGTGAATGGAGTGTTGCTTCACTTTCTAAATCCTGTCCTTTCAGAGAAAATCACTTTCCTTTGAAAGTGCCTTAAGCAACTTGCAAGCATTCAACAAAAACTCACATGCATTTCTCTGAAAGAGAAGCAGTCTGTTCCAACACTTCAATTCACTAAGCGAAGTGAATTGAGTGTTGCTTCACTTTCTAAATGCTGTCCTTTCAGAGATAATCACTTTCCTTTGAAAGTGCCTTAAGCTACTTACAAGCATTAGGAAGAAACTCACATGCGTTTCTCTGAAAGAGAAGCAGTCTGTTACAACACTTCAATTCACTGTGCGAATTGAATGGAGTGTTGTTTCACTTTCTAAATTCTGTACTTTCAGAGAAAATCACTTTTGTTTGAAAGTGCCTTAAGCAACTTTCAAGCATTCACAAGAAACTCACATGCATATCTCTGAAAGAGAAGCCTTCTCTTCCAACATTTCAATTCACTGTGCGAAGTGAATGGAGTGTTGCTTCACTTTCTAAATGCTGTCCTTTCAGAGAAAAACACTTTCCTTTGAAAGAGCCTTAAGCTACTTACAAGCATTCAACAGAAACTCACATGCATTTCTCTGAAAGAGAAGCAGTCTGTTCCAACACTTCAATTCACTGCACGAAGTGAATGGAGTGTTGCTTCACTTTCTAAATGCTGTCCTTTCAGAGAAAATCACTTTCCATTGAAAGTGTCTTAAGCTACTTGCAAGCATTCACAAGAAACACTAATGCGTTTCTATGAAAGAGAAGCACTCTGTTCCAACACTTCACTTCACTGCACGAAGGGAACGGAGTATTGCTTCATTTTCTAAATGCTGTCCTTTCAGAGAAAATCACTTTCTTTTGTAACTGCCTTAAGCTTCTTAAAAGCATTCAACAGAAATTCACATGCATTTCTCTGAAATAGAAGCAGTCTCTTCCAACACTTCAACTCTGTGCAAAGTTAATGGAGTGTTGCTTCACTTTCTAAATGCTGTCCTTTCAGAGAAAATCACTTTCCTGTGAAAGTGCCTTAAGCTACTTGCAAGCATTCACAAGAAACACTAATGCGTTTCTATGAAAGAGAAGCAGTCTGTTCCAACACTTCAATTCATTACGTGAAGGGAATGGAGTGTTGCTTTACTTTCTAAATGCTGTCCTTTCAGAGAAAATCACTTTCCTTTGAAAGAGCCTTGAGCTACTTACAAGCATTCAACAGAAACTCACATGCATTTCTCTGAAAGAGAAGCAGTCTGTTCCAACACTTCAATTCACTGTGCGAAGTGAATGGAACGTTACTTCACTTTCTAAATGCTGTCCTTTCAGAGAAAATCACTTTCCTTTGAAAATGCCTTAAGCTACTTTCAAGCATTCACAGGAAACACACATGTGTTCCTCTGAAATAGAAGAAGTCTGTTCCAACACTTCAATTCACTGTGCGAAGTGAATGGAGTGTTGCTTCACTTTCTAAATGCTGTCCTTTCAGAGAAAATCACTTTCCTTTGAAAGTGCCTTAAGCTACTCTCAAGCATTAGGTAGAAACATACATGTGTTTCTCTGAAAGAGAAGCAGTCTGTTCCAACACTTCAATTCACTGTGCGAAGTGAATGGAGTGTTGCCTCACTTTCTAAATGCTGTCCTTTCAGAGAAAATCACTTTCCATTGAACGTGCCTTAAACTACTTTCAAGCATTCACAATAAACTCACATGTGTTTCTCTGAAAGAGAAGCAGTCTGTTCCAACACTTCAATTCACTGTGCGAAGTGAATGGAGTCTTGCTTCACTTTCTAAATGCTGTCCTTTCAGAGAAAAACACTTTCCTTTGAAAGAGCATTAAGCTACTTACAAGCATTCAACAGAAACTCACATGCATTTCTCTGAAAGAGAAGCAGTCTGTTCCAACACTTCAATTCACTGCACGAAGTGAATGGAGTGTTGCTTCACTTTCTAAATGCTGTCCTTTCAGAGAAAATCACTTTCCATTGAAAGTGCCTTAAGCTACTTGCAAGCATTCACAAGAAACACTAATGCGTTTCTATGAAAGAGAAGCACTCTGTTCCAACACTTCACTTCACTGCACGAAGGGAACGGAGCATTGCTTCATTTTCTAAATGCTGTCCTTTCAGAGAAAATCACTTTCCTTTGTAACTGCCTTAAGCTTCTTAAAAGCATTCAACAGAAATTCACATGCATTTCTCTGAAATAGAAGCAGTCTCTTCCAACACTTCAATTCACTGTGCGAAGTGAATGGAGTGTTGCTTCACTTTCTAAATGCTGTCCTTTCAGAGAAAATCACTTTCCTTTGAAAGGGCCTTAAGCTACTTACAAGCATTAGGAAGAAACTCACATGCGTTTCTCTGAAAGAGAAGCAGTCTGTTCCAACACTTCAATTCACTGTGCGAAGTGAATGGAGTCTTGCTTCACTTTCTAAATGCTGTCCTTTCAGAGAAAATCACTTTCCTTTGAAAGTGCCTTAAACTACTTTCAAGCATTCATAAAATACTCACATGCGTTTCCCTGAAAGAGAAGCAGTCTGTTCCAACACTTCAATTCACTGCGCGAAGTGAATGGAGTGTGGCTTCACTTTCTAAATGCTGTCCTTTCAGAGAAACTCACTTTCCTTTGAAAGTGCCTTAAGCTACTTGCAAGCATTAGGAAGAAACATACATGCGTTTATCTTAAAGAGAAGCAGTCGGTTCCAACACTTCAATTCACTGTTCGAAGTGAATGGAGTGTTGCTTCACTTTCTAAATGCTGTCCTTTCAGAGAAAATCACTTTCCTTTGAATGTGCCTTAAGCTACTTACAAGCATTCAACAGAAACTCACATGCATTTCTCTGATAGAGAAGCAGTCTGTTCCAACACTTAAGTTCACTGTGCAAAGTGAATGGAGTGTTGCTTCACTTTCTAAATGCTGTCCTTTCAGAGAAAATCACTTTTTTTTGAAAGTGCCTTAAGCTTCTTGCAAGCATTCACAAGAAACACTAATGCGTTTCCCTGAAAGAGAAGCAGTCTGTTCCAACACTTCAATTCACTGTGCGAAGTGAGTGGAGTGTTGCTTCACCTTCTAAATGCTGTCCTGTCAGAGAAAATCACTTTCCTTTGAAAGTGCCTTAAGCTACTTACAAGCATCAACAGAAACTCACATGCATTTCTCTGAAAGAGAAGCAGTCTGTTCCAACACTTCGCTTCACTGTGCGAAGTGAAGGGAGTGTTGCTTCACTTTCTAAATTCTGTCCATTCAGAGAAAATCACTTTCCGTTGAAAGTGCCTTAAGCTACTTGGAAGTATTAGGAAGAAACTCACATGCGTTTCTCTGAAAGAGAAGCAGTCTGTTCCAACACTTCAATTCACTGTGCGAAGTGAATGGAGTGTTGCTTCACTTTCTAAATGCTGTCCTTTCAGAGAAAATCACTTTCCTTTGAAAGTGCCTTAAGCTACTTACAAGCATTCAACAGAAACTCACATGCGTTTCTCTGAAAGAGAAGCAGTCTGTCCAACACTTCAATTCACTGTGCGAAGTGAATGGAGTGTTGCCTCACTTTATAAATGCTGTCCTTTCAGAGAAAATCACTTTCCATTGAAAGTGCCTTAAACTACTTTCAAGCATTCACAAAAAACTCACATGCGTTTCTCTGAAAGAGAAGCAGTCTGTTCCAACACTTCAACTCTGTGCGAATTTAATGGAGTGTTGCTTCACTTTCTAAATGCTGTCCTTTCAGAGAAAATCACTTTCCTGTGAAAGTGCCTTAAGCTACTTGCAAGCATTCACAAGAAACACTAATGCGTTTCTATGAAAGAGAAGCAGTCTGTTCCAACACTTCAATTCACTGTGCGAAGTGAATGGAGTGTTGCTTCACTTTCTAAATCCTGTCCTTTCAGAGAAAATCACTTTTGTTTGAAAGTGCCTTAAGCAACTTTCAAGCATTCACAAGAAATTCACATGCATTTCTCTGAAAGAGAAGCCTTCTATTCCAACACTTCAATTCACTGTGCGAAGTGAATGGAGTGTTGCTTCACTTTCTAAATGCTGTCTTTCAGAGAAAATCACGTTCCTTTGAAATTGCCTTAAGCTACTTACAAGCATTCAACAGAAACTCACATGTGTTTCTCTGAAAGAGACGCAATCTGTTCCAACACTTCAACTCTGTGCAAAGTTAATGGAGTGTTGCTTCACTTTCTAAATGCTGTCCTTTCAGAGAAAATCACTTTCCTGTGAAAGTGCCTTAAGCTACTTGCAAGCATTCACAAGAAACACTAATGCATTTCTATGAAAGAGAAGCAGTCTGTTCCAACACTTCAATTCATTACGTGAAGGGAATGGAGTGTTGCTTTACTTTCTATATGCTGTCCTTTCAGAGAAAATCACTTTCCTTTGAAAGAGCCTTGAGCTACTTACAAGCATTCAACAGAAACTCACATGCATTTCTCTGAAAGAGAAGCAGTCTGTTCCAACACTTCAATTCACTGTGCGAAGTGAATGGAATGTTACTTCAATTTCTAAATGCTGTCCTTTCAGAGAAAATCACTTTCCTTTGAAAATGCCTTAAGCTACTTTCAAGCATTCACAGGAAACACACATGTGTTTCTCTGAAATAGAAGAAGTCTGTTCCAACACTTCAATTCACTGTGCGAAGTGAATGGAGTGTTGCTTCACTTTCTAAATGCTGTCCTTTCAGAGAAAATCACTTTCCTTTGAAAGTGCCTTAAGATACTTTCAAGCATTAGGTAGAAACATACATGCGTTTCTCTGAAAGAGAAGCAGTTTGTTCCAACACTTCAATTCACTGTGCGAAGTGAATGGAGTGTTGCCTCACTTTCTAAATGCTGTCCTTTCAGAGAAAATCACTTTCCATTGAACGTGCCTTAAACTACTTTCAAGCATTCACAATAAACTCACATGTGTTTCTCTGAAAGAGAAGCAGTCTGTTCCAACACTTCAATTCACTGTGCGAAGTGAATGGAGTGTTGCTTCACTTTCTAAATGCTGTCCTTTCAGAGAAAACCACGTTCCTTTGAAATTGACTTAAGCTACTTACAAGCATTCAACAGAAACTCACATGTGTTTCTCTGAAAGGGAAGCAATCTGTTCCAACACTTCAATTCACTGTGCAAAGTGAATGGAGTGTTGCCTCACTTTCGAAATGCTGTCCTTTCAGAGAAAATCACTTTCCTTTGAAAGTGCCTTAAGCTTCTTGCAAGCATTAGGAAGAAACTAACATGCGTTTCTCTGAAAGAGAAGCAGTCTGTTCCAACACTTCAATTCACTGTTCGAAGTGAATGGAGTGTTGCTTCACTTTCTAAATGCTGTCCTTTCAGAGAAAATCACTTTCCTTTGAATGTGCCTTAAGCTACTTACAAGCATTCAACAGAAACTCACATGCATTTCTCTGATAGAGAAGCAGTCTGTTCCAACACTTAAGTTCACTGTGCAAAGTGAATGGAGTGTTGCTTCACTTTCTAAATGCTGTCCTTTCAGAGAAAATCACTTTTTTTTGAAAGTGCCTTAAGCTTCTTGCAAGCATTCACAAGAAACACTAATGCGTTTCCCTGAAAGAGAAGCAGTCTGTTCCAACACTTCAATTCACTGTGCGAAGTGAATGGAGTGTTGCTTCACTTTCTAAATCCTGTCCTTTCAGAGAAAATCACTTTTGTTTGAAAGTGCCTTAAGCAACTTTCAAGCATTCACAAGAAATTCACATGCATTTCTCTGAAAGAGAAGCCTTCTATTCCAACACTTCAGTTCATTGTGCGAAGTGAATGGAGTGTTGCTTCACTTTCTAAATGCTGTCCTTTCAGAGAAAATCACGTTCCTTTGAAATTGCCTTAAGCTACTTACAAGCATTCAACAGAAAATCACATGTGTTTCTCTGAAAGAGAAGCAATCTGTTACAACACTTCAATTCACTGTGCAAAGTGAATGGAGTGTTTCCTCACTTTCGAAATGCTGTCCTTTCAGAGAAAATCACTTTCCTTTGAAAGTGCCTTAAGATTCTTGCAAGCATTAGGAAGAAACTAACATGCGTTTCTCTGAAAGAGAAGCAGTCTGTTCCAACACTTCAATTCACTGTGCGAAGTGAATGGAGTGTTGCTTCACTTTCTAAATGCTGTCCTTTCAGAGAAAATCACTTTCCTTTGAAAGTGCCTTAAGCTACTTTCTAGCATTCACAGGAAACACACATGCGTTTCTCTGAAAGAGAAGCAGTCTGTTCCAACACTTCAATTCACTGTGCGAAGTGAATGGAGTGTTGCCTCACTTTCTAAATGCTGTCCTTTCAGAGAAAATCACTTTCCATTGAAAGTGCCTTAAACTACTTTCAAGCATTCACAAAAAACTCACATGCGTTTCTCTGAAAGAGAAGCAGTCTGTTCCAACACTTCAATTCACTGTGCGAAGTGAATGGAGTGTTGCTTCACTTTCTAATGCTGTCCTTTCAGAGAAAATCCCTTTTCTTTGAATGTGCCTTAAGCTACTTACAAGCATTCAACAGAAACTCACATGCATTTCTCTGAAAGAGAAGTAGTCTGTTCCAACACTTAAGTTCACTGTGCAAAGTGAATGGAGTGTTGCTTCACTTTCTAAATGCTGTCCTTTCAGAGAAAATCACTTTTTTTGAAAGTGCCTTAAGCTACTTACAAGCATTCAACAGAAACTCACATGCGTTTCTCTGAAGGAGAAGCAGTCTGTTCCAACACTTCAATTCACTGTGCGAAGTGAATGGAGTGTTGCTTCACTTTCTAAATGCTGTCCTTTCAGAGAAAATCACTTTCCTTTGAAAGTGCCTTAAGCTACTTGCAAGCATTAGGAAGAAACTCACATGCGTTTCTCTGAAAGAGAAGCAGTCTGTTCCAACACTTCAATTCACTGTGCGAAGTGAATGGAATGTTACTTCACTTTCTAAATGCTGTCCTTTCAGAGAAAATCACTTTCCTTTGAAAATGCCTTAAGCTACTTTCAAGCATTCACAGGAAACACACATGTGTTTCTCTGAAATAGAAGAAGTCTGTTCCAACACTTCAATTCACTGTGCGAAATGAATGGAGTGTTGCTTCACTTTCTAAATCCTGTCCTTTCAGAGAAAATCACTTTTGTTTGAAAGTGCCTTAAGCAACTTTCAAGCATTCACAAGAAATTCACATGCATTTCTCTGAAAGAGAAGCCTTCTATTCCAACACTTCAATTCACTGTGCGAAGTGAATGGAGTGTTGCTTCACTTTCTAAATGCTGTCTTTCAGAGAAAATCATGTTCCTTTGAAATTGCCTTAAGCTACTTACAAGCATTCAGCAGAAACTCACATGTGTTTCTCTGAAAGAGACGCAATCTGTTCCAACACTTCAACTCTGTGCAAAGTTAATGGAGTGTTGCTTCACTTTCTAAATGCTGTCCTTTCAGAGAAAATCACTTTCCTGTGAAAGTGCCTTAAGCTACTTGCAAGCATTCACAAGAAACACTAATGCATTTCTATGAAAGAGAAGCAGTCTGTTCCAACACTTCAATTCATTACGTGAAGGGAATGGAGTGTTGCTTTACTTTCTATATGCTGTCCTTTCAGAGAAAATCACTTTCCTTTGAAAGAGCCTTGAGCTACTTACAAGCATTCAACAGAAACTCACATGCATTTCTCTGAAAGAGAAGCAGTCTGTTCCAACACTTCAATTCACTGTGCGAAGTGAATGGAATGTTACTTCAATTTCTAAATGCTGTCCTTTCAGAGAAAATCACTTTCCTTTGAAAATGCCTTAAGCTACTTTCAAGCATTCACAGGAAACACACATGTGTTTCTCTGAAATAGAAGAAGTCTGTTCCAACACTTCAATTCACTGTGCGAAGTGAATTGAGTGTTGCTTCACTTTCTAAATGCTGTCCTTTCAGAGAAAATCACTTTCCTTTGAAAGTGCCTTAAGATACTTTCAAGCATTAGGTAGAAACATACATGCGTTTCTCTGAAAGAGAAGCAGTTTGTTCCAACACTTCAATTCACTGTGCGAAGTGAATGGAGTGTTGCCTCACTTTCTAAATGCTGTCCTTTCAGAGAAAATCACTTTCCATTGAACGTGCCTTAAACTACTTTCAAGCATTCACAATAAACTCACATGTGTTTCTCTGAAAGAGAAGCAGTCTGTTCCAACACTTCAATTCACTGTGCGAAGTGAATGGAGTGTTGCTTCACTTTCTAAATGCTGTCCTTTCAGAGAAAACCACGTTCCTTTGAAATTGCCTTAAGCTACTTACAAGCATTCAACAGAAACTCACATGTGTTTCTCTGAAAGGGAAGCAATCTGTTCCAACACTTCAATTCACTGTGCAAAGTGAATGGAGTGTTGCCTCACTTTCGAAATGCTGTCCTTTCAGAGAAAATCACTTTCCTTTGAAAGTGCCTTAAGCTTCTTGCAAGCATTAGGAAGAAACTAACATGCGTTTCTCTGAAAGAGAAGCAGTCTGTTCCAACACTTCAATTCACTGTTCGAAGTGAATGGAGTGTTGCTTCACTTTCTAAATGCTGTCCTTTCAGAGAAAATCACTTTCCTTTGAATGTGCCTTAAGCTACTTACAAGCATTCAACAGAAACTCACATGCATTTCTCTGATAGAGAAGCAGTCTGTTCCAACACTTAAGTTCACTGTGCAAAGTGAATGGAGTGTTGCTTCACTTTCTAAATGCTGTCCTTTCAGAGAAAATCACTTTTTTTTGAAAGTGCCTTAAGCTTCTTGCAAGCATTCACAAGAAACACTAATGCGTTTCCCTGAAAGAGAAGCAGTCTGTTCCAACACTTCAATTCACTGTGCGAAGTGAATGGAGTGTTGCTTCACTTTCTAAATCCTGTCCTTTCAGAGAAAATCACATTTGTTTGAAAGTGCCTTAAGCAACTTTCAAGCATTCACAAGAAATTCACATGCATTTCTCTGAAAGAGAAGCCTTCTATTCCAACACTTCAGTTCATTGTGCGAAGTGAATGGAGTGTTGCTTCACTTTCTAAATGCTGTCCTTTCAGAGAAAATCACGTTCCTTTGAAATTGCCTTAAGCTACTTACAAGCATTCAACAGAAAATCACATGTGTTTCTCTGAAAGAGAAGCAATCTGTTCCAACACTTCAATTCACTGTGCAAAGTGAATGGAGTGTTTCCTCACTTTCGAAATGCTGTCCTTTCAGAGAAAATCACTTTCCTTTGAAAGTGCCTTAAGATTCTTGCAAGCATTAGGAAGAAACTAACATGCGTTTCTCTGAAAGAGAAGCAGTCTGTTCCAACACTTCAATTCACTGTGCGAAGTGAATGGAGTGTTGCTTCACTTTCTAAATGCTGTCCTTTCAGAGAAAATCACTTTCCTTTGAAAGTGCCTTAAGCTACTTTCTAGCATTCACAGGAAACACACATGCGTTTCTCTGAAAGAGAAGCAGTCTGTTCCAACACTTCAATTCACTGTGCGAAGTGAATGGAGTGTTGCCTCACTTTCTAAATGCTGTCCTTTCAGAGAAAATCACTTTCCATTGAAAGTGCCTTAAACTACTTTCAAGCATTCACAAAAAACTCACATGCGTTTCTCTGAAAGAGAAGCAGTCTGTTCCAACACTTCAATTCACTGTGCGAAGTGAATGGAGTGTTGCTTCACTTTCTAATGCTGTCCTTTCAGAGAAAATCCCTTTTCTTTGAATGTGCCTTAAGCTACTTACAAGCATTCAACAGAAACTCACATGCATTTCTCTGAAAGAGAAGTAGTCTGTTCCAACACTTAAGTTCACTGTGCAAAGTGAATGGAGTGTTGCTTCACTTTCTAAATGCTGTCCTTTCAGAGAAAATCACTTTTTTTGAAAGTGCCTTAAGCTACTTACAAGCATTCAACAGAAACTCACATGCGTTTCTCTGAAGGAGAAGCAGTCTGTTCCAACACTTCAATTCACTGTGCGAAGTGAATGGAGTGTTGCTTCACTTTCTAAATGCTGTCCTTTCAGAGAAAATCACTTTCCTTTGAAAGTGCCTTAAGCTACTTGCAAGCATTAGGAAGAAACTCACATGCGTTTCTCTGAAAGAGAAGCAGTCTGTTCCAACACTTCAATTCACTGTGCGAAGTGAATGGAATGTTACTTCACTTTCTAAATGCTGTCCTTTCAGAGAAAATCACTTTCCTTTGAAAATGCCTTAAGCTACTTTCAAGCATTCACAGGAAACACACATGTGTTTCTCTGAAATAGAAGAAGTCTGTTCCAACACTTCAATTCACTGTGCGAAGTGAATGGAGTGTTGCTTCACTTTCTAAATGCTGTCCTTTCAGAGAAAATCACTTTCCTTTGAAAGTGCCTTAAGCTACTTTCAAGCATTAGGTAGAAACATACATGCGTTTCTCTGAAAGAGAAGCAGTCTGTTCCAACACTTCAATTCACTGTGCGAAGTGAATGGAGTGTTGCCTCACTTTCTAAATGCTGTCCTTTCAGAGAAAATCACTTTCAATTGAACGTGCCTTAAACTACTTTCAAGCATTCACAATAAACTCACATGTGTTTCTCTGAAAGAGAAGCAGTCTGTTCCAACACTTCAATTCACTGTGCGAAGTGAATGGAGTGTTGCTTCACTTTCTAAATGCTGTCCTTTCAGAGAAAATCACGTTCGTTTGAAATTGCCTTAAGGTACTTACAAGCATTCAACAGAAACTCACATGTGTTTCCCTGAAAGAGAAGCAGTCTGTTCCAACACTTCAATTCACTGTGCGAAGTGAATGGAGTGTTGCTTTACTTTCTAAATCCTGTCCTTTCAGAGAAAATCACTTTTGTTTGAAAGTGCCTTAAGCAACTTACAAGCATTCACAAGAAATTCACATGCATTTCTCTGAAAGAGAAGCCTTCTATTCCAACACTTCAATTCACTGTGCGTAGTGAATGGAGTGTTGCTTCACTTTCTAAATGCTGTTCTTTCAGAGAAAATGACGTTCCTTTGAAATTGCCTTAAGCTACTTACAAGCATTCAACAGAAACTCACATGTGTTTCTCTGAAAGAGAAGCAATCTGTTCCAACACTTCAAATCACTGTGCAAAGTGAATGGAGTATTGCCTCACTTTCGAAATGCTGTCCTTTCAGAGAAAATCACTTTCCTTTGAAAGTGCCTTAAGATTCTTGCAAGCATTAGGAAGAAACTAACATGCGTTTCTCTGAAAGAGAAGCAGTCTGTTCCAACACTTCAATTCACTGTGCGAAGTGAATGGAGTGTTGCTTCACTTTCTAAATGCTGTCCTTTCAGAGAAAATCACTTTCCTTTGAAAGTGCCTTAAGCTACATGCAAGCATTAGGAAGAAACTCACATGCGTTTCTCTGAAAGAGAAGCAGTCTGTTCCAACACTTCAATTCACTGTGCGAAGTGAATGGAGTGTTGCCTCACTTTCTAAAAGCTGTCCTTTCAGAGAAAATCACTTTTGTTTGAAAGTGCCTTAAGCAACTTTCAAGCATTCACAAGAAATTCACATGCATTTCTCTGAAAGAGAAGCCTTCTATTCCAACACTTCAATTCACTGTGCGAAGTGAATGGAGTGTTGCTTCACTTTCTAAATGCTGTCTTTCAGAGAAAATCATGTTCCTTTGAAATTGCCTTAAGCTACTTACAAGCATTCAACAGAAACTCACATGTGTTTCTCTGAAACAGACGCAATCTGTTCCAACACTTCAACTCTGTGCAAAGTAAATGGAGTGTTGCTTCACTTTCTAAATGCTGTCCTTTCAGAGAAAATCACTTTCCTGTGAAAGTGCCTTAAGCTACTTGCAAGCATTCACAAGAAACACTAATGCATTTCTATGAAAGAGAAGCAGTCTGTTCCAACACTTCAATTCATTACGTGAAGGGAATGGAGTGTTGCTTTACTTTCTATATGCTGTCCTTTCAGAGAAAATCACTTTCCTTTGAAAGAGCCTTGAGCTACTTACAAGCATTCAACAGAAACTCACATGCATTTCTCTGAAAGAGAAGCAGTCTGTTCCACCACTTCAATTCACTGTGCGAAGTGAATGGAATGTTACTTCAATTTCTAAATGCTGTCCTTTCAGAGAAAATCACTTTCCTTTGAAAATGCCTTAAGCTACTTTCAAGCATTCACAGGAAACACACATGTGTTTCTCTGAAATAGAAGAAGTCTGTTCCAACACTTCAATTCACTGTGCGAAGTGAATGGAGTGTTGCTTCACTTTCTAAATGCTGTCCTTTCAGAGAAAATCACTTTCCTTTGAAAGTGCCTTAAGATACTTTCAAGCATTAGGTAGAAACATACATGCGTTTCTCTGAAAGAGAAGCAGTTTGTTCCAACACTTCAATTCACTGTGCGAAGTGAATGGAGTGTTGCCTCACTTTCTAAATGCTGTCCTTTCAGAGAAAATCACTTTCCATTGAACGTGCCTTAAACTACTTTCAAGCATTCACAATAAACTCACATGTGTTTCTCTGAAAGAGAAGCAGTCTGTTCGAACACTTCAATTCACTGTGCGAAGTGAATGGAGTGTTGCTTCACTTTCTAAATGCTGTCCTTTCAGAGAAAACCACGTTCCTTTGAAATTGCCTTAAGCTACTTACAAGCATTCAACAGAAACTCACATGTGTTTCTCTGAAAGGGAAGCAATCTGTTCCAACACTTCAATTCACTGTGCAAAGTGAATGGAGTGTTGCCTCACTTTCGAAATGCTGTCCTTTCAGAGAAAATCACTTTCCTTTGAAAGTGCCTTAAGCTTCTTGCAAGCATTAGGAAGAAACTAACATGCGTTTCTCTGAAAGAGAAGCAGTCTGTTCCAACACTTCAATTCACTGTTCGAAGTGAATGGAGTGTTGCTTCACTTTCTAAATGCTGTCCTTTCAGAGAAAATCACTTTCCTTTGAATGTGCCTTAAGCTACTTACAAGCATTCAACAGAAACTCACATGCATTTCTCTGATAGAGAAGCAGTCTGTTCCAACACTTAAGTTCACTGTGCAAAGTGAATGGAGTGTTGCTTCACTTTCTAAATGCTGTCCTTTCAGAGAAAATCACTTTTTTTTGAAAGTGCCTTAAGCTTCTTGCAAGCATTCACAAGAAACACTAATGCGTTTCCCTGAAAGAGAAGCAGTCTGTTCCAACACTTCAATTCACTGTGCGAAGTGAATGGAGTGTTGCTTCACTTTCTAAATCCTGTCCTTTCAGAGAAAATCACTTTTGTTTGAAAGTGCCTTAAGCAACTTTCAAGCATTCACAAGAAATTCACATGCATTTCTCTGAAAGAGAAGCCTTCTATTCCAACACTTCAGTTCATTGTGCGAAGTGAATGGAGTGTTGCTTCACTTTCTAAATGCTGTCCTTTCAGAGAAAATCACGTTCCTTTGAAATTGCCTTAAGCTACTTACAAGCATTCAACAGAAAATCACATGTGTTTCTCTGAAAGAGAAGCAATCTGTTCCAACACTTCAATTCACTGTGCAAAGTGAATGGAGTGTTTCCTCACTTTCGAAATGCTGTCCTTTCAGAGAAAATCACTTTCCTTTGAAAGTGCCTTAAGATTCTTGCAAGCATTAGGAAGAAACTAACATGCGTTTCTCTGAAAGAGAAGCAGTCTGTTCCAACACTTCAATTCACTGTGCGAAGTGAATGGAGTGTTGCTTCACTTTCTAAATGCTGTCCTTTCAGAGAAAATCACTTTCCTTTGAAAGTGCCTTAAGCTACTTTCTAGCATTCACAGGAAACACACATGCGTTTCTCTGAAAGAGAAGCAGTCTGTTCCAACACTTCAATTCACTGTGCGAAGTGAATGGAGTGTTGCCTCACTTTCTAAATGCTGTCCTTTCAGAGAAAATCACTTTCCATTGAAAGTGCCTTAAACTACTTTCAAGCATTCACAAAAAACTCACATGCGTTTCTCTGAAAGAGAAGCAGTCTGTTCCAACACTTCAATTCACTGTGCGAAGTGAATGGAGTGTTGCTTCACTTTCTAATGCTGTCCTTTCAGAGAAAATCCCTTTTCTTTGAATGTGCCTTAAGCTACTTACAAGCATTCAACAGAAACTCACATGCATTTCTCTGAAAGAGAAGTAGTCTGTTCCAACACTTAAGTTCACTGTGCAAAGTGAATGGAGTGTTGCTTCACTTTCTAAATGCTGTCCTTTCAGAGAAAAT
Organism: Myodes glareolus; assembly: GCF_982192425.1. NCBI lineage: Eukaryota > Metazoa > Chordata > Mammalia > Rodentia > Cricetidae > Myodes > Myodes glareolus. The sequence continues at coordinate 536,543 of NW_028263225.1, forward strand.
CACTTTTTTTGAAAGTGCCTTAAGCTACTTACAAGCATTCAACAGAAACTCACATGCGTTTCTCTGAAGGAGAAGCAGTCTGTTCCAACACTTCAATTCACTGTGCGAAGTGAATGGAGTGTTGCTTCACTTTCTAAATGCTGTCCTTTCAGAGAAAATCACTTTCCTTTGAAAGTGCCTTAAGCTACTTTCAAGCATTAGGTAGAAACATACATGCGTTTCTCTGAAAGAGAAGCAGTCTGTTCCAACACTTCAATTCACTGTGCGAAGTGAATGGAGTGTTGCCTCACTTTCTAAATGCTGTCCTTTCAGAGAAAATCACTTTCAATTGAACGTGCCTTAAACTACTTTCAAGCATTCACAATAAACTCACCTGTGTTTCTCTGAAAGAGAAGCAGTCTGTTCCAACACTTCAATTCACTGTGCGAAGTGAATGGAGTGTTGCTTCACTTTCTAAATGCTGTCCTTTCAGAGAAAATCACGTTCGTTTGAAATTGCCTTAAGGTACTTACAAGCATTCAACAGAAACTCACATGTGTTTCCCTGAAAGAGAAGCAGTCTGTTCCAACACTTCAATTCACTGTGCGAAGTGAATGGAGTGTTGCTTTACTTTCTAAATCCTGTCCTTTCAGAGAAAATCACTTTTGTTTGAAAGTGCCTTAAGCAACTTACAAGCATTCACAAGAAATTCACATGCATTTCTCTGAAAGAGAAGCCTTCTATTCCAACACTTCAATTCACTGTGCGTAGTGAATGGAGTGTTGCTTCACTTTCTAAATGCTGTTCTTTCAGAGAAAATCACGTTCCTTTGAAATTGCCTTAAGCTACTTACAAGCATTCAACAGAAACTCACATGTGTTTCTCTGAAAGAGAAGCAATCTGTTCCAACACTTCAAATCACTGTGCAAAGTGAATGGAGTATTGCGTCACTTTCGAAATGCTGTCCTTTCAGAGAAAATCACTTTCCTTTGAAAGTGCCTTAAGCTACATGCAAGCATTAGGAAGAAACTCACATGCGTTTCTCTGAAAGAGAAGCAGTCTGTTCCAACACTTCAATTCACTGTGCGAAGTGAATGGAGTGTTGCTTCACTTTCTAAATGCTGTCCTTTCAGAGAAAATCACTTTCCTTTGAAAGTGCCTTAAGCTACATGCAAGCATTAGGAAGAAACTCACATGCGTTTCTCTGAAAGAGAAGCAGTCTGTTCCAACACTTCAATTCACTGTGCGAAGTGAATGGAGTGTTGCCTCACTTTCTAAAAGCTGTCCTTTCAGAGAAAATCACTTTCCATTGAAAGTGCCTTAAACTAATTTCAAGCATTCACAAAAAACTCACATGCGTTTCTCTGAAAGAGAAGCAGTCTGTTCCAACACTTCAATTCACTGTGCGAAGTGAATGGAGTGTTGCTTCACTTTCTAATGCTGTCCTTTCAGAGAAAATCCCTTTCCTTTGAATGTGCCTTAAGCTACTTACAAGCATTCAACAGAAACTCGCATGCATTTCTCTGAAAGAGAAGCAGTCTGTTCCAACACTTAAGTTCACTGTGCAAAGTGAATGGAGTGTTGCTTCACATTCTAAATGCTGTCCTTTCAGAGAAAATCACTTTTTTTTGAAAGTGCCTTAAGCTACTTACAAACATTCAACAGAAACTCACATGCGTTTCTCTGAAAGAGAAGCAGTCTGTTCCAACACTTCAATTCACTGTGCGAAGTGAATGGAGTGTTGCTTCACTTTCTAAATGCTCTTCTTTCAGAGAAAATCACTTTCCTTTGAAAGTGCCTTAAGCTACTTGCAAGCATTAGGAAGAAACTCACATGCATTTCTCTGAAAGAGAAGCAGTCTGTTCCAACACTTCAATTCACTGTGCGAAGTGAGTGGAGTGGTGCTTCACTTTCTAAATGCTGTCCTTTCAGAGAATATCACTTTCCTTTGATAGTGCCTTAAGCTACTTACAAGCATTCAACAGAAACTCACATGCATTTCTCTGAAAGAGAAGCAGTCTGTTCCAACACTTCAATTCACTGTGAGAAGTTAATGGAGTGTTGCTTCACTTTCTAAATTCTGTCCTTTCAGAGAAAATCACTTTCCTTTGAAAGTGCCTTAAGCTACTTGCAAGCATTAGGAAGAAACTCACTTGTATTTCTCTGAAAGAGAAGCAGTCTGTTCCAACACTTCAATTCACTGTGCGAAGTGAATGGAGTGTTGCTTCACTTTCTAAATCCTGTATTTCAGAGAAAATCACTTTCCTTTGAAAGTGCCTTAAGCTCCTTACAAGCATTCAACAGAAACTCACATGCATTTCTCTGAAAGAGAAGCAGTCTGTTCCAACACTTCAAATCACTAAGCGAAGTGAATGGAGTGTTGCTTCACTTTCTAAATGCTGTCCTTTCAGAGAAAATCACTTTCCTTTGAAAGTGCCTTAAGCAACTTGCAAGCATTCAACAGAAACTCACATGCATTTCTCTGAAACAGAAGCAGTCTGTTCCAACACTTCAATTCACTGTGCGAAGTGAATGGAGTGTTGCCTCACTTTCTAAATGCTGTCCTTTCAGAGAAAATCACTTTCCATTGAAAGTGCCTTAAACTACTTTCAAGCATTCACAAAAAACTCACATGCGTTTCTCTGAAAGAGATGCAGTCTGTTCCAACACTTCAATTCACTGTGCGAAGTGAATGGAGTGTTGCTTCACTTTCTAAATGCTGTCCTTTCAGAGAAAATCCCTTTCCTTTGAATGTGCCTTAAGCTTCTTGCAAGCATTCACAAGAAACACTAATGCGTTTCCCTGAAAGAGAAGCAGTCTGTTCCAACACTTCAATTCACTGTGCGAAGTGAATGGAGTGTTGCTTCACTTTCTAAATCCTGTCCTTTCAGAGAAAATCACTTTTGTTTGAAAGTGCCTTAAGCAACTTTCAAGCATTCACAAGAAATTCACATGCATTTCTCTGAAAGAGAAGCCTTCTATTCCAACACTTCAATTCACTGTGCGTAGTGAATGGAGTGGTGCTTCACTTTCTAAATGCTGTCCTTTCAGAGAAAATCACGTTCCTTTGAAATTGCCTTAAGCTACTTACAAACATTCAACAGAAAATCACATGTGTTTCTCTGAAAGAGAAGCAATCTGTTCCAACACTTCAACTCTGTGCGAAGTTAATGGAGTGTTGCTTCACTTTCTAAATGCTGTCCTTTCAGAGAAAATCACTTTCCTGTGAAAGTGCCGTAAGCTACTTGCAAGCATTCACAAGAAACACTAATGCGTTTCTATGAAAGAGAAGCAGTCTGTTCCAACACTTCAATTCATTACGTGAAGGGAATGGAGTGTTGCTTTACTTTCTAAATGCTGTCCTTTCAGAGAAAATCACTTTCCTTTGAAAGAGCCTTGAGCTACTTACAAGCATTCAACAGAAACTCACATGCATTTCTCTGAAAGAGAAGCAGTCTGTTCCAACACTTCAATTCACTGTGCGAAGTGAATGGAATGTTACTTCACTTTCTAAATGCTGTCCTTTCAGAGAAAATCACTTTCCTTTGAAAGTGCCTTAAGCTACTTTCAAGCATTCACAGGAAACACACATGTGTTTCTCTGAAATAGAAGTCTGTTCCAACACTTCAATTCACTGTGCGAAGTGAATGGAGTGTTGCCTCACTTTCTAAATACTGTCCTTTCAGAGAAAATCACTTTTGTTTGAAAGTGCCTTAAGCAACTTTCAAGCATTCACAAGAAATTCACATGCATTTCTCTGAAAGAGAAGCCTTCTATTCCAACACTTCAATTCACTGTGCGAAGTGAATGGAGTGTTGCTTCACTTTCTAAATGCTGTTCTTTCAGAGAAAATCACATTCCTTTGAAATTGCCTTAAGCTACTTACAAGCATTCAACAGAAACTCACATGTGTTTCTCTGAAAGAGAAGCAATCTGTTCCAACACTTCAAATCACTGTGCAAAGTGAATGGAGTGTTGCCTCACTTTCGAAATGCTGTCCTTTCAGAGAAAATCACTTTCCTTTGAAAGTGCCTTAAGATTCTTGCAAGCATTAGGAAGAAACTAACATGCGTTTCTCTGAAAGAGAAGCAGTCTGTTCCAACACTTCAATTCACTGTGCGAAGTGAATGGAGAGTTGCTTCACTTTCTAAATGCTGTCCTTTCAGAGAAAATCACTTTCCTTTGAAAGTGCCTTAAGCTACATGCAAGCATTAGGAAGAAACTCACATGCGTTTCTCTGAAAGAGAAGCAGTCTGTTCCAACACTTCAATTCACTGTGCGAAGTGAATGGAGTGTTGCCTCACTTTCTAAATGCTGTCCTTTCAGAGAAAATCACTTTCCATTGAAAGTGCCTTAAACTACTTTCAAGCATTCACAAAAAACTCACAAGCGTTTCTCTGAAAGAGAAGCAGTCTGTTCCAACACTTCAATTCACTGTGCGAAGTGAATGGAGTGTTGCCTCACTTTCTAAATGCTGTCCTTTCAGAGAAAATCACTTTCCATTGAAAGTGCCTTAAACTACTTTCTAGCATTCACAAAAAACTCACATGCGTTTCTCTGAAAGAGATGCAGTCTGTTCCAACACTTCAATTCACTGTGCGAAGTGAATGGAGTGTTGCTTCACTTTCTAAATGCTGTCCTTTCAGAGAAAATCCCTTTCCTTTGAATGTGCCTTAAGCTACTTACAAGCATTCAACAGAAACTCACATGCATTTCTCTGAAAGAGAAGCAGTGTGTTCCAACACTTCAATTCACTGTGCGAAGTGAATGGAGTGTTGCTTCACTTTCTAAATGCTCTTCTTTCAGAGAAAATCACTTTCCTTTGAAAGTGCCTTAAGCTACTTGCAAGCATTAGTAAGAAACTCACATGCGTTTCTCTGAAAGAGAAGCAGTCTGTTCCAACACTTCAATTCACTGTGCGAAGTGAGTGGAGTGTTGCTTCACTTTCTAAATGCTCTCCTTTCAGAGAATATCACTTTCCTTTGAAAGTGCCTTAAGCTACTTACAAGCATTCAACAGAAACTCACATGCATTTCTCTGAAAGAGAAGCAGTCTGTTCCAACACTTCAATTCACTGTGTGAAGTGAATGGAGTGTTGCTTCACTTTCTAAATTCTGTCCTTTCAGAGAAAATCACATTCCATTGAAAGTGCCTGAAACTACTTTCAAGCATTCACAAAAAATTCACATGCGTTTCTCTGAAAGAGAAGCAGTCTGTTCCAACACTTCAATTCACTGTGCGAAGTGAATGGAATGTTACTTCACTTTCTAAATGCTGTCCTTTCAGAGAAAATCACTTTCCTTTGAAAGTGCCTTAAGCTACTTTCAAGCATTCACAGGAAACACACATGTGTTTCTCTGAAATAGAAGTCTGTTCCAACACTTCAATTCACTGTGCGAAGTGAATGGAGTGTTGCCTCACTTTCTAAATACTGTCCTTTCAGAGAAAATCACTTTTGTTTGAAAGTGCCTTAAGCAACTTTCAAGCATTCACAAGAAATTCACATGCATTTCTCTGAAAGAGAAGCCTTCTATTCCAACACTTCAATTCACTGTGCGAAGTGAATGGAGTGTTGCTTCACTTTCTAAATGCTGTTCTTTCAGAGAAAATCACATTCCTTTGAAATTGCCTTAAGCTACTTACAAGCATTCAACAGAAACTCACATGTGTTTCTCTGAAAGAGAAGCAATCTGTTCCAACACTTCAAATCACTGTGCAAAGTGAATGGAGTGTTGCCTCACTTTCGAAATGCTGTCCTTTCAGAGAAAATCACTTTCCTTTGAAAGTGCCTTAAGATTCTTGCAAGCATTAGGAAGAAACTAACATGCGTTTCTCTGAAAGAGAAGCAGTCTGTTCCAACACTTCAATTCACTGTGCGAAGTGAATGGAGAGTTGCTTCACTTTCTAAATGCTGTCCTTTCAGAGAAAATCACTTTCCTTTGAAAGTGCCTTAAGCTACATGCAAGCATTAGGAAGAAACTCACATGCGTTTCTCTGAAAGAGAAGCAGTCTGTTCCAACACTTCAATTCACTGTGCGAAGTGAATGGAGTGTTGCCTCACTTTCTAAATGCTGTCCTTTCAGAGAAAATCACTTTCCATTGAAAGTGCCTTAAACTACTTTCAAGCATTCACAAAAAACTCACATGCGTTTCTCTGAAAGAGAAGCAGTCTGTTCCAACACTTCAATTCACTGTGCGAAGTGAATGGAGTGTTGCCTCACTTTCTAAATGCTGTCCTTTCAGAGAAAATCACTTTCCATTGAAAGTGCCTTAAACTACTTTCTAGCATTCACAAAAAACTCACATGCGTTTCTCTGAAAGAGATGCAGTCTGTTCCAACACTTCAATTCACTGTGCGAAGTGAATGGAGTGTTGCTTCACTTTCTAAATGCTGTCCTTTCAGAGAAAATCCCTTTCCTTTGAATGTGCCTTAAGCTACTTACAAGCATTCAACAGAAACTCACATGCATTTCTCTGAAAGAGAAGCAGTGTGTTCCAACACTTCAATTCACTGTGCGAAGTGAATGGAGTGTTGCTTCACTTTCTAAATGCTCTTCTTTCAGAGAAAATCACTTTCCTTTGAAAGTGCCTTAAGCTACTTGCAAGCATTAGTAAGAAACTCACATGCGTTTCTCTGAAAGAGAAGCAGTCTGTTCCAACACTTCAATTCACTGTGCGAAGTGAGTGGAGTGTTGCTTCACTTTCTAAATGCTCTCCTTTCAGAGAATATCACTTTCCTTTGAAAGTGCCTTAAGCTACTTACAAGCATTCAACAGAAACTCACATGCATTTCTCTGAAAGAGAAGCAGTCTGTTCCAACACTTCAATTCACTGTGTGAAGTGAATGGAGTGTTGCTTCACTTTCTAAATTCTGTCCTTTCAGAGAAAATCACATTCCATTGAAAGTGCCTGAAACTACTTTCAAGCATTCACAAAAAACTCACATGCGTTTCTCTGAAAGAGAAGCAGTCTGTTCCAACACTTCAATTCACTGTGCGAAGTGAATGGAGTGTTGCTTCACTTTCTAATGCTGTCCTTTCAGAGAAAATCCCTTTCCTTTGAATGTGCCTTAAGCTACTTACAAGCATTCAACAGAAACTCACATGCATTTCTCTGAAAGAGAAGCAGTCTGTTCCAACACTTAAGTTCACTGTGCAAAGTGAATGGAGTGTTGCTTCACTTTCTAAATGCTGTCCTTTCAGAGAAAATCACTTTTTTTTGAAAGTGCCTTAAGCTACTTACAAGCATTCAACAGAAACTCCCATGCGTTTCTCTGAAAGAGAAGCAGTCTGTTCCAACACTTCAATTCACTGTGCGAAGTGAATGGAGTGTTGCTTCACTTTCTAAATGCTCTTCTTTCAGAGAAAATCACTTTCCATTGAAAGTGCCTTAAGCTACTTGCAAGCATTAGGAAGAAACTCACATGCGTTTCTCTGAAAGAGAAGCAGTCTGTTCCAACACTTCAATTCACTGTGCGAAGTGAGTGGAGTGTTGCTTCACTTTCTAAATGCTCTCCTTTCAGAGAATATCACTTTCCTTTGATAGTGCCTTAAGCTACTTACAAGCATTCAACAGAAACTCACATGCATTTCTCTGAAAGAGAAGCAGTCTGTTCCAACACTTCAATTCACTGTGCGAAGTGAATGGAGTGTTGCTTCACTTTCTAAATTCTGTCCTTTCAGAGAAAATCACTTTCCTTTGAAAGTGCCTTAAGCTACTTGCAAGCATTCACAAGAAACACTAATGCGTTTCTATGAACGAGAAGCAGTCTTTCCAACACTTGAATTCATTACGTGAAGGGAATGGAGTGTTGCTTTACTTTCTAAATGCTGTCCTTTCAGAGAAAATCACTTTCCTTTGAAAGAGCCTTGAGCTACTTACAAGCATTCAACAGAAACTCACATGCATTTCTCTGAAAGAGAAGCAGTCTGTTCCAACACTTCAATTCACTGTGCGAAGTGAATGGAATGTTACTTCATTTTCTAAATGCTGTCCTTTCAGAGAAAATCACTTTCCTTTGAAAGTGCCTTCAGCTACTTTCAAGCATTCACAGGAAACACACATGTGTTTCTCTGAAATAGAAGCAGTCTGTTCCAACACTTCAATTCACTGTGCGAAGTGAATGGAGTGTTGCTTCACTTTCTAAATCCTGTCCTTTCAGAGAAAATCACTTTTGTTTGAAAGTGCCTTAAGCAACTTTCAAGCATTCACAAGAAATTCACATGCATTTCTCTGAAAGAGAAGCCTTCTATTCCAACACTTCAATTCACTGTGCGAAGTGAATGGAGTGTTGCTTCACTTTCTAAATGCTGTCCTTTCATAGAAAATCACGTTCCTTTGAAATTGCCTTAAGCTACTTACAAGCATTCAACAGAAACTCACATGTGTTTCTCTGAAAGAGAAGCAATCTGTTCCAACACTTCAACTATGTGCGAAGTTAATGGAGTGTTGCTTCACTTTCTAAATGCTGTCCTTTCAGAGAAAATCACTTTCCTGTGAAAGTGCCTTAAGCTACTTGCAAGCATTCACAAGAAACACTAATGTGTTTCTATGAAAGAGAAGCAGTCTGTTCCAACACTTCAATTCATTACGTGAAGGGAATGGAGTGTTGCTTTACTTTCTAAATGCTGTCCTTTCAGAGAAAATCACTTTCCTTTGAAAGAGCCTTGAGCTACTTACAAGCATTCAACAGAAACTCACATGCATTTCTCTGAAAGAGAAGAGGTCTGTTCCAACACTTCAATTCACTGTGCGAAGTGAATGGAATGTTACTTCACTTTCTAAATGCTGTCCTTTCAGAGAAAATCACTTTCCTTTGAAAGTGCCTTAAGCTACTTTCAAGCATTCACAGGAAACACACATGTGTTTCTCTGAAAGAGAAGCAGTCTGTTCCAACACTTCAATTCACTGTGCGAAGTGAATGTAGTGTTGCTTCACTTTCTAAATCCTGTCCTTTCAGAGAAAATCACTTTTGTTTGAAAGTGCCTTAAGCAACTTTCAAGCATTCAGAAGAAATTCACATGCATTTCTCTGAAAGAGAAGCCTTCTATTCCAACACTTCAATTCACTGTGCGAAGTGAATGGAGTGTTGCTTCACTTTCTAAATGCTGTCATTTCAGAGAAAATCACGTTCCTTTGAAATTGCCTTAAGCTACTTACAAGCATTCAACAGAAACTCACATGTGTTTCTCTGAAAGAGAAGCAATCTGTTCCAACACTTCAATTCACTGTGCAAAGTGAATGGAGTGTTGCCTCACTTTCGAAATGCTGTCCTTTCAGAGAAAATCACTTTCCTTTGAAAGTGCATTAAGCTTCTTGCAAGCATTAGGAAGAAACTAACATGCGTTTCTCTGAAAGAGAAGCAGTCTGTTCCAACACTTCAATTCACTGTTCGAAGTGAATGGAGTGTTGCTTCACTTTCTAAATGCTGTCCTTTCAGAGAAAATCACTTTCCTTTGAAAGTGCCTTAAGCTACTTGCAAGCATTAGGAAGAAACTCACATGCGTTTCTCTGAAAGAGAAGCAGTCTGTTCCAACACTTCAATTCACTGTGCGAAGTGAATGGAGTGTTCCCTCACTTTCTAAATGCTGTCCTTTCAGAGAAAATCACTTTCCATTGAAAGTGCCTTAAACTACTTTCAAGCAGTCACAAAAAACTCACATGCGTTTCTCTGAAAGAGATGCAGTCTGTTCCAACACTTCAATTCACTGTGCGAAGTGAATGGAGTGTTGCTTCACTTTCTAAATGCTGTCCTTTCAGAGAAAATCCCTTTCCTTTGAATGGGCCTTAAGCTACTTACAAGCATTCAACAGAAACTCACATGCATTTCTCTGATAGAGATGCAGTCTGTTCCAACACTTAAGTTCACTGTGCAAAGTGAATGGAGTGTTGCTTCACTTTCTAAATGCTGTCCTTTCAGAGAAAATCACTTTTTTTTTGAAAGTGCCTTAAGCTTCTTGCAAGCATTCACAAGAAAAACTAATGCGTTTCCCTGAAAAAGAAGCAGTCTGTTCCAAAACTTCAATTCAGTGTGCGAAGTGAAGGGAGTGTTGCTTCACTTTCTAAATTCTGTCCGATCAGAGAAAATCACATTCCTTTGAAAGTGCCTTAAACTACTTTCAAGCATTCACAAAAAACTCACATGCGTTTCTCTGAAAGAGTAGCAGTCTGTTCCAACACTTCAATTCACTGTGCGAAGTGAATGGAGTGTTGCTTCACTTTCTAAATGCTGTCCTTTCAGAGAAAATCACTTTCCTTTGAAAGTGCCTTAAGCAACTTGCAAGCATTCAACAAAAACTCACATGCATTTCTCTGAAAGAGAAGCAGTCTGTTCCAACACTTCAATTCACTAAGCGAAGTGAATTGAGTGTTGCTTCACTTTCTAAATGCTGTCCTTTCAGAGAAAATCAATTTCCTTTGAAAGTGCCTTAAGCTACTTACAAGCATTAGGAAGAAACTCACATGCGTTTCTCTGAAAGAGAAGCAGTCTGTTCCAACACTTCAATTCACTGTGTGAAGTGAATGGAGTGTTGCTTCACTTTCTAAATGCTGTCCTTTCAGAGAAAATCACTTTCCTTTGAAAGTGCCTTAAGCTACTTACAAGCATTCACAAGAAATACTTATGCGTTTCTATGAAAGACAAGCAGTCTGTTCCAACACTTCAATTCACTGCACGAAGGGAATGGAGTGTTGCTTCACTTTCTAAATGCTGTCCTTTCAGAGAAAATCACTTACCTTTGAAAGTGCCTTAAGCTACTTGCAAGCATTCACAAGAAACACTAATGCGTTTATTTGAACGAGAAGCAGTCTTTCCAACACTTCAATTCATTACGTGAAGGGAATGGAGTGTTGCTTTACTTTCTAAATGCTGTCCTTTCAGAGAAAATCACTTTCCTTTGAAAGAGCCTTGAGCTACTTACAAGCATTCAACAGAAACTCACATGCATTTCTCTGAAAGAGAAGCAGTCTGTTCCAACACTTCAATTCACTGTGCGAAGTGAATGGAATGTTACTTCACTTTCTAAATGCTGTCCTTTCAGAGAAAATCACTTTCCTTTGAAAGTGCCTTCAGCTACTTTCAAGCATTCACAGGAAACACACATGTGTTTCTCTGAAATAGAAGCAGTCTGTTCCAACACTTCAATTCACTGTGCGAAGTGAATGGAGTTTTGCTTCACTTTCTAAATCCTGTCCTTTCAGAGAAAATCACTTTTGTTTGAAAGTGCCTTAAGCAACTTTCAAGCATTCACAAGAAATTCACATGCATTTCTCTGAAAGAGAAGCCTTCTATTCCAACACTTCAATTCACTGTGCGAAGTGAATGGAGTGTTGCTTCACTTTCTAAATGCTGTCCTTTCAGAGAAAATCACGTTCGTTTGAAATTGCCTTAAGCTACTTACAAGCATTCAACAGAAACTCACATGTGTTTCTCTGAAAGAGAAGCAATCTGTTCCAACACTTCAACTATGTGCGAAGTTAATGGAGTGTTGCTTCACTTTCTAAATGCTGTCCTTTCAGAGAAAATCACTTTCCTGTGAAAGTGCCTTAAGCTACTTGCAAGCATTCACAAGAAACACTAATGCGTTTCTATGAAAGAGAAGCAGTCTGTTCCAACACTTCAATTCATTACGTGAAGGGAATGGAGTGTTGCTTTACTTTCTAAATGCTGTCCTTTCAGAGAAAATCACTTTCCTTTGAAAGAGCCTTGAGCTACTTACAAGCATTCAACAGAAACTCACATGCATTTCTCTGAAAGAGAAGCAGTCTGTTCCAACACTTCAATTCACTGTGCGAAGTGAATGGAATGTTACTTCACTTTCTAAATGCTGTCCTTTCAGAGAAAATCACTTTCCTTTGAAAGTGCCTTAAGCTACTTTCAAGCATTCACAGGAAACACACATGTGTTTCTCTGAAATAGAAGCAGTCTGTTCCAACACTTCAATTCACTGTGCGAAGTGAATGGAGTGTTGCTTCACTTTCTAAATCCTGTCCTTTCAGAGAAAATCACTTTTGTTTGAAAGTGCCTTAAGCAACTTTCAAGCATTCAAAGAAATTCACATGCATTTCTCTGAAAGAGAAGCCTTCTATTCCAACACTTCAATTCACTGTGCGAAGTGAATGGAGTGTTGCTTCACTTTCTAAATGCTGTCCTTTCAGAGAAAATCACGTTCCTTTGAAATTGCCTTAAGCTACTTACAAGCATTCAACAGAAACTCACATGTGTTTCTCTGAAAGAGAAGCAATCTTTTCCAACACTTCAGTTCACTGTGCAAAGTGAATGTAGTGTTGCCTCACTTTCGAAATGCTGTCCTTTCAGAGAAAATCACTTTCCTTTGAAAGTGCCTTAAGCTTCTTGCAAGCATTAGGAAGAAACTAACATGCGTTTCTCTGAAAGAGAAGCAGTCTGTTCCAACACTTCAATTCACTGTTCGAAGTGAATGGAGTGTTGCTTCACTTTCTAAATGCTGTCCTTTCAGAGAAAATCACTTTCCTTTGAAAGTGCCTTAAGCTACTTGCAAGCATTAGGAAGAAACTCACATGCGTTTCTCTGAAAGAGAAGCAGTCTGTTCCAACACTTCAATTCACTGTGCGAAGTGAATGGAGTGTTCCCTCACTTTCTAAATGCTGTCCTTTCAGAGAAAATCACTTTCCTTTGAAAGTGCCTTAAGCTACTTTCAAGCATTCACAGGAAACACACATGTGTTTCTCTGAAATAGAAGCAGTCTGTTCCAACACTTCAATTCACTGTGCGAAGTGAATGGAGTGTTGCTTCACTTTCTAAATCCTGTCCTTTCAGAGAAAATCACTTTTGTTTGAAAGTGCCTTAAGCAACTTTCAAGCATTCAAAGAAATTCACATGCATTTCTCTGAAAGAGAAGCCTTCTATTCCAACACTTCAATTCACTGTGCGAAGTGAATGGAGTGTTGCTTCACTTTCTAAATGCTGTCCTTTCAGAGAAAATCACGTTCCTTTGAAATTGCCTTAAGCTACTTACAAGCATTCAACAGAAACTCACATGTGTTTCTCTGAAAGAGAAGCAATCTTTTCCAACACTTCAGTTCACTGTGCAAAGTGAATGTAGTGTTGCCTCACTTTCGAAATGCTGTCCTTTCAGAGAAAATCACTTTCCTTTGAAAGTGCCTTAAGCTTCTTGCAAGCATTAGGAAGAAACTAACATGCGTTTCTCTGAAAGAGAAGCAGTCTGTTCCAACACTTCAATTCACTGTTCGAAGTGAATGGAGTGTTGCTTCACTTTCTAAATGCTGTCCTTTCAGAGAAAATCACTTTCCTTTGAAAGTGCCTTAAGCTACTTGCAAGCATTAGGAAGAAACTCACATGCGTTTCTCTGAAAGAGAAGCAGTCTGTTCCAACACTTCAATTCACTGTGCGAAGTGAATGGAGTGTTCCCTCACTTTCTAAATGCTGTCCTTTCAGAGAAAATCACTTTCCATTGAAAGTGCCTTAAACTACTTTCAAGCATTCACAAGAAACACTAATGCGTTTCTCTGAAAGAGATACAGTCTGTTCCAACACTTCAATTCACTGTGCGAAGTGAATGGAGTGTTGCTTCACTTCCTAAATGCTGTCCTTTCAGAGAAAATCACTTTCCTTTGAAAGTGCCTTAAGCAACTTGCAAGCATTCAACAGAAACTCACATGCATTTCTCTGAAAGAGAAGCAGTCTGTTCCAACACTTCAATTCACTAAGCGAAGTGAATGGAGTGTTGCTTCACTTTCTAAATGCTGTCCTTTCAGAGAAAATCACTTTCCTTTGAAAGTGCCTTAAGCTACTTACAAGCATTAGGAAGAAACTCACATGCGTTTCTCTGAAAGAGAAGCAGTCTGTTCCAACACTTCAATTCACTGTGCGAAGTGAATGGAGTGTTGCTTCACTTTCTAAATGCTGTCCTTTCAGAGAAAATCACTTTCCTTTGAAAGTGCCTTAAGCTACTTGCAAGCATTCACAAGAAATACTTATGCGTTTCTATGAAAGACAAGCAGTCTGTTCCAACACTTCAATTCACTGCACGAAGGGAATGGAGTGTTGCTTCACTTTCTAAATGCTGTCCTTTCAGAGAAAATCACTTTCCTTTGAAAGTGCCTTAAGCTACGTACAAGCATTCAGCAGAAACTGACATGCATTTCTCTGAAAGAGAAGCAATCTGTTCCAACTCTTCAACTCTGTGCGAAGTTAATGGAGTGTTGCTTCACTTTCTAAATGCTGTCCTTTCAGAGAAAATCACTTTCCTTTGAAAGTGCCTTAAACTAGTTTCAAGCATTCACAAAAAACTCACATGCGTTTCTCTGAAAGAGATGCAGTCTGTTCCAACACTTCAATTCACTGTGCGAAGTGAATGGAGTGTTGCTTCACTTTCTAAATGCTGTCCTTTCAGAGAAAATCACGTTCCTTTGAAATTGCCTTAAGCTACTTACAAGCATTCAACAGAAACTCACATGTGTTTCTCTGAAAGAGAAGCAATCTGTTCCAACACTTCAACTATGTGCGAAGTTAATGGAGTGTTGCTTCACTTTCTAAATGCTGTCCTTTCAGAGAAAATCACTTTCCTGTGAAAGTGCCTTAAGCTACTTGCAAGCATTCACAAGAAACACTAATGTGTTTCTATGAAAGATAAGCAGTCTGTTCCAACACTTCAATTCATTACGTGAAGGGAATGGAGTGTTGCTTTACTTTCTAAATGCTGTCCTTTCAGAGAAAATCACTTTCCTTTGAGAGAGCCTTGAGCTACTTACAAGCATTCAACAGAAACTCACATGCATTTCTCTGAAAGAGAAGCAGTCTGTTCCAACACTTCAATTCACTGTGCGAAGTGAATGGAATGTTACTTCACTTTCTAAATGCTGTCCTTTCAGAGAAAATCACTTTCCTTTGAAAGTGCCTTAAGCTACTTTTAAGCATTCACAGGAAACACACATGTGTTTCTCTGAAATAGAAGCAGTCTGTTCCAACACTTCAATTCACTGTGCGAAGTGAATGGAGTGTTGCTTCACTTTCTAAATCCTGTCCTTTCAGAGAAAATCACTTTTGTTTGAAAGTGCCTTAAGCAACTTTCAAGCATTCAGAAGAAATTCCCATGCATTTCTCTGAAAGAGAAGCCTTCTATTCCAACACTTCAATTCACTGTGCGAAGTGAATGGAGTGTTGCTTCACTTTCTAAATGCTGTCCTTTCAGAGAAAATCACGTTCCTTTGAAATTGCCTTAAGCTACTTACAAGCATTCAACAGAAACTCACATGTGTTTCTCTGAAAGAGAAGCAATCTGTTCCAACACTTCAATTCACTGTGCAAAGTGAATGGAGTGTTGCCTCACTTTCGAAATGCTGTCCTTTCAGAGAAAATCACTTTCCTTTGAAAGTGCATTAAGCTTCTTGCAAGCATTAGGAAGAAACTAACATGCGTTTCTCTGAGAGAGAAGCAGTCTGTTCCAAGACTTCAATTCACTGTTCGAAGTGAATGGAGTGTTGCTTCACTTTCTAAATGCTGTCCTTTCAGAGAAAATCACTTTCCTTTGAAAGTGCCTTAAGCTACTTGCAAGCATTAGGAAGAAACTCACATGCGTTTCTCTGAAAGAGAAGCAGTCTGTTCCAACACTTCAATTCACTGTGCGAAGTGAATGGAGTGTTGCCTCACTTTCTAAATGCTGTCCTTTCAGAGAAAATCACTTTCCATTGAAAGTGCCTTAAACTACTTTCAAGCATTCACAAAAAACTCACATGCGTTTCTCTGAAAGAGATGCAGTCTGTTCCAACACTTCAATTCACTGTGCGAAGTGAATGGAGTGTTGCTTCACTTTCTAAATGCTGTCCTTTCAGAGAAAATCCCTTTCCTTTGAATGTGCCTTAAGCTACTTACAAGCATTCAACAGAAACTCACATGCATTTCTCTGATAGAGAAGCAGTCTGTTCCAACACTTAAGTTCACTGTGCAAAGTGAATGGAGTGTTGCTTCACTTTCTAAATGCTGTCCTTTCAGAGAAAATGACTTTTTTTTGAAAGTGCCTTAAGCTTCTTGCAAGCATTCACAAAAAACACTAATGCGTTTCCCTGAAAAAGAAGCAGTCTGTTCCAACACTTCAATTCAGTGTGCGAAGTGAAGGGAGTGTTGCTTCACTTTCTAAATGCTGTCCTTTCAGAGAAAATCACTTTCCTTTGAAAGTGCCTTAAGCTACTTGCAAGCATTAGGAAGAAACTCACATGCATTTCTCTGAAAGAGAAGCAGTCTCTTCCAACACTTCAATTCACTGTGCGAAGAGAATGGAGTGTTGCTTCACTTTCTGAATGCTGTCCTTTCAGAGAAAATCACTTTCCTTTGAAAGTGCCTTAAGCTACTTACAAGCATTCAACAGAAACTCACATGCATTTCTCTGAAAGAGAAGCAATCTGTTCCAACACTTCAATTCACTGTGTGAAGTGAATGGAGTTTTGCTTTACTTTCTAAATTCTGTCCTTTCAGAGAAAATCACTTTCCTTTGAAAGTGCCTTAAACTACTTTCAAGCATTCACAAAAAACTCACATGCGTTTCTCTGAAAGAGTAGCAGTCTGTTCCAACACTTCAATTCACTGTGCGAAGTGAATGGAGTGTTGCTTCACTTTCTAAATGCTGTCCTTTCAGAGAAAATCACTTTCCTTTGAAAGTGCCTTAAGCAACTTGCAAGCATTCAACAAAAACTCACATGCATTTCTCTGAAAGAGAAGCAGTCTGTTCCAACACTTCAATTCACTAAGCGAAGTGAATTGAGTGTTGCTTCACTTTCTAAATGCTGTCCTTTCAGAGAAAATCACTTTCCTTTGAAAGTGCCTTAAGCTACTTACAAGCATTAGGAAGAAACTCACATGCGTTTCTCTGAAAGAGAAGCAGTCTGTTCCAACACTTCAATGCACTGTGCGAAGTGAATGGAGTGTTGCTTCACTTTCTAAATGCTGTCCTTTCAGAGAAAATCACTTTCCTTTGAAAGTGCCTTAAGCTACTTACAAGCATTCACAAGAAATACTTATGCGTTTCTATGAAAGACAAGCAGTCTGTTCCAACACTTCAATTCACTGCACGAAGGGAATGGAGTGTTGCTTCACTTTCTAAATGCTGTCCTTTCAGAGAAAATCACTTTCCTTTGAAAGTGCCTTAAGCTACTTACAAGCATTCAACAGAAACTGACATGCATTTCTCTGAAAGAGAAGCAATCTGTTCCAACTCTTCAACTCTGTGCGAAGTTAATGGAGTGTTGCTTCACTTTCTAAATGCTGTCCTTTCAGAGAAAATCACTTTCCTTTGAAAGTGCCTTAAGCTACTTGCAAGCATTCACAAGAAACACTAATGCGTTTCTAAGAACGAGAAGCAGTCTTTCCAACACTTCAATTCATTACGTGAAGGGAATGGAGTGTTGCTTTACTTTCTAAATGCTGTCCTTTCAGAGAAAATCACTTTCCTTTGAAAGAGCCTTGAGCTACTTACAAGCATTCAACAGAAACTCACATGCATTTCTCTGAAAGAGAAGCAGTCTGTTCCAACACTTCAATTCACTGTGCGAAGTGAATGGAGTGTTGCCTCACTTTCTAAATGCTGTCCTTTCAGAGAAAATCACTTTCCATTGAAAGTGCCTTAAACTCCTTTCAAGCATTCACAAAAAACTCACATGCGTTTCTCTGAAACAGATGCAGTCTGTTCCAACACTTCAATTCACTGTGCGAAGTGAATGGAGTGTTGCTTCACTTTCTAAATGCTGTCCTTTCAGAGAAAATCCCTTTCCTTTGAATGTGCCTTAAGCTACTTACAAGCATTCAACAGAAACTCACATGCATTTCTCTGATAGAGAAGCAGTCTGTTCCAACACTTAAGTTCACTGTGCAAAGTGAATGGAGTGTTGCTTCACTTTCTAAATGCTGTCCTTTCAGAGAAAATCACTTTTTTTTGAAAGTGCCTTAAGCTTCTTGCAAGCATTCACAAGAAACACTAATGCGTTTCCCTGAAAATGAAGCAGTCTGTTCCAACACTTCAATTCAGTGTGCGAAGTGAAGGGAGTGTTGCTTCACTTTCTAAATTCTGTCCTTTCAGAGAAAATCACTTTCCTTTGAAAGTGCCTTAAGCTACTTGCAAGCATTAGGAAGAAACTCACATGCATTTCTCTGAAAGAGAAGCAGTCTCTTCCAACACTTCAATTCACTGTGCGAAGTGAATGGAGTGTTGCTTCACTTTCTAAATGCTGTCCTTTCAGAGAAAATCACTTTCCTTTGAAAGTGCCTTAAGCTACTTACAAGCATTCAACAGAAACTCACATGCATTTCTCTGAAAGAGAAGCAATCTGTTCCAACACTTCAATTCACTGTGTGAAGTGAATGGAGTTTTGCTTTACTTTCTAAATTCTGTCCTTTCAGAGAAAATCACTTTCCTTTGAAAGTGCCTTAAACTACTTTCAAGCATTCACAAAAAACTCACATGCGTTTCTCTGAAAGAGTAGCAGTCTGTTCCAACACTTCAATTCACTGTGCGAAGTGAATGGAGTGTTGCTTCACTTTCTAAATGCTGTCCTTTCAGAGAAAATCACTTTCCTTTGAAAGTGCCTTAAGCAACTTGCAAGCATTCAACAAAAACTCACATGCATTTCTCTGAAAGAGAAGCAGTCTGTTCCAACACTTCAATTCACTAAGCGAAGTGAATTGAGTGTTGTTTCACTTTCTAAATGCTGTCCTTTCAGAGAAAATCACTTTCCTTTGAAAGTGCCTTAAGCTACTTACAAGCATTAGGAAGAAACTCACATGCGTTTCTCTGAAAGAGAAGCAGTCTGTTCCAACACTTCAATTCACTGTGCGAAGTGAATGGAGTGTTGCTTCACTTTCTAAATGCTGTCCTTTCAGAGAAAATCACTTTCCTTTGAAAGTGCCTTAAGCTACTTGCAAGCATTCACAAGAAATACTTATGCGTTTCTATGAAAGACAAGCAGTCTGTTCCAACACTTCAATTCACTGCACGAAGGGAATGGAGTGTTGCTTCACTTTCTAAATGCTGTCCTTTCAGAGAAAATCACTTTCCTTTGAAAGTGCCTTAAGCTACGTACAAGCATTCAGCAGAAACTGACATGCATTTCTCTGAAAGAGAAGCAATCTGTTCCAACTCTTCAACTCTGTGCGAAGTTAATGGAGTGTTGCTTCACTTTCTAAATGCTGTCCTTTCAGAGAAAATCACTTTCCTTTGAAAGTGCCTTAAACTAGTTTCAAGCATTCACAAAAAACTCACATGCGTTTCTCTGAAAGAGATGCAGTCTGTTCCAACACTTCAATTCACTGTGCGAAGTGAATGGAGTGTTGCTTCACTTTCTAAATGCTGTCCTTTCAGAGAAAATCACGTTCCTTTGAAATTGCCTTAAGCTACTTACAAGCATTCAACAGAAACTCACATGTGTTTCTCTGAAAGAGAAGCAATCTGTTCCAACACTTCAACTATGTGCGAAGTTAATGGAGTGTTGCTTCACTTTCTAAATGCTGTCCTTTCAGAGAAAATCACTTTCCTGTGAAAGTGCCTTAAGCTACTTGCAAGCATTCACAAGAAACACTAATGTGTTTCTATGAAAGATAAGCAGTCTGTTCCAACACTTCAATTCATTACGTGAAGGGAATGGAGTGTTGCTTTACTTTCTAAATGCTGTCCTTTCAGAGAAAATCACTTTCCTTTGAGAGAGCCTTGAGCTACTTACAAGCATTCAACAGAAACTCACATGCTTTTCTCTGAAAGAGAAGCAGTCTGTTCCAACACTTCAATTCACTGTGCGAAGTGAATGGAATGTTACTTCACTTTCTAAATGCTGTCCTTTCAGAGAAAATCACTTTCCTTTGAAAGTGCCTTAAGCTACTTTTAAGCATTCACAGGAAACACACATGTGTTTCTCTGAAATAGAAGCAGTCTGTTCCAACACTTCAATTCACTGTGCGAAGTGAATGGAGTGTTGCTTCACTTTCTAAATCCTGTCCTTTCAGAGAAAATCCCTTTTGTTTGAAAGTGCCTTAAGCAACTTTCAAGCATTCAGAAGAAATTCCCATGCATTTCTCTGAAAGAGAAGCCTTCTATTCCAACACTTCAATTCACTGTGCGAAGTGAATGGAGTGTTGCTTCACTTTCTAAATGCTGTCCTTTCAGAGAAAATCACGTTCCTTTGAAATTGCCTTAAGCTACTTACAAGCATTCAACAGAAACTCACATGTGTTTCTCTGAAAGAGAAGCAATCTGTTCCAACACTTCAATTCACTGTGCAAAGTGAATGGAGTGTTGCCTCACTTTCGAAATGCTGTCCTTTCAGAGAAAATCACTTTCCTTTGAAAGTGCATTAAGCTTCTTGCAAGCATTAGGAAGAAACTAACATGCGTTTCTCTGAGAGAGAAGCAGTCTGTTCCAAGACTTCAATTCACTGTTCGAAGTGAATGGAGTGTTGCTTCACTTTCTAAATGCTGTCCTTTCAGAGAAAATCACTTTCCTTTGAAAGTGCCTTAAGCTACTTGCAAGCATTAGGAAGAAACTCACATGCGTTTCTCTGAAAGAGAAGCAGTCTGTTCCAACACTTCAATTCACTGTGCGAAGTGAATGGAGTGTTGCCTCACTTTCTAAATGCTGTCCTTTCAGAGAAAATCACTTTCCATTGAAAGTGCCTTAAACTACTTTCAAGCATTCACAAAAAACTCACATGCGTTTCTCTGAAAGAGATGCAGTCTGTTCCAACACTTCAATTCACTGTGCGAAGTGAATGGAGTGTTGCTTCACTTTCTAAATGCTGTCCTTTCAGAGAAAATCCCTTTCCTTTGAATGTGCCTTAAGCTACTTACAAGCATTCAACAGAAACTCACATGCATTTCTCTGATAGAGAAGCAGTCTGTTCCAACACTTAAGTTCACTGTGCAAAGTGAATGGAGTGTTGCTTCACTTTCTAAATGCTGTCCTTTCAGAGAAAATGACTTTTTTTTGAAAGTGCCTTAAGCTTCTTGCAAGCATTCACAAAAAACACTAATGCGTTTCCCTGAAAAAGAAGCAGTCTGTTCCAACACTTCAATTCAGTGTGCGAAGTGAAGGGAGTGTTGCTTCACTTTCTAAATGCTGTCCTTTCAGAGAAAATCACTTTCCTTTGAAAGTGCCTTAAGCTACTTGCAAGCATTAGGAAGAAACTCACATGCATTTCTCTGAAAGAGAAGCAGTCTCTTCCAACACTTCAATTCACTGTGCGAAGAGAATGGAGTGTTGCTTCACTTTCTGAATGCTGTCCTTTCAGAGAAAATCACTTTCCTTTGAAAGTGCCTTAAGCTACTTACAAGCATTCAACAGAAACTCACATGCATTTCTCTGAAAGAGAAGCAATCTGTTCCAACACTTCAATTCACTGTGTGAAGTGAATGGAGTTTTGCTTTACTTTCTAAATTCTGTCCTTTCAGAGAAAATCACTTTCCTTTGAAAGTGCCTTAAACTACTTTCAAGCATTCACAAAAAACTCACATGCGTTTCTCTGAAAGAGTAGCAGTCTGTTCCAACACTTCAATTCACTGTGCGAAGTGAATGGAGTGTTGCTTCACTTTCTAAATGCTGTCCTTTCAGAGAAAATCACTTTCCTTTGAAAGTGCCTTAAGCAACTTGCAAGCATTCAACAAAAACTCACATGCATTTCTCTGAAAGAGAAGCAGTCTGTTCCAACACTTCAATTCACTAAGCGAAGTGAATTGAGTGTTGCTTCACTTTCTAAATGCTGTCCTTTCAGAGAAAATCACTTTCCTTTGAAAGTGCCTTAAGCTACTTACAAGCATTAGGAAGAAACTCACATGCGTTTCTCTGAAAGAGAAGCAGTCTGTTCCAACACTTCAATGCACTGTGCGAAGTGAATGGAGTGTTGCTTCACTTTCTAAATGCTGTCCTTTCAGAGAAAATCACTTTCCTTTGAAAGTGCCTTAAGCTACTTACAAGCATTCACAAGAAATACTTATGCGTTTCTATGAAAGACAAGCAGTCTGTTCCAACACTTCAATTCACTGCACGAAGGGAATGGAGTGTTGCTTCACTTTCTAAATGCTGTCCTTTCAGAGAAAATCACTTTCCTTTGAAAGTGCCTTAAGCTACTTACAAGCATTCAACAGAAACTGACATGCATTTCTCTGAAAGAGAAGCAATCTGTTCCAACTCTTCAACTCTGTGCGAAGTTAATGGAGTGTTGCTTCACTTTCTAAATGCTGTCCTTTCAGAGAAAATCACTTTCCTTTGAAAGTGCCTTAAGCTACTTGCAAGCATTCACAAGAAACACTAATGCGTTTCTATGAACGAGAAGCAGTCTTTCCAACACTTCAATTCATTACGTGAAGGGAATGGAGTGTTGCTTTACTTTCTAAATGCTGTCCTTTCAGAGAAAATCACTTTCCTTTGAAAGAGCCTTGAGCTACTTACAAGCATTCAACAGAAACTCACATGCATTTCTCTGAAAGAGAAGCAGTCTGTTCCAACACTTCAATTCACTGTGCGAAGTGAATGGAATGTTACTTCACTTTCTAAATGCTGTCCTTTCAGAGAAAATCACTTTCCTTTGAAAGTGCCTTCAGCTACTTTCAAGCATTCACAGGAAACACACATGTGTTTCTCTGAAATAGAAGCAGTCTGTTCCAACACTTCAATTCACTGTGCGAAGTGAATGGAGTGTTGCTTCACTTTCTAAATCCTGTCCTTTCAGAGAAAATCACTTTTGTTTGAAAGTGCCTTAAGCAACTTTCAAGCATTCACAAGAAATTCACATGCATTTCTCTGAAAGAGAAGCCTTCTATTCCAACACTTCAATTCACTGTGCGAAGTGAATGGAGTGTTGCTTCACTTTCTAAATGCTGTCCTTTCAGAGAAAATCACGTTCGTTTGAAATTGCCTTAAGCTACTTACAAGCATTCAACAGAAACTCACATGTGTTTCTCTGAAAGAGAAGCAATCTGTTCCAACACTTCAACTATGTGCGAAGTTAATGGAGTGTTGCTTCACTTTCTAAATGCTGTCCTTTCAGAGAAAATCACTTTCCTGTGAAAGTGCCTTAAGCTACTTGCAAGCATTCACAAGAAACACTAATGCGTTTCTATGAAAGAGAAGCAGTCTGTTCCAACACTTCAATTCATTACGTGAAGGGAATGGAGTGTTGCTTTACTTTCTAAATGCTGTCCTTTCAGAGAAAATCACTTTCCTTTGAAAGTGCCTTAAGCTTCTTGCAAGCATTAGGAAGAAACTAACATGCGTTTCTCTGAAAGAGAAGCAGTCTGTTCCAACACTTCAATTCACTGTTCGAAGTGAATGGAGTGTTGCTTCACTTTCTAAATGCTGTCCTTTCAGAGAAAATCACTTTCCTTTGAAAGTGCCTTAAGCTACTTGCAAGCATTAGGAAGAAACTCACATGCGTTTCTCTGAAAGAGAAGCAGTCTGTTCCAACACTTCAATTCACTGTGCGAAGTGAATGGAGTGTTCCCTCACTTTCTAAATGCTGTCCTTTCAGAGAAAATCACTTTCCATTGAAAGTGCCTTAAACTACTTTCAAGCATTCACAAGAAACACTAATGCGTTTCTCTGAAAGAGATGCAGTCTGTTCCAACACTTCAATTCACTGTGCGAAGTGAATGGAGTGTTGCTTCACTTTCTAAATGCTGTCCTTTCAGAGAAAATCAAATTTTTTGAAAGTGCCTTAAGCAACTTGCAAGCATTCAACAGAAACTCACATGCATTTCTCTGAAAGAGAAGCACTCTGTTCCAACACTTCAATTCACTAAGCGAAGTGAATGGAGTGTTGCTTCACTTTCTAAATGCTGTCCTTTCAGAGAAAATCACTTTCCTTTGATAGTGCCTTAAGCTACTTACAAGCATTAGGAAGAAACTCACATGCGTTTCTCTGAAGAGAAGCAGTCTGTTCCAACACTTCAATTCACTGTGCGAAGTGAATGGAGTGTTGCTTCACTTTCTAAATGCTGTCCTTTCAGAGAAAATCACTTTCCTTTGAAAGTGCCTTAAGCTACTTGCAAGCATTCACAAGAAATACTTATGCGTTTCTATGAAAGACAAGCAGTCTGTTCCAACACTTCAATTCACTGCACGAAGGGAATGGAGTGTTGCTTCACTTTCTAAATGCTGTCCTTTCAGAGAAAATTACTTTCCTTTGAAAGTGCCTTAAGCTACTTACAAGCATTCAACAGAAACTGACATGCATTTCTCTGAAAGAGAAGCAATCTGTTCCAACTCTTCAACTCTGTGCGAAGTTAATGGAGTGTTGCTTCACTTTCTAAATGCTGTCCTTTCAGAGAAAATCACTTTCCTTTGAAAGTGCCGTAAACTAGTTTCAAGCATTCACAAAAAACTCACATGCGTTTCTCTGAAAGAGATGCAGTCTGTTCCAACACTTCAATTCACTGTGCGAAGTGAATGGAGTGTTGCTTCACTTTCTAAATGCTGTCCTTTCAGAGAAAATCCCTTTCCTTTGAATGTGCCTTAAGCTACTTACAAGCATTCAACAGAAACTCTCATGCATTTCTCTGATAGAGAAGCATTCTGTTCCAACACTTAAGTTCACTGTGCAAAGTGAATGGAGTGTTGCTTCACTTTATAAATGCTGTCCTTTCAGAGAAAATCACTTTTTTTTGAAAGTGCCTTAAGGTTCTTGCAAGCATTCAAAAGAAAAAGTAATGCGTTTCCCTGAAAAAGAAGCAGTCTGTTCCAACACTTCAATTCAGTGTGCGAAGTGAAGGGAGTGTTGCTTCACTTTCTAAATTCTGTCCTTTCAGAGAAAATCACTTTCCTTTGAAAGTGCCTTAAGCTACTTGCAAGCATTAGGAAGAAACTCACATGCATTTCTCTGAAAGAGAAGCAGTCTCTTCCAACACTTCAATTCACTGTGCGAAGTGAATGGAGTGTTGCTTCACTTTCTAAATGCTGTCCTTTCAGAGAAAATCACTTTCCTTTGAAAGTGCCTTAAGCTACTTACAAGCATTCAACAGAAACTCACATGCATTTCTCTGAAAGAGAAGCAATCTGTTCCAACACTTCAATTCACTGTGTGAAGTGAATGGAGTGTTGCTTCACTTTCTAAATTCTGTCCTTTCAGAGAAAATCACTTTCCTTTGAAAGTGCCTTAAACTACTTTCAAGCATTCACAAAAAACTCACATGCGTTTCTCTGAAAGAGTAGCAGTCTGTTCCAACACTTCAATTCACTGTGCGAAGTGAATGGAGTGTTGCTTCACTTTCTAAATGCTGTCCTTTCAGAGAAAATCACTTTCCTTTGAAAGTGCCTTGAGCAACTTGCAAGCATTCAACAAAAACTCACATGCATTTCTCTGAAAGAGAAGCAGTCTGTTCCAACACTTCAATTCACTAAGCGAAGTGAATTGAGTGTTGCTTCACTTTCTAAATGCTGTCCTTTCAGAGAAAATCACTTTCCTTTGAAAGTGCCTTAAGCTACTTACAAGCATTAGGAAGAAACTCACATGGGTTTCTCTGAAAGAGAAGCAGTCTGTTACAACACTTCAATTCACTGTGCGAACTGAATGGAGTGTTGTTTCACTTTCTAAATTCTGTACTTTCAGAGAAAATCACTTTTGTTTGAAAGTGCCTTAAGCAACTTTCAAGCATTCACTAGAAACTCACATGCATATCTCTGAAAGAGAAGCCTTCTCTTAAAACATTTCAATTCACTGTGCGAAGTGAATAGAGTGTTGCTTCACTTTCTAAATGCTGTCCTTTCAGAGAAAATCACTTTCCTTTGAAAGAGCCTTAAGCTACTTACAAGCATTCAACAGAAACTCACATGCATTTCTCTGAAATAGAAGCAGTCTGTTCCAACACTTCAATTCACTGCACGAAGTGAATGGAGTGTTGCTTCACTTTCTAAATGCTGTCCTTTCAGAGAAAATCACATTCCTTTGAAAGTGCCTTAAGCTACTTACAAGCATTCAACAGAAACTCACATGCATTTCTCTGAAAGAGAAGCAGTCTGTTCCAACACTTCAATTCACTGTGCGAAGTGAATGGAGTGTTGCTTCACTTTCTAAATGCTGTCCTTTCAGAGAAAATCACTTTCCTTTGAAAGTGCCTTAAGCTACTTGCAAGCATTCACAAGAAACACTAATGCGTTTCTATCAAAGAGAAGCACTCTGTTCCAACACTTCACTTCACTGCACGAAGGGAACGGAGTATTGCTTCATTTTCTAAATGCTGTCCTTTCAGAGAAAATCACTTTCCTTTGTAACTGCCTTAAGCTTCTTAAAAGCATTCAACAGAAATTCACATGCATTTCTCTGAAAGAGAAGCAGTCTCTTACAACACTTCAATTCACTGTGCGAAGTGAATGGAGTGTTGCTTCACTTTCTAAATGTTGTCCGTTCAGAGAAAGTCACTTTCCTTTGAAAGTGCCTTAAGCTACTTACAAGCATTAGGAAGATATTCACATGCGTTTCTCTGAAAGAGAAGCAGTCTGTTCCAACACTTCAATTCACTGTGCGAAGTGAATGGAGTGTTGCTTCACTTTCTAAATGCTGTCCTTTCAGAGAAAATCACTTTCCTTTGAAAGTGCCTTAAACTACTTTCAAGCATTCATAAATTCTCACATGCGTTTCCCTGAAAGAGAAGCAGTCTGTTCCAACACTTCACTTCACTGTGCGAGGTGAATGGAGTGTTGCTTCACTTTCTAAATGCTGTCCTTTCAGAGAAACTCACTTTCCTTTGAAAGTGCCTTAAGCTACTTGCTAGCATTAGGAAGAAACATACATGCGTTTATCTGAAAGAGAAGCAGTCTGTTCCAACACTTCAATTCACTGTTCGAAGTGAATGGAGTGTTGCCTCACTTTCTAAATGCTGTCCTTTCAGAGAAAATCACTTTCCTTTGAAAGTGCCTTAAGCTACTTACAAGCATTCAACAGAAACTCACATGCATTTCTCTGAAAGAGAAGCAGTCTGTTCCAACAATTCAATTCACTGTGCGAAGTGAGTGGAGTGTTGCTTCACTTTCTAAATGCTGTCCTTTCAGAGAAAATCACTTTCCTTTGAAAGTGCCTTAAGCTACTTCCAAGCATCAACAGAAACTCACATGCATTTCTCTGAAAGAGAAGCAGTCTGTTCCAACACTTCAATTCACTGTGCGAAGTGAAGGGAGTGTTGCTTCACTTTCTAAATTCTGTCCATTCAGCGAAAATCACTTTCCTTTGAAAGTGCCTTAAGCTACTTGGAAGTATTAGGAAGAAACTCACATGCGTTTCTCTGAAAGAGAAGCAGTCTGTTCCAACACTTCAATTCACTGTGCGAAGTGAATGGAGTGTTGCTTCACTTTCTAAATGCTGTCCTTTCAGTGAAAATCACTTTCCTTTGAAAGTGCCTTAAGCTACTTACAAGCATTCAACAGAAACTCACATGCGTTTCTCTGAAAGAGAAGCAGTCTGTCCAACACTTCAATTCACTGTGCGAAGTGAATGGAGTGTTGCCTCACTTTATAAATGCTGTCCTTTCAGAGAAAATCACTTTCCATTGAAAGTGCCTTAAACTACTTTCAAGCATTCACAAGAAACACTAATGCGTTTCTATCAAAGAGAAGCACTCTGTTCCAACACTTCACTTCACTGCACGAAGGGAACGGAGTATTGCTTCATTTTCTAAATGCTGTCCTTTCAGGGAAAATCACTTTCCTTTGTAACTTCCTTAAGCTTCTTAAAAGCATTCAACAGAAATTCACATGCATTTCTCTGAAAGTGAAGCAGTCTCTCACAACACTTCAATTCACTGTGCGAAGTGAATGGAGTGTTGCTTCACTTTCTAAATGTTGTCCTTTCAGAGAAAATCACTTTCCTTTGAAAGTGCCTTAAGCTACTTACAAGCATTAGGAAGATATTCACATGCGTTTCTCTGAAAGAGAAGCAGTCTGTTCCAACACTTCAATTCACTGTTCGAAGTGAATGGAGTGTTGCCTCACTTTCTAAATGCTGTCCTTTCAGAGAAAATCACTTTCCTTTGAAAGTGCCTTAAGCTACTTACAAGCATTC
This sequence comes from Myodes glareolus, assembly GCF_982192425.1. Lineage (NCBI taxonomy): Eukaryota > Metazoa > Chordata > Mammalia > Rodentia > Cricetidae > Myodes > Myodes glareolus. Next base: position 564,542 of record NW_028263225.1, read on the forward strand.
AACAGAAACTCACATGCATTTCTCTGAAAGAGAAGCAGTCTGTTCCAACACTTCAATTCACTGTGCGAAGTGAGTGGAGTGTTGCTTCACTTTCTAAATGCTGTCCTTTCAGAGAAAATCACTTTCCTTTGAAAGTGCCTTAAGCTACTTACAAGCATCAACAGAAACTCACATGCATTTCTCTGAAAGAGAAGCAGTCTGTTCCAACACTTCAATTCACTGTGCGAAGTGAAGGGAGTGTTGCTTCACTTTCTAAATTCTTTCCATTCAGAGAAAATCACTTTCCTTTGAAAGCGCCTTAAGCTACTTGGAAGTATTAGGAAGAAACTCACATGCGTTTCTCTGAAAGAGAAGCAGTCTGTTCCAACACTTCAATTCACTGTGCGAAGTGAATGGAGTGTTGTTTCACTTTCTAAATGCTGTCCTTTCAGTGAAAATCACTTTCCTTTGAAAGTGCCTTAAGCTAATTACAAGCATTCAACAGAAACTCACATGCGTTTCTCTGAAAGAGAAGCAGTCTGTCCAACACTTCAATTCACTGTGCGAAGTGAATGGAGTCTTGCCTCACTTTATAAATGCTGTCCTTTCAGAGAAAATCACTTTCCATTGAACGTGCCTTAAACTACTTTCAAGCATTCACAAAAAACTCACATGCGTTTCTCTGAAAGAGAAGCAGTCTGTTCCAACACTTCAACTCTGTGCGAAGTTAATGGAGTGTTGCTTCACTTTCTAAATGCTGTCCTTTCAGAGAAAATCACTTTCCTGTGAAAGTGCCTTAAGCTACTTGCAAGCATTCACAAGAAACACTAATGCGTTTCTATGAAAGAGAAGCAGTCTGTTCCAACACTTCAATTCATTACGGGAAGGGAATGGAGTGTTGCTTTACTTTCTAAATGCTGTCCTTTCAGTGAAAATCACTTTCCTTTGAAAGAGCCTTGAGCTACTTACAAGCATTCAACAGAAACTCACATGCATTTCTCTGAAAGAGAAGCAGTCTGTTCCAACATTTCAATTCACTGTGCGAAGTGAATGGAATGTTACTTCACTTTCTAAATGCTGTCCTTTCATAGAAAATCACTTTCCTTTGAAAGTGCCTTAAGGTACTTTCAAGCATTCACAGGAAACACACATGTGTTTCTCTGAAATAGAAGCAGTCTGTTCCAACACTTCAATTCACTGTGCGAAGTGAATGGAGTGTTGCTTCACTTTCTAAATCCTGTCCTTTCAGAGAAAATCACTTTTGTTTGAAAGTGCCTTAATCAACTTTCAAGCATTCACAAGAAATTCACATGCATTTCTCTGAAAGAGAAGCCTTCTATTCCAACACTTCAATTCACTGTGCGAAGTGAATGGAGTGTTGCTTCACTTTCTAAATGCTGTCCTTTCAGAGAAAATCACGTTCCTTTGAAATTGCCTTAAGCTACTTACAAGCATTCAACAGAAACTCACATGTGTTTCTCTGAAAGAGAAGCAATCTGTTCCAACACTTCAACTCTGTGCGAAGTTAATGGAGTGTTGCTTCACTTTCTAAATGCTGTCATTTCAGAGAAAATCACTTTCCTGTGAAAGTGCCTTAAGCTACTTGCAAGCATTCACAAGAAACACTAATGTGTTTCTATGAAAGAGAAGCAGTCTGTTCCAACACTTCAATTCATTACGTGAAGGGAATGGAGTGTTGCTTTACTTTCAAAATGCTGTCCTTTCAGAGAAAATCACTTTCCTTTGAAAGAGCCTTGAGCTACTTACAAGCATTCAACAGAAACTCACATGCATTTCTCTGAAAGAGAAGCAGTCTGTTCCAACACTTCAATTCACTGTGCGAAGTGAATGGAATGTTACTTCACTTTCTAAATGCTGTCCTTTCAGAGAAAATCACTTTCCTTTGAAAATGCCTTTAGCTACATTCAAGCATTCAAAGGAAACACACATGTGTTTCTCTGAAATAGAAGAAGTCTGTTCCAACACTTCAATTCACTGTGCGAAGTGAATGCAGTGTTGCTTCACTTTCTAAATCCTGTCCTTTCAGAGAAAATCACTTTTGTTTGAAAGTGCCTTAAGCAACTTTCAAGCATTCACAAGAAATTCACATGCATTTCTCTGAAAGAGAAACCTTCTATTCCAACACTTCAATTCACTGTGCGAAGTGAATGGAGTGTTACTTCACTTTCTAAATGCTGTCCTTTCAGAGAAAATCACGTTCTTTTGAAATTGCCTTAAGCTACTTACAAGCATTCAACAGAAACTCACATGTGTTTCTCTGAAAGAAAAGCAATCTGTTCCAACACTTTAATTCACTGTGCAAAGTGAATGGAGTGTTGCCTCACTTTCGAAATGCTGTCCTTTCAGAGAAAATCACTTTCCTTTGAAAGTGCCTTAAGATTCTTGCAAGCATTAGGAAGAAACTAACATGCGTTTCTCTGAAAGAGAAGCAGTCTGTTCCAACACTTCAATTCACTGTGCGAAGTGAATGGAGTGTTGCTTCACTTTCTAAATGCTGTCCTTTCAGAGAAAATCACTTTCATTTGAAAGTGCCTTAAGCTACTTGCAAGCATTAGGTAGAAACATACATGCGTTTCTCTGAAAGAGAAGCAGTCTGTTCCAACACTTCAATTCACTGTGCGAAGTGAATGGAGTGTTGCCTCACTTTCTAAATGCTGTCCTTTCAGAGAAAATCACTTTCCATTGAAAGTGCCTTAAGCTACTTTCAAGCATTCACAATAAACTCACATGTGTTTCTCTGAAAGAGAAGCAGTCTGTTCCAACACTTCAATTTACTGTGTGAAGTGATTGGAGTGTTGCTTCACTTTCTAAATGCTGTCCTTTCAGAGAAAATCACGTTCCTTTGAAATTGCCTTAAGCTACTTACAAGCATTCAACAGAAACTCACATGTGTTTCTCTGAAAGTGAAGCAATCTGTTCCAACACTTCAATTCACTGTGCAAAGTGAATGGAGTGTTGCCTCACTTTCGAAATGCTGTCCTTTCAGAGAAAATCACTTTCCTTTGAAAGTGCCTTAAGCTTCTTGCAAGCATTAGGAAGAAACTCACATGCGTTTCTCCGAAAGAGAAGCAGTCTGTTCCAACACTTCAATTCACTGTGCGAAGTGAATGGAGTGTTGCCTCACTTTCTAAATGCTGTCCTTTCAGAGAAAATCCCTTTCCTTTGAATGTGCCTTAAGCTACTTACAAGCATTCAACAGAAACTCACATGCATTTCTCTGATAGAGAAGCAGTGGGTTCCAACACTTAAGTTCACTGTGCAAAGTGAATGGAGTGTTGCTTCACTTTCTAAATGCTGTCCTTTCAGAGAAAATCACTTTCCATTGAAAGTGCCTTAAACTACTTTCAAGCATTCACAAAAAAATCACATGCGTTTCTCTGAAAGAGATGCAGTCTGTTCCAACACTTCAATTCACTGTGCGAAGTGAATGGAGTGTTGCTTCACTTTCTAAATGCTGTCCTTTCAGAGAAAATCCCTTTCCTTTGAATGTGCCTTAAGCTACTTACAAGCATTCAACAGAAACTCACATGCATTTCTCTGATAGAGAAGCAGTGGGTTCCAACACTTAAGTTCACTGTGCAAAGTGAATGGAGTGTTGCTTCACTTTCTAAATGCTGTCCTTTCAGAGAAAATCACTTTTTTTTGAATGTGCCTTAAGCTTCTTGCAAGCATTCACAAGAAACAATAATGCGTTTCCCTGAAAGAGAAGCAGTCTGTTCCAACACTTCAATTCACTGTGCGAAGTGAAGGGAGTGTTGCTTCACTTTCTAAATTCTGTCCTTTCAGAGAAAATCACTTTCCTTTGAAAGTGCCTTAAGCTACTTGCAAGCATTAGGAAGAAACTAACATGCATTTCTCTGAAAGAGAAGCAGTCTCTTCCAACACTTCAATTCACTGTGCGAAGTGAATGGAGTGTTGCTTCACTTTCTAAATGCTGTCCTTTCAGAGAAAATCACTTTCCTTTGAAAGTGCCTTAAGCTACTTACAAGCATTCAACAGAAACTCACATGCATTTCTCTGAAAGAGAAGCAATCTGTTCCAATACTTCAATTCACTGTGTGAAGTGAATGGAGTGTTGCTTCACTTTCTAAATTCTGTCCTTTCAGAGAAAATCACTTTCCTTTGAAAGTGCCTTAAACTACTTTCAAGCATTCACAAAAAACTCACATGCGTTTCTCTGAAAGAGTAGCAGTCTGTTCCAACACTTCAATTCACTGTGCGAAGTGAATGGAGTGTTGCTTCACTTTCTAAATGCTGTCCTTTCAGAGAAAATCACTTTCCTTTGAAAGTGCCTTAAGCAACTTGCAAGCATTCAACAAAAACTCACATGTATTTCTCTGAAAGAGAAGCAGTCTGTTCCAACACTTCAATTCACTAAGCGAAGTGAATTGAGTGTTGCTTCACTTTCTAAATGCTGTCCTTTCAGAGAAAATCACTTTCCTTTGAAAGTGCCTTAAGCTACTTACAAGCATTAGGAAGAAATTCACATGCGTTTCTCTGAAAGAGAAGCAGTCTGTTCCAACACTTCAATTCACTGTGCGAAGTGAATGGAGTGTTGTTTCACTTTCTAAATTCTGTACTTTCAGAGAAAATCACTTTTGTTTGAAAGTGCCTTAAGCAACTTTCAAGCATTCACAAGAAACTCACATGCATATCTCTGAAAGAGAAGCCTTGTCTTCCAACATTTCAATTCACTTTTCGAAGTGAATGGAGTGTTGCTTCACTTTCTAAATGCTGTCCTTTCAGAGAAAATCACATTCCTTTGAAAGTGCATTAAGCTACTTACAAGCATTCAACAGAAACTCACATGCATTTCTCTGAAAGAGAAGCAGTCTGTTCCAACACTTTAATTCTCTGTGCGAAGTGAATGGAGTGTTTCTTCACTTTCTAAATGCTGTCCTTTCAGAGAAAATCACTTTCCTTTGAAAGTGCCTTAAGCTACTTGCAAGCATTCACAAGAAACACTAATGCGTTTCTCTGAAAGAGAAGCACTCTGTTCCAACACTTCACTTCACTGCACGAAGGGAACGGAGTATTGCTTCATTTCCTAAATGCTGTCCTTTCAGAGAAAATCACTTTCCTTTGAAAGTGCCTTAAACTACTTTCAAGCATTCATAAAATACTCACATGCGTTTCCCTGAGAGAGAAGCAGTCTGTTCCAACACTTCAATTCACTGTGCGAAGTGAATGGAGTGTTGCTTCACTTTCTAAATGCTGTACTTTCAGAGAAACTCACTTTCCTTTGAAAGTGCCTTAAGCTACTTGCAAGCATTAGGAAGAAACATACATGCGTTTATCTGAAAGAGAAGCAGTCTGTTCCAACACTTCAATTCACTGTTCGAAGTGAATGGAGTGTTGCTTCACTTTCTAAATGCTGTCCTTTCAGTGAAAATCACTTTCCTTTGAAAGTGCCTTAAGCTACTTACAAGCATTCAACAGAAACTCACATGCGTTTCTCTGAAAGAGAAGCAGTCTGTCCAACACTTCAATTCACTGTGCGAAGTGAATGGAGTGTTGCCTCACTTTATAAATGCTGTCCTTTCAGAGAAAATCACTTTTCATTGAAAGTGCCTTAAACTACTTTCAAGCATTCACAAAAAACTCACATGCGTTTCTCTGAAAGAGAAGCAGTCTGTTCCAACACTTCAACTCTGTGCGAAGTTAATGGAGTGTTGCTTCACTTCCTAAATGCTGTCCTTTCAGAGAAAATCACTTTCCTGTGAAAGTGCCTTAAGCTACTTGCAAGCATTCTCAAGAAACACTAATGCATTTCTATGAAAGAGAAGCAGTCTGTTCCAACACTTCAATTCATTACGGGAAGGGAATGGAGTGTTGCTTTACTTTCTAAATGCTGTCCTTTCAGTGAAAATCACTTTCCGTTGAAAGAGCCTTGAGCTGCTTACAAGCATTCAACAGAAACTCACATGCATTTCTCTGAAAGAGAAGCAGTCTGTTCCAACACTTCAATTCACTGTGCGAAGTGAATGGAATGTTACTTCACTTTCTAAATGCTGTCCTTTCAGAGAAAATCACTTTCCTTTGAAAGTGCCTTAAGCTACTTTCAAGCATTCACAGGAAACACACATGTGTTTCTCTGAAATAGAAGCAGTCTGTTCCAACACTTCAATTCACTGTGCGAAGTGAATGGAGTGTGGCTTCACTTTCTAAATCCTGTCCTTTCAGAGAAAATCACTTTTGTTTGAAAGTGCCTTAAGCAACTTTCAAGCATTCACAAGAAATTCACATGCATTTCTCTGAAAGAGAAGCCTTCTATTCCAACACTTCAATTCACGGTGCGAAGTGAATGGAGTGTTGCTTCACTTTCTAAATGCTGTCCTTTCAGAGAAAATCACGTTCCTTTGAAATTGCCTTAAGCTACTTGCAAGCATTCAACAGAAACTCACATGTGTTTCTCTGAAAGAGAAGCAATCTGTTCCAACACTTCAACTCTGTGCGAAGTTAATGGAGTGTTGCTTCACTTTCTAAATGCTGTCCTTTCAGAGAAAATCACTTTCCTGTGAAAGTGCCTTAAGCTACTTGCAAGCATTCACAAGAAACACTAATGCGTTTCTATGAAAGAGAAGCAGTCTGTTCCAACACTTCAATTCATTACGTGAAGGGAATGGAGTGTTGCTTTACTTTCTAAATGCTGTCCTTTCAGAGAAAATCACTTTCCTTTGAAAGAGCCTTGAGCTACTTACAAGCATTCAACAGAAACTCACATGCATTTCTCTGAAAGAGAAGCAATCTGTTCCAACACTTCAATTCACTGTGCGAAGTGAATGGAATGTTACTTCACTTTCTAAATGCTGTCCTTTCAGAGAAAATCACTTTCCTTTGAAAATGCCTTAAGCTACTTTCAAGCATTCACAGGAAACACACATGTGTTTCTCTGAAATAGAAGAAGTCTGTTCCAACACTTCAATTCACTGTGCGAAGTGAATGGAGTGTTGCTTCACTTTCTAAATCCTGTCTTTCAGAGAAAATCACTTTTGTTTGAAAGTGCCTTAAGCAACTTTCAAGCATTCACAAGAAATTCACATGCATTTCTCTGAAAGAGAAGCCTTCTATTCCAACACTTCAATTCACTGTGCGAAGTGAATGGAGTGTTGCTTCACTTTCTAAATGCTGTCCTTTCAGAGAAAATCATGTTCCTTTGAAATTGCCTTAAGCTTCTTAAAAGCATTCAACAGAAATTCGCATGCATTTCTCTGAAAGAGAAGCAGTCTCTTCCAACACTTCAATTCACTGTGCGAAGTGAATGGAGTGTTGCTTCACTTTCTAAATGCTGTCCTTTCAGAGAAAATCACTTTCCTTTGAAAGTGCCTTAAGCTACTTACAAGCATTAGGAAGAAACTCACATGCGTTTCCCTGAAAGAGAAGCAGTCTGTTCCAACACTTCAATTCACTGTGCGAAGTGAATGGAGTCTTGCCTCACTTTCTAAATGCTGTCCTTTCAGAGAAAATCACTTTCCTTTGAAAGTGCCTTAAACTACTTTCAAGCATTAGGAAGAAACATACATGCGTTTATCTGAAAGAGAAGCAGTCTGTTCCAACACTTCAATTCACTGTTCGAAGTGAATGGAGTGTTGCTTCACTTTCTAAATGCTGTCTTTTCAGAGAAAATCACTTTCCTGTGAAAGTGCCTTAAGCTACTTGCAAGCATTCTCAAGAAACACTAATGCGTTTCTATGAAAGAGAAGCAGTCTGTTCCAACACTTCAATTCATTACGGGAAGGGAATGGAGTGTTGCTTTACTTTCTAAATGCTGTCCTTTCAGTGAAAATCACTTTCCTTTGAAAGAGCCTTGAGCTGCTTCCAAGCATTCAACAGAAACTCACATGCATTTCTCTGAAAGAGAAGCAGTCTGTTCCAACACTTCAATTCACTGTGCGAAGTGAATGGAATGTTACTTCACTTTCTAAATGCTGTCCTTTCAGAGAAAATCACTTTCCTTTGAGAGTGCCTTAAGCTACTTTCAAGCATTCACAGGAAACACACATGTGTTTCTCTGAAATAGAAGCAGTCTGTTCCAACACTTCAATTCACTGTGCGAAGTGAATGGAGTGTGGCTTCACTTTCTAAATCCTGTCCTTTCAGAGAAAATCACTTTTGTTTGAAAGTGCCTTAAGCAACTTTCAAGCATTCACAAGAAATTCACATGCATTTCTCTGAAAGAGAAGCCTTCTATTCCAACACTTCAATTCACTGTGCGAAGTGAATGGAGTGTTGTTTCACTTTCTAAATGCTGTCCTTTCAGAGAAAATCACGTTCCTTTGAAATTGCCTTAAGCTATTTACAAGCATTCAACAGAAACTCACATGTGTTTCTCTGAAAGAGAAGCAATCTGTTCCAACACTTCAACTCTGTGCGAAGTTAATGGAGTGTTGCTTCACTTTCTAAATGCTGTCCTTTCAGAGAAAATCACTTTCCTGTGAAAGTGCCTTAAGCTACTTGCAAGCATTCACAAGAAACAATAATGCGTTTCTATGAAAGAGAAGCAGTCTGTTCCAACACTTCAATTCATTACGTGAAGGGAATGGAGTGTTGCTTTACTTTCTAAATGCTGTCCTTTCAGAGAAAATCACTTTCCTTTGAAAGAGCCTTGAGCTACTTACAAGCATTCAACAGAAACTCACATGCATTTCTCTGAAAGAGAAGCAATCTGTTCCAACACTTCAATTCACTGTGCGAAGTGAATGGAATGTTACTTCACTTTCTAAATGCTGTCCTTTCAGAGAAAATCACTTTCCTTTGAAAATGCCTTAAGCTACTTTCAAGCATTCACAGGAAACACACATGTGTTTCTCTGAAATAGAAGAAGTCTGTTCCAACACTTCAATTCACTGTGCGAAGTGAATGGAGTGTTGCTTCACTTTCTAAATCCTGTCCTTTCAGAGAAAATCACTTTTGTTTGAAAGTACCTTAAGCAACTTTCAAGCATTCACAAGAAATTCACATGCATTTCTCTGAAAGAGAAGCCTTCTATTCCAACACTTCAATTCACTGTGCGAAGTGAATGGAGTGTTGCTTCACTTTCTAAATGCTGTCCTTTCAGAGAAAATCACGTTCCTTTGAAATTGCCTTAAGCTTCTTAAAAGCATTCAACAGAAATTCACATGCATTTCTCTGAAAGAGAAGCAGTCTCTTCCAACACTTCAATTCACTGTGCGAAGTGAATGGAGTGTTGCTTCACTTTCTAAATGCTGTCCTTTCAGAGAAAATCACTTTCCTTTGAAAGTGCCTTAAGCTACTTACAAGCATTAGGAAGAAACTCACATGCGTTTCTCTGAAAGAGAAGCAGTCTGTTCCAACACTTCAATTCACTGAGCGAAGTGAATGGAGTCTTGCCTCACTTTCTAAATGCTGTCCTTTCAGAGAAAATCACTTTCCTTTGAAAGTGCCTTAAACTACTTTCAAGCATTAGGAAGAAACATACATGCGTTTATCTGAAAGAGAAGCAGTCTGTTCCAACACTTCAATTCACTGTTCGAAGTGAATGGAGTGTTGCTTCACTTTCTAAATGCTGTCCTTTCAGAGACAATCACTTTCCTGTGAAAGTGCCTTAAGATTCTTGCAAGCATTAGGAAGAAACTAACATGCGTTTCTCTGAAACAGAAGCAGTCTGTTCCAACACTTCAATTCACTGTTCGAAGTGAATGGAGTGTTGCCTCACTTTCGAAATGCTGTCCTTTCAGAGAAAATCACTTTCCTTTGAAAGTGCCTTAAGATTCTTGCAAGCATTAGGAAGAAACTAACATGCGTTTCTCTGAAACAGAAGCAGTCTGTTCTAACACTTCAATTCACTGTGCGAAGTGAATGGAGTGTTGCTTCACTTTCTAAATGCTGTCCTTTCAGAGAAAATCACTTTCCTTTGAAAGTGCCTTAAGCTACTTGCAAGCATTAGGTAGAAACATACATGCGTTTCTCTGAAAGAGAAGCAGTCTGTTCCAACACTTAAGTTCACTGTGCATAGTGAATGGAGTGTTGCTTCACTTTCTAAATGCTGTCCTTTCAGAGAAAATCACCTTTTTTTTGAAAGTGCCTTAAGCTACTTGCAAGCATTCACAAGAAACACTAATGCGTTTCCCTGAAAGAAAAGCAGTCTGTTTCAACACTTCAATTCACTGTGCGAAGTGAATGGAGTGTTGCCTCACTTTCTAAATGCTGTCCTTTCAGAGAATATCACTTTCCTTTGAAAGTGCCTTAAGCTACTTACAAGCATTCAACAGAAACTCACATGCGTTTCTCTGAAAGAGAAGCAGTCTGTTCCAACACTTCAATTCACTGTGCGAAGTGAATGGAGTGTTGCTTCACTTTCTAAATGCTCTTCTTTCAGAGAAAATCACTTTCCTTTGAAAGTGCCTTAAGCTACTTGCAAGCATTAGGAAGAAACTCACATGCGTTTCTCTGAAAGAGATGCAGTCTGTTCCAACACTTCAATTCACTGTGCGAAGTGAGTGGAGTGTTGCTTCACTTTCTAAATGCTGTCCTTTCAGAGAAAATCACTTTCCTTTGATAGTGCCTTAAGCTACTTACAAGCATTCAACAGAAACTCACATGCATTTCTCTGAAAGAGAAGCAGTCTGTTCCAACACTTCAATTCACTGTGCGAAGTGAATGGAGTGTTGCTTCACTTTCTAAATTCTGTCCTTTCAGAGAAAATCACTTTCCTTTGAAAGTGCCTTAAGCTACTTGCAAGCATTAGGAAGAAACTCACTTGCATTTCTCTGAAAGAGAAGCAGTCTGTTCCAACACTTCAATTCACTGTGCGAAGTGAATGGAGTGTTGCTTCACTTTCTAAATGCTGTCCTTTCAGAGAAAATCACTTTCCTTTGAAAGTGCCTTAAGCTACTTACAAGCATTCAGCAGAAACTCACATGCATTTCTCTGAAAGAGAAGCAATCAGTTCCAACACTTCAATTCACTGTGTGAAGTGAGTGGAGTGTTGCTTCACTTTCTAAATTCTGTCCTTTCAGAGAAAATCACTTTCCTTTGAAAGTGCCTTAAACTACTTTCAAGCATTCACAAAAAACTCACATGCGTTTCTCTGAAAGAGTAGCAGTCTGTTCCAACACTTCAATTCACTGTGCGAAGTGAATGGAGTGTTGCTTCACTTTCTAAATGCTGTCCTTTCAGAGAAAATCACTTTCCTTTGAAAGTGCCTTAAGCTACTTGCAAGCATTAGGAAGAAACTCACTTGCATTTCTCTGAAAGAGAAGCAGTCTGTTCCAACACTTCAATTCACTGTGCGAAGTGAATGGAGTGTTGCTTCACTTTCTAAATGCTGTCCTTTCAGAGAAAATCACTTTCCTTTGAAAGTGCCTTAAGCTACTTACAAGCATTCCACAGAAACTCACATGCGTTTCTCTGAAAGAGAAGCAGTCTGTTCCAACACTTCAATTCACTGTGCGAAGTGAATGGAATGTTACTTCACTTTCTAAATGCTGTCCTTTCAGAGAAAATCACTTTCCTTTGAAAATGCCTTAAGCTACTTTCAAGCATTCACAGGAAACACACATGTGTTTCTCTGAAATAGAAGAAGTCTGTTCCAACACTTCAATTCACTGTGCGAAGTGAATGGAGTGTTGCTTCACTTTCTAAATCCTGTCCTTTCAGAGAAAATCACTTTTGTTTGAAAGTGCCTTAAGCAACTTTCAAGCATTCACAAGAAATTCACATGCATTTCTGTGAAAGAGAAGCCTTCTATTCCAACTCTTCAATTCACTGTGCGAAGTGAATGGAGTGTTGCTTCACTTTCTAAATGCTGTCCTTTCAGAGAAAATCACTTTCCTTTGATAGTGCCTTAAGCTACTTACAAGCATTCAACAGAAACTCACATGCATTTCTCTGAAAGAGAAGCAGTCTGTTCCAACACTTCAATTCACTGTGCGAAGTGAATGGAGTGTTGCTTCACTTTCTAAATGCTGTCCTTTCAGAGAAAATCACTTTCCTTTGAAAGTGCCTTAAGCTACTTGCAAGCATTAGGAAGAAACTCACTTGCATTTCTCTGAAAGAGAAGCAGTCTGTTCCAACACTTCAATTCACTGTGCGAAGTGAATGGAGTGTTGCTTCACTTTCTAAATGCTGTCCTTTCAGAGAAAATCACTTTCCTTTGAAAGTGCCTTAAACTACTTTCAAGCATTCACAAAAAACTCACATGCGTTTCTCTGAAAGAGTAGCAGTCTGTTCCAACACTTCAATTCACTGTGCGAAGTGAATGGAGTGTTGCTTCACTTTCTAAATGCTGTCCTTTCAGAGAAAATCACTTTCCTTTGAAAGTGCCTTAAGCTACTTGCAAGCATTAGGAAGAAACTCACTTGCATTTCTCTGAAAGAGAAGCAGTCTGTTCCAACACTTCAATTCACTGTGCGAAGTGAATGGAGTGTTGCTTCACTTTCTAAATGCTGTCCTTTCAGAGAAAATCACTTTCATTTGAAAGTGCCTTAAGCTACTTACAAGCATTCCACAGAAACTCACATGCGTTTCTCTGAAAGAGAAGCAGTCTGTTCCAACACTTCAATTCACTGTGCGAAGTGAATGGAATGTTACTTCACTTTCTAAATGCTGTCCTTTCAGAGAAAATCACTTTCCTTTGAAAATGCCTTAAGCTACTTTCAAGCATTCACAGGAAACACACATGTGTTTCTCTGAAATAGAAGAAGTCTGTTCCAACACTTCAATTCACTGTGCGAAGTGAATGGAGTGTTGCTTCACTTTCTAAATCCTGTCCTTTCAGAGAAAATCACTTTTGTTTGAAAGTGCCTTAAGCAACTTTCAAGCATTCACAAGAAATTCACATGCATTTCTGTGAAAGAGAAGCTTTCTATTCCAACTCTTCAATTCACTGTGCGAAGTGAATGGAGTGTTGCTTCACTTTCTAAATGCTGTTCTTTCAGAGAAAATCACTTTCCTTTGATAGTGCCTTAAGCTACTTACAAGCATTCAACAGAAACTCACATGCATTTCTCTGAAAGAGAAGCAGTCTGTTCCAACACTTCAATTCACTGTGCGAAGTGAATGGAGTGTTGCTTCACTTTCTAAATGCTGTCCTTTCAGAGAAAATCACTTTCCTTTGAAAGTGCCTTAAGCAACTTGCAAGCATTAGGAAGAAACTCACTTGCATTTCTCTGAAAGAGAAGCAGTCTGTTCCAACACTTCAATTCACTGTGCGAAGTGAATGGAGTGTTGCTTCACTTTCTAAATGCTGTCCTTTCAGAGAAAATCACTTTCCTTTGAAAGTGCCTTAAGCTACTTACAAGTATTCAACAGAAACTCACATGCATTTCTCTGAAAGAGAAGCAATCTGTTCCAACACTTCAATTCACTGTGTGAAGTGAATGGAGTGTTGCTTCACTTTCTAAATTCTGTCCTTTCAGAGAAAATCACTTTCCTTTGAAAGTGCCTTAAACTACTTTCAAGCATTCATAAAAAACTCACATGCGTTTCTCTGAAAGAGTAGCAGTCTGTTCCAACACTTCAATTCACTGTGCGAAGTGAATGGAGTGTTGCTTCACTTTCTAAATACTGTCCTTTCAGAGAAAATCACTTTCCTTTGAAAGTGCCTTAAGCTACTTGCAAGCATTAGGAAGAAACTCACTTGCATTTCTCTGAAAGAGAAGCCATCTGTTCCAACACTTCAATTCACTGTGCGAAGTGAATGGAGTGTTGCGTCACTTTCTAAATGCTGTCCTTTCAGAGAAAATCACTTTCCTTTGAAAGTGCCTTAAGCTAATTACAAGCATTCATAAGAAACTCACATGCATTTCTCTGAAAGAGAAGCAGTCTGTTCCAACACTTCAATTCACTGTGCGAAGTGAATGGAGTGTTGCTTCACTTTCTAAATTCTGTCCTTTCAGAGAAAATCACTTTCCTTTGAAATTGCCTTAAGCTACTTGCAAGCATTAGGAAGAAACTCACACGCATTTCTCTGAAAGAGAAGCAGTCTGTTCCAACACTTCAATTCACTGTGTGAGGTGAAGGGAGTGTTGCCTCACTTTCTAAATGCTGTCCTTTCAGAGAAAATCACGTTCCTTTGATAGTGCCTTAAGCTACTTGCAAGCATTAGGAAGAAACTGACATGCGTTTCTCTGAAAGAGAAGCAGTCTGTTCCAACACTTCAATTCACTGTGTGAAGTGAATGGAGTGTTGCCTCACTTTCTAAATGCTGTCCTTTCAGAGAAAATCACTTTCCTTTGAAAGTGCCTTAAGCTACTTGCAAGCATTAGGAAGAAACTCACATGCGTTTCTCTGAAAGAGAAGCAGTCTGTTCCAACACTTCAATTCACTGTGCGAAGTGAATGGAGTATTGCTTCACTTTCTAAATGCTGTCCTTTCAGAGAAAATCACTTTCCTTTGAAATTGCCTTAAGCTACTTGCAAGCATTAGGAAGAAACTCACATGCGTTTCTCTGAAAGAGAAGCAGTCTGTTCCAACACTTCAATTCACTGTGCGAAGTGAATGGAGTGTTGCCTCACTTTCTAAATGCGGTCCTTTCAGAGAAAATCACTTTCCATTGAAAGTGCCTTAAACTACTTTCAAGCATTCACAAAAAACTCACATGCGTTTCTCTGAAAGAGAAGCAGTCGGTTCCAACACTTCAATTCACTGTGCGAAGTGAATGGAGTGTTGCTTCACTTTCTAAATGCTGTCCTTTCAGAGAAAATCCCTTTCCTTTGAATGTGCCTTAAGCTACTTACAAGCATTCAACAGAAACTCACATGCATTTCTATGAAAGAGAAGCAATCTGTTCCAACACTTCAATTCTCTTTGCGAAGTGAATGGAGTGTTGCTTCACTTTCTAAATGCTGTCCTTTCAGAGAAAATCACTTTCCTTTGAAAGTGCCTTAAGCTACTTACAAGCATTCACCAGAAACTCACATGTGTTTCTCTGGAAGAGAAGCAATCTGTTCCAACACTTCAATTCACTGTGCAAAGTGAACGGAGTGTTGCCTCACTTTCGAAATGATGTCCTTTCAGAGAAAATCACTTTCCTTTGAAAGTGCCTTAAACTACTTTCAAGCATTCACAAAAAACTCACATGCGTTTCTCTGAAAGAGTAGCAGTCTGTTCCAACATTTCAATTCACTGTGCGACGTGAATGGAGTGTTGCCTCACTTTCGAAATGCTGTCCTTCAGAGAAAATCACTTTCTTTTGAAAGTGCCTTAAGCAACTTGCAAGCATTCAACAGAAACTCACATGCATTTCTCTGAAAGAAAAGCAGTCTGTTCCAACACTTCAATTCAGTAAGCGAAGTGAATGGAGTGTTGCTTCACTTTCTAATTGCTGTCCTTTCAGAGAAAATCACTTTCCTTTGAAAGTGCCTTAAGCTACTTACAAGCATTCAACAGAAACTCACATGCGTTTCTCTGAAAGAGAAGCAGTCTGTTCCAACACTTCAGTTCACTGTGCGAAGTGAATGGAGTGTTGTTTCACTTTCTAAATGCTGTACTTTCAGAGAAAATCACTTTTGTTTGAAAGTGCCTTAAGCAACTTTCAAGCATTCACAAGAAACTCACATGCATTTCTCTGAAAGAGAAGCCTTCTCTTCCAACACTTCAATTCACTGAGCGAAGTGAATGGAGTGTTGCCTCACTTTCTAAATGCTGTCCTTTCAGAGAAAATCACTTTCCTTTGAAAGTGCCTTAAGCTACTTACAAGCATTCAACAGAAACTCACATGCATTTCTCTGAAAGAGAAGCAGTCAGTTCCAACACTTCAATTCACTGTGCGTAGTGAATGGAGTGTTGCTTCACTTTCTAAATGCTCTTCTTTCAGAGAAAATCACTTTCCTTTGAAAGTTCCTTAAGCTACTTGCAAGCATTAGGAAGAAACTCACATGCGTTTCTCTGAAAGAGAAGCAGTCTGTTCCAACATTTCAATTCACTGTTCGAAGTGAATGGAGTGTTGCTTCACTTTCTAAATGCTGTCCTTTCAGAGAAAATCACTTTCCTTTGAAAGTGCCTTAAGCTACTTGCAAGCATTCACAAAGAAATACTAATGCGTTTCTATGAAAGACAAGCAGTCTGTTCCAACACTTCAATTCACAGCACGAAGGGAATGGAGTGTTACTTCACTTTCTAAATGCTGTCCTTTCAGAGAAAATCACTTTCCTTTGAAAGTGCCTTAAGCTACTTGCAAGCATTAGGAAGAAACTCACATGTGTTTCTCTGAAAGAGAAACAGTCTGTTCCAACACTTCAATTCACTGTGCAAAGTGAATGGAGTGTTGCTTCACTTTCTAAATGCTGTCCTTTCAGAGAAAATCACTTTCCTTTGAAAGTGCCTTAAGCTAATTACAAGCATTCAACAGAAACTCACATGCATTTCTCTGAAAGAGAAGCAGTCTGTTCCAACACTTCAATTCACTGTGCGAAGTGAAGGGAGTGTTGCTTCACTTTCTAAATTCTGTCCTTTCAGAGAAAATCACTTTCCTTTGAAATTGCCTTAAGCTACTTGCAAGCATTAGGAAGAAACTCACACGCGTTTCTCTGAAAGAGAAGCAGTCTGTTCCAACACTTCAATTCACTGTGTGAAGTGAATGGAGTGTTGCCTCACTTTCTAAATGCTGTCCTTTCAGAGAAAATCACGTTCCTTTGATAGTGCCTTAAGCTACTTGCAAGCATTAGGAAGAAACTCACATGCGTTTCTCTGAAAGAGAAGCAGTCTGTTCCAACAATTCAATTCACTGTGCGAAGTGAATGGAGTGTTGCTTCACTTTCTAAATGCTGTCCTTTCAGAGAAAATCACTTTCCTTTGAAAGTGCCTTAAGCTACTTGCAAGCATTAGGTAGAAACATACATGCGTTTCTCTGAAAGAGAAGCAGTCTGTTCCAACACTTCAATTCACTGTTCGAAGTGAATGGAGTGTTGCCTCACTTTCTAAATGCTGTCCTTTCAGAGAAAATCACTTTCCTTTGAAAGTGCCTTAAGCTACTTACAAGCATTCAACAGAAACTCACATGCATTTCTCTGAAAGAGAAGCAGTCAGTTCCAACACTTCAATTCACTGTGCGTAGTGAATGGAGTGTTGCTTCACTTTCTAAATGCTCTTCTTTCAGAGAAAATCACTTTCCTTTGAAAGTTCCTTAAGCTACTTGCAAGCATTAGGAAGAAACTCACATGCGTTTCTCTGAAAGAGAAGCAGTCTGTTCCAACACTTCAATTCACTGTTCGAAGTGAATGGAGTGTTGCTTCACTTTCTAAATGCTGTCCTTTCAGAGAAAATCACTTTCCTTTGAAAGTGCCTTAAGCTACATGCAAGCATTCACAAAGAAATACTAATGCGTTTCTATGAAAGACAAGCAGTCTGTTCCAACACTTCAATTCACAGCACGAAGGGAATGGAGTGTTGCGTCACTTTCTAAATGCTGTCCTTTCAGAGAAAATCACTTTCCTTTGAAAGTGCCTTAAGCTAATTACAAGCATTCAACAGAAACTCACATGCATTTCTCTGAAAGAGAAGCAGTCTGTTCCAACACTTCAATTCACTGTGCGAAGTGAATGGAGTGTTGCTTCACTTTCTAAATTCTGTCCTTTCAGAGAAAATCACTTTCCTTTGAAATTGCCTTAAGCTACTTGCAAGCATTAGGAAGAAACTCACACGCATTTCTCTGAAAGAGAAGCAGTCTGTTCCAACACTTCAATTCACTGTGTGAGGTGAAGGGAGTGTTGCCTCACTTTCTAAATGCTGTCCTTTCAGAGAAAATCACGTTCCTTTGATAGTGCCTTAAGCTACTTGCAAGCATTAGGAAGAAACTGACATGCGTTTCTCTGAAAGAGAAGCAGTCTGTTCCAACACTTCAATTCACTGTGTGAAGTGAATGGAGTGTTGCCTCACTTTCTAAATGCTGTCCTTTCAGAGAAAATCACTTTCCTTTGAAAGTGCCTTAAGCTACTTGCAAGCATTAGGAAGAAACTCACATGCGTTTCTCTGAAAGAGAAGCAGTCTGTTCCAACACTTCAATTCACTGTGCGAAGTGAATGGAGTGTTGCCTCACTTTCTAAATGCGGTCCTTTCAGAGAAAATCACTTTCCATTGAAAGTGCCTTAAACTACTTTCAAGCATTCACAAAAAACTCACATGCGTTTCTCTGAAAGAGAAGCAGTCGGTTCCAACACTTCAATTCACTGTGCGAAGTGAATGGAGTGTTGCTTCACTTTCTAAATGCTGTCCTTTCAGAGAAAATCCCTTTCCTTTGAATGTGCCTTAAGCTACTTACAAGCATTCAACAGAAACTCACATGCATTTCTATGAAAGAGAAGCAATCTGTTCCAACACTTCAATTCTCTGTGCGAAGTGAATGGAGTGTTGCTTCACTTTCTAAATGCTGTCCTTTCAGAGAAAATCACTTTCCTTTGAAAGTGCCTTAAGCTACTTACAAGCATTCACCAGAAACTCACATGTGTTTCTCTGGAAGAGAAGCAATCTGTTCCAACACTTCAATTCACTGTGCAAAGTGAACGGAGTGTTGCCTCACTTTCGAAATGATGTCCTTTCAGAGAAAATCACTTTCCTTTGAAAGTGCCTTAAACTACTTTCAAGCATTCACAAAAAACTCACATGCGTTTCTCTGAAAGAGTAGCAGTCTGTTCCAACATTTCAATTCACTGTGCGACGTGAATGGAGTGTTGCCTCACTTTCGAAATGCTGTCCTTCAGAGAAAATCACTTTCTTTTGAAAGTGCCTTAAGCAACTTGCAAGCATTCAACAGAAACTCACATGCATTTCTCTGAAAGAAAAGCAGTCTGTTCCAACACTTCAATTCAGTAAGCGAAGTGAATGGAGTGTTGCTTCACTTTCTAATTGCTGTCCTTTCAGAGAAAATCACTTTCCTTTGAAAGTGCCTTAAGCTACTTACAAGCATTCAACAGAAACTCACATGCGTTTCTCTGAAAGAGAAGCAGTCTGTTCCAACACTTCAATTCACTGTGCGAAGTGAATGGAGTGTTGTTTCACTTTCTAAATGCTGTACTTTCAGAGAAAATCACTTTTGTTTGAAAGTGCCTTAAGCAACTTTCAAGCATTCACAAGAAACTCACATGCATTTCTCTGAAAGAGAAGCCTTCTCTTCCAACACTTCAATTCACTGAGCGAAGTGAATGGAGTGTTGCCTCACTTTCTAAATGCTGTCCTTTCAGAGAAAATCACTTTCCTTTGAAAGTGCCTTAAGCTACTTACAAGCATTCAACAGAAACTCACATGCATTTCTCTGAAAGAGAAGCAGTCAGTTCCAACACTTCAATTCACTGTGCGTAGTGAATGGAGTGTTGCTTCACTTTCTAAATGCTCTTCTTTCAGAGAAAATCACTTTCCTTTGAAAGTTCCTTAAGCTACTTGCAAGCATTAGGAAGAAACTCACATGCGTTTCTCTGAAAGAGAAGCAGTCTGTTCCAACATTTCAATTCACTGTTCGAAGTGAATGGAGTGTTGCTTCACTTTCTAAATGCTGTCCTTTCAGAGAAAATCACTTTCCTTTGAAAGTGCCTTAAGCTACTTGCAAGCATTCACAAAGAAATACTAATGCGTTTCTATGAAAGACAAGCAGTCTGTTCCAACACTTCAATTCACAGCACGAAGGGAATGGAGTGTTACTTCACTTTCTAAATGCTGTCCTTTCAGAGAAAATCACTTTCCTTTGAAAGTGCCTTAAGCTACTTGCAAGCATTAGGAAGAAACTCACATGTGTTTCTCTGAAAGAGAAACAGTCTGTTCCAACACTTCAATTCACTGTGCAAAGTGAATGGAGTGTTGCTTCACTTTCTAAATGCTGTCCTTTCAGAGAAAATCACTTTCCTTTGAAAGTGCCTTAAGCTAATTACAAGCATTCAACAGAAACTCACATGCATTTCTCTGAAAGAGAAGCAGTCTGTTCCAACACTTCAATTCACTGTGCGAAGTGAAGGGAGTGTTGCTTCACTTTCTAAATTCTGTCCTTTCAGAGAAAATCACTTTCCTTTGAAATTGCCTTAAGCTACTTGCAAGCATTAGGAAGAAACTCACACGCGTTTCTCTGAAAGAGAAGCAGTCTGTTCCAACACTTCAATTCACTGTGTGAAGTGAATGGAGTGTTGCCTCACTTTCTAAATGCTGTCCTTTCAGAGAAAATCACGTTCCTTTGATAGTGCCTTAAGCTACTTGCAAGCATTAGGAAGAAACTCACATGCGTTTCTCTGAAAGAGAAGCAGTCTGTTCCAACAATTCAATTCACTGTGCGAAGTGAATGGAGTGTTGCTTCACTTTCTAAATGCTGTCCTTTCAGAGAAAATCACTTTCCTTTGAAAGTGCCTTAAGCTACTTACAAGCATTCAACAGAAACTCACATGCATTTCTCTGAAAGAGAAGCAATCAGTTCCAACACTTCAATTCACTGTGTGAAGTGAATGGAGTGTTGCTTCACTTTCTAAATTCTGTCCTTTCAGAGAAAATCACTTTCCTTTGAAAGTGCCTTAAACTACTTTCAAGCATTCACAAAAAACTCACATGCGTTTCTCTGAAAGAGTAGCAGTCTGTTCCAACACTTCAATTCACTGTGCGAAGTGAATGGAGTGTTGCTTCACTTTCTAAATGCTGTCCTTTCAGAGAAAATCACTTTCCTTTGAAAGTGCCTTAAGCTACTTGCAAGCATTAGGAAGAAACTCACTTGCATTTCTCTGAAAGAGAAGCAGTCTGTTCCAACACTTCAATTCACTGTGCGAAGTGAATGGAGTGTTGCTTCACTTTCTAAATGCTGTCCTTTCAGAGAAAATCACTTTCCTTTGAAAGTGCCTTAAGCTACTTACAAGCATTCCACAGAAACTCACATGCGTTTCTCTGAAAGAGAAGCAGTCTGTTCCAACACTTCAATTCACTGTGCGAAGTGAATGGAGTGTTGCTTCACTTTCTAAATGCTGTCCTTTCAGAGAAAATCACTTTCCTTTGAAAGTGCCTTAAGCTACTTACAAGCATTCAACAGAAACTCACATGCATTTCTCTGAAAGAGAAGCAATCAGTTCCAACACTTCAATTCACTGTGTGAAGTGAATGGAGTGTTGCTTCACTTTCTAAATTCTGTCCTTTCAGAGAAAATCACTTTCCTTTGAAAGTGCCTTAAACTACTTTCAAGCATTCACAAAAAACTCACATGCGTTTCTCTGAAAGAGTAGCAGTCTGTTCCAACACTTCAATTCACTGTGCGAAGTGAATGGAGTGTTGCTTCACTTTCTAAATGCTGTCCTTTCAGAGAAAATCACTTTCCTTTGAAAGTGCCTTAAGCTACTTGCAAGCATTAGGAAGAAACTCACTTGCATTTCTCTGAAAGAGAAGCAGTCTGTTCCAACACTTCAATTCACTGTGCGAAGTGAATGGAGTGTTGCTTCACTTTCTAAATGCTGTCCTTTCAGAGAAAATCACTTTCCTTTGAAAGTGCCTTAAGCTACTTACAAGCATTCCACAGAAACTCACATGCGTTTCTCTGAAAGAGAAGCAGTCTGTTCCAACACTTCAATTCACTGTGCGAAGTGAATGGAATGTTACTTCACTTTCTAAATGCTGTCCTTTCAGAGAAAATCACTTTACTTTGAAAATGCCTTAAGGTACTTTCAAGCATTCACAGGAAACACACATGTGTTTCTCTGAAATAGAAGAAGTCTGTTCCAACACTTCAATTCACTGTGCGAAGTGAATGGAGTGTTGCTTCACTTTCTAAATCCTGTCCTTTCAGAGAAAATCACTTTTGTTTGAAAGTGCCTTAAGCAACTTTCAAGCATTCACAAGAAATTCACATGCATTTCTGTGAAAGAGAAGCCTTCTATTCCAACTCTTCAATTCACTGTGCGAAGTGAATGGAGTGTTGCTTCACTTTCTAAATGCTGTCCTTTCAGAGAAAATCACTTTCCTTTGATAGTGCCTTAAGCTACTTACAAGCATTCAACAGAAACTCACATGCATTTCTCTGAAAGAGAAGCAGTCTGTTCCAACACTTCAATTCACTGTGCGAAGTGAATGGAGTGTTGCTTCACTTTCTAAATTCTGTCCTTTCAGAGAAAATCACTTTCCTTTGAAAGTGCCTTAAGCTACTTGCAAGCATTAGGAAGAAACTCACTTGCATTTCTCTGAAAGAGAAGCAGTCTGTTCCAACACTTCAATTCACTGTGCGAAGTGAATGGAGTGTTGCTTCACTTTCTAAATGCTGTCCTTTCAGAGAAAATCACTTTCCTTTGAAAGTGCCTTAAGCTACTTGCAAGCATTAGGAAGAAACTCACTTGCATTTCTCTGAAAGAGAAGCAGTCTGTTCCAACACTTCAATTCACTGTGCGAAGTGAATGGAGTGTTGCTTCACTTTCTAAATGCTGTCCTTTCAGAGAAAATCACTTTCCTTTGAAAGTGCCTTAAGCTACTTACAAGCATTCAACAGAAACTCACATGCATTTCTCTGAAAGAGAAGCAATCTGTTCCAACACTTCAATTCACTGTGTGAAGTGAATGGAGTGTTGCTTCACTTTCTAAATTCTGTCCTTTCAGAGAAAATCACTTTCCTTTGAAAGTGCCTTAAACTACTTTCAAGCATTCACAAAAAACTCACATGCGTTTCTCTGAAAGAGTAGCAGTCTGTTCCAACACTTCAATTCACTGTGCGAAGTGAATGGAGTGTTGCTTCACTTTCTAAATGCTGTCCTTTCAGAGAAAATCACTTTCCTTTGAAAGTGCCTTAAGCTACTTGCAAGCATTAGGTAGAAACATACATGCGTTTCTCTGAAAGAGCAGCAGTCTGTTCCAACACTTCAATTCACTGTGCGTAGTGAATGGAGTGTTGCTTCACTTTCTAAATGCTCTTCTTTCAGAGAAAATCACTTTCCTTTGAAAGTTCCTTAAGCTACTTGCAAGCATTAGGAAGAAACTCACATGCGTTTCTCTGAAAGAGAAGCAGTCTGTTCCAACACTTCAATTCACAGCACGAAGGGAATGGAGTGTTGCGTCACTTTCTAAATGCTGTCCTTTCAGAGAAAATCACTTTCCTTTGAAAGTGCCTTAAGCTACTTGCAAGCATTAGGAAGAAACTCACATGCGTTTCTCTGAAAGAGAAACAGTCTGTTCCAACACTTCAATTCACTGTGCAAAGTGAATGGAGTGTTGCTTCACTTTCTAAATGCTGTCCTTTCAGAGAAAATCACTTTCCTTTGAAAGTGCCTTAAGCTAATTACAAGCATTCAACAGAAACTCACATGCATTTCTCTGAAAGAGAAGCAGTCTGTTCCAACACTTCAATTCACTGTGCGAATTGAATGGAGTGTTGCTTCACTTTCTAAATTCTGTCCTTTCAGAGAAAATCACTTTCCTTTGAAATTGCCTTAAGCTACTTGCAAGCATTAGGAAGAAACTCACACGCATTTCTCTGAAAGAGAAGCAGTCTGTTCCAACACTTCAATTCACTGTGTGAGGTGAATGGAGTGTTGCCTCACTTTCTAAATGCTGTCCTTTCAGAGAAAATCACGTTCCTTTGATAGTGCCTTAAGCTACTTGCAAGCATTAGGAAGAAACTGACATGCGTTTCTCTGAAAGAGAAGCAGTCTGTTCCAACACTTCAATTCACTGTGTGAAGTGAATGGAGTGTTGCCTCACTTTCTAAATGCTGTCCTTTCAGAGAAAATCACTTTCCTTTGAAAGTGCCTTAAGCTACTTGCAAGCATTAGGAAGAAACTCACATGCGTTTCTCTGAAAGAGAAGCAGTCTGTTCCAACACTTCAATTCACTGTGCGAAGTGAATGGAGTATTGCTTCACTTTCTAAATGCTGTCCTTTCAGAGAAAATCACTTTCCTTTGAAATTGCCTTAAGCTACTTGCAAGCATTAGGAAGAAACTCACATGCGTTTCTCTGAAAGAGAAGCAGTCTGTTCCAACACTTCAATTCACTGTGCGAAGTGAATGGAGTGTTGCCTCACTTTCTAAATGCTGTCCTTTCAGAGAAAATCACTTTCCATTGAAAGTGCCTTAAACTACTTTCAAGCATTCACAAAAAACTCACATGCGTTTCTCTGAAAGAGAAGCAGTCGGTTCCAACACTTCAATTCACTGTGCGAAGTGAATGGAGTGTTGCTTCACTTTCTAAATGCTGTCCTTTCAGAGAAAATCCCTTTCCTTTGAATGTGCCTTAAGCTACTTACAAGCATTCAACAGAAACTCACATGCATTTCTATGAAAGAGAAGCAATCTGTTCCAACACTTCAATTCTCTGTGCGAAGTGAATGGAGTGTTGTTTCACTTTCTAAATGCTGTCCTTTCAGAGAAAATCACTTTCCTTTGAAAGTGCCTTAAGCTACTTACAAGCATTCACCAGAAACTCACATGTGTTTCTCTGGAAGAGAAGCAATCTGTTCCAACACTTCAATTCACTGTGCAAAGTGAACGGAGTGTTGCCTCACTTTCGAAATGATGTCCTTTCAGAGAAAATCACTTTCCTTTGAAAGTGCCTTAAACTACTTTCAAGCATTCACAAAAAACTCACATGCGTTTCTCTGAAAGAGTAGCAGTCTGTTCCAACATTTCAATTCACTGTGCGACGTGAATGGAGTGTTGCCTCACTTTCGAAATGCTGTCCTTCAGAGAAAATCACTTTCTTTTGAAAGTGCCTTAAGCAACTTGCAAGCATTCAACAGAAACTCACATGCATTTCTCTGAAAGAAAAGCAGTCTGTTCCAACACTTCAATTCAGTAAGCGAAGTGAATGGAGTGTTGCTTCACTTTCTAATTGCTGTTCTTTCAGAGAAAATCACTTTCCTTTGAAAGTGCCTTAAGCTACTTACAAGCATTCAACAGAAACTCACATGCGTTTCTCTGAAAGAGAAGCAGTCTGTTCCAACACTTCAATTCACTGTGCGAAGTGAATGGAGTGTTGTTTCACTTTCTAAATGCTGTACTTTCAGAGAAAATCACTTTTGTTTGAAAGTGCCTTAAGCAACTTTCAAGCATTCACAAGAAACTCACATGCATTTCTCTGAAAGAGAAGCCTTCTCTTCCAACACTTCAATTCACTGTGCGAAGTGAATGGAGTGTTGCCTCACTTTCTAAATGCTGTCCTTTCAGAGAAAATCACTTTCCTTTGAAAGTGCCTTAAGCTACTTACAAGCATTCAACAGAAACTCACATGCATTTCTCTGAAAGAGAAGCAGTCAGTTCCAACACTTCAATTCACTGTGCGTAGTGAATGGAGTGTTGCTTCACTTTCTAAATGCTCTTCTTTCAGAGAAAATCACTTTCCTTTGAAAGTTCCTTAAGCTACTTGCAAGCATTAGGAAGAAACTCACATGCGTTTCTCTGAAAGAGAAGCAGTCTGTTCCAACACTTCAATTCACTGTGCGAAGTTAATGGAGTATTGCTTCACTTTCTAAATGCTGTCCTTTCAGAGAAAATCACTTTCCTTTGAAAGTGCCTTAAGCTACTTGCAAGCATTAGGAAGAAACTCACATGCGTTTCTCTGAAAGAGAAGCAGTCTGTTCCAACACTTCAATTCACTGTGCGATGTGAATGGAGTGTTGCCTCACTTTCTAAATGCTGTCCCTTCAGAGAAAATCACTTTCCATTGAAAGTGCCTTAAACTACTTTCAAGCATTCACAAAAAACTCACATGCGTTTCTCTGAAAGAGAAGCAGTCTGTTCCAACACTTCAATTCACTGTGCGAAGTGAATGGAGTGTTGCTTTACTTTCTAAATGCTGTCCTTTCAGAGAAAATCACTTTCCTTTGAAAGTGCCTTAAACTACTTTCAAGCATTCATAAAACTCACATGCGTTTCCCTGAAAGAGAAGCAGTCTGTTCCAACACTTCAATTCACTGTGCGAAGTGAATGGAGTGTTGCTTCACTTTCTAAATGCTGTCCTTTCAGAGAAAATCACATTCCTTTGAAAGTGCCTTAAGCTACTTGCAAGCATTAGGAAGAAACATACATGCGTTTCTCTGAAAGAGAAGCAGTCTGTTCCAACACTTCAATTCACTGATCGAAGTGAATGGAGTGTTGCCTCACTTTCTAAATGCTGTCCTTTCAGAGAAAATCACTTTCCTTTGAAAGTGCCTTAAGCTACTTACAAGCATTCAACAGAAACTCACATGCATTTCTCTGAAAGAGAAGCAGTCTGGTCCAACACTTCAATTCACTGTGTGAAGTGAATGGAATGTTACTTCACTTTCTAAATGCTGTCCTTTCAGAGAAAATCACTTTCCTTTGAAAGTTCCTTAAGCTACTTGCAAGCATTAGGAAGAAACTCACATGCGTTTCTCTGAAAGAGAAGCAGTCTGTTCCAACACTTCAATTCACTGTGCGAAGTGAATGGAGTGTTGCTTCACTTTCTAAATGCTGTCCTTTCAGAGAAAATAACTTTACTTTGAAAGTGCCTTAAGCTACTTGCAAGCATTAGGAAGAAACTCACATGCGTTTCTCTGAAAGAGAAGCAGTCTGTTCCAACACTTCAATTCACTGTGCGAAGTGAATGGAGTGTTGCTTCACTTTCTAAATGCTGTCCTTTCAGTGAAAATCACTTTCCTTTGAAAGTGCCTTAAGCTACTTACAAGCATTCAACAGAAACTCACATGCGTTTCTCTGAAAGAGAAGCAGTCTGTTCCAACACTTCAATTCACCGTGCGAAGTGAATGGAGTGTTGCCTCACTTTCTAAATGCTGTCCTTTCAGAGAAAATCACTTTCCATTGAAAGTGCCTTAAACTACTTTCAAGCATTCACAAAAAACTCACATGCCTTTCTCTGAAAGAGAAACAGTCTCTTCCAACACTTCAATTCACTGTGCGAAGTGAATGGAGTGTTGCTTCACTTTCTAAATGCTGTCCTTTCAGAGAAAATCCCTTTCCTTTGAATGTGCCTTAAGCTACTTACAAGCATTCAACAGAAACTCACATGCATTTCTCTGAAAGAGAAGCAATCTGTTCCTACACATGAACTCTCTGCGAAGTGATTGGAGTGTTGCTTCACTTTCTAAATGCTGTCCTTTCAGAGAAAATCACTTTCCTTTGAAAGTGCCTTAAGCTACTTGCAAGCATTCACAAGAAACACTAATGCGTTTCTATGAAAGAGAAACAGTCTGTTTCAACACTTCAATTCATTACGCGAAGGGAATGGAGGGTTGCATTACTTTCTAAATGCTGTCCTTTCAGAGAAAATCACTTTCCTTTGAAAGAGCCTTGAGCTACTTACAAGCATTCAACAGAAACTCACATGCAATTCTCTGAAAGAGAAGCAGTCTGTTCCAGCACTTCAATTCACTGTGCGAAGTGAATGGAATGTTACTTCACTTTCTAAATGCTGTCCTTTCCGAGAAAATCATGTTCCTTTGAAAATGCCTTAAGCTACTTACAAGCATTCACCAGAAACTCACATGCGTTTCTCTGAAAGAGAAGCAGTCTGTTCCAACACTTCAATTCACTGTGCAAAGTGAATGGAGTGTTGCCTCACTTTCGAAATGCTGTCCTTTCAGAGAAAATCACTTTCCTTTGAAAGTGCCTTAAGCTACTTGCAAGCATTAGGAAGAAACTCACATGCGTTTTCTGAAAGAGAAGCAGTCTGTTCCAACACTTCAATTCACTGTGCGAAGTGAAGGGAGTGTTGCTTCACTTTCTAAATTCTGTCCTTTCAGAGAAAATCACTTTCCATTGAAAGTGCCTTAAACTACTTTCAAGCATTCACAAAAAACTCACATGCGTTTCTCTGAAAGAGAAGCATTCTCTTCCAACACTTCAATTCACTGTGCGAAGTGAATGGAGTGTTGCTTCACTTTCTAAATGCTCTCCTTTCAGAGAAAATCCCTTTCCTTTGAATGTGCCTTAAGCTACTTACAAGCATTCAACAGAAACTCAAATGCATTTCTCTGAAAGAGAAGCAATCTGTTCCAACACTTCAACTCTGTGCGAAGTGAATGGAGTGTTGCTTCACTTTCTAAATGCTGTCCTTTCAGCGAAAATCACTTTCCTTTGAAAGTGCCTTAAGCTACTTGCAAGCATTCACAAGAAACTCACATGTGTTTCTCTGAAAGAGAAGCAATCTGTTCCAACACTTCAATTCACTGTGCAAAGTGAATGGAGTGTTGCGTCACTTTCGAAATGCTGTCCTTTCAGAGAAAATCACTTTCCTTTTAAAGTGCCTTAAGCTACTTGCAAGCATTAGGAAGAAACTCACATGCGTTTCTCTGAAAGAGAAGCAGTCTGTTCCAACACTTCAATTCACTGTGCGAAGTGAATGGAGTGTTGCCTCACTTTCTAAATGCTGTCCTTTCAGAGAAAATCACTTTCCATTGAAAGTGTCTTAAACTACTTTCAAGCATTCACAAAAAACTCACATGCGTTTCTCTGAAAGAGAAGCAGTCTGTTACAACACTTCAATTCACTGTGCGAAGTGAATGGAGTGTTGCTTCACTTTCTAAATGCTGTCCTTTCAGAGAAAATCACTTTCCTTTGAAAGTGCCTTAAGCTACTTGCAAGCATTCACAAGAAACACTAATGCGTTTCTATGAAAGAGAAGCACTCTGTTCCAACACTTCAATTCATTGTGCGAAGGGAATGGAGTGTTGCTTTACTTTCTAAATGCTGTCCTTTCAGAGAAAATCACATTCCTTTGAAAGAGTCTTGAGCTACTTACAAGCATTCAACAGAAACTCACATGCATTTCTCTGAAAGAGAAGCAGTCTGTTCCAACACTTCAATTCACTGTCGAAGTGAATGGAATGTTACTTCACTTTCTAAATGCTGTCCTTTCAGAGAAAATCACTTTCCTTTGAAAGTGCCTTAAGCTACTTTCTAGCATTCACAGGAAACACACATGCGTTTCTCTGAAAGAGAAGCAGTCTGTTCCAACACTTCAATTCACTGTGCGAAGTGAATGGAGTGTTGCTTCTCTTTCTAAATGCTGTACTTTCAGAGAAAATCACGTTCCTTTGAGAGTGCCTTAAGCAACTTGCAAGCATTCAACAGAAACTCACATGCATTTCTCTGAAAGAAAAGCAGTCTGTTCCAACACTTCAATTCAGTAAGCGAAGTGAATGGAGTGTTGCTTCACTTTCTAAATGCGGTTCTTTCAGAGAAAATCACTTTCCTTTGAAAGTGCCTTAAGCTACTTGCAAGCATTCAACAGAAACTCACATGCGTTTCTCTGAAAGAGAAGCAGTCTGTTCCAACACTTCAATTCACTGTGCGAAGTGAATGGAATGTTACTTCACTTTCTAAATGCTGTCCTTTCAGAGAAAATCACGTTCCTTTGAAAATGCCTAAAGCTACTTACAAGCATTCACCAGAAACTCACATGTGTTTCTCTGAAAAAGAAGCAATCTGTTCCAACATTTCAATTCACTGTGCAAAGTGAACGGAGTATTGCCTCACTTTCGAAATGATGTCCTTTCAGAGAAAATCACTTTCCTTTGAAAGTGCCTTAAACTAATTTCAAGCATTCACAAAAAACTCACATGCGTTTCTCTGAAAGAGAAGCAGTCTGTTCCAACACTTCAATTCACTGCACGAAGTGAATGGAGTGTTGCTTCACTTTCTAAATGCTGTCCTTTCAGAGAAAATCACATTCCTTTGAAAGTGCCTTAAGCTACTTACAAGCATTCAACAGAAACTCACATGCATTTCTCTGAAAGAGAAGCAGTCTGTTCCAACACTTCAATTCACTGTGCGAAGTGAATGGAGTGTTGCTTCACTTTCTAAATGCTGTCCTTTCAGAGAAAATCACTTTCCTTTGAAAGTGCCTTAGGCTACTTGCAAGCATTTACAAGAAACACTAATGCGTTTCTATGAAAGAGAAGCACTCTGTTCCAACACTTCACTTCACTGCACGAAGGGAACGGAGTATTGCTTCATTTTCTAAATGCTGTTCTTTCAGAGAAAATAACTTTCCTTTGTAACTGCCTTAAGCTACTTAAAAGCATTCAACAGAAACTCACATGCATTTCTCTGAAAGAGAAGCAGTCTCTTCCAACACTTCAATTCACTGTGCGAAGTGAATGGAGTGTTGCTTCACTTTCTAAATGCTGTCCTTTCCGAGAAAATCACTTTCCTTTGAAAGTGCCTTAAGCTACTTACAAGCATTAGGAAGAAACTCACATGCGTTTCTCTGAAAGAGAAGCAGTCTGTTCCAACACTTCAATTCACTGTGCGAAGTGAATGGAGTGTTGCTTCACTTTCTAAATGCTGTCCTTTCAGAGAAAATCACTTTCCTTTGAAAGTGCCTTAAGCTACTTACAAGCATTCAACAGAAACTCACATGCATTTCTCTGAAAGAGAAGCAGTCTGTTCCAACACTTCAATTCACTGTGCGAAGTGAATGGAGTGTTGCCTCACTTTCTAAATGCTGTCCTTTCAGAGAAAATCACTTTTCTTTGAAAGTACCTTAAGCTACTTGCAAGCATTAGGAAGATACTCACATGCGTTTCTCTGAAAGAGAAGCAGTCTGTTCAAACACTTCAATTCACTGTGCGAAGTGAATGGAGTATTGCTTCACTTTCTAAATGCGGTCCTTTCAGAGAAAATCACTTTCCTTTGAAATTGCCTTAAGCTACTTGCAAGCATTAGCAAGAAACTCACATGCGTTTCTCTGAAAGAGAAGCAGTCTGTTCCAACACTTCAATTCACTGTGCGAAGTGAATGGAGTGTTGCCTCACTTTCTAAATGCTGTCCTTTCAGAGAAAATCACTTTCCATTGAAAGTGCCTTAAACTACTTTCAAGCATTCACAAAAAACTCACATGCGCTTCTCTGAAAGAGAAGCAGTCGGTTCCAACACTTCAATTCACTGTGCGAAGTGAATGGAGTGTTGCTTCACTTTCTAAATGCTGTCCTTTCAGAGAAAATCACTTTCCTTTGAAAGTGCCTTAAGCTACTTGCAAGCATTCACAAGAAACACTAATGCGTTTCTCTGAAAGAGAAGCAGTCTGTTCCAATATTTCAATTCATTGCGCGAAGGGAATGGAGTGTTGCTTTACTTTCTAAATGCTGTCCTTTCAGAGAAAATCACTTTCCTTTGAAAGAGCCTTGAGCTACTTACAAGCATTCAACAGAAACTCACATGCATTTCTCTGAAAGAGAAGCAGTCTGTTCCAACACTTCAATTCACTGTGCGAAGTGAATGGAATGTTACTTCACTTTCTAAATGCTGTCCTTTCAGAGAAAATCACTTTCCTTTGAAAGTGCCTTAAGCTACTTTCTAGCATTCACAGGAAACACACATGCGTTTCTCTGAAAGAGAAGCAGTCTGTTCCAACACTTCAATTCACTGTGCGAAGTGAATGGAATGTTACTTCACTTTCTAAATGCTGTCCTTTCAGAGAAAATCACGTTCCTTTGAAAATGCCTAAAGCTACTTACAAGCATTCACCAGAAACTCACATGTGTTTCTCTGAAAAAGAAGCAATCTGTTCCAACACTTCAATTCACTGTGCAAAGTGAACGGAGTATTGCCTCACTTTCGAAATGATGTCCTTTCAGAGAAAATCACTTTCCTTTGAAAGTGCCTTAAACTAATTTCAAGCATTCACAAAAAACTCACATGCGTTTCTATGAAAGAGAAGCAGTCTGTTCCAACACTTCAATTCACTGTGCGAAGTGAATGGAGTGTTGCCTCACTTTCGAAATGCTGTCCTTCAGAGAAAATCACTTTCCTTTGAAAGTGCCTTAAGCAACTTGCAAGCATTCAACAGAAACTCACATGCATTTCTCTGAAAGAAAAGCAGTCTGTTCCAACACTTCAATTCAGTAAGCGAAGTGAATGGAGTGTTGCTTCACTTTCTAAATGCGGTCCTTTCAGAGAAAATCACTTTCCTTTGAAAGTGCCTTAAGCTACTTACAAGCATTCAACAGAAACTCACATGCGTTTCTCTGAAAGAGAAGCAGTCTGTTCCAACACTTCAATTCACTGTGCGAAGTGAATGGAGTGTTGTCTCACATTCTAAATGCTGTTCTTTCAGAGAAAATCACTTTTGTTTGAAAGTGCCTTAAGCATCTTTCAAGCATTCACAAGAAACTCACATGCATTTCTCTGAAAGAGAAGCCTTCTCTTCCAACACTTCAATTCACTGTGCGAAGTGAATGGAGTGTTGCTTCACTTTCTAAATGCTGTCCTTTCAGAGAAAATCACTTTCCTTTGAAAGAGCCTTAAGCTACTTACAAGCATTCAACAGAAACTCACATGCATTTCTCTGAAAGAGAAGCAGTCTGTTCCAACACTTCAATTCACTGCACGAAGTGAATGGAGTGTTGCTTCACTTTCTAAATGCTGTCCTTTCAGAGAAAATCACATTCCTTTGAAAGTGCCTTAAGCTACTTACAAGCATTCAACAGAAACTCACATGCATTTCTCTGAAAGAGAAGCAGTCTGTTCCAACACTTCAATTCACTGTGCGAAATGAATGGAGTGTTGCTTCACTTTCTAAATGCTGTCCTTTCAGAGAAAATCACTTTCCTTTGAAAGTGCCTTAGGCTACTTGCAAGCATTCACAAGAAACACTAATGCGTTTCTATGAAAGAGAAGCACTCTGTTCCAACACTTCACTTCACTGCACGAAGGGAACGGAGTATTGCTTCATTTTCTAAATGCTGTTCTTTCAGAGAAAATAACTTTCCTTTGTAACTGCCTTAAGCTACTTAAAAGCATTCAACAGAAACTCACATGCATTTCTCTGAAAGAGAAGCAGTCTCTTCCAACACTTCAATTCACTGTGCGAAGTGAATGGAGTGTTGCTTCACTTTCTAAATGCTGTCCTTTCCGAGAAAATCACTTTCCTTTGAAAGTGCCTTAAGCTACTTACAAGCATTAGGAAGAAACTCACATGCGTTTCTCTGAAAGAGAAGCAGTCTGTTCCAACACTTCAATTCACTGTGCGAAGTGAATGGAGTGTTGCTTCACTTTCTAAATGCTGTCCTTTCAGAGAAAATCACTTTCCTTTGAAAGTGCCTTAAACTACTTTCAAGCATTCATAAAAAACTCACATGCGTTTCCCTGAAAGAGAAGCAGTCTGTTCCAACACTTCAATTCACTGTGCGAAGTGAATGGAGTGTTGCTTCACTTTCTAAATGCTGTCCTTTCAGAGAAAATCACTTTCCTTTGAAAGTGCCTTAAGCTACTTGCAAGCATTAGGAAGAAACACACATGCGTTTCTCTGAAAGAGAAGCAGTCTGTTCCAACACTTCAATTCACTGTTCGAAGTGAATGGAGTGTTGCCTCACTTTCTAAATGCTGTCCTTTCAGAGAAAATCACTTTCCTTTGAAAGTGCCTTAAGCTACTTACAAGCATTCAACAGAAACTCACATGCATTTCTCTGAAAGAGAAGCAGTCTGTTCCAACACTTCAATTCACTGTGCGAAGTGAATGGAGTGTTGCTTCACTTTCTAAATGCTCTTCTTTCAGAGAAAATCACTTTCCTTTGAAAGTTCCTTAAGCTACTTGCAAGCATTAGGAAGAAACTCACATGCGTTTCTCTGAAAGAGAAGTAGTCTGTTCCAACACTTCAATTCACTGTGCGAAGTGAGTGGAGTGTTGCTTCACTTTCTAAATGCTGTCCTTTCAGAGAAAATCACTTTCTTTGAAAGTGCCTTAAGCTACTTACAAGCATTCAACAGAAACTCACATGCATTTCTCTGAAAGAGAAGCAGTCTGTTCCAACACTTCAATTCACTGTGCGAAGTGAAGGGAGTGTTGCTTCACCTTCTAAATGCTGTCCTTTCAGAGAAAATCACTTTCATTTGAAAGTGCCTTAAGCTACTTACAAGCATTCAACAGAAACTCACATGCATTTCTCTGAAAGAGAAGCAATCTGTTCCAACACTTCAACTCTGTGCGAAGTGAATGGAGTGTTGCTTCACTTTCTAAATGCTGTCCTTTCAGAGAAAATCACTTTCTTTTGAAAGTGCCTTAAGCTACTTGCAAGCATTCACAAGAAACAATAATGCGTTGCTATGAAAGAGAAGCAGTCTGTTCCAACACTTCAATTCATTACGCGAAGGGAATGGAGGGTTGCATTACTTTCTACATGCTGTCCTTTCAGAGAAAATCACTTTCCTTTGAAAGAGCCTTAAGCTACTTACAAGCATTCAACAGAAACTCACATGCAATTCTCTGAAAGAGAAGCAGTCTGTTCCAACACTTCTATTCACTGTGCGAAGTGAATGGAATGTTACTTCCCTTTAAATACTGTCCTTTCCGAGAAAATCATGTTCCTTTGAAAATGCCTTAAGCTACTTACAAGCATTCACCAGAAACTCACATGCGTTTCTCTGAAAGAGAAGCAGTCTGTTCCAACACTTCAATTCACTGTGCAAAGTGAATGGAGTGTTGCCTCACTTTCGAAATGCTGTCCTTTCAGAGAAAATCACTTTCCTTTGAAAGTGCCTTAAGCTACTTGCAAGCATTAGGAAGAAACTCACATGCGTTTCTCTGAAAGAGAAGCAGTCTGTTCCAACACTTCAATTCACTGTGCGAAGTGAAGGGAGTGTTGCTTCACTTTCTAAATTCTGTCCTTTCAGAGAAAATCACTTTCCTTTCAAAGTGCCTTAAGCTACTTGCAAGCATTAGGAAGAAACTCACATGCGTTTTTCTGAAAGAGAAGCAGTCTGTTCCAACACTTCAATTCACTGTGCGAAGTGAATGGAGTGTTGCTTCACTTTCTAAATGCTGTCCTTTCAGTGAAAATCACTTTCCTTTGAAAGTGCTTAAAGCTACTTACAAGCATTCAACAGAAACTCACATGCGTTTCTCTGAAAGAGAAGCAGTCTGTTCCAACACTTCAATTCACTGTGCGAAGTGAATGGAGTGTTGCCTCACTTTCTAAATGCTGTCCTTTCAGAGAAAATCACTTTCCATTGAAAGTGCCTTAAACTACTTTCAAGCATTCACAAAAAATTCACATGCGTTTCTCTGAAAGAGAAGCAGTCTGTTCCAACACTTCAATTCACTGTGCGAAGTGAATGGAGTGTTGCTTCACTTTCTAAATGCTGTCCTTTCAGAGAAAATCCCTTTCCTTTGAATGTGCCTTAAGCTACTTACAAGCATTCAACAGAAACTCAAATGCATTTCTCTGAAAGAGAAGCAATCTGTTCCAACACTTCAACTCTGTGCGAAGTGAATGGAGTGTTGCTTCACTTTCTAAATGCTGTCCTTTCAGAGAAAATCACTTTCCTTTGAAAGTGCCTTAAGCTACTTGCAAGCATTCACAAGAAACTCACATGTGTTTCTCTGAAAGAGAAGCAATCTGTTCCAACACTTCAATTCACTGTGCAAAGT
Organism: Myodes glareolus; assembly: GCF_982192425.1. NCBI lineage: Eukaryota > Metazoa > Chordata > Mammalia > Rodentia > Cricetidae > Myodes > Myodes glareolus. The sequence continues at coordinate 599,784 of NW_028263225.1, forward strand.
GAATGGAGTGTTGCTTCACTTTTGAAATGCTGTCCTTTCAGAGAAAACCACTTTCCTTTGAAAGTGCCTTAAGCTACTTGCAAGCATTAGGAAGAAACTCACATGCGTTTCTCTGAAAGAGAAGCAGTCTGTTCCAACACTTCAATTCACTGTGCGAAGTGAATGGAGTGTTGCCTCACTTTCTAAATGCTGTCTTTCAGAGAAAATCACTTTCCATTGAAAGTGCCTTAAACTACTTTCAAGCATTCAAAAGAAACTCACATGCGTTTCTCTGAAAGAGAAGCAGTCTGTTCCAACACTTCAATTCACTGTGCAAAGTGAATGGAGTGTTGTTTCACTTTCTAAATGCTGTCCTTTCAGAGAAAATCACTTTCCTTTGAAAGTGCCTTAAGCTACTTGCAAGCATTCACAAGAAACACTAATGCGTTTCTATGAAAGAGAAGCACTCTGTTCCAACACTTCAATTCATTGCGCGAAGGGAATGCAGTGTTGCTTTACTTTCTAAATGCTGTCCTTTCAGAGAAAATCACTTTCCTTTGAAAGAGCCTTGAGCTACTTACAAGCATTCAACAGAAACTCACATGCATTTCTCTGAAAGAGAAGCAGTCTGTTCCAACACCTCAATTCACTGTCGAAGTGAATGGAATGTTACTTCACTTTCTAAATGCTGTCCTTTCAGAGAAAATCACTTTCCTTTGAAAGTGCCTTAAGCTACTTGCAAGCATTCACAAGAAACACTAATGCGTTTCTATGAAAGAGAAGCACTCTGTTCCAACACTTCAATTCATTGCGCGAAGGGAATGGAGTGTTGCTTTACTTTCTAAATGCTGTCCTTTCAGAGAAAATCACTTTCCTTTGAAAGAGCCTTGAGCTACTTACAAGCATTCAACAGAAACTCACATGCATTTCTCTGAAAGAGAAGCAGTCTGTTCCAACACTTCAATTCACTGTGCGAAGTGAATGGAATGTTACTTCACTTTCTAAATGCTGTCCTTTCAGAGAAAATCACTTTCCTTTGAAAGTGCCTTAAGCTACTTTCTAGCATTCACAGGAAACACACATGCGTTTCTCTGAAAGAGAAGCAGTCTGTTCCAACACTTCAATTCACTCTGCGAAGTGAATGGAATGTTACTTCACTTTCTAAATGTTGTCCTTTCCGAGAAAATCACGTTCCTTTGAAAATGCCTTAAGCTACTTACAAGCATTCACCAGAAACTCACATGTGTTTCTCTGAAAGAGAAGCAATCTGTTCCAACAATTCAATTCACTGTGCAAAGTGAATGGAGTGTTGCCTCACTTTCGAAATGCTGTCCTTTCAGAGAAAATCACTTTCCTTTGAAAGTGCCTTAAGCTACTTACAAGCATTCAACAGAAACTCACATGCATTTCTCTGAAAGAGAAGCAGTCTGTTCCAACACTTCATTTCACTGTGCGAAATGAATGAAGTGTTGCCTCACTTTCTAAATTCTATCCTTTCAGAGAAAATCTCTTTCCATTGAAAGTGCCTTAAACTACTTTCAAGCATTCAAAAAAACTCACATGCGTTTCTCTGAAAGAGAAGCAGTCTGTTCCAACACTTCAATTCACTGTACAAAGTGAATTTAGTGTTGCTTCACTTTCTAAATGCTGTCCTTTCAGAGAAAATCACTTTCCTTTGAAAGTGCCATAAGCTACTTGCAAGCATTAGGAAGAAACTCACATGCGTTTCTCTGAAAGAGAAGCAGTCTGTTCCAACACTACAATTCACTGTGCGAAGTGAATGGAGTGTTGCTTCACTTTCTAAATGCTGTCCTTTCAGAGAAAATCACGTTCCTTTGATAGTGCCTTAAGCTACTTGCAAGCATTAGGAAGAAATTCACATGCGTTTCTCTGAAAGAAAAGCAGTCTGTTCCAACACTTCAATTCACTGTGCGAAGTGAATGGAGTGTTGCCTCACTTTCTAAATGCTGTCCTTTCAGAGAAAATCACGTTCCTTTGATAGTGCCTTAAGCTACTTGCAAGCATTAGGAAGAAACTCACATGCGTTTCTCTGAAAGAGAAGAAGTCTGTTCCAACACTTCAATTCACTGTGCGAAGTGAATGGAGTGTTGCCTCACTTTCTAAATGCTGTCCTTTCAGAGAAAATCACTTTCCTTTGAAAGTGCCTTAAGCTACTTACAAGCATTCACCAGAAACTCACATGTGTTTCTCTGAAAGAGAAGCAGTCTGTTCCAACAATTCAATTCACTGTGCGAAGTGAATGGAGTGTTGCCTCACTTTCGAAATGCTGTCCTTTCAGAGAAAATCACTTTCCTTTGAAAGTGCCTTAAGCTACTTACAAGCATTCAACAGAAACTCACATGCATTTCTCTGAAAGAGAAGTAGTCTGTTCCAACACTTCAATTCACTGTTCGAAATGAATGGAGTGTTGCCTCACTTTCTAAATTCTATCCATTCAGAGAAAATCACTTTCCATTGAAAGTGCCTTAAACTACTTTCAAGCATTCAAAAAAACTCACATGCGTTTCTCTGAAAGAGAAGCAGTCTGTTCCAACACTTCAATTCACTTTACAAAGTGAATATAGTGTTGCTTCACTTTCTAAATGCTGTCCTTTCAGAGAAAATCACTTTCCTTTGAAAGTGCCTTAAGCTAATTACAAGCATTCAACAGAAACTCACATGCATATCTCTGAAAGAGAAGCAGTCTGTTCCAACACTTCAATTCACTGTGCAAAGTGAATGGAGTGTTGCTTCACTTTCTAAATGCTGTTCTTTCAGAGAAAATCACTTTCCTTTGAAAGTGCCTTAAGCTACTTGCAAGCATTAGGAAGAAACTCACATGCGTTTCTCTGAAAGAGAAGCAGTCTGTTCCAACACTTCAATTCACTGTGCGAAGTGAATGGAGTATTGCTTCACTTTCTAAATGCTGTCCTTTCAGAGAAAATCACTTTCCTTTGAAAGTGCCTTAAGCTACTTGCAAGCATTAGGAAGAAACTCACATGCGTTTCTCTGAAAGAGAAGCAGTCTGTTCCAACACTTCAATTCACTGTGCAAAGTGAATGGAGTGTTGCCTCACTTTCTAAATGCTGTCCTTTCAGAGAAAATCACTTTCCATTGAAAGTGCCTTAAACTATTTTCAAGCATTCACAAGAAACTCACATGCGTTTCTCTGAAAGAGAAGTAGTCTGTTCCAACACTTCAATTCACTGTGCGAAGTGAATGGAGTGTTGCTTCACTTTCTAAATGCTGTCCTTTCAAAGAAAATCCCTTTCCTTTGAATGTGCCTTAAGGTACTTACAAGCATTCAACAGAAACTCACATGCATTTCTCTGAAAGAGAAGCAATCTGTTCCAACACTTCAATTCTCTGTGCGAAGTGAATGGAGTGTTGCTTCACTTTCTAAATGCTGTCCTTTCAGAGAAAATCACTTTCATTTGAAAGTGCCTTAAGCTACTTGCAAGAATTCACAAGAAACACTAATGCGTTTCTATGAAAGAGAAGCACTCTGTTCCAACACTTCAATTCATTGCGCGAAGGGAATGGAGTGTTGCTTTACTTTCTAAATGCTGTCCTTTCAGAGAAAATCACTTTCCTTTGAAAGAGCCTTGAGCTGCTAACAAGCATTCAACAGAAACTCACATGCATTTCTCTGAAAGAGAAGCAGTCTGTTCCAACACTTCAATTCACTGTGCGAAGTGAATGGAATGTTACTTCACTTTCTAAATGCTGTCCTTTCAGAGAAAATCACTTTCCTTTGAAAGTGCCTTAAGCTACTTTCTAGCATTCACAGGAAACACACATGCGTTTCTCTGAAAGAGAAGCAGTCTGTTCCAACACTTCAATACACTGTGCGAAGTGAATGGAATGTTACTTCACTTTCTAAATGCTGTCCTTTCCGAGAAAATCACGTTCCTTTGAAAATGCCTTAAGCTACTTACAAGCATTCACCAGAAACTCACATGTGTTTCTCTGAAAGAGAAGCAATCTGTTCCAACAATTCAATTCACTGTGCAAAGTGAATGGAGTGTTGCCTCACTTTCGAAATGCTGTCCTTTCAGAGAAAATCACTTTCCTTTGAAAGTGCCTTAAGCTACTTACAAGCATTCAACAGATACTCACATGCATTTCTCTGAAAGAGAAGCAGTCTGTTCCAACACTTCAATTCACTGTGCGAAATGAATGGAGTGTTGCCTCACTTTCTAAATTCTATCCTTTCAGAGAAAATCACTTTCCATTGAAAGTGCCTTAAACTACTTTCAAGCATTCAAAAAAACTCACATGCGTTTCTCTGAAAGAAAAGCAGTCTGTTCCAACACTTCAATTCACTTTAAAAAGTGAATTTAGTGTTGCTTCACTTTCTAAATGCTGTCCTTTCAGAGAAAATCACTTTCCTTTGAAAGTGCCATAAGCTACTTGCAAGCATTAGGAAGAAACTCACATGCGTTTCTCTGAAAGAGAAGCAGTCTGTTCCAACACTTCAATTCACTGTTCGAAGTGAATGGAGTGTTGCCTCACTTTCTAAATGCTGTCCTTTCAGAGAAAATCACTTTCCTTTGAAAGTGCCTTAAGCTACTTACAAGCATTCAACAGAAACTCACATGCATTTCTCTGAAAGAGAAGCAGTCTGTTCCAACACTTCAATTCACTGTGCGAAGTGAATGGAGTGTTGCTTCACTTTCTAAATGCTCTTCTTTCAGAGAAAATCACTTTCCTTTGAAAGTTCCTTAAGCTACTTGCAAGCATTAGGAAGAAACTCACATGCGTTTCTCTGAAAGAGAAGTAGTCTGTTCCAACACTTCAATTCACTGTGCGAAGTGAGTGGAGTGTTGCTTCACTTTCTAAATGCTGTCCTTTCAGAGAAAATCACTTTCTTTGAAAGTGCCTTAAGCTACTTACAAGCATTCAACAGAAACTCACATGCATTTCTCTGAAAGAGAAGCAGTCTGTTCCAACACTTCAATTCACTGTGCGAAGTGAAGGGAGTGTTGCTTCACCTTCTAAATGCTGTCCTTTCAGAGAAAATCACTTTCATTTGAAAGTGCCTTAAGCTACTTACAAGCATTCAACAGAAACTCACATGCATTTCTCTGAAAGAGAAGCAATCTGTTCCAACACTTCAACTCTGTGCGAAGTGAATGGAGTGTTGCTTCACTTTCTAAATGCTGTCCTTTCAGAGAAAATCACTTTCTTTTGAAAGTGCCTTAAGCTACTTGCAAGCATTCACAAGAAACAATAATGCGTTGCTATGAAAGAGAAGCAGTCTGTTCCAACACTTCAATTCATTACGCGAAGGGAATGGAGGGTTGCATTACTTTCTACATGCTGTCCTTTCAGAGAAAATCACTTTCCTTTGAAAGAGCCTTAAGCTACTTACAAGCATTCAACAGAAACTCACATGCAATTCTCTGAAAGAGAAGCAGTCTGTTCCAACACTTCTATTCACTGTGCGAAGTGAATGGAATGTTACTTCCCTTTAAATACTGTCCTTTCCGAGAAAATCATGTTCCTTTGAAAATGCCTTAAGCTACTTACAAGCATTCACCAGAAACTCACATGCGTTTCTCTGAAAGAGAAGCAGTCTGTTCCAACACTTCAATTCACTGTGCAAAGTGAACGGAGTGTTGCCTCACTTTCGAAATGCTGTCCTTTCAGAGAAAATCACTTTCCTTTGAAAGTGCCTTAAGCTACTTGCAAGCATTAGGAAGAAACTCACATGCGTTTCTCTGAAAGAGAAGCAGTCTGTTCCAACACTTCAATTCACTGTGCGAAGTGAAGGGAGTGTTGCTTCACTTTCTAAATTCTGTCCTTTCAGAGAAAATCACTTTCCTTTGAAAGTGCCTTAAGCTACTTGCAAGCATTAGGAAGAAACTCACATGCGTTTTTCTGAAAGAGAAGCAGTCTGTTCCAACACTTCAATTCACTGTGCGAAGTGAATGGAGTGTTGCTTCACTTTCTAAATGCTGTCCTTTCAGTGAAAATCACTTTCCTTTGAAAGTGCTTAAAGCTACTTACAAGCATTCAACAGAAACTCACATGCGTTTCTCTGAAAGAGAAGCAGTCTGTTCCAACACTTCAATTCACTGTGCGAAGTGAATGGAGTGTTGCCTCACTTTCTAAATGCTGTCCTTTCAGAGAAAATCACTTTCCATTGAAAGTGCCTTAAACTACTTTCAAGCATTCACAAAAAATTCACATGCGTTTCTCTGAAAGAGAAGCAGTCTGTTCCAACACGTCAATTCACTGTGCGAAGTGAATGGAGTGTTGCTTCACTTTCTAAATGCTGTCCTTTCAGAGAAAATCCCTTTCCTTTGAATGTGCCTTAAGCTACTTACAAGCATTCAACAGAAACTCAAATGCATTTCTCTGAAAGAGAAGCAATCTGTTCCAACACTTCAACTCTGTGCGAAGTGAATGGAGTGTTGCTTCACTTTCTAAATGCTGTCCTTTCATAGAAAATCACTTTCCTTTGAAAGTGCCTTAAGCTACTTGCAAGCATTCACAAGAAACTCACATGTGTTTCTCTGAAAGAGAAGCAATCTGTTCCAACACTTCAATTCACTGTGCAAAGTGAATGGAGTGTTGCTTCACTTTTGAAATGCTGTCCTTTCAGAGAAAACCACTTTCCTTTGAAAGTGCCTTAAGCTACTTGCAAGCATTAGGAAGAAACTCACATGCGTTTCTCTGAAAGAGAAGCAGTCTGTTCCAACACTTCAATTCACTGTGCGAAGTGAATGGAGTGTTGCCTCACTTTCTAAATGCTGTCTTTCAGAGAAAATCACTTTCCATTGAAAGTGCCTTAAACTACTTTCAAGCATTCAAAAGAAACTCACATGCGTTTCTCTGAAAGAGAAGCAGTCTGTTCCAACACTTCAATTCACTGTGCGAAGTGAATGGAGTGTTGCTTCACTTTCTAAATGCTGTCCTTTCAGAGAAAATCACTTTCCTTTGAAAGTGCCTTAAGCTACTTAGAAGCATTAGGAAGAAACTCACATGCATTTCTCTGAAAGAGAAGCAGTCTGTTGCAACACTTCAATTCACTGTGCAAAGTGAATGGAGTGTTGCTTCACTTTCTAAATTCTGTCCTTTCAGAGAAAATCACTTTCCTTTGAAAGTGCCTTAAACTACTTTCAAGCATTCATTAAAAACTCACATGCGTTTCTCTGAAAGAGAAGCAGTCTGTTCCAACACTTCAATTCACTGTGCGAAGTGAATGGAGTGTTGCTTCACTTTCTAAATGCTGTCCTTTCAGAGAAAATCACGTTCCTTTGATAGTGCCTTAAGCTACTTGCAAGCATTAGGAAGAAACTCACATGCGTTTCTCTGAAAGAGAAGCAGTCTGTTCCAACACTTCAATTCACTGTGCGAAGTGAATGGAGTGTTGCCTCACTTTCTAAATGCTGTCCTTTCAGAGAAAATCACTTTCCTTTGAAAGTGCCTTAAGCTACTTGCAAGCATTCACAAGAAACACTAATGCGTTTCTATGAAAGAGAAGCACTCTGTTCCAACACTTCAATTCATTGCGCGAAGGGAATGGAGTGTTGCTTTACTTTCTAAATGCTGTCCTTTCAGAGAAAATCACTTTCCTTTGAAAGAGCCTTGAGCTACTTACAAGCATTCAACAGAAACTCACATGCATTTCTCTGAAAGAGAAGCAGTCTGTTCCAACACTTCAATTCACTGTGCGAAGTGAATGGAATGTTACTTCACTTTCTAAATGCTGTCCTTTCAGAGAAAATCACTTTCCTTTGAAAGTGCCTTAAGCTACTTTCTAGCAGTCACAGGAAACACACATGCGTTTCTCTGAAAGAGAAGCAGTCTGTTCCAACACTTCAATTCACTCTGCGAAGTGAATGGAATGTTACTTCACTTTCTAAATGTTGTCCTTTCCGAGAAAATCACGTTCCTTTGAAAATGCCTTAAGCTACTTACAAGCATTCACCAGAAACTCACATGTGTTTCTCTGAAAGAGAAGCAATCTGTTCCAACAATTCAATTCACTGTGCAAAGTGAATGGAGTGTTGCCTCACTTTCGAAATGCTGTCCTTTCAGAGAAAATCACTTTCCTTTGAAAGTGCCTTAAGCTACTTACAAGCATTCAACAGAAACTCACATGCATTTCTCTGAAAGAGAAGCAGTCTGTTCCAACACTTCAATTCACTGTGCGAAATGAATGAAGTGTTGCCTCACTTTCTAAATTCTATCCTTTCAGAGAAAATCTCTTTCCATTGAAAGTTCCTTAAACTACTTTCAAGCATTCAAAAAAACTCACATGCGTTTCTCTGAAAGAGAAGCAGTCTGTTCCAACACTTCAATTCACTGTACAAAGTGAATTTAGTGTTGCTTCACTTTCTAAATGCTGTCCTTTCAGAGAAAATCACTTTCCTTTGAAAGTGCCATAAGCTACTTGCAAGCATTAGGAAGAAACTCACATGCGTTTCTCTGAAAGAGAAGCAGTCTGTTCCAACACTACAATTCACTGTGCGAAGTGAATGGAGTGTTGCTTCACTTTCTAAATGCTGTCCTTTCAGAGAAAATCACGTTCCTTTGATAGTGCCTTAAGCTACTTGCAAGCATTAGGAAGAAATTCACATGCGTTTCTCTGAAAGAAAAGCAGTCTGTTCCAACACTTCAATTCACTGTGCGAAGTGAATGGAGTGTTGCCTCACTTTCTAAATGCTGTCCTTTCAGAGAAAATCACGTTCCTTTGATAGTGCCTTAAGCTACTTGCAAGCATTAGGAAGAAACTCACATGCGTTTCTCTGAAAGAGAAGAAGTCTGTTCCAACACTTCAATTCACTGTGCGAAGTGAATGGAGTGTTGCCTCACTTTCTAAATGCTGTCCTTTCAGAGAAAATCACTTTCCTTTGAAAGTGCCTTAAGCTACTTACAAGCATTCACCAGAAACTCACATGTGTTTCTCTGAAAGAGAAGCAGTCTGTTCCAACAATTCAATTCACTGTGCAAAGTGAATGGAGTGTTGCCTCACTTTCGAAATGCTGTCCTTTCAGAGAAAATCACTTTCCTTTGAAAGTGCCTTAAGCTACTTACAAGCATTCAACAGAAACTCACATGCATTTCTCTGAAAGAGAAGCAGTCTGTTCCAACACTTCAATTCACTGTTCGAAATGAATGGAGTGTTGCCTCACTTTCTAAATTCTATCCTTTCAGAGAAAATCACTTTCCATTGAAAGTGCCTTAAACTACTTTCAAGCATTCAAAAAAACTCACATGCGTTTCTCTGAAAGAGAAGCAGTCTGTTCCAACACTTCAATTCACTTTACAAAGTGAATATAGTGTTGCTTCACTTTCTAAATGCTGTCCTTTCAGAGAAAATCACTTTCCTTTGAAAGTGCCTTAAGCTAATTACAAGCATTCAACAGAAACTCACATGCATATCTCTGAAAGAGAAGCAGTCTGTTCCAACACTTCAATTCACTGTGCAAAGTGAATGGAGTGTTGCTTCACTTTCTAAATGCTGTTCTTTCAGAGAAAATCACTTTCCTTTGAAAGTGCCTTAAGCTACTTGCAAGCATTTGGAAGAAACTCACATGCGTTTCTCTGAAAGAGAAGCAGTCTGTTCCAACACTTCAATTCACTGTGCGAAGTGAATGGAGTATTGCTTCACTTTCTAAATGCTGTCCTTTCAGAGAAAATCACTTTCCTTTGAAAGTGCCTTAAGCTACTTGCAAGCATTAGGAAGAAACTCACATGCGTTTCTCTGAAAGAGAAGCAGTCTGTTCCAACACTTCAATTCACTGTGCAAAGTGAATGGAGTGTTGCCTCACTTTCTAAATGCTGTCCTTTCAGAGAAAATCACTTTCCATTGAAAGTGCCTTAAACTATTTTCAAGCATTCACAAGAAACTCACATGCGTTTCTCTGAAAGAGAAGTAGTCTGTTCCAACACTTCAATTCACTGTGCGAAGTGAATGGAGTGTTGCTTCACTTTCTAAATGCTGTCCTTTCAAAGAAAATCCCTTTCCTTTGAATGTGCCTTAAGGTACTTACAAGCATTCAACAGAAACTCACATGCATTTCTCTGAAAGAGAAGCAATCTGTTCCAACACTTCAATTCTCTGTGCGAAGTGAATGGAGTGTTGCTTCACTTTCTAAATGCTGTCCTTTCAGAGAAAATCACTTTCATTTGAAAGTGCCTTAAGCTACTTGCAAGAATTCACAAGAAACACTAATGCGTTTCTATGAAAGAGAAGCACTCTGTTCCAACACTTCAATTCATTGCGCGAAGGGAATGGAGTGTTGCTTTACTTTCTAAATGCTGTCCTTTCAGAGAAAATCACTTTCCTTTGAAAGAGTCTTGAGCTGCTAACAAGCATTCAACAGAAACTCACATGCATTTCTCTGAAAGAGAAGCAGTCTGTTCCAACACTTCAATTCACTGTGCGAAGTGAATGGAATGTTACTTCACTTTCTAAATGCTGTCCTTTCAGAGAAAATCACTTTCCTTTGAAAGTGCCTTAAGCTACTTTCTAGCATTCACAGGAAACACACATGCGTTTCTCTGAAAGAGAAGCAGTCTGTTCCAACACTTCAATACACTGTGCGAAGTGAATGGAATGTTACTTCACTTTCTAAATGCTGTCCTTTCCGAGAAAATCACGTTCCTTTGAAAATGCCTTAAGCTACTTACAAGCATTCACCAGAAACTCACATGTGTTTCTCTGAAAGAGAAGCAATCTGTTCCAACAATTCAATTCACTGTGCAAAGTGAATGGAGTGTTGCCTCACTTTCGAAATGCTGTCCTTTCAGAGAAAATCACTTTCCTTTGAAAGTGCCTTAAGCTACTTACAAGCATTCAACAGATACTCACATGCATTTCTCTGAAAGAGAAGCAGTCTGTTCCAACACTTCAATTCACTGTGCGAAATGAATGGAGTGTTGCCTCACTTTCTAAATTCTATCCTTTCAGAGAAAATCACTTTCCATTGAAAGTGCCTTAAACTACTTTCAAGCATTCAAAAAAACTCACATGCGTTTCTCTGAAAGAAAAGCAGTCTGTTCCAACACTTCAATTCACTTTAAAAAGTGAATTTAGTGTTGCTTCACTTTCTAAATGCTGTCCTTTCAGAGAAAATCACTTTCCTTTGAAAGTGCCATAAGCTACTTGCAAGCATTAGGAAGAAACTCACATGCGTTTCTCTGAAAGAGAAGCAGTCTGTTCCAACACTTCAATTCACTGTGCAAAGTGAATGGAGTGTTGCTTCACTTTCTAAATGCTGTCCTTTCAGAGAAAATCACTTTCCTTTGAAAGTGCCTTAAGCTAATTACAAGCATTCAACAGAAACTCACATGCATATCTCTGAAAGAGAAGCAGTCTGTTCCAACACTTCAATTCACTGTGCAAAGTGAATGGAGTATTGCTTCACTTTCTAAATGCTGTTCTTTCAGAGAAAATCACTTTCCTTTGAAAGTGCCTTAAGCTACTTGCAAGCATTAGGAAGAAACTCACATGCGTTTCTCTGAAAGAGAAGCAGTCTGTTCCAACACTTCAATTCACTGTGCGAAGTGAATGGAGTATTGCTTCACTTTCTAAGTGCTGTCCTTTCAGAGAAAATCACTTTCCTTTGAAAGTGCCTTAAGCTACTTGCAAGCATTAGGAAGAAACTCACATGCGTTTCTCTGAAAGAGAAGCAGTCTGTTCCAACACTTCAATTCACTGTGCGAAGTGAATGGAGTGTTGCCTCACTTTCTAAATGCTGTCCTTTCAGAGAAAATCACTTTCCATTGAAAGTGCCATAAACTATTTTCAAGCATTCACAAGAAACTCACATGCGTTTCTCTGAAAGAGAAGTAGTCTGTTCCAACACTTCAATTCACTGTGCGAAGTGAATGGAGTGTTGCTTCACTTTCTAAATGCTGTCCTTTCAGAGAAAATCCCTTTCCTTTGAATGTGCCTTAAGGTACTTACAAGCATTCAACAGAAACTCACATGCATTTCTCTGAAAGAGAAGCAATCTGTTCCAACACTTCAATTCTCTGTGCGAAGTGAATGGAGTGTTGCTTCACTTTCTAAATGCTGTCCTTTCAGAGAAAATCACTTTCCTTTGAAAGTGCCTTAAGCTACTTGCAAGCATTCACAAGAAACACTAATGCGTTTCTATGAAAGAGAAGCACTCTGTTCCAACACTTCAATTCACTGCACGAAGGGAATGGAGTGTTGCTTCACTTTCTAAATGCTGTCCTTTCAGAGAAAATCACTTTCCTTTGAAAGAGCCTTGAGCTGCTTACAAGCATTCAACAGAAACTCACATGCATTTCTCTGAAAGAGAAGCAGTCTGTTCCAACACTTCAATTCACTGTGCGAAGTGAATGGAATGTTACTTCACTTTCTAAATGCTGTCCTTTCAGAGAAAATCACTTTCCCTTGAAAGTGCCTTAAGCTACTTTCTAGCATTCACAGCAAACACACATGCGTTTCTCTGAAAGAGAAGCAGTCTGTTCCAACACTTCAATTCACTGTGCGAAGTGAATGCAATGTTACTTCACTTTCTAAATGCTGTCTTTTCCGAGAAAATCACGTTCCTTTGAAAATGCCTTAAGCTACTTACAAGCATTCACCAGAAACTCACATGTGTTTCTCTGAAAGAGAAGCAATCTGTTCCAACAATTCAATTCACTGTGCAAAGTGAATGGAGTGTTGCCTCACTTTCTAAATGCTGTCCTTTCAGAGAAAATCACTTTCCTTTGAAAGTGCCTTAAGCTACTTACAAGCATTCAACAGAAACTCACATGCATTTCTCTGAAAGAGAAGCAGTCTGTTCCAACACTTCAATACACTGTGCGAAATGAATGAAGTGTTGCCTTACTTTCTAAATTCTATCCTTTCAGAGAAAATCTCTTTCCATTGAAAGTGCCTTAAACTACTTTCAAGCATTCAAAAAAACTCACATGCGTTTCTCTAAAAGAGAAGCAGTCTGTTCCAACACTTCAATTCACTGTACAAAGTGAATTTAGTGTTGCTTCACTTTCTAAATGCTGTACTTTCAGAGAAAATCACTTTCCTTTGAAAGTGCCATAAGCTACTTGCAAGCATTAGGAAGAAACTCACATGCGTTTCTCTGAAAGAGAAGCAGTCTGTTCCAACACTTCAATTCACTGTGCAAAGTGAATGGAGTGTTGCTTCACTTTCTAAATGCTGTCCTTTCAGAGAAAATCACTTTCCTTTGAAAGTGCCTTAAGCTAATTACAAGCATTCAACAGAAACTCACATGCATATCTCTGAAAGAGAAGCAGTCTGTTCCAACACTTCAATTCACTGTGCAAAGTGAATGGAGTGTTGCTTCACTTTCTAAATTCTGTCCTTTCAGAGAAAATCACTTTCCTTTGAAAGTGCCTTAAACTACTTTCAAGCATTCATAAAAAACTCACATGCGTTTCTCTGAAAGAGAAGCAGTCTGTTCCAACACTACAATTCACTGTGCGAAGTGAATGGAGTGTTGCTTCACTTTCTAAATGCTGTCCTTTCAGAGAAAATCACGTTCCTTTGATAGTGCCTTAAGCTACTTGCAAGCATTAGGAAGAAACTCACATGCGTTTCTCTGAAAGAAAAGTAGTCTGTTCCAACACTTCAATTCACTGTGCGAAGTGAATGGAGTGTTGCCTCACTTTCTAAATGCTGTCCTTTCAGAGAAAATCACGTTCCTTTGATAGTGCCTTAAGCTACTTGCAAGCATTAGGAAGAAACTCACATGCGTTTCTCTGAAAGAGAAGCAGTCTGTTCCAACACTTCAATTCACTGTGCGAAGTGAATGGAGTATTGCTTCACTTTCTAAATGCTGTCCTTTCAGAGAAAATCACTTTCCTTTGAAAGTGCCTTAAGCTACTTGCAAGCATTAGGAAGAAACTCACATGCGTTTCTCTGAAAGAGAAGCAGTCTGTTCCAACACTTCAATTCACTGTGCGAAGTGAATGGAGTGTTGCCTCACTTTCTAAATGCTGTCCTTTCAGAGAAAATCACTTTCCATTGAAAGTGCCTTAAACTATTTTCAAGCATTCACAAGAAACTCACATGCGTTTCTCTGAAAGAGAAGTAGTCCGTTCCAACACTTCAATTCACTGTGCGAAGTGAATGGAGTGTTGCTTCACTTTCTAAATGCTGTCCTTTCAGAGAAAATCCCTTTCCTTTGAATGTGCCTTAAGGTACTTACAAGCATTCAACAGAAACTCACATGCGTTTCTCTGAAAGAGAAGCAATCTGTTCCAACACTTCAATTCTCTGTGCGAAGTGAATGGAGTGTTGCTTCACTTTCCAAATGCTGTCCTTTCAGAGAAAATCACTTTCCTTTGAAAGTGCCTTAAGCTACTTGCAAGCATTCACAAGAAACACTAATGCGTTTCTATGAAAGAGAAGCACTCTGTTCCAACACTTCAATTCATTGCGCGAAGGGAATGGAGTGTTGCTTTACTTTCTAAATGCTGTCCTTTCAGAGAAAATCACTTTCCTTTGAAAGAGCCTTGAGCTGCTTACAAGCATTCAACAGAAACTCACATGCATTTCTCTGAAAGAGAAGCAGTCTGTTCCAACACTTCAATTCACTGTGCGAAGTGAAAGGAATGTTACGTCACTTTCTAAATGCTGTCCTTTCAGAGAAAATCACTTTCCTTTGAAAGTGCCTTAAGCTACTTTCTAGCATTCACAGGAAACACACATGCGTTTCTCTGAAAGAGAAGCAGTCTGTTCCAACACTTCAATACACTGTGCGAAGTGAATGGAATGTTACTTCACTTTCTAAATGCTGTCCTTTCCGAGAAAATCACGTTCCTTTGAAAATGCCTTAAGCTACTTACAAGCATTCACCAGAAACTCACATGTGTTTCTCTGAAAGAGAAGCAATCTGTTCCAACAATTCAATTCACTGTGCAAAGTGAATGGAGTGTTGCCTCACTTTCGAAATGCTGTCCTTTCAGAGAAAATCACTTTCCTTTGAAAGTGCCTTAAGCTACTTACAAGCATTCAACAGAAACTCACATGCATTTCTCTGAAAGAGAAGCAGTCTGTTCCAACACTTCAATTCACTGTGCAAAGTGAATGGAGTGTTGCTTCACTTTCTAAATGCTGTCCTTTCAGAGAAAATCACTTTCCTTTGAAAGTGCCTTAAGCTACTTACAAGCATTCAACAGAAACTCACATGCATTTCTCTGAAAGAGAAGCAGTCTGTTCCAACACTTCAATTCACTGTGCAAAGTGAATGGAGTGTTGCTTCACTTTCTAAATGCTGTCCTTTCAGAGAAAATCACTTTCCTTTGAATGTGCCTTAAGCTACTTACAAGCATTCAACAGAAACTCACATGTATTTCTCTGAAAAAGAAGCAGTCTGTTCCAACACTTCAATTCACTGTGCGAAATGAATGAAGTGTTGCCTCACTTTCTAAATTCTATCCTTTCAGAGAAAATCTCTTTCCATTGAAAGTGCCTTAAACTACTTTCAAGCATTCAAAAAAACTCACATGCGTTTCTCTAAAAGAGAAGCAGTCTGTTCCAACACTTCAATTCACTGTACAAAGTGAATTTAGTGTTGCTTCACTTTCTAAATGCTGTCCTTTCAGAGAAAATCACTTTCCTTTGAAAGTGCCATAAGCTACTTGCAAGCATTAGGAAGAAACTCACATGCGTTTCTCTGAAAGAGAAGCAGTCTGTTCCAACACTTCAATTCACTGTGCAAAGTGAATGGAGTGTTGCTTCACTTTCTAAATGCTGTCCTTTCAGAGAAAATCACTTTCCTTTGAAAGTGCCTTAAGCTAATTACAAGCATTCAACAGAAACTCACATGCATATCTCTGAAAGAGAAGCAGTCTGTTCCAACACTTCAATTCACTGTGCAAAGTGAATGGAGTGTTGCTTCACTTTCTAAATTCTGTCCTTTCAGAGAAAATCACTTTCCTTTGAAAGTGCCTTAAACTACTTTCAAGCATTCATAAAAAACTCACATGCGTTTCTCTGAAAGAGAAGCAGTCTGTTCCAACACTACAATTCACTGTGCGAAGTGAATGGAGTGTTGCTTCACTTTCTAAATGCTGTCCTTTCAGAGAAAATCACGTTCCTTTGATAGTGCCTTAAGCTACTTGCAAGCATTTGGAAGAAACTCACATGCGTTTCTCTGAAAGAAAAGTAGTCTGTTCCAACACTTCAATTCACTGTGCGAAGTGAATGGAGTGTTGCCTCACTTTCTAAATGCTGTCCTTTCAGAGAAAATCACGTTCCTTTGATAGTGCCTTAAGCTACTTGCAAGCATTAGGAAGAAACTCACATGCGTTTCTCTGAAAGAGAAGCAGTCTGTTCCAACACTTCAATTCACTGTGCGAAGTGAATGGAGTGTTGCCTCACTTTCTAAATGCTGTCCTTTCCGAGAAAATCACTTTCCATTGAAAGTGCCTTAAACTATTTTCAAGCATTCACAAGAAACTCACATGCGTTTCTCTGAAAGAGAAGTAGTCTGTTCCAACACTTCAATTCACTGTGCGAAGTGAATGGAGTGTTGCTTCACTTTCTAAATGCTGTCCTTTCAGAGAAAATCCCTTTCCTTTGAATGTGCCTTAAGGTACTTACAAGCATTCAACAGAAACTCACATGCGTTTCTCTGAAAGAGAAGCAATCTGTTCCAACACTTCAATTCTCTGTGCGAAGTGAATGGAGTGTTGCTTCACTTTCCAAATGCTGTCCTTTCAGAGAAAATCACTTTCCTTTGAAAGTGCCTTAAGCTACTTGCAAGCATTCACAAGAAAAACTAATGCGTTTCTATGAAAGAGAAGCACTCTGTTCCAACACTTCAATTCATTGCGCGAAGGGAATGGAGTGTTGCTTTACTTTCTAAATGCTGTCCTTTCAGAGAAAATCACTTTCCTTTGAAAGAGCCTTGAGGTGCTTACAAGCATTCAACAGAAACTCACATGCATTTCTCTGAAAGAGAAGCAGTCTGTTCCAACACTTCAATTCACTGTGCGAAGTGAAAGGAATGTTACGTCACTTTCTAAATGCTGTCCTTTCAGAGAAAATCACTTTCCTTTGAAAGTGCCTTAAGCTACTTTCTAGCATTCACAGGAAACACACATGCGTTTCTCTGAAAGAGAAGCAGTCTGTTCCAACACTTCAATACACTGTGCGAAGTGAATGGAATGTTACTTCACTTTCTAAATGCTGTCCTTTCCGAGAAAATCACGTTCCTTTGAAAATGCCTTAAGCTACTTACAAGCATTCACCAGAAACTCACATGTGTTTCTCTGAAAGAGAAGCAATCTGTTCCAACAATTCAATTCACTGTGCAAAGTGAATGGTGTGTTGCCTCACTTTCGAAATGCTGTCCTTTCAGAGAAAATCACTTTCCTTTGAAAGTGCCTTAAGCTACTTACAAGCATTCAACAGAAACTCACATGCATTTCTCTGAAAGAGAAGCAGTCTGTTCCAACACTTCAATTCACTGTGCAAAGTGAATGGAGTGTTGCTTCACTTTCTAAATGCTGTCCTTTCAGAGAAAATCACTTTCCTTTGAAAGTGCCTTAAGCTACTTACAAGCATTCAACAGAAACTCACATGCATTTCTCTGAAAGAGAAGCAGTCTGTTCCAACACTTCAATTCACTGTGCAAAGTGAATGGAGTGTTGCTTCACTTTCTAAATGCTGTCCTTTCAGAGAAAATCACTTTCCTTTGAAAGTGCCTTAAGCTAATTACAAGCATTCAACAGAAACTCACATGCATATCTCTGAAAGAGAAGCAGTCTGTTCCAACACTTCAATTCACTGTGCAAAGTGAATGGAGTGTTGCTTCACTTTCTAAATTCTGTCCTTTCAGAGAAAATCACTTTCCTTTGAAAGTGCCTTAAACTACTTTCAAGCATTCATAAAAAACTCACATGCGTTTCTCTGAAAGAGAAGCAGTCTGTTCCAACACTACAATTCACTGTGCGAAGTGAATGGAGTGTTGCTTCACTTTCTAAATGCTGTCCTTTCAGAGAAAATCACGTTCCTTTGATAGTGCCTTAAGCTACTTGCAAGCATTAGGAAGAAACTCACATGCGTTTCTCTGAAAGAAAAGTAGTCTGTTCCAACATTTCAATTCACTGTGCGAAGTGAATGGAGTGTTGCCTCACTTTCTAAATGCTGTCCTTTCAGAGAAAATCACGTTCCTTTGATAGTGCCTTAAGCTACTTGCAAGCATTAGGAAGAAACTCACATGCGTTTCTCTGAAAGAGAAGCAGTCTGTTCCAACACTTCAATTCACTGTGCGAAGTGAATGGAGTATTGCTTCACTTTCTAAATGCTGTCCTTTCAGAGAAAATTACTTTCCTTTGAAAGTGCCTTAAGCTACTTGCAAGCATTAGGAAGAAACTCACATGCGTTTCTCTGAAAGAGAAGCAGTCTGTTCCAACACTTCAATTCACTGTGCGAAGTGAATGGAGTGTTGCCTCACTTTCTAAATGCTGTCCTTTCAGAGAAAATCACTTTCCATTGAAAGTGCCTTAAACTATTTTCAAGCATTCACAAGAAACTCACATGCGTTTCTCTGAAAGAGAAGTAGTCTGTTCCAACACTTCAATTCACTGTGCGAAGTGAATGGAGTGTTGCTTCACTTTCTAAATGCTGTCCTATCAGAGAAAATCCCTTTCCTTTGAATGTGCCTTAAGGTACTTACAAGCATTCAACAGAAACTCACATGCATTTCTCTGAAAGAGAAGCAATCTGTTCCAACACTTCAATTCTCTGTGCGAAGTGAATGGAGTGTTGCTTCACTTTCTAAATGCTGTCCTTTCAGAGAAAATCACTTTACTTTGAAAGTGCCTTAAGCTACTTGCAAGCATTCACAAGAAACACTAATGCGTTTCTATGAAAGAGAAGCACTCTGTTCCAACACTTCAATTCATTGCGCGAAGGGAATGGAGTGTTGCTTTACTTTCTAAATGCTGTCCTTTCAGAGAAAATCACTTCCCTTTGAAAGAGCCTTGAGCTGCTTACAAGCATTCAACATAAACTCACATGCATTTCTCTGAAAGAGAAGCAGTCTGTTCCAACACTTCAATTCACTGTGCGAAGTGAATGGAATGTTACTTCACTTTCTAGATGCTGTCCTTTCAGAGAAAATCACTTTCCTTTGAAAGTGCCTTAAGCTACTTTCTAGCATTCACAGGAAACACACATGCGTTACTCTGAAAGAGAAGCAGTCTGTTCCAACACTTCAATTCACTGTGCGAAGTGAATGGAATGTTACTTCACTTTCTAAATGCTGTCCTCTCCGAGAAAATCACGTTCCTTTGAAAATGCCTTAAGCTACTTACAAGCATTCACCAGAAACTCACATGTGTTTCTCTGAAAGAGAAGCAATCTGTTCCAACAATTCAATTCACTGTGCAAAGTGAATGGAGTGTTGCCTCACTTTCGAAATGCTGTCCTTTCAGAGAAAATCACTTTCCTTTGAAAGTGCCTTAAGCTACTTACAAGCATTCAACAGAAACTCACATGCATTTCTCTGAAAGAGAAGCAGTCTGTTCCAACACTTCAATTCACTGTGCGAAATGAATGGAGTGTTGCCTCACTTTCTAAATTCTATCCTTTCAGAGAAAATCGCTTTCCATTGAAAGTGCCTTAAACTACTTTCAAGCATTCAAAAAAACTCACATGCGTTTCTCTGAAAGAGAAGCAGTCTGTTCCAACACTTCAATTCACTTTACAAAGTGAATTTAGTGTTGCTTCACTTTCTAAATGCTGTCCTTTCAGAGAAAATCACTTTCCTTTGAAAGTGCCATAAGCTACTTGAAAGCATTAGAAAGAAACTCACATGCGTTTCTCTGAAAGAGAAGCAGTCTGTTCCAACACTTCAATTCACTGTGCGAAGTGAATGGAGTATTGCTTCACTTTCTAAATGCTGTCCTTTCAGAGAAAATCACTTTCCTTTGAAAGTGCCTTAAGCTACTTGCAAGCATTAGGAAGAAACTCACATGCGTTTCTCTGAAAGAGAAGCAGTCTGTTCCAACACTTCAATTCACTGTGCGAAGTGAATGGAGTGTTGCCTCACTTTCTAAATGCTGTCCTTTCAGAGAAAATCACTTTCCATTGAAAGTGCCTTAAACTATTTTCAAGCATTCACAAGAAACTCACATGCGTTTCTCTGAAAGAGAAGTAGTCTGTTCCAACACTTCAATTCACTGTGCGAAGTGAATGGAGTGTTGCTTCACTTTCTAAATGCTGTCCTTTCAGAGAAAATCCCTTTCCTTTGAATGTGCCTTAAGGTACTTACAAGCATTCAACAGAAACTCACATGCATTTCTCTGAAAGAGAAGCAATCTGTTCCAACACTTCAATTCTCTGTGCGAAGTGAATGGAGTGTTGCTTCACTTTCTAAATGCTGTCCTTTCAGAGAAAATCACTTTCCTTTGAAAGTGCCTTAAACTACTTTCAAGCATTCATAAAAAACTCACATGCGTTTCTCTGAAAGAGAAGCAGTCTATTCCAACACTACAATTCACTGTGCGAAGTGAATGGAGTGTTGCTTCACTTTCTAAATGCTGTCCTTTCAGAGAAAATCACGTTCCTTTGATAGTGCCTTAAGCTACTTGCAAGCATTAGGAAGAAACTCACATGCGTTTCTCTGAAAGAAAAGTAGTCTGTTCCAACACTTCAATTCACTGTGCGAAGTGAATGGAGTGTTGCCTCACTTTCTAAATGCTGTCCTTTCAGAGAAAATCACGTTCCTTTGATAGTGCCTTAAGCTACTTGCAAGCATTAGGAAGAAACTCACATGCGTTTCTCTGAAAGAGAAGCAGTCTGTTCCAACACTTCAATTCACTGTGCGAAGTGAATGGAGTGTTGCCTCACTTTCTAAATGCTGTTCTTTCAGAGAAAATCACTTTCCTTTGAAAGTGCCTTAATTAATTACAAGCATTCACCAGAAACTCACATGTGTTTCTCTGAAAGAGAAGCAGTCTGTTCCAACAATTCAATTCACTGTGCAAAGTGAATGGAGTGTTGCCTCACTTTCGAAATGCTGTCCTTTCAGAGAAAATCACTTTCCTTTGAAAGTGCCTTAAGCTACTTACAAGCATTCAACAGAAACTCACATGCATTTCTCTGAAAGAGAAGCAGTCTGTTCCAACACTTCAATTCACTGTGCGAAATGAATGGAGTGTTGCCTCACTTTCTAAATTCTATCCTTTCAGAGAAAATCACTTTCCATTGAAAGTGCCTTAAACTACTTTCAAGCATTCAAAAAAACTCACATGCGTTTCTCTGAAATAGAAGCAGTCTGTTCCAACACTTCAATTCACTTTACAAAGTGAATTTAGTGTTGCTTCACTTTCTAAATGCTGTCCTTTCAGAGAAAATCACTTTCCTTTGAAAGTGCCATAAGCTACTTGCAAGCATTAGGAAGAAACTCACATGCGTTTCTCTGAAAGAGAAGCAGTCTGATCCAACACTTCAATTCACTGTGCAAAGTGAATGGAGTGTTGCTTCACTTTCTAAATGCTGTCCTTTCAGAGAAAATCACTTTCCTTTGAAAGTGCCTTAAGCTAATTACAAGCATTCGACAGAAACTCACATGCATATCTCTGAAAGAGAAGCAGTCTGTTCCAACACTTCAATTCACTGTGCAAAGTGAATGGAGTGTTGCTTCACTTTCTAAATTCTGTCCTTTCAGAGAAAATCACTTTCCTTTGAAAGTGCCTTAAGCTACTTACAAGCATTCAACAGAAACTCACATGTGTTTCTCTGAAAGAGAAGCTGTCTGTTCCAACACTTCAATTCACTGTGCGAAGTGAATGGAGTGTTGCTTCACTTTATAAATGCTGTTCTTTCAGAGAAAATCACTTTCCTTTGAAAGTGCCTTAAGCTACTTGCAAGCATTAGGAAGAAACTCACATGCATTTCTCTGAAAGAGAAGCAGTCTGTTCCAACACTTCAATTCACTGTGCGAAGTGAATGGAATATTGCTTCACTTTCTAAATGCTGTCCTTTCAGAGAAAATCACTTTCCTTTGAAAGTGCCTTAAGCTACTTGCAAGCATTAGGAAGAAACTCACATGCGTTTCTCTGAAAGAGAAGCAGTCTGTTCCAACACTTCAATTCACTGTGCGAAGTGAATGGAGTGTTGCCTCACTTTCTAAATGCTGTCCTTTCAGAGAAAATCACTTTCCATTGAAAGTGCCTTAAACTATTTTCAAGCATTCACAAGAAACTCACATGCGTTTCTCTGAAAGAGAAGTAGTCTGTTCCAACACTTCAATTCATTGTGCGAAGTGAATGGAGTGTTGCTTCACATTCTAAATGCTGTCCTTTCAGAGAAAATCCCTTTCCTTTGAATGTGCCTTAAGGTACTTACAAGCATTCAACAGAAACTCACATGCATTTCTCTGAAAGAGAAGCAATCTGTTCCAACACTTCAATTGTCTGTGCGAAGTGAATGGAGTGTTGCTTCACTTTCTAAATGCTGTCCTTTCAGAGAAAATCACTTTCCTTTGAAAGTGCCTTAAGCTACTTGCAAGCATTCACAAGAAACACTAATGCGTTTCAATGAAAGAGAAGCACTCTGTTCCAACACTTCAATTCATTGCGCGAAGGGAATGGAGTGTTGCTTTACTTTCTAAATGCTGTCCTTTCAGAGAAAATCACTTTCCTTAGAAAGTGCCTTAAGCTACTTGCAAGCATTAGGAAGAAACTCACATGCGTTTCTCTGAAAGAAAAGTAGTTTGTTCCAACACTTCAATTCACTGTGCGAAGTGAATGGAGTGTTGCCTCACTTTCTAAATGCTGTCCTTTCAGAGAAAATCACGTTCCTTTGATAGTGCCTTAAGCTACTTGCAAGCATTAGGAAGAAACTCACATGCGTTTCTCTGAAAGAGAAGCAGTCTGTTCCAACACTTCAATTCACTGTGCGAAGTGAATGGAGTATTGCTTCACTTTCTAAATGCTGTCCTTTCAGAGAAAATCACTTTCCTTTGAAAGTGCCTTAAGCTACTTGCAAGCATTAGGAAGAAACTCACATGCGTTTCTCTGAAAGAGAAGCAGTCTGTTCCAACACTTCAATTCACTGTGCGAAGTGAATGGAGTGTTGCCTCACTTTCTAAATGCTGTCCTTTCAGAGAAAATCACTTTCCATTGAAAGTGCCTTAAACTATTTTCAAGCATTCACAAGAAACTCACATGCGTTTCTCTGAAAGAGAAGTAGTCTGTTCCAACACTTCAATTCACTGTGCGAAGTGAATGGAGTGTTGCTTCACTTTCTAAATGCTGTCCTTTCAGAGAAAATCCCTTTCCTTTGAATGTGCCTTAAGGTATTTACAAGCATTCAACAGAAACTCACATGCATTTCTCTGAAAGAGAAGCAATCTGTTCCAACACTTCAATTCTCTGTGCGAAGTGAATGGAGTGTTGCTTCACTTTCTAAATGCTGTCCTTTCAGAGAAAATCACTTTCCTTTGAAAGTGCCTTAAGCTACTTGCAAGCATTCACAAGAAACACTAATGCGTTTCTATGAAAGAGAAGCACTCTGTTCCAACACTTCAATTCATTGCGCGAAGGGAATGGAGTGTTGCTTTACTTTCTAAATGCTGTCCTTTCAGAGAAAATCACTTTCCTTTGAAAGAGCCTTGAGCTGCTTACAAGCATTCAACATAAACTCACATGCATTTCTCTGAAAGAGAAGCAGTCTGTTCCAACACTTCAATTCACTGTGCGAAATGAATGGAATGTTACTTCACTTTCTAGATGCTGTCCTTTCAGAGAAAATCACTTTCCTTTGAAAGTGCCTTAAGCTACTTTCTAGCATTCACAGGAAACACACATGCATTACTCTGAAAGAGAAGCAGTCTGTTCCAACACTTCAATTCACTGTGCGAAGTGAATGGAAATTTACTTCACTTTCTAAATGCTGTCCTCTCCGAGAAAATCACGTTCCTTTGAAAATGCCTTAAGCTACTTACAAGCATTCACCAGAAACTCACATGTGTTTCTCTGAAAGAGAAGCAATCTGTTCCAACAATTCAATTCACTGTGCAAAGTGAATGGAGTGTTGCCTCACTTTCGAAATGCTGTCCTTTAAAAGAAAATCACTTTCCTTTGAAAGTGCCTTAAGCTACTTACAAGCATTCAACAGAAACTCACATGCATTTCTCTGAAAGAGAAGCAGTCTGTTCCAACACTTCAATTCACTGTGCGAAATGAATGGAGTGTTGCCTCACTTTCTAAATTCTATCCTTTCAGAGAAAATCGCTTTCCATTGAAAGTGCCTTAAACTACTTTCAAGCATTCAAAAAAACTCACATGCGTTTCTCTGAAAGAGAAGCAGTCTGTTCCAACACTTCAATTCACTTTACAAAGTGAATTTAGTGTTGCTTCACTTTCTAAATGCTGTCCTTTCAGAGAAAATCACTTTCCTTTGAAAGTGCCATAAGCTACTTGCAAGCATTAGAAAGAAACTCACATGCGTTTCTCTGAAAGAGAAGCAGTCTGTTCCAACACTTCAATTCACTGTGCGAAGTGAATGGAGTATTGCTTCACTTTCTAAATGATGTCCTTTCAGAGAAAATCACTTTCCTTTGAAAGTGCCTTAAGCTACTTGCAAGCATTAGGAAGAAACTCACATGCGTTTCTCTGAAAGAGAAGCAGTCTGTTCCAACACTTCAATTCACTGTGCGAAGTGAATGGAGTGTTGCTTCACTTTCTAAATGCTGTCCTTTCAGAGAAAATCACTTTCCATTGAAAGTGCCTTAAACTATTTTCAAGCATTCACAAGAAACTCACATGCGTTTCTCTGAAAGAGAAGTAGTCTGTTCCAACACTTCAATTCACTGTGCGAAGTGAATGGAGTGTTGCTTCACTTTCTAAATGCTGTCCTTTAAGAGAAAATCCCTTTCCTTTGAATGTGCCTTAAGGTACTTACAAGCATTCAACATAAACTCACATGCATTTCTCTGAAAGAGAAGCAATCTGTTCCAACACTTCAATTCTCTGTGCGAAGTGAATGGAGTGTTGCTTCACTTTCTAAATGCTGTCCTTTCAGAGAAAATCACTTTCTTTTGTAAGTGCCTTAAACTACTTTCAAGCATTCATAAAAAACTCACATGCGTTTCTCTGAAAGAGAAGCAGTGTATTCCAACACTACAATTCACTGTGCGAAGTGAATGGAGTGTTGCTTCACTTTCTAAATGCTGTCCTTTCAGAGAAAATCACGTTCCTTTGATAGTGCCTTAAGCTACTTGCATGCATTAGGAAGAAACTCACATGCGTTTCTCTGAAAGAAAAGTAGTCTGTTCCAACACTTCAATTCACTGTGCGAAGTGAATGGAGTGTTGCCTCACTTTCTAAATGCTGTCCTTTCAGAGAAAATCACGTTCCTTTGATAGTGCCTTAAGCTACTTGCAAGCATTAGGAAGAAACTCACATGCGTTTCTCTGAAAGAGAAGCAGTCTGTTCCAACACTTCAATTCACTGTGCGAAGTGAATGGAGTGTTGCCTCACTTTCTAAATGCTGTTCTTTCAGAGAAAATCACTTTCCTTGGAAAGTGCCTTAAGCTACTTACAAGCATTCACCAGAAACTCACATGTGTTTCTCTGAAAGAGAAGCAGTCTGTTCCAACAATTCAATTCACTGTGCAAAGTGAATGGAGTGTTGCCTCACTTTCGAAATGCTGTCCTTTCAGAGAAAATCACTTTCCTTTGAAAGTGCCTTAAGCTACTTACAAGCATTCAACAGAAACTCACATGCATTTCTCTGAAAGAGAAGCAGTCTGTTCCAACACTTCAATTCACTGTGCGAAATGAATGGAGTGTTGCCTCACTTTCTAAATTCTATCCTTTCAGAGAAAATCACTTTCCATTGAAAGTGCCTTAAACTACTTTCAAGCATTCAAAAAAACTCACATGCGTTTCTCTGAAATAGAAGCAGTCTGTTCCAACACTTCAATTCACTTTACAAAGTGAATTTAGTGTTGCTTCACTTTCTAAATGCTGTCCTTTCAGAGAAAATCACTTTCCTTTGAAAGTGCCATAAGCTACTTGCAAGCATTAGGAAGAAACTCACATGCGTTTCTCTGAAAGAGAAGCAGTCTGATCCAACACTTCAATTCACTGTGCAAAGTGAATGGAGTGTTGCTTCACTTTCTAAATGCTGTCCTTTCAGAGAAAATCACTTTCCTTTGAAAGTGCCTTAAGCTAATTACAAGCATTCGACAGAAACTCACATGCGTTTCTCTGAAAGAGAAGTAGTCTGTTCCAACACTTCAATTCATTGTGCGAAGTGAATGGAGTGTTGCTTCACATTCTAAATGCTGTCCTTTCAGAGAAAATCCCTTTCCTTTGAATGTGCCTTAAGGTACTTACAAGCATTCAACAGAAACTCACATGCATTTCTCTGAAAGAGAAGCAATCTGTTCCAACACTTCAATTGTCTGTGCGAAGTGAATGGAGTGTTGCTTCACTTTCTAAATGCTGTCCTTTCAGAGAAAATCACTTTCCTTTGAAAGTGCCTTAAGCTACTTGCAAGCATTCACAAGAAACACTAATGCGTTTCAATGAAAGAGAAGCACTCTGTTCCAACACTTCAATTCATTGCGCGAAGGGAATGGAGTGTTGCTTTACTTTCTAAATGCTGTCATTTCAGAGAAAATCACTTTCCTTTGAAAGAGCCTTGAGCTGCTTACAAGCATTCAACAGAAACTCACATGCATTTCTCTGAAAGAGAAGCAGTCTGTTCCAACACTTCAATTCACTGTGCGAAGTGAATGGAATGTTACTTCACTTTCTAAATGCTGTCCTTTCAGAGAAAATCACTTTCCTTTGAAAGTGCCTTAAGCTACTTTCTAGCATTCACAGCAAACACACATGCGTTTCTCTGAAAGAGAAGCAGTCTGTTCCAACACTTCAATTCACTGTGTGAAGTGAATGGAATGTTACTTCACTTTCTAAATGCTGTCCTTTCCGAGAGAATCACGTTCCTTTGAAAATGCCTTAAGCTACTTAAAAGCATTCACCAGAAACTCACATGTGTTTCTCTGAAAGAGAAGCAATCTGTTCCAACAATTCAATTCACTGTGCAAAGTGAATGGAGTGTTGCCTCACTTTCGAAATGCTGTCCTTTCAGAGAAAATCACTTTCCTTTGAAAGTGCCTTAAGCTACTTACAAGCATTCAACAGAAACTCACATGCATTTCTCTGAAAGAGAAGCAGTCTGTTCCAACACTTCAATTCACTGTGCCAAGTGAATGGAGTCTTGCTTCACTTTCTAAATGATGTCCTTTCAGAGAAAATCACTTTCCTTTGAAAGTGCCTTAAGCTACTTACAAGCATTCAACAGAAACTCACATGCATTTCTCTGAAAGAGAAGCAGTCTGTTCAAACACTTCAATTCTCTGTGCGAAGTGAATGGAGTGTTGCTTCACTTTCTAAATGCTGACCTTTCAGAGAAAATCACTTTCCTTTGAAAGTGCCTTAAGCTACTTGCAAGCATTCACAAGAAACACTAATGCGTTTCTTTGAAAGAGAAGCACTCTGTTCCAACACTTCAATTCACTGTGCGAAGTGAATGGAGTATTGCTTCACTTTCTAAATGCTGTCCTTTCAGAGAAAATCACTTTCCTTTGAAAGTGCCTTAAGCTACTTGCAAGCATTAGGAAGAAACTCACATGCGTTTCTCTGAAAGAGAAGCAGTCTGTTCCAACACTTCAATTCACTGTGCGAAGTGAATGGAGTGTTGCCTCACTTTCTAAATGCTGTCCTTTCAGAGAAAATCACTTTCCATTGAAAGTGCCTTAAACTATTTTCAAGCATTCACAAGAAACTCACATGCGTTTCTCTGAAAGAGAAGTAGTCTGTTCCAACACTTCAATTCACTGTGTGAAGTGAATGGAGTGTTGCTTCACTTTCTAAATGCTGTCCTTTCAGAGAAAATCCCTTTCCTTTGAATGTGCCTTAAGGTATTTACAAGCATTCAACAGAAACTCACATGCATTTCTCTGAAAGAGAAGCAATCTGTTCCAACACTTCAATTCTCTGTGCGAAGTGAATGGAGTGTTGCTTCACTTTCTAAATGCTGTCCTTTCAGAGAAAATCACTTTCCTTTGAAAGTGCCTTAAGCTACTTGCAAGCATTCACAAGAAACACTAATGCGTTTCTATGAAAGAGAAGCACTCTGTTCCAACACTTCAATTCATTGCGCGAAGGGAATGGAGTGTTGCTTTACTTTCTAAATGCTGTCCTTTCAGAGAAAATCACTTTCCTTTGAAAGAGCCTTGAGCTGCTTACAAGCATTCAACATAAACTCACATGCATTTCTCTGAAAGAGAAGCAGTCTGTTCCAACACTTCAATTCACTGTGCGAAGTGAATGGAATGTTACTTCACTTTCTAGATGCTGTCCTTTCAGAGAAAATCACTTTCCTTTGAAAGTGCCTTAAGCTACTTTCTAGCATTCACAGGAAACACACATGCATTACTCTGAAAGAGAAGCAGTCTGTTCCAACACTTCAATTCACTGTGCGAAGTGAATGGAAATTTACTTCACTTTCTAAATGCTGTCCTCTCCGAGAAAATCACGTTCCTTTGAAAATGCCTTAAGCTACTTACAAGCATTCACCAGAAACTCACATGTGTTTCTCTGAAAGAGAAGCAATCTGTTCCAACAATTCAGTTCACTGTGCAAAGTGAATGGAGTGTTGCCTCACTTTCGAAATGCTGTCCTTTCAGAGAAAATCACTTTCCTTTGAAAGTGCCTTAAGCTACTTACAAGCATTCAACAGAAACTCACATGCATTTCTCTGAAAGAGAAGCAGTCTGTTCCAACACTTCAATTCACTGTGCGAAATGAATGGAGTGTTGCCTCACTTTCTAAATTCTATCCTTTCAGAGAAAATCGCTTTCCATTGAAAGTGCCTTAAACTACTTTCAAGCATTCAAAAAAACTCACATGCGTTTCTCTGAAAGAGAAGCAGTCTGTTCCAACACTTCAATTCACTTTACAAAGTGAATTTAGTGTTGCTTCACTTTCTAAATGCTGTCCTTTCAGAGAAAATCACTTTCCTTTGAAAGTGCCATAAGCTACTTGCAAGCATTAGAAAGAAACTCACATGCGTTTCTCTGAAAGAGAAGCAGTCTGTTCCAACACTTCAATTCACTGTGCGAAGTGAATGGAGTATTGCTTCACTTTCTAAATGCTGTCCTTTCAGAGAAAATCACTTTCCTTTGAAAGTGCCTTAAGCTACTTGCAAGCATTAGGAAGAAACTCACATGCGTTTCTCTGAAAGAGAAGCAGTCTGTTCCAACACTTCAATTCACTGTGCGAAGTGAATGGAGTGTTGCCTCACTTTCTAAATGCTGTCCTTTCAGAGAAAATCACTTTCCATTGAAAGTGCCTTAAACTATTTTCAAGCATTCACAAGAAACTCACATGCGTTTCTCTGAAAGAGAAGTAGTCTGTTCCAACACTTCAATTCACTGTGCGAAGTGAATGGAGTGTTGCTTCACTTTCTAAATGCTGTCCTTTAAGAGAAAATCCCTTTCCTTTGAATGTGCCTTAAGGTACTTACAAGCATTCAACAGAAACTCACATGCATTTCTCTGAAAGAGAAGCAATCTGTTCCAACACTTCAATTCTCTGTGCGAAGTGAATGGAGTGTTGCTTCACTTTCTAAATGCTGTCCTTTCAGAGAAAATCACTTTCCTTTGAAAGTGCCTTAAACTACTTTCAAGCATTCATAAAAAACTCACATGCGTTTCTCTGAAAGAGAAGCAGTCTATTCCAACACTACAATTCACTGTGCGAAGTGAATGGAGTGTTGCTTCACTTTCTAAATGCTGTCCTTTCAGAGAAAATCACGTTCCTTTGATAGTGCCTTAAGCTACTTGCAAGCATTAGGAAGAAACTCACATGCGTTTCTCTGAAAGAAAAGTAGTCTGTTCCAACACTTCAATTCACTGTGCGAAGTGAATGGAGTGTTGCCTCACTTTCTAAATGCTGTCCTTTCAGAGAAAATCACGTTCCTTTGATAGTGCCTTAAGCTACTTGCAAGCATTAGGAAGAAACTCACATGCGTTTCTCTGAAAGAGAAGCAGTCTGTTCCAACACTTCAATTCACTGTGCGAAGTGAATGGAGTGTTGCCTCACTTTCTAAATGCTGTTCTTTCAGAGAAAATCACTTTCCTTTGAAAGTGCCTTAAGCTACTTACAAGCATTCACCAGAAACTCACATGTGTTTCTCTGAAAGAGAAGCAGTCTGTTCCAACAATTCAATTCACTGTGCAAAGTGAATGGAGTGTTGCCTCACTTTCGAAATGCTGTCCTTTCAGAGAAAATCACTTTCCTTTGAAAGTGCCTTAAGCTACTTACAAGCATTCAACAGAAACTCACATGCATTTCTCTGAAAGAGAAGCAGTCTGTTCCAACACTTCAATTCACTGTGCGAAATGAATGGAGTGTTGCCTCACTTTCTAAATTCTATCCTTTCAGAGAAAATCACTTTCCATTGAAAGTGCCTTAAACTACTTTCAAGCATTCAAAAAAACTCACATGCGTTTCTCTGAAATAGAAGCAGTCTGTTCCAACACTTCAATTCACTTTACAAAGTGAATTTA
Source organism: Myodes glareolus (assembly GCF_982192425.1). NCBI lineage: Eukaryota > Metazoa > Chordata > Mammalia > Rodentia > Cricetidae > Myodes > Myodes glareolus. The sequence goes on from NW_028263225.1 coordinate 630,326, forward strand.
GTGTTGCTTCACTTTCTAAATGCTGTCCTTTCAGAGAAAATCACTTTCCTTTGAAAGTGCCATAAGCTACTTGCAAGCATTAGGAAGAAACTCACATGCGTTTCTCTGAAAGAGAAGCAGTCTGATCCAACACTTCAATTCACTGTGCAAAGTGAATGGAGTGTTGCTTCACTTTCTAAATGCTGTCCTTTCAGAGAAAATCACTTTCCTTTGAAAGTGCCTTAAGCTAATTACAAGCATTCGACAGAAACTCACATGCATATCTCTGAAAGAGAAGCAGTCTGTTCCAACACTTCAATTCACTGTGCAAAGTGAATGGAGTGTTGCTTCACTTTCTAAATTCTGTCCTTTCAGAGAAAATCACTTTCCTTTGAAAGTGCCTTAAGCTACTTACAAGCATTCAACAGAAACTCACATGTGTTTCTCTGAAAGAGAAGCTGTGTGTTCCAACACTTCAATTCACTGTGCGAAGTGAATGGAGTGTTGCTTCACTTTATAAATGCTGTTCTTTCAGAGAAAATCACTTTCCTTTGAAAGTGCCTTAAGCTACTTGCAAGCATTAGGAAGAAACTCACATGCATTTCTCTGAAAGAGAAGCAGTCTGTTCCAACACTTCAATTCAATGTGCGAAGTGAATGGAATATTGCTTCACTTTCTAAATGCTGTCCTTTCAGAGAAAATCACTTTCCTTTGAAAGTGCCTTAAGCTACTTGCAAGCATTAGGAAGAAACTCACATGCGTTTCTCTGAAAGAGAAGCAGTCTGTTCCAACACTTCAATTCACTGTGCGAAGTGAATGGAGTGTTGCCTCACTTTCTAAATGCTGTCCTTTCAGAGAAAATCACTTTCCATTGAAAGTGCCTTAAACTATTTTCAAGCATTCACAAGAAACTCACATGCGTTTCTCTGAAAGAGAAGTAGTCTGTTCCAACACTTCAATTCATTGTGCGAAGTGAATGGAGTGTTGCTTCACATTCTAAATGCTGTCCTTTCAGAGAAAATCCCTTTCCTTTGAATGTGCCTTAAGGTACTTACAAGCATTCAACAGAAACTCACATGCATTTCTCTGAAAGAGAAGCAATCTGTTCCAACACTTCAATTGTCCTTGCGAAGTGAATGGAGTGTTGCTTCACTTTCTAAATGCTGTCCTTTCAGAGAAAATCACTTTCCTTTGAAAGTGCCTTAAGCTACTTGCAAGCATTCACAAGAAACACTAATGCGTTTCAATGAAAGAGAAGCACTCTGTTCCAACACTTCAATTCATTGCACGAAGGGAATGGAGTGTTGCTTTACTTTCTAAATGCTGTCCTTTCAGAGAAAATCACTTTCCTTTGAAAGAGCCTTGAGCTGCTTACAAGCATTCAACAGAAACTCACATGCATTTCTCTGAAAGAGAAGCAGTCTGTTCCAACACTTCAATTCACTGTGCGAAGTGAATGGAATGTTACTTCACTTTCTAAATGCTGTCCTTTCAGAGAAAATCACTTTCCTTTGAAAGTGCCTTAAGCTACTTTCTAGCATTCACAGCAAACACACATGCGTTTCTCTGAAAGAGAAGCAGTCTGTTCCAACACTTCAATTCACTGTGTGAAGTGAATGGAATGTTACTTCACTTTCTAAATGCTGTCCTTTCCGAGAGAATCACGTTCCTTTGAAAATGCCTTAAGCTACTTAAAAGCATTCACCAGAAACTCACATGTGTTTCTCTGAAAGAGAAGCAATCTGTTCCAACAATTCAATTCACTGTGCAAAGTGAATGGAGTGTTGCCTCACTTTCGAAATGCTGTCCTTTCAGAGAAAATCACTTTCCTTTGAAAGTGCCTTAAGCTACTTACAAGCATTCAACAGAAACTCACATGCATTTCTCTGAAAGAGAAGCAGTCTGTTCCAACACTTCAATTCACTGTGCGAAATGAATGGAGTGTTGCCTCACTTTCTAAATTCTATCCTTTCACAGAAAATCACTTTCCATTGAAAGTGCCTTAAACTACTTTCAAGCATTCAAAAAAACTCACATGCGTTTCTCTGAAAGAGAAGCAGTCTGTTCCAACACTTCAATTCACTTTACAAAGTGAATTTAGTGTTGCTTCACTTTCTAAATGCTGTCCTCTCAGAGAAAATCACTTTCCTTTGAAAGTGCCATAAGCTACTTGCAAGCATTAGGAAGAAACTCACATGCGTTTCTCTGAAAGAGAAGCAGTCTGTTCCAACACTTCAATTCACTGTGCAAAGGAATGGAGTGTTGCTTCACTTTCTAAATGCTGTCCTTTCAGAGAAAATCACTTTCCTTTGAAAGTGCCTTAAGCTAATTACAAGCATTCAACAGAAACTCACATGCGTTTCTCTGAAAGAGAAGCAGTCTGTTCCAACACTTCAATTCACTGTGCAAAGTGAATGGAGTGTTGCTTCACTTTCTAAATTCTGTCCTTTCAGAGAAAATCACTTTCCTTTGAAAGTGCCTTAAGCTACTTACAAGCATTCAACAGAAACTCACATGCGTTTCTCTGAAAGAGAAGCAGTCTGTTCCAACACTTCAATTCACTGTGCGAATTGAATGGAGTGTTGCTTCACTTTCTAAATGCTGTCCTTTCAGAGAAAATCCCTTTCCTTTGAATGTGCCTTAAGGTACTTACAAGCATTCAACAGAAACTCACATGCATTTCTCTGAAAGAGAAGCAATCTGTTCCAACACTTCAATTCTCTGTGCGAAGTGAATAGAGTGTTGCTTCACTTTCTAAATGCTGTCCTTTCAGAGAAAATCACTTTCCTTTGAAAGTGCCTTAAGCTACTTGCAAGCATTCACAAGAAACACTAATGCGTTTCTATGAAAGAGAAGCACTCTGTTCCAACACTTCAATTCACTGCACGAAGGGAATGGAGTGTTGCTTCACTTTCTAAATGCTGTACTTTCAGAGAAAATCACTTTCCTTTGAAAGTGCCTTAAGCTACTTACAAGCATTCACCAGAAACTCACATGCGTTTCTCTGAAAGAGAAGCAGTCTGGTCCAACACTTCAATTCACTGTGCGAAGTGTATGGAGTGTTGCTTCACTTTCTAAATCCTGTCCTTTCAGAGAAAATCACTTTTGTTTGAAAGTGCCTTAAGCAACTTTCAAGCATTCACAAGAAATTCACATGCATTTCTCTGAAAGAGAAGCCTTTTCTTCCAACAGTTCAATTCACTGTGCGAACTGAATGGAGTGTTGCTTCACTTTCTAAATGCTGTCCTTTCAGAGAAAATCACCTTCCTTTGAAATAGCCTTAAGCTACTTACAAGCATTCGCCAGAAACTCACATGTGTTTCTCTGAAAGAGAAGCAATCTGTTCCAACACTTCAATTCACTGTGCAAAGTGAATGGAGTGTTGCCTCACTTTCGAAATGCTGTCCTTTCAGAGAAAATCACTTTCCCTTGAAAGTGCCTTAAGCTAATTACAAGCATTCAACAGAAACTCACATGCATTTCTCTGAAAGAGAAGCAGTCTGTTCCAACACTTCAATTCACTGTGCCAAGTGAATGGAGTCTTGCTTCACTTTCTAAATGATGTCCTTTCAGAGAAAATCACTTTCCTTTGAAAGTGCCTTAAGCTACTTACAAGCATTCAACAGAAACTCACATGCATTTCTCTGAAAGAGAAGCAGTCTGTTCAAACACTTCAATTCTCTGTGCGAAGTGAATGGAGTGTTGCTTCACTTTCTAAATGCTGACCTTTCAGAGAAAATCACTTTCCTTTGAAAGTGCCTTAAGCTACTTGCAAGCATTCACAAGAAACACTAATGCGTTTCTTTGAAAGAGAAGCAGTCTGTTCCAAAACTTCAATTCATTGCACAAAGGGAATGCAGTGTTGCTTTACTTTCTAAACGCTGTCCTTTCAGAAAAAATCACTTTCCTTTGAAAGAGCCTTGAGCTACTTACAAGCATTCAACAGAAACTCACATGCATTTCTCTGAAAGAGAGGCAGTCTGTTCCAACACTTCAATTCACTGTGCGAAGTGAATGGAATGTTACTTCACTTTCTAAATGCTGTCCTTTCAGAGAAAATCACTTTCCTTTGAAAGTGCCTTAAGCTACTTTCAAGCATTCACAGGAAACACACATGCGTTTCTCTGAAATTGAAGCAGTCTGTTCCAACACTTCAATTCACTGTGTGAAGTGAATGGAGTGTTGCTTCACTTTCTAAATGCTGTTCTTTCAGAGAAAATCACTTTCCTTTGAAAGTGCCTTAAGCTACTTGCAAGCATTAGGAAGAAACTCAGATGCGTTTCTCTGAAAAAGAATCAGTCTGTTCCAACACTTCAATTCACTGTGCGAAGTGAATGGAGTGTTGCTTCACTTTCTAAATGCTGTCCTTTCAGAGAAAATCACTTTCCTTTGAAAGTGCCTTAAGCTACTTGTAAGCATTAGGAAGAAACTCACATGCGTTTCTCTGAAAGAAAAGCAGTCTGTTCCAACACTTCAATTCAATGTGCGAAGTGAATTGAGTGTTGCCTCACTTTCTAAATGCTGTCCTTTCAGAGAAAATCACTTTCCATTGAAAGTGCCTTAAACTACTTTCAAGCATTCACAAAAAACTCACATGCGTTTCTCTGAAAGAGAAGCAGTCTGTTCCAACAATTCAATTCACTGTGCGAAGTGAATGGAGTGTTGCTTCACTTTCTAAATGCTGTCCTTTCAGAGAAAATCCCTTTCCTTTGAATGTGCCTTAAGCTACTTACAAGCATTCAACAGAAACTCACATGCATTTCTCTGAAAGAGAAGCAGTCTGTTCCAACACTTCAATTCACTGTGTGAAGTGAATGGAGTGTTGCTTCACTTTCTAAATGCTGTCCTTTCAGAGAAAATCACTTTCCTTTGAAAGTGCCTTAAGCTACTTACAAGCATTCACCAGAAACTCACATGCGTTTCTCTGAAAGAGAAGCAGTCTGTTCCAACACTTCAATTCACTGTGCGAAGTGAATGGAGTGTTGTTTCACTTTCTAAATGCTGTCCATTCAGAGAAAATCACTTTCCTTTGAAAGTGCCTTAAGCTACTTACAAGCATTCACCAGAAACTCACATGCGTTTCTCTGAAAGAGAAGCAGTCTATTCCAACACTTCAGTTCACTGTGCGAAGTGAGTGGAGTGTTGCTTCACTTTCTAAATGCTGTCCTTTCAGAGAAAATCACTTTCCTTTGAAAGTGCCTTAAGCTACTTACAAGCATTCAAAAGAAACTCACATGCATTTCTCTGAAAGAGAAGCAGTCTGTTCCAACACTTCAATTCTCTGTGCGAAGTGAATGGAGTGTTGCTTCACTTTATAAATGCTGTTCTTTCAGAGAAAATCACTTTCCTTTGAAAGTGCCTTAAGCTACTTGCAAGCATTCACAGGAAACACTAATGCGTTTATATGAAAGAGAAGCACTCTGTTCCAACACTTCAATTCACTGCACGAATGGAATGGAGTGTTGCTTCACTTTCTAAATGCTGTCCTTTCAGAGAAAATCACTTTCCTTTGAAAGTGCCTTAAGCTACTTACAAGCATTCACCAGAAACTCACATGCGTTTCTCTGAAAGAGAAGCAGTCTGGTCCAACACTTCAATTCACTGTGCGAAGTGTATGGAGTGTTGCTTCACTTTCTAAATCCTGTCCTTTCAGAGAAAATCACTTTTGTTTGAAAGTGCCTTAAGCAACTTTCAAGCATTCACAAGAAATTCACATTCATTTCTCTGAAAGAGAAGCCTTTTCTTCCAACAGTTTAATTCACTGTGCGAACTGAATGGAGTGTTGCTTCACTTTCTAAATGCAGTCCTTTCAGAGAAAATCACGTTCCTTTGAAATAGCCTTAAGCTACTTACAAGCATTCCCAGAAACTCACATGCATTTCTCTGAAAGAGAAGCAGTCTGTTCCAACACTTCAATTCACTGTGCCAAGTGAATGGAGTCTTGCCTCACTTTCTAAATTCTATCCTTTCAGAGAAAATCACTTTCCATTGAAAGTGCCTTAAACTACTTTCAAGCATTCAAAAAAACTCACATGCGTTTCTCTGAAATAGAAGCAGTCTGTTCCAACACTTCAATTCACTTTACAAAGTGAATTTAGTGTTGCTTCACTTTCTAAATGCTGTCCTTTCAGAGAAAATCACTTTCCTTTGAAAGTGCCATAAGCTACTTGCAAGCATTAGGAAGAAACTCACATGCGTTTCTCTGAAAGAGAAGCAGTCTGATCCAACACTTCAATTCACTGTGCAAAGTGAATGGAGTGTTGCTTCACTTTCTAAATGCTGTCCTTTCAGAGAAAATCACTTTCCTTTGAAAGTGCCTTAAGCTAATTACAAGCATTCGACAGAAACTCACATGCATATCTCTGAAAGAGAAGCACTCTGTTCCAACACTTCAATTCACTGCACGAAGGGAATGGAGTGTTGCTTCACTTTCTAAATGCTGTCCTTTCAGAGAAAATCACTTTCCTTTGAAAGTGCCTTAAGCTACTTACAAGCATTCACCAGAAACTCACATGCGTTTCTCTGAAAGAGAAGCAGTCTGGTCCAACACTTCAATTCACTGTGCGAAGTGTATGGAGTGTTGCTTCACTTTCTAAATCCTGTCCTTTCAGAGAAAATCACTTTTGTTTGAAAGTGCCTTAAGCAACTTTCAAGCATTCACAAGAAATTCACGTGCATTTCTCTGAAAGAGAAGCCTTTTCTTCCAACAGTTCAATTCACTGTGCGAACTGAATGGAGTGTTGCTTCACTTTCTAAATGCTGTCCTTTCAGAGAAAATCACGTTCCTTTGAAATAGCCTTAAGCTACTTACAAGCATTCGCCAGAAACTCACATGTGTTTCTCTGAAAGAGAAGCAATCTGTTCCAACACTTCAATTCACTGTGCAAAGTGAATGGAGTGTTGCCTCACTTTCGAAATGCTGTCCTTTCAGAGAAAATCACTTTCCCTTGAAAGTGCCTTAAGCTAATTACAAGCATTCAACAGAAACTCACATGCATTTCTCTGAAAGAGAAGCAGTCTGTTCCAACACTTCAATTCACTGTGCCAAGTGAATGGAGTCTTGCTTCACTTTCTAAATGATGTCCTTTCAGAGAAAATCACTTTCCTTTGAAAGTGCCTTAAGCTACTTACAAGCATTCAACAGAAACTCACATGCATTTCTCTGAAAGAGAAGCAGTCTGTTCAAACACTTCAATTCTCTGTGCGAAGTGAATGGAGTGTTGCTTCACTTTCTAAATGCTGACCTTTCAGAGAAAATCACTTTCCTTTGAAAGTGCCTTAAGCTACTTTCAAGCATTCACAAGAAACACTAATGCGTTTCTTTGAAAGAGAAGCAGTCTGTTCCAAAACTTCAATTCATTGCACAAAGGGAATGCAGTGTTGCTTTACTTTCTAAACGCTGTCCTTTCAGAAAAAATCACTTTCCTTTGAAAGAGCCTTGAGCTACTTACAAGCATTCAACAGAAACTCACATGCATTTCTCTGAAAGAGAGGCAGTCTGTTCCAACACTTCAATTCACTGTGCGAAGTGAATGGAATGTTACTTCACTTTCTAAATGCTGTCCTTTCAGAGAAAATCACTTTCCTTTGAAAGTGCCTTAAGCTACTTTCAAGCATTCACAGGAAACACACATGCGTTTCTCTGAAATTGAAGCAGTCTGTTCCAACACTTCAATTCACTGTGTGAAGTGAATGGAGTGTTGCTTCACTTTCTAAATGCTGTTCTTTCAGAGAAAATCACTTTCCTTTGAAAGTGCCTTAAGCTACTTGCAAGCATTAGGAAGAAACTCAGATGCGTTTCTCTGAAAAAGAATCAGTCTGTTCCAACACTTCAATTCACTGTGCGAACTGAATGGAGTGTTGCTTCACTTTCTAAATGCTGTCCTTTCAGAGAAAATCACTTTCCTTTGAAAGTGCCTTAAGCTACTTGTAAGCATTAGGAAGAAACTCACATGCGTTTCTCTGAAAGAAAAGCAGTCTGTTCCAACACTTCAATTCAATGTGCGAAGTGAATTGAGTGTTGCCTCACTTTCTAAATGCTGTCCTTTCAGAGAAAATCACTTTCCATTGAAAGTGCCTTAAACTACTTTCAAGCATTCACAAAAAACTCACATGCGTTTCTCTGAAAGAGAAGCAGTCTGTTCCAACAATTCAATTCACTGTGCGAAGTGAATGGAGTGTTGCTTCACTTTCTAAATGCTGTCCTTTCAGAGAAAATCCCTTTCCTTTGAATGTGCCTTAAGCTACTTACAAGCATTCAACAGAAAATCACATGCATTTCTCTGAAAGAGAAGCAGTCTGTTCCAACACTTCAATTCACTGTGTGAAGTGAATGGAGTGTTGCTTCACTTTCTAAATGCTGTCCTTTCAGAGAAAATCACTTTCCTTTGAAAGTGCCTTAAGCTACTTACAAGCATTCACCAGAAACTCACATGCGTTTCTCTGAAAGAGAAGCAGTCTGTTCCAACACTTCAATTCACTGTGCGAAGTGAATGGAGTGTTGTTTCACTTTCTAAATGCTGTCCATTCAGAGAAAATCACTTTCCTTTGAAAGTGCCTTAAGCTACTTACAAGCATTCACCAGAAACTCACATGCGTTTCTCTGAAAGAGAAGCAGTCTATTCCAACACTTCAGTTCACTGTGCGAAGTGAGTGGAGTGTTGCTTCACTTTCTAAATGCTGTCCTTTCAGAGAAAATCACTTTCCTTTGAAAGTGCCTTAAGCTACTTACAAGCATTCAAAAGAAACTCACATGCATTTCTCTGAAAGAGAAGCAGTCTGTTCCAACACTTCAATTCTCTGTGCGAAGTGAATGGAGTGTTGCTTCACTTTATAAATGCTGTTCTTTCAGAGAAAATCACTTTCCTTTGAAAGTGCCTTAAGCTACTTGCAAGCATTCACAGGAAACACTAATGCGTTTATATGAAAGAGAAGCACTCTGTTCCAACACTTCAATTCACTGCACGAATGGAATGGAGTGTTGCTTCACTTTCTAAATGCTGTCCTTTCAGAGAAAATCACTTTCCTTTGAAAGTGCCTTAAGCTACTTACAAGCATTCACCAGAAACTCACATGCGTTTCTCTGAAAGAGAAGCAGTCTGGTCCAACACTTCAATTCACTGTGCGAAGTGTATGGAGTGTTGCTTCACTTTCTAAATCCTGTCCTTTCAGAGAAAATCACTTTTGTTTGAAAGTGCCTTAAGCAACTTTCAAGCATTCACAAGAAATTCACATTCATTTCTCTGAAAGAGAAGCCTTTTCTTCCAACAGTTCAATTCACTGTGCGAACTGAATGGAGTGTTGCTTCACTTTCTAAATGCAGTCCTTTCAGAGAAAATCACGTTCCTTTGAAATAGCCTTAAGCTACTTACAAGCATTCCCAGAAACTCACATGCATTTCTCTGAAAGAGAAGCAGTCTGTTCCAACACTTCAATTCACTGTGCCAAGTGAATGGAGTCTTGCCTCACTTTCTAAATGATGTCCTTTCAGAGAAAATCACTTTCCTTTGAAAGTGCCTTAACCTACTTACAAGCATTCAACAGAAACTCACATGCATTTCTCTGAAAGAGAAGCAGTCTGTTCCAACACTTCAATTCTCTGTGCGAAGTGAATGGAGTGTTGCTTCACTTTCTAAATGCTGTCCTTTCAGAGAAAATCACTTTCCTTTGAAAGTGCCTTAAGCTACTTGCAAGCATTCACAAGAAACACTAATGCGTTTCTTTGAAAGAGAAGCAGTCTGTTCCAAAACTTCAATTCATTGTACAAAGGGAATGTAGTGTTGCTTTACTTTCTAAACGCTGTCCTTTCAGAAAAAATCACTTTCCTTTGAAAGAGCCTTGAGCTACTTACAAGCATTCAACAGAAACTCACATGCATTTCTCTGAAAGAGAGGCAGTCTGTTCCAACACTTCAATTCACTGTGCGAAGTGAATGGAATGTTACTTCACTTTCTAAATGCTGTCCTTTCAGAGAAAATCACTTTCCTTTGAAAGTGCCTTAAACTACTTTCAAGCATTCACAAAAAACTCACATGCGTTTCTCTGAAAGAGAAGCAGTCTGTTCCAACAATTCAATTCACTGTGCGAAGTGAGTGGAGTGTTGCTTCACTTTCTAAATGTTGTCGTTTCAGAGAAAATCCCTTTCCTTTGAATGTGCCTTAAGCTACTTACAAGCATTCAACAGAAACTCACATGCATTTCTCTGAAAGAGAAGCAATCTGTTCCAACACTTCAATTCTCTGTGCGAAGTGAATGGAGTGTTGCTAAACTTTCTAAATGCTGTCCTTTCAGAGAAAATCCCTTTCCTTTGAATGTGCCTAAAGCTACTTACAAGCATTCATCAGAAACTCACATGCATTTCTCTGAAAGAGAAGCAGTCTGTTCCAACACTTCAATTCACTGTGCAAAGTGAATGGAGTGTTGCTTCATTTTCTAAATGCTGTTATTTCAGAGAAAATCACTTTCCTTTGAAAGTGCCTTAAGCTACTCACAAGCATTCAACAGAAACTCACATGCATTTCTCTGAAAGAGAAGCAGTCTGTTCCAACACTTCAATTCACTGTGCGAAGTGAATGGAGTGTTGCTTCACTTTCTAAATGCTGTCTTTTCAGAGAAAATCACTTTCCTTTGAAAGTGCCTTAAGCTACTTACAAGCATTCACAAGAAACTCACATGCATTTCTCTGAAAGAGAAGCAGTCTGTTCCAACACTTCAATTCACTGTGCGAAGTGAATGAAGTGTTGTTTCACTTTCTAAATGCTGTCCATTCAGAGTAAATCACTTTCCTTTGAAAGTGCCTTAAGCTACTTACAAGCATTCAACAGAAACTCACATGCATTTCTCTGAAAGAGAAGCAGTCTGTTCCAACACTTCAATTCTCTGTGCGAAGTGAATGGAGTGTTGCTTCACTTTCTAAATGCTGTCCTTTCAGAGAAAATCACTTTCCTTTGAAAGTGCCTTAAGCTACTTGCAAGCATTCACAAGAAACACTAATGCGTTTCTATGAAAGAGAAGCAGTCTGTTCCAACACTTCAATTCACTGTGCGAACTGAATGGAGTGTTGCTTCACTTTCTAAATGCTGTCCTTTCCGAGAAAATCACGTTCCTTTGAAAATGCCTTAAGTTACTTACAAGCATTCACCAGAAATTCACATGTGTTTCTCTGAAAGAGAAGCAATCTGTTCCAACACTTCAATTCACTGTGCAAAGTGAATGGAGTGTTGCCTCACTTTTGAAATGCTGTCCTTTCAGAGAAAATCACTTTCCTTTAGAAGTGCCTTTAGCTAATTACAAGCATTCAACAGAAACTCACATGCATTTCTCTGAAAGAGAAGCAGTCTGTTCCAACACTTCAGTTCACTGTGCGAAGTGAATGGAGTGTTGCTTCACTTTCTAAATGCTGTCCTTTCAGAGAAAATCACTTTCCTTTGAAAGTGCCTTAAGCTACTTACAAGCATTCAACAGAAACTCACATGCATTTCTCTGAAAGAGAAGCAGTCTGTTCCAACACTTCAATTCACTGTGCGAAGTGAATGGAGTGTTGCTTCACTTTCTAAATGCTGTCCATTCAGAGAAAATCACTTTCCTTTGAAAGTGCCTTAAGGTACTTACAAGCATTCACAAGAAACACTATTGCTTTTCTATGAAAGAGAAGCAGTCTGTTCCAACAATTCAATTCATTGCACGAAGGGAATGGGGTGTTGCTTTACTTTCTAAATGCTGTCATTTCAGAGAAAATCACTTTCCTTTGAAAGAGCCTTGAGCTACTTACAACCATTCAACAGAAACTCACATGCATTTCTCTGAAAGAGAAGCAGTCTGTTCCAACACTTCAATTCACTGTGCGAAGTGAATGGAATGTTACTTCACTTTCTAAATGCTGTCCTTTCAGAGAAAATCACTTTCCTTTGAAAGTGCCTTAAGCTACTTTCAAGCATTCACAGGAAACACACATGCGTTTCTCTGAAAAAGAAGCAGTCTGTTCCAACACTTCAATTCACTGTGCGAAGCGAATGGAGTGTTGCTTCACTTTCTAAATTATGTCCTTTCAGGGAAAATCACTTTCCTTTGAAAGTGCCTTAAGCAACTTGCAGGCATTCTCAAGAAACACTAATGCGTTTATATGAAAGAGAAGCAGTCTGTTCCAACACTTAAATTCACTGCACGAAGGGAATGGAGTGTTGCTTCACTTTCTAAATGCTGTCCTTTCAGAGAAAATCACTTTCCTTTGAAAGTGCCTTAAGCTACTTACAAGCATTCAAAAGAAACTCACATGCATTTCTCTGAAAGAGAAGCAGTCTGTTCCAACACTTCAATTCTCTGTGCGAAGTGAATGGAGTGTTGCTTCACTTTCTAAATGCTGTTCTTTCAGAGAAATTCACTTTCCTTTGAAAGTGCCTTAAGCTACATGCAAGCATTCACAGGAAACACTAATGCGTTTATATGAAAGAGAAGCACTGTGTTCCAACACTTCAATTCACTGCACGAAGGGAATGGAGTGTTGCTTCACTTTCTAAATGCTGTCCTTTCAGAGAAAATCACTTTCCTTTGAAAGTGCCTTAAGCTACTTACAAGCATTCACCAGAAACTCACATGCGTTTCTCTGAAAGAGAAGCAGTCTGTTCCAACACTTCAATTCACTGTGCGAACTGTATGGAGTGTTGCTTCACTTTCTAAATCCTGTCCTTTCAGAGAAAATCACTTTTGTTTGAAAGTGCCTTAAGCAACTTTCAAGCATTCACAAGAAATTCACATGCATTTCTCTGAAAGAGAAGCCTTTTCTTCCAACAGTTCAATTCACTGTGCGAACTGAATGGAGTGTTGCTTCACTTTCTAAATGCTGTCCTTTCAGAGAAAATCACGTTCCTTTGAAATAGCCTTAAGCTACTTACAAGCATTCGCCAGAAACTCACATGTGTTTCTCTGAAAGAGAAGCAATCTGTTCCAACACTTCAATTCACTGTGCAAAGTGAATGGAGTGTTGCCTCACTTTCGAAATGCTGTCCTTTCAGAGAAAATCACTTTCCTTTGAAAGTGCCTTAAGCTAATTACAAGCATTCAACAGAAACTCACATGCATTTCTCTGAAAGAGAAGCAGTCTGTTCCAACACTTCAATTCACTGTGCCAAGTGAATGGAGTCTTGCTTCACTTTCTAAATGATGTCCTTTCAGAGAAAATCACTTTCCTTTGAAAGTGCCTTAAGCTACTTACAAGCATTCAACAGAAACTCACATGCATTTCTCTGAAAGAGAGGCAGTCTGTTCAAACACTTCAATTCTCTGTGCGAAGTGAATGGAGTGTTGCTTCACTTTCTAAATGCTGTCCTTTCAGAGAAAATCACTTTCCTTTGAAAGTGCCTTAAGCTACTTGCAAGCATTCACAAGAAACACTAATGCGTTTCTTTGAAAGAGAAGCAGTCTGTTCCAAAACTTCAATTCATTGCACAAAGGGAATGCAGTGTTGCTTTACTTTCTAAACGCTGTCCTTTCAGAAAAAATCACTTTCCTTGGAAAGTGCCTTAAGCTACTTGCAAGCATTCACAAGAAACACTAATGCGTTTCTCTGAAAGAGAAGCAGTCTGTTCCAATACTTCAATTCACTGTGTGAAGTGAATGGAGTGTTGCTTCACTTTCTAAATGCTGTTCTTTCAGAGAAAATCACTTTCCTTTGAAAGTGCCTTAAGCTACTTGCAAGCATTAGGAAGAAACTCACATGCGTTTCTCTGAAAGAGAATCAGTCTGTTCCAACACTTCAATTCACTGTGCGAAGTGAATGGAGTGTTGCTTCACTTTCTAAATGCTGTCCTTTCAGAGAAAATCACTTTCCTTTGAACGTGCCTTAAGCTACTTGCAAGCATTAGGAAGAAACTCACATGCGTTTCTCTGAAAGAAAAGCAGTCTGTTCCAACACTTCAATTCAATGTGCGAAGTGAATTGAGTGTTGCCTCACTTTCTAAATGCTGTCCTTTCAGAGAAAATCACTTTCCATTGAAAGTGCCTTAAACTACTTTCAAGCATTCACAAAAAACTCACATGCGTCTCTCTGAAAGAGAAGCAGTCTGTTCCAACAATTCAATTCACTGTGCGAAGTGAATGGAGTGTTGCTTCACATTCTAAATGTTGTCTTTTCAGAGAAAATCCCTTTCCTTTGAATGTGCCTTAAGCTACTTACAAGCATTCAACAGAAACTCACATGCATTTCTCTGAAAGAGAAGCAATCTGTTCCAACACTTCAATTCACTGTGTGAAGTGAATGGAGTGTTGCTTCACTTTCTAAATGCTGTCATTTCAGAGAAAATCACTTTCCTTTGAAAGAGCCTTGAGCTACTTACAAGCATTCAACAGAAACTCACATGCATTTCTCTGAAAGAGAAGCAGTCTGTTCCAACACTTCAATTCACTGTGCGAAGTGAATGGAATGTTACTTCACTTTCTAAATGCTGTCCTTTCAGAGAAAATCACTTTCCTTTGAAAGTGCCTTAAGCTACTTTCAAGCATTCACAGGAAACACACATTCGTTTCTCTGAAAAATAAGCAGTATGTTCCAACACTTCAATTCACTGTGTGAAGTGAATGGAGTGTTGCTTCACTTTCGAAATGCTGTCCTTTCAGAGAAAATCACTTTCCTGTGAAAGTGCCTTAAGCTACTTGCAAGCATTCACAAGAAACACTAATGCTTTTCTCTGAAAGAGAAGCCTTCTCTTCCAACACTTCAATTCACTGTGCGAAGTGAATAGAGTGTTGCCTCACTTTCTAAATGCTGTCCTTTCAGAGAAAATCACGTTCCTTTGAAATTGCCTTAAGCTACTTACAAGCATTCAACAGAAACTCACATGCATTTCTCTGAAAGAGAAGCAGTCTGTTCCAACACTTCAATTCACTGTGCGAAGTGAATGGAGTGTTGCTTCACTTTCTAAATTATGTCCTTTCAGGGAAAATCACTTTCCTTTGAAAGTGCCTTAAGCAACTTGCAGGCATTCTCAAGAAACACTAATGCGTTTATATGAAAGAGAAGCAGTCTGTTCCAACACTTCAATTCACTGCACGAAGGGAATGGAGTGTTGCTTCACTTTCTAAATGCTGTCCTTTCAGAGAAAATCACTTTCCTTTGAAAGTGCCTTAAGCTACTTACAAGCATTCACCAGAAACTCACATGCGTTTCTCTGAAAGAGAAGCAGTCTATTCCAACACTTCAGTTCACTGTGCGAAGTGAGTGGAGTGTTGCTTCACTTTCTAAATGCTGTCCTTTCAGAGAAAATCACTTTCCTTTGAAAGTGCCTTAAGCTACTTACAAGCATTCAAAAGAAACTCACATGCATTTCTCTGAAAGAGAAGCAGTCTGTTCCAACACTTCAATTCTCTGTGCGAAGTGAATGGAGTGTTGCTTCACTTTCTAAATGCTGTCCTTTCAGAGAAAATGACTTTCCTTTGAAAGTGCCTTAAGCTAATTACAAGCATTCAACAGAAACTCACATGCATTTCTCTGAAAGAGAAGCAGTCTGTTCCAACACTTCAATTCACTGTGCGAAGTGAATGGAGTGTTGCTTCACTTTCTAAATGCTGTTCTTTCAGAGAAAATCACTTTCCTTTGAAAGTGCCTTAAGCTACTTACAAGCATTCAACAGAAACTCACATGCATTTCTCTGAAAGAGAAGCAGTCTGTTCCAACACTTCAATTCTCTGTGCGAAGTGAATGGAGAGTTGCTTCACTTTCTAAATGCTGTCCTTTCAGAGAAAATCACTTTCCTTTGAAAGTGCCTTAAGCTACTTACAAGCATTCACCAGAAACTCACATGCGTTTCTCTGAAAGAGAAGCAGTCTGTTCCAACACTTCAATTCACTGTGCGAAGTGAATGGAGTGTTGCTTCACTTTCTAAATGCTGTCCTTTCAGAGAAAATCACTTTCCTTTGAAAGTGCCTTAAGCTACTTACAAGCATTCAAAAGAAACTCACATGCATTTCTCTGAAAGAGAAGCAGTCTGTTCCAACACTTCAATTCACTGTGCGAAGTGTATGGAGTGTTGCTTCACTTTCTAAATCCTGTCCTTTCATAGAAAATCACTTTTGTTTGAAAGTGCCTTAAGCAACTTTCAAGCATTCACAAGAAATTCACATGCATTTCTCTGAAAGAGAAGCCTTCTCTTCCAACACTTCAATTCACTGTGCGAACTGAATGGAGTGTTGCTTCACTTTCTAAATGCTGTCCTTTCAGAGAAAATCACGTTCCTTTGAAATAGCCTTAAGCTACTTACAAGCATTCACCAGAAACTCACATGTGTTTCTCTGAAAGAGAAGCAATCTGCTCCAACACTTCAATTCACTGTGCAAAGTGAATGGAGTGTTGCCTCACTTTCGAAATGCTGTCCTTTCAGAGAAAATCACTTTCCTTTGAAAGTGCCTTAAGCTAATTACAAGCATTCAACAGAAACTCACATGCATTTCTCTGAAAGAGAAGCAGTCTGTTCCAACACTTCAATTCACTGTGCGAAGTGAATGGAGTGTTGCTTCACTTTCTAAATGATGTCCTTTCAGAGAAAATCACTTTCCTTTGAAAGTGCCTTAAGCTACTTACAAGCATTCAACAGAAACTCACATGCATTTCTCTGAAAGAGAAGCAGTCTGTTCCAACACTTCAATTCTCTGTGTGAAGTGAATGGAGTGTTGCTTCACTTTCTAAATGCTGTCCTTTCAGAGAAAATCACTTTCCTTTGAAAGTGCCTTAAGCTACTTGCAAGCATTCACAAGAAACACTAATGCGTTTCTATGAAAGAGAAGCAGTCTGTTCCAACACTTCAATTCATTGCACAAAGGGAATGCAGTGTTGCTTTACTTTCTAAATGCTGTCCTTTCAGAAAAAATCACTTTCCTTTGAAAGAGCCTTGAGCTACTTACAAGCATTCAACAGAAACTCACATGCATTTCTCTGAATGAGAGGCAGTCTGTTCCAACACTTCAATTCACTGTGCGAAGTGAATGGAGTGTTGCTTCACTTTCTAAATGCTGTCCTTTCAGAGAAAATCACTTTCCTTTGAACGGGCCTTAATCTACTTGCAAGCATTAGGAAGAAACTCACATGCGTTTCTCTGAAAGAGAAGCAGTCTGTTCCAACATTTCAATTCACTGTGCGAAGTGAATGGAGTGTTGCTTCACTTTTTAAATGCTGTTCTTTCAGAGAAAATCACTTTCCTTTGAAAGTGCCTTAAGCTACTTGCAAGCATTAGGAAGAAACTCACATGCGTTTCTCTGAAAGAGAAGCAGTCTGTTCCAACACTTCAATTCACTGTGCGAAGTGAATGGAGTGTTGCTTCACTTTCTAAATGCTGTCCTTTCAGAGAAAATCACTTTCCTTTGAAACTGCCTTAAGCTACTTGCAAGCATTAGGAAGAAACTCACATGCGTTTCTCTGAAAGAAAAGCAGTCTGTTCCAACACTTCAATTCAATGTGCGACGTGAATGGAGTGTTGCCTCACTTTCTAAATGCTGTCCTTTCAGAGAAAATCACTTTCCATTGAAAGTGCCTTAAACTACTTTCAAGCATTCACAAAAAACTCACATGCGTTTCTCTGAAAGAGAAGCAGTCTGTTCCAACACTTCAATTCACTGTGCGAAGTGCATGGAGTGTTGCTTCACTTTCTAAATGCTGTCCTTTCAGAGAAAATCCCTTTCCTTTGAATGTGCCTTAAGCTACTTACAAGCATTCACCAGAAACTCACATGCGTTTCTCTGAAAGAGAAGCAGTCTGTTCCAACACTTCAATTCACTGTGCGAAGTGAATGGAGTGTTGCTTCACTTTCTAAATGCTGTCCTTTCAGAGAAAATCACTTTCCTTTGAAAGTGCCTTAAGCTATTTGCAAGCATTAGAAAGAAACTCACATGCGTTTCTCTGAAAGAGAATCAGTCTGTTCCAACACTTCAATTCTCTGTGCGAAGTGAATGGAGTGTTGCTTCACTTCCTAAATGCTGTCCTTTCAGAGAAAATCACTTTCCTTTGAAAGTGCCTTAAGCTACTTGCAAGCATTAGGAAGAAACTCACATGCGTTTCTCTGAAAGAGAAGCAGTCTGTTCCAACACTTCAATTCACTGTGCGAAGTGAATGGAGTGTTGCCTCACTTTCTAAATGCTGTCCTTTCAGAGAAAATCACTTTCCTTTGAAATTGCCTTAAGCTACTTACAAGCATTCAATAGAAACTCACATGCGTTTCTCTGAAAGAGATGCAGTCTGTTCCAACACTTCAATTCAGTGTGCGAAGTGAATGGAGTGTTGCTTCACTTTCTAAATGCTGAACTTTCAGAGAAAATGACTTTCCTTTGAAAGTGCCTTAAGCTACTTACAAGCATTCAACAGAAACTCACATGCATTTCTCTGAAAGAGAAGCAGTCTGTTCCAACACTTCAATTCACTGTGCGAAGTGAATGGAGTGTTGCTTCACTTTCTAAATTATGTCCTTTCAGGGAAAATCACTTTCTTTTGAAAGTGCCTTAAGCAACTTGCAAGCATTCTCAAGAAACACTAATACGTTTTTATGAAAGAGAAGAAGTCTGTTCCAACACTTCAATTCACTGTACAAAGTGAATGGAGTGTTGCTTCACTTTCTAAATTCTGTCCTTTCAGAGAAAATCACTTTCCTTTGAAAGTGCATTAAGCAACTTGCAAGCATTCACAAGAAACACTAATGCGTTTATATGAAAGAGAAGCACTTTGTTCCAACAATTCAATTCACTGCACGAAGGGAATGGAGTGTTGCTTCACTTTCTAAATGCTGTCCTTTCAGAGAAAACAACTTTCCTTTGAAAGTGCCTTAAGCTACTTACAAGCATTCACCAGAAACTCACATGCGTTTCTCTGAAAGAGAAGCAGTCTGTTCCAACACTTCAATTCACTGTGCGAAGTGAATGGAGTGTTGCTTCACTTTCTAAATGCTGTCCTTTCAGAGAAAATCACTTTCCTTTGAACATGCCTTAATCTACTTGCAAGCATTAGGAAGAAACTCACATGCGTTTCTCTGAAAGAGAAGCAGTCTGTTCCAAAACTTCAATTCACTGTGCGAAGTGAATGGAGTGTTGCTTCACTTTCTAAATGATGTCCTTTCAGAGAAAATCACTTTCCTTTGAAAGTGCCTTAAGCTACTTACAAGCATTCAAAGAAACTCACATGCATTTCTCTGGAAGAGAAGCAGTCTGTTCCAACACTTCAATTCTCTGTGCGAAGTGAATGGAGTGTTGCTTCACTTTCTAAATGCTGTCCTTTCAGAGAAAATCACTTTCCTTTGAAAGTGCCTTAAGCTACTTGCAAGCATTCACAAGAAACACTAATGCGTTTCTATGAAAGAGAAGCAGTCTGTTCCAACACTTCAATTCATTGCACGAAGGGAATGCAGTGTTGCTTTACTTTCTAAATGCTGTCCTTTCAGAGAAAATCACTTTCCTTTGAAAGAGCCTTGAGCTACTTACAAGCATTCAACAGAAACTCACATGCATTTCTCTAAAAGTGAGGCAGTCTGTTCCAACACTTCAATTCACTGTGCGAAGTGAATGGAATGTTACTTCACTTTCTAAATGCTGTCCTTTCAGAGAGAATCACTTTCCTTTGAAAGTGCCTTAAGCTACTTTCAAACATTTACAGGAAACACACATGCGTTTCTCTGAAATAGAAGCAGTCTGTTCCAACACTTCAATTCACTGTGTGAAGTGAATGGAGTGTTGCGTCACTTTCTAAATGCTGTCCTTTCAGAGAAAATCCCTTTCCTTTGAATGTGCCTTAAGCTACTTACAAGCATTCAACAGGAACTCACGTGCATTTCTCTGAAAGAGAAGCCTTCTCTTCCAACACTTCAATTCACTCTGCGAAGAGAATGGAGTGTTGCTTCACTTTCTAAATCCTGTCCTTTCAGAGAAAATCACTTTTGTTTGAAAGTGCCTTAAGCAACTTTCAAGCATTCACAAGAAATTCACATGCATTTCTCTGAAAGAGAAGCCTTCTCTTCCAACACTTCAATTCACTGTGCGAAGTGAATGGAGTGTTGCTTCACTTTCTAAATGCTGTCCTTTCAGAGAAAATCACATTCCTTTGAAAGTGCCTTAAACTACTTTCAAGCATTCATAAAAAACTCACATGCGTTTCTCTGAAAGAGAAGCAATCTGTTCCAACACTTCAATTCACTGTGCGAAGTGAATGGAGTGTTGCTTCACTTTCTAAATGCTGTCCTTTCAGAGAAAATCACTTTCCTTTGATAGTGCCTTAAGCTACTTGCAAGCATTAGGAAGAAACTCACATGCGTTTCTCTTAAAGAGAAGCAGTCTGTTCCAACACTTCAATTCACTGTGCGAAGTGAATGGACTGTTGCCTCACTTTCTAAATGATGTCCTTTCAGAGAAAATCACTTTCCATTGAAAGTGCCTTAAACTACTTTCAAGCATTCATAAAAAACTCACATGCGTTTCTCTTAAAGAGAAGCAGTCTGTTCCAACACATCAATTCACTGTGCGAAGTGAATGGAGTGTTGCTTCACTTTCTAAATGCTGTCATTTCAGAGAAAATCCCTTTCCTTTGAATGTGCCTTAAGCTACTTACAAGCATTCACCAGAAACTCACATGCATTTCTCTGAAAGAGAAGCAGTCTGTTCCAACACTTCAATTCTCTGTGCGAAGTGAATGGAGTGTTGCTTCACTTTCTAAATGCTGTCCTTTCAGAGAAAATCACTTTCCTTTGAAAGTGCCTTAAGCTACTTGCAAGCATTCACAAGAAACACTAATGCGTTTCTCTGAAAGAGAATCAGTCTGTTCCAACACTTCAATTCACTGTGCGAAGTGAATGGAGTGTTGCTTCACTTCCTAAATGCTGTCTTTTCAGAGAAAATCACTTTCCTTTGAAAGTGCCTTAAGCTACTTGCAAGCATTAGGAAGAAACTCACATGCGTTTCTCTGAAAGAGAAGCAGTCTGTTCCAACACTTCAATTCACTGTGCGAAGTGAATGGAGTGTTGCCTCACTTTCTAAATGCTGTCCTTTCAGAGAAAATCACTTTCCTTTGAAATTGCCTTAAGCTACTTACAAGCATTCAATAGAAACTCACATGCGTTTCTCTGAAAGAGATGCAGTCTGTTCCAACACTTCAATTCAGTGTGCGAAGTGAATGGAGTGTTGCTTCACTTTCTAAATGCTGTCCTTTCAGAGAAAATGACTTTCCTTTGAAAGTGCCTTAAGCTACTTACAAGCATTCAACAGAAACTCACATGCATTTCTCTGAAGGAGAAGCAGTCTGTTCCAACACTTCAATTCACTGTGCAAAGTGAATGGAGTGTTGCTTCACTTTCTAAATTATGTCCTTTCAGGGAAAATCACTTTCTTTTGAAAGTGCCTTAAGCAACTTGCAAGCATTCTCAAGAAACACTAATGCGTTTATATGAAAGCGAAGCACTATGTTCCAACACTTCAATTCACTGCACGAAGGGAATGGAGTGTTGCTTCGCTTTCTAAATGCTGTCCTTTCAGAGAAAATCACTTTCCTTTGAAAGTGCCTTAAGCTACTTACAAGCATTCACCAGAAACTCACATGCGTTTCTCTGAAAGAGAAGCAGTCTGTTCCAACACTTCAATTCACTGTGCGAAGTGTATGGAGTGTTGCCTCACTTTCTAAATCCTGTCCTTTCAGAGAAAATCACTTTTGTTTGAAAGTGCCTTAAACAACTTTCAAGCATTCACAAGAAATTCACATGCATTTCTCTGAAAGAGAAGCCTTCTCTTCCAACACTTCAATTCACTGTGCGAACTGAATGGAGTGTTGCTTCACTTTCTAAATGCTGTCCTTTCAGGGAAAATCACGTTCCTTTGAAATAGCCTTAAGCTACTTACAAGCATTCACCAGAAACTCACATGTGTTTCTCTGAAAGAGAAGCAATCTGTTCCAACACTTCAATTCACTGTGCGAAGTGAATGGAGTGTTGCTTCACTTTCTAAATGCTGTCCTTTCAGAGAAAATCACTTTCCTTTGAACATGCCTTAATCTACTTGCAAGCATTAGGAAGAAACTCACATGCGTTTCTCTGAAAGAGAAGCAGTCTGTTCCAAAACTTCAATTCACTGTGCGAAGTGAATGGAGTGTTGCTTCACTTTCTAAATGATGTCCTTTCAGAGAAAATCACTTTCCTTTGAAAGTGCCTTAAGCTACTTACAAGCATTCAAAGAAACTCACATGCATTTCTCTGGAAGAGAAGCAGTCTGTTCCAACACTTCAATTCTCTGTGCGAAGTGAATGGAGTGTTGCTTCACTTTCTAAATGCTGTCCTTTCAGAGAAAATCACTTTCCTTTGAAAGTGCCTTAAGCTACTTGCAAGCATTCACAAGAAACACTAATGCGTTTCTATGAAAGAGAAGCAGTCTGTTCCAACACTTCAATTCATTGCACGAAGGGAATGCAGTGTTGCTTTACTTTCTAAATGCTGTCCTTTCAGAGAAAATCACTTTCCTTTGAAAGAGCCTTGAGCTACTTACAAGCATTCAACAGAAACTCACATGCATTTCTCTAAAAGTGAGGCAGTCTGTTCCAACACTTCAATTCACTGTGCGAAGTGAATGGAATGTTACTTCACTTTCTAAATGCTGTCCTTTCAGAGAGAATCACTTTCCTTTGAAAGTGCCTTAAGCTACTTTCAAACATTTACAGGAAACACACATGCGTTTCTCTGAAATAGAAGCAGTCTGTTCCAACACTTCAATTCACTGTGTGAAGTGAATGGAGTGTTGCGTCACTTTCTAAATGCTGTCCTTTCAGAGAAAATCCCTTTCCTTTGAATGTGCCTTAAGCTACTTACAAGCATTCAACAGGAACTCACGTGCATTTCTCTGAAAGAAAAGCCTTCTCTTCCAACACTTCAATTCACTCTGCGAAGTGAATGGAGTGTTGCTTCACTTTCTAAATCCTGTCCTTTCAGAGAAAATCACTTTTGTTTGAAAGTGCCTTAAGCAACTTTCAAGCATTCACAAGAAATTCACATGCATTTCTCTGAAAGAGAAGCCTTCTCTTCCAACACTTCAATTCACTGTGCGAAGTGAATGGAGTGTTGCTTCACTTTCTAAATGCTGTCCTTTCAGAGAAAATCACATTCCTTTGAAAGTGCCTTAAACTACTTTCAAGCATTCATAAAAAACTCACATGCGTTTCTCTGAAAGAGAAGCAATCTGTTCCAACACTTCAATTCACTGTGCGAAGTGAATGGAGTGTTGCTTCACTTTCTAAATGCTGTCCTTTCAGAGAAAATCACTTTCCTTTGATAGTGCCTTAAGCTACTTGCAAGCATTAGGAAGAAACTCACATGCGTTTCTCTTAAAGAGAAGCAGTCTGTTCCAACACTTCAATTCACTGTGCGAAGTGAATGGACTGTTGCCTCACTTTCTAAATGATGTCCTTTCAGAGAAAATCACTTTCCATTGAAAGTGCCTTAAACTACTTTCAAGCATTCATAAAAAACTCACATGCGTTTCTCTTAAAGAGAAGCAGTCTGTTCCAACACATCAATTCACTGTGCGAAGTGAATGGAGTGTTGCTTCACTTTCTAAATGCTGTCATTTCAGAGAAAATCCCTTTCCTTTGAATGTGCCTTAAGCTACTTACAAGCATTCACCAGAAACTCACATGCATTTCTCTGAAAGAGAAGCAGTCTGTTCCAACACTTCAATTCTCTGTGCGAAGTGAATGGAGTGTTGCTTCACTTTCTAAATGCTGTCCTTTCAGAGAAAATCACTTTCCTTTGAAAGTGCCTTAAGCTACTTGCAAGCATTCACAAGAAACACTAATGCGTTTCTCTGAAAGAGAATCAGTCTGTTCCAACACTTCAATTCACTGTGCGAAGTGAATGGAGTGTTGCTTCACTTCCTAAATGCTGTCTTTTCAGAGAAAATCACTTTCCTTTGAAAGTGCCTTAAGCTACTTGCAAGCATTAGGAAGAAACTCACATGCGTTTCTCTGAAAGAGAAGCAGTCTGTTCCAACACTTCAATTCACTGTGCGAAGTGAATGGAGTGTTGCCTCACTTTCTAAATGCTGTCCTTTCAGAGAAAATCACTTTCCTTTGAAATTGCCTTAAGCTACTTACAAGCATTCAATAGAAACTCACATGCGTTTCTCTGAAAGAGATGCAGTCTGTTCCAACACTTCAATTCCGTGTGCGAAGTGAATGGAGTGTTGCTTCACTTTCTAAATGCTGTCCTTTCAGAGAAAATGACTTTCCTTTGAAAGTGCCTTAAGCTACTTACAAGCATTCAACAGAAACTCACATGCATTTCTCTGAAGGAGAAGCAGTCTGTTCCAACACTTCAATTCACTGTGCAAAGTGAATGGAGTGTTGCTTCACTTTCTAAATTATGTCCTTTCAGGGAAAATCACTTTCTTTTGAAAGTGCCTTAAGCAACTTGCAAGCATTCTCAAGAAACACTAATGCGTTTATATGAAAGCGAAGCACTATGTTCCAACACTTCAATTCACTGCACGAAGGGAATGGAGTGTTGCTTCACTTTCTAAATGCTGTCCTTTCAGAGAAAATCACTTTCCTTTGAAAGTGCCTTAAGCTACTTACAAGCATTCACCAGAAACTCACATGCGTTTCTCTGAAAGAGAAGCAGTCTGTTCCAACACTTCAATTCACTGTGCGAAGTGTATGGAGTGTTGCCTCACTTTCTAAATCCTGTCCTTTCAGAGAAAATCACTTTTGTTTGAAAGTGCCTTAAACAACTTTCAAGCATTCACAAGAAATTCACATGCATTTCTCTGAAAGAGAAGCCTTCTCTTCCAACACTTCAATTCACTGTGCGAACTGAATGGAGTGTTGCTTCACTTTCTAAATGCTGTCCTTTCAGGGAAAATCACGTTCCTTTGAAATAGCCTTAAGCTACTTACAAGCATTCACCAGAAACTCACATGTGTTTCTCTGAAAGAGAAGCAATCTGTTCCAACACTTCAATTCACTGTGCGAAGTGAATGGAGTGTTGCTTCACTTTCTAAATGCTGTCCTTTCAGAGAAAATCACTTTACTTTGAAAGTGCCTTAAGCTGCTTGCAAGCATTCACAAGAAACACTAATGCGTTTCTATGAAAGAGAAGCAGTCTGTTCCAACACTTCAATTCATTGCACAAAGGGAATGCAGTGTTGCTTTACTTTCTAAATGCTGTCCTTTCAGAAAAAATCACTTTCCTTTGAAAGAGCCTTGAGCTACTTACAAGCATTCAACAGAAACTCACATGCATTTCTCTGAAAGAGAGGCAGTCTGTTCCAACACTTCAATTCACTGTGCGAAGTGAATGGAATGTTACTTCACTTTCTAAATGCTGTCCTTTCAGAGAAAATCACTTTCCTTTGAAAGTGCCTTAAGCTACTTTCAAGCATTCACAGGAAACACACATGCGTTTCTCTGAAATTGAAGCAGTCTGTTCCAACACTTCAATTCACTGTGTGAAGTGAATGGAGTGTTGCTTCACTTTCTAAATGCTGTTCTTTCAGAGAAAATCACTTTCCTTTGAAAGTGCCTTAAGCTACTTGCAAGCATTAGGAAGAAACTCACATGCGTTTCTCTGAAAGAGAAGCAGTCAGTTCCAACACTTCAATTCACTGTGCGAAGTGAATGGAGTGTTGCTTCACTTTCTAAATGCTGTCCTTTCAGAGAAAATCACTTTCCTTTGATAGTGCCTTAAGCTACTTGCAAGCATTAGGAAGAAACTCACATGCGTTTCTCTTAAAGAGAAGCAGTCTGTTCCAACACTTCAATTCACTGTGCGAAGTGAATGGACTGTTGCCTCACTTTCTAAATGCTGTCCTTTCAGAGAAAATCACTTTCCATTGAAAGTGCCTTAAACTACTTTCAAGCATTCATAAAAAACTCACATGCGTTTCTCTTAAAGAGAAGCAG
This sequence comes from Myodes glareolus, assembly GCF_982192425.1. Lineage (NCBI taxonomy): Eukaryota > Metazoa > Chordata > Mammalia > Rodentia > Cricetidae > Myodes > Myodes glareolus. The sequence continues at coordinate 656,199 of NW_028263225.1, forward strand.
TCTGTTCCAACACTTCAATTCACTGTGCGAAGTGAATGGAGTGTTGCTTCACTTTCTAAATGCTGTCCTTTCAGAGAAAATCCCTTTCCTTTGAATGTGCCTTAAGCTACTTACAAGCATTCACCAGAAACTCACATGCATTTCTCTGAAAGAGAAGCAGTCTGTTCCAACACTTCAATTCTCTGTGCGAAGTGAATGGAGTGTTGCTTCACTTTCTAAATGCTGTCCTTTCAGAGAAAATCACTTTCCTTTGAAAGTGCCTTAAGCTACTTGCAAGCATTCACAAGAAACACTAATGCGTTTCTCTGAAAGAGAATCAGTCTGTTCCAACACTTCAATTCTCTGTGCGAAGTGAATGGAGTGTTGCTTCACTTCCTAAATGCTGTCTTTTCAGAGAAAATCACTTTCCTTTGAAAGTGCCTTAAGCTACTTGCAAGCATTAGGAAGAAACTCACATGCGTTTCTCTGAAAGAGAAGCAGTCTGTTCCAACACTTCAATTCACTGTGCGAAGTGAATGGAGTGTTGCCTCACTTTCTAAATGCTGTCCTTTCAGAGAAAATCACTTTCCTTTGAAATTGCCTTAAGCTACTTACAAGCATTCAATAGAAACTCACATGCGTTTCTCTGAAAGAGATGCAGTCTGTTCCAACACTTCAATTCACTGTGCGAAGTGAATGGAGTGTTGCCTCACTTTCTAAATGCTGTCCTTTCAGAGAAAATCACTTTCCTTTGAAATTGCCTTAAGCTACTTACAAGCATTCAACAGAAACTCACATGCATTTCTCTGAAGGAGAAGCAGTCTGTTCCAACACTTCAATTCACTGTGCGAAGTGAATGGAGTGTTGCTTCACTTTCTAAATTATGTCCTTTCAGGGAAAATCACTTTCTTTTGAAAGTGCCTTAAGCAACTTGCAAGCATTCTCAAGAAACACTAATGCGTTTATATGAAAGAGAAGCACTCTGTTCCAACACTTCAATTCACTGCACGAAGGGAATGGAGTGTTGCTTCACTTTCTAAATGCTGTCCTTTCAGAGAAAATCACTTTCCTTTGACAGTGCCTTAAGCTGCTTACAAGCATTCACCAGAAACTCACACGCGTTTCTCTGAAAGAGAAGCAGTCTCTTCCAACACTTCAATTCACTGTGCGAAGTGTATGGAGTGTTGCCTCACTTTCTAAATCCTGTCCTTTCAGAGAAAATCACTTTTGTTTGAAAGTGCCTTAAACAACTTTCAAGCATTCACAAGAAATTCACATGCATTTCTCTGAAAGAGAAGCCTTCTCTACCAACACTTCAATTCACTGTGCGAACTGAACGGAGTGTTGCTTCACTTTCTAAATGCTGTCCTTTCAGAGAAAATCACGTTCCTTTGAAATAGCCTTAAGCTACTTACAAGCATTCACCAGAAACTCACATGTGTTTCTCTGAAAGAGAAGCAATCTGTTCCAACACTTAAATTCACTGTGCGAAGTGAATGGAGTGTTGCTTCACTTTCTAAATGCTGTCCTTTCAGAGAAAATCACTTTCCTTTGAAAGTGCCTTAAGCTACTTGCAAGCATTCACAAGAAACACTAATGCGTTTCTATGAAAGAGAAGCAGTCTGTTCCAACACTTCAATTCATTGCACAAAGGGAATGCAGTGTTGCTTTACTTTCTAAATGCTGTCCTTTCAGAAAAAATCACTTTCCTTTGAAAGAGCCTTGAGCTACTTACAAGCATTCAACAGAAACTCACATGCATTTCTCAGAAAGAGAGGCAGTCTGTTCCAACACTTCAATTCACTGTGCGAAGTGAATGGAATGTTACTTCACTTTCTAAATGCTGTCCTTTCAGAGAAAATCACTTTCTTTGAAAGTGCCTTAAGCTACTTTCAAGCATTCACAGGAAACACACATGCGTTTCTCTGAAATTGAAGCAGTCTGTTCCAACACTTCAATTCACTGTGTGAAGTGAATGGAGTGTTGCTTCACTTTCTAAATGCTGTTCTTTCAGAGAAAATCACTTTCCTTTGAAAGTACCTTAAGCTACTTGCAAGCATTAGGAAGAAACTCACATGCGTTTCTCTGAAAGAGAAGCAGTCTGTTCCAACACTTCAATTCACTGTGCGAAGTGAATGGAGTGTTGCTTCACTTTCTAAATGCTGTCCTTTCAGAGAAAATCACTTTCCTTTGAAAGTGCCTTAAGCTACTTGCAAGCATTAGGAAGAAACTCACATGCGTTTCTCTGAAAGAAAAGCAGTCTGTTCCAACACTTCAATTCAATGTGCGAAGTGAATGGAGTGTTGCCTCACTTTCTAAATGCTGTCCTTTCAGAGAAAATCACTTTCCATTGAAAGTGCCTTAAACTACTTTCAAGCATTCACAAAAAACTCACATGCGTTTCTCTGAAAGATAAGCAGTCTGTTCCAACACTTCAATTCACTGTGCGAAGTGAATGGAGTGTTGCTTCACTTTCTAAATGCTGTCCTTTCAGAGAAAATCACTTTCCTTTGAAAGTGCCTTAAGCTACTTGCAAGCATTCACAAGAAACACTAATGCGTTTCTATGAAAGAGAAGAAGTCTGTTCCAACACTTCAATTCACTGTACAAAGTGAATGGAGTGTTGCTTCACTTTCTAAATTCTGTCCTTTCAGAGAAAATCACTTTCCTTTGAAAGTGCATTAAGCAACTTGCTAGCATTCACAAGAAACACTAATGCGTATCTATGAAAGGGAAGCAGTCTGTTCCAACACTTCAATTCATTGCACGAAGGGAATGCAGTGTTGCTTTACTTTCTAAATGCTGTCCTTTCAGAGAAAATCACTTTCCTTTGAAAGAGCCTTGAGCTACTTTCAAGCATTCAACAGAAACTCACATGCATTTCTCTGAAAGAGAGGCAGTCTGTTCCAACACTTCAATTCACTGTGCGAAGTGAATGTAATGATACTTCACTTTCTAAATGCTGTCCTTTCAGAGAAAATCACTTTCTTTGAAAGTGCCTTAAGCTACTTTCAAGCATTCACAGGAAACACACATGCGTTTCTCTGAAATTGAAGCAGTCTGTTCCAACACTTCAATTCACTGTGTGAAGTGAATGGAGTGTTGCTTCACTTTCTAAATGCTGTTCTTTCAGAGAAAATCACTTTCCTTTGAAAGTGCCTTAAGCTACTTGCAAGCATTAGGAAGAAACTCACATGCGTTTCTCTGAAAGAGAAGCAGTCTGTTCCAACACTTCAATTCACTGTGCGAAGTGAATGGAGTGTTGCTTCACTTTCTAAATGCTGTCCTTTCAGAGAAAATCACTTTCCTTTGAAAGTGCCTTAAGCTACTTGCAAGCATTAGGAAGAAACTCACATGCGTTTCTCTGAAAGAAAAGCAGTCTGTTCCAACACTTCAATTCAATGTGCGAAGTGAATGGAGTGTTGCCTCACTTTCTAAATGCTGTCCTTTCAGAGAAAATCACTTTCCATTGAAAGTGCCTTAAACTACTTTCAAGCATTCACAAAAAACTCACATGCGTTTCTCTGAAAGAGAAGCAGTCTGTTCCAACACTTCAATTCACTGTGCGAAGTGAATGGAGTGTTGCTTCACTTTCTAAATGCTGTCCTTTCAGAGAAAATTACTTTCCTTTGAAAGTGCCTTAAGCTACTTGCAAGCATTCACAAGAAACACTAATGCGTTTCTATGAAAGAGAAGAAGTCTGTTCCAACACTTCAATTCACTGTACAAAGTGAATGGAGTGTTGCTTCACTTTCTAAATTCTGTCCTTTCAGAGAAAATCACTTTCCTTTGAAAGTGCATTAAGCAACTTGCTAGCATTCACAAGAAACACTAATGCGTATCTATGAAAGGGAAGCAGTCTGTTCCAACACTTCAATTCATTGCACGAAGGGAATGCAGTGTTGCTTTACTTTCTAAATGCTGTCCTTTCAGAGAAAATCACTTTCCTTTGAAAGAGCCTTGAGCTACTTTCAAGCATTCAACAGAAACTCACATGCATTTCTCTGAAAGAGAGGCAGTCTGTTCCAACACTTCAATTCACTGTGCGAAGTGAATGTAATGATACTTCACTTTCTAAATGCTGTCCTTTCAGAGAAAATCACTTTCCTTTGAAAGTGCCTTAAGCTACTTTCAAGCATTCACAGGAAACACACATGCGTTTCTCTGAAATAGAAGCAATCAGTTCCAACACTTCAATTCACTGTGTGAAGTGAATGGAGTTTTGCTTCACTTTCTAAATGCTGTTCTTTCAGAGAAAATCACTTTCCTTTGAAAGTGCCTTAAGCTACTTGCAAGCATTAGGAAGAAACTCACATGCGTTTCTCTGAAAGAGAAGCAGTCTGTTCCAACACTTCAATTCACTGTGCGAAGTGAATGGAGTGTTGCTTCACTTCCTAAATGCTGTCCTTTCAGAGAAAATCACTTTCCTTTGAAAGTGCCTTAAGCTACTTGCAAGCATTCACAAAAAACTCACATGCGTTTCTCTGAAAGAGAAGCAGTCTGTTCCAACACTTCAATTCACTGTGCGAAGTGAATGGAGTGTTGCTTCACTTTCTAAATTCTGTCCTTTCAGAGAAAATCCCTTTCCTGTGAATGTGCCTTAAGCTACTTACAAGCATTCAACAGAAACTCACATGCATTTCTCTGAAAGAGAAGCAATCTGTTCCAACACTTCAATTCTCTGTGCAAAGTGAAAGGAGTGTTGCTTCACTTTCTAAATGCTGTCCTTTCAGAGAAAATCCCTTTTCTTTGAATGTGCCTTAAGCTACCTACAAGCATTCAACAGAAACTCACATGCATTTCTCTGAAAGTGAAGCAATCTGTTCCAACACCTCAATTCTCTGTGCGAAGTGAATGGAGTGTTGCTTCACTTTCTAAATGCTGTCCTTTCAGAGAAAATCACTTTCCTTTGAAAGTGCCTTAAGCTACTTGCAAGCATTCACCAGAAACTCACATGCATTTCTCTGAAAGAGAAGCAGTCTGTTCCAACACTTCAATTCACTGTGCGAAGTGAATGGAGTGTTGCTTCACTTTCTAAATGCTGTCCTTTCAGAGAAAATCACTTTCCTTTGAACATGCCTTAATCTACTTGCAAGCATTAGGAAGAAACTCACATGCGTTTCTCTGAAAGAGAAGCAGTCTGTTCCAACACTTCAATTCACTGTGCGAAGTGAATGGAGTGTTGCTTCACTTTCTAAATGACGTCCTTTCAGAGAAAATCACTTTCCTTTGAAAGTGCCTTAAGCTACTTACAAGCATTCAACAGAAACTCACATGCATTTCTCTGGAAGAGAAGCCTTCTCTTCCAACACTTCAATTCACTGTGCGAAGTGAATGGAGTGTTGCTTCACTTTCTAAATGACGTCCTTTCAGAGAAAATCACTTTCTTTGAAAGTGCCTTAAGCTACTTTCAAGCATTCACAGGAAACACACATGCGTTTCTCTGAAATTGAAGCAGTCTGTTCCAACACTTCAATTCACTGTGCGAAGTGAATGGAGTGTTGCTTCACTTTCTAAATGACGTCCTTTCAGAGAAAATCACTTTCTTTGAAAGTGCCTTAAGCTACTTTCAAGCATTCACAGGAAACACACATGCGTTTCTCTGAAATTGAAGCAGTCTGTTCCAACACTTCAATTCACTGTGTGAAGTGAATGGAGTGTTGCTTCACTTTCTAAATGCTGTTCTTTCAGAGAAAATCACTTTCCTTTGAAAGTGCCTTAAGCTACTTGCAAGCATTAGGAAGAAACTCACATGCGTTTCTCTGAAAGAGAAGCAGTCTGTTCCAACACTTCAATTCACTGTGCGAAGTGAATGGAGTGTTGCTTCACTTTCTAAATGCTGTCCTTTCAGAGAAAATCACTTTCCTTAGAAAGTGCCTTAAGCTACTTGCAAGCATTAGGAAGAAACTCACATGCGTTTCTCTGAAAGAAAAGCAGTCTGTTCCAACACTTCAATTCAATGTGCGAAGTGAATGGAGTGTTGCCTCACTTTCTAAATGCTGTCCTTTCAGAGAAAATCACTTTCCATTGAAAGTGCCTTAAACTACTTTCAAGCATTCACAAAAAACTCACATGCGTTTCTCTGAAAGAGAAGCAGTCTGTTCCAACACTTCAATTCACTGTGCGAAGTGAATGGAGTGTTGCTTCACTTTCTAAATGCTGTCCTTTCAGAGAAAATCCCTTTCCTTTGAATGTGCCTTAAGCTACTTACAAGCATTCAACAGAAACTCACATGCATTTCTCTGAAAGAGAAGCAATCTGTTCCAACACTTCAATTCTCTGTGCGAAGTGAATGGAGTGTTGCTTCACTTTCTAAATGCTGTCCTTTCAGAGAAAATCACTTTCTTTTGAAAGTGCCTTAAGCTACTTGCAAGCATTCACAAGAAACACTAATGCGTTTCTATGAAAGAGAAGAAGTCTGTTCCAACACTTCAATTCACTGTACAAAGTGAATGGAGTGTTGCTTCACTTTCTAAATTCTGTCCTTTCAGAGAAAATCACTTTCCTTTGAAAGTCCATTAAGCAACTTGCAAGCATTCACAAGAAACACTAATGCGTATCTATGAAAGAGAAGCAGTCTGTTCCAACACTTCAATTCATTGCACGAAGGGAATGCAGTGTTGCTTTACTTTCTAAATGCTGTTCTTTCAGAGAAAATCACTTTCCTTTGAAAGAGCCTTGAGCTACTTACAAGCATTCAACAGAAACTCACATGCATTTCTGTGAAAGAGAGGCAGTCTGTTCCAACACTTCAATTCACTGTGCGAAGTGAATGGAATGATACTTCACTTTCTAAATGCTGTCCTTTCAGAGAAAATCACTTTCTTTGAAAGTGCCTTAAGCTACTTTCAAGCATTCACAGGAAACACACATGCGTTTCTCTGAAATAGAAGCAATCAGTTCCAACACTTCAATTCACTGTGTGAAGTGAATGGAGTTTTGCTTCACTTTCTAAATGCTGTTCTTTCAGAGAAAATCACTTTCCTTTGAAAGTGCCTTAAGCTACTTGCAAGCATTAGGAAGAAATTCACATGCGTTTCTCTGAAAGAAAAGCAGTCTGTTCCAACACTTCAATTCAATGTGCGAAGTGAATGGAGTGTTGCCTCACTTTCTAAATGCTGTCCTTTCAGAGAAAATCACTTTCCATTGAAAGTGCCTTAAACTACTTACAAGCATTCACAAAAAACTCACATGCGTTTCTCTGAAAGAGAAGCAGTCTGTTCCAACACTTCAATTCACTGTGCGAAGTGAATGGAGTGTTGCTTCACTTTCTAAATTCTGTCCTTTCAGAGAAAATCCCTTTCCTGTGAATGTGCCTTAAGCTACTTACAAGCATTCAACAGAAACTCACATGCATTTCTCTGAAAGTGAAGCAATCTGTTCCAACACTTCAATTCACTGTGCGAAGTGAATGGAGTGTTGCTTCACTTTCTAAATGCTGTCCTTTCAGAGAAAATCACTTTCCTTTGAAAGTGCCTTAAGCTACTTGCAAGCATTCACCAGAAACTCACATGCATTTCTCTGAAAGAGAAGCAGTCTGTTCCAACACTTCAATTCACTGTGCGAAGTGAATGGAGTGTTGCTTCACTTTCTAAATGCTGTCCTTTCAGAGAAAATCACTTTCCTTTGAAAGTGCCTTAAGCTACTTGCAAGCATTAGGAAGAAACTCACATGCGTTTCTCTGAAAGAGAAGCAGTCTGTTCCAACACTTCAATTCACTGTGTGAAGTGAATGGAGTGTTGCCTCACTTTCTAAATGCTGTCCTTTCAGAGAAAATCACTTTCCTTTGAAAGTGCCTTAAGCTACTTACAAGCATTCAACAGAAACTCAAATGCGTTTCTCTGAAAGAGAAGCAGTCTGTTCCAACACTTCAATTCAATGTGCGAAGTGAATGGAGTGTTGCTTCACTTTCTAAATGCTGTCCTTTCAGAGAAAATCACTTTCCTTTGAAAGTGCCTTAAGCTACTTACAAGCATTCAAGAGAAACTCACATGCATTTCTCTGAAAGAGAAGCAGTCTGTTCCAACACTTCAATTCACTGTGCTTAGTGAATGGAGTGTTGCTTCACTTTCTAAATGCTGTCCTTTCAGAGAAAATCACTTTCCTTTGAAAGTGCCTTAAGCAACTTGCAAGCATTCACAAGAAACACTAATGCGTTTATATGAAAGAGAAGCACTCTGTTCCAACACTTCAATTCACTGCACGAAGGGAATGGAGTGTTGCTTCACTTTCTAAATGCTGTCCTTTCAGAGAAAACCACTTTCCTTTGAAAGTGCCTTAAGCAACTTACAAGCATTCACCAGAAACTCACATGCGTTTCTCTGAAAGAGAAGCAGTCTGTTCCAACACTTCAATTCACTGTGGGAAGTGAATGGAGTGTTGCTTCACTTTCTAAATGCTGTCCTTTCAGAGAAAATCACTTTCCTTTGAAAGTGCCTTAAGCTACTTGCAAGCATTAGGAAGAAACTCACATGCGTTTCTCTGAAAGAGAAGCAGTCTGTTCCAACACTTCAATTCACTGTGCGAAGTGAATGGAGTGTTGCTTCACTTTCTAAATGCTGTCCTTTCAGAGAAAATCCCTTTCCTTTGAATGTGCCTTAAGCTACTTACAAGCATTCAACAGAAACTCACATGCATTTCTCTGAAAGAGAAGCAATCTGTTCCAACACTTCAATTCTCTGTGCGAAGTGAATGGAGTGTTGCTTCACTTTCTAAATGCTGTCCTTTCAGAGAAAATCACTTTCCATTGAAAGTGCCTTAAGCTACTTGCAAGCATTAGGAAGAAACTCACATGCGTTTCTCTGAAATTGAAGCTGTCTGTGCCAACACTTCAATTCTCTGTGCTAAGTGAAGGGAGTGTTCCTTCACTTTCTAAATGCTGTCCTTACAGAGAAAATCACTTTCCTTTGAAAGTGCCTTAAGCTACTTTCAAGCATTCACATGAAACACACATGCGTTTCTCTGAAAGAGAAGCAGTCTGTTCCAACACTTCAATTCACTGTGCGAAGTGAATGGAGTGTTGCTTCACTTTCTAAATGCTGTCCTTTCAGAGAAAATCTCTTTCCTTTGAATGTGCCTTAAGCTAATTACAAGCATTCAACAGAAACTCACATGCATTTCTCTGAAAGAGAAGCAATCTGTTCCAATACTTCAATTCTCTGTGCGAAGTGAATGGAGTGTTGCTTCACTTTCTAAATGCTGTCCTTTCAGAGAAAATCCCTTTCCTTTGAATGTGCCTTAAGCTACTTACAAGCATTCAACAGAAACTCACATGCATTTCTCTGAAAGAGAAGCAGTCTGTTCCAACACTTCAATTCTCTGTGCGAAGTGAATGGAGTGTTGCTTCACTTTCTAAATGCTGTCCTTTCTGAGAAAATCACTTTTCTTTGAAAGTGCCTTAAGCTACTTGCAAGCATTCACAAGAAACACTAATGCGATTCTATGAAAGAGAAGCAGTCTGTTCCAACACTTCAATTCACTGTGCGAAGTGAATGGAGTGTTGCCTCACTTTCTAAATGCTGTCCTTTCAGAGAAAATCACTTTCCTTTGAAAGTGCCTTAAGCTACTTACAAGCATTCAACAGAAACTCACATGCGTTTCTCTGAAAGAGAAGCAGCCTGTTCCAACACTTCAATTCAATGTGCGAAGTGAATGGAGTGTTGCTTCACTTTCTAAATGCTGTCCTTTCAGAGAAAATCACTTTCCTTTGAAAGTGCCTTAAGCTACTTACAAGCATTCAAGAGAAACTCACATGCATTTCTCTGAAAGAGAAGCAGTCTGTTCCAACACTTCAATTCACTGTGCTTAGTGAATGGAGTGTTGCTTCACTTTCTAAATTCTGTCCTTTCAGAGAAAATCACTTTCCTTTGAAAGTGCCTTAAGCAACTTGCAAGCATTCACAAGAAACACTAATGCATTTATATGAAAGAGAAGCACTCTGTTCCAAAACTTCAATTCACTGCACGAAGGGAATGGAGTGTTGCTTCACTTTCTAAATGCTGTCCTTTCAGAGAAAACCACTTTACTTTGAAAGTGCCTTAAGCTACTTACAAGCATTCACCAAAACTCACATGCGTTTCTCTGAAAGAGAAGCAGTCTGTTCCAACACTTCAATTCACTGTGCGAAGTGAATGGAGTGTTGCTTCACTTTCTAAATGCTGTCCTTTCAGAGAAAATCACTTTCCTTTGAAAGTGCCTTAAGCTACTTGCAAGCATTAGGAAGAAACTCACATGCGTTTCTCTGAAAGAGAAGCAGTCTGTTCCAACACTTCAATTCATTATGCTAAGTGAATGGAGTGTTGCTTCACTTTCTAAATGCTGTCCTTTCAGAGAAAATCACTTTCCTTTGAAAGTGCCTTAAGCTACTTTCAAGCATTCACAGGAAACACACATGCGTTTCTCTGAAATAGAAGCAGTCTGTTCCAACACTTCAATTCACTGTGCAAAGTGAATGGAGTGTTGCTTCACTTTCTAAATGCTGTCCTTTCAGAGAAAATCACTTTCCTTTGAAAGTGCCTTAAGCTACTTGCAAGCATTAGGAAGAAACTCACATGCGTTTCTCTGAAAGAGAAGCAGTCTGTTCCAACACTTCAATTCACTGTGCGAAGTGAATGGAGTGTTGCTTCACTTTCTAAATGCTGTCCTTTCAGAGAAAATCCCTTTCCTTTGAATGTGCCTTAAGCTACTTACAAGCATTCAACAGAAACTCACATGCATTTCTCTGAAAGAGAAGCAATCTGTTCCAACACTTCAATTCTCTCTGCGAAGTGAATGGAGTGTTGCTTCACTTTCTAAATGCTGTCCTTTCTGAGAAAATCACTTTCCTTTGAAAGTGCCTTAAGCTACTTGCAAGCATTCACAAGAAACACTAATGCGCTTCTATGAAATAGAAGCAGTCTGTTCCAACACTTCAATTCACTATGCGAAGTGAATGGAGTGTTGCTTCACTTTCTAAATGCTGTCCTTTCAGAGAAAATCACTTTTGTTTGAAAGTGCCTTAAACAACTTTCAAGCATTCACAAGAAATTCACATGCATTTCTCTGAAAGAGAAGCCTTCTCTTCCAACACTTCAATTCACTGTGCGAACTGAATGGAGTGTTGCTTCACTTTCTAAATGCTGTCCTTTCAGAGAAAATCACGTTTCTTTGAAATAGCCTTAAGCTACTTACAAGCATTCACCAGAAACTCACATGTGTTTCTCTGAAAGAGAAGCAATCTGTTCCAACACTTCAATTCACTGTGCGAAGTGAAGGGAGTGTTGCTTCACTTTCTAAATGCTGTCCTTTCAGAGAAAATCACTTTCCTTTGAAAGTGCCTTAAGCTACTTGCAAGCATTCACAAGAAACACTAATGCGTTTCTATGAAAGAGAAGCAGTCTGTTCCAACACTTCAATTCATTGCACAAAGGGAATGCAGTGTTGCTTTACTTTCTAAATGCTGTCCTTTCAGAAAAAATCACTTTCCTTTGAAAGAGCCTTGAGCTACTTACAAGCATTCAACAGAAACTCACATGCATTTCTCTGAAAGAGAGGCAGTCTGTTCCAACACTTCAATTCACTGTGCGAAGTGAATGGAATGTTACTTCACTTTCTAAATGCTGTCCTTTCAGAGAAAATCACTTTCCTTTGAAAGTGCCTTAAGCTACTTTCAAGCATTCACAGGAAACACACATGCGTTTCTCTGAAATTGAAGCAGTCTGTTCCAACACTTCAATTCACTGTGTGAAGTGAATGGAGTGTTGCTTCACTTTCTAAATGCTGTTCTTTCAGAGAAAATCACTTTCCTTTGAAAGTGCCTTAAGCTACTTGCAAGCATTAGGAAGAAACTCACATGCGTTTCTCTGAAAGAGAAGCAGTCTGTTCCAACACTTCAATTCACTGTGCGAAGTGAATGGAGTGTTGCTTCACTTTCTAAATGCTGTCCTTTCAGAGAAAATCACTTTCCTTAGAAAGTGCCTTAAGCTACTTGCAAGCATTAGGAAGAAACTCACATGCGTTTCTCTGAAAGAAAAGCAGTCTGTTCCAACACTTCAATTCAATGTGCGAAGTGAATGGAGTGTTGCCTCACTTTCTAAATGCTGTCCTTTCAGAGAAAATCACTTTCCATTGAAAGTGCCTTAAACTACTTTCAAGCATTCACAAAAAACTCACATGCGTTTCTCTGAAAGAGAAGCAGTCTGTTCCAACACTTCAATTCACTGTGCGAAGTGAATGGAGTGTTGCTTCACTTTCTAAATGCTGTCCTTTCAGAGAAAATCCCTTTCCTTTGAATGTGCCTTAAGCTACTTACAAGCATTCAACAGAAACTCACATGCGTTTCTCTGAAAGAGAAGCAGTCTGTTCCAACACTTCAATTCTCTGTGCGAAGTGAATGGAGTGTTGCTTCACTTTCTAAATGCTGTCCTTTCAGAGAAAATCACTTTCTTTTGAAAGTGCCTTAAGCTACTTGCAAGCATTCACAAGAAACACTAATGCGTTTCTATGAAAGAGAAGAAGTCTGTTCCAACACTTCAATTCACTGTACAAAGTGAATGGAGTGTTGCTTCACTTTCTAAATTCTGTCCTATCAGAGAAAATCACTTTCCTTTGAAAGTCCATTAAGCAACTTGCAAGCATTCACAAGAAACACTAATGCGTATCTATGAAAGAGAAGCAGTCTGTTCCAACACTTCAATTCATTGCACGAAGGGAATGCAGTGTTGCTTTACTTTCTAAATGCTGTTCTTTCAGAGAAAATCACTTTCCTTTGAAAGAGCCTTGAGCTACTTACAAGCATTCAACAGAAACTCACATGCATTTCTGTGAAAGAGAGGCAGTCTGTTCCAACACTTCAATTCAATGTGCGAAGTGAATGGAGTGTTGCCTCACTTTCTAAATGCTGTCCTTTCAGAGAAAATCACTTTCCATTGAAAGTGCCTTAAACTACTTACAAGCATTCACAAAAAACTCACATGCGTTTCTCTGAAAGAGAAGCAGTCTGTTCCAACACTTCAATTCACTGTGCGAAGTGAATGGAATGATACTTCACTTTCTAAATGCTGTCCTTTCAGAGAAAATCACTTTCTTTGAAAGTGCCTTAAGCTACTTTCAAGCATTCACAGGAAACACACATGCGTTTCTCTGAAATAGAAGCAATCAGTTCCAACACTTCAATTCACTGTGTGAAGTGAATGGAGTTTTGCTTCACTTTCTAAATGCTGTTCTTTCAGAGAAAATCACTTTCCTTTGAAAGTGCCTTAAGCTACTTGCAAGCATTAGGAAGAAACTCACATGCGTTTCTCTGAAAGAAAAGCAGTCTGTTCCAACACTTCAATTCAATGTGCGAAGTGAATGGAGTGTTGCCTCACTTTCTAAATGCTGTCCTTTCAGAGAAAATCACTTTCCATTGAAAGTGCCTTAAACTACTTACAAGCATTCACAAAAAACTCACATGCGTTTCTCTGAAAGAGAAGCAGTCTGTTCCAACACTTCAATTCACTGTGCGAAGTGAATGGAGTGTTGCTTCACTTTCTAAATTCTGTCCTTTCAGAGAAAATCCCTTTCCTGTGAATGTGCCTTAAGCTACTTACAAGCATTCAACAGAAACTCACATGCATTTCTCTGAAAGTGAAGCAATCTGTTCCAACACTTCAATTCACTGTGCGAAGTGAATGGAGTGTTGCTTCACTTTCTAAATGCTGTCCTTTCAGAGAAAATCACTTTCCTTTGAAAGTGCCTTAAGCTACTTGCAAGCATTCACCAGAAACTCACATGCATTTCTCTGAAAGAGAAGCAGTCTGTTCCAACACTTCAATTCACTGTGCGAAGTGAATGGAGTGTTGCTTCACTTTCTAAATGCTGTCCTTTCAGAGAAAATCACTTTCCTTTGAAAGTGCCTTAAGCTACTTGCAAGCATTAGGAAGAAACTCACATGCGTTTCTCTGAAAGAGAAGCAGTCTGTTCCAACACTTCAATTCACTGTGTGAAGTGAATGGAGTGTTGCCTCACTTTCTAAATGCTGTCCTTTCAGAGAAAATCACTTTCCTTTGAATGTGCCTTAAGCTACTTACAAGCATTCAACAGAAACTCAAATGCGTTTCTCTGAAAGAGAAGCAGTCTGTTCCAACACTTCAATTCAATGTGCGAAGTGAATGGAGTGTTGCTTCACTTTCTAAATGCTGTCCTTTCAGAGAAAATCACTTTCCTTTGAAAGTGCCTTAAGCTACTTACAAGCATTCAAGAGAAACTCACATGCATTTCTCTGAAAGAGAAGCAGTCTGTTCCAACACTTCAATTCACTGTGCTTAGTGAATGGAGTGTTGCTTCACTTTCTAAATGCTGTCCTTTCAGAGAAAATCACTTTCCTTTGAAAGTGCCTTAAGCAACTTGCAAGCATTCACAAGAAACACTAATGCGTTTATATGAAAGAGAAGCACTCTGTTCCAACACTTCAATTCACTGCACGAAGGGAATGGAGTGTTGCTTCACTTTCTAAATGCTGTTCTTTCAGAGAAAACCACTTTCCTTTGAAAGTGCCTTAAGCAACTTACAAGCATTCACCAGAAACTCACATGCGTTTCTCTGAAAGAGAAGCAGTCTGTTCCAACACTTCAATTCATTGTGGGAAGTGAATGGAGTGTTGCTTCACTTTCTAAATGCTGTCCTTTCAGAGAAAATCACTTTCCTTTGAAAGTGCCTTAAGCTACTTGCAAGCATTAGGAAGAAACTCACATGCGTTTCTCTGAAAGAGAAGCAGTCTGTTCCAACACTTCAATTCACTGTGCGAAGTGAATGGAGTGTTGCTTCACTTTCTAAATGCTGTCCTTTCAGAGAAAATCCCTTTCCTTTGAATGTGCCTTAAGCTACTTACAAGCATTCAACAGAAACTCACATGCATTTCTCTGAAAGAGAAGCAATCTGTTCCAACACTTCAATTCTCTGTGCGAAGTGAATGGAGTGTTGCTTCACTTTCTAAATGCTGTCCTTTCAGAGAAAATCACTTTCCATTGAAAGTGCCTTAAGCTACTTGCAAGCATTAGGAAGAAACTCACATGCGTTTCTCTGAAATTGAAGCTGTCTGTGCCAACACTTCAATTCACTGTGCTAAGTGAAGGGAGTGTTCCTTCACTTTCTAAATGCTGTCCTTACAGAGAAAATCACTTTCCTTTGAAAGTGCCTTAAGCTACTTTCAAGCATTCACATGAAACACACATGCGTTTCTCTGAAAGAGAAGCAGTCTGTTCCAACACTTCAATTCACTGTGCGAAGTGAATGGAGTGTTGCTTCACTTTCTAAATGCTGTCCTTTCAGAGAAAATCTCTTTCCTTTGAATGTGCCTTAAGCTAATTACAAGCATTCAACAGAAACTCACATGCATTTCTCTGAAAGAGAAGCAATCTGTTCCAATACTTCAATTCTCTGTGCGAAGTGAATGGAGTGTTGCTTCACTTTCTAAATGCTGTCCTTTCAGAGAAAATCCCTTTCCTTTGAATGTGCCTTAAGCTACTTACAAGCATTCAACAGAAACTCACATGCATTTCTCTGAAAGAGAAGCAGTCTGTTCCAACACTTCAATTCTCTGTGCGAAGTGAATGGAGTGTTGCTTCACTTTCTAAATGCTGTCCTTTCTGAGAAAATCACTTTTCTTTGAAAGTGCCTTAAGCTACTTGCAAGCATTCACAAGAAACACTAATGCGATTCTATGAAAGAGAAGCAGTCTGTTCCAACACTTCAATTCACTGTGCGAAGTGAATGGAGTGTTGCCTCACTTTCTAAATGCTGTCCTTTCAGAGAAAATCACTTTCCTTTGAAAGTGCCTTAAGCTACTTACAAGCATTCAACAGAAACTCACATGCGTTTCTCTGAAAGAGAAGCAGCCTGTTCCAACACTTCAATTCAATGTGCGAAGTGAATGGAGTGTTGCTTCACTTTCTAAATGCTGTCCTTTCAGAGAAAATCACTTTCCTTTGAAAGTGCCTTAAGCTACTTACAAGCATTCAAGAGAAACTCACATGCATTTCTCTGAAAGAGAAGCAGTCTGTTCCAACACTTCAATTCACTGTGCTTAGTGAATGGAGTGTTGCTTCACTTTCTAAATTCTGTCCTTTCAGAGAAAATCACTTTCCTTTGAAAGTGCCTTAAGCAACTTGCAAGCATTCACAAGAAACACTAATGCATTTATATGAAAGAGAAGCACTCTGTTCCAAAACTTCAATTCACTGCACGAAGGGAATGGAGTGTTGCTTCACTTTCTAAATGCTGTCCTTTCAGAGAAAACCACTTTACTTTGAAAGTGCCTTAAGCTACTTACAAGCATTCACCAAAACTCACATGCGTTTCTCTGAAAGAGAAGCAGTCTGTTCCAACACTTCAATTCACTGTGCGAAGTGAATGGAGTGTTGCTTCACTTTCTAAATGCTGTCCTTTCAGAGAAAATCACTTTCCTTTGAAAGTGCCTTAAGCTACTTGCAAGCATTAGGAAGAAACTCACATGCGTTTCTCTGAAAGAGAAGCAGTCTGTTCCAACACTTCAATTCATTATGCTAAGTGAATGGAGTGTTGCTTCACTTTCTAAATGCTGTCCTTTCAGAGAAAATCACTTTCCTTTGAAAGTGCCTTAAGCTACTTTCAAGCATTCACAGGAAACACACATGCGTTTCTCTGAAATAGAAGCAGTCTGTTCCAACACTTCAATTCACTGTGCAAAGTGAATGGAGTGTTGCTTCACTTTCTAAATGCTGTCCTTTCAGAGAAAATCACTTTCCTTTGAAAGTGCCTTAAGCTACTTGCAAGCATTAGGAAGAAACTCACATGCGTTTCTCTGAAAGAGAAGCAGTCTGTTCCAACACTTCAATTCACTGTGCGAAGTGAATGGAGTGTTGCTTCACTTTCTAAATGCTGTCCTTTCAGAGAAAATCCCTTTCCTTTGAATGTGCCTTAAGCTACTTACAAGCATTCAACAGAAACTCACATGAATTTCTCTGAAAGAGAAGCAATCTGTTCCAACACTTCAATTCTCTCTGCGAAGTGAATGGAGTGTTGCTTCACTTTCTAAATGCTGTCCTTTCTGAGAAAATCACTTTCCTTTGAAAGTGCCTTAAGCTACTTGCAAGCATTCACAAGAAACACTAATGCGCTTCTATGAAATAGAAGCAGTCTGTTCCAACACTTCAATTCACTATGCGAAGTGAATGGAGTGTTGCTTCACTTTCTAAATGCTGTCCTTTCAGAGAAAATCACTTTCCTTTGAAAGTGCCTTAAGCTACTTGCAAGCATTAGGAAGAAACGCACATGCGTTTCTCTGAAAGAGAAGCAGTCTGTTCCAACACTTCAATTCACTGTGTGAAGTGAATGGAGTGTTGCCTCACTTTCTAAATGCTGTCCTTTCAGAGAAAATCACTTTCCTTTGAAAGTGCCTTAAGCTACTTACAAGCATTCAACAGAAACTCACATGCGTTTCTCTGAAAGAGAAGCAGTCTGTTCCAACACTTCAATTCAATGTGCGAAGTGAATGGAGTGATGCTTCACTTTCTAAATGCTGTCCTTTCAGAGAAAATCACTTTCCTTTGAAAGTGCCTTAAGCTACTTACAAGCATTCAACAGAAACTCACATGCATTTCTCTGAAAGAGAAGCAGTCTGTTCCAACACTTCAATTCACTGTGCTAAGTGAATGGAGTGTTGCTTCACTTTCTAAATTCTGTCCTTTCAGAGAAAATCACTTTCCTTTGAAAGTGCCATAAGCAACTTGCAAGCATTCACAAGAAACACTAATGCGTTTATATGAAAGAGAAGCACTCTGTTCCAACACTTCAATTCACTGCACGAAGGGAATGGAGTGTTGCTTCAAATTCTAAATGCTTTCCTTTCAGAGAAAACCACTTTCCTTTGAATGTGCCTTAAGCTACTTACAAGCATTCACCAGAAACTCACATGCGTTTCTCTGAAAGAGAAGCAGTCTGTTCCAACACTTCAATTCAATGTGCGAAGTGAATGGAGTGTTGCTTCACTTTCTAAATGCTGTCCTTTCAGAGAAAATCACTTTCCTTTGAAAGTGCCTTAAGCTACTTGCAAGCATTAGGAAGAAACTCACATGCGTTTCTCTGAAATTGAAGCTGTCTGTGCCAACACTTCAATTCACTGTGCTAAGTGAAGGGAGTGTTGCTTCACTTTCTAAATGCTGTCCTTTCAGAGAAAATCACTTTCCTTTGAAAGTGCCTTAAGCTACTTTCAAGCATTCACAGGAAACACACATGCGTTTCTCTGAAAGAGAAGCAGTCTGTTCCAACACTTCAATTCACTGTGCGAAGTGAATGGAGTGTTGCTTCACTTTCTAAATGCTGTCCTTTCAGAGAAAATCCCTTTCCTTTGAATGTGCCTTAAGCTAATTACAAGCATTCAACAGAAACTCACATGCATTTCTCTGAAAGAGAAGCAGTCTGTTCCAACACTTCAATTCTCTGTGCGAAGTGAATGGAATGTTGCTTCACTTTCGAAATGCTGTCCTTTCTGAGAAAATCACTTTCCTTTGAAAGTGACTTAAGCTACTTGCAAGCATTCACAAGAAACACTAATGCGATTCTATGAAAGAGAAGCAGTCTGTTCCAACACTTCAATTCACTGTGCGAAGTGAATGGAGTGTTGCCTCACTTTCTAAATGCTGTCCTTTAAGAGAAAATCACTTTCCTTTGAAAGTGCCTTAAGCTACTTGCAAGCATTCAACAGAAACTCACATGCGTTTCTCTGAAAGAGAAGCAGTCTGTTCCAACACTTCAATTCAATGTGCGAAGTGAATGGAGTGTTGCTTCTCTTTCTAAATGCTGTCCTTTCAGAGAAAATCACTTTCCTTTGAAAGTGCCTTAAGCTACTTACAAGCATTCAAGAGAAACTCACATGCATTTCTCTGAAAGAGAAGCAGTCTGTTCCAACACTTCAATTCACTGTGCTTAGTGAATGGAGTGTTGCTTCACTTTCTAAATTCTGTCCTTTCAGAGAAAATCACTTTCCTTTGAAAGTGCCTTAAGCAACTTGCAAGCATTCACAAGAAACACTAATGCGTTTATATGAAAGAGAAGCACTCTGTTCCAACACTTCAATTCACTGCACGAAGGGAATGGAGAGTTGCTTCACTTTCTAAATGCTGTCCTTTCAGAGAAAACCACTTTCCTTTGAAAGTGCCTTAAGCTACTTACAAGCATTCACCAGAAACTCACATGCGTTTCTCTGAAACAGAAGCAGTCTGTTCCAACACTTCAATTCACTGTGCGAAGTGAATGGAGTGTTGCTTCACTTTCTAAATGCTGTCCTTTCAGAGAAAATCACTTTCCTTTGAAAGTGCCTTAAGCTACTTGCAAGCATTAGGAAGAAACTCACATGCGTTTCTCTGAAAGAGAAGCAGTCTGTTCCAACACTTCAATTCACTGTGCGAAGTGAATGGAGTGTTGCTTCACTTTCTCAATGCTGTCTTTTCAGAGAAAATCACGTTCCTTTGAAACTGCCTTAAGCTACTTTCAAGCATTCACAGGAAACACACATGCGTTTCTCTGAAAGAGAAGCAGTCTGTTCCAACACTTCAATTCACTGTGCAAAGTGAATGGAGTGTTGCTTGACTTTCTAAATGCTGTCCTTTCAGAGAAAATCACTTTCCTTTGAAAGTGCCTTAAGCTACTTGCAAGCATTAGGAAGAAACTCACATGCGTTTCTCTGAAAGAGAAGCAGTCTGTTCCAACACTTCAATTCACTGTGCGAAGTGAATGGAGTGTTGCTTCACTTTCTAAATGCTGTCCTTTCAGAGAAAATCACTTTCCTTTGAAAGTGCCTTAAGCTACTTGCAAGCATTAGGAAGAAACTCACATGCGTTTCTCTGAAAGAAAAGCAGTCTGTTCCAACACTTCAATTCACTGTGCGAAGTGAATGGAGTGTTGACTCACTTTCTAAATGCTGTCCTTTCAGAGAAAATCACTTTCCATTGAAAGTGCCTTAAACTACTTTCAAGCATTCACAAAAAACTCACATGCGTTTCTCTGAAAGAGAAGCAGTCTGTTCCAACACTTCAATTCATTGTGCGAAGTGAATGGAGTGTTGCTTCACTTTCTAAATGCTGTCCTTTCAGAGAAAATCCCTTTCCTTTGAATGTGCCTTAAGCTACTTACAAGCATTCAACAGAAACTCACATGCATTTCTCTGAAAGAGAAGCAGTCTGTTCCAACACTTAAATTCTCTGTGCGAAGTGAATGGAGTGTTGCTTCACTTTCTAAATGCTGTCCTTTCTGAGAAAATCACTTTTCTTTGAAAGTGCCTTAAGCTACTTGCAAGCATTCACAAGAAACACTAATGCGATTCTATGAAAGAGAAGCAGTCTGTTCCAACACTTCAATTCACTGTGCGAAGTGAATGGAGTGTTGCTTCACTTTCTAAATTCTGTCCTTTCAGAGAAAATCACTTTCCTTTGAAAGTGCCTTAAGCAACTTGCAAGCATTCACAAGAAACACTAATGCGTTTATATGAAAGAGAAGCACTCTGTTCCAACACTTCAATTCACTGCACGAAGGGAATGGAGTGTTGTTTCAATTTCTAAATGCTGTCCTTTCAGAGAAAACCACTTTCCTTTGAAAGTGCCTTAAGCTACTTACAAGCATTCAACAGAAACTCACATGCGTTTCTCTGAAAGAGAAGCAGTCTGTTCCAACACTTCAATTCACTGTGGGAAGTGAATGGAGTGTTGCTTCACTTTCTAAATGCTGTCCTTTCAGAGAAAATCACTTTCCTTTGAAAGTGCCTTAAGCTACTTGCAAGCATTAGGAAGAAACTCACATGCGTTTCTCTGAAAGAGAAGCAGTCTGTTCCAACACTTCAATTCACTGTGCGAAGTGAATGGAGTGTTGCTTCACTTTCTAAATGCTGTCCTTTCAGAGAAAATCCCTTTCCTTTGAATGTGCCTTAAGCTACTTACAAGCATTCAACAGAAACTCACATGCATTTCTCTGAAAGAGAAGCAATCTGTTCCAACACTTCAATTCTCTGTGCGAAGTGAATGGAGTGTTGCTTCACTTTCTAAATGCTGTCCTTTCAGAGAAAATCACTTTCCATTGAAAGTGCCTTAAGCTACTTGCAAGCATTAGGAAGAAACTCACATGCGTTTCTCTGAAATTGAAGCTGTCTGTGCCAACACTTCAATTCACTGTGCTAAGTGAAGGGAGTGTTCCTTCACTTTCTAAATGCTGTCCTTACAGAGAAAATCACTTTCCTTTGAAAGTGCCTTAAGCTACTTTCAAGCATTCACATGAAACACACATGCGTTTCTCTGAAAGAGAAGCAGTCTGTTCCAACACTTCAATTCACTGTGCGAAGTGAATGGAGTGTTGCTTCACTTTCTAAATGCTGTCCTTTCAGAGAAAATCTCTTTCCTTTGAATGTGCCTTAAGCTAATTACAAGCATTCAACAGAAACTCACATGCATTTCTCTGAAAGAGAAGCAATCTGTTCCAATACTTCAATTCTCTGTGCGAAGTGAATGGAGTGTTGCTTCACTTTCTAAATGCTGTCCTTTCAGAGAAAATCCCTTTCCTTTGAATGTGCCTTAAGCTACTTACAAGCATTCAACAGAAACTCACATGCATTTCTCTGAAAGAGAAGCAGTCTGTTCCAACACTTCAATTCTCTGTGCGAAGTGAATGGAGTGTTGCTTCACTTTCTAAATGCTGTCCTTTCTGAGAAAATCACTTTTCTTTGAAAGTGCCTTAAGCTACTTGCAAGCATTCACAAGAAACACTAATGCGATTCTATGAAAGAGAAGCAGTCTGTTCCAACACTTCAATTCACTGTGCGAAGTGAATGGAGTGTTGCCTCACTTTCTAAATGCTGTCCTTTCAGAGAAAATCACTTTCCTTTGAAAGTGCCTTAAGCTACTTACAAGCATTCAACAGAAACTCACATGCGTTTCTCTGAAAGAGAAGCAGCCTGTTCCAACACTTCAATTCAATGTGCGAAGTGAATGGAGTGTTGCTTCACTTTCTAAATGCTGTCCTTTCAGAGAAAATCACTTTCCTTTGAAAGTGCCTTAAGCTACTTACAAGCATTCAAGAGAAACTCACATGCATTTCTCTGAAAGAGAAGCAGTCTGTTCCAACACTTCAATTCACTGTGCTTAGTGAATGGAGTGTTGCTTCACTTTCTAAATTCTGTCCTTTCAGAGAAAATCACTTTCCTTTGAAAGTGCCTTAAGCAACTTGCAAGCATTCACAAGAAACACTAATGCATTTATATGAAAGAGAAGCACTCTGTTCCAAAACTTCAATTCACTGCACGAAGGGAATGGAGTGTTGCTTCACTTTCTAAATGCTGTCCTTTCAGAGAAAACCACTTTACTTTGAAAGTGCCTTAAGCTACTTACAAGCATTCACCAAAACTCACATGCGTTTCTCTGAAAGAGAAGCAGTCTGTTCCAACACTTCAATTCACTGTGCGAAGTGAATGGAGTGTTGCTTCACTTTCTAAATGCTGTCCTTTCAGAGAAAATCACTTTCCTTTGAAAGTGCCTTAAGCTACTTGCAAGCATTAGGAAGAAACTCACATGCGTTTCTCTGAAAGAGAAGCAGTCTGTTCCAACACTTCAATTCATTATGCTAAGTGAATGGAGTGTTGCTTCACTTTCTAAATGCTGTCCTTTCAGAGAAAATCACTTTCCTTTGAAAGTGCCTTAAGCTACTTTCAAGCATTCACAGGAAACACACATGCGTTTCTCTGAAATAGAAGCAGTCTGTTCCAACACTTCAATTCACTGTGCAAAGTGAATGGAGTGTTGCTTCACTTTCTAAATGCTGTCCTTTCAGAGAAAATCACTTTCCTTTGAAAGTGCCTTAAGCTACTTGCAAGCATTAGGAAGAAACTCACATGCGTTTCTCTGAAAGAGAAGCAGTCTGTTCCAACACTTCAATTCACTGTGCGAAGTGAATGGAGTGTTGCTTCACTTTCTAAATGCTGTCCTTTCAGAGAAAATCCCTTTCCTTTGAATGTGCCTTAAGCTACTTACAAGCATTCAACAGAAACTCACATGAATTTCTCTGAAAGAGAAGCAATCTGTTCCAACACTTCAATTCTCTCTGCGAAGTGAATGGAGTGTTGCTTCACTTTCTAAATGCTGTCCTTTCTGAGAAAATCACTTTCCTTTGAAAGTGCCTTAAGCTACTTGCAAGCATTCACAAGAAACACTAATGCGCTTCTATGAAATAGAAGCAGTCTGTTCCAACACTTCAATTCACTATGCGAAGTGAATGGAGTGTTGCTTCACTTTCTAAATGCTGTCCTTTCAGAGAAAATCACTTTCCTTTGAAAGTGCCTTAAGCTACTTGCAAGCATTAGGAAGAAACGCACATGCGTTTCTCTGAAAGAGAAGCAGTCTGTTCCAACACTTCAATTCACTGTGTGAAGTGAATGGAGTGTTGCCTCACTTTCTAAATGCTGTCCTTTCAGAGAAAATCACTTTCCTTTGAAAGTGCCTTAAGCTACTTACAAGCATTCAACAGAAACTCACATGCGTTTCTCTGAAAGAGAAGCAGTCTGTTCCAACACTTCAATTCAATGTGCGAAGTGAATGGAGTGATGCTTCACTTTCTAAATGCTGTCCTTTCAGAGAAAATCACTTTCCTTTGAAAGTGCCTTAAGCTACTTACAAGCATTCAACAGAAACTCACATGCATTTCTCTGAAAGAGAAGCAGTCTGTTCCAACACTTCAATTCACTGTGCTAAGTGAATGGAGTGTTGCTTCACTTTCTAAATTCTGTCCTTTCAGAGAAAATCACTTTCCTTTGAAAGTGCCATAAGCAACTTGCAAGCATTCACAAGAAACACTAATGCGTTTATATGAAAGAGAAGCACTCTGTTCCAACACTTCAATTCACTGCACGAAGGGAATGGAGTGTTGCTTCAAATTCTAAATGCTTTCCTTTCAGAGAAAACCACTTTCCTTTGAAAGTGCCTTAAGCTACTTACAAGCATTCACCAGAAACTCACATGCGTTTCTCTGAAAGAGAAGCAGTCTGTTCCAACACTTCAATTCAATGTGCGAAGTGAATGGAGTGTTGCTTCACTTTCTAAATGCTGTCCTTTCAGAGAAAATCACTTTCCTTTGAAAGTGCCTTAAGCTACTTGCAAGCATTAGGAAGAAACTCACATGCGTTTCTCTGAAATTGAAGCTGTCTGTGCCAACACTTCAATTCACTGTGCTAAGTGAAGGGAGTGTTGCTTCACTTTCTAAATGCTGTCCTTTCAGAGAAAATCACTTTCCTTTGAAAGTGCCTTAAGCTACTTTCAAGCATTCACAGGAAACACACATGCGTTTCTCTGAAAGAGAAGCAGTCTGTTCCAACACTTCAATTCACTGTGCGAAGTGAATGGAGTGTTGCTTCACTTTCTAAATGCTGTCCTTTCAGAGAAAATCCCTTTCCTTTGAATGTGCCTTAAGCTAATTACAAGCATTCAACAGAAACTCACATGCATTTCTCTGAAAGAGAAGCAGTCTGTTCCAACACTTCAATTCTCTGTGCGAAGTGAATGGAATGTTGCTTCACTTTCGAAATGCTGTCCTTTCTGAGAAAATCACTTTCCTTTGAAAGTGACTTAAGCTACTTGCAAGCATTCACAAGAAACACTAATGCGATTCTATGAAAGAGAAGCAGTCTGTTCCAACACTTCAATTCACTGTGCGAAGTGAATGGAGTGTTGCCTCACTTTCTAAATGCTGTCCTTTAAGAGAAAATCACTTTCCTTTGAAAGTGCCTTAAGCTACTTGCAAGCATTCAACAGAAACTCACATGCGTTTCTCTGAAAGAGAAGCAGTCTGTTCCAACACTTCAATTCAATGTGCGAAGTGAATGGAGTGTTGCTTCTCTTTCTAAATGCTGTCCTTTCAGAGAAAATCACTTTCCTTTGAAAGTGCCTTAAGCTACTTACAAGCATTCAAGAGAAACTCACATGCATTTCTCTGAAAGAGAAGCAGTCTGTTCCAACACTTCAATTCACTGTGCTTAGTGAATGGAGTGTTGCTTCACTTTCTAAATTCTGTCCTTTCAGAGAAAATCACTTTCCTTTGAAAGTGCCTTAAGCAACTTGCAAGCATTCACAAGAAACACTAATGCGTTTATATGAAAGAGAAGCACTCTGTTCCAACACTTCAATTCACTGCACGAAGGGAATGGAGAGTTGCTTCACTTTCTAAATGCTGTCCTTTCAGAGAAAACCACTTTCCTTTGAAAGTGCCTTAAGCTACTTACAAGCATTCACCAGAAACTCACATGCGTTTCTCTGAAACAGAAGCAGTCTGTTCCAACACTTCAATTCACTGTGCGAAGTGAATGGAGTGTTGCTTCACTTTCTAAATGCTGTCCTTTCAGAGAAAATCACTTTCCTTTGAAAGTGCCTTAAGCTACTTGCAAGCATTAGGAAGAAACTCACATGCGTTTCTCTGAAAGAGAAGCAGTCTGTTCCAACACTTCAATTCACTGTGCGAAGTGAATGGAGTGTTGCTTCACTTTCTCAATGCTGTCTTTTCAGAGAAAATCACGTTCCTTTGAAACTGCCTTAAGCTACTTTCAAGCATTCACAGGAAACACACATGCGTTTCTCTGAAAGAGAAGCAGTCTGTTCCAACACTTCAATTCACTGTGCAAAGTGAATGGAGTGTTGCTTGACTTTCTAAATGCTGTCCTTTCAGAGAAAATCACTTTCCTTTGAAAGTGCCTTAAGCTACTTGCAAGCATTAGGAAGAAACTCACATGCGTTTCTCTGAAAGAGAAGCAGTCTGTTCCAACACTTCAATTCACTGTGCGAAGTGAATGGAGTGTTGCTTCACTTTCTAAATGCTGTCCTTTCAGAGAAAATCACTTTCCTTTGAAAGTGCCTTAAGCTACTTGCAAGCATTAGGAAGAAACTCACATGCGTTTCTCTGAAAGAAAAGCAGTCTGTTCCAACACTTCAATTCACTGTGCGAAGTGAATGGAGTGTTGACTCACTTTCTAAATGCTGTCCTTTCAGAGAAAATCACTTTCCATTGAAAGTGCCTTAAACTACTTTCAAGCATTCACAAAAAACTCACATGCGTTTCTCTGAAAGAGAAGCAGTCTGTTCCAACACTTCAATTCATTGTGCGAAGTGAATGGAGTGTTGCTTCACTTTCTAAATGCTGTCCTTTCAGAGAAAATCCCTTTCCTTTGAATGTGCCTTAAGCTACTTACAAGCATTCAACAGAAACTCACATGCATTTCTCTGAAAGAGAAGCAGTCTGTTCCAACACTTAAATTCTCTGTGCGAAGTGAATGGAGTGTTGCTTCACTTTCTAAATGCTGTCCTTTCTGAGAAAATCACTTTTCTTTGAAAGTGCCTTAAGCTACTTGCAAGCATTCACAAGAAACACTAATGCGATTCTATGAAAGAGAAGCAGTCTGTTCCAACACTTCAATTCACTGTGCGAAGTGAATGGAGTGTTGCTTCACTTTCTAAATTCTGTCCTTTCAGAGAAAATCACTTTCCTTTGAAAGTGCCTTAAGCAACTTGCAAGCATTCACAAGAAACACTAATGCGTTTATATGAAAGAGAAGCACTCTGTTCCAACACTTCAATTCACTGCACGAAGGGAATGGAGTGTTGTTTCAATTTCTAAATGCTGTCCTTTCAGAGAAAACCACTTTCCTTTGAAAGTGCCTTAAGCTACTTACAAGCATTCAACAGAAACTCACATGCGTTCCTCTGAAAGAGAAGCAGTCTGTTCCAACACTTCAATTCAATGTGCGAAGTGAATGGAGTGTTGCTTCACTTTCTAAATGCTGTCCTTTCAGAGAAAATCACTTTCCTTTGAAAGTGCCTTAAGCTACTTGCAAGCATTAGGAAGAAACTCACATGCGTTTCTCTGAAATTGAAGCTGTCTGTGCCAACACTTCAATTCACTGTGCTAAGTGAAGGGAGTGTTGCTTCACTTTCTAAATGCTGTCCTTTCAGAGAACATCACTTTCCTTTGAAAGTGCCTTAAGCTACTTTCAAGCATTCACAGGAAACACACATGCGTTTCTCTGAAAGAGAAGCAGTCTGTTCCAACACTTCAATTCACTGTGCGAAGTGAATGGAGTGTTGCTTCACTTTCTAAATGCTGTCTTTTCAGAGAAAATCCCGTTCCTTTGAATGTGCCTTAAGCTAATTACAAGCATTCAACAGAAACTCACATGCATTTCTCTGAAAGAGAAGCAATCTGTTCCAATACTTCAATTCTCTGTGCGAAGTGAATGGAGTGTTGCTTCACTTTCTAAATGCTGTCCTTTCAGAGAAAATCCCTTTCCTTTGAATGTGCCTTAAGCTACTTACAAGCATTCAACAGAAACTCACATGCATTTCTCTGAAAGAGAAGCAGTCTGTTCCAACACTTCAATTCTCTGTGCGAAGTGAATGGAGTGTTGCTTCACTTTCTAAATGCTGTCCTTTCAGAGAAAATCACTTTCCTTTGAAAGTGCCTTAAGCTACTTGCAAGCATTAGGAAGAAACTCACATGCGTTTCTCTGAAAGAAAAGCAGTCTGTTCCAACACTTCAATTCACTGTGCGAAGTGAATGGAGTGTTGACTCACTTTCTAAATGCTGTCCTTTCAGAGAAAATCACTTTCCATTGAAAGTGCCTTAAACTACTTTCAAGCATTCACAAAAAACTCACATGCGTTTCTCTGAAAGAGAAGCAGTCTGTTCCAACACTTCAATTCAATGTGCGAAGTGAATGGAGTGTTGCTTCACTTTCTAAATGCTGTCCTTTCAGAGAAAATCACTTTACTTTGAAAGTGCCTTAAGCTACTTACAAGCATTCAAGAGAAACTCACATGCATTTCTCTGAAAGAGAAGCAATCTGTTCCAACACTTCAATTCACTGTGCTTAGTGAATGGAGTGTTGCTTCACTTTCTAAATTCTGTCCTTTCAGAGAAAATCACTTTCCTTTGAAAGTGCCTTAAGCAACTTGCAAGCATTCACAAGAAACACTAATGCGTTTATATGAAAGAGAAACACTCTGTTCCAACACTTCAATTCACTGCACGAAGGGAATGGAGTGTTGCTTCACTTTCTAAATGCTGTCCTTTCAGAGAAAACCACTTTACTTTGAAAGTGCCTTAAGCTACTTACAAGCATTCACCAGAAACTCACATGCGTTTCTCTGAAAGAGAAGCAGTCTGTTCCAACACTTCAATTCACTGTGCGAAGTGAATGGAGTGTTGCTTCACTTTCTAAATGCTGTCCTTTCAGAGAAAATCACTTTCCTTTGAAAGTGCCTTAAGCTACTTGCAAGCATTAGGAAGAAACTCACATGCGTTTCTCTGAAAGAGAAGCAGTCTGTTCCAACACTTCAATTCACTGTGCTAAGTGAATGGAGTGTTGCTTCACTTTCTAAATGCTGTCCTTTCTGAGAAAATCACTTTCCTTTGAAAGTGCCTTAAGCTACTTGCAAGCATTCACAAGAAACACTAATGCGATTCTATGAAAGAGAAGCAGTCTGTTCCAACACTTCAATTCACTGTGCGAAGTGAATGGAGTGTTGCTTCACTTTCTAAATGCTGTCCTTTCAGAGAAAATCACTTTCCTTTGAAAGTGCCTTAAGCTACTTGCAAGCATTAGGAAGAAACGCACATGCGTTTCTCTGAAAGAGAAGCAGTCTGTTCCAACACTTCAATTCACTGTGTGAAGTGAATGGAGTGTTGCGTCACTTTCTAAATGCTGTCCTTTCAGAGAAAATCACTTTCCTTTGAAAGTGCCTTAAGCTACTTACAAGCATTCAACAGAAACTCACATGCGTTTCTCTTAAAGAGAAGCAGTCTGTTCCAACACTTCAATTCAATGTGCGAAGTGAATGGAGTGATGCTTCACTTTCTAAATGCTGTCCTTTCAGAGAAAATCACTTTCCTTTGAAAGTGCCTTAAGCTACTTACAAGCATTCAACAGAAACTCACATGCATTTCTCTGAAAGAGAAGCAGTCTGTTCCAACACTTCAATTCACTGTGCTAAGTGAATGGACTGTTGCTTCACTTTCTAAATTCTGTCCTTTCAGAGAAAATCACTTTCCTTTGAAAGTGCCTTAAGCAACTTGCAAGCATTCACAAGAAACACTAATGCGTTTGTATGAAAGAGAAGCACTCTGTTCCAACACTTCAATTCACTGCACGAAGGGAATGGAGTGTTGCTTCAATTTCTAAATGCTGTCCTTTCAGAGAAAACCACTTTCCTTTGAAAGTGCCTTAAGCTACTTACAAGCATTCACCAGAAACTCACATGCGTTTCTCTGAAAGAGAAGCAGTCTGTTCCAACACTTCAATTCAATGTGCGAAGTGAATGGAGTGTTGCTTCACTTTCTAAATGCTGTCCTTTCAGTGAAAATCACTTTCCTTTGAAAGTGCCTTAAACTACTTTCAAGCATTCACAAAAAACTCACATGCGTTTCTCTGAAATTGAAGCTGTCTGTGCCAACACTTCAATTCACTGTGCTAAGTGAAGGGAGTGTTGCTTCACTTTCTAAATGCTGTCCTTTCAGAGAAAATCACTTTCCTTTGAAAGTGCCTTAAGCTACTCTCAAGCATTCACAGAAAACACACATGCGTTTCTCTGAAAGAGAAGCAGTCTGTTCCAACACTTCAATTCACTGTGCGAAGTGAATGGAGTGTTGCTTCACTTTCTAAATGCTGTCCTTTCAGAGAAAATCCCTTTCCTTTGAATGTGCCTTAAGCTAATTACAAGCATTCAACAGTAACTCACATGCATTTCTCTGAAAGAGAAGCAATCTGTTCCAATACTTCAATTCTCTGTGCGAAGTGAATGGAGTGTTGCTTCACTTTCTAAATGCTGTCCTTTCAGAGAAAATCCCTTTCCTTTGAATATGCCTTAAGCTACTTACAAGCATTCAACAGAAACTCGCATGCATTTCTCTGAAAGAGAAGCAGTCTGTTCCAACACTTCAATTCTCTGTGCGAAGTGAATGGAATGTTGCTTCACTTTCTAAATGCTGTCCTTTCTGAGAAAATCACTTTACTTTGAAAGTGACTTAAGCTACTTGCAAGCATTCACAAGAAACACTAATGCGATTCTATGAAAGAGAAGCAGTCTGTTCCAACACTTCAATTCACTGTGCGAAGTGAATGGAGTGTTGCCTCACTTTCTAAATGCTGTCCTTTAAGAGAAAATCACTTTCCTTTGAAAGTGCCTTAAGCTACTTGCAAGCATTCAACAGAAACTCACATGCGTTTCTCTGAAAGAGAAGCAGTCTGTTCCAACACTTCAATTCAATGTGCGAAGTGAATGGAGTGTTGCTTCTCTTTCTAAATGCTGTCCTTTCAGAGAAAATCACTTTCCTTTGAAAGTGCCATAAGCTACTTACAAGCATTCAAGAGAAACTCACATGCATTTCTCTGAAAGAGAAGCAGTCTGTTCCAACACTTCAATTCACTGTGCTTAGTGAATGGAGTGTTGCTTCACTTTCTAAATTCTGTCCTTTCAGAGAAAATCACTTTCCTTTGAAAGTGCCTTAAGCAACTTGCAAGCATTCACAAGAAACACTAATGCGTTTATATGAAAGAGAAGCACTCTGTTCCAACACTTCAATTCACTGCACAAAGGGAATGGAGTGTTGCTTCACTTTCTAAATGCTGTCCTTTCAGAGAAAACCACTTTCCTTTGAAAGTGCCTTAAGCTACTTACAAGCATTCACCAGAAACTCACATGCGTTTCTCTGAAAGAGAAGCAGTCTGTTCCAACACTTCAATTCACTGTGCGAAGTGAATGGAGTGTTGCTAAACTTTCTAAATGCTGTCCTTTCAGAGAAAACCACTTTCCTTTGAAAGTGCCTTAAGCTACTTACAAGCATTCACCAGAAACTCACATGCGTTTCTCTGAAAGAGAAGCAGTCTGTTCCAACACTTCAATTCACTGTGCGAAGTGAATGGAGTGTTGCTAAACTTTCTAAATGCTGTCCTTTCAGAGAAAATCACTTTCCTTTGAAAGTGCCTTAAGCTACTTGCAAGCATTAGGAAGAAACTCACATGC
Source organism: Myodes glareolus (assembly GCF_982192425.1). NCBI lineage: Eukaryota > Metazoa > Chordata > Mammalia > Rodentia > Cricetidae > Myodes > Myodes glareolus. The sequence goes on from NW_028263225.1 coordinate 687,209, forward strand.
GTTTCTCTGAAAGAGAAGCAGTCTGTTCCAACACTTCAATTCACTGTGCGAAGTGAATGGAGTGTTGCCTCACTTTCTAAATGCTGTCCTTTCAGAGAAAATCACTTTCCATTGAAAGTGCCTAAAACTACTTTCAAGCATTCACAAAAAACTCACATGCGTTTCTCTGAAAGAGAAGCAGTCTGTTCCAACACTTCAATTCACTGTGCGAAGTGAATGGAGTGTTGCTTCACTTTCTAAATGCTGTCCTTTCAGAGAAAATCACTTTCCTTTGAAAGTGCCTTAAGCTACTTGCAAGCATTAGGAAGAAACTCACATGCGTTTCTCTGAAAGAAAAGCAGTCTGTTCCAACACTTCAATTCACTGTGCGAAGTGAATGGAGTGTTGACTCACTTTCTAAATGATGTCCTTTCATGTAAAATCACTTTCCATTGAAAGTGCCTTAAACTACTTTCAAGCATTCACAAAAAACTCACATGCGTTTCTCTGAAAGAGAAGCAGTCTGTTCCAACACTTCAATTCATTGTGCGAAGTGAATGGAGTGTTGCTTCACTTTCTAAATGCTGTCCTTTCAGAGAAAATCCCTTTCCTTTGAATGTGCCTTAAGCTAATTACAAGCATTCAACAGAAACTCACTTGCATTTCTCTGAAAAAGAAGCAATCTCTTCCAACACTTCAATTCACTGTGCGAAGTGAATGGAGTGTTGCTTCACTTTCTAAATGCTGTCCTTTCAGAGAAAATCCCTTTCCTTTGAATATGCCTTAAGCTAATTACAAGCATTCAACAGAAACTCACATGCATTTCTCTGAAAAAGAAGCAATCTGTTCCAACACTTCAATTCTCTGTGCGAAGTGAATGGAGTGTTGCTTCACTTTCTAAATGCTGTCCTTTCAGAGAAAATCACTTTCCTTGAAAGTGCCTTAAGCTACTTGCTAGGAAGAAGCTCACATGCGTTTCTCTGAAAGAGAAGCAGTCTGTTCCAACACTTCAATTCACTGTCTGAAGTGAATGGAGTGTTGCTTCACTTTCTAAATGCTGTCCTTTCAGAGAAAATCACTTTCCTTTGAAAGTGCCTTAAGCTACTTACAAGCATTCAACAGAAACTCACATGCATTTCTCTGAAAGAGAAGCAGTCTGTTCCAACACTTCAATTCACTGTGCGAAGTGAATGGAGTGTTGCTTCACTTTCTAAATTCTGTCCTTTCAGAGAAAATCATTTTCTTTTGAAAGTGCCTTAAACTACTTTCAAGCATTCACAAAAAACTCACATGCATTTCTCTGAAAGAGAAGCAGTCTGTTCCAACACTTCAATTCACTGGGTGAAGAGAATGGAGTGTTGCCTCACTTTCTAAATGCTGTCCTTTCAGAGAATATCACTCTCCTTTGAAAGTGCCTTAAGCTACTTACAAGCATTTAACAGAAACTCACATGCGTTTCTCTGAAACAGAAGCAGTCTGTTCCAACACTTCAATTCACTGTGCGAAGTGAATGGAGTGTTGCTTCACTTTCTAAATGCTGTTCTTTCAGAGAAAATCAATTTCCTTTGAAAGTTCCTTAAGCTACTTGCACGCATTAGGAAGAAACTCACATGCGTTTCTCTGAAAGAGAAGCAGTCTGTTCCAACACTTCAATTCACTGTGCGAAGTGAATGGAGTGTTGCTTCACTTTCTAAATGCTGTTCTTTCAGAGAAAATCACTTTCCTTTGAAAGTGCCTTAAGCTACTTACAAGCATTCAACAGAAACTCACATGCATTTCTCTGAAAGAGAAGCAGTCTGTTCCAACAATCCAATTCACTGTGTGAAGTGATTGGAGTGTTGCCTCACTTTCTAAATGCTGTCCTTTCAGAGAAAATCTCTTTCCTTTGAAAGTGCCTTAAGCTAATTACAAGCATTTAACAGAAACTCACATGCGTTTCTCTGAAAGAGAAGCAGTCTGTTCCAACACTTCAATTCAATGTGCGAAGTGAATGGAGTGTTGCTTCACTTTCTAAATGCTCTCCTTTCAGAGAAAATCACTTTCCTTTGAAAGTGCCTTAAGCTACTTACAAGCATTCAACAGAAACTCACATGCGTTTCTCTGAAAGAGAAGCAGTCTGTTCCAACACTTCAATTCACTGTGCGAAGTGAATGGAGTGTTGCTTCACTTTCTAAATTCTGTCCTTTCAGAGAAAATCACTTTCTTTTGAAAGTGCCTTAAACTACTTTCAAGCATTCACAAAAAACTCACATGCGTTTCTCTGAAAGAGAAGCAGTCTGTTCCAACACTTCAATTCACTGTGCGAAGTGAATGGAGTGTTGCTTCACTTTCTAAATGCTGTCCTTTAAGAGAAAATCACTTTCCTTTGAAAGTGCCTTAAGCAAACTGCAAGCATTCACAAGAAACACTAATGCGTTTATATGAAAGAGAAGCACTCTGTTCCAACACTTCAATTCACGGTTCGAAGTGAATGGAGTGTTGCCTCACTTTCTAAATGCTGTCCTTTCAGAGAAAATCTCTTTCCTTTGAAAGTGCCTTAAGCTACTTACAAGCATTCAACAGAAACTCACATGCATTTCTCTGAAAGAGAAGCAGTCTGTTCCAACACTTCAATTCACTGTGTGAAGTGAATAGAGTGTTGCCTCACTTTCTAAATGCTGTCCTTTCAGAGAAAATCTCTTTCCTTTGAAAGTGCCTTAAGCTACTTACAAGCATTTAAAAGAAACTCACATGCATTTCTCTGAAAGAGAAGCAGTCTGTTCCAACACTTCAATTCAATGTGCAAAGTGAATGGAGTGTTGCTTCACTTTCTAAATGCTGTCCTTTCAGAGAAAATCACTTTCCTTTGAAAGTGCCTTAAGCTACTTACAAGCATTCAACAGAAACTCACATGCGTTTCTCTGAAAGAGAAGCAATCTGTTCCAACACTTCAATTCACTGTGTGAAGTGAATGGAGTGTTGCCTCACTTTCTAAATGCTGTCCTTTCAGAGAAAATCACTTTCCTTTGAAAGAGCCTTGAGCTACTTACAAGCATTCAACAGAAACTCACATGCATTTCTCTGAAAGAGAAGCAGTCTGTTCCAACACTTCAATTCACTTTGCGAAGTGAATGGAATGTTACTTCAATTTCTAAATGCTGTCCTTTCAGAGAAAATCACTTTACTTTGAAAGTGCCTTAAGCTACTTTCAAGCATTCACAGGAAACACACATGCGTTTCTATGAAATAGAAGCAGTCTGTTCCAACACTTAAATTCACTGTGCGAAGTGAATGGAGTGTTGCTTCACTTTCTAAATCCTGTCCTTTCAGAGAAAATCACTTTTGTTTGAAAGTGCCTTAAGCAACTTTCAAGCATTCACAAGAAATTCACATGCATTTCTCTGAAAGAGAAGCCTTCTCTTCCAACACTTCAATTCAATGTGCGAAGTGAATGGAGTGTTGCTTCACTTTCTAAATGCTGTCCTTTCAGAGAAAATCACGTTCCTTTGATAGTGCCTTAAGCTACTTGCAAGCATTAGGAAGAAACTCACATGCGTTTCTCTGAAAGAGAAGCAGTCTGTTCCAACACTTCAATTCACTGTGTGAAGTGAATAGAGTGTTGCCTCACTTTCTAAATGCTGTCCTTTCAGAGAAAATCTCTTTCCTTTGAAAGTGCCTTAAGCTACTTACAAGCATTTAAAAGAAACTCACATGCGTTTCTCTGAAAGAGAAGCAGTCTGTTCCAACACTTCAATTCAATGTGCAAAGTGAATGGAGTGTTGCTTCACTTTCTAAATGCTGTCCTTTCAGAGAAAATCACTTTCCTTTGAAAGTGCCTTAAGCTACTTACAAGCATTCAACAGAAACTCACATGCGTTTCTCTGAAAGAGAAGCAATCTGTTCCAACACTTCAATTCACTGTGTGAAGTGAATGGAGTGTTGCCTCACTTTCTAAATGCTGTCCTTTCAGAGAAAATCACTTTCCTTTGAAAGAGCCTTGAGCTACTTACAAGCATTCAACAGAAACTCACATGCATTTCTCTGAAAGAGAAGCAGTCTGTTCCAACACTTCAATTCACTTTGCGAAGTGAATGGAATGTTACTTCAATTTCTAAATGCTGTCCTTTCAGAGAAAATCACTTTACTTTGAAAGTGCCTTAAGCTACTTTCAAGCATTCACAGGAAACACACATGCGTTTCTATGAAATAGAAGCAGTCTGTTCCAACACTTAAATTCACTGTGCGAAGTGAATGGAGTGTTGCTTCACTTTCTAAATCCTGTCCTTTCAGAGAAAATCACTTTTGTTTGAAAGTGCCTTAAGCAACTTTCAAGCATTCACAAGAAATTCACATGCATTTCTCTGAAAGAGAAGCCTTCTCTTCCAACACTTCAATTCAATGTGCGAAGTGAATGGAGTGTTGCTTCACTTTCTAAATGCTGTCCTTTCAGAGAAAATCACGTTCCTTTGATAGTGCCTTAAGCTACTTGCAAGCATTAGGAAGAAACTCACATGCGTTTCTCTGAAAGAGAAGCAGTCTGTTCCAACACTTCAATTCACTGTGTGAAGTGAATAGAGTATTGCCTCACTTTCTAAATGCTGTCCTTTCAGAGAAAATCACTTTCCTTTGAAAGTGCCTTAAGCTAATTACAAGCATTTAACAGAAACTCACATGCATTTCTCTGAAAGAGAAGCAGTCTGTTCCAACACTTCAGTTCACTGTGCGAAGTGAATGGAGTTTTGCTTCACTCTCTAAATGCTGTTCTTTCAGAGAAAATCACTTTCCTTTCAAAGAGCCTTAAGCTACTTGCAAGCATTAGGAAGAAACTCACATGCGTTTCTCTGAAAGAGAAGCAGTCTGTTCCAACACTTCAATTCACTGTGCGAAGTGAATGGAGTGTTGCTTCACTTTCTAAATGCTGTCCTTTCAGAGAAAATCACTTTCCTTTGAAAGTGCCTTAAGCTACTTGCAAGCATTAGGAAGAAACTCACATGCGTTACTCTGAAAAAGAAGCAGTCTGTGCCAACACTTCAATTCACTGTGCGAAGTGAATGGAGTGTTGTTTCACTTTCTAAATGCTGTCCTTTCAGAGAAAATCACTTTCCATTGAAAGTGCCTTAAACTACTTTCAAGCATTCACAAAAAACTCACATGCGTTTCTCTGAAAGAGAAGCAGTCTGTTCCAACTCTTCAATTCACTGTACGAAGTGAATGGAGTGTTGCTCCACTTTCTAAATGCTGTCCTTTCAGAGAAAATCCCTTTCCTTTGAATGTGCCTTAAGCAACTTGCAAGCATTCATCAGAAACTCACATGCATATCTCTGAAAGAGAAGCAATCTGTTCCAAAACTTCAATTCTCTGTGTGAAGTGAATGGAGTGTTGCTTCACTTTCTAAATGCTGTCCTTTCAGAGAAAATCACTTTCCTTTGAAAGTGCCTTAAGCAACTTGCAAGCAATCACAAGAAACACTAATGCGTTTCTATGAAAGAGAAGCACTCTGTTCCAACACTTCAATTCAATGTGCGAAGGGAATGGAGTGTTGCTTCACTTTCTAAATGCTGTCCTTTCTGATAAAATCACTTTCCTTTGAAAGTGCCTTAAGCTACTTGCAAGCATTTAACAGAAACTCACATGCGTTTCTCTGAAAGAGAAGCAGTCTGTTCCAACACTTCAATTCACTGTGCGAAGTGAATGGAGTGTTGCTTCACTTTCTAAATGCTGTCCTTTCAGATAAAATCACTTTCCTTTGAAAGTGCCTTAAGCTACTTGCAAGCATTAGGAAGAAACTCACATGCGTTTCTCTGAAAGAGAAGCAGTCTGTTCCAACACTTCAATTCACTGTGTGAAGTGAATAGAGTGTTGCCTCACTTTCGAAATGCTGTCCTTTCAGAGAAATTCACTTTCCTTTGAAAGTGCCTTAAGCTACTTACAATCATTTACAGAAACTCACATGCGTTTCTCTGAAAGAGAAGCAGTCTGTTCCAACACTTCAATTCACTGTGCGAAGTGAATGGAGTGTTGCTTCAGTTTCTAAATGCTGTCCTTTCAGAGAAAATCACTTTCCTTTGAAAGTGCCTTAAGCTACTTGCAAGCATTAGGAAGAAACTCACATGCGTTTCTCTGAAAGAAAAGCAGTCTGTTCCAACACTTCAATTCACTGTGCGAAGTGAATGGAGTGTTGACTCACTTTCTAAATGATGTCCTTTCTTGTAAAATCACTTTCCATTGAAAGTGCCTTAAACTACTTTCAAGCATTCACAAAAAACTCACATGCGTTTCTCTGAAAGAGAAGCAGTCTGTTCCAACACTTCAATTCATTGTGCGAAGTGAATGGAGTGTTGCTTCACTTTCTAAATGCTGTCCTTTCAGAGAAAATCCCTTTCCTTTGAATGTGCCTTAAGCTAATTACAAGCATTCAACAGAAACTCACATGCATTTCTCTGAAAAAGAAGCAATCTCTTCCAACACTTCAATTCACTGTGCGAAGTGAATGGAGTGTTGCTTCACTTTCTAAATGCTGTCCTTTCAGAGAAAATCCCTTTCCTTTGAATGTGCCTTAAGCTAATTACAAGCATTCAACAGAAACTCACATGCATTTCTCTGAAAAAGAAGCAATCTGTTCCAACCCTTCAATTCTCTGTGCGAAGTGAATGGAGTGTTGCTTCACTTTCTAAATGCTGTCCTTTCAGAGAAAATCACTTTCCTTGAAAGTGCCTTAAGCTACTTGCTAGGAAGAAGCTCACATGCGTTTCTCTGAAAGAGAAGCAGTCTGTTCCAACACTTCAATTCACTGTCTGAAGTGAATGGAGTGTTGCTTCACATTCTAAATGCTGTCCTTTCAGAGAAAATCACTTTCCTTTGAAAGTTCCTTAAGCTACTTACAAGCATTCAACAGAAACTCACATGCATTTCTCTGAAAGAGAAGCAGTCTGTTCCAACACTTCAATTCACTGTGCGAAGTGAATGGAGTGTTGCTTCACTTTCTAAATTCTGTCCTTTCAGAGAAAATCATTTTCTTTTGAAAGTGCCTTAAACTACTTTCAAGCATTCACAAAAAACTCACATGCATTTCTCTGAAAGAGAAGCAGTCTGTTCCAACACTTCAATTCACTGGGTGAAGAGAATGGAGTGTTGCCTCACTTTCTAAATGCTGTCCTTTCAGAGAATATCACTCTCCTTTGAAAGTGCCTTAAGCTACTTACAAGCATTTAACAGAAACTCACATGCGTTTCTCTGAAACAGAAGCAGTCTGTTCCAACACTTCAATTCTCTGTGCGAAGTGAATGGAGTGTTGCTTCACTTTCTAAATGCTGTTCTTTCAGAGAAAATCAATTTCCTTTGAAAGTTCCTTAAGCTACTTGCAAGCATTAGGAAGAAACTCACATGCGTTTCTCTGAAAGAGAAGCAGTCTGTTCCAACACTTCAATTCACTGTGCGAAGTGAATGGAGTGTTGCCTCACTTTCAAAATGCTGTCCTTTCAGAGAAAATCACTTTCCATTGAAAGTGCCTTAAACTACTTTCAAGCATTCACAAAAAACTCACAAGCGTTTCTCTGAAAGAGAAGCAGTCTCTTCCAACACTTCGATTCACTGTGCGAAGTGAATGGAGTGTTGCCTCACTTTCTAAATGCTGTCCTTTCAGAGAAAATCACTTTCCATTGAAAGTGCCTTAAACTGCTTTCAAGCATTCACAAAAAACTCACATGCGTTTCTCTGAAAGAGAAGCAGTCTGTTCCAACACTTCAATTCACTGTGCGAAGTGAATGGAGTGTTGCTTCACTTTCTAAATGCTGTCTTTTCAGAGAAAATCACTTTCCTTTGAAAGTGCCTTAAGCTACTTACAAGCATTCAACAGAAACTCACATGCGTTTCTCTGAAAGAGAAGCAGTCTGTTCCAACACTTCAATTCACTGTGCGAAGTGAATGGAGTGTTGCTTCACTTTCTAAATTCTGTCCTTTCAGAGAAAATCACTTTCTTTTGAAAGTGCCTTAAACTACTTTCAAGCATTCACAAAAAACTCACATGCGTTTCTCTGAAAGAGAAGCAGTCTGTTCCAACACTTCAATTCACTGTGCGAAGTGAATGGAGTGTTGCTTCACTTTCTAAATGCTCTCCTTTCAGAGAAAATCACTTTCCTTTGAAAGTGCCTTAAGCTACTTACAAGCATTCAACAGAAAATCACATGCATTTCTCTGAAAGAGAAGCAGTCTGTTCCAACAATCCAATTCACTGTGTGAAGTGATTGGAGTGTTGCCTCACTTTCTAAATGCTGTCCTTTCAGAGAAAATCTCTTTCCTTTGAAAGTGCCTTAAGCTAATTACAAGCATTTAACAGAAACTCACATGCGTTTCTCTGAAAGAGAAGCAGTCTGTTCAAACACTTCAATTCAATGTGCGAAGTGAATGGAGTGTTGCTTCACTTTCTAAATGCTCTCCTTTCAGAGAAAATCACTTTCCTTTGAAAGTGCCTTAAGCTACTTACAAGCATTCAACAGAAACTCACATGCGTTTCTCTGAAAGAGAAGCAGTCTGTTCCAACACTTCAATTCACTGTGCGAAGTGAATGGAGTGTTGCTTCACTTTCTAAATTCTGTCCTTTCAGAGAAAATCACTTTCTTTTGAAAGTGCCTTAAACTACTTTCAAGCATTCACAAAAAACTCACATGCGTTTCTCTGAAAGAGAAGCAGTCTGTTCCAACACTTCAATTCACTGTGCGAAGTGAATGGAGTGTTGCTTCACTTTCTAAATGCTGTCCTTTAAGAGAAAATCACTTTCCTTTGAAAGTGCCTTAAGCAAACTGCAAGCATTCACAAGAAACACTAATGCGTTTATATGAAAGAGAAGCACTCTGTTCCAACACTTCAATTCACGGTTCGAAGTGAATGGAGTGTTGCCTCACTTTCTAAATGCTGTCCTTTCAGAGAAAATCTCTTTCCTTTGAAAGTGCCTTAAGCTACTTACAAGCATTCAACAGAAACTCACATGCATTTCTCTGAAAGAGAAGCAGTCTGTTCCAACACTTCAATTCACTGTGTGAAGTGAATAGAGTGTTGCCTCACTTTCTAAATGCTGTCCTTTCAGAGAAAATCTCTTTCCTTTGAAAGTGCCTTAAGCTACTTACAAGCATTTAAAAGAAACTCACATGCGTTTCTCTGAAAGAGAAGCAGTCTGTTCCAACACTTCAATTCAATGTGCGAAGTGAATGGAGTGTTGCTTCACTTTCTAAATGCTGTCCTTTCAGAGAAAATCACTTTCCTTTGAAAGTGCCTTAAGCTACTTACAAGCATTCAACAGAAACTCACATGCGTTTCTCTGAAAGAGAAGCAATCTGTTCCAACACTTCAATTCACTGTGTGAAGTGAATGGAGTGTTGCCTCACTTTCTAAATGCTGTCCTTTCAGAGAAAATCACTTTCCTTTGAAAGAGCCTTGAGCTACTTACAAGCATTCAACAGAAACTCACATGCATTTCTCTGAAAGAGAAGCAGTCTGTTCCAACACTTCAATTCACTGTGCGAAGTGAATGGAGTGTTGCTTCACTTTCTAAATGCTGTCTTTTCAGAGAAAATCACTTTCCTTTGAAAGTGCCTTAAGCTACTTTCAAGCATTCACAGGAAACACACATGCGTTTCTATGAAATAGAAGCAGTCTGTTCCAACACTTAAATTCACTGTGCGAAGTGAATGGAGTGTTGCTTCACTTTCTAAATCCTGTCCTTTCAGAGAAAATCACTTTTGTTTGAAAGTGCCTTAAGCAACTTTCAAGCATTCACAAGAAATTCTCATGCATTTCTCTGAAAGAGAAGCCTTCTCTTCCAACACTTCAATTCAATGTGCGAAGTGAATGGAGTGTTGCTTCACTTTCTAAATGCTGTCCTTTCAGAGAAAATCACGTTCCTTTGATAGTGCCTTAAGCTACTTGCAAGCATTAGGAAGAAACTCACATGCGTTTCTCTGAAAGAGAAGCAGTCTGTTCCAACACTTCAATTCACTGTGTGAAGTGAATAGAGTATTGCCTCACTTTCTAAATGCTGTCCTTTCAGAGAAAATCACTTTCCTTTGAAAGTGCCTTAATCTAATAACAAGCATTTAACAGAAACTCACATGCATTTCTCTGAAAGAGAAGCAGTCTGTTCCAACACTTCAGTTCACTGTGCGAAGTGAATGGAGTTTTGCTTCACTCTCTAAATGCTGTTCTTTCAGAGAAAATCACTTTCCTTTCAAAGTGCCTTAAGCTACTTGCAAGCATTAGGAAGAAACTCACATGCGTTTCTCTGAAAGAGAAGCAGTCTGTTCCAACACTTCAATTTACTGTGCGAAGTGAATGGAGTGTTGCTTCACTTTCTAAATGCTGTCCTTTCAGAGAAAATCACTTTCCTTTGAAAGTGCCTTAAGCTACTTGCAAGCATTAGGAAGAAACTCACATGCGTTACTCTGAAAAAGAAGCAGTCTGTTCCAACACTTCAATTCACTGTGCGAAGTGAATGGAGTGTTGTTTCACTTTCTAAATTCTGTCCTTTCAGAGAAAATCACTTTCCATTGAAAGTGCCTTAAACTACTTTCAAGCATTCACAAAAAACTCACATGCGTTTCTCTGAAAGAGAAGCAGTCTGTTCCAACTCTTCAATTCACTGTACGAAGTGAATGGAGTGTTGCTCCACTTTCTAAATGCTGTCCTTTCAGAGAAAATCCCTTTCCTTTGAATGTGCCTTAAGCAACTTGCAAGCATTCATCAGAAACTCACATGCATATCTCTGAAAGAGAAGCAATCTGTTCCAACACTTCAATTCTCTGTGTGAAGTGAATGGAGTGTTGCTTCACTTTCTAAATGCTGTCCTTTCAGAGAAAATCACTTTCCTTTGAAAGTGCCTTAAGCAACTTGCAAGCAATCACAAGAAACACTAATGCGTTTCTATGAAAGAGAAGCACTCTGTTCCAACACTTCAATTCACTGCACGAAGGGAATGGAGTGTTGCTTCACTTTCTAAATGCTGTCCTTTCTGATAAAATCACTTTCCTTTGAAAGTGCCTTAAGCTACTTGCAAGCATTTAACAGAAACTCACATGCGTTTCTCTGAAAGAGAAGCAGTCTGTTCCAACACTTCAATTCACTGTGCGAAGTGAATGGAGTGTTGCTTCACTTTCTAAATGCTGTCCTTTCAGATAAAATCACTTTCCTTTGAAAGTGCCTTAAGCTACTTGCAAGCATTAGGAAGAAACTCACATGCGTTTCTCTGAAAGAGAAGCAGTCTGTTCCAACACTTCAATTCACTGTGTGAAGTGAATAGAGTGTTGCCTCACTTTCGAAATGCTGTCCTTTCAGAGAAATTCACTTTCCTTTGAAAGTGCCTTAAGCTACTTACAATCATTTACAGAAACTCACATGCGTTTCTCTGAAAGAGAAGCAGTCTGTTCCAACACTTCAATTCACTGTGCGAAGTGAATGGAGTGTTGATTCACTTTCTAAATGCTGTTCTTTCAGAGAAAATCACTTTCCTTTGAAAGTGCCTTAAGCTACTTGCAAGCATTAGGAAGAAACTCACATGCGTTTCTCTGAAAGAGAAGCAGTCCGTTCCAACACTTCAATTCACTTTGCGAAGTGAGTGGAGTGTTGCTTCACTTTCTAAATGCTGTCCTTTCAGAGAAAATCACTTTCCTTTGAAAGTGCCTTAAGCTACTTGCAAGCATTAGGAAGAAACTCACATGCGTTTCTCTGAAAGAGAAGCAGTCTGTTCCAACACTTCAATTCACTGTGCGAAGTGAATGGAGTGTTGCTTCACTTTCTAAATGCTGTCCTTTCTGAGAAAGTCACTTTCCTTTGAAAGTGCCTTAAACTACTTTCAAGCATTCACAAAAAACTCACATGCGTTTCTCTGAAAGAGAAGCAGTCTGTTCCAACACTTCAATTCACTGTGCGAAGTGAATGGAGTGTTGCTTCACTTTCTAAATGCTGTCGTTTCAGAGAAAATCACTTTCCTTTGAAAGTGCCTTAAGCTACTTGCAAGCATTAGGAAGAAACTCACATGCGTTACTCTGAAAGAGAAGCAGTCTGTTCCAACACTTCAATTCACTGTGCGAAGTGAATGGAGTGTTGCTTCACTTTCTAAATGCTGTTCTTTCAGAGAAAATCACTTTCCATTGAAAGTGCCTTAAACTACTTTCAAGCATTCACAAAAAACTCACATGCATTTCTCTGAAAGAGAAGCAGTCTGTTCCAACACTTCAATTCACTGTACGAAGTGAATGGAGTGTTGCTTCACTTTCTAAATGCTGTCCTTTCAGAGAAAATCCCTTTCCTTTGAATGTGCCTTAAGCAACTTGCAAGCATTCATCAGAAACTCACATGCATATCTCTGAAAGAGAAGCAATCTGTTCCAACACTTCAATTCTCTGTGTGAAGTGAATGGAGTGTTGCTTCACTTTCTAAATGCTGTCCTTTCAGAGAAAATCACTTTCTTTGAAAGTGCCTTAAGCAACTTGCAAGCAATCACAAGAAACACTCATGGGTTTCTATGAAAGAGAAGCACTCTGTTCCAACACTTCAATTCACTGCACGAAGGGAATGAGTGTTGCTTCACTTTCTAAATGCTGTCCTTTCAGAGAAAATCACTTTCCTTTGAAAGTGCCTTAAGCTACTTGCAAGCATTTAACAGAAACTCACATGCGTTTCTCTGAAAGAGAAGCAGTCGGTTCCAACACTTCAATTCACTGTGCGAAGTGAATGGAGTGTTGCTTCACTTTCTAAATGCTGTCCTTTCAGAGAAAATCACTTTCCTTTGAAAGTGCCTTAAGCTACTTGCAAGCATTAGGAAGAAACTCACATGCGTTTCTCTGAAAGAGAAGCAGTCTGTTCCAACACTTCAATTCACTGTGTGAAGTGAATGGAGTGTTGCCTCACTTTCTAAATGCTGTCTTTTCAGAGGATATCACTTTCCTTTGAAAGTGCCTTAAGCTACTTACAGGCATTCAACAGAAACTCACATGCGTTTCTCTGAAAGAGAAGCAGTCTGTTCCAACACTTCAATTCACTGTGCGAAGTGAATGGAGTGTTGCTTCACTTTCTAAATGCTGTCCTTTCAGATAAAATCACTTTCCTTTGAAAGTGCCTTAAGCTACTTGCAAGCATTAGGAAGAAACTCACATGCGTTTCTCTGAAAGAGAAGCAGTCTGTTCCAACACTTCAATTCACTGTGTGAAGTGAATAGAGTGTTGCCTCACTTTCGAAATGCTGTCCTTTCAGAGAAATTCACTTTCCTTTGAAAGTGCCTTAAGCTACTTACAATCATTTACAGAAACTCACATGCGTTTCTCTAAAAGAGAAGCAGTCTGTTCCAACACTTCAATTCACTGTGCGAAGTGAATGGAGTGTTGATTCACTTTCTAAATGCTGTTCTTTCAGAGAAAATCACTTTCCTTTGAAAGTGCCTTAAGCTACTTGCAAGCATTAGGAAGAAACTCACATGCGTTTCTCTGAAAGAGAAGCAGTCCGTTCCAACACTTCAATTCACTTTGCGAAGTGAGTGGAGTGTTGCTTCACTTTCTAAATGCTGTCCTTTCAGAGAAAATCACTTTCCTTTGAAAGTGCCTTAAGCTACTTGCAAGCATTAGGAAGAAACTCACATGCGTTTCTCTGAAAGAGAAGCAGTCTGTTCCAACACTTCAATTCACTGTGCGAAGTGAATGGAGTGTTGCTTCACTTTCTAAATGCTGTCCTTTCTGAGAAAGTCACTTTCCTTTGAAAGTGCCTTAAACTACTTTCAAGCATTCACAAAAAACTCACATGCGTTTCTCTGAAAGAGAAGCAGTCTGTTCCAACACTTCAATTCACTGTGCGAAGTGAATGGAGTGTTGCTTCACTTTCTAAATGCTGTCGTTTCAGAGAAAATCACTTTCCTTTGAAAGTGCCTTAAGCTACTTGCAAGCATTAGGAAGAAACTCACATGCGTTACTCTGAAAGAGAAGCAGTCTGTTCCAACACTTCAATTCACTGTCGAAGTGAATGGAGTGTTGCTTCACTTTCTAAATGCTGTTCTTTCAGAGAAAATCACTTTCCATTGAAAGTGCCTTAAACTACTTTCAAGCATTCACAAAAAACTCACATGCATTTCTCTGAAAGAGAAGCAGTCTGTTCCAACACTTCAATTCACTGTACGAAGTGAATGGAGTGTTGCTTCACTTTCTAAATGCTGTCCTTTCAGAGAAAATCCCTTTCCTTTGAATGTGCCTTAAGCAACTTGCAAGCATTCATCAGAAACTCACATGCATATCTCTGAAAGAGAAGCAATCTGTTCCAACACTTCAATTCTCTGTGTGAAGTGAATGGAGTGTTGCTTCACTTTCTAAATGCTGTCCTTTCAGAGAAAATCACTTTCTTTGAAAGTGCCTTAAGCAACTTGCAAGCAATCACAAGAAACACTAATGGGTTTCTATGAAAGAGAAGCACTCTGTTCCAACACTTCAATTCACTGCACGAAGGGAATGGAGTGTTGCTTCACTTTCTAAATGCTGTCCTTTCAGAGAAAATCACTTTCCTTTGAAAGTGCCTTAAGCTACTTGCAAGCATTTAACAGAAACTCACATGCGTTTCTCTGAAAGAGAAGCAGTCGGTTCCAACACTTCAATTCACTGTGCGAAGTGAATGGAGTGTTGCTTCACTTTCTAAATGCTGTCCTTTCAGAGAAAATCACTTTCCTTTGAAAGTGCCTTAAGCTACTTGCAAGCATTAGGAAGAAACTCACATGCGTTTCTCTGAAAGAGAAGCAGTCTGTTCCAACACTTCAATTCACTGTGTGAAGTGAATGGAGTGTTGCCTCACTTTCTAAATGCTGTCTTTTCAGAGGATATCACTTTCCTTTGAAAGTGCCTTAAGCTACTTACAGGCATTCAACAGAAACTCACATGCGTTTCTCTGAAAGAGAAGCAGTCTGTTCCAACACTTCAATTCACTTTGCGAAGTGAATGGAGTGTTGCTTCACTTTCTAAATGCTGTCCTTTCAGAGAAAATCACTTTCCTTTGAACGTGCCTTAAGCTACTTACAAGCATTCAACAGAAACTCACATGCATTTCTCTGAAAGAGAAGCAGTCTGTTCCAACACTTCAATTCACTGTGCGAAGTGAATGGAGTGTTGCTTCACTTTCTAAATTCTGTCCTTTCAGAGAAAATCACTTTCCTTTGAAAGTTCCTTAAGCAACTTGCAAGCAATCACAAGAAACACTAATGCGTTTCTATGAAAGAGAAGCACTCTGTTCCAACACTTCAATTCACTGCACGAAGGGAATGGAGTGTTGCTTCACTTTCTAAATGCTGTCCTTTCAGATAAAATCACTTTCCTTTGAAAGTGCCTTAAGCAACTTGCAAGCATTTAACAGAAACTCACATGCGTTTCTCTGAAAGAGAAGCAGTCTGTTCCAACACTTCAATTCACTGTGCGAAGTGAATGGAGTGTTGCTTCACTTTCTAAATGCTGTCCTTTCAGAGAAAATCACTTTCCTTTGAAATTGCCTTAAGCTACTTGCAAGCATTAGGAAGAAACTCACATGCGTTTCTCTGAAAGAGAAGCAGTCTGTTCCAACACTTCAATTCACTGTGTGAAGTGAATAGAGTGTTGCCTCACTTTCGAAATGCTGTCCTTTCAGAGAAAATCACTTTCCTTTGAAAGTGCCTTAAGCTACTTACAATCATTTACAGAAACTCACATGCGTTTCTCTGAAAGAGAAGCAGTCTGTTCCAACACTTCAATTCACTGTGCGAAGTGAATGGAGTGTTGCTTCACTTTCTAAATGCTGTTCTTTCAGAGAAAATCACTTTCCTTTGAAAGTGCCTTAAGCTACTTGCAAGCATTAGGAAGAAACTCACATGCGTTTCTCTGAAAGAGAAGCAGTCCGTTCTAACACTTCAATTCACTGTGCGAAGTGAATGGAGTGTTGCTTCACTTTCTAAATGCTGTCCTTTCAGAGAAAATCACTTTCCTTTGAAAGTGCCTTAAACTACTTTCAAGCATTCACAAAAAACTCACATGCGTTTCTCTGAAAGAGAAGCAGTCTGTTCCAACACTTCAATTCACTGTGCGAAGTGAATGGAGTGTTGCTTCACTTTCAAATGCTGTCGTTTCAGAGAAAATCACTTTCCTTTGAAAGTGCCTTAAGCTACTTGCAAGCATTATGAAGAAACTCACATGCGTTTCTCTGAAAGAGAAGCAGTCTGTTCCAACACTTCAATTCACTGTGCGAAGTGAATGGAGTGTTGCTTCACTTTCTAAATGCTGTCCTTTCAGAGAAAATCACTTTCCATTGAAAGTGCCTTAAACTACTTTAAAGCATTCACAAAAAACTCACTTGCGTTTCTCTGAAAGAGAAGCAGTCTGTTCCAACACTTCAATTCACTGTACGAAGTGAATGGAGTGTTGCTTCACTTTCTAAATGCTGTCCTTTCAGAGAAAATCCCTTTCCTTTAAATGTGCCTTAAGCAACTTGCAAGCATTCATCAGAAACTCACATGCATATCTCTGAAAGAGAAGCAATCTGTTCCAACACTTCAATTCTCTGTGTGAAGTGAATGGAGTGTTGCTTCACTTTCTAAATGCTGTCCTTTCAGAGAAAATCACTTTCCTTTGAAAGTGCCTTAAGCAACTTGCAAGCAATCACAAGAAACACTAATGCGTTTCTATGAAAGAGAAGCACTCTGTTCCAACACTTCAATTCACTGCACGAAGGGAATGGAGTGTTGCTTCACTTTCTAAATGCTGTCCTTTCAGATAAAATCACTTTCCTTTGAAAGTGCCTTAAGCTACTTGCAAGCATTTAACAGAAACTCACATGCGTTTCTCTGAAAGAGAAGCAGTCTGTTCCAACACTTCAATTCACTGTGCGAAGTGAATGGAGTGTTGCTTCACTTTCTAAATGCTGTCCTTTCAGAGAAAATCACTTTCCTTTGAAAGTGCCTTAAGCTACTTGCAAGCATTAGGAAGAAACTCACATGCGTTTCTCTGAAAGAGAAGCAGTCTGTTCCAACACTTCAATTCACTCTGTGAAGTGAATGGAGTGTTGCCTCACTTTCTAAATGCTGTCTTTTCAGAGAAAATCACTTTCCTTTGAAAGTGCCTTAAGCTACTTACAGGCATTCAACAGAAACTCACATGCGTTTCTCTGAAAGAGAAGCAGTCTGTTCCAACACTTCAATTCACTGTGCGAAGTGAATGGAGTGTTGCTTCACTTTCTAAATGCTGTCCTTTCAGAGAAAATCACTTTCCTTTGAAAGTGCCTTAAGCTACTTACAAGCATTCAACAGAAACTCACATGCATTTCTCTGAAAGAGAAGCAGTCTGTTCCAACACTTCAATTCACTGTGCGAAGTGAATGGAGTGTTGCTTCACTTTCTAAATTCTGTCCTTTCAGAGAAAATCACTTTCCTTTGAAAGTGACTTAAGCAACTTGCAAGCATTCACAAGAAACACTAATGCGTTTATATGAAAGAGAAGCACTCTGTTCCAACACTTCAATTCACTGTGCGAAGTGAATGGAGTGTTGCCTCACTTTCTAAATGCTGTCCTTTCAGAGAAAATCACTTTCCTTTGAAAGTGCCTTAAACTACTTTCAAGCATTCACAAAAAACTCACATGCATTTCTCTGAAAGAGAAGCAGTCTGTTTCAACACTTCAATTCACTGTGCGAAGTGAATGGAGTGTTGCTTCACTTTCTAAATGCTTTCTTTCAGAGAAAATCCCTTTCATTTGAATGTGCCTTAAGCTACTTACAAGCATTCAACAGAAACTCACATGCATTTCTCTGAAAGAGAAGCAATCTGTTCCAACACTTCAATTCTCTGGGCGAAGTGAATGGAGTGTTGCTTCACTTTCTAAATGCTGTCCTTTCAGAGAAAATCACTTTCCTTTGAAAGTGCCTTAAGCTACTTGCAAGCATTCACAAGAAACACTAATGCGTTTAAATGAAAGAGAAGCACTGTGTTCCAACACTTCAATTCACTGCACGAAGGGAATGGAGTGTTGCTTCACTTTCTAAATGCTGTCCTTTCAGAGAAAATCACTTTCCTTTGAAAGTGCCTTAAGCTACTTGCAAGCATTAGGAAGAAACTCACATGAGTTTCTCTGAAAGAGAAGCAGTCTGTTCCAACACTTCAATTCACTGTGCGAAGTGAATGGAGTGTTGCTTCACTTTCTAAATGCTGTCTTTTCAGAGAAAATCACTTTCCTTTTAAAGTGCCTTAAACTACTTTCAAGCATTCACAAAAAACTCACAAGCGTTTCTCTGAAAGAGAAGCAGTCTGTTCCAACACTTCAATTCACTGTGCGAAGTGAATGGAGTGTTGCTTCACTTTCTAATTTCTGTCCTTTCAGAGAAAATCACTTTCTTTTGAAAGTGCCTTAAACTACTTTCAAGCATTCACAAAAAACTCACATGCGTTTCTCTGAAAGAGAAGCAGTCTGTTCCAACACTTCAATTCACTGTGCGAAGTGAATGGAGTGTTGCTTCACTTTCTAAATGCTGTCCTTTCAGAGAAAATCACTTTTTTTTGAAAGTGCCTTAAGCAAATTGCAAGCATTCACAAGAAACACTAATGCGTTTATATGAAAGAGAAGCACTCTGTTCCAACACTTCAATTCACTGTTCGAAGTGAATGGAGTGTTGCCTCACTTTCTAAATGCTGTCCTTTCAGAGAAAATCTCTTTCCTTTGAAAGTGCCTTAAGCTACTTACAAGCATTTAACAGAAACTCACATGCGTTTCTCTGAAAGAGAAGCAGTCTGTTCCAACACTTCAATTCACTGTTCGAAGTGAATGGAGTGTTGCTTCACTTTCTAAATGCTGTTCTTTCAGAGAAAATCACTTTCCTTTGAAAGTGCCTTAAGCTACTTGCAAGCATTAGGAAGAAACTCACATGCGTTTCTCTGTAAGAGAAGCAGTCTGTTCCAACACTTCAATTCACTGTGCGAAGTGAATGGAGTGTTGCTTCACTTTCTAAATGCTGTCCTTTCAGAGAAAATCACTTTCCTTTGAAAGTGCCTTAAGCTACTTGCAAGCATTAGGAAGAAACTCACATGCGTTTCTCTGAAAGAGAAGCAGTCTGTTCCAACACTTCAATTCACTGTGCGAAGTGAATGGAGTGTTTCCTCACTTTCTAAATGCTGTCCTTTCAGAGAAAATCACTTTCCATTGAAAGTGCCTTAAACTACTTTCAAGCATTCACAAAAAACTCACATGCGTTTCTCTGAAAGAGAAGCAGTCTGTTCCAACACTTCAATTCACTGTGCGAAGTGAATGGAGTGTTGCTTCACTTTCTAAATGCTGTCCTTTCAGAGAAAATCACTTCTTTTGAAAGTGCCTTAAGCAACTTGCAAGCATTCACAAGAAACACTAATGCGTTTCTATGAAAAAGAAGCAGTCTGTTCCAACACTTCAATTCACTGTGCGAAGTGAATGGAGTGTTGCTTCACTTTCTAAATGCTGTCGTTTCAGAGAAAATCACTTTCCTTTGAAAGTGCCTTAAGCTACTTACAAGCATTCAACAGAAACTCACATGCATTTCTCTGAAAGAGAAGCAGTCTGTTCCAACAATTCAATTCACTGTGTGAAGTGAATGGAGTGTTGCCTCACTTTCTAAATGCTGTCCTTTCAGAGAAAATCTCTTTCCTTTGAAAGTGCCTTAAGCTACTTACAAGCATTTAACAGAAACTCACATGCGTTTCTCTGAAAGAGAAGCAGTCTGTTCCAACACTTCAATTCAATGTGCGAAGTGAATGGAGTGTTGCTTCACTTTCTAAATGCTGTCCTTTCAGAGAAAATCACTTTCCTTTGAAAGTGCCTTAAGCTACTTACAAGCATTCAACAGAAACTCACATGCGTTTCTCTGAAAGAGAAGCAATCTGTTCCAACACTTCAATTCACTGTGTGAAGTGAATGGAGTGTTGCCTCACTTTCTAAATGCTGTCCTTTCAGAGAAAATCACTTTCCTTTGAAAGAGCCTTGAGCTACTTACAAGCATTCAACAGAAACTCACATGCATTTATCTGAAAGAGAAGCAGTCTGTTCCAACACTTCAATTCACTTTGCGAAGTGAATGGAATGTTACTTCAATTTCTAAATGCTGTCCTTTCAGAGAAAATCACTTTCCTTAGAAAGTGCCTTAAGCTACTTTCAAGCATTCACAGGAAACACACATGCATTTCTCTGAAAGAGAAGCAGTCTGTTCCAACACTTAAATTCACTGTGCGAAGTGAATGGAGTGTTGCTTCACTTTCTAAATCCTGTCCTTTCAGAGAAAATCACTTTTGTTTGAAAGTGCCTTAAGCAACTTTCAAGCATTCACAAGAAATTCACATGCATTTCTCTGAAAGAGAAGCCTTCTCTTCCAACACTTCAATTCAATGTGCGAAGAGAATGGAGTGTTGCTTCACTTTCTAAATGCTGTTCTTTCAGAGAAAATCACGTTCCTTTGATAGTGCCTTAAGCTACTTGCAAGCATTAGGAAGAAACTCACATGCCTTTCTCTGAAAGAGAAGCAGTCTGTTCCAACACTTCAATTCACTGTGTGAAGTGAATAGAGCATTGCCTCACTTTCTAAATGCTGTCCTTTCAGAGAAAATCACTTTCCTTTGAAAGTGCCTTAAGCTAATTACAAGCATTTAACAGAAACTCACATGCGTTTCTCTGAAAGAGAAGCAGTCTGTTCCAACACTTCAATTCACTGTGCGAAGTGAATGGAGTTTTGCTTCACTTTCTAAATGCTGTTCTTTCAGAGAAAATCACTTTCCTTTCAAAGTGCCTTAAGCTACTTGCAAGCATTAGGAAGAAACTCACATGCGTTTCTCTGAAAGAGAAGCAGTCTGTTCCAACACTTCAATTCAATGTGCGAAGTGAATGGAGTGTTGCTTCACTTTCTACATGCTGTCCTTTCAGAGAAAATCACTTTCCTTTGAAAGTGCCTTAAGCTACTTGCAAGCATTAGGAAGAAACTCACATGCGTTACTCTGAAAGAGAAGCAGTCTGTTCCAACACTTCAATTCACTCTGTGAAGTGAATGGAGTGTTGCCTCACTTTCTAAATGCAGTCTTTTCAGAGAAAATCACTTTCCTTTGAAAGTGCCTTAAGCTACTTACAGGCATTCAACAGAAACTCACATGCGTTTCTCTGAAAGAGATGCAGTCTGTTCCAACACTTCAATTCACTGTGCGAAGTGAATGGAGTGTTGCTTCACTTTCTAAATGCTGTCCTTTCAGAGAAAATCACTTTCCTTTGAAAGTGCCTTAAGCTACTTACAAGCATTCAACAGAAACTCACATGCATTTCTCTGAAAGAGAAGCAGTCTGTTCCAACACTTCAATTCACTGTGCGAAGTGAATGGAGTGTTGCTTCACTTTCTAAATTCTGTCCTTTCAGAGAAAATCACTTTCCTTTGAAAGTGACTTAAGCAACTTGCAAGCATTCACAAGAAACACTAATGCGTTTATATGAAAGAGAAGCACTCTGTTCCAACACTTCAATTCACTGTGCGAAGTGAATGGAGTGTTGCCTCACTTTCTAAATGCTGTCCTTTCAGAGAAAATCACTTTCCTTTGAAAGTGCCTTAAACTACTTTCAAGCATTCACAAAAAACTCACATGCATTTCTCTGAAAGAGAAGCAGTCTGTTCCAACACTTCAATTCACTGTGCGAAGTGAATGGAGTGTTGCTTCACTTTCTAAATGCTGTCTTTCAGAGAAAATCCCTTTCATTTGAATGTGCCTTAAGCTACTTACAAGCATTCAACAGAAACTCACATGCATTTCTCTGAAAGAGAAGCAATCTGTTCCAACACTTCAATTCTCTGGGCGAAGTGAATGGAGTGTTGCTTCACTTTCTAAATGCTGTCCTTTCAGAGAAAATCACTTTCCTTTGAAAGTGCCTTAAGCTACTTGCAAGCATTCACAAGAAACACTAATGCGTTTCTATGAAAGAGAAGCAGTCTGTTCCAACACTTCAATTCATTGCGCGAAGGGAATGGAGTGTTGCTTTACTTTCTAAATGCTGTCCTTTCAGAGTAAATCACTTTCCTTTGAAAGAGCCTTAAGCTACTTACAAGCATTCAACAGAAACTCACATGCATTTCTCTGAAAGAGAAGCAGTCTGTTCCAACACTTCAATTCACTGTACAAAGTGAATGGAGTGTTGCCTCACTTTCTAAATGCTGTCCTTTCAGAGAAAATCACTTTCCATTGAAAGTGACCAAAACTACTATCAAGCATTCACAAAAAACTCACATGCGTTTCTCTGAAAGAGTAGCAGTCTGTTCCAACACTTCAATTCACTGTGCAAAGTGAATGGAGTGTTGATTCACTTTCTAAATTATGTCCTTTCAGAGAAAATCACATTCCTTTGAAAGTGCCTTAAGCAAATTGCAAGCATTCACAAGAAACACTAATGCGTTTAAATGAAAGAGAAGCACTGTGTTCCAACACTTCAATTCACTGCACGAAGGGAATGGAGTGTTGCTTCACTTTCTAAATGCTGTCCTTTCAGAGAAAATCACTTTCCTTTGAAAGTGCCTTAAGCTACTTGCAAGCATTAGGAAGAAACTCACATGAGTTTCTCTGAAAGAGAAGCAGTCTGTTCCAACACTTCAATTCACTGTGCGAAGTGAATGGAGTGTTGCTTCACTTTCTAAATGCTGTCTTTTCATAGAAAATCACTTTCCTTTGAAAGTGCCTTAAACTACTTTCAAGCATTCACAAAAAACTCACAAGCGTTTCTCTGAAAGAGAAGCAGTCTGTTCCAACACTTCAATTCACTGTGCGAAGTGAATGGAGTGTTGCTTCACTTTCTAATTTCTGTCCTTTCAGAGAAAATCACTTTCTTTTGAAAGTGCCTTAAACTACTTTCAAGCATTCACAAAAAACTCACATGCGTTTCTCTGAAAGAGAAGCAGTCTGTTCCAACACTTCAATTCACTGTGCGAAGTGAATGGAGTGTTGCTTCACTTTCTAAATGCTGTCCTTTCAGAGAAAATCACTTTTTTTTGAAAGTGCCTTAAGCAAATTGCAAGCATTCACAAGAAACACTAATGCGTTTATATGAAAGAGAAGCACTCTGTTCCAACACTTCAATTCACTGTTCGAAGTGAATGGAGTGTTGCCTCACTTTCTAAATGCTGTCCTTTCAGAGAAAATCTCTTTCCTTTGAAAGTGCCTTAAGCTACTTACAAGCATTTAACAGAAACTCACATGCGTTTCTCTGAAAGAGAAGCAGTCTGTTCCAACACTTCAATTCACTGTTCGAAGTGAATGGAGTGTTGCCTCACTTTCTAAATGCTGTCCTTTCAGAGAAAATCTCTTTCCTTTGAAAGTGCCTTAAGCTACTTACAAGCATTTAACAGAAACTCACATGCGTTTCTCTGAAAGAGAAGCAGTCTGTTCCAACACTTCAATTCACTGTTCGAAGTGAATGGAGTGTTGCTTCACTTTCTAAATGCTGTTCTTTCAGAGAAAATCACTTTCCTTTGAAAGTGCCTTAAGCTACTTGCAAGCATTAGGAAGAAACTCACATGCGTTTCTCTGTAAGAGAAGCAGTCTGTTCCAACACTTCAATTCACTGTGCGAAGTGAATGGAGTGTTGCTTCACTTTCTAAATGCTGTCCTTTCAGAGAAAATCACTTTCCTTTGAAAGTGCCTTAAGCTACTTGCAAGCATTAGGAAGAAACTCACATGCGTTTCTCTGAAAGAGAAGCAGTCTGTTCCAACACTTCAATTCACTGTGCGAAGTGAATGGAGTGTTTCCTCACTTTCTAAATGCTGTCCTTTCAGAGAAAATCACTTTCCTTTGAAAGTGCCTTAAACTACTTTCAAGCATTCACAAAAAACTCACATGCGTTTCTCTGAAAGAGAAGCAGTCTGTTCCAACACTTCAATTCACTGTGCGAAGTGAATGGAGTGTTGCTTCACTTTCTAAATGCTGTCCTTTCAGAGAAAATCACTTTTTTTGAAAGTGCCTTAAGCAACTTGCAAGCATTCACAAGAAACACTAATGCGTTTCTATGAAAGAGAAGCAGTCTGTTCCAACACTTCAATTCACTGTGCGAAGTGAATGGAGTGTTGCTTCACTTTCTAAATGCTGTCGTTTCAGAGAAAATCACTTTCCTTTGAAAGTGCCTTAAGCTACTTACAAGCATTCAACAGAAACTCACATGCATTTCTCTGAAAGAGAAGCAGTCTGTTCCAACAATTCAATTCACTGTGTGAAGTGAATGGAGTGTTGCCTCACTTTCTAAATGCTGTCCTTTCAGAGAAAATCTCTTTCCTTTGAAAGTGCCTTAAGCTACTTACAAGCATTTAACAGAAACTCACATGCGTTTCTCTGAAAGAGAAGCAGTCTGTTCCAACACTTCAATTCAATGTGCGAAGTGAATGGAGTGTTGCTTCACTTTCTAAATGCTGTCCTTTCAGAGAAAATCACTTTCCTTTGAAAGTGCCTTAAGCTACTTACAAGCATTCAACAGAAACTCACATGCGTTTCTCTGAAAGGGAAGCAATCTGTTCCAACACTTCACTTCACTGTGTGAAGTGAATGGAGTGTTGCCTCACTTTCTAAATGCTGTCCTTTCAGAGAAAATCACTTTTCTTTGAAAGTGCCTTAAGCTACTTACAAGCATTCAACAGAAACTCACATGCGTTTCTCTGAAAGAGAAGCAGTCTGTTCCAACACTTCAATTCAATTTTCGAAGTGAATGGAGTGTTGCTTCACTTTCTATGCTGTCTTTTCAGAGAAAATCACTTTCCTTTGAAAGTGCCTTAAGCTACTTACAAGCATTCAACAGAAACTCACATGCATTTCTCTGAAAGAGAAGCAATCTGTTCCAACACTTCAATTCACTGTGTGAAGTGAATGGAGTGTTGCCTCACTTTCTAAATGCTGTCCTTTCAGAGAAAATCTCTTTCCTTTGAAAGTGCCTTAAGCTGCTTACAAGTATTTAACAGAAACTCACATGCGTTTCTCTGAAAGAGAAGCAGTCTGTTCCAACACTTCAATTCAATGTGCGAAGTGAATGGAGTGTTGGTTCACTTTCTAAATGCTGTCCTTTCAGAGAAAATCACTTTCCTTTGAAAGTGCCTTAAGCTACTTACAAGCATTCAACAGAAACTCACATGCGTTTCTCTGAAAGAGAAGCAATCTGTTCCAACACTTCAATTCACTGTGTGAAGTGAATGGAGTGTTGCCTCACTTTCTAAATGCTGTCCTTTCAGAGAAAATCACTTTCCTTTGAAAGAGCCTTGAGCTACTTACAAGCATTCAACAGAAACTCACATGCATTTATCTGAAAGAGAAGCAGTCTGTTCCAACACTTCAATTCACTTTGCGAAGTGAATGGAATGTTACTTCAATTTCTAAATGCTGTCCTTTCAGAGAAAATCACTTTCCTTAGAAAGTGCCTTAAGCTACTTTCAAGCATTCACAGGAAACACACATGCATTTCTCTGAAAGAGAAGCAGTCTGTTCCAACACTTAAATTCACTGTGCGAAGTGAATGGAGTGTTGCTTCACTTTCTAAATCCTGTCCTTTCAGAGAAAATCACTTTTGTTTGAAAGTGCATTAAGCAACTTTCAAGCATTCACAAGAAATTCACATGCATTTCTCTGAAAGAGAAGCCTTCTCTTCCAACACTTCAATTCAATGTGCGAAGAGAATGGAGTGTTGCTTCACTTTCTAAATGCTGTCCTTTCAGAGAAAATCACGTTCCTTTGATAGTGCCTTAAGCTACTTGCAAGCATTAGGAAGAAACTCACATGCCTTTCTCTGAAAGAGAAGCAGTCTGTTCCAACACTTCAATTCACTGTGTGAAGTGAATAGAGCATTGCCTCACTTTCTAAATGCTGTCCTTTCAGAGAAAATCACTTTCCTTTGAAAGTGCCTTAAGCTAATTACAAGCATTTAACAGAAACTCACATGCGTTTCTCTGAAAGAGAAGCAGTCTGTTCCAACACTTCAATTCACTGTGCGAAGTGAATGGAGTTTTGCTTCACTTTCTAAATGCTGTTCTTTCAGAGAAAATCACTTTCCTTTCAAAGTGCCTTAAGCTACTTGCAAGCATTAGGAAGAAACTCACATGCGTTTCTCTGAAAGAGAAGCAGTCTGTTCCAACACTTCAATTCAATGTGCGAAGTGAATGGAGTGTTGCCTCACTTTCTAAATGCTGTCCTTTCAGAGAAAATCACTTTCCTTTGAAAGTGCCTTAAACTACTTTCAAGCATTCAACAGAAACTCACATGCATTTATCTGAAAGAGAAGCAGTCTGTTCCAACACTTCAATTCATTTTGCGAAGTGAATGGAATGTTACTTCAATTTCTAAATGCTGTCCCTTCAGAGAAAATCACTTTCCTTTGAAAGTGCCTTAAGCTACTTTCAAGCATTCACAGGAAACACACATGCGTTTCTCTGAAATAGAAGCAGTCTGTTCCAACACTTAAATTCACTGTGCGAAGTGAATGGAGTGTTGCTTCACTTTCTAAATCCTGTCCTTTCAGAGAAAATCACTTTTGTTTGAAAGTGCCTTAAGCAACTTTCAAGCATTCACAAGAAATTCACATGCATTTCTCTGAAAGAGAAGCCTTCTCTTCCAACACTTCAATTCAATGTGCGAAGTGAATGGAGTGTTGCTTCACTTTCTAAATGCTGTCCTTTCAGAGAAAATCCCTTTCCTTTGAATGTGCCTTAAGCTACTTGCAAGCATTCATCAGAAACTCACATGCATATCTCTGAAAGAGAAGCAATCTGTTCCAACACTTCAATTCTCTGTGTGAAGTGAATGGAGTGTTGCTTCACTTTCTAAATGCTGTCCTTTCAGAGAAAATCACTTTCCTTTGAACGTGCCTTAAGCTACTTGCAAGCATTCACAAGAAACACTAATGCATTTCTATGAAAGAGAAGCAGTCTGTTCCAACACTTCAATTCATTGCGCGAAGGGAATGGAGTGTTGCTTTACTTTCTAAATGCTGTCCTTTCAGGGAAAATCACTTTCCTTTGAAAGAGCCTTAAGCTACTTACAAGCATTCACCAGAAACTCACATGCGTTTCTCTGAAAGAGAACCAGTCTGTTCCAACACTTCAATTCACTGTGCGAAGTGAATGGAGTGTTGCTTCACTTTCTAAATGCTGTCCTTTCAGAGAAAATCACTTTCCTTTGAAAGTGCCTTAAGCAACTTGCAAGCAATCACAAGAAACACTAATGCGTTTCTCTGAAAGAGAAGCACTCTGTTCCAACACTTCAATTCACTGCACGAAGGGAATGGAGTGTTGCTTCACTTTCTAAATGCTGTCCTTTCAGAGAAAATCACTTTCCTTTGAAAGTGCCTTAAGCTATTTACAAGCATTCACCAGAAACTCACATGCGTTTCTATGAAAGAGAAGCAGTCTGTTCCAACACTTCAATTCACTGTGTGAAGCGAATAGAGTGTTTCCTCACTTTCTAAATGCTGTCCTTTCAGAGAAAATCACTTTCCTTTGAAAGTGCCTTAAGCAACTTGCAAGCATTCACAAGAAACACTAATGCGTTTATATGAAAGAGAAGCACTGTGTTCCAACACTTCAATTCACTGCACGAAGGGAATGGAGTGTTGCTTCACTTTCTAAATGCTGTCCTTTCAGAGAAAATCACTTTCCTTTGAAAGTGCCTTAAGCTACTTACAAGCATTCAACAGAAACTCACATGCGTTTCTCTGAAAGAGAAGCAATCTGTTCCAACACTTCAATTCACTGTGTGAAGTGAATGGAGTGTTGCCTCACTTTCTAAATGCTGTCCTTTCAGAGAAAATCACTTTCCTTTGAAAGTGCCTTAAACTACTTTCAAGCATTGAACAGAAACTCACATGCATTTATCTGAAAGAGAAGCAGTCTGTTCCAACACTTCAATTCACTTTGCGAAGTGAATGGAATGTTACTTCAATTTCTACATGCTGTCCTTTCAGAGAAAATCACTTTCCTTTGAAAGTGCCTTAAGCTACTTTCAAGCATTCACAGGAAACACACATGCGTTTCTCTGAAATAGAAGCAGTCTGTTCCAACACTTAAATTCACTGTGCGAAGTGAATGGAGTGTTGCTTCACTTTCTAAATCCTGTCCTTTCAGAGAAAATCACTTTTGTTTGAAAGTGCCTTAAGCAACTTTCAAGCATTCACAAGAAATTCACATGCATTTCTCTGAAAGAGAAGCCTTCTCTTCCAACACTTCAATTCAATGTGCGAAGTGAATGGAGTGTTGCTTCACTTTCTAAATGCTGTCCTTTCAGAGAAAATCACGTTCCTTTGATAGTGCCTTAAGCTACTTGCAAGCATTAGGAAGAAACTCACATGCCTTTCTCTGAAAGAGAAGCAGTCTGTTCCAACACTTCAATTCACTGTGTGAAGTGAATAGAGTATTGCCTCACTTTCTAAATGCTGTCCTTTCAGAGAAAATCACTTTCCTTTGAAAGTGCCTTAAGCTAATTACAAGCATTTAACAGAAACTCACAAGCGTTTCTCTGAAAGAGAAGCAGTCTGTTCCAACACTTCAATTCACTGTGCGAAGTGAATGGAGTTTTGCTTCACTTTCTAAATGCTGTTCTTTCAGAGAAAATCACTTTCCTTTCAAAGTGCCTTAAGCTATTTGCAAGCATTAGGAAGAAACTCACATGCGTTTCTCTGAAAGAGAAGCAGTCTGTTCCAACACGTCAATTCAATGTGCGAAGTGAATGGAGTGTTGCTTCACTTTCTACATGCTGTCCTTTCAGAGAAAATCACTTTCCTTTGAAAGTGCCTTAAGCTACTTGCAAGCATTAGGTAGAAACTCACATGCGTTACTCTGAAAGAGAAGCAGTCTGTTCCAACACTTCAATTCACTGTGCGAAGTGAATGGAGTGTTGCTTCACTTTCTAAATGCTGTCCTTTCAGAGAAAATCACTTTCCATTGAAAGTGCCTTAAACTACTTTCAAGCATTCACAAAAAACTCACATGCGTTTCTCTGAAAGAGAAGCAGTCTATTCCAACACTTCAATTCACTGTACGAAGTGAATGGAGTGTTGCTTCACTTTCTAAATGCTGTCCTTTCAGAGAAAATCCCTTTCCTTTGAATGTGCCTTAAGCTACTTGCAAGCATTCATCAGAAACTCACATGCATATCTCTGAAAGAGAAGCAATCTGTTCCAACACTTCAATTCTCTGTGTGAAGTGAATGGAGTGTTGCTTCACTTTCTAAATGCTGTCCTTTCAGAGAAAATCACTTTCCTTTGAAAGTGCCTTAAGCTACTTGCAAGCATTCACAAGAAACACTAATGTGTTTCTATGAAAGAGAAGCAGTCTGTTCCAACACTTCAATCATTGCGCGAAGGGAATGGAGTGTTGCTTTACTTTCTAAATGCTGTCCTTTCAGGGAAAATCACTTTCCTTTGAAAGAGCCTTAAGCTACTTACAAGCATTCACCAGAAACTCACATGCGTTTCTCTGAAAGAGAAGCAGTCTGTTCCAACACTTCAATTCACTGTGCGAAGTGAATGGAGTGTTGCTTCACTTTCTAAATGCTGTCCTTTCAGAGAAAATCCCTTTCCTTTGAATGTGCCTTAAGCTACTTACAAGCATTCACCAGAAACTCACATGCGTTTCTATGAAAGAGAAGCAGTCTGTTCCAACACTTCAATTCACTGTGTGAAGTGAATAGAGTGTTGCCTCACTTTCTAAATGCTGTCCTTTCAGAGAAAATCACTTTCCTTTGAAAGTGCCTTAAGCAACTTGCAAGCATTCACAAGAAACACAAATGCGTTTATATGAAAGAGAAGCACTGTGTTCCAACACTTCAATTCACTGCACGAAGGGAATGGAGTGTTGCTTCACTTTCTAAATGCTGTCCTTTCAGAGAAAATCACTTTCCTTTGAAAGTGCCTTAAGCTACTTACAAGCATTCACCAGAAACTCACATGCGTTTCTCTGAAAGAGAAGCAGTCTGTTCCAACACTTCAATTCACTGTGTGAAGTGAAGAGAGTGTTGCCTCACTTTCTAAATGCTGTCCTTTCAGAGAAAATCACTTTCCTTTGAAAGTGCCTTAAGCTACTTACAAGCATTAGGAAGAAACTCACATGCGTTTCTCTGAAAGAGAAGCAGTCTGTTCCAACACTTCAATTTACTGTGTGAAGTGAATGGAGTGTTGCCTCACTTTCTAAATGCTGTCTTTTCAGAGAAAATCACTTTCCTTTGAAAGTGCCTTAAGCTACATACAGGCATTCAACAGAAACTCACATGCGTTTCTCTGAAAGAGAAGCAGTCTGTTCCAACACTTCAATTCACTGTGCGAAGTGAATGGAGTGTTGCTTCACTTTCTAAATGCTGTCCTTTCAGAGAAAATCACTTTCCTTTGAAAGTGCCTTAATCTACTTACAAGCATTCAACAGAAACTCACATGCATTTCTCTGAAAGAGAAGCAATCTGTTCCAACACTTCAATTCACTGAGCGAAGTGAATGGAGTGTTGCTTCACTTTATAAATTCTGTCCTTTCAGAGAAAATCACTTTCCTTTGAAAGTGCCTTAAGCAACTTGCAAGCATTCACAAGAAACACTAATGCGTTTATATGAAAGAGAAGCACTCTGTTCCAACACTTCAATTCACTGCACGAAGGGAATGGAGTGTTGCTTCATTTTCTAAATGCTCTCCTTTCAGAGAAAATCACTTTCCTATGAAAGTGCCTTAAGCTACTTACAAGCATTCACCAGAAACTCACATGCGTTTCTCTGAAAGAGAAGCAGTCTGTTCCAACACTTCAATTCACTGTGCGAAGTGAATGGAGTGTTGCTTCAGTTTCTAAATGCTGTTTTTTCAGAGAAAATCACTTTCCTTTGAAAGTGCCTTAAGCTTCTTGCAAGCATTAGGAAGAAACTCACATGCGTTTCTCTGAAAGAGAAGCAGTCTGTTCCAAAACTTCAATTCACTGTGTGAAGTGAATAGAGTGTTGTCTCACTTTCGAAATGCTGTCCTTTCAGAGAAAATCACTTTCCTTTGAAAGTGCCTTAAGCTACTTACAATCATTTACAGAAACTCACATGCGTTTCTCTGAAAGAGAAGCAGTCTGTTCCAACACTTCAATTCACTGTGCGAAGTGAATGGAGTGTTGCTTCACTTTCTAAATGCTGTTCTTTCAGAGAAAATCACTTTCCTTTGAAAGTGCCTTAAGCTACTTGCAAGCATTAGGAAGAAACTCACATGCATTTCTCTGAAAGAGAAGCAGTCCGTTCCAACACTTCAATTCACTGTGCGAAGTGAGTGGAGTGTTGCTTCACTTTCTAAATGCTGTCCTTTCAGAGAAAATCACTTTCCTTTGAAAGTGCCTTAAGCAACTTGCAAGCAATCACAAGAAACACTAAGGCGTTTCTATGAAAGAGAAGCACTCTGTTCCAACACTTCAATTCACTGCACGAAGGGAATGGAGTGTTGCTTCACTTTCTAAATGCTGTCAGTTCAGAGAAAATCACTTTCCTTTGAAAGTGCCTTAAGCTACTTACAAGCATTCACCAGAAACTCACATGCGTTTCTCTGAAAGAGAAGCAGTCTGTTCCAACACTTCAATTCACTGTGCGAAGTGAATGGAGTGTTGCCTCACTTTCTAAATGCTGTTCTTTCAGAGAAAATCACTTTCCTTTGAAGGTGCCTTAAGCTACTTGCAAGAATTAGGAAGAAACTCACATGCGTTTCTCTGAAAGAGAAGCAGTCCGTTCCAACACTTCAATTCACTGTGCGAAGTGAGTGGAGTGTTGCTTCACTTTCTAAATGCTGTCCTTTCAGAGAAAATCACTTTCCTTTGAAAGTGCCTTAAGCTACTTGCAAGCATTAGGAAGAAACTCATATGCGTTTCTCTGAAAGAGAAGCAGTCTGTTCCAACACTTCAATTCACTGTTCGAAGTGAATGGAGTGTTGCCTCACTTTCTAAATGCTGTCCTTTCAGAGAAAATCACTTTCCATTGAAAGTGACCAAAACTACTTTCAAGCATTCACAAAAAACTCACATGCGTTTCTCTGAAAGAGAAGCAGTCTGTTCCAACACTTCAATTCACTGTGCGAAGTGAATGGAGTGTTGCTTCACTTTCTAAATGCTGTCTTTCAGAGAAAATCCCTTTCATTTGAATGTGCCTTAAGCTACTTACAAGCATTCAACAGAAACTCACATGCATTTCTCTGAAAGAGAAGCAATATGTTCCAACACTTCAATTCTCTGGGCGAAGTGAATGGAGTGTTGCTTCACTTTCTAAATGCTGTCCTTTCAGAGAAAATCACTTTCCTTTGAAAGTGCCTTAAGCAACTTGCAAGCAATCACAAGAAACACTAATGCGTTTCTATGAAAGAGAAGCACTCTGTTCCAACACTTCAGTTCACTGCACGAAGGGAATGGAGTGTTGCTTCACTTTCTAAATGCTGTCCTTTCAGAGAAAATCACTCTCCTTTGAAAGTGCCTTAAGCTACTTACAAGCATTCATCAGAAACTCTCATGCGTTTCTCTGAAAGAGAAGCAGTCTGTTCCAACACTTCAATTCACTGTGTGATGTGAATAGAGTGTTGCCTCACTTTCTAAATGCTGTCCTTTCAGAGAAAATCACTTTCCTTTGAAAGTGCCTTAAGCTACTTACAAGCATTTAACAGAAACTCACATGCGTTTCTCTGAAAGAGAAGCAGTCTGTTCCAACACTTCAATTCACTGTGCGAAGTGAATGGAGTGTTGCTTCACTTTCTAAAAGCTGTCCTTTCAGAGAAAACCACTTTCCTTTGAAAGTGCCTTAAGCTACTTGCAAGCATTAGGAAGAAACTCACATGCGTTTCTCTGAAAGAGAAGCAGTCTGTTCCAACACTTCAATTCACTGTGTGAAGTGAATGGAGTGTTGCCTCACTTTCTAAATGCTGTCTTTTCAGAGAAAATCACTTTCCTTTGAAAGTGCCTTAAGCTACTTACAGGCATTCAACAGAAACTCACATGCGTTTCTCTGAAAGAGAAGCAGTCTGTTCCAACACTTCAATTCACTGTGCGAAGTGAATGGAGTGTTGCTTCAGTTTCTAAATGCTGTTTTTTCAGAGAAAATCACTTTCCTTTGAAAGTGCCTTAAGCTTCTTGCAAGCATTAGGAAGAAACTCACATGCGTTTCTCTGAAAGAGAAGCAGTCTGTTCCAACACTTCAATTCACTGTGCGAAGTGAATGGAGTGTTGCCTCACTTTCTAAATGCTGTTCTTTCAGAGAAAATCACTTTCCTTTGAAGGTGCCTTAAGCTACTTGCAAGAATTAGGAAGAAACTCACATGCGTTTCTCTGAAAGAGAAGCAGTCCGTTCCAACACTTCAATTCACTGTGCGAAGTGAGTGGAGTGTTGCTTCACTTTCTAAATGCTGTCCTTTCAGAGAAAATCACTTTCCTTTGAAAGTGCCTTAAGCTACTTGCAAGCATTAGGAAGAAACTCATATGCGTTTCTCTGAAAGAGAAGCAGTCTGTTCCAACACTTCAATTCACTGTGCGAAGTGAATGGAGTGTTGCCTCACTTTCTAAATGCTGTCCTTTCAGAGAAAATCACTTTCCATTGAAAGTGACCAAAACTACTTTCAAGCATTCACAAAAAACTCACATGCGTTTCTCTGAAAGAGAAGCAGTCTGTTTCAACACTTCAATTCACTGTGCGAAGTGAATGGAGTGTTGCTTCACTTTCTAAATGCTGTCTTTCAGAGAAAATCCCTTTCATTTGAATGTGCCTTAAGCTACTTACAAGCATTCAACAGAAACTCACATGCATTTCTCTGAAAGAGAAGCAATCTGTTCCAACACTTCAATTCTCTGGGCGAAGTGAATGGAGTGTTGCTTCACTTTCTAAATGCTGTCCTTTCAGAGAAAATCACTTTCCTTTGAAAGTGCCTTAAGCAACTTGCAAGCAATCACAAGAAACACTAATGCGTTTCTATGAAAGAGAAGCACTCTGTTCCAACACTTCAGTTCACTGCACGAAGGGAATGGAGTGTTGCTTCACTTTCTAAATGCTGTCCTTTCAGAGAAAATCACTCTCCTTTGAAAGTGCCTTAAGCTACTTACAAGCATTCATCAGAAACTCACATGCGTTTCTCTGAAAGAGAAGCAGTCTGTTCCAACACTTCAATTCACTGTGTGATGTGAATAGAGTGTTGCCTCACTTTCTAAATGCTGTCCTTTCAGAGAAAATCACTTTCCTTTGAAAGTGCCTTAAGCTACTTACAAGCATTTAACAGAAACTCACATGCGTTTCTCTGAAAGAGAAGCAGTCTGTTCCAACACTTCAATTCACTGTGCGAAGTGAATGGAGTGTTGCTTCACTTTCTAAAAGCTGTCCTTTCAGAGAAAACCACTTTCCTTTGAAAGTGCCTTAAGCTACTTGCAAGCATTAGGAAGAAACTCACATGCGTTTCTCTGAAAGAGAAGCAGTCTGTTCCAACACTTCAATTCACTGTGTGAAGTGAATGGAGTGTTGCCTCACTTTCTAAATGCTGTCTTTTCAGAGAAAATCACTTTCCTTTGAAAGTGCCTTAAGCTACTTACAGGCATTCAACAGAAACTCACATGCGTTTCTCTGAAAGAGAAGCAGTCTGTTCCAACACTTCAATTCACTGTGCGAAGTGAATGGAGTGTTGCTTCAGTTTCTAAATGCTGTTTTTTCAGAGAAAATCACTTTCCTTTGAAAGTGCCTTAAGCTTCTTGCAAGCATTAGGAAGAAACTCACATGCGTTTCTCTGAAAGAGAAGCAGTCTGTTCCAAAACTTCAATTCACTGTGTGAAGTGAATAGAGTGTTGTCTCACTTTCGAAATGCTGTCCTTTCAGAGAAAATCACTTTCCTTTGAAAGTGCCTTAAGCTACTTACAATCATTTACAGAAACTCACATGCGTTTCTCTGAAAGAGAAGCAGTCTGTTCCAACACTTCAATTCACTGTGCGAAGTGAATGGAGTGTTGCTTCACTTTCTAAATGCTGTTCTTTCAGAGAAAATCACTTTCCTTTGAAAGTGCCTTAAGCTACTTGCAAGCATTAGGAAGAAACTCACATGCATTTCTCTGAAAGAGAAGCAGTCCGTTCCAACACTTCAATTCACTGTGCGAAGTGAGTGGAGTGTTGCTTCACTTTCTAAATGCTGTCCTTTCAGAGAAAATCACTTTCCTTTGAAAGTGCCTTAAGCAACTTGCAAGCAATCACAAGAAACACTAATGCGTTTCTATGAAAGAGAAGCACTCTGTTCCAACACTTCAATTCACTGCACGAAGGGAATGGAGTGTTGCTTCACTTTCTAAATGCTGTCAGTTCAGAGAAAATCACTTTCCTTTGAAAGTGCCTTAAGCTACTTACAAGCATTCACCAGAAACTCACATGCGTTTCTCTGAAAGAGAAGCAGTCTGTTCCAACACTTCAATTCACTGTGCGAAGTGAATGGAGTGTTGCTTCACTTTCTAAATGCTGTTCTTTCAGAGAAAATCACTTTCCTTTGAAGGTGCCTTAAGCTACTTGCAAGAATTAGGAAGAAACTCACATGCGTTTCTCTGAAAGAGAAGCAGTCCGTTCCAACACTTCAATTCACTGTGCGAAGTGAGTGGAGTGTTGCTTCACTTTCTAAATGCTGTCCTTTCAGAGAAAATCACTTTCCTTTGAAAGTGCCTTAAGCTACTTGCAAGCATTAGGAAGAAACTCATATGCGTTTCTCTGAAAGAGAAGCAGTCTGTTCCAACACTTCAATTCACTGTGCGAAGTGAATGGAGTGTTGCCTCACTTTCTAAATGCTGTCCTTTCAGAGAAAATCACTTTCCATTGAAAGTGACCAAAACTACTTTCAAGCATTCACAAAAAACTCACATGCGTTTCTCTGAAAGAGAAGCAGTCTGTTCCAACACTTCAATTCACTGTGCGAAGTGAATGGAGTGTTGCTTCACTTTCTAAATGCTGTCTTTCAGAGAAAATCCCTTTCATTTGAATGTGCCTTAAGCTACTTACAAGCATTCAACAGAAACTCACATGCATTTCTCTGAAAGAGAAGCAATCTGTTCCAACACTTCAATTCTCTGGGCGAAGTGAATGGAGTGTTGCTTCACTTTCTAAATGCTGTCCTTTCAGAGAAAATCACTTTCCTTTGAAAGTGCCTTAAGCAACTTGCAAGCAATCACAAGAAACACTAATGCGTTTCTATGAAAGAGAAGCACTCTGTTCCAACACTTCAGTTCACTGCACGAAGGGAATGGAGTGTTGCTTCACTTTCTAAATGCTGTCCTTTCAGAGAAAATCACTTTCCTTTGAAAGTGCCTTAAGCTACTTACAAGCATTCATCAGAAACTCACATGCGTTTCTCTGAAAGAGAAGCAGTCTGTTCCAACACTTCAATTCACTGTGTGATGTGAATAGAGTGTTGCCTCACTTTCTAAATGCTGTCCTTTCAGAGAAAATCACATTCCTTTGAAAGTGCCTTAAGCAAATTGCAAGCATTCACAAGAAACACTATTGCGTTTAAATGAAAGAGAAGCACTCTGTTCCAACACTTCAATTCACTGCACGAAGGGAATGGAGTGTTGCTTCAAATTCTAAATGCTGTCCTTTCAGAGAAAATCACTTTCCTTTGAAAGTGCCTTAAGCTACTTGCAAGCATTAGGAAGAAACTCACATGCCTTTCTCTGAAAGAGAAGCAGTCTGTTCCAATACTTCAATTCACTGTGCGAAGTGAATGGAGTGTTGCTTCACTTTCTAAATGCTGTCTTTTCAGAGAAAATCACTTTCCTTTGAAAGTGCCTTAAACTACTTTCAAGCATTCACAAAAAACTCACAAGCGTTTCTCTGAAAGGGAAGCAGTCTGTTCCAACACTTCAATTCACTGTGCGAAGTGAATGGAGTGTTGCTTCACTTTCTAAATTCTGTCCTTTCAGAGAAAATCACTTTCTTTTGAAAGTGCCTTTACTACTTTCAAGCATTCACAAAAAACTCACATGCGTTTCTCTGAAAGAGAAGCAGTCTGTTCCAACACTTCAATTCACTGTGCGAAGTGAATGGAGTGTTGCTTCACTTTCTAAATGCTGTCCTTTCAGAAAAAATCACTTTTTTTTGAAAGTGCCTTAAGCAAATTTCAAGCATTCACAAGAAACACTAATGCGTTTATATGAAAGAGAAGCACTCTGTTCCAACACTTCAATTCACTGTTCGAAGTGAATGGAGTGTTGCCTCACTTTCTAAATGCTGTCCTTTCAGAGAAAATCTCTTTCCTTTGAAAGTGCCTTAAGCTACTTACAAGCATTTAACAGAAACTCACATGCCTTTCTCTGAAAGAGAAGCAGTCTGTTCCAACACTTCAATTCACTGTTCGAAGTGAATGGAGTGTTGCTTCACTTTCTAAATGCTGTTCTTTCAGAGAAAATTACTTTCCTATGAAAGTGCCTTAAGCTACTTGCAAGCATTAGGAAGAAACTCACATGCGTTTCTCTGAAAGAGAAGCAGTCTGTTCCAACACTTGAATTCACTGTGCGAAGTGAATGGAGTGTTGCTTCACTTTCTAAATGCTGTCCTTTCAGAGAAAATCACTTTCCTTTGAAAGTGCCTTAAGCTACTTGCAAGCATTAGGAAGAAATTCACATGCGTTTCTCTGAAAGAGAAGCAGTCTGTTCCAACACTTCAATTCACTGTGCGAAGTGAATGGAGTGTTGCCTCACTTTCTAAATGCTGTCCTTTCAGAGAAAATCACTTTCCATTGAAAGTGCCTTAAACTACTTTCATGCATTCACAAAAAACTCACATGCGTTTCTCTGAAAGAGAAGCAGTCTGTTCCAACACTTCAATTCACTGTGCGAAGTGAATGGAGTGTTGCTTCACTTTCTAAAAGCTGTCCTTTCAGAGAAAACCACTTTCCTTTGAAAGTGCCTTAAGCTACTTGCAAGCATTAGGAAGAAACTCACATGCGTTTCTCTGAAAGAGAAGCAGTCTGTTCCAACACTTCAATTCACTGTGCGAAGTGAATGGAGTGTTGCTTCACTTTCTAAATGCTGTCCTTTCAGAGAAAATCACTTTCCTTTGAAAGTGCCTTAAGCTACTTACAAGCATTCAACAGAAACTCACATGCATTTCTCTGAAAGAGAAGCAGTCTGTTCCAACACTTCAATTCACTGTGCGAAGTGAATGGAGTGTTGCTTCACTTTCTAAATTCTGTCCTTTCAGAGAAAATCACTTTCCTTTGAAAGTGCCTTAAGCAACTTGCAAGCATTCACAAGAAACACTAATGCGTTTATATGAAAGAGAAGCACTCTGTTCCAACACTTCAATTCACTGCACGAAGGGATTGGAGTGTTGCTTCATTTTCTAAATGCTGTCCTTTCAGAGAAAATCACTTTCCTTTGAAAGTGCCTTAAGCTACTTGCAAGCATTAGGAAGAAACTCACATGCGTTTCTCTGAAAGAGAAGCAGTCTGTTCCAACACTTCAATTCACTGTGTGAAGTGAATAGAGTGTTGCCTCACTTTCGAAATGCTGTCCTTTCAGAGAAAATCACTTTCCTTTGAAAGTGCCTTAAGCTACTTACAATCATTTAAAGAAACTCACATGCGTTTCTCTGAAAGAGAAGCAGTCTGTTCCAACACTTCAATTCACTGTGCGAAGTGAATGGAGTGTTGCTTCACTTTCTAAATGCTGTTCTTTCAGAGAAAATCACTTTCCTTTGAAAGTGCCTTAAGCTACTTGCAAGCATTAGGAAGAAACTCACATGCGTTTCTCTGAAAGAGAAGCAGTCCGTTCCAACACTTCAATTCACTGTGCGAAGTGAGTGGAGTGTTGCTTCACTTTCTAAATGCTGTCCTTTCAGAGAAAATCACTTTCCTTTGAAAGTGCCTTAAGCTACTTGCAAGCATTAGGAAGAAACTCACATGCGTTTCTCTGAAAGAGAAGCAGTCTGTTCCAACACTTCAATTCACTGTGCGAAGTGAATGGAGTGTTGCCTCACTTTCTAAATGCTGTCCTTTCAGAGAAAATCACTTTCCATTGAAAGTGACCAAAACTACTTTCAAGCATTCACAAAAAACTCACATGCGTTTCTCTGAAAGAGAAGCAGTCTTTTCCAACACTTCAATTCACTGTGCGAAGTGAATGGAGTGTTGCTTCACTTTTTAAATGCTGTCTTTCAGAGAAAATCCCTTTCATTTGAATGTGCCTTAAGCTACTTACAAGCATTCAACAGAAACTCACATGCATTTCTCTGAAAGAGAAGCAGTCTGTTCCAACACTTCAATTCACTGTACAAAGTGAATGGAGTGTTGCCTCACTTTCTAAATGCTGTCCTTTCAGAGAAAATCACTTTCCATTGAAAGTGACCAAAACTACTTTCAAGCATTCACAAAAAACTCACATGCGTTTCTCTGAAAGAGAAGCAGTCTGTTCCAACACTTCAATTCACTGTGCAAAGTGAATGGAGTGTTGATTCACTTTCTAAATGCTATCCTTTCAGAGAAAATCACATTCCTTTGAAAGTGCCTTAAGCAAATTGCAAGCATTCACAAGAAACACTAATGCGTTTAAATGAAAGAGAAGCACTCTGTTCCAACACTTCAATTCACTGCACGAAGGGAATGGAGTGTTGCTTCAAATTCTAAATGCTGTCCTTTCAGAGAAAATCACTTTCCTTTGAAAGTGCCTTAAGCTACTTGCAAGCATTAGGAAGAAACTCACATGCCTTTCTCTGAAAGAGAAGCAGTCTGTTCCAATACTTCAATTCACTGTGCGAAGTGAATGGAGTGTTGCTTCACTTTCTAAATGCTGTCTTTTCAGAGAAAATCACTTTCCTTTGAAAGTGCCTTAAACTACTTTCAAGCATTCACAAAAAACTCACAAGCGTTTCTCTGAAAGAGAAGCAGTCTGTTCCAACACTTCAATTCACTGTGCGAAGTGAATGGAGTGTTGCTTCACTTTCTAAATTCTGTCCTTTCAGAGAAAATCACTTTCTTTTGAAAGTGCCTTAAACTACTTTCAAGCATTCACAAAAAACTCACATGCGTTTCTCTGAAAGAGAAGCAGTCTGTTCCAACACTTCAATTCACTGTGCGAAGTGAATGGAGTGTTGCTTCACTTTCTAAATGCTGTCCTTTCAGAAAAAATCACTTTTTTTTGAAAGTGCCTTAAGCAAATTTCAAGCATTCACAAGAAACACTAATGCGTTTATATGAAAGAGAAGCACTCTGTTCCAACACTTCAATTCACTGTTCGAAGTGAATGGAGTGTTGCCTCACTTTCTAAATGCTGTCCTTTCAGAGAAAATCTCTTTCCTTTGAAAGTGCCTTAAGCTACTTACAAGCATTTAACAGAAACTCACATGCCTTTCTCTGAAAGAGAAGCAGTCTGTTCCAACACTTCAATTCACTGTTCGAAGTGAATGGAGTGTTGCTTCACTTTCTAAATGCTGTTCTTTCAGAGAAAATTACTTTCCTATGAAAGTGCCTTAAGCTACTTGCAAGCATTAGGAAGAAACTCACATGCCTTTCTCTGAAAGAGAAGCAGTCTGTTCCAACACTTGAATTCACTGTGCGAAGTGAATGGAGTGTTGCTTCACTTTCTAAATGCTGTCCTTTCAGAGAAAATCACTTTCCTTTGAAAGTGCCTTAAGCTACTTGCAAGCATTAGGAAGAAATTCACATGCGTTTCTCTGAAAGAGAAGCAGTCTGTTCCAACACTTCAATTCACTGTGCGAAGTGAATGGAGTGTTGCCTCACTTTCTAAATGCTGTCCTTTCAGAGAAAATCACTTTCCATTGAAAGTGCCTTAAACTACTTTCATGCATTCACAAAAAACTCACATGCGTTTCTCTGAAAGAGAAGCAGTCTGTTCCAACACTTCAATTCACTGTGCGAAGTGAATGGAGTGTTGCTTCACTTTCTAAATGCTGTCGTTTCAGAGAAAATCACTTTCCTTTGAAAGTGCCTTAAGCTACTTACAAGCATTCAACAGAAACTCACATGCATTTCTCTGAAAGAGAAGCAGTCTGTTCCAACAATTCAATTCACTGTGTGAAGTGAATGGAGTGTTGCCTCACTTTTGAAATGCTGTCCTTTCAGAGAAAATCTCTTTCCTTTGAAAGTGCCTTAAGCTACTTACAAGCATTTAACAGAAACTCACATGCGTTTCTCTGAAAGAGAAGCAGTCTGTTCCAACACTTCAATTCAATGTGCGAAGTGAATGGAGTGTTGCTTCACTTTCTAAATGCTGTCCTTTCAGAGAAAATCACTTTCCTTTGAAAGTGCCTTAAGCTACTTACAAGCATTCAACAGAAACTCACATGCGTTTCTCTGAAAGAGAAGCAATCTGTTCCAACACTTCAATTCACTGTGTGAAGTGAATGGAGTGTTGCCTCACTTTCTAAATGCTGTCCTTTCAGAGAAAATCACTTTTCTTTGAAAGTGCCTTAAGCTACTTACAAGCATTCAACAGAAACTCACATGCGTTTCTCTGAAAGAGAAGCAGTCTGTTCCAACACTTCAATTCAATGTGCGAAGTGAATGGAGTGTTGCTTCACTTTCTAAATGCTGTCTTTTCAGAGAAAATCACTTTCCTTTGAAAGTGCCTTAAGCTACTTACAAGCATTCAACAGAAACTCACATGCATTTCTCTGAAAGAGAAGCAGTCTGTTCCAACACTTCAATTCACTGTGTGAAGTGAATGGAGTGTGGCCTCACTTTCTAAATGCTGTCCTTTCAGAGAAAATCTCTTTCCTTTGAAAGTGCCTTAAGCTACTTACAAGCATTTAACAGAAACTCACATGCGTTTCTCTGAAAGAGAAGCAGTCTGTTCCAACACTTCAATTCAATGTGCGAAGTGAATGGAGTGTTGCTTCACTTTCTAAATGCTGTCCTTTCAGAGAAAATCACTTTCCTTTGAAAGTGCCTTAAACTACTTACAAGCATTCAACAGAAACTCACATGCGTTTCTCTGAAAGAGAAGCAATCTGTTCCAACACTTCAATTCACTGTGTGAAGTGAATGGAGTGTTGCCTCAATTTCTAAATGCTGTCCTTTCAGAGAAAATCACTTTCCTTTGAAAGAGCCTTGAGCTACTTACAAGCATTCAACAGAAACTCACATGCATTTATCTGAAAGAGAAGCAGTCTGTTCCAACACTTCAATTCACTTTGCGAAGTGAATGGAATGTTACTTCAATTTCTAAATGCTGTCCTTTCAGAGAAAATCACTTTCCTTTGAAAGTGCCTTAAGCTACTTTCAAGCATTCACAGGAAACACACATGCATTTCTCTGAAATAGAAGCAGTCTGTTCCAACACTTAAATTCACTGTGCGAAGTGAATGGAGTGTTGCTTCACTTTCTAAATCCTGTCCTTTCAGAAAAAATCACTTTTGTTTGAAAGTGCCTTAAGCAACTTTCAAGCATTCACAAGAAATTCACATGCATTTCTCTGAAAGAGAAGCCTTCTCTTCCAATACTTCAATTCAATGTGCGAAGTGAATGGAGTGTTGCTTCACTTTCTAAATGCTGTCCTTTCAGAGAAAATCACGTTCCTTTGATAGTGCCTTAAGCTACTTGCAAGCATTAGGAAGAAACTCACATGCCTTTCTCTGAAAGAGAAGCAGTCTGTTCCAACACTTCAATTCACTGTGAGAAGTGAATAGAGTATTGCCTCACTTTCTAAATGCTGTCCTTTCAGAGAAAATCACTTTCCTTTGAAAGTGCCTTAAGCTAATTACAAGCATTTAACAGAAACTCACATGCGTTTCTCTGAAAGAGAAGCAGTCTGTTCCAACACTTCAATTCACTGTGCGAAGTGAATGGAGTTTTGCTTCACTTTCTAAATGCTGTCCTTTCAGAGAAAATCACTTTCCTTTGAAAGTGCCTTAAGCTACTTACAAGCATTTAACAGAAACTCACATGCGTTTCTCTGAAAGAGAAGCAGTCTGTTCCAACACTTCAATTCACTGTGCGAAGTGAATGGAGTGTTGCTTCACTTTCTAAAAGCGGTCCTTTCAGAGAAAACCACTTTCCTTTGAAAGTGCCTTAAGCTACTTGCAAGCATTAGGAAGAATCTCACATGCGTTTCTCTGAAAGAGAAGCAGTCTGTTCCAACACTTCAATTCACTGTGTGAAGTGAATGGAGTGTTGCCTCACTTTCTAAATGCTGTCTTTTCAGAGAAAATCACTTTCCTTTGAAAGTGCCTTAAGCTACTTACAGGCATTCAACAGAAACTCACATGCATTTCTCTGAAAGAGAAGCAGTCTGTTCCAACACTTCAATTCACTGTGCAAAGTGAATGGAGTGTTGATTCACTTTCTAAATGCTATCCTTTCAGAGAAAATCACATTCCTTTGAAAGTGCCTTAAGCAAATTGCAAGCATTCACAAGAAACACTAATGCGTTTAAATGAAAGAGAAGCACTCTGTTCCAACACTTCAATTCACTGCACGAAGGGAATGGAGTGTTGCTTCAAATTCTAAATGCTGTCCTTTCAGAGAAAATCACTTTCCTTTGAAAGTGCCTTAAGCTACTTGCAAGCATTAGGAAGAAACTCACATGCGTTTCTCTGAAAGAGAAGCAGTCTGTTCCAACACTTCAATTCACTGTGTGAAGTGAATAGAGTGTTGCCTCACTTTCGAAATGCTGTCCTTTCAGAGAAAATCACTTTCCTTTGAAAGTGCCTTAAGCTACTTACAATCATTTAAAGAAACTCACATGCGTTTCTCTGAAAGAGAAGCAGTCTGTTCCAACACTTCAATTCACTGTGCGAAGTGAATGGAGTGTTGCTTCACTTTCTAAATGCTGTTCTTTCAGAGAAAATCACTTTCCTTTGAAAGTGCCTTAAGCTACTTGCAAGCATTAGGAAGAAACTCACATGCGTTTCTCTGAAAGAGAAGCAGTCCGTTCCAACACTTCAATTCACTGTGCGAAGTGAGTGGAGTGTTGCTTCACTTTCTAAATGCTGTCCTTTCAGAGAAAATCACTTTCCTTTGAAAGTGCCTTAAGCTACTTGCAAGCATTAGGAAGAAACTCACATGCGTTTCTCTGAAAGAGAAGCAGTCTGTTCCAACACTTCAATTCAGTGTGCGAAGTGAATGGAGTGTTGCTTCACTTTCTAAATGCTGTCTTTTCAGAGAAAATCACTTTCATTTGAATGTGCCTTAAGCTACTTACAAGCATTCAACAGAAACTCACATGCGTTTCTCTGAAAGAGAAGCAGTCTGTTCCAACACTTCAATTCACTGTGCGAAGTGAATGGAGTGTTGCCTCACTTTCTAAATGCTGTCCTTTCAGAGAAAATCACTTTCCATTGAAAGTGACCAAAACTACTTTCAAGCATTCACAAAAAACTCACATGCGTTTCTCTGAAAGAGAAGCAGTCTGTTCCAACACTTCAATTCACTGTGCGAAGTGAATGGAGTGTTGCTTCACTTTCTAAATGCTGTCGTTTCAGAGAAAATCACTTTCCTTTGAAAGTGCCTTAAGCTACTTACAAGCATTCAACAGAAACTCACATGCATTTCTCTGAAAGAGAAGCAGTCTGTTCCAACAATTCAATTCACT
Organism: Myodes glareolus; assembly: GCF_982192425.1. Taxonomy (NCBI): domain Eukaryota; kingdom Metazoa; phylum Chordata; class Mammalia; order Rodentia; family Cricetidae; genus Myodes; species Myodes glareolus. The sequence goes on from NW_028263225.1 coordinate 731,695, forward strand.
GTGTGAAGTGAATGGAGTGTTGCCTCACTTTTGAAATGCTGTCCTTTCAGAGAAAATCTCTTTCCTTTGAAAGTGCCTTAAGCTACTTACAAGCATTTAACAGAAACTCACATGCGTTTCTCTGAAAGAGAAGCAGTCTGTTCCAACACTTCAATTCAATGTGCGAAGTGAATGGAGTGTTGCTTCACTTTCTAAATGCTGTCCTTTCAGAGAAAATCACTTTCCTTTGAAAGTGCCTTAAGCTACTTACAAGCATTCAACAGAAACTCACATGCGTTTCTCTGAAAGAGAAGCAATCTGTTCCAACACTTCAATTCACTGTGTGAAGTGAATGGAGTGTTGCCTCACTTTCTAAATGCTGTCCTTTCAGAGAAAATCACTTTTCTTTGAAAGTGCCTTAAGCTACTTACAAGCATTCAACAGAAACTCACATGCGTTTCTCTGAAAGAGAAGCAGTCTGTTCCAACACTTCAATTCAATGTGCGAAGTGAATGGAGTGTTGCTTCACTTTCTAAATGCTGTCTTTTCAGAGAAAATCACTTTCCTTTGAAAGTGCCTTAAGCTACTTACAAGCATTCAACAGAAACTCACATGCATTTCTCTGAAAGAGAAGCAGTCTGTTCCAACACTTCAATTCACTGTGTGAAGTGAATGGAGTGTGGCCTCACTTTCTAAATGCTGTCCTTTCAGAGAAAATCTCTTTCCTTTGAAAGTGCCTTAAGCTACTTACAAGCATTTAACAGAAACTCACATGCGTTTCTCTGAAAGAGAAGCAGTCTGTTCCAACACTTCAATTCAATGTGCGAAGTGAATGGAGTGTTGCTTCACTTTCTAAATGCTGTCCTTTCAGAGAAAATCACTTTCCTTTGAAAGTGCCTTAAACTACTTACAAGCATTCAACAGAAACTCACATGCGTTTCTCTGAAAGAGAAGCAATCTGTTCCAACACTTCAATTCACTGTGTGAAGTGAATGGAGTGTTGCCTCAATTTCTAAATGCTGTCCTTTCAGAGAAAATCACTTTCCTTTGAAAGAGCCTTGAGCTACTTACAAGCATTCAACAGAAACTCACATGCATTTATCTGAAAGAGAAGCAGTCTGTTCCAACACTTCAATTCACTTTGCGAAGTGAATGGAATGTTACTTCAATTTCTAAATGCTGTCCTTTCAGAGAAAATCACTTTCCTTTGAAAGTGCCTTAAGCTACTTTCAAGCATTCACAGGAAACACACATGCATTTCTCTGAAATAGAAGCAGTCTGTTCCAACACTTAAATTCACTGTGCGAAGTGAATGGAGTGTTGCTTCACTTTCTAAATCCTGTCCTTTCAGAAAAAATCACTTTTGTTTGAAAGTGCCTTAAGCAACTTTCAAGCATTCACAAGAAATTCACATGCATTTCTCTGAAAGAGAAGCCTTCTCTTCCAATACTTCAATTCAATGTGCGAAGTGAATGGAGTGTTGCTTCACTTTCTAAATGCTGTCCTTTCAGAGAAAATCACGTTCCTTTGATAGTGCCTTAAGCTACTTGCAAGCATTAGGAAGAAACTCACATGCCTTTCTCTGAAAGAGAAGCAGTCTGTTCCAACACTTCAATTCACTGTGAGAAGTGAATAGAGTATTGCCTCACTTTCTAAATGCTGTCCTTTCAGAGAAAATCACTTTCCTTTGAAAGTGCCTTAAGCTAATTACAAGCATTTAACAGAAACTCACATGCGTTTCTCTGAAAGAGAAGCAGTCTGTTCCAACACTTCAATTCACTGTGCGAAGTGAATGGAGTTTTGCTTCACTTTCTAAATGCTGTCCTTTCAGAGAAAATCACTTTCCTTTGAAAGTGCCTTAAGCTACTTACAAGCATTTAACAGAAACTCACATGCGTTTCTCTGAAAGAGAAGCAGTCTGTTCCAACACTTCAATTCACTGTGCGAAGTGAATGGAGTGTTGCTTCACTTTCTAAAAGCGGTCCTTTCAGAGAAAACCACTTTCCTTTGAAAGTGCCTTAAGCTACTTGCAAGCATTAGGAAGAATCTCACATGCGTTTCTCTGAAAGAGAAGCAGTCTGTTCCAACACTTCAATTCACTGTGTGAAGTGAATGGAGTGTTGCCTCACTTTCTAAATGCTGTCTTTTCAGAGAAAATCACTTTCCTTTGAAAGTGCCTTAAGCTACTTACAGGCATTCAACAGAAACTCACATGCATTTCTCTGAAAGAGAAGCAGTCTGTTCCAACACTTCAATTCACTGTGCAAAGTGAATGGAGTGTTGATTCACTTTCTAAATGCTATCCTTTCAGAGAAAATCACATTCCTTTGAAAGTGCCTTAAGCAAATTGCAAGCATTCACAAGAAACACTAATGCGTTTAAATGAAAGAGAAGCACTCTGTTCCAACACTTCAATTCACTGCACGAAGGGAATGGAGTGTTGCTTCAAATTCTAAATGCTGTCCTTTCAGAGAAAATCACTTTCCTTTGAAAGTGCCTTAAGCTACTTGCAAGCATTAGGAAGAAACTCACATGCGTTTCTCTGAAAGAGAAGCAGTCTGTTCCAACACTTCAATTCACTGTGTGAAGTGAATAGAGTGTTGCCTCACTTTCGAAATGCTGTCCTTTCAGAGAAAATCACTTTCCTTTGAAAGTGCCTTAAGCTACTTACAATCATTTAAAGAAACTCACATGCGTTTCTCTGAAAGAGAAGCAGTCTGTTCCAACACTTCAATTCACTGTGCGAAGTGAATGGAGTGTTGCTTCACTTTCTAAATGCTGTTCTTTCAGAGAAAATCACTTTCCTTTGAAAGTGCCTTAAGCTACTTGCAAGCATTAGGAAGAAACTCACATGCGTTTCTCTGAAAGAGAAGCAGTCCGTTCCAACACTTCAATTCACTGTGCGAAGTGAGTGGAGTGTTGCTTCACTTTCTAAATGCTGTCCTTTCAGAGAAAATCACTTTCCTTTGAAAGTGCCTTAAGCTACTTGCAAGCATTAGGAAGAAACTCACATGCGTTTCTCTGAAAGAGAAGCAGTCTGTTCCAACACTTCAATTCAGTGTGCGAAGTGAATGGAGTGTTGCTTCACTTTCTAAATGCTGTCTTTTCAGAGAAAATCACTTTCATTTGAATGTGCCTTAAGCTACTTACAAGCATTCAACAGAAACTCACATGCATTTCTCTGAAAGAGAAGCAGTCTGTTCCAACACTTCAATTCACTGTACAAAGTGAATGGAGTGTTGCCTCACTTTCTAAATGCTGTCCTTTCAGAGAAAATCACTTTCCATTGAAAGTGACCAAAACTACTTTCAAGCATTCACAAAAAACTCACATGCGTTTCTCTGAAAGAGAAGCAGTCTGTTCCAACACTTCAATTCACTGTGCGAAGTGAATGGAGTGTTGCTTCACTTTTTAAATGCTGTCTTTCAGAGAAAATCCCTTTCATTTGAATGTGCCTTAAGCTACTTACAAGCATTCAACAGAAACTCACATGCATTTCTCTGAAAGAGAAGCAGTCTGTTCCAACACTTCAATTCACTGTACAAAGTGAATGGAGTGTTGCCTCACTTTCTAAATGCTGTCCTTTCAGAGAAAATCACTTTCCATTGAAAGTGACCAAAACTACTTTCAAGCATTCACAAAAAACTCACATGCGTTTCTCTGAAAGAGAAGCAGTCTGTTCCAACACTTCAATTCACTGTGCAAAGTGAATGGAGTGTTGATTCACTTTCTAAATGCTATCCTTTCAGAGAAAATCACATTCCTTTGAAAGTGCCTTAAGCAAATTGCAAGCATTCACAAGAAACACTAATGCGTTTAAATGAAAGAGAAGCACTCTGTTCCAACACTTCAATTCACTGCACGAAGGGAATGGAGTGTTGCTTCAAATTCTAAATGCTGTCCTTTCAGAGAAAATCACTTTCCTTTGAAAGTGCCTTAAGCTACTTGCAAGCATTAGGAAGAAACTCACATGCCTTTCTCTGAAAGAGAAGCAGTCTGTTCCAATACTTCAATTCACTGTGCGAAGTGAATGGAGTGTTGCTTCACTTTCTAAATGCTGTCTTTTCAGAGAAAATCACTTTCCTTTGAAAGTGCCTTAAACTACTTTCAAGCATTCACAAAAAACTCACAAGCGTTTCTCTGAAAGAGAAGCAGTCTGTTCCAACACTTCAATTCACTGTGCGAAGTGAATGGAGTGTTGCTTCACTTTCTAAATTCTGTCCTTTCAGAGAAAATCACTTTCTTTTGAAAGTGCCTTAAACTACTTTCAAGCATTCACAAAAAACTCACATGCGTTTCTCTGAAAGAGAAGCAGTCTGTTCCAACACTTCAATTCACTGTGCGAAGTGAATGGAGTGTTGCTTCACTTTCTAAATGCTGTCCTTTCAGAAAAAATCACTTTTTTTTGAAAGTGCCTTAAGCAAATTTCAAGCATTCACAAGAAACACTAATGCGTTTATATGAAAGAGAAGCACTCTGTTCCAACACTTCAATTCACTGTTCGAAGTGAATGGAGTGTTGCCTCACTTTCTAAATGCTGTCCTTTCAGAGAAAATCTCTTTCCTTTGAAAGTGCCTTAAGCTACTTACAAGCATTTAACAGAAACTCACATGCCTTTCTCTGAAAGAGAAGCAGTCTGTTCCAACACTTCAATTCACTGTTCGAAGTGAATGGAGTGTTGCTTCACTTTCTAAATGCTGTTCTTTCAGAGAAAATTACTTTCCTATGAAAGTGCCTTAAGCTACTTGCAAGCATTAGGAAGAAACTCACATGCGTTTCTCTGAAAGAGAAGCAGTCTGTTCCAACACTTGAATTCACTGTGCGAAGTGAATGGAGTGTTGCTTCACTTTCTAAATGCTGTCCTTTCAGAGAAAATCACTTTCCTTTGAAAGTGCCTTAAGCTACTTGCAAGCATTAGGAAGAAATTCACATGCGTTTCTCTGAAAGAGAAGCAGTCTGTTCCAACACTTCAATTCACTGTGCGAAGTGAATGGAGTGTTGCCTCACTTTCTAAATGCTGTCCTTTCAGAGAAAATCACTTTCCATTGAAAGTGCCTTAAACTACTTTCATGCATTCACAAAAAACTCACATGCGTTTCTCTGAAAGAGAAGCAGTCTGTTCCAACACTTCAATTCAATGTGCGAAGTGAATGGAGTGTTGCTTCACTTTCTAAATGCTGTCCTTTCAGAGAAAATCACTTTCCTTTGAAAGTGCCTTAAGCTACTTACAAGCATTCAACAGAAACTCACATGCATTTCTCTGAAAGAGAAGCAGTCTGTTCCAACACTTCAATTCACTGTGTGAAGTGAATGGAGTGTTGCCTCACTTTCGAAATGCTGTCCTTTCAGAGAAAATCTCTTTCCTTTGAAAGTGCCTTAAGCTACTTACAAGCATTTAACAGAAACTCACATGCGTTTCTCTGAAAGAGAAGCAGTCTGTTCCAACACTTCAATTCAATGTGCGAAGTGAATGGAGTGTTGCTTCACTTTCTAAATGCTGTCCTTTCAGAGAAAATCACTTTCCTTTGAAAGTGCCTTAAGCTACTTACAAGCATTCAACAGAAACTCACATGCGTTTCTCTGAAAGAGAAGCAATCTGTTCCAACACTTCAATTCACTGTGTGAAGTGAATGGAGTGTTGCCTCACTTTCTAAATGCTGTCCTTTCAGAGAAAATCACTTTTCTTTGAAAGTGCCTTAAGCTACTTACAAGCATTCAACAGAAACTCACATGCGTTTCTCTGAAAGAGAAGCAGTCTGTTCCAACACTTCAATTCACTGTGCGAAGTGAATGGAGTGTTGCTTCACTTTCTAAATGCTGTCCTTTCAGAGAAAATCACTTTCCTTTGAAAGTGCCTTAAGCTACTTACAAGCATTCAACAGAAACTCACATGCATTTCTCTGAAAGAGAAGCAGTCTGTTCCAACACTTCAATTCACTGTGCGAAGTGAATGGAGTGTTGCTTCACTTTCTAAATTCTGTCCTTTCAGAGAAAATCACTTTCCTTTGAAAGTGCCTTAAGCAACTTGCAAGCATTCACAAGAAACACTAATGCGTTTATATGAAAGAGAAGCACTCTGTTCCAACACTTCAATTCACTGCACGAAGGGATTGGAGTGTTGCTTCATTTTCTAAATGCTGTCCTTTCAGAGAAAATCACTTTCCTTTGAAAGTGCCTTAAGCTACTTGCAAGCATTAGGAAGAAACTCACATGCGTTTCTCTGAAAGAGAAGCAGTCTGTTCCAACACTTCAATTCACTGTGTGAAGTGAATAGAGTGTTGCCTCACTTTCGAAATGCTGTCCTTTCAGAGAAAATCACTTTCCTTTGAAAGTGCCTTAAGCTACTTACAATCATTTAAAGAAACTCACATGCGTTTCTCTGAAAGAGAAGCAGTCTGTTCCAACACTTCAATTCACTGTGCGAAGTGAATGGAGTGTTGCTTCACTTTCTAAATGCTGTTCTTTCAGAGAAAATCACTTTCCTTTGAAAGTGCCTTAAGCTACTTGCAAGCATTAGGAAGAAACTCACATGCGTTTCTCTGAAAGAGAAGCAGTCCGTTCCAACACTTCAATTCACTGTGCGAAGTGAGTGGAGTGTTGCTTCACTTTCTAAATGCTGTCCTTTCAGAGAAAATCACTTTCCTTTGAAAGTGCCTTAAGCTACTTGCAAGCATTAGGAAGAAACTCACATGCGTTTCTCTGAAAGAGAAGCAGTCTGTTCCAACACTTCAATTCACTGTGCGAAGTGAATGGAGTGTTGCCTCACTTTCTAAATGCTGTCCTTTCAGAGAAAATCACTTTCCATTGAAAGTGACCAAAACTACATTCAAGCATTCACAAAAAACTCACATGCGTTTCTCTGAAAGAGAAGCAGTCTTTTCCAACACTTCAATTCACTGTGCGAAGTGAATGGAGTGTTGCTTCACTTTTTAAATGCTGTCTTTCAGAGAAAATCCCTTTCATTTGAATGTGCCTTAAGCTACTTACAAGCATTCAACAGAAACTCACATGCATTTCTCTGAAAGAGAAGCAGTCTGTTCCAACACTTCAATTCACTGTACAAAGTGAATGGAGTGTTGCCTCACTTTCTAAATGCTGTCCTTTCAGAGAAAATCACTTTCCATTGAAAGTGACCAAAACTACTTTCAAGCATTCACAAAAAACTCACATGCGTTTCTCTGAAAGAGAAGCAGTCTGTTCCAACACTTCAATTCACTGTGCAAAGTGAATGGAGTGTTGATTCACTTTCTAAATGCTATCCTTTCAGAGAAAATCACATTCCTTTGAAAGTGCCTTAAGCAAATTGCAAGCATTCACAAGAAACACTAATGCGTTTAAATGAAAGAGAAGCACTCTGTTCCAACACTTCAATTCACTGCACGAAGGGAATGGAGTGTTGCTTCAAATTCTAAATGCTGTCCTTTCAGAGAAAATCACTTTCCTTTGAAAGTGCCTTAAGCTACTTGCAAGCATTAGGAAGAAACTCACATGCCTTTCTCTGAAAGAGAAGCAGTCTGTTCCAATACTTCAATTCACTGTGCGAAGTGAATGGAGTGTTGCTTCACTTTCTAAATGCTGTCTTTTCAGAGAAAATCACTTTCCTTTGAAAGTGCCTTAAACTACTTTCAAGCATTCACAAAAAACTCACAAGCGTTTCTCTGAAAGAGAAGCAGTCTGTTCCAACACTTCAATTCACTGTGCGAAGTGAATGGAGTGTTGCTTCACTTTCTAAATTCTGTCCTTTCAGAGAAAATCACTTTCTTTTGAAAGTGCCTTAAACTACTTTCAAGCATTCACAAAAAACTCACATGCGTTTCTCTGAAAGAGAAGCAGTCTGTTCCAACACTTCAATTCACTGTGCGAAGTGAATGGAGTGTTGCTTCACTTTCTAAATGCTGTCCTTTCAGAAAAAATCACTTTTTTTTGAAAGTGCCTTAAGCAAATTTCAAGCATTCACAAGAAACACTAATGCGTTTATATGAAAGAGAAGCACTCTGTTCCAACACTTCAATTCACTGTTCGAAGTGAATGGAGTGTTGCCTCACTTTCTAAATGCTGTCCTTTCAGAGAAAATCACTTTCCTTTGAAAGTGCCTTAAGCTACTTACAAGCATTTAACAGAAACTCACATGCCTTTCTCTGAAAGAGAAGCAGTCTGTTCCAACACTTCAATTCACTGTTCGAAGTGAATGGAGTGTTGCTTCACTTTCTAAATGCTGTTCTTTCAGAGAAAATTACTTTCCTATGAAAGTGCCTTAAGCTACTTGCAAGCATTAGGAAGAAACTCACATGCGTTTCTCTGAAAGAGAAGCAGTCTGTTCCAACACTTGAATTCACTGTGCGAAGTGAATGGAGTGTTGCTTCACTTTCTAAATGCTGTCCTTTCAGAGAAAATCACTTTCCTTTGAAAGTGCCTTAAGCTACTTGCAAGCATTAGGAAGAAATTCACATGCGTTTCTCTGAAAGAGAAGCAGTCTGTTCCAACACTTCAATTCACTGTGCGAAGTGAATGGAGTGTTGCCTCACTTTCTAAATGCTGTCCTTTCAGAGAAAATCACTTTCCATTGAAAGTGCCTTAAACTACTTTCATGCATTCACAAAAAACTCACATGCGTTTCTCTGAAAGAGAAGCAGTCTGTTCCAACACTTCAATTCACTGTGCGAAGTGAATGGAGTGTTGCTTCACTTTCTAAATGCTGTCGTTTCAGAGAAAATCACTTTCCTTTGAAAGTGCCTTAAGCTACTTACAAGCATTCAACAGAAACTCACATGCATTTCTCTGAAAGAGAAGCAGTCTGTTCCAACAATTCAATTCACTGTGTGAAGTGAATGGAGTGTTGCCTCACTTTCGAAATGCTGTCCTTTCAGAGAAAATCTCTTTCCTTTGAAAGTGCCTTAAGCTACTTACAAGCATTTAACAGAAACTCACATGCGTTTCTCTGAAAGAGAAGCAGTCTGTTCCAACACTTCAATTCAATGTGCGAAGTGAATGGAGTGTTGCTTCACTTTCTAAATGCTGTCCTTTCAGAGAAAATCACTTTCCTTTGAAAGTGCCTTAAGCTACTTACAAGCATTCAACAGAAACTCACATGCGTTTCTCTGAAAGAGAAGCAATCTGTTCCAACACTTCAATTCACTGTGTGAAGTGAATGGAGTGTTGCCTCACTTTCTAAATGCTGTCCTTTCAGAGAAAATCACTTTTCTTTGAAAGTGCCTTAAGCTACTTACAAGCATTCAACAGAAACTCACATGCGTTTCTCTGAAAGAGAAGCAGTCTGTTCCAACACTTCAATTCAATGTGCGAAGTGAATGGAGTGTTGCTTCACTTTCTAAATGCTGTCTTTTCAGAGAAAATCACTTTCCTTTGAAAGTGCCTTAAGCTACTTACAAGCATTCAACAGAAACTCACATGCATTTCTCTGAAAGAGAAGCAGTCTGTTCCAACACTTCAATTCACTGTGTGAAGTGAATGGAGTGTTGCCTCACTTTCTAAATGCTGTCCTTTCAGAGAAAATCTCTTTCCTTTGAAAGTGCCTTAAGCTACTTACAAGCATTTAACAGAAACTCACAAGCGTTTCTCTGAAAGAGAAGCAGTCTGTTCCAACACTTCAATTCAATGTGCGAAGTGAATGGAGTGTTGCTTCACTTTCTAAATGCTGTCCTTTCAGAGAAAATCACTTTCCTTTGAAAGTGCCTTAAACTACTTACAAGCATTCAACAGAAACTCACATGCGTTTCTCTGAAAGAGAAGCAATCTGTTCCAACACTTCAATTCACTGTGTGAAGTGAATGGAGTGTTGCGTCAATTTCTAAATGATGTCCTTTCAGAGAAAATCACTTTCCTTTGAAAGAGCCTTGAGCTACTTACAAGCATTCAACAGAAACTCACATGCATTTATCTGAAAGAGAAGCAGTCTGTTCCAACACTTCAATTCACTTTGCGAAGTGAATGGAATGTTACTTCAATTTCTAAATGCTGTCCTTTCAGAGAAAATCACTTTCCTTTGAAAGTGCCTTAAGCTACTTTCAAGCATTCACAGGAAACACACATGCATTTCTCTGAAATAGAAGCAGTCTGTTCCAACACTTAAATTCACTGTGCGAAGTGAATGGAGTGTTGCTTCACTTTCTAAATCCTGTCCTTTCAGAGAAAATCACTTTTGTTTGAAAGTGCCTTAAGCAACTTTCAAGCATTCACAAGAAATTCACATGCATTTCTCTGAAAGAGAAGCCTTCTCTTCCAATACTTCAATTCAATGTGCGAAGTGAATGGAGTGTTGCTTCACTTTCTAAATGCTGTCCTTTCAGAGAAAATCACGTTCCTTTGATAGTGCCTTAAGCTACTTGCAAGCATTAGGAAGAAACTCACATGCCTTTCTCTGAAAGAGAAGCAGTCTGTTCCAACACTTCAATTCACTGTGAGAAGTGAATAGAGTATTGCCTCACTTTCTAAATGCTGTCCTTTCAGAGAAAATCACTTTCCTTTGAAAGTGCCTTAAGCTAATTACAAGCATTTAACAGAAACTCACATGCGTTTCTCTGAAAGAGAAGCAGTCTGTTCCAACACTTCAATTCACTGTGCGAAGTGAATGGAGTTTTGCTTCACTTTCTAAATGCTGTTCTTTCAGAGAAAATCACTTTCCTTTCAAAGTTCCTTAAGCTACTTGCAAGCATTAGGAAGAAACTCACATGCGTTTCTCTGAAAGAGAAGCAGTCTGTTCCAACACTTCAATTCACTGCACGAAGGGAATGGAGTGTTGCTTCACTTTATAAATGCTGTCCTTTCAGAGAAAATCACTTTCCTTTGAAAGTGCCTTAAGCTACTTACAAGCATTCACCAGAAACTCACATGCGTTTCTATGAAAGAGAAGCAGTCTGTTCCAACACTTCAATTCACTGTGTGAAGTGAATAGAGTGTTGCCTCACTTTCTAAATGCTGTCCTTTCAGAGAAAATCACTTTCCTTTGAAAGTGCCTTAAGCAACTTGCAAGCATTCACAAGAAACACTAATGCGTTTATATGAAAGAGAAGCACTCTGTTCCAACACTTCAATTCACTGCACGAAGGGAATGGAGTGTTGCTTCACTTTCTAAATGCTGTCCTTTCAGAGAAAATCACTTTCCTTTGAAAGTGCCTTAAGCTACTTACAAGCATTCACCAGAAACTCACATGCGTTTCTCTGAAAGAGAAGCAGTCTGTTCCAACACTTCAATTCACTGTGTGAAGTGAATAGAGTGTTGCCTCACTTTCTAAATGCTGTCCTTTCAGAGAAAATCACTTTCCTTTGAAAGTGCCTTAAGCTACTTGCAAGCATTAGGAAGAAACTCACATGCGTTCCTCTGAAAGAGAAGCAGTCTGTTCCAATACTTCAATTCACTGTGCGAAGTGAATGGAGTGTTGCTTCACTTTCTAAATGCTGTCTTTTCAGAGAAAATCACTTTCCTTTGAAAGTGCCTTAAACTACTTTCAAGCATTCACAAAAAACTCACAAGCGTTTCTCTGAAAGAGAAGCAGTCTGTTCCAACACTTCAATTCACTGTGCGAAGTGAATGGAGTGTTGCTTCACTTTCTAAATTCTGTCCTTTCAGAGAAAATCACTTTCCTTTGAAAGTGCCTTAAGCTACTTACAAGCATTTAACAGAAACTCACATGCCTTTCTCTGAAAGAGAAGCAGTCTGTTCCAACACTTCAATTCACTGTTCGAAGTGAATGGAGTGTTGCTTCACTTTCTAAATGCTGTTCTTTCAGAGAAAATTACTTTCCTATGAAAGTGCCTTAAGCTACTTGCAAGCATTAGGAAGAAACTCACATGCGTTTCTCTGAAAGAGAAGCAGTCTGTTCCAACACTTGAATTCACTGTGCGAAGTGAATGGAGTGTTGCTTCACTTTCTAAATGCTGTCCTTTCAGAGAAAATCACTTTCCTTTGAAAGTGCCTTAAGCTACTTGCAAGCATTAGGAAGAAATTCACATGCGTTTCTCTGAAAGAGAAGCAGTCTGTTCCAACACTTCAATTCACTGTGCGAAGTGAATGGAGTGTTGCCTCACTTTCTAAATGCTGTCCTTTCAGAGAAAATCACTTTCCATTGAAAGTGCCTTAAACTACTTTCATGCATTCACAAAAAACTCACATGCGTTTCTCTGAAAGAGAAGCAGTCTGTTCCAACACTTCAATTCACTGTGCGAAGTGAATGGAGTGTTGCTTCACTTTCTAAATGCTGTCGTTTCAGAGAAAATCACTTTCCTTTGAAAGTGCCTTAAGCTACTTACAAGCATTCAACAGAAACTCACATGCATTTCTCTGAAAGAGAAGCAGTCTGTTCCAACAATTCAATTCACTGTGTGAAGTGAATGGAGTGTTGCCTCACTTTCGAAATGCTGTCCTTTCAGAGAAAATCTCTTTCCTTTGAAAGTGCCTTAAGCTACTTACAAGCATTTAACAGAAACTCACATGCGTTTCTCTGAAAGAGAAGCAGTCTGTTCTAACACTTCAATTCAATGTGCGAAGTGAATGGAGTGTTGCTTCACTTTCTAAATGCTGTCCTTTCAGAGAAAATCACTTTCCTTTGAAAGTGCCTTAAGCTACTTACAAGCATTCAACAGAAACTCACATGCGTTTCTCTGAAAGAGAAGCAATCTGTTCCAACACTTCAATTCACTGTGTGAAGTGAATGGAGTGTTGCCTCACTTTCTAAATGCTGTCCTTTCAGAGAAAATCACTTTTCTTTGAAAGTGCCTTAAGCTACTTACAACCATTCAACAGAAACTCACATGCGTTTCTCTGAAAGAGAAGCAGTCTGTTCCAACACTTCAATTCAATGTGCGAAGTGAATGGAGTGTTGCTTCACTTTCTAAATGCTGTCTTTTCAGAGAAAATCACTTTCCTTTGAAAGTGCCTTAAGCTACTTACAAGCATTCAACAGAAACTCACATGCATTTCTCTGAAAGAGAAGCAGTCTGTTCCAACACTTCAATTCACTGTGTGAAGTGAATGGAGTGTTGCCTCACTTTCTAAATGCTGTCCTTTCAGAGAAAATCTCTTTCCTTTGAAAGTGCCTTAAGCTACTTACAAGCATTTAACAGAAACTCACATGCGTTTCTCTGAAAGAGAAGCAGTCTGTTCCAACACTTCAATTCAATGTGCGAAGTGAATGGAGTGTTGCTTCACTTTCTAAATGCTGTCCTTTCAGAGAAAATCACTTTCCTTTGAAAGTGCCTTAAACTACTTACAAGCATTCAACAGAAACTCACATGCGTTTCTCTGAAAGAGAAGCAATCTGTTCCAACACTTCAATTCACTGTGAGAAGTGAATGGAGTGTTGCCTCAATTTCTAAATGCTGTCCTTTCAGAGAAAATCACTTTCCTTTGAAAGAGCCTTGAGCTACTTACAAGCATTCAACAGAAACTCACATGCATTTATCTGAAAGAGAAGCAGTCTGTTCCAACACTTCAATTCACTTTGCGAAGTGAATGGAATGTTACTTCAATTTCTAAATGCTGTCCTTTCAGAGAAAATCACTTTCCTTTGAAAGTGCCTTAAGCTACTTTCAAGCATTCACAGGAAACACACATGCATTTCTCTGAAATAGAAGCAGTCTGTTCCAACACTTAAATTCACTGTGCGAAGTGAATGGAGTGTTGCTTCACTTTCTAAATCCTGTCCTTTCAGAGAAAATCACTTTTGTTTGAAAGTGCCTTAAGCAACTTTCAAGCATTCACAAGAAATTCACATGCATTTCTCTGAAAGAGAAGCCTTCTCTTCCAATACTTCAATTCAATGTGCGAAGTGAATGGAGTGTTGCTTCACTTTCTAAATGCTGTCCTTTCAGAGAAAATCACGTTCCTTTGATAGTGCCTTAAGCTACTTGCAAGCATTAGGAAGAAACTCACATGCCTTTCTCTGAAAGAGAAGCAGTCTGTTCCAACACTTCAATTCACTGTGAGAAGTGAATAGAGTATTGCCTCACTTTCTAAATGCTGTCCTTTCAGAGAAAATCACTTTCCTTTGAAAGTGCCTTAAGCTAATTACAAGCATTTAACAGAAACTCACATGTGTTTCTCTGAAAGAGAAGCAGTCTGTTCCAACACTTCAATTCACTGTGCGAAGTGAATGGAGTTTTGCTTCACTTTCTAAATGCTGTTCTTTCAGAGAAAATCACTTTCCTTTCAAAGTTCCTTAAGCTACTTGCAAGCATTAGGAAGAAACTCACATGCGTTTCTCTGAAAGAGAAGCAGTCTGTTCCAACACTTCAATTCACTGCACGAAGGGAATGGAGTGTTGCTTCACTTTATAAATGCTGTCCTTTCAGAGAAAATCACTTTCCTTTGAAAGTGCCTTAAGCTACTTACAAGCATTCACCAGAAACTCACATGCGTTTCTATGAAAGAGAAGCAGTCTGTTCCAACACTTCAATTCACTGTGTGAAGTGAATAGAGTGTTGCCTCACTTTCTAAATGCTGTCCTTTCAGAGAAAATCACTTTCCTTTGAAAGTGCCTTAAGCAACTTGCAAGCATTCACAAGAAACACTAATGCGTTTATATGAAAGAGAAGCACTCTGTTCCAACACTTCAATTCACTGCACGAAGGGAATGGAGTGTTGCTTCACTTTCTAAATGCTGTCCTTTCAGAGAAAATCACTTTCCTTTGAAAGTGCCTTAAGCTACTTACAAGCATTCACCAGAAACTCACATGCGTTTCTCTGAAAGAGAAGCAGTCTGTTCCAACACTTCAATTCACTGTGTGAAGTGAATAGAGTGTTGCCTCACTTTCTAAATGCTGTCCTTTCAGAGAAAATCACTTTCCTTTGAAAGTGCCTTAAGCTACTTACAAGCATTTAACAGAAACTCACATGCATTTCTCTGAAAGAGAAGCAGTCTGTTCCAACACTTCAATTCACTGTGCGAAGTGAATGGAGTGTTGCTTCACTTTCTAAATGCTGTCCTTTCAGAGAAAATCACTTTCCTTTGAAAGTGCCTTAAGCTACTTGCAAGCATTAGGAAGAAACTCACATGCGTTCCTCTGAAAGAGAAGCAGTCTGTTCCAACACTTCAATTCACTGTGTGAAGTGAATGGAGTGTTGCCTCACTTTCTAAATGCTGTCTTTTCAGAGAAAATCACTTTCCTTTGAAAGTGCCTTAAGCTACTTACAGGCATTCAACAGAAACTCACATGCGTTTCTCTGAAAGAGAAGCAGACTGTTCCAAAACTTCAATTCACTGTGCGAAGTGAATGGAGTGTTGCTTCACTTTCTAAATGCTGTCCTTTCAGAGAAAATCACTTTCCTTTGAAAGTGCCTTAAGCTACTTACAAGCATTCAACAGAAACTCACATGCATTTCTCTGAAAGAGAAGCAGTCTGTTCCAACACTTCAATTCACTGTGCGAAGTGAATGGAGTGTTGCTTCACTTTCTAAATTCTGTCCTTTCAGAGAAAATCACTTTCCTTTGAAAGTGCCTTAAGCTACTTACAAGCATTCAACAGAAACTCACATGCATTTCTCTGAAAGAGAAGCAGTCTGTTCCAACACTTCAATTCACTGTGCGAAGTGAATGGAGTGTTGCTTCACTTTCTAAATTCTGTCCTTTCAGAGAAAATCACTTTCCTTTGAAAGTGCCTTAAGCTACTTACAAGCATTCAACAGAAACTCACATGCATTTCTCTGAAAGAGAAGCAGTCTGTTCCAACACTTCAATTCACTGCACGAAGGGAATGGAGTGTTGCTTCACTTTCTAAATGCTGTCCTTTCAGAGAAAATCACTTTCCTTTGAAAGTGCCTTAAGCTACTTACAAGCATTCAACAGAAACTCACATGCGTTTCTCTGAAAGAGAAGCAATCTGTTCCAACACTTCAATACACTGTGTGAAGTGAATGGAGTGTTGCCTCACTTTCTAAATGCTGTCCTTTCAGAGAAAATCACTTTTCTTTGAAAGTGCCTTAAGCTACTTACAAGCATTCAACAGAAACTCACATGCGTTTCTCTGAAAGAGAAGCAGTCTGTTCCAACACTTCAATTCAATGTGCGAAGTGAATGGAGTGTTGCTTCACTTTCTAAATGCTGTCCTTTCAGAAAAAATCACTTTTTTTTGAAAGTGCCTTAAGCAAATTTCAAGCATTCACAAGAAACACTAATGCGTTTATATGAAAGAGAAGCACTCTGTTCCAACACTTCAATTCACTGTTCGAAGTGAATGGAGTGTTGCCTCACTTTCTAAATGCTGTCCTTTCAGAGAAAATCTCTTTCCTTTGAAAGTGCCTTAAGCTACTTACAAGCATTTAACAGAAACTCACATGCCTTTCTCTGAAAGAGAAGCAGTCTGTTCCAACACTTCAATTCACTGTTCGAAGTGAATGGAGTGTTGCTTCACTTTCTAAATGCTGTTCTTTCAGAGAAAATTACTTTCCTATGAAAGTGCCTTAAGCTACTTGCAAGCATTAGGAAGAAACTCACATGCGTTTCTCTGAAAGAGAAGCAGTCTGTTCCAACACTTGAATTCACTGTGCGAAGTGAATGGAGTGTTGCTTCACTTTCTAAATGCTGTCCTTTCAGAGAAAATCACTTTCCTTTGAAAGTGCCTTAAGCTACTTGCAAGCATTAGGAAGAAATTCACATGCGTTTCTCTGAAAGAGAAGCAGTCTGTTCCAACACTTCAATTCACTGTGCGAAGTGAATGGAGTGTTGCCTCACTTTCTAAATGCTGTCCTTTCAGAGAAAATCACTTTCCATTGAAAGTGCCTTAAACTACTTTCATGCATTCACAAAAAACTCACATGCGTTTCTCTGAAAGAGAAGCAGTCTGTTCCAACACTTCAATTCACTGTGCGAAGTGAATGGAGTGTTGCTTCACTTTCTAAATGCTGTCGTTTCAGAGAAAATCACTTTCCTTTGAAAGTGCCTTAAGCTACTTACAAGCATTCAACAGAAACTCACATGCATTTCTCTGAAAGAGAAGCAGTCTGTTCCAACAATTCAATTCACTGTGTGAAGTGAATGGAGTGTTGCCTCACTTTCGAAATGCTGTCCTTTCAGAGAAAATCTCTTTCCTTTGAAAGTGCCTTAAGCTACTTACAAGCATTTAACAGAAACTCAAATGCGTTTCTCTGAAAGAGAAGCAGTCTGTTCCAACACTTCAATTCAATGTGCGAAGTGAATGGAGTGTTGCTTCACTTTCTAAATGCTGTCCTTTCAGAGAAAATCACTTTCCTTTGAAAGTGCCTTAAGCTACTTACAAGCATTCAACAGAAACTCACATGCGTTTCTCTGAAAGAGAAGCAATCTGTTCCAACACTTCAATTCACTGTGTGAAGTGAATGGAGTGTTGCCTCACTTTCTAAATGCTGTCCTTTCAGAGAAAATCACTTTCCTTTGAAAGTGCCTTAAGCTACTTACAAGCATTCAACAGAAACTCACATGCGTTTCTCTGAAAGAGAAGCAGTCTGTTCCAACACTTCAATTCACTGTGCGAAGTGAATGGAGTGTTGCTTCACTTTCTAAATGCTGTCCTTTCAGAGAAAATCACTTTCCTTTGAAAGTGCCTTAAGCTACTTGCAAGCATTAGAAAGAAACTCACATGCGTTTCTCTGAAAGAGAAGCAGTCTGTTCCAACACTTCAATTCACTGTGCGAAGTGAATGGAGTGTTGCTTCACTTTCTAAATGCTGTTCTTTCAGAGAAAATCACTTTCCTTTGAAAGTGCCTTAAGCTACTTACAATCATTTAAAGAAACTCACATGCGTTTCTCTGAAAGAGAAGCAGTCTGTTCCAACACTTCAATTCACTGTGCGAAGTGAATGGAGTGTTGCTTCACTTTCTAAATGCTGTTCTTTCAGAGAAAATCACTTTCCTTTGAAAGTGCCTTAAGCTACTTGCAAGCATTAGGAAGAAACTCACATGCGTTTCTCTGAAAGAGAAGCAGTCCGTTCCAACACTTCAATTCACTGTGCGAAGTGAGTGGAGTGTTGCTTCACTTTCTAAATGCTGTCCTTTCAGAGAAAATCACTTTCCTTTGAAAGTGCCTTAAGCTACTTGCAAGCATTAGAAAGAAACTCACATGCGTTTCTCTGAAAGAGAAGCAGTCTGTTCCAACACTTCAATTCACTGTGCGAAGTGAATGGAGTGTTGCCTCACTTTCTAAATGCTGTCCTTTCAGAGAAAATCACTTTCCATTGAAAGTGACCAAAACTACTTTCAAGCATTCACAAAAAACTCACATGCGTTTCTCTGAAAGAGAAGCAGTCTTTTCCAACACTTCAATTCACTGTGCGAAGTGAATGGAGTGTTGCTTCACTTTTTAAATGCTGTCTTTCAGAGAAAATCCCTTTCATTTGAATGTGCCTTAAGCTACTTACAAGCATTCAACAGAAACTCACATGCATTTCTCTGAAAGAGAAGCAGTCTGTTCCAACACTTCAATTCACTGTACAAAGTGAATGGAGTGTTGCCTCACTTTCTAAATGCTGTCCTTTCAGAGAAAATCACTTTCCATTGAAAGTGACCAAAACTACTTTCAAGCATTCACAAAAAACTCACATGCGTTTCTCTGAAAGAGAAGCAGTCTGTTCCAACACTTCAATTCACTGTGCAAAGTGAATGGAGTGTTGATTCACTTTCTAAATGCTATCCTTTCAGAGAAAATCACATTCCTTTGAAAGTGCCTTAAGCAAATTGCAAGCATTCACAAGAAACACTAATGCGTTTAAATGAAAGAGAAGCACTCTGTTCCAACACTTCAATTCACTGCACGAAGGGAATGGAGTGTTGCTTCAAATTCTAAATGCTGTCCTTTCAGAGAAAATCACTTTCCTTTGAAAGTGCCTTAAGCTACTTGCAAGCATTAGGAAGAAACTCACATGCCTTTCTCTGAAAGAGAAGCAGTCTGTTCCAATACTTCAATTCACTGTGCGAAGTGAATGGAGTGTTGCTTCACTTTCTAAATGCTGTCTTTTCAGAGAAAATCACTTTCCTTTGAAAGTGCCTTAAACTACTTTCAAGCATTCACAAAAAACTCACAAGCGTTTCTCTGAAAGAGAAGCAGTCTGTTCCAACACTTCAATTCACTGTGCGAAGTGAATGGAGTGTTGCTTCACTTTCTAAATTCTGTCCTTTCAGAGAAAATCACTTTCTTTTGAAAGTGCCTTAAACTACTTTCAAGCATTCACAAAAAACTCACATGCGTTTCTCTGAAAGAGAAGCAGTCTGTTCCAACACTTCAATTCACTGTGCGAAGTGAATGGAGTGTTGCTTCACTTTCTAAATGCTGTCCTTTCAGAAAAAATCACTTTTTTTTGAAAGTGCCTTAAGCAAATTTCAAGCATTCACAAGAAACACTAATGCGTTTATATGAAAGAGAAGCACTCTGTTCCAACACTTCAATTCACTGTTCGAAGTGAATGGAGTGTTGCCTCACTTTCTAAATGCTGTCCTTTCAGAGAAAATCTCTTTCCTTTGAAAGTGCCTTAAGCTACTTACAAGCATTTAACAGAAACTCACATGCCTTTCTCTGAAAGAGATGCAGTCTGTTCCAACACTTCAATTCACTGTTCGAAGTGAATGGAGTGTTGCTTCACTTTCTAAATGCTGTTCTTTCAGAGAAAATTACTTTCCTATGAAAGTGCCTTAAGCTACTTGCAAGCATTAGGAAGAAACTCACATGCGTTTCTCTGAAAGAGAAGCAGTCTGTTCCAACACTTGAATTCACTGTGCGAAGTGAATGGAGTGTTGCTTCACTTTCTAAATGCTGTCCTTTCAGAGAAAATCACTTTCCTTTGAAAGTGCCTTAAGCTACTTGCAAGCATTAGGAAGAAATTCACATGCGTTTCTCTGAAAGAGAAGCAGTCTGTTCCAACACTTCAATTCACTGTGCGAAGTGAATGGAGTGTTGCCTCACTTTCTAAATGCTGTCCTTTCAGAGAAAATCACTTTCCATTGAAAGTGCCTTAAACTACTTTCATGCATTCACAAAAAACTCACATGCGTTTCTCTGAAAGAGAAGCAGTCTGTTCCAACACTTCAATTCACTGTGCGAAGTGAATGGAGTGTTGCTTCACTTTCTAAATGCTGTCGTTTCAGAGAAAATCACTTTCCTTTGAAAGTGCCTTAAGCTACTTACAAGCATTCAACAGAAACTCACATGCATTTCTCTGAAAGAGAAGCAGTCTGTTCCAACAATTCAATTCACTGTGTGAAGTGAATGGAGTGTTGCCTCACTTTCGAAATGCTGTCCTTTCAGAGAAAATCTCTTTCCTTTAAAAGTGCCTTAAGCTACTTACAAGCATTTAACAGAAACTCACATGCGTTTCTCTGAAAGAGAAGCAGTCTGTTCCAACACTTCAATTCAATGTGCGAAGTGAATGGAGTGTTGCTTCACTTTCTAAATGCTGTCCTTTCAGAGAAAATCACTTTCCTTTGAAAGTGCCTTAAGCTACTTACAAGCATTCAACAGAAACTCACATGCGTTTCTCTGAAAGAGAAGCAATCTGTTCCAACACTTCAATTCACTGTGTGAAGTGAATGGAGTGTTGCCTCACTTTCTAAATGCTGTCCTTTCAGAGAAAATCACTTTTCTTTGAAAGTGCCTTAAGCTACTTACAAGCATTCAACAGAAACTCACATGCGTTTCTCTGAAAGAGAAGCAGTCTGTTCCAACACTTCAATTCAATGTGCGAAGTGAATGGAGTGTTGCTTCACTTTCTAAATGCTGTCTTTTCAGAGAAAATCACTTTCCTTTGAAAGTGCCTTAAGCTACTTTCAAGCATTCAACAGAAACTCACATGCATTTCTCTGAAAGAGAAGCAGTCTGTTCCAACACTTCAATTCACTGTGTGAAGTGAATGGAGTGTTGCCTCACTTTCTAAATGCTGTCCTTTCAGAGAAAATCTCTTTCCTTTGAAAGTGCCTTAAGCTACTTACAAGCATTTAACAGAAACTCACATGCGTTTCTCTGAAAGAGAAGCAGTCTGTTCCAACACTTCAATTCAATGTGCGAAGTGAATGGAGTGTTGCTTCACTTTCTAAATGCTGTCCTTTCAGAGAAAATCACTTTCCTTTGAAAGTGCCTTAAACTACTTACAAGCATTCAACAGAAACTCACATGCGTTTCTCTGAAAGAGAAGCAATCTGTTCCAACACTTCAATTCACTGTGTGAAGTGAATGGAGTGTTGCCTCAATTTCTAAATGCTGTCCTTTCAGAGAAAATCACTTTCCTTTGAAAGAGCCTTGAGCTACTTACAAGCATTCAACAGAAACTCACATGCATTTATCTGAAAGAGAAGCAGTCTGTTCCAACACTTCAATTCACTTTGCGAAGTGAATGGAATGTTACTTCAATTTCTAAATGCTGTCCTTTCAGAGAAAATCACTTTCCTTTGAAAGTGCCTTAAGCTACTTTCAAGCATTCACAGGAAACACACATGCATTTCTCTGAAATAGAAGCAGTCTGTTCCAACACTTAAATTCACTGTGCGAAGTGAATGGAGTGTTGCTTCACTTTCTAAATGCTGTCGTTTCAGAGAAAATCACTTTCCTTTGAAAGTGCCTTAAGCTACTTACAAGCATTCAACAGAAACTCACATGCATTTCTCTGAAAGAGAAGCAGTCTGTTCCAACAATTCAATTCACTGTGTGAAGTGAATGGAGTGTTGCCTCACTTTCGAAATGCTGTCCTTTCAGAGAAAATCTCTTTCCTTTAAAAGTGCCTTAAGCTACTTACAAGCATTTAACAGAAACTCACATGCGTTTCTCTGAAAGAGAAGCAGTCTGTTCCAACACTTCAATTCAATGTGCGAAGTGAATGGAGTGTTGCTTCACTTTCTAAATGCTGTCCTTTCAGAGAAAATCACTTTCCTTTGAAAGTGCCTTAAGCTACTTACAAGCATTCAACAGAAACTCACATGCGTTTCTCTGAAAGAGAAGCAATCTGTTCCAACACTTCAATTCACTGTGTGAAGTGAATGGAGTGTTGCCTCACTTTCTAAATGCTGTCCTTTCAGAGAAAATCACTTTTCTTTGAAAGTGCCTTAAGCTACTTACAAGCATTCAACAGAAACTCACATGCGTTTCTCTGAAAGAGAAGCAGTCTGTTCCAACACTTCAATTCAATGTGCGAAGTGAATGGAGTGTTGCTTCACTTTCTAAATGCTGTCTTTTCAGAGAAAATCACTTTCCTTTGAAAGTGCCTTAAGCTACTTTCAAGCATTCAACAGAAACTCACATGCATTTCTCTGAAAGAGAAGCAGTCTGTTCCAACACTTCAATTCACTGTGTGAAGTGAATGGAGTGTTGCCTCACTTTCTAAATGCTGTCCTTTCAGAGAAAATCTCTTTCCTTTGAAAGTGCCTTAAGCTACTTACAAGCATTTAACAGAAACTCACATGCGTTTCTCTGAAAGAGAAGCAGTCTGTTCCAACACTTCAATTCAATGTGCGAAGTGAATGGAGTGTTGCTTCACTTTCTAAATGCTGTCCTTTCAGAGAAAATCACTTTCCTTTGAAAGTGCCTTAAACTACTTACAAGCATTCAACAGAAACTCACATGCGTTTCTCTGAAAGAGAAGCAATCTGTTCCAACACTTCAATTCACTGTGTGAAGTGAATGGAGTGTTGCCTCAATTTCTAAATGCTGTCCTTTCAGAGAAAATCACTTTCCTTTGAAAGAGCCTTGAGCTACTTACAAGCATTCAACAGAAACTCACATGCATTTATCTGAAAGAGAAGCAGTCTGTTCCAACACTTCAATTCACTTTGCGAAGTGAATGGAATGTTACTTCAATTTCTAAATGCTGTCCTTTCAGAGAAAATCACTTTCCTTTGAAAGTGCCTTAAGCTACTTTCAAGCATTCACAGGAAACACACATGCATTTCTCTGAAATAGAAGCAGTCTGTTCCAACACTTAAATTCACTGTGCGAAGTGAATGGAGTGTTGCTTCACTTTCTAAATCCTGTCCTTTCAGAGAAAATCACTTTTGTTTGAAAGTGCCTTAAGCAACTTTCAAGCATTCACAAGAAATTCACATGCATTTCTCTGAAAGAGAAGCCTTCTCTTCCAATACTTCAATTCAATGTGCGAAGTGAATGGAGTGTTGCTTCACTTTCTAAATGCTGTCCTTTCAGAGAAAATCACGTTCCTTTGATAGTGCCTTAAGCTACTTGCAAGCATTAGGAAGAAACTCACATGCCTTTCTCTGAAAGAGAAGCAGTCTGTTCCAACACTTCAATTCACTGTGAGAAGTGAATAGAGTATTGCCTCACTTTCTAAATGCTGTCCTTTCAGAGAAAATCACTTTCCTTTGAAAGTGCCTTAAGCTAATTACAAGCATTTAACAGAAACTCACATGCGTTTCTCTGAAAGAGAAGCAGTCTGTTCCAACACTTCAATTCACTGTGCGAAGTGAATGGAGTTTTGCTTCACTTTCTAAATGCTGTTCTTTCAGAGAAAATCACTTTCCTTTCAAAGTTCCTTAAGCTACTTGCAAGCATTAGGAAGAAACTCACATGCGTTTCTCTGAAAGAGAAGCAGTCTGTTCCAACACTTCAATTCACTGCACGAAGGGAATGGAGTGTTGCTTCACTTTATAAATGCTGTCCTTTCAGAGAAAATCACTTTCCTTTGAAAGTGCCTTAAGCTACTTACAAGCATTCACCAGAAACTCACATGCGTTTCTATGAAAGAGAAGCAGTCTGTTCCAACACTTCAATTCACTGTGTGAAGTGAATAGAGTGTTGCCTCACTTTCTAAATGCTGTCCTTTCAGAGAAAATCACTTTCCTTTGAAAGTGCCTTAAGCAACTTGCAAGCATTCACAAGAAACACTAATGCGTTTATATGAAAGAGAAGCACTCTGTTCCAACACTTCAATTCACTGCACGAAGGGAATGGAGTGTTGCTTCACTTTCTAAATGCTGTCCTTTCAGAGAAAATCACTTTCCTTTGAAAGTGCCTTAAGCTACTTACAAGCATTCACCAGAAACTCACATGCGTTTCTCTGAAAGAGAAGCAGTCTGTTCCAACACTTCAATTCACTGTGTGAAGTGAATAGAGTGTTGCCTCACTTTCTAAATGCTGTCCTTTCAGAGAAAATCACTTTCCTTTGAAAGTGCCTTAAGCTACTTACAAGCATTTAACAGAAACTCACATGCGTTTCTCTGAAAGAGAAGCAGTCTGTTCCAACACTTCAATTCACTGTGCGAAGTGAATGGAGTGTTGCTTCACTTTCTAAATGCTGTCCTTTCAGAGAAAATCACTTTCCTTTGAAAGTGCCTTAAGCTACTTGCAAGCATTAGGAAGAAACTCACATGCGTTCCTCTGAAAGAGAAGCAGTCTGTTCCAATACTTCAATTCACTGTGCGAAGTGAATGGAGTGTTGCTTCACTTTCTAAATGCTGTCTTTTCAGAGAAAATCACTTTCCTTTGAAAGTGCCTTAAACTACTTTCAAGCATTCACAAAAAACTCACAAGCGTTTCTCTGAAAGAGAAGCAGTCTGTTCCAACACTTCAATTCACTGTGCGAAGTGAATGGAGTGTTGCTTCACTTTCTAAATTCTGTCCTTTCAGAGAAAATCACTTTCTTTTGAAAGTGCCTTAAACTACTTTCAAGCATTCACAAAAAACTCACATGCGTTTCTCTGAAAGAGAAGCAGTCTGTTCCAACACTTCAATTCACTGTGCGAAGTGAATGGAGTGTTGCTTCACTTTCTAAATGCTGTCCTTTCAGAAAAAATCACTTTTTTTTGAAAGTGCCTTAAGCAAATTTCAAGCATTCACAAGAAACACTAATGCGTTTATATGAAAGAGAAGCACTCTGTTCCAACACTTCAATTCACTGTTCGAAGTGAATGGAGTGTTGCCTCACTTTCTAAATGCTGTCCTTTCAGAGAAAATCTCTTTCCTTTGAAAGTGCCTTAAGCTACTTACAAGCATTTAACAGAAACTCACATGCCTTTCTCTGAAAGAGAAGCAGTCTGTTCCAACACTTCAATTCACTGTTCGAAGTGAATGGAGTGTTGCTTCACTTTCTAAATGCTGTTCTTTCAGAGAAAATTACTTTCCTATGAAAGTGCCTTAAGCTACTTGCAAGCATTAGGAAGAAACTCACATGCGTTTCTCTGAAAGAGAAGCAGTCTGTTCCAACACTTGAATTCACTGTGCGAAGTGAATGGAGTGTTGCTTCACTTTCTAAATGCTGTCCTTTCAGAGAAAATCACTTTCCTTTGAAAGTGCCTTAAGCTACTTGCAAGCATTAGGAAGAAATTCACATGCGTTTCTCTGAAAGAGAAGCAGTCTGTTCCAACACTTCAATTCACTGTGCGAAGTGAATGGAGTGTTGCCTCACTTTCTAAATGCTGTCCTTTCAGAGAAAATCACTTTCCATTGAAAGTGCCTTAAACTACTTTCATGCATTCACAAAAAACTCACATGCGTTTCTCTGAAAGAGAAGCAGTCTGTTCCAACACTTCAATTCACTGTGCGAAGTGAATGGAGTGTTGCTTCACTTTCTAAATGCTGTCGTTTCAGAGAAAATCACTTTCCTTTGAAAGTGCCTTAAGCTACTTACAAGCATTCAACAGAAACTCACATGCATTTCTCTGAAAGAGAAGCAGTCTGTTCCAACAATTCAATTCACTGTGTGAAGTGAATGGAGTGTTGCCTCACTTTCGAAATGCTGTCCTTTCAGAGAAAATCTCTTTCCTTTGAAAGTGCCTTAAGCTACTTACAAGCATTTAACAGAAACTCACATGCATTTCTCTGAAAGAGAAGCAGTCTGTTCCAACACTTCAATTCAATGTGCGAAGTGAATGGAGTGTTGCTTCACTTTCTAAATGCTGTCCTTTCAGAGAAAATCACTTTCCTTTGAAAGTGCCTTAAGCTACTTACAAGCATTCAACAGAAACTCACATGCGTTTCTCTGAAAGAGAAGCAATCTGTTCCAACACTTCAATTCACTGTGTGAAGTGAATGGAGTGTTGCCTCACTTTCTAAATGCTGTCCTTTCAGAGAAAATCACTTTTCTTTGAAAGTGCCTTAAGCTACTTACAACCATTCAACAGAAACTCACATGCGTTTCTCTGAAAGAGAAGCAGTCTGTTCCAACACTTCAATTCAATGTGCGAAGTGAATGGAGTGTTGCTTCACTTTCTAAATGCTGTCTTTTCAGAGAAAATCACTTTCCTTTGAAAGTGCCTTAAGCTACTTACAAGCATTCAACAGAAACTCACATGCATTTCTCTGAAAGAGAAGCAGTCTGTTCCAACACTTCAATTCACTGTGTGAAGTGAATGGAGTGTTGCCTCACTTTCTAAATGCTGTCCTTTCAGAGAAAATCTCTTTCCTTTGAAAGTGCCTTAAGCTACTTACAAGCATTTAACAGAAACTCACATGCGTTTCTCTGAAAGAGAAGCAGTCTGTTCCAACACTTCAATTCAATGTGCGAAGTGAATGGAGTGTTGCTTCACTTTCTAAATGCTGTCCTTTCAGAGAAAATCACTTTCCTTTGAAAGTGCCTTAAACTACTTACAAGCATTCAACAGAAACTCACATGCGTTTCTCTGAAAGAGAAGCAATCTGTTCCAACACTTCAATTCACTGTGTGAAGTGAATGGAGTGTTGCCTCAATTTCTAAATGCTGTCCTTTCAGAGAAAATCACTTTCCTTTGAAAGAGCCTTGAGCTACTTACAAGCATTCAACAGAAACTCACATGCATTTATCTGAAAGAGAAGCAGTCTGTTCCAACACTTCAATTCACTTTGCGAAGTGAATGGAATGTTACTTCAATTTCTAAATGCTGTCCTTTCAGAGAAAATCACTTTCCTTTGAAAGTGCCTTAAGCTACTTTCAAGCATTCACAGGAAACACACATGCATTTCTCTGAAATAGAAGCAGTCTGTTCCAACACTTAAATTCACTGTGCGAAGTGAATGGAGTGTTGCTTCACTTTCTAAATCCTGTCCTTTCAGAGAAAATCACTTTTGTTTGAAAGTGCCTTAAGCAACTTTCAAGCATTCACAAGAAATTCACATGCATTTCTCTGAAAGAGAAGCCTTCTCTTCCAATACTTCAATTCAATGTGCGAAGTGAATGGAGTGTTGCTTCACTTTCTAAATGCTGTCCTTTCAGAGAAAATCACGTTCCTTTGATAGTGCCTTAAGCTACTTGCAAGCATTAGGAAGAAACTCACATGCCTTTCTCTGAAAGAGAAGCAGTCTGTTCCAACACTTCAATTCACTGTGAGAAGTGAATAGAGTATTGCCTCAATTTCTAAATGCTGTCCTTTCAGAGAAAATCACTTTCCTTTGAAAGTGCCTTAAGCTAATTACAAGCATTTAACAGAAACTCACATGCGTTTCTCTGAAAGAGAAGCAGTCTGTTCCAACACTTCAATTCACTGTGCGAAGTGAATGGAGTTTTGCTTCACTTTCTAAATGCTGTTCTTTCAGAGAAAATCACTTTCCTTTCAAAGTTCCTTAAGCTACTTGCAAGCATTAGGAAGAAACTCACATGGGTTTCTCTGAAAGAGAAGCAGTCTGTTCCAACACTTCAATTCACTGCACGAAGGGAATGGAGTGTTGCTTCACTTTATAAATGCTGTCCTTTCAGAGAAAATCACTTTCCTTTGAAAGTGCCTTAAGCTACTTACAAGCATTCACCAGAAACTCACATGCGTTTCTATGAAAGAGAAGCAGTCTGTTCCAACACTTCAATTCACTGTGTGAAGTGAATAGAGTGTTGCCTCACTTTCTAAATGCTGTCCTTTCAGAGAAAATCACTTTCCTTTGAAAGTGCCTTAAGCAACTTGCAAGCATTCACAAGAAACACTAATGCGTTTATATGAAAGAGAAGCACTCTGTTCCAACACTTCAATTCACTGCACGAAGGGAATGGAGTGTTGCTTCACTTTCTAAATGCTGTCCTTTCAGAGAAAATCACTTTCCTTTGAAAGTGCCTTAAGCTACTTACAAGCATTCACCAGAAACTCACATGCGTTTCTCTGAAAGAGAAGCAGTCTGTTCCAACACTTCAATTCACTGTGTGAAGTGAATAGAGTGTTGCCTCACTTTCTAAATGCTGTCCTTTCAGAGAAAATCACTTTCCTTTGAAAGTGCCTTAAGCTACTTACAAGCATTTAACAGAAACTCACATGCATTTCTCTGAAAGAGAAGCAGTCTGTTCCAACACTTCAATTCACTGTGCGAAGTGAATGGAGTGTTGCTTCACTTTCTAAATGCTGTCCTTTCAGAGAAAATCACTTTCCTTTGAAAGTGCCTTAAGCTACTTGCAAGCATTAGGAAGAAACTCACATGCGTTCCTCTGAAAGAGAAGCAGTCTGTTCCAACACTTCAATTCACTGTGTGAAGTGAGTGGAGTGTTGCCTCACTTTCTAAATGCTGTCTTTTCAGAGAAAATCACTTTCCTTTGAAAGTGCCTTAAGCTACTTACAGGCATTCAACAGAAACTCACATGCGTTTCTCTGAAAGAGAAGCAGACTGTTCCAAAACTTCAATTCACTGTGCGAAGTGAATGGAGTGTTGCTTCACTTTCTAAATGCTGTCCTTTCAGAGAAAATCACTTTCCTTTGAAAGTGCCTTAAGCTACTTACAAGCATTCAACAGAAACTCACATGCATTTCTCTGAAAGAGAAGCAGTCTGTTCCAACACTTCAATTCACTGTGCGAAGTGAATGGAGTGTTGCTTCACTTTCTAAATTCTGTCCTTTCAGAGAAAATCACTTTCCTTTGAAAGTGCCTTAAGCTACTTACAAGCATTCAACAGAAACTCACATGCATTTCTCTGAAAGAGAAGCAGTCTGTTCCAACACTTCAATTCACTGTGCGAAGTGAATGGAGTGTTGCTTCACTTTCTAAATTCTGTCCTTTCAGAGAAAATCACTTTCCTTTGAAAGTGCCTTAAGCTACTTACAAGCATTCAACAGAAACTCACATGCATTTCTCTGAAAGAGAAGCAGTCTGTTCCAACACTTCAATTCACTGCACGAAGGGAATGGAGTGTTGCTTGACTTTCTAAATGCTGTCCTTTCAGAGAAAATCACTTTCCTTTGAAAGTGCCTTAAGCTACTTACAAGCATTCAACAGAAACTCACATGCGTTTCTCTGAAAGAGAAGCAATCTGTTCCAACACTTCAATTCACTGTGTGAAGTGAATGGAGTGTTGCCTCACTTTCTAAATGCTGTCCTTTCAGAGAAAATCACTTTTCTTTGAAAGTGCCTTAAGCTACTTACAAGCATTCAACAGAAACTCACATGCGTTTCTCTGAAAGAGAAGCAGTCTGTTCCAACACTTCAATTCAATGTGCGAAGTGAATGGAGTGTTGCTTCACTTTCTAAATGCTGTCTTTTCAGAGAAAATCACTTTCCTTTGAAAGTGCCTTAAGCTACTTACAAGCATTCAACAGAAACTCACATGCATTTCTCTGAAAGAGAAGCAGTCTGTTCCAACACTTCAATTCACTGTGTGAAGTGAATGGAGTGTTGCCTCACTTTCTAAATGCTGTCCTTTCAGAGAAAATCTCTTTCCTTTGAAAGTGCCTTAAGCTACTTACAAGCATTTAACAGAAACTCACATGCGTTTCTCTGAAAGAGAAGCAGTCTGTTCCAACATTTCAATTCAATGTGCGAAGTGAATGGAGTGTTGCTTCACTTTCTAAATGCTGTCCTTTCAGAGAAAATCACTTTCCTTTGAAAGTGCCTTAAACTACTTACAAGCATTCAACAGAAACTCACATGCGTTTCTCTGAAAGAGAAGCAATCTGTTCCAACACTTCAATTCACTGTGTGAAGTGAATGGTGTGTTGCCTCAATTTCTAAATGCTGTCCTTTCAGAGAAAATCACTTTCCTTTGAAAGAGCCTTGAGCCTCTTACAAGCATTCAACAGAAACTCACATGCATTTATCTGAAAGAGAAGCAGTCTGTTCCAACACTTCAATTCACTTTGCGAAGTGAATGGAATGTTACTTCAATTTCTAAATGCTGTCCTTTCAGAGAAAATCACTTTCCTTTGAAAGTGCCTTAAGCTACTTTCAAGCATTCACAGGAAACACACATGCATTTCTCTGAAATAGAAGCAGTCTGTTCCAACACTTAAATTCACTGTGCGAAGTGAATGGAGTGTTGCTTCACTTTCTAAATCCTGTCCTTTCAGAGAAAATCACTTTTGTTTGAAAGTGCCTTAAGCAACTTTCAAGCATTCACAAGAAATTCACATGCATTTCTCTGAAAGAGAAGCCTTCTCTTCCAATACTTCAATTCAATGTGCGAAGTGAATGGAGTGTTGCTTCACTTTCTAAATGCTGTCCTTTCAGAGAAAATCACGTTCCTTTGATAGTGCCTTAAGCTACTTGCAAGCATTAGGAAGAAACTCACATGCCTTTCTCTGAAAGAGAAGCAGTCTGTTCCAACACTTCAATTCACTGTGAGAAGTGAATACAGTATTGCCTCACTTTCTAAATGCTGTCCTTTCAGAGAAAATCACTTTCCTTTGAAAGTGCCTTAAGCTAATTACAAGCATTTAACAGAAACTCACATGCGTTTCTCTGAAAGAGAAGCAGTCTGTTCCAACACTTCAATTCACTGTGCGAAGTGAATGGAGTTTTGCTTCACTTTCTAAATGCTGTTCTTTCAGAGAAAATCACTTTCCTTTCAAAGTTCCTTAAGCTACTTGCAAGCATTAGGAAGAAACTCACATGCGTTTCTCTGAAAGAGAAGCAGTCTGTTCCAACACTTCAATTCACTGCACGAAGGGAATGGAGTGTTGCTTTACTTTATAAATGCTGTCCTCAGAGAAAATCACTTTCCTTTGAAAGTGCCTTAAGCTACTTACAAGCATTCACCAGAAACTCACATGCGTTTCTATGAAAGAGAAGCAGTCTGTTCCAACACTTCAATTCACTGTGTGAAGTGAATAGAGTGTTGCCTCACTTTCTAAATGCTGTCCTTTCAGAGAAAATCACCTTCCTTTGAAAGTGCCTTAAGCAACTTGCAAGCATTCACAAGAAACACTAATGCGTTTATATGAAAGAGAAGCACTCTGTTCCAACACTTCAATTCACTGCACGAAGGGAATGGAGTGTTGCTTCACTTTATAAATGCTGTCCTTTCAGAGAAAATCAATTTCCTTTGAAAGTGCCTTAAGCTACTTACAAGCATTCACCAGAAACTCACATGCGTTTCTATGAAAGAGAAGCAGTCTGTTCCAACACTTCAATTCACTGTGTGAAGTGAATGGAGTGTTGCCTCACTTTCTAAATGCTGTCCTTTCAGAGAAAATCACTTTCCTTTGAAAGTGCCTTAAGCTACTTACAGGCATTCAACAGAAACTCACATGCGTTTCTCTGAAAGAGAAGCAGACTGTTCCAAAACTTCAATTCACTGTGCGAAGTGAATGGAGTGTTGCTTCACTTTCTAAATGCTGTCCTTTCAGAGAAAATCACTTTCCTTTGAAAGTGCCTTAAGCTACTTACAAGCATTCAACAGAAACTCACATGCATTTCTCTGAAAGAGAAGCAGTCTGTTCCAACACTTCAATTCACTGTGCGAAGTGAATGGAGTGTTGCTTCACTTTCTAAATTCTGTCCTTTCAGAGAAAATCACTTTCCTTTGAAAGTGCCTTAAGCAACTAGCAAGCATTCACAAGAAACACTAATGCGTTTATATGAAAGAGAAGCAGTCTGTTCCAACACTTCAATTCACTGTGCGAAGGGAATGGAGTGTTGCTTCATTTTCTAAATTCTCTCCTTTCAGAGAAAATCACTTTCCTATGAAAGTGCCTTAAGCTACTTACAAGCATTCACCAGAAACTCACATGCGTTTCTCTGAAAGAGAAGCAGTCTGTTCCAACACTTCAATTCACTGTGCGAAGTGAATGGAGTGTTGCTTCAGTTTCTAAATGCTGTCCTTTCAGAGAAAATCACTTTCCTTTGAAAGTGCCTTAAGCTACTTGCAAGCATTAGGAAGAAACTCACATGCGTTTCTCTGAAAGAGAAGCAGTCTGTTCCAACACTTCAATTCACTGTGTGAAGTGAATAGAGTGTTGCCTCACTTTCGAAATGCTGTCCTTTCAGAGAAAATCACTTTCCTTTGAAAGTGCCTTAAGCTACTTACAATCATTTACAGAAACTCACATGCGTTTCTCTGAAAGAGAAGCAGTCTGTTCCAACATTTCAATTCACTGTGCGAAGTGAATGGAGTGTTGCTTCACTTTCTAAATGCTGTTCTTTCAGAGAAAATCACTTTCCTTTGAAAGTGCCTTAAGCTACTTGCAAGCATTAGGAAGAAACACACATGCGTTTCTCTGAAAGAGAAGCAGTCTGTTCCAACACTTCAATTCTCTGTGCGAAGTGAATGGAGTGTTGCTTCACTTTCTAAATGCTGTCCTTTCAGAGAAAATCACTTTCCTTTGAATGTGCCTTAAGCTACTTGCAAGCATTCACAAGAAACACTAATGCGTTTCTATGAAAGAGAAGCACTCTGTTCCAACACTTCAATTCACTGCACGAAGAGAATCTAGTGTTGCTTCACTTTCTAAATGCTGTCCTTTCAGAGAAAATCACTTTCCCTTGAAAGTGCCTTAAGCTACTTACAATCATTCACCAGAAACTCACATGCGTTTCTCTGAAAGAGAAGTAGTCTGTTCCAACACTTCAATTCACTGTGCGAAGTGAATGGAGTGTTGCTTCACTTTCTAAATGCTGTCCTTTCAGGGAAAATCACTTTCCTTTGAAAGAGCCTTAAGCTACTTACAAGCATTCAACAGAAACTCACATGCATTTCTCTGAAAGGGAAGCAGTCTGTTCCAACACTTCAATTCACTGTACAAAGTGAATGGAGTGTTGCTTCACTTTCTAAATGCTGTCCTTTCAGAGAAAATCACTTTCCTTTGAAAGTGCCTTAAGCAACTTGCAAGCAATCACAAGAAACACTAATGTGTTTCTCTGAAAAGAAGCACTCTGTTCCAACACTTCAATTCACTGCACGAAGGGAATGGAGTGTTGCTTCACTTTCTAAATGCTGTCCTTTCAGAGAAAATCACTTTCCTTTGAAAGTGCCTTAAGCTACGTACAAGCATTCACCAAACTCACATGCGTTTCTCTGAAAGAGAAGCAGTCTGTTCCAACACTTCAATTCACTATGTGAAGTGAATGGAGTGTTGCTTCACTTTCTAAATGCTGTCCTTTCAGAGAAAATCACTTTCCTTTGAAAGTGCCTTAAGCTACTTACAAGCATTCACCAGAAACTCACATGTGTTTCTCTGAAAGAGAAGCAGTCTGTTCCAACACTTCAATTCACTGTGTGAAGTGAATAGAGTGTTGCCTCACTTTCTAAATGCTGTCCTTTCAGAGAAAATCACTTTCCTTTGAAATTGCCTTAAGCTACTTACAAGCATTTAACAGAAACTAACATGCGTTTCTCTGAAAGAGAAGCAGTCTGTTCCAACACTTCAATTCATGTGCGAAGTGAATGGAGTGTTGCTTCACTTTCTAAATGGTGTTCTTTCAGAGAAAATCACTGTCCTTTGAAAGTGCCTTAAGCTACTTGCAAGCATTAGGAAGAAACTCACATGAGTTTCTCTGAAAGAGAAGCAGTCCGTTCCAACACTTCAATTCACTGTGCGAAGTGAATGGAGTGTTGCTTCACTTTCTAAATGCTGTCCTTTCAGAGAAAAGCACTTTCCGTTGAAAGTGCCTTAAGCTACTTGCAAGCATTAGGAAGAAACTCACATGCGTTCCTCTGAAAGAGAAGCAGTCTGTTCCAACACTTCAATTCACTGTGCGAAGTGAACGGAGTGTTGCCTCACTTTCTAAATGCTGTCCTTTCAGAGAAAATCACTTTCCATTGAAAGTGCCTTAAACTACTTTCAAGCATTCACAAAAAACTCACATGCGTATCTCTGAAAGAGAAGCAGTCTGTTCCAACACTTCAATTCACTGTGCGAAGTGAATGGAGTGTTGCTTCACTTTCTAAATGCTGTCCTTTCAGAGAAAATCACTTTCCTTTGAAAGTGCCTTAAGCTACTTGCAAGCATTAGGAAGAAACTCACATGCGTTTCTCTGAAAGAGAAGCAGTCTGTTCCAACACTTCAATTCACTGCTTGAAGTGAATGGAGTTTTGCCTCACTTTCTTAATGCTGTCTTTTCAGAGAAAATCACTTTCCTTTGAAAGTGCCTTAAGCTACTTACAGGCATTCAACAGAAACTCACATGCGTTTCTCTGAAAGAGAAGCAGTCTGTTCCAACACTTCAATTCATTGTGCGAAGTGAATGGAGTGTTTCTTCACTTTCTAAATGCTGTCCTTTCAGAGAAAATCACTTTCCTTTGAAAGTGCCTTAAGCTACTTACAAGCATTCAACAGAAACTCACATGCATTTCTCTGAAAGAGAAGCAGTCTGTTCCAACACTTCAATTCACTGTGCGAAGTGAATGGAGTGTTGCTTCCTTTCTAAATTATGTCCTTTCAGAGAAAATCACTTTCCTTTGAACGTGCCTTAAGCAACTTGCAAGCATTCACAAGAAACACTAATGCGTTTCTCTGAAAGAGAAGCAGTCTGTTCCAACACTTCACTTCACTATGCGAAGTGAATGGAGTGTTGCTTCACTTTCTAAATGCTGTCCTTTCAGAGAAAATCACTTTCCTTTGAAAGTGCCTTAAACTACTTTCAAGCATTCACAAAAAACTCACATGCGTTTCTCTTAAAGAGAAGCAGTCTGTTCCAACACTTCAATTCACCGTGCGAAGTGAATGGAGTGTTGCTTCAGTTTCTAAATGCTGTCCTTTCAGAGAAAATCACTTTCCTTTGAAAGTGCCTTAAGCTACTTGCAAGCATTCACAAGAAACACTAATGCGTTTCTATGAAAGAGAAGCAGTCTGTTCCAACACTTCAATTCATTGCACGAAGGGAATGCAGTGTTGCTTTACTTTCTAAATGCTGTCCTTTCAGAGAAAATCACTTTCCTTTGAAAGTGCCTTAAGCTACTTACAAGCATTCAACAGAAACTCACATGCATTTCTCTGAAAGAGAAGCAGTCTGTTCCAACACTTCAATTCACTGTGCGAAGTGAATGGAGTGTTGCTTCCTTTCTAAATTATGTCCTTTCAGAGAAAATCACTTTCCTTTGAAAGTGCCTTAAGCAACTTGCAAGCATTCACAAGAAACACTAATGCGTTTATATGAAAGAGAAGCACTCTGTTCCAACTCTTCAATTCACTGCACGAAGGGAATGGAGTGTTGCTTCATTTTCTAAATGCTCTCCTTCCAGAAAAAATCACATTCCTTTGAAAGTGCCTTAAGCTACTTACAAGCATTCACCAGAAACTCACATGCGTTTCTCTGAAAGAGAAGCAGTCTGTTCCAACACTTCAATTCACTGTGCGAAGTGAATGGAGTGTTGCTTCACTTTCTAAATGCTGTCCTTTCAGAGAAAATCACTTTCCTTTGAAAGTGCCTTAAGCTACTTGCAAGCATTAGGTAGAAACTCACATGCGTTTCTCTGAAAGAGAAGCAGTCTGTTCCAACACTTCAATTCACTGCTTGAAGTGAATGGAGTGTTGCCTCACTTTCTTAATGCTGTCTTTTCAGAGAAAATCACTTTCCTTTGAAAGTGCCTTAAGCTACTTACAGGCATTCAACAGAAACTCACATGCGTTTCTCTGAAAGAGAAGCAGTCTGTTCCAACACTTCAATTCATTGTGCGAAGTGAATGGAGTGTTTCTTCACTTTCTAAATGCTGTCCTTTCAGAGAAAATCACTTTCCTTTGAAAGTGCCTTAAGCTACTTACAAGCATTCAACAGAAACTCACATGCATTTCTCTGAAAGAGAAGCAGTCTGTTCCAACACTTCAATTCACTGTGCGAAGTGAATGGAGTGTTGCTTCCTTTCTAAATTATGTCCTTTCAGAGAAAATCACTTTCCTTTGAACGTGCCTTAAGCAACTTGCAAGCATTCACAAGAAACACTAATGCGTTTCTCTGAAAGAGAAGCAGTCTGTTCCAACACTTCACTTCACTATGCGAAGTGAATGGAGTGTTGCTTCACTTTCTAAATGCTGTCCTTTCAGAGAAAATCACTTTCCTTTGAAAGTGCCTTAAACTACTTTCAAGCATTCACAAAAAACTCACATGCGTTTCTCTTAAAGAGAAGCAGTCTGTTCCAACACTTCAATTCACCGTGCGAAGTGAATGGAGTGTTGCTTCAGTTTCTAAATGCTGTCCTTTCAGAGAAAATCACTTTCCTTTGAAAGTGCCTTAAGCTACTTGCAAGCATTCACAAGAAACACTAATGCGTTTCTATGAAAGAGAAGCAGTCTGTTCCAACACTTCAATTCATTGCACGAAGGGAATGCAGTGTTGCTTTACTTTCTAAATGCTGTCCTTTCAGAGAAAATCACTTTCCTTTGAAAGTGCCTTAAGCTACTTACAAGCATTCAACAGAAACTCACATGCATTTCTCTGAAAGAGAAGCAGTCTGTTCCAACACTTCAATTCACTGTGCGAAGTGAATGGAGTGTTGCTTCCTTTCTAAATTATGTCCTTTCAGAGAAAATCACTTTCCTTTGAAAGTGCCTTAAGCAACTTGCAAGCATTC
This sequence comes from Myodes glareolus, assembly GCF_982192425.1. Taxonomy (NCBI): domain Eukaryota; kingdom Metazoa; phylum Chordata; class Mammalia; order Rodentia; family Cricetidae; genus Myodes; species Myodes glareolus. The sequence continues at coordinate 768,256 of NW_028263225.1, forward strand.
ACAAGAAACACTAATGCGTTTATATGAAAGAGAAGCACTCTGTTCCAACTCTTCAATTCACTGCACGAAGGGAATGGAGTGTTGCTTCATTTTCTAAATGCTCTCCTTCCAGAAAAAATCACATTCCTTTGAAAGTGCCTTAAGCTACTTACAAGCATTCACCAGAAACTCACATGCGTTTCTCTGAAAGAGAAGCAGTCTGTTCCAACACTTCAATTCACTGTGCGAAGTGAATGGAGTGTTGCTTCAGTTTCTAAATGCTGTCCTTTCAGAGAAAATCACTTTCCTTTGAAAGTGCCTTAAGCTACTTGCAAGCATTAGGAAGAAACTCACATGCGTTTCTCTGAAAGAGAAGCAGTCTGTTCCAACACTTCAATTCACTGTGCGAAGTGAATGGAGTGTTGCCTCACTTTCTAAATGCTGTCCTTTCAGAGAAAATCACTTTCCTTTGAAAGTACCTTAAACTAATTTCAAGCATTCATAAAAAACTCACATGCGTTTCTCTGAATGAGAAGCAGTCTGTTCCAACACTTCAATTCACGGTGCGAAGTGAATGGAGTGTTGTTTCACTTTCTAAATGCTGTCCTTTCAGTGAAAATTACTTTCCTTTGATAGTGCCTTAAGCTACTTGCAAGCATTAGGAAGAAACTCACATGCGTTTCTCTGAAAGAGAAGCAGTCTGTTCCAACACTTCAATTCACTGTGTGAAGTGAATAGAGTGTTGCCTCACTTTCTAAATGCTGTCCTTTCAGAGAAAATCACTTTCCTTTGAAAGTGCCTTAAGCTACTTACAAGCATTCAACAGAAACTCACATGCGTTTCTCTGAAAGAGAAGCAGTCTGTTCCAATACTTCAATTCACTCTGCGAAGTGAATGGAGTGTTGCTTCACTTTCTAAATGCTGTCCTTTCAGAGAAAATCACTTTCCATTGAAAGTGCCCAAAACTACTTTCAAGCATTCACAAAAAACTCACATGCGTATCTCTGAAAGAGAAACAGTCTGTTCCAACACTTCAATTCACTGTGCGAAGTGAATGGAGTGTTGCTTCACTTTCTAAATGCTGTCCTTTCAGAGAAAATCCCTTTCATTTGAATGTGCCTTAAGCTACTTACAAGCATTCAACAGAAACTTACATGCATTTCTCTGAAAGAGAAGCAATCTGTTCCAACACTTCAATTCTCTGTGCGAAGTGAATGGAGTGTTGCTTCACTTTCTAAATGCTGTCCTTTCAGAGAAAATCACTTTCCTTTGAAAGTGCCTTAAGCTACTTGCAAGCATTCACAAGAAACACTAATGCGTTTCTATGAAAGAGAAGCAGTCTGTTCCAACACTTCAATTCATTGCACGAAGGGAATGGAGTGTTGCTTTACTTTCTAAATGCTGTCCTTTCAGAGAAAATCACTTTCCTTTGAAAGAGCCTTAAGCTTCTTACAAGTATTGAACAGAAACTCACATGCATTTCTCTGAAAGAGAAGCAGTCTGTTCCAACACTTCAATTCACTGTACAAAGTGTATGGAGTGTTGCTTCACTTTCTAAATGCTGTCCTTTCAGAGAAAATCACTTTCTTTTGAAAGTGCCTTAAGCAACTTGCAAGCATTCACAAGAAACACTAATGCGTTTCTATGAAAGAGAAGCAGTCTGTTCCAACACTTCAATTCACTGCACGAAGGGAATGGAATGTTGCTTCACTTTCTAAATGCTGTCCTTTCAGAGAAAATCACTCTCCTTTGAAAGTGCCTTAAGCTACTTACAAGCATTCACCAGAAACTCACATGCGTTTCTCTGAAAGAGAAGCAGTCTGTTCCAACACTTCACTTCACTATGCGAAGTGAATGGAGTGTTGCTTCACTTTCTAAATGCTGTCCTTTCAGAGAAAATCACTTTCCTTTGAAAGTGCCTTAAACTACTTTCAAGCATTCACAAAAAACTCACATGCGTTTCTCTTAAAGAGAAGCAGTCTGTTCCAACACTTCAATTCACCGTGCGAAGTGAATGGAGTGTTGCTTCAGTTTCTAAATGCTGTCCTTTCAGAGAAAATCACTTTCCTTTGAAAGTGCCTTAAGCTACTTGCAAGCATTCACAAGAAACACTAATGCGTTTCTATGAAAGAGAAGCAGTCTGTTCCAACACTTCAATTCATTGCACGAAGGGAATGCAGTGTTGCTTTACTTTCTAAATGCTGTCCTTTCAGAGAAAATCACTTTCCTTTGAAAGTGCCTTAAGCTACTTACAAGCATTCAACAGAAACTCACATGCATTTCTCTGAAAGAGAAGCAGTCTGTTCCAACACTTCAATTCACTGTGCGAAGTGAATGGAGTGTTGCTTCCTTTCTAAATTATGTCCTTTCAGAGAAAATCACTTTCCTTTGAAAGTGCCTTAAGCAACTTGCAAGCATTCACAAGAAACACTAATGCATTTATATGAAAGAGAAGCACTCTGTTCCAACTCTTCAATTCACTGCACGAAGGGAATGGAGTGTTGCTTCATTTTCTAAATGCTCTCCTTCCAGAAAAAATCACATTCCTTTGAAAGTGCCTTAAGCTACTTACAAGCATTCACCAGAAACTCACATGCGTTTCTCTGAAAGAGAAGCAGTCTGTTCCAACACTTCAATTCACTGTGCGAAGTGAATGGAGTGTTGCTTCAGTTTCTAAATGCTGTCCTTTCAGAGAAAATCACTTTCCTTTGAAAGTGCCTTAAGCTACTTGCAAGCATTAGGAAGAAACTCACATGCGTTTCTCTGAAAGAGAAGCAGTCTGTTCCAACACTTCAATTCACTGTGCGAAGTGAATGGAGTGTTGCCTCACTTTCTAAATGCTGTCCTTTCAGAGAAAATCACTTTCCTTTGAAAGTACCTTAAACTAATTTCAAGCATTCATAAAAAACTCACATGCGTTTCTCTGAATGAGAAGCAGTCTGTTCCAACACTTCAATTCACGGTGCGAAGTGAATGGAGTGTTGCTTCACTTTCTAAATGCTGTCCTTTCAGTGAAAATTACTTTCCTTTGATAGTGCCTTAAGCTACTTGCAAGCATTAGGAAGAAACTCACATGCGTTTCTCTGAAAGAGAAGCAGTCTGTTCCAACACTTCAATTCACTGTGTGAAGTGAATAGAGTGTTGCCTCACTTTCTAAATGCTGTCCTTTCAGAGAAAATCACTTTCCTTTGAAAGTGCCTTAAGCTACTTACAAGCATTCAACAGAAACTCACATGCGTTTCTCTGAAAGAGAAGCAGTCTGTTCCAATACTTCAATTCACTCTGCGAAGTGAATGGAGTGTTGCTTCACTTTCTAAATGCTGTCCTTTCAGAGAAAATCACTTTCCATTGAAAGTGCCCAAAACTACTTTCAAGCATTCACAAAAAACTCACATGCGTATCTCTGAAAGAGAAACAGTCTGTTCCAACACTTCAATTCACTGTGCGAAGTGAATGGAGTATTGCTTCACTTTCTAAATGCTGTCCTTTCAGAGAAAATCCCTTTCATTTGAATGTGCCTTAAGCTACTTACAAGCATTCAACAGAAACTTACATGCATTTCTCTGAAAGAGAAGCAATCTGTTCCAACACTTCAATTCTCTGTGCGAAGTGAATGGAGTGTTGCTTCACTTTCTAAATGCTGTCCTTTCAGAGAAAATCACTTTCCTTTGAAAGTGCCTTAAGCTACTTGCAAGCATTCACAAGAAACACTAATGCGTTTCTATGAAAGAGAAGCAGTCTGTTCCAACACTTCAATTCATTGCACGAAGGGAATGGAGTGTTGCTTTACTTTCTAAATGCTGTCCTTTCAGAGAAAATCACTTTCCTTTGAAAGAGCCTTAAGCTTCTTACAAGTATTGAACAGAAACTCACATGCATTTCTCTGAAAGAGAAGCAGTCTGTTCCAACACTTCAATTCACTGTACAAAGTGTATGGAGTGTTGCTTCACTTTCTAAATGCTGTCCTTTCAGAGAAAATCACTTTCTTTTGAAAGTGCCTTAAGCAACTTGCAAGCATTCACAAGAAACACTAATGCGTTTCTATGAAAGAGAAGCAGTCTGTTCCAACACTTCAATTCACTGCACGAAGGGAATGGAATGTTGCTTCACTTTCTAAACGCTGTCCTTTCAGAGAAAATCACTCTCCTTTGAAAGTGCCTTAAGCTACTTACAAGCATTCACCAGAAACTCACATGCGTTTCTCTGAAAGAGAAGCAGTCTGTTCCCACACTTCAATTTACTGTGCGAAGTGAATGGAGTGTTGCTTCACTTTCTAAATGCTGTCCTTTCAGAGAAAATCACTTTCCTTTGAAAATGCCTTAAACTACTTTCAAGCATTCACAAAAAACTCACATGCGTTTCTCTTAAAGAGAAGCAGTCTGTTCCAACACTTCAATTTACCGTGCGAAGTGAATGGAGTGTTGCTTCAGTTTCTAAATGCTGTCCTTTCAGAGAGAATCACTTTCCTTTGAAAGTGCCTTAAGCTACTTACAAGCATTCAACGGAAACTCACATGCATTTCTCTGAAAGAGAAGCAGTCTGTTCCAACACTTCAATTCACTTTGCGAAGTGAATGGAGTGTTGCTTCCTTTCTAAATTATGTCCTTTCAGAGGAAATCACTTTCCTTTGAAAGTGCCTTAAGCAACTTGCAAGCATTCACAAGAAACACTAATGCGTTTATATGAAATGAAGCACTCTGTTCCAACACTTCAATTCACTGCACGAAGGGAATGTAGTGTTGCTTCATTTTCTAAATGCTCTCCTTCCAGAGAAAATCACATTCCTTTGAAAGTGCCTTAAGCTACTTACAAGCATTCACCAGAAACTCACATGCGTTTCTCTGAAAGAGAAGCAGTCTGTTCCAACACTTCACTTCACTATGCGAAGTGAATGGAGTGTTGCTTCACTTTCTAAATGCTGTCCTTTCAGAGAAAATCACTTTCCTTTGAAAGTGCCTTAAACTACTTTCAAGCATTCACAAAAAACTCACATGCGTTTCTCTTAAAGAGAAGCAGTCTGTTCCAACACTTCAATTCACCGTGCGAAGTGAATGGAGTGTTGCTTCAGTTTCTAAATGCTGTCCTTTCAGAGAAAATCACTTTCCTTTGAAAGTGCCTTAAGCTACTTGCAAGCATTCACAAGAAACACTAATGCGTTTCTATGAAAGAGAAGCAGTCTGTTCCAACACTTCAATTCATTGCACGAAGGGAATGCAGTGTTGCTTTACTTTCTAAATGCTGTCCTTTCAGAGAAAATCACTTTCCTTTGAAAGTGCCTTAAGCTACTTACAAGCATTCAACAGAAACTCACATGCATTTCTCTGAAAGAGAAGCAGTCTGTTCCAACACTTCAATTCACTGTGCGAAGTGAATGGAGTGTTGCTTCCTTTCTAAATTATGTCCTTTCAGAGAAAATCACTTTCCTTTGAAAGTGCCTTAAGCAACTTGCAAGCATTCACAAGAAACACTAATGCGTTTATATGAAAGAGAAGCACTCTGTTCCAACTCTTCAATTCACTGCACGAAGGGAATGGAGTGTTGCTTCATTTTCTAAATGCTCTCCTTCCAGAAAAAATCACATTCCTTTGAAAGTGCCTTAAGCTACTTACAAGCATTCACCAGAAACTCACATGCGTTTCTCTGAAAGAGAAGCAGTCTGTTCCAACACTTCAATTCACTGTGCGAAGTGAATGGAGTGTTGCTTCACTTTCTAAATGCTGTCCTTTCAGAGAAAATCACTTTCCTTTGAAAGTGCCTTAAGCTACTTGCAAGCATTAGGAAGAAACTCACATGCGTTTCTCTGAAAGAGAAGCAGTCTGTTCCAACACTTCAATTCACTGCTTGAAGTGAATGGAGTGTTGCCTCACTTTCTTAATGCTGTCTTTTCAGAGAAAATCACTTTCCTTTGAAAGTGCCTTAAGCTACTTACATGCATTCAACAGAAACTCACATGCGTTTCTCTGAAAGAGAAGCAGTCTGTTCCAACACTTCAATTCATTGTGCGAAGTGAATGGACTGTTTCTTCACTTTCTAAATGCTGTCCTTTCAGAGAAAAACACTTTCCTTTGAAAGTGCCTTAAGCTACTTACAAGCATTCAACAGAAACTCACATGCATTTCTCTGAAAGAGAAGCAGTCTGTTCCAACACTTCAATTCACTGTGCGAAGTGAATGGAGTGTTGCTTCCTTTCTAAATTATGTCCTTTCAGAGAAAATCACTTTCCTTTGAACGTGCCTTAAGCAACTTGCAAGCATTCACAAGAAACACTAATGCGTTTCTCTGAAAGAGAAGCAGTCTGTTCCAACACTTCACTTCACTATGCGAAGTGAATGGAGTGTTGCTTCACTTTCTAAATGCTGTCCTTTCAGAGAAAATCACTTTCCTTTGAAAGTGCCTTAAACTACTTTCAAGCATTCACAAAAAACTCACATGCGTTTCTCTTAAAGAGAAGCAGTCTGTTCCAACACTTCAATTCACCGTGCGAAGTGAATGGAGTGTTGCTTCAGTTTCTAAATGCTGTCCTTTCAGAGAAAATCACTTTCCTTTGAAAGTGCCTTAAGCTACTTGCAAGCATTCACAAGAAACACTAATGCGTTTCTATGAAAGAGAAGCAGTCTGTTCCAACACTTCAATTCATTGCACGAAGGGAATGCAGTGTTGCTTTACTTTCTAAATGCTGTCCTTTCAGAGAAAATCACTTTCCTTTGAAAGTGCCTTAAGCTACTTACAAGCATTCAACAGAAACTCACATGCATTTCTCTGAAAGAGAAGCAGTCTGTTCCAACACTTCAATTCACTGTGCGAAGTGAATGGAGTGTTGCTTCCTTTCTAAATTATGTCCTTTCAGAGAAAATCACTTTCCTTTGAAAGTGCCTTAAGCAACTTGCAAGCATTCACAAGAAACACTAATGCATTTATATGAAAGAGAAGCACTCTGTTCCAACTCTTCAATTCACTGCACGAAGGGAATGGAGTGTTGCTTCATTTTCTAAATGCTCTCCTTCCAGAAAAAATCACATTCCTTTGAAAGTGCCTTAAGCTACTTACAAGCATTCACCAGAAACTCACATGCGTTTCTCTGAAAGAGAAGCAGTCTGTTCCAACACTTCAATTCACTGTGCGAAGTGAATGGAGTGTTGCTTCAGTTTCTAAATGCTGTCCTTTCAGAGAAAATCACTTTCCTTTGAAAGTGCCTTAAGCTACTTGCAAGCATTAGGAAGAAACTCACATGCGTTTCTCTGAAAGAGAAGCAGTCTGTTCCAACACTTCAATTCACTGTGCGAAGTGAATGGAGTGTTGCCTCACTTTCTAAATGCTGTCCTTTCAGAGAAAATCACTTTCCTTTGAAAGTACCTTAAACTAATTTCAAGCATTCATAAAAAACTCACATGCGTTTCTCTGAATGAGAAGCAGTCTGTTCCAACACTTCAATTCACGGTGCGAAGTGAATGGAGTGTTGCTTCACTTTCTAAATGCTGTCCTTTCAGTGAAAATTACTTTCCTTTGATAGTGCCTTAAGCTACTTGCAAGCATTAGGAAGAAACTCACATGCGTTTCTCTGAAAGAGAAGCAGTCTGTTCCAACACTTCAATTCACTGTGTGAAGTGAATAGAGTGTTGCCTCACTTTCTAAATGCTGTCCTTTCAGAGAAAATCACTTTCCTTTGAAAGTGCCTTAAGCTACTTACAAGCATTCAACAGAAACTCACATGCGTTTCTCTGAAAGAGAAGCAGTCTGTTCCAATACTTCAATTCACTCTGCGAAGTGAATGGAGTGTTGCTTCACTTTCTAAATGCTGTCCTTTCAGAGAAAATCACTTTCCATTGAAAGTGCCCAAAACTACTTTCAAGCATTCACAAAAAACTCACATGCGTATCTCTGAAAGAGAAACAGTCTGTTCCAACACTTCAATTCACTGTGCGAAGTGAATGGAGTGTTGCTTCACTTTCTAAATGCTGTCCTTTCAGAGAAAATCCCTTTCATTTGAATGTGCCTTAAGCTACTTACAAGCATTCAACAGAAACTTACATGCATTTCTCTGAAAGAGAAGCAATCTGTTCCAACACTTCAATTCTCTGTGCGAAGTGAATGGAGTGTTGCTTCACTTTCTAAATGCTGTCCTTTCAGAGAAAATCACTTTCCTTTGAAAGTGCCTTAAGCTACTTGCAAGCATTCACAAGAAACACTAATGCGTTTCTATGAAAGTGAAGCAGTCTGTTCCAACACTTCAATTCATTGCACGAAGGGAATGGAGTGTTGCTTTACTTTCTAAATGCTGTCCTTTCAGAGAAAATCACTTTCCTTTGAAAGAGCCTTAAGCTTCTTACAAGTATTGAACAGAAACTCACATGCATTTCTCTGAAAGAGAAGCAGTCTGTTCCAACACTTCAATTCACTGTACAAAGTGTATGGAGTGTTGCTTCACTTTCTAAATGCTGTCCTTTCAGAGAAAATCACTTTCTTTTGAAAGTGCCTTAAGCAACTTGCAAGCATTCACAAGAAACACTAATGCGTTTCTATGAAAGAGAAGCAGTCTGTTCCAACACTTCAATTCACTGCACGAAGGGAATGGAATGTTGCTTCACTTTCTAAATGCTGTCCTTTCAGAGAAAATCACTCTCCTTTGAAAGTGCCTTAAGCTACTTACAAGCATTCACCAGAAACTCACATGCGTTTCTCTGAAAGAGAAGCAGTCTGTTCCCACACTTCAATTTACTGTGCGAAGTGAATGGAGTGTTGCTTCACTTTCTAAATGCTGTCCTTTCAGAGAAAATCACTTTCCTTTGAAAATGCCTTAAACTACTTTCAAGCATTCACAAAAAACTCACATGCGTTTCTCTTAAAGAGAAGCAGTCTGTTCCAACACTTCAATTTACCGTGCGAAGTGAATGGAGTGTTGCTTCAGTTTCTAAATGCTGTCCTTTCAGAGAGAATCACTTTCCTTTGAAAGTGCCTTAAGCTACTTACAAGCATTCAACGGAAACTCACATGCATTTCTCTGAAAGAGAAGCAGTCTGTTCCAACACTTCAATTCACTTTGCGAAGTGAATGGAGTGTTGCTTCCTTTCTAAATTATGTCCTTTCAGAGAAAATCACTTTCCTTTGAAAGTGCCTTAAGCAACTTGCAAGCATTCACAAGAAACACTAATGCGTTTATATGAAATGAAGCACTCTGTTCCAACACTTCAATTCACTGCACGAAGGGAATGTAGTGTTGCTTCATTTTCTAAATGCTCTCCTTCCAGAGAAAATCACATTCCTTTGAAAGTGCCTTAAGCTACTTACAAGCATTCACCAGAAACTCACATGCGTTTCTCTGAAAGAGAAGCAGTCTGTTCCAACACTTCAATTCACTGTGCGAAGTGAATGGAGTGTTGCCTCACTTTCTAAATGCTGTCCTTTCAGAGAAAATCACTTTCCTTTGAAAGTGCCTTAAACTACTTTCAAGCATTCATAAAAAACTCACATGCGTTTCTCTGAAAGAGAAGCAGTCTGTTCCAACACTTCAATTCACTGTGCGAAGTGAATGGAGTGTTGCCTCACTTTCTAAATGCTGTCCTTTCAGAGAAAATCACTTTCCATTGAAAGTGACCAAAACTACATTCAAGCATTCACAAAAAACTCACATGCGTTTCTCTGAAAGAGAAGCAGTCTTTTCCAACACTTCAATTCACTGTGCGAAGTGAATGGAGTGTTGCTTCACTTTTTAAATGCTGTCTTTCAGAGAAAATCCCTTTCATTTGAATGTGCCTTAAGCTACTTACAAGCATTCAACAGAAACTCACATGCATTTCTCTGAAAGAGAAGCAGTCTGTTCCAACACTTCAATTCACTGTACAAAGTGAATGGAGTGTTGCCTCACTTTCTAAATGCTGTCCTTTCAGAGAAAATCACTTTCCATTGAAAGTGACCAAAACTACTTTCAAGCATTCACAAAAAACTCACATGCGTTTCTCTGAAAGAGAAGCAGTCTGTTCCAACACTTCAATTCACTGTGCAAAGTGAATGGAGTGTTGATTCACTTTCTAAATGCTATCCTTTCAGAGAAAATCACATTCCTTTGAAAGTGCCTTAAGCAAATTGCAAGCATTCACAAGAAACACTAATGCGTTTAAATGAAAGAGAAGCACTCTGTTCCAACACTTCAATTCACTGCACGAAGGGAATGGAGTGTTGCTTCAAATTCTAAATGCTGTCCTTTCAGAGAAAATCACTTTCCTTTGAAAGTGCCTTAAGCTACTTGCAAGCATTCACAAGAAACACTAATGCGTTTCTATGAAAGAGAAACTGTCTGTTCCAACACTTCAATTCATTGCGCGAAGGGTATGGAGTGTTGCTTTACTTTCTAAATGCTGTCCTTTCAGAGAAAATCACTTTCCTTTGAAAGAGCCTTAAGCTACTTACAAGCATTCAACCGAAACTCTCATGCATTTCTCTGAAAGAGAAGCAGTCTGTTCCAACACTTCAATTCACTGTGTGAAGTGAATGGAGTGTTGCCTCACTTTCTAAATGCTGTCCTTTCAGAGAAAATCACTTTCCTTTGAAAGTGCCTTAAACTACTTTCGAGAATTCATAAAAAACTCACATGCGTTTCTCTGAAAGAGATGCAGTCTGTTCCAACACTTCAATTCACTGTGCGATGTGAATGGAGTGTTGCTTCACTTTCTAAATGCTGTCCTTTCAGAGAAAATCACTTTCCTTTGAAAGTGCCTTAAGCTACTTGCATGCATTAGGAAGAAACTCACATGCATTTCTCTGAAAGAGAAGCAGTCTGTTCCAACACTTCATTTCACTGTGTGAAGTGAATAGAGTGTTGCCACACTTTCTAAATGCTGTCCTTTCAGAGAAAATCACTTTCCTTTGAAAGTGCCTTAAGCTACTTACAAGCATTAAACAGAAACTCACATGCGTTTCTCTGAAAGAGAAGCAGTCTGTTCCAACACTTCAATTCACTGTGCGAAGTGAATGGAGTGTTGCTTCACTTTCTAAATGCTGTTCTTTCAGAGAAAATCACTTTCCTTTGAAAGTGCCTTAAGCTTCTTGCAAGCATTAGGAAGAAACTCACATGCGTTTCTCTGAAAGAGAAGCAGTCCGTTCCAACACTTCAATTCACTGTGCGAAGTGAATGGAGTGTTGCTTCACTTTCTAAATGCTGTCCTTTCAGAGAAAAATACTTTCCTTTGAAAGTGCCTTAAGCTACTTGCAAGCATTAGGAAGAAACTCACATGCGTTTCTCTGAAAGAGAAGCAGTCTGTTCCAACACTTCAATTCACTGTGCGAAGTGAATGGAGTGTTGTCTCACTTTCTAAATGCTGTTCTTTCAGAGAAAATCACTTTCCATTGAAAGTGCCTTAAACTACTTTCAAGCATTCAAAAAAAACTCATATGCATTTCTCTGAAAGAGAAGCAATCTGTTCCAACAATTTAATTCACTGTGCGAAGTGAATGGAGTGTTGCTTCACTTTCTAAATGCTGTCCTTTCAGAGAAAATCCCTTTCCTTTGAATGTGCCTTAAGCTACTTACAAGCATTCAACAGAAACTCACATGCATTTCTCTGAAAGAGAAGCAATCTGTTCCAACACTTCAATTCTCTGTGCGAAGTTAATGGAGTGTTGCTTCACTTTCTAAATGCTGTCTTTCAGAGAAAATCACTTTCCTTTGAAAGTGCCTTAAGATACTTGCAAGCATTCACAAGAAACACTAATGCGTTTCTATGAAAGAGAAGCAGTCTGTTCCAACACTTCAATTCATTGCGCGAAGGGAATGGAGTGTTGCTTTACTTTCTAAATGCTGTCCTTTCAGAGAAAATCACTTTCCTTTGAAAGAGCCTTAAGCTACTTACAAGCATTCAACAGAAACTCACATTCATTACTCTGAAAGAGAAGCAGTCTGTTCCAACACTTCAATTCACTGTGCGAAGTGAATGGAGTGTTGCTTCACTTTCTAAATGCTGTCCTTTCAGAGAAAATCACTTTCCTTTGAAAGTGCCTTAAACTACTTTCAAGCATTCACAAAAAACTCACATGCGTTTCTCTTAAAGAGAAGCAGTCTGTTCCAACACTTCAATTCACTGCACGAAGTGAATGGAGTGTTGCTTCACTTTCTAAATGCTGTCCTTTCAGAGAAAATCACTTTCCTTTGAAAGTGCCTTAAGCTACTTACAAGCATTCAGCAGAAACTCACATGCGTTTCTCTGAAAGAGAAGCAGTCTGTTCCAATACTTCAATTCACTGTGCGAAGTGAATGGACTGTTACTTCACTTTCTAAATGCTGTCCTTCCAGAGAAAATCACTTTCCTTTGAAAGTGCCTTAAGCTACTTGCAAGCATTCACAAGAAACACTAATGCGATTCTATGAAAGAGAAACTGTCTGTTCCAACACTTCAATTCATTGCGCGAAGGGAATGGAGTGTTGCTTTACTTTCTAAATGCTGTCCTTTCAGAGAAAATCACTTTCCTTTGAAAGAGCCTTAAGCTACTTACAAGCATTCAATCGAAACTCTCATACATTTCTCTGAAAGAGAAGCAGTCTGTTCCAACACTTCAATTCACTGTACAAAGTGAATGGAGTGTTGCTTCACTTTCTAAATGCTGTCCTTTCAGAAAAAATCACTTTCCTTTGAAAGTGCCTTAAGCAACTTGCAAGCATTCACAAGAAACACTAATGCGTTTCTATGAGAGAGAAGCACTCTGTTCCAACACTTCAATTCACTGCACGAAGGGAATGGAGTGTTGCTTCACATTCTAAATGCTGTCCTTTCAGAGAAAATCACTTTCCTTTGAAAGTGCCTTAAGCTACTTACAAGCATTCACCAGAAACTCACATGCATTTCTCTGAAAGAGAAGCAGTCGGTTCCAACACTTCAATTCACTGTGTGAAGTGAATGGAGTGTTGCCTCACTTTCTAAATGCTGTCCTTTCAGAGAAAATCACTTTCCTTTGAAAGTGCCTTAAACTACTTTCGAGCATTCATAAAAAACTCACATGCGTTTCTCTGAAAGAGATGCAGTCTGTTCCAACACTTCAATTCACTGTGCAATGTGAATGGAGTGTTGCTTCACTTTCTAAATGCTGTCCTTTCAGAGAAAATCACTTTCCTTTGAAAGTGCCTTAAGCTACTTGCAAGCATTAAGAAGAAACTCACATGCATTTCTCTGAAAGAGAAGCAGTCTGTTCCAACACTTCATTTCACTGTGTGAAGTGAATAGAGTGTTGCCACACTTTCTAAATGCTGTCCTTTCAGAGAAAATCACTTTCCTTTGAAAGTGCCTTAAGCTACTTACAAGCATTAAACAGAAACTGACATGCGTTTCTCTGAAAGAGAAGCAGTCTGTTCCAACACTTCAATTCACTGTGCGAAGTGAATGGAGTGTTGCTTCACTTTCTAAATTCTGTCCTTTCAGAGAAAATCACTTTCTTTTGAAAGTGCCTTAAACTACTTTCAAGCATTCACAAAAAACTCACATGCGTTTCTCTGAAAGAGAAGCAGTCTGTTCCAACACTTCAATTCACTGTGCGAAGTGAATGGAGTGTTGCTTCACTTTCTAAATGCTGTCCTTTCAGAAAAAATCACTTTTTTTTGAAAGTGCCTTAAGCAAATTTCAAGCATTCACAAGAAACACTAATGCGTTTATATGAAAGAGAAGCACTCTGTTCCAACACTTCAATTCACTGTTCGAAGTGAATGGAGTGTTGCCTCACTTTCTAAATGCTGTCCTTTCAGAGAAAATCTCTTTCCTTTGAAAGTGCCTTAAGCTACTTACAAGCATTTAACAGAAACTCACATGCCTTTCTCTGAAAGAGAAGCAGTCTGTTCCAACACTTCAATTCACTGTTCGAAGTGAATGGAGTGTTGCTTCACTTTCTAAATGCTGTTCTTTCAGAGAAAATTACTTTCCTATGAAAGTGCCTTAAGCTACTTGCAAGCATTAGGAAGAAACTCACATGCGTTTCTCTGAAAGAGAAGCAGTCTGTTCCAACACTTGAATTCACTGTGCGAAGTGAATGGAGTGTTGCTTCACTTTCTAAATGCTGTCCTTTCAGAGAAAATCACTTTCCTTTGAAAGTGCCTTAAGCTACTTGCAAGCATTAGGAAGAAATTCACATGCGTTTCTCTGAAAGAGAAGCAGTCTGTTCCAACACTTCAATTCACTGTGCGAAGTGAATGGAGTGTTGCCTCACTTTCTAAATGCTGTCCTTTCAGAGAAAATCACTTTCCATTGAAAGTGCCTTAAACTACTTTCATGCATTCACAAAAAACTCACATGCGTTTCTCTGAAAGAGAAGCAGTCTGTTCCAACATTTCAATTCAATGTGCGAAGTGAATGGAGTGTTGCTTCACTTTCTAAATGCTGTCCTTTCAGAGAAAATCACTTTCCTTTGAAAGTGCCTTAAGCTACTTACAAGCATTCAACAGAAACTCACATGCATTTCTCTGAAAGAGAAGCAGTCTGTTCCAACACTTCAATTCACTGTGTGAAGTGAATGGAGTGTTGCCTCACTTTCGAAATGCTGTCCTTTCAGAGAAAATCTCTTTCCTTTGAAAGTGCCTTAAGCTACTTACAAGCATTTAACAGAAACTCACATGCGTTTCTCTGAAAGAGAAGCAGTCTGTTCCAACACTTCAATTCAATGTGCGAAGTGAATGGAGTGTTGCTTCACTTTCTAAATGCTGTCCTTTCAGAGAAAATCACTTTCCTTTGAAAGTGCCTTAAGCTACTTACAAGCATTCAACAGAAACTCACATGCGTTTCTCTGAAAGAGAAGCAATCTGTTCCAACACTTCAATTCACTGTGTGAAGTGAATGGAGTGTTGCCTCACTTTCTAAATGCTGTCCTTTCAGAGAAAATCACTTTTCTTTGAAAGTGCCTTAAGCTACTTACAAGCATTCAACAGAAACTCACATGCGTTTCTCTGAAAGAGAAGCAGTCTGTTCCAACACTTCAATTCACTGTGCGAAGTGAATGGAGTGTTGCTTCACTTTCTAAATGCTGTCCTTTCAGAGAAAATCACTTTCCTTTGAAAGTGCCTTAAGCTACTTACAAGCATTCAACAGAAACTCACATGCATTTCTCTGAAAGAGAAGCAGTCTGTTCCAACACTTCAATTCACTGTGCGAAGTGAATGGAGTGTTGCTTCACTTTCTAAATTCTGTCCTTTCAGAGAAAATCACTTTCCTTTGAAAGTGCCTTAAGCAACTTGCAAGCATTCACAAGAAACACTAATGCGTTTATATGAAAGAGAAGCACTCTGTTCCAACACTTCAATTCACTGCACGAAGGGATTGGAGTGTTGCTTCATTTTCTAAATGCTGTCCTTTCAGAGAAAATCACTTTCCTTTGAAAGTGCCTTAAGCTACTTGCAAGCATTAGGAAGAAACTCACATGCGTTTCTCTGAAAGAGAAGCAGTCTGTTCCAACACTTGAATTCACTGTGCGAAGTGAATGGAGTGTTGCTTCACTTTCTAAATGCTGTCCTTTCAGAGAAAATCACTTTCCTTTGAAAGTGCCTTAAGCTACTTGCAAGCATTAGGAAGAAATTCACATGCGTTTCTCTGAAAGAGAAGCAGTCTGTTCCAACACTTCAATTCACTGTGCGAAGTGAATGGAGTGTTGCCTCACTTTCTAAATGCTGTCCTTTCAGAGAAAATCACTTTCCATTGAAAGTGCCTTAAACTACTTTCATGCATTCACAAAAAACTCACATGCGTTTCTCTGAAAGAGAAGCAGTCTGTTCCAACACTTCAATTCACTGTGCGAAGTGAATGGAGTGTTGCTTCACTTTCTAAATGCTGTCGTTTCAGAGAAAATCACTTTCCTTTGAAAGTGCCTTAAGCTACTTACAAGCATTCAACAGAAACTCACATGCATTTCTCTGAAAGAGAAGCAGTCTGTTCCAACAATTCAATTCACTGTGTGAAGTGAATGGAGTGTTGCCTCACTTTCGAAATGCTGTCCTTTCAGAGAAAATCTCTTTCCTTTGAAAGTGCCTTAAGCTACTTACAAGCATTTAACAGAAACTCACATGCGTTTCTCTGAAAGAGAAGCAGTCTGTTCCAACACTTCAATTCAATGTGCGAAGTGAATGGAGTGTTGCTTCACTTTCTAAATGCTGTCCTTTCAGAGAAAATCACTTTCCTTTGAAAGTGCCTTAAGCTACTTACAAGCATTCAACAGAAACTCACATGCGTTTCTCTGAAAGAGAAGCAATCTGTTCCAACACTTCAATTCACTGTGTGAAGTGAATGGAGTGTTGCCTCACTTTCTAAATGCTGTCCTTTCAGAGAAAATCACTTTTCTTTGAAAGTGCCTTAAGCTACTTACAAGCATTCAACAGAAACTCACATGCGTTTCTCTGAAAGAGAAGCAGTCTGTTCCAACACTTCAATTCAATGTGCGAAGTGAATGGAGTGTTGCTTCACTTTCTAAATGCTGTCTTTTCAGAGAAAATCACTTTCCTTTGAAAGTGCCTTAAGCTACTTACAAGCATTCAACAGAAACTCACATGCATTTCTCTGAAAGAGAAGCAGTCTGTTCCAACACTTCAATTCACTGTGTGAAGTGAATGGAGTGTTGCCTCACTTTCTAAATGCTGTCCTTTCAGAGAAAATCTCTTTCCTTTGAAAGTGCCTTAAGCTACTTACAAGCATTTAACAGAAACTCACAAGCGTTTCTCTGAAAGAGAAGCAGTCTGTTCCAACACTTCAATTCAATGTGCGAAGTGAATGGAGTGTTGCTTCACTTTCTAAATGCTGTCCTTTCAGAGAAAATCACTTTCCTTTGAAAGTGCCTTAAACTACTTACAAGCATTCAACAGAAACTCACATGCGTTTCTCTGAAAGAGAAGCAATCTGTTCCAACACTTCAATTCACTGTGTGAAGTGAATGGAGTGTTGCGTCAATTTCTAAATGATGTCCTTTCAGAGAAAATCACTTTCCTTTGAAAGAGCCTTGAGCTACTTACAAGCATTCAACAGAAACTCACATGCATTTATCTGAAAGAGAAGCAGTCTGTTCCAACACTTCAATTCACTTTGCGAAGTGAATGGAATGTTACTTCAATTTCTAAATGCTGTCCTTTCAGAGAAAATCACTTTCCTTTGAAAGTGCCTTAAGCTACTTTCAAGCATTCACAGGAAACACACATGCATTTCTCTGAAATAGAAGCAGTCTGTTCCAACACTTAAATTCACTGTGCGAAGTGAATGGAGTGTTGCTTCACTTTCTAAATCCTGTCCTTTCAGAGAAAATCACTTTTGTTTGAAAGTGCCTTAAGCAACTTTCAAGCATTCACAAGAAATTCACATGCATTTCTCTGAAAGAGAAGCCTTCTCTTCCAATACTTCAATTCAATGTGCGAAGTGAATGGAGTGTTGCTTCACTTTCTAAATGCTGTCCTTTCAGAGAAAATCACGTTCCTTTGATAGTGCCTTAAGCTACTTGCAAGCATTAGGAAGAAACTCACATGCCTTTCTCTGAAAGAGAAGCAGTCTGTTCCAACACTTCAATTCACTGTGAGAAGTGAATAGAGTATTGCCTCACTTTCTAAATGCTGTCCTTTCAGAGAAAATCACTTTCCTTTGAAAGTGCCTTAAGCTAATTACAAGCATTTAACAGAAACTCACATGCGTTTCTCTGAAAGAGAAGCAGTCTGTTCCAACACTTCAATTCACTGTGCGAAGTGAATGGAGTTTTGCTTCACTTTCTAAATGCTGTTCTTTCAGAGAAAATCACTTTCCTTTCAAAGTTCCTTAAGCTACTTGCAAGCATTAGGAAGAAACTCACATGCGTTTCTCTGAAAGAGAAGCAGTCTGTTCCAACACTTCAATTCACTGCACGAAGGGAATGGAGTGTTGCTTCACTTTATAAATGCTGTCCTTTCAGAGAAAATCACTTTCCTTTGAAAGTGCCTTAAGCTACTTACAAGCATTCACCAGAAACTCACATGCGTTTCTATGAAAGAGAAGCAGTCTGTTCCAACACTTCAATTCACTGTGTGAAGTGAATAGAGTGTTGCCTCACTTTCTAAATGCTGTCCTTTCAGAGAAAATCACTTTCCTTTGAAAGTGCCTTAAGCAACTTGCAAGCATTCACAAGAAACACTAATGCGTTTATATGAAAGAGAAGCACTCTGTTCCAACACTTCAATTCACTGCACGAAGGGAATGGAGTGTTGCTTCACTTTCTAAATGCTGTCCTTTCAGAGAAAATCACTTTCCTTTGAAAGTGCCTTAAGCTACTTACAAGCATTCACCAGAAACTCACATGCGTTTCTCTGAAAGAGAAGCAGTCTGTTCCAACACTTCAATTCACTGTGTGAAGTGAATAGAGTGTTGCCTCACTTTCTAAATGCTGTCCTTTCAGAGAAAATCACTTTCCTTTGAAAGTGCCTTAAGCTACTTGCAAGCATTAGGAAGAAACTCACATGCGTTCCTCTGAAAGAGAAGCAGTCTGTTCCAATACTTCAATTCACTGTGCGAAGTGAATGGAGTGTTGCTTCACTTTCTAAATGCTGTCTTTTCAGAGAAAATCACTTTCCTTTGAAAGTGCCTTAAACTACTTTCAAGCATTCACAAAAAACTCACAAGCGTTTCTCTGAAAGAGAAGCAGTCTGTTCCAACACTTCAATTCACTGTGCGAAGTGAATGGAGTGTTGCTTCACTTTCTAAATTCTGTCCTTTCAGAGAAAATCACTTTCTTTTGAAAGTGCCTTAAACTACTTTCAAGCATTCACAAAAAACTCACATGCGTTTCTCTGAAAGAGAAGCAGTCTGTTCCAACACTTCAATTCACTGTGCGAAGTGAATGGAGTGTTGCTTCACTTTCTAAATGCTGTCCTTTCAAAAAAAATCACTTTTTTTTGAAAGTGCCTTAAGCAAATTTCAAGCATTCACAAGAAACACTAATGCGTTTATATGAAAGAGAAGCACTCTGTTCCAACACTTCAATTCACTGTTCGAAGTGAATGGAGTGTTGCCTCACTTTCTAAATGCTGTCCTTTCAGAGAAAATCTCTTTCCTTTGAAAGTGCCTTAAGCTACTTACAAGCATTTAACAGAAACTCACATGCCTTTCTCTGAAAGAGAAGCAGTCTGTTCCAACACTTCAATTCACTGTTCGAAGTGAATGGAGTGTTGCTTCACTTTCTAAATGCTGTTCTTTCAGAGAAAATTACTTTCCTATGAAAGTGCCTTAAGCTACTTGCAAGCATTAGGAAGAAACTCACATGCGTTTCTCTGAAAGAGAAGCAGTCTGTTCCAACACTTGAATTCACTGTGCGAAGTGAATGGAGTGTTGCTTCACTTTCTAAATGCTGTCCTTTCAGAGAAAATCACTTTCCTTTGAAAGTGCCTTAAGCTACTTGCAAGCATTAGGAAGAAATTCACATGCGTTTCTCTGAAAGAGAAGCAGTCTGTTCCAACACTTCAATTCACTGTGCGAAGTGAATGGAGTGTTGCCTCACTTTCTAAATGCTGTCCTTTCAGAGAAAATCACTTTCCATTGAAAGTGCCTTAAACTACTTTCATGCATTCACAAAAAACTCACATGCGTTTCTCTGAAAGAGAAGCAGTCTGTTCCAACACTTCAATTCACTGTGCGAAGTGAATGGAGTGTTGCTTCACTTTCTAAATGCTGTCGTTTCAGAGAAAATCACTTTCCTTTGAAAGTGCCTTAAGCTACTTACAAGCATTCAACAGAAACTCACATGCATTTCTCTGAAAGAGAAGCAGTCTGTTCCAACAATTCAATTCACTGTGTGAAGTGAATGGAGTGTTGCCTCACTTTCGAAATGCTGTCCTTTCAGAGAAAATCTCTTTCCTTTGAAAGTGCCTTAAGCTACTTACAAGCATTTAACAGAAACTCACATGCGTTTCTCTGAAAGAGAAGCAGTCTGTTCTAACACTTCAATTCAATGTGCGAAGTGAATGGAGTGTTGCTTCACTTTCTAAATGCTGTCCTTTCAGAGAAAATCACTTTCCTTTGAAAGTGCCTTAAGCTACTTACAAGCATTCAACAGAAACTCACATGCGTTTCTCTGAAAGAGAAGCAATCTGTTCCAACACTTCAATTCACTGTGTGAAGTGAATGGAGTGTTGCCTCACTTTCTAAATGCTGTCCTTTCAGAGAAAATCACTTTTCTTTGAAAGTGCCTTAAGCTACTTACAACCATTCAACAGAAACTCACATGCGTTTCTCTGAAAGAGAAGCAGTCTGTTCCAACACTTCAATTCAATGTGCGAAGTGAATGGAGTGTTGCTTCACTTTCTAAATGCTGTCTTTTCAGAGAAAATCACTTTCCTTTGAAAGTGCCTTAAGCTACTTACAAGCATTCAACAGAAACTCACATGCATTTCTCTGAAAGAGAAGCAGTCTGTTCCAACACTTCAATTCACTGTGTGAAGTGAATGGAGTGTTGCCTCACTTTCTAAATGCTGTCCTTTCAGAGAAAATCTCTTTCCTTTGAAAGTGCCTTAAGCTACTTACAAGCATTTAACAGAAACTCACATGCGTTTCTCTGAAAGAGAAGCAGTCTGTTCCAACACTTCAATTCAATGTGCGAAGTGAATGGAGTGTTGCTTCACTTTCTAAATGCTGTCCTTTCAGAGAAAATCACTTTCCTTTGAAAGTGCCTTAAACTACTTACAAGCATTCAACAGAAACTCACATGCGTTTCTCTGAAAGAGAAGCAATCTGTTCCAACACTTCAATTCACTGTGAGAAGTGAATGGAGTGTTGCCTCAATTTCTAAATGCTGTCCTTTCAGAGAAAATCACTTTCCTTTGAAAGAGCCTTGAGCTACTTACAAGCATTCAACAGAAACTCACATGCATTTATCTGAAAGAGAAGCAGTCTGTTCCAACACTTCAATTCACTTTGCGAAGTGAATGGAATGTTACTTCAATTTCTAAATGCTGTCCTTTCAGAGAAAATCACTTTCCTTTGAAAGTGCCTTAAGCTACTTTCAAGCATTCACAGGAAACACACATGCATTTCTCTGAAATAGAAGCAGTCTGTTCCAACACTTAAATTCACTGTGCGAAGTGAATGGAGTGTTGCTTCACTTTCTAAATCCTGTCCTTTCAGAGAAAATCACTTTTGTTTGAAAGTGCCTTAAGCAACTTTCAAGCATTCACAAGAAATTCACATGCATTTCTCTGAAAGAGAAGCCTTCTCTTCCAATACTTCAATTCAATGTGCGAAGTGAATGGAGTGTTGCTTCACTTTCTAAATGCTGTCCTTTCAGAGAAAATCACGTTCCTTTGATAGTGCCTTAAGCTACTTGCAAGCATTAGGAAGAAACTCACATGCCTTTCTCTGAAAGAGAAGCAGTCTGTTCCAACACTTCAATTCACTGTGAGAAGTGAATAGAGTATTGCCTCACTTTCTAAATGCTGTCCTTTCAGAGAAAATCACTTTCCTTTGAAAGTGCCTTAAGCTAATTACAAGCATTTAACAGAAACTCACATGTGTTTCTCTGAAAGAGAAGCAGTCTGTTCCAACACTTCAATTCACTGTGCGAAGTGAATGGAGTTTTGCTTCACTTTCTAAATGCTGTTCTTTCAGAGAAAATCACTTTCCTTTCAAAGTTCCTTAAGCTACTTGCAAGCATTAGGAAGAAACTCACATGCGTTTCTCTGAAAGAGAAGCAGTCTGTTCCAACACTTCAATTCACTGCACGAAGGGAATGGAGTGTTGCTTCACTTTATAAATGCTGTCCTTTCAGAGAAAATCACTTTCCTTTGAAAGTGCCTTAAGCTACTTACAAGCATTCACCAGAAACTCACATGCGTTTCTATGAAAGAGAAGCAGTCTGT
This sequence comes from Myodes glareolus, assembly GCF_982192425.1. Lineage (NCBI taxonomy): Eukaryota > Metazoa > Chordata > Mammalia > Rodentia > Cricetidae > Myodes > Myodes glareolus. Next base: position 790,049 of record NW_028263225.1, read on the forward strand.
TCCAACACTTCAATTCACTGTGTGAAGTGAATAGAGTGTTGCCTCACTTTCTAAATGCTGTCCTTTCAGAGAAAATCACTTTCCTTTGAAAGTGCCTTAAGCAACTTGCAAGCATTCACAAGAAACACTAATGCGTTTATATGAAAGAGAAGCACTCTGTTCCAACACTTCAATTCACTGCACGAAGGGAATGGAGTGTTGCTTCACTTTCTAAATGCTGTCCTTTCAGAGAAAATCACTTTCCTTTGAAAGTGCCTTAAGCTACTTACAAGCATTCACCAGAAACTCACATGCGTTTCTCTGAAAGAGAAGCAGTCTGTTCCAACACTTCAATTCACTGTGTGAAGTGAATAGAGTGTTGCCTCACTTTCTAAATGCTGTCCTTTCAGAGAAAATCACTTTCCTTTGAAAGTGCCTTAAGCTACTTACAAGCATTTAACAGAAACTCACATGCATTTCTCTGAAAGAGAAGCAGTCTGTTCCAACACTTCAATTCACTGTGCGAAGTGAATGGAGTGTTGCTTCACTTTCTAAATGCTGTCCTTTCAGAGAAAATCACTTTCCTTTGAAAGTGCCTTAAGCTACTTGCAAGCATTAGGAAGAAACTCACATGCGTTCCTCTGAAAGAGAAGCAGTCTGTTCCAACACTTCAATTCACTGTGTGAAGTGAATGGAGTGTTGCCTCACTTTCTAAATGCTGTCTTTTCAGAGAAAATCACTTTCCTTTGAAAGTGCCTTAAGCTACTTACAGGCATTCAACAGAAACTCACATGCGTTTCTCTGAAAGAGAAGCAGACTGTTCCAAAACTTCAATTCACTGTGCGAAGTGAATGGAGTGTTGCTTCACTTTCTAAATGCTGTCCTTTCAGAGAAAATCACTTTCCTTTGAAAGTGCCTTAAGCTACTTACAAGCATTCAACAGAAACTCACATGCATTTCTCTGAAAGAGAAGCAGTCTGTTCCAACACTTCAATTCACTGTGCGAAGTGAATGGAGTGTTGCTTCACTTTCTAAATTCTGTCCTTTCAGAGAAAATCACTTTCCTTTGAAAGTGCCTTAAGCTACTTACAAGCATTCAACAGAAACTCACATGCATTTCTCTGAAAGAGAAGCAGTCTGTTCCAACACTTCAATTCACTGTGCGAAGTGAATGGAGTGTTGCTTCACTTTCTAAATTCTGTCCTTTCAGAGAAAATCACTTTCCTTTGAAAGTGCCTTAAGCTACTTACAAGCATTCAACAGAAACTCACATGCATTTCTCTGAAAGAGAAGCAGTCTGTTCCAACACTTCAATTCACTGCACGAAGGGAATGGAGTGTTGCTTCACTTTCTAAATGCTGTCCTTTCAGAGAAAATCACTTTCCTTTGAAAGTGCCTTAAGCTACTTACAAGCATTCAACAGAAACTCACATGCGTTTCTCTGAAAGAGAAGCAATCTGTTCCAACACTTCAATACACTGTGTGAAGTGAATGGAGTGTTGCCTCACTTTCTAAATGCTGTCCTTTCAGAGAAAATCACTTTTCTTTGAAAGTGCCTTAAGCTACTTACAAGCATTCAACAGAAACTCACATGCGTTTCTCTGAAAGAGAAGCAGTCTGTTCCAACACTTCAATTCAATGTGCGAAGTGAATGGAGTGTTGCTTCACTTTCTAAATGCTGTCCTTTCAGAAAAAATCACTTTTTTTTGAAAGTGCCTTAAGCAAATTTCAAGCATTCACAAGAAACACTAATGCGTTTATATGAAAGAGAAGCACTCTGTTCCAACACTTCAATTCACTGTTCGAAGTGAATGGAGTGTTGCCTCACTTTCTAAATGCTGTCCTTTCAGAGAAAATCTCTTTCCTTTGAAAGTGCCTTAAGCTACTTACAAGCATTTAACAGAAACTCACATGCCTTTCTCTGAAAGAGAAGCAGTCTGTTCCAACACTTCAATTCACTGTTCGAAGTGAATGGAGTGTTGCTTCACTTTCTAAATGCTGTTCTTTCAGAGAAAATTACTTTCCTATGAAAGTGCCTTAAGCTACTTGCAAGCATTAGGAAGAAACTCACATGCGTTTCTCTGAAAGAGAAGCAGTCTGTTCCAACACTTGAATTCACTGTGCGAAGTGAATGGAGTGTTGCTTCACTTTCTAAATGCTGTCCTTTCAGAGAAAATCACTTTCCTTTGAAAGTGCCTTAAGCTACTTGCAAGCATTAGGAAGAAATTCACATGCGTTTCTCTGAAAGAGAAGCAGTCTGTTCCAACACTTCAATTCACTGTGCGAAGTGAATGGAGTGTTGCCTCACTTTCTAAATGCTGTCCTTTCAGAGAAAATCACTTTCCATTGAAAGTGCCTTAAACTACTTTCATGCATTCACAAAAAACTCACATGCGTTTCTCTGAAAGAGAAGCAGTCTGTTCCAACACTTCAATTCACTGTGCGAAGTGAATGGAGTGTTGCTTCACTTTCTAAATGCTGTCGTTTCAGAGAAAATCACTTTCCTTTGAAAGTGCCTTAAGCTACTTACAAGCATTCAACAGAAACTCACATGCATTTCTCTGAAAGAGAAGCAGTCTGTTCCAACAATTCAATTCACTGTGTGAAGTGAATGGAGTGTTGCCTCACTTTCGAAATGCTGTCCTTTCAGAGAAAATCTCTTTCCTTTGAAAGTGCCTTAAGCTACTTACAAGCATTTAACAGAAACTCAAATGCGTTTCTCTGAAAGAGAAGCAGTCTGTTCCAACACTTCAATTCAATGTGCGAAGTGAATGGAGTGTTGCTTCACTTTCTAAATGCTGTCCTTTCAGAGAAAATCACTTTCCTTTGAAAGTGCCTTAAGCTACTTACAAGCATTCAACAGAAACTCACATGCGTTTCTCTGAAAGAGAAGCAATCTGTTCCAACACTTCAATTCACTGTGTGAAGTGAATGGAGTGTTGCCTCACTTTCTAAATGCTGTCCTTTCAGAGAAAATCACTTTCCTTTGAAAGTGCCTTAAGCTACTTACAAGCATTCAACAGAAACTCACATGCGTTTCTCTGAAAGAGAAGCAGTCTGTTCCAACACTTCAATTCACTGTGCGAAGTGAATGGAGTGTTGCTTCACTTTCTAAATGCTGTCCTTTCAGAGAAAATCACTTTCCTTTGAAAGTGCCTTAAGCTACTTGCAAGCATTAGAAAGAAACTCACATGCGTTTCTCTGAAAGAGAAGCAGTCTGTTCCAACACTTCAATTCACTGTGCGAAGTGAATGGAGTGTTGCTTCACTTTCTAAATGCTGTTCTTTCAGAGAAAATCACTTTCCTTTGAAAGTGCCTTAAGCTACTTACAATCATTTAAAGAAACTCACATGCGTTTCTCTGAAAGAGAAGCAGTCTGTTCCAACACTTCAATTCACTGTGCGAAGTGAATGGAGTGTTGCTTCACTTTCTAAATGCTGTTCTTTCAGAGAAAATCACTTTCCTTTGAAAGTGCCTTAAGCTACTTGCAAGCATTAGGAAGAAACTCACATGCGTTTCTCTGAAAGAGAAGCAGTCCGTTCCAACACTTCAATTCACTGTGCGAAGTGAGTGGAGTGTTGCTTCACTTTCTAAATGCTGTCCTTTCAGAGAAAATCACTTTCCTTTGAAAGTGCCTTAAGCTACTTGCAAGCATTAGAAAGAAACTCACATGCGTTTCTCTGAAAGAGAAGCAGTCTGTTCCAACACTTCAATTCACTGTGCGAAGTGAATGGAGTGTTGCCTCACTTTCTAAATGCTGTCCTTTCAGAGAAAATCACTTTCCATTGAAAGTGACCAAAACTACTTTCAAGCATTCACAAAAAACTCACATGCGTTTCTCTGAAAGAGAAGCAGTCTTTTCCAACACTTCAATTCACTGTGCGAAGTGAATGGAGTGTTGCTTCACTTTTTAAATGCTGTCTTTCAGAGAAAATCCCTTTCATTTGAATGTGCCTTAAGCTACTTACAAGCATTCAACAGAAACTCACATGCATTTCTCTGAAAGAGAAGCAGTCTGTTCCAACACTTCAATTCACTGTACAAAGTGAATGGAGTGTTGCCTCACTTTCTAAATGCTGTCCTTTCAGAGAAAATCACTTTCCATTGAAAGTGACCAAAACTACTTTCAAGCATTCACAAAAAACTCACATGCGTTTCTCTGAAAGAGAAGCAGTCTGTTCCAACACTTCAATTCACTGTGCAAAGTGAATGGAGTGTTGATTCACTTTCTAAATGCTATCCTTTCAGAGAAAATCACATTCCTTTGAAAGTGCCTTAAGCAAATTGCAAGCATTCACAAGAAACACTAATGCGTTTAAATGAAAGAGAAGCACTCTGTTCCAACACTTCAATTCACTGCACGAAGGGAATGGAGTGTTGCTTCAAATTCTAAATGCTGTCCTTTCAGAGAAAATCACTTTCCTTTGAAAGTGCCTTAAGCTACTTGCAAGCATTAGGAAGAAACTCACATGCCTTTCTCTGAAAGAGAAGCAGTCTGTTCCAATACTTCAATTCACTGTGCGAAGTGAATGGAGTGTTGCTTCACTTTCTAAATGCTGTCTTTTCAGAGAAAATCACTTTCCTTTGAAAGTGCCTTAAACTACTTTCAAGCATTCACAAAAAACTCACAAGCGTTTCTCTGAAAGAGAAGCAGTCTGTTCCAACACTTCAATTCACTGTGCGAAGTGAATGGAGTGTTGCTTCACTTTCTAAATTCTGTCCTTTCAGAGAAAATCACTTTCTTTTGAAAGTGCCTTAAACTACTTTCAAGCATTCACAAAAAACTCACATGCGTTTCTCTGAAAGAGAAGCAGTCTGTTCCAACACTTCAATTCACTGTGCGAAGTGAATGGAGTGTTGCTTCACTTTCTAAATGCTGTCCTTTCAGAAAAAATCACTTTTTTTTGAAAGTGCCTTAAGCAAATTTCAAGCATTCACAAGAAACACTAATGCGTTTATATGAAAGAGAAGCACTCTGTTCCAACACTTCAATTCACTGTTCGAAGTGAATGGAGTGTTGCCTCACTTTCTAAATGCTGTCCTTTCAGAGAAAATCTCTTTCCTTTGAAAGTGCCTTAAGCTACTTACAAGCATTTAACAGAAACTCACATGCCTTTCTCTGAAAGAGATGCAGTCTGTTCCAACACTTCAATTCACTGTTCGAAGTGAATGGAGTGTTGCTTCACTTTCTAAATGCTGTTCTTTCAGAGAAAATTACTTTCCTATGAAAGTGCCTTAAGCTACTTGCAAGCATTAGGAAGAAACTCACATGCGTTTCTCTGAAAGAGAAGCAGTCTGTTCCAACACTTGAATTCACTGTGCGAAGTGAATGGAGTGTTGCTTCACTTTCTAAATGCTGTCCTTTCAGAGAAAATCACTTTCCTTTGAAAGTGCCTTAAGCTACTTGCAAGCATTAGGAAGAAATTCACATGCGTTTCTCTGAAAGAGAAGCAGTCTGTTCCAACACTTCAATTCACTGTGCGAAGTGAATGGAGTGTTGCCTCACTTTCTAAATGCTGTCCTTTCAGAGAAAATCACTTTCCATTGAAAGTGCCTTAAACTACTTTCATGCATTCACAAAAAACTCACATGCGTTTCTCTGAAAGAGAAGCAGTCTGTTCCAACACTTCAATTCACTGTGCGAAGTGAATGGAGTGTTGCTTCACTTTCTAAATGCTGTCGTTTCAGAGAAAATCACTTTCCTTTGAAAGTGCCTTAAGCTACTTACAAGCATTCAACAGAAACTCACATGCATTTCTCTGAAAGAGAAGCAGTCTGTTCCAACAATTCAATTCACTGTGTGAAGTGAATGGAGTGTTGCCTCACTTTCGAAATGCTGTCCTTTCAGAGAAAATCTCTTTCCTTTAAAAGTGCCTTAAGCTACTTACAAGCATTTAACAGAAACTCACATGCGTTTCTCTGAAAGAGAAGCAGTCTGTTCCAACACTTCAATTCAATGTGCGAAGTGAATGGAGTGTTGCTTCACTTTCTAAATGCTGTCCTTTCAGAGAAAATCACTTTCCTTTGAAAGTGCCTTAAGCTACTTACAAGCATTCAACAGAAACTCACATGCGTTTCTCTGAAAGAGAAGCAATCTGTTCCAACACTTCAATTCACTGTGTGAAGTGAATGGAGTGTTGCCTCACTTTCTAAATGCTGTCCTTTCAGAGAAAATCACTTTTCTTTGAAAGTGCCTTAAGCTACTTACAAGCATTCAACAGAAACTCACATGCGTTTCTCTGAAAGAGAAGCAGTCTGTTCCAACACTTCAATTCAATGTGCGAAGTGAATGGAGTGTTGCTTCACTTTCTAAATGCTGTCTTTTCAGAGAAAATCACTTTCCTTTGAAAGTGCCTTAAGCTACTTTCAAGCATTCAACAGAAACTCACATGCATTTCTCTGAAAGAGAAGCAGTCTGTTCCAACACTTCAATTCACTGTGTGAAGTGAATGGAGTGTTGCCTCACTTTCTAAATGCTGTCCTTTCAGAGAAAATCTCTTTCCTTTGAAAGTGCCTTAAGCTACTTACAAGCATTTAACAGAAACTCACATGCGTTTCTCTGAAAGAGAAGCAGTCTGTTCCAACACTTCAATTCAATGTGCGAAGTGAATGGAGTGTTGCTTCACTTTCTAAATGCTGTCCTTTCAGAGAAAATCACTTTCCTTTGAAAGTGCCTTAAACTACTTACAAGCATTCAACAGAAACTCACATGCGTTTCTCTGAAAGAGAAGCAATCTGTTCCAACACTTCAATTCACTGTGTGAAGTGAATGGAGTGTTGCCTCAATTTCTAAATGCTGTCCTTTCAGAGAAAATCACTTTCCTTTGAAAGAGCCTTGAGCTACTTACAAGCATTCAACAGAAACTCACATGCATTTATCTGAAAGAGAAGCAGTCTGTTCCAACACTTCAATTCACTTTGCGAAGTGAATGGAATGTTACTTCAATTTCTAAATGCTGTCCTTTCAGAGAAAATCACTTTCCTTTGAAAGTGCCTTAAGCTACTTTCAAGCATTCACAGGAAACACACATGCATTTCTCTGAAATAGAAGCAGTCTGTTCCAACACTTAAATTCACTGTGCGAAGTGAATGGAGTGTTGCTTCACTTTCTAAATGCTGTCGTTTCAGAGAAAATCACTTTCCTTTGAAAGTGCCTTAAGCTACTTACAAGCATTCAACAGAAACTCACATGCATTTCTCTGAAAGAGAAGCAGTCTGTTCCAACAATTCAATTCACTGTGTGAAGTGAATGGAGTGTTGCCTCACTTTCGAAATGCTGTCCTTTCAGAGAAAATCTCTTTCCTTTAAAAGTGCCTTAAGCTACTTACAAGCATTTAACAGAAACTCACATGCGTTTCTCTGAAAGAGAAGCAGTCTGTTCCAACACTTCAATTCAATGTGCGAAGTGAATGGAGTGTTGCTTCACTTTCTAAATGCTGTCCTTTCAGAGAAAATCACTTTCCTTTGAAAGTGCCTTAAGCTACTTACAAGCATTCAACAGAAACTCACATGCGTTTCTCTGAAAGAGAAGCAATCTGTTCCAACACTTCAATTCACTGTGTGAAGTGAATGGAGTGTTGCCTCACTTTCTAAATGCTGTCCTTTCAGAGAAAATCACTTTTCTTTGAAAGTGCCTTAAGCTACTTACAAGCATTCAACAGAAACTCACATGCGTTTCTCTGAAAGAGAAGCAGTCTGTTCCAACACTTCAATTCAATGTGCGAAGTGAATGGAGTGTTGCTTCACTTTCTAAATGCTGTCTTTTCAGAGAAAATCACTTTCCTTTGAAAGTGCCTTAAGCTACTTTCAAGCATTCAACAGAAACTCACATGCATTTCTCTGAAAGAGAAGCAGTCTGTTCCAACACTTCAATTCACTGTGTGAAGTGAATGGAGTGTTGCCTCACTTTCTAAATGCTGTCCTTTCAGAGAAAATCTCTTTCCTTTGAAAGTGCCTTAAGCTACTTACAAGCATTTAACAGAAACTCACATGCGTTTCTCTGAAAGAGAAGCAGTCTGTTCCAACACTTCAATTCAATGTGCGAAGTGAATGGAGTGTTGCTTCACTTTCTAAATGCTGTCCTTTCAGAGAAAATCACTTTCCTTTGAAAGTGCCTTAAACTACTTACAAGCATTCAACAGAAACTCACATGCGTTTCTCTGAAAGAGAAGCAATCTGTTCCAACACTTCAATTCACTGTGTGAAGTGAATGGAGTGTTGCCTCAATTTCTAAATGCTGTCCTTTCAGAGAAAATCACTTTCCTTTGAAAGAGCCTTGAGCTACTTACAAGCATTCAACAGAAACTCACATGCATTTATCTGAAAGAGAAGCAGTCTGTTCCAACACTTCAATTCACTTTGCGAAGTGAATGGAATGTTACTTCAATTTCTAAATGCTGTCCTTTCAGAGAAAATCACTTTCCTTTGAAAGTGCCTTAAGCTACTTTCAAGCATTCACAGGAAACACACATGCATTTCTCTGAAATAGAAGCAGTCTGTTCCAACACTTAAATTCACTGTGCGAAGTGAATGGAGTGTTGCTTCACTTTCTAAATCCTGTCCTTTCAGAGAAAATCACTTTTGTTTGAAAGTGCCTTAAGCAACTTTCAAGCATTCACAAGAAATTCACATGCATTTCTCTGAAAGAGAAGCCTTCTCTTCCAATACTTCAATTCAATGTGCGAAGTGAATGGAGTGTTGCTTCACTTTCTAAATGCTGTCCTTTCAGAGAAAATCACGTTCCTTTGATAGTGCCTTAAGCTACTTGCAAGCATTAGGAAGAAACTCACATGCCTTTCTCTGAAAGAGAAGCAGTCTGTTCCAACACTTCAATTCACTGTGAGAAGTGAATAGAGTATTGCCTCACTTTCTAAATGCTGTCCTTTCAGAGAAAATCACTTTCCTTTGAAAGTGCCTTAAGCTAATTACAAGCATTTAACAGAAACTCACATGCGTTTCTCTGAAAGAGAAGCAGTCTGTTCCAACACTTCAATTCACTGTGCGAAGTGAATGGAGTTTTGCTTCACTTTCTAAATGCTGTTCTTTCAGAGAAAATCACTTTCCTTTCAAAGTTCCTTAAGCTACTTGCAAGCATTAGGAAGAAACTCACATGCGTTTCTCTGAAAGAGAAGCAGTCTGTTCCAACACTTCAATTCACTGCACGAAGGGAATGGAGTGTTGCTTCACTTTATAAATGCTGTCCTTTCAGAGAAAATCACTTTCCTTTGAAAGTGCCTTAAGCTACTTACAAGCATTCACCAGAAACTCACATGCGTTTCTATGAAAGAGAAGCAGTCTGTTCCAACACTTCAATTCACTGTGTGAAGTGAATAGAGTGTTGCCTCACTTTCTAAATGCTGTCCTTTCAGAGAAAATCACTTTCCTTTGAAAGTGCCTTAAGCAACTTGCAAGCATTCACAAGAAACACTAATGCGTTTATATGAAAGAGAAGCACTCTGTTCCAACACTTCAATTCACTGCACGAAGGGAATGGAGTGTTGCTTCACTTTCTAAATGCTGTCCTTTCAGAGAAAATCACTTTCCTTTGAAAGTGCCTTAAGCTACTTACAAGCATTCACCAGAAACTCACATGCGTTTCTCTGAAAGAGAAGCAGTCTGTTCCAACACTTCAATTCACTGTGTGAAGTGAATAGAGTGTTGCCTCACTTTCTAAATGCTGTCCTTTCAGAGAAAATCACTTTCCTTTGAAAGTGCCTTAAGCTACTTACAAGCATTTAACAGAAACTCACATGCGTTTCTCTGAAAGAGAAGCAGTCTGTTCCAACACTTCAATTCACTGTGCGAAGTGAATGGAGTGTTGCTTCACTTTCTAAATGCTGTCCTTTCAGAGAAAATCACTTTCCTTTGAAAGTGCCTTAAGCTACTTGCAAGCATTAGGAAGAAACTCACATGCGTTCCTCTGAAAGAGAAGCAGTCTGTTCCAATACTTCAATTCACTGTGCGAAGTGAATGGAGTGTTGCTTCACTTTCTAAATGCTGTCTTTTCAGAGAAAATCACTTTCCTTTGAAAGTGCCTTAAACTACTTTCAAGCATTCACAAAAAACTCACAAGCGTTTCTCTGAAAGAGAAGCAGTCTGTTCCAACACTTCAATTCACTGTGCGAAGTGAATGGAGTGTTGCTTCACTTTCTAAATTCTGTCCTTTCAGAGAAAATCACTTTCTTTTGAAAGTGCCTTAAACTACTTTCAAGCATTCACAAAAAACTCACATGCGTTTCTCTGAAAGAGAAGCAGTCTGTTCCAACACTTCAATTCACTGTGCGAAGTGAATGGAGTGTTGCTTCACTTTCTAAATGCTGTCCTTTCAGAAAAAATCACTTTTTTTTGAAAGTGCCTTAAGCAAATTTCAAGCATTCACAAGAAACACTAATGCGTTTATATGAAAGAGAAGCACTCTGTTCCAACACTTCAATTCACTGTTCGAAGTGAATGGAGTGTTGCCTCACTTTCTAAATGCTGTCCTTTCAGAGAAAATCTCTTTCCTTTGAAAGTGCCTTAAGCTACTTACAAGCATTTAACAGAAACTCACATGCCTTTCTCTGAAAGAGAAGCAGTCTGTTCCAACACTTCAATTCACTGTTCGAAGTGAATGGAGTGTTGCTTCACTTTCTAAATGCTGTTCTTTCAGAGAAAATTACTTTCCTATGAAAGTGCCTTAAGCTACTTGCAAGCATTAGGAAGAAACTCACATGCGTTTCTCTGAAAGAGAAGCAGTCTGTTCCAACACTTGAATTCACTGTGCGAAGTGAATGGAGTGTTGCTTCACTTTCTAAATGCTGTCCTTTCAGAGAAAATCACTTTCCTTTGAAAGTGCCTTAAGCTACTTGCAAGCATTAGGAAGAAATTCACATGCGTTTCTCTGAAAGAGAAGCAGTCTGTTCCAACACTTCAATTCACTGTGCGAAGTGAATGGAGTGTTGCCTCACTTTCTAAATGCTGTCCTTTCAGAGAAAATCACTTTCCATTGAAAGTGCCTTAAACTACTTTCATGCATTCACAAAAAACTCACATGCGTTTCTCTGAAAGAGAAGCAGTCTGTTCCAACACTTCAATTCACTGTGCGAAGTGAATGGAGTGTTGCTTCACTTTCTAAATGCTGTCGTTTCAGAGAAAATCACTTTCCTTTGAAAGTGCCTTAAGCTACTTACAAGCATTCAACAGAAACTCACATGCATTTCTCTGAAAGAGAAGCAGTCTGTTCCAACAATTCAATTCACTGTGTGAAGTGAATGGAGTGTTGCCTCACTTTCGAAATGCTGTCCTTTCAGAGAAAATCTCTTTCCTTTGAAAGTGCCTTAAGCTACTTACAAGCATTTAACAGAAACTCACATGCATTTCTCTGAAAGAGAAGCAGTCTGTTCCAACACTTCAATTCAATGTGCGAAGTGAATGGAGTGTTGCTTCACTTTCTAAATGCTGTCCTTTCAGAGAAAATCACTTTCCTTTGAAAGTGCCTTAAGCTACTTACAAGCATTCAACAGAAACTCACATGCGTTTCTCTGAAAGAGAAGCAATCTGTTCCAACACTTCAATTCACTGTGTGAAGTGAATGGAGTGTTGCCTCACTTTCTAAATGCTGTCCTTTCAGAGAAAATCACTTTTCTTTGAAAGTGCCTTAAGCTACTTACAACCATTCAACAGAAACTCACATGCGTTTCTCTGAAAGAGAAGCAGTCTGTTCCAACACTTCAATTCAATGTGCGAAGTGAATGGAGTGTTGCTTCACTTTCTAAATGCTGTCTTTTCAGAGAAAATCACTTTCCTTTGAAAGTGCCTTAAGCTACTTACAAGCATTCAACAGAAACTCACATGCATTTCTCTGAAAGAGAAGCAGTCTGTTCCAACACTTCAATTCACTGTGTGAAGTGAATGGAGTGTTGCCTCACTTTCTAAATGCTGTCCTTTCAGAGAAAATCTCTTTCCTTTGAAAGTGCCTTAAGCTACTTACAAGCATTTAACAGAAACTCACATGCGTTTCTCTGAAAGAGAAGCAGTCTGTTCCAACACTTCAATTCAATGTGCGAAGTGAATGGAGTGTTGCTTCACTTTCTAAATGCTGTCCTTTCAGAGAAAATCACTTTCCTTTGAAAGTGCCTTAAACTACTTACAAGCATTCAACAGAAACTCACATGCGTTTCTCTGAAAGAGAAGCAATCTGTTCCAACACTTCAATTCACTGTGTGAAGTGAATGGAGTGTTGCCTCAATTTCTAAATGCTGTCCTTTCAGAGAAAATCACTTTCCTTTGAAAGAGCCTTGAGCTACTTACAAGCATTCAACAGAAACTCACATGCATTTATCTGAAAGAGAAGCAGTCTGTTCCAACACTTCAATTCACTTTGCGAAGTGAATGGAATGTTACTTCAATTTCTAAATGCTGTCCTTTCAGAGAAAATCACTTTCCTTTGAAAGTGCCTTAAGCTACTTTCAAGCATTCACAGGAAACACACATGCATTTCTCTGAAATAGAAGCAGTCTGTTCCAACACTTAAATTCACTGTGCGAAGTGAATGGAGTGTTGCTTCACTTTCTAAATCCTGTCCTTTCAGAGAAAATCACTTTTGTTTGAAAGTGCCTTAAGCAACTTTCAAGCATTCACAAGAAATTCACATGCATTTCTCTGAAAGAGAAGCCTTCTCTTCCAATACTTCAATTCAATGTGCGAAGTGAATGGAGTGTTGCTTCACTTTCTAAATGCTGTCCTTTCAGAGAAAATCACGTTCCTTTGATAGTGCCTTAAGCTACTTGCAAGCATTAGGAAGAAACTCACATGCCTTTCTCTGAAAGAGAAGCAGTCTGTTCCAACACTTCAATTCACTGTGAGAAGTGAATAGAGTATTGCCTCAATTTCTAAATGCTGTCCTTTCAGAGAAAATCACTTTCCTTTGAAAGTGCCTTAAGCTAATTACAAGCATTTAACAGAAACTCACATGCGTTTCTCTGAAAGAGAAGCAGTCTGTTCCAACACTTCAATTCACTGTGCGAAGTGAATGGAGTTTTGCTTCACTTTCTAAATGCTGTTCTTTCAGAGAAAATCACTTTCCTTTCAAAGTTCCTTAAGCTACTTGCAAGCATTAGGAAGAAACTCACATGGGTTTCTCTGAAAGAGAAGCAGTCTGTTCCAACACTTCAATTCACTGCACGAAGGGAATGGAGTGTTGCTTCACTTTATAAATGCTGTCCTTTCAGAGAAAATCACTTTCCTTTGAAAGTGCCTTAAGCTACTTACAAGCATTCACCAGAAACTCACATGCGTTTCTATGAAAGAGAAGCAGTCTGTTCCAACACTTCAATTCACTGTGTGAAGTGAATAGAGTGTTGCCTCACTTTCTAAATGCTGTCCTTTCAGAGAAAATCACTTTCCTTTGAAAGTGCCTTAAGCAACTTGCAAGCATTCACAAGAAACACTAATGCGTTTATATGAAAGAGAAGCACTCTGTTCCAACACTTCAATTCACTGCACGAAGGGAATGGAGTGTTGCTTCACTTTCTAAATGCTGTCCTTTCAGAGAAAATCACTTTCCTTTGAAAGTGCCTTAAGCTACTTACAAGCATTCACCAGAAACTCACATGCGTTTCTCTGAAAGAGAAGCAGTCTGTTCCAACACTTCAATTCACTGTGTGAAGTGAATAGAGTGTTGCCTCACTTTCTAAATGCTGTCCTTTCAGAGAAAATCACTTTCCTTTGAAAGTGCCTTAAGCTACTTACAAGCATTTAACAGAAACTCACATGCATTTCTCTGAAAGAGAAGCAGTCTGTTCCAACACTTCAATTCACTGTGCGAAGTGAATGGAGTGTTGCTTCACTTTCTAAATGCTGTCCTTTCAGAGAAAATCACTTTCCTTTGAAAGTGCCTTAAGCTACTTGCAAGCATTAGGAAGAAACTCACATGCGTTCCTCTGAAAGAGAAGCAGTCTGTTCCAACACTTCAATTCACTGTGTGAAGTGAGTGGAGTGTTGCCTCACTTTCTAAATGCTGTCTTTTCAGAGAAAATCACTTTCCTTTGAAAGTGCCTTAAGCTACTTACAGGCATTCAACAGAAACTCACATGCGTTTCTCTGAAAGAGAAGCAGACTGTTCCAAAACTTCAATTCACTGTGCGAAGTGAATGGAGTGTTGCTTCACTTTCTAAATGCTGTCCTTTCAGAGAAAATCACTTTCCTTTGAAAGTGCCTTAAGCTACTTACAAGCATTCAACAGAAACTCACATGCATTTCTCTGAAAGAGAAGCAGTCTGTTCCAACACTTCAATTCACTGTGCGAAGTGAATGGAGTGTTGCTTCACTTTCTAAATTCTGTCCTTTCAGAGAAAATCACTTTCCTTTGAAAGTGCCTTAAGCTACTTACAAGCATTCAACAGAAACTCACATGCATTTCTCTGAAAGAGAAGCAGTCTGTTCCAACACTTCAATTCACTGTGCGAAGTGAATGGAGTGTTGCTTCACTTTCTAAATTCTGTCCTTTCAGAGAAAATCACTTTCCTTTGAAAGTGCCTTAAGCTACTTACAAGCATTCAACAGAAACTCACATGCATTTCTCTGAAAGAGAAGCAGTCTGTTCCAACACTTCAATTCACTGCACGAAGGGAATGGAGTGTTGCTTCACTTTCTAAATGCTGTCCTTTCAGAGAAAATCACTTTCCTTTGAAAGTGCCTTAAGCTACTTACAAGCATTCAACAGAAACTCACATGCGTTTCTCTGAAAGAGAAGCAATCTGTTCCAACACTTCAATTCACTGTGTGAAGTGAATGGAGTGTTGCCTCACTTTCTAAATGCTGTCCTTTCAGAGAAAATCACTTTTCTTTGAAAGTGCCTTAAGCTACTTACAAGCATTCAACAGAAACTCACATGCGTTTCTCTGAAAGAGAAGCAGTCTGTTCCAACACTTCAATTCAATGTGCGAAGTGAATGGAGTGTTGCTTCACTTTCTAAATGCTGTCTTTTCAGAGAAAATCACTTTCCTTTGAAAGTGCCTTAAGCTACTTACAAGCATTCAACAGAAACTCACATGCATTTCTCTGAAAGAGAAGCAGTCTGTTCCAACACTTCAATTCACTGTGTGAAGTGAATGGAGTGTTGCCTCACTTTCTAAATGCTGTCCTTTCAGAGAAAATCTCTTTCCTTTGAAAGTGCCTTAAGCTACTTACAAGCATTTAACAGAAACTCACATGCGTTTCTCTGAAAGAGAAGCAGTCTGTTCCAACATTTCAATTCAATGTGCGAAGTGAATGGAGTGTTGCTTCACTTTCTAAATGCTGTCCTTTCAGAGAAAATCACTTTCCTTTGAAAGTGCCTTAAACTACTTACAAGCATTCAACAGAAACTCACATGCGTTTCTCTGAAAGAGAAGCAATCTGTTCCAACACTTCAATTCACTGTGTGAAGTGAATGGTGTGTTGCCTCAATTTCTAAATGCTGTCCTTTCAGAGAAAATCACTTTCCTTTGAAAGAGCCTTGAGCCTCTTACAAGCATTCAACAGAAACTCACATGCATTTATCTGAAAGAGAAGCAGTCTGTTCCAACACTTCAATTCACTTTGCGAAGTGAATGGAATGTTACTTCAATTTCTAAATGCTGTCCTTTCAGAGAAAATCACTTTCCTTTGAAAGTGCCTTAAGCTACTTTCAAGCATTCACAGGAAACACACATGCATTTCTCTGAAATAGATGCAGTCTGTTCCAACACTTAAATTCACTGTGCGAAGTGAATGGAGTGTTGCTTCACTTTCTAAATCCTGTCCTTTCAGAGAAAATCACTTTTGTTTGAAAGTGCCTTAAGCAACTTTCAAGCATTCACAAGAAATTCACATGCATTTCTCTGAAAGAGAAGCCTTCTCTTCCAATACTTCAATTCAATGTGCGAAGTGAATGGAGTGTTGCTTCACTTTCTAAATGCTGTCCTTTCAGAGAAAATCACGTTCCTTTGATAGTGCCTTAAGCTACTTGCAAGCATTAGGAAGAAACTCACATGCCTTTCTCTGAAAGAGAAGCAGTCTGTTCCAACACTTCAATTCACTGTGAGAAGTGAATACAGTATTGCCTCACTTTCTAAATGCTGTCCTTTCAGAGAAAATCACTTTCCTTTGAAAGTGCCTTAAGCTAATTACAAGCATTTAACAGAAACTCACATGCGTTTCTCTGAAAGAGAAGCAGTCTGTTCCAACACTTCAATTCACTGTGCGAAGTGAATGGAGTTTTGCTTCACTTTCTAAATGCTGTTCTTTCAGAGAAAATCACTTTCCTTTCAAAGTTCCTTAAGCTACTTGCAAGCATTAGGAAGAAACTCACATGCGTTTCTCTGAAAGAGAAGCAGTCTGTTCCAACACTTCAATTCACTGCACGAAGGGAATGGAGTGTTGCTTTACTTTATAAATGCTGTCCTCAGAGAAAATCACTTTCCTTTGAAAGTGCCTTAAGCTACTTACAAGCATTCACCAGAAACTCACATGCGTTTCTATGAAAGAGAAGCAGTCTGTTCCAACACTTCAATTCACTGTGTGAAGTGAATAGAGTGTTGCCTCACTTTCTAAATGCTGTCCTTTCAGAGAAAATCACCTTCCTTTGAAAGTGCCTTAAGCAACTTGCAAGCATTCACAAGAAACACTAATGCGTTTATATGAAAGAGAAGCACTCTGTTCCAACACTTCAATTCACTGCACGAAGGGAATGGAGTGTTGCTTCACTTTATAAATGCTGTCCTTTCAGAGAAAATCAATTTCCTTTGAAAGTGCCTTAAGCTACTTACAAGCATTCACCAGAAACTCACATGCGTTTCTATGAAAGAGAAGCAGTCTGTTCCAACACTTCAATTCACTGTGTGAAGTGAATGGAGTGTTGCCTCACTTTCTAAATGCTGTCCTTTCAGAGAAAATCACTTTCCTTTGAAAGTGCCTTAAGCTACTTACAGGCATTCAACAGAAACTCACATGCGTTTCTCTGAAAGAGAAGCAGACTGTTCCAAAACTTCAATTCACTGTGCGAAGTGAATGGAGTGTTGCTTCACTTTCTAAATGCTGTCCTTTCAGAGAAAATCACTTTCCTTTGAAAGTGCCTTAAGCTACTTACAAGCATTCAACAGAAACTCACATGCATTTCTCTGAAAGAGAAGCAGTCTGTTCCAACACTTCAATTCACTGTGCGAAGTGAATGGAGTGTTGCTTCACTTTCTAAATTCTGTCCTTTCAGAGAAAATCACTTTCCTTTGAAAGTGCCTTAAGCAACTAGCAAGCATTCACAAGAAACACTAATGCGTTTATATGAAAGAGAAGCAGTCTGTTCCAACACTTCAATTCACTGTGCGAAGGGAATGGAGTGTTGCTTCATTTTCTAAATTCTCTCCTTTCAGAGAAAATCACTTTCCTATGAAAGTGCCTTAAGCTACTTACAAGCATTCACCAGAAACTCACATGCGTTTCTCTGAAAGAGAAGCAGTCTGTTCCAACACTTCAATTCACTGTGCGAAGTGAATGGAGTGTTGCTTCAGTTTCTAAATGCTGTCCTTTCAGAGAAAATCACTTTCCTTTGAAAGTGCCTTAAGCTACTTGCAAGCATTAGGAAGAAACTCACATGCGTTTCTCTGAAAGAGAAGCAGTCTGTTCCAACACTTCAATTCACTGTGTGAAGTGAATAGAGTGTTGCCTCACTTTCGAAATGCTGTCCTTTCAGAGAAAATCACTTTCCTTTGAAAGTGCCTTAAGCTACTTACAATCATTTACAGAAACTCACATGCGTTTCTCTGAAAGAGAAGCAGTCTGTTCCAACATTTCAATTCACTGTGCGAAGTGAATGGAGTGTTGCTTCACTTTCTAAATGCTGTTCTTTCAGAGAAAATCACTTTCCTTTGAAAGTGCCTTAAGCTACTTGCAAGCATTAGGAAGAAACACACATGCGTTTCTCTGAAAGAGAAGCAGTCTGTTCCAACACTTCAATTCTCTGTGCGAAGTGAATGGAGTGTTGCTTCACTTTCTAAATGCTGTCCTTTCAGAGAAAATCACTTTCCTTTGAATGTGCCTTAAGCTACTTGCAAGCATTCACAAGAAACACTAATGCGTTTCTATGAAAGAGAAGCACTCTGTTCCAACACTTCAATTCACTGCACGAAGAGAATCTAGTGTTGCTTCACTTTCTAAATGCTGTCCTTTCAGAGAAAATCACTTTCCCTTGAAAGTGCCTTAAGCTACTTACAATCATTCACCAGAAACTCACATGCGTTTCTCTGAAAGAGAAGTAGTCTGTTCCAACACTTCAATTCACTGTGCGAAGTGAATGGAGTGTTGCTTCACTTTCTAAATGCTGTCCTTTCAGGGAAAATCACTTTCCTTTGAAAGAGCCTTAAGCTACTTACAAGCATTCAACAGAAACTCACATGCATTTCTCTGAAAGGGAAGCAGTCTGTTCCAACACTTCAATTCACTGTACAAAGTGAATGGAGTGTTGCTTCACTTTCTAAATGCTGTCCTTTCAGAGAAAATCACTTTCCTTTGAAAGTGCCTTAAGCAACTTGCAAGCAATCACAAGAAACACTAATGTGTTTCTCTGAAAAGAAGCACTCTGTTCCAACACTTCAATTCACTGCACGAAGGGAATGGAGTGTTGCTTCACTTTCTAAATGCTGTCCTTTCAGAGAAAATCACTTTCCTTTGAAAGTGCCTTAAGCTACGTACAAGCATTCACCAAACTCACATGCGTTTCTCTGAAAGAGAAGCAGTCTGTTCCAACACTTCAATTCACTATGTGAAGTGAATGGAGTGTTGCTTCACTTTCTAAATGCTGTCCTTTCAGAGAAAATCACTTTCCTTTGAAAGTGCCTTAAGCTACTTACAAGCATTCACCAGAAACTCACATGTGTTTCTCTGAAAGAGAAGCAGTCTGTTCCAACACTTCAATTCACTGTGTGAAGTGAATAGAGTGTTGCCTCACTTTCTAAATGCTGTCCTTTCAGAGAAAATCACTTTCCTTTGAAATTGCCTTAAGCTACTTACAAGCATTTAACAGAAACTAACATGCGTTTCTCTGAAAGAGAAGCAGTCTGTTCCAACACTTCAATTCATGTGCGAAGTGAATGGAGTGTTGCTTCACTTTCTAAATGGTGTTCTTTCAGAGAAAATCACTGTCCTTTGAAAGTGCCTTAAGCTACTTGCAAGCATTAGGAAGAAACTCACATGAGTTTCTCTGAAAGAGAAGCAGTCCGTTCCAACACTTCAATTCACTGTGCGAAGTGAATGGAGTGTTGCTTCACTTTCTAAATGCTGTCCTTTCAGAGAAAAGCACTTTCCGTTGAAAGTGCCTTAAGCTACTTGCAAGCATTAGGAAGAAACTCACATGCGTTCCTCTGAAAGAGAAGCAGTCTGTTCCAACACTTCAATTCACTGTGCGAAGTGAACGGAGTGTTGCCTCACTTTCTAAATGCTGTCCTTTCAGAGAAAATCACTTTCCATTGAAAGTGCCTTAAACTACTTTCAAGCATTCACAAAAAACTCACATGCGTATCTCTGAAAGAGAAGCAGTCTGTTCCAACACTTCAATTCACTGTGCGAAGTGAATGGAGTGTTGCTTCACTTTCTAAATGCTGTCCTTTCAGAGAAAATCACTTTCCTTTGAAAGTGCCTTAAGCTACTTGCAAGCATTAGGAAGAAACTCACATGCGTTTCTCTGAAAGAGAAGCAGTCTGTTCCAACACTTCAATTCACTGCTTGAAGTGAATGGAGTTTTGCCTCACTTTCTTAATGCTGTCTTTTCAGAGAAAATCACTTTCCTTTGAAAGTGCCTTAAGCTACTTACAGGCATTCAACAGAAACTCACATGCGTTTCTCTGAAAGAGAAGCAGTCTGTTCCAACACTTCAATTCATTGTGCGAAGTGAATGGAGTGTTTCTTCACTTTCTAAATGCTGTCCTTTCAGAGAAAATCACTTTCCTTTGAAAGTGCCTTAAGCTACTTACAAGCATTCAACAGAAACTCACATGCATTTCTCTGAAAGAGAAGCAGTCTGTTCCAACACTTCAATTCACTGTGCGAAGTGAATGGAGTGTTGCTTCCTTTCTAAATTATGTCCTTTCAGAGAAAATCACTTTCCTTTGAACGTGCCTTAAGCAACTTGCAAGCATTCACAAGAAACACTAATGCGTTTCTCTGAAAGAGAAGCAGTCTGTTCCAACACTTCACTTCACTATGCGAAGTGAATGGAGTGTTGCTTCACTTTCTAAATGCTGTCCTTTCAGAGAAAATCACTTTCCTTTGAAAGTGCCTTAAACTACTTTCAAGCATTCACAAAAAACTCACATGCGTTTCTCTTAAAGAGAAGCAGTCTGTTCCAACACTTCAATTCACCGTGCGAAGTGAATGGAGTGTTGCTTCAGTTTCTAAATGCTGTCCTTTCAGAGAAAATCACTTTCCTTTGAAAGTGCCTTAAGCTACTTGCAAGCATTCACAAGAAACACTAATGCGTTTCTATGAAAGAGAAGCAGTCTGTTCCAACACTTCAATTCATTGCACGAAGGGAATGCAGTGTTGCTTTACTTTCTAAATGCTGTCCTTTCAGAGAAAATCACTTTCCTTTGAAAGTGCCTTAAGCTACTTACAAGCATTCAACAGAAACTCACATGCATTTCTCTGAAAGAGAAGCAGTCTGTTCCAACACTTCAATTCACTGTGCGAAGTGAATGGAGTGTTGCTTCCTTTCTAAATTATGTCCTTTCAGAGAAAATCACTTTCCTTTGAAAGTGCCTTAAGCAACTTGCAAGCATTCACAAGAAACACTAATGCGTTTATATGAAAGAGAAGCACTCTGTTCCAACTCTTCAATTCACTGCACGAAGGGAATGGAGTGTTGCTTCATTTTCTAAATGCTCTCCTTCCAGAAAAAATCACATTCCTTTGAAAGTGCCTTAAGCTACTTACAAGCATTCACCAGAAACTCACATGCGTTTCTCTGAAAGAGAAGCAGTCTGTTCCAACACTTCAATTCACTGTGCGAAGTGAATGGAGTGTTGCTTCACTTTCTAAATGCTGTCCTTTCAGAGAAAATCACTTTCCTTTGAAAGTGCCTTAAGCTACTTGCAAGCATTAGGTAGAAACTCACATGCGTTTCTCTGAAAGAGAAGCAGTCTGTTCCAACACTTCAATTCACTGCTTGAAGTGAATGGAGTGTTGCCTCACTTTCTTAATGCTGTCTTTTCAGAGAAAATCACTTTCCTTTGAAAGTGCCTTAAGCTACTTACAGGCATTCAACAGAAACTCACATGCGTTTCTCTGAAAGAGAAGCAGTCTGTTCCAACACTTCAATTCATTGTGCGAAGTGAATGGAGTGTTTCTTCACTTTCTAAATGCTGTCCTTTCAGAGAAAATCACTTTCCTTTGAAAGTGCCTTAAGCTACTTACAAGCATTCAACAGAAACTCACATGCATTTCTCTGAAAGAGAAGCAGTCTGTTCCAACACTTCAATTCACTGTGCGAAGTGAATGGAGTGTTGCTTCCTTTCTAAATTATGTCCTTTCAGAGAAAATCACTTTCCTTTGAACGTGCCTTAAGCAACTTGCAAGCATTCACAAGAAACACTAATGCGTTTCTCTGAAAGAGAAGCAGTCTGTTCCAACACTTCACTTCACTATGCGAAGTGAATGGAGTGTTGCTTCACTTTCTAAATGCTGTCCTTTCAGAGAAAATCACTTTCCTTTGAAAGTGCCTTAAACTACTTTCAAGCATTCACAAAAAACTCACATGCGTTTCTCTTAAAGAGAAGCAGTCTGTTCCAACACTTCAATTCACCGTGCGAAGTGAATGGAGTGTTGCTTCAGTTTCTAAATGCTGTCCTTTCAGAGAAAATCACTTTCCTTTGAAAGTGCCTTAAGCTACTTGCAAGCATTCACAAGAAACACTAATGCGTTTCTATGAAAGAGAAGCAGTCTGTTCCAACACTTCAATTCATTGCACGAAGGGAATGCAGTGTTGCTTTACTTTCTAAATGCTGTCCTTTCAGAGAAAATCACTTTCCTTTGAAAGTGCCTTAAGCTACTTACAAGCATTCAACAGAAACTCACATGCATTTCTCTGAAAGAGAAGCAGTCTGTTCCAACACTTCAATTCACTGTGCGAAGTGAATGGAGTGTTGCTTCCTTTCTAAATTATGTCCTTTCAGAGAAAATCACTTTCCTTTGAAAGTGCCTTAAGCAACTTGCAAGCATTCACAAGAAACACTAATGCGTTTATATGAAAGAGAAGCACTCTGTTCCAACTCTTCAATTCACTGCACGAAGGGAATGGAGTGTTGCTTCATTTTCTAAATGCTCTCCTTCCAGAAAAAATCACATTCCTTTGAAAGTGCCTTAAGCTACTTACAAGCATTCACCAGAAACTCACATGCGTTTCTCTGAAAGAGAAGCAGTCTGTTCCAACACTTCAATTCACTGTGCGAAGTGAATGGAGTGTTGCTTCAGTTTCTAAATGCTGTCCTTTCAGAGAAAATCACTTTCCTTTGAAAGTGCCTTAAGCTACTTGCAAGCATTAGGAAGAAACTCACATGCGTTTCTCTGAAAGAGAAGCAGTCTGTTCCAACACTTCAATTCACTGTGCGAAGTGAATGGAGTGTTGCCTCACTTTCTAAATGCTGTCCTTTCAGAGAAAATCACTTTCCTTTGAAAGTACCTTAAACTAATTTCAAGCATTCATAAAAAACTCACATGCGTTTCTCTGAATGAGAAGCAGTCTGTTCCAACACTTCAATTCACGGTGCGAAGTGAATGGAGTGTTGTTTCACTTTCTAAATGCTGTCCTTTCAGTGAAAATTACTTTCCTTTGATAGTGCCTTAAGCTACTTGCAAGCATTAGGAAGAAACTCACATGCGTTTCTCTGAAAGAGAAGCAGTCTGTTCCAACACTTCAATTCACTGTGTGAAGTGAATAGAGTGTTGCCTCACTTTCTAAATGCTGTCCTTTCAGAGAAAATCACTTTCCTTTGAAAGTGCCTTAAGCTACTTACAAGCATTCAACAGAAACTCACATGCGTTTCTCTGAAAGAGAAGCAGTCTGTTCCAATACTTCAATTCACTCTGCGAAGTGAATGGAGTGTTGCTTCACTTTCTAAATGCTGTCCTTTCAGAGAAAATCACTTTCCATTGAAAGTGCCCAAAACTACTTTCAAGCATTCACAAAAAACTCACATGCGTATCTCTGAAAGAGAAACAGTCTGTTCCAACACTTCAATTCACTGTGCGAAGTGAATGGAGTGTTGCTTCACTTTCTAAATGCTGTCCTTTCAGAGAAAATCCCTTTCATTTGAATGTGCCTTAAGCTACTTACAAGCATTCAACAGAAACTTACATGCATTTCTCTGAAAGAGAAGCAATCTGTTCCAACACTTCAATTCTCTGTGCGAAGTGAATGGAGTGTTGCTTCACTTTCTAAATGCTGTCCTTTCAGAGAAAATCACTTTCCTTTGAAAGTGCCTTAAGCTACTTGCAAGCATTCACAAGAAACACTAATGCGTTTCTATGAAAGAGAAGCATTCTGTTCCAACACTTCAATTCATTGCACGAAGGGAATGGAGTGTTGCTTTACTTTCTAAATGCTGTCCTTTCAGAGAAAATCACTTTCCTTTGAAAGAGCCTTAAGCTTCTTACAAGTATTGAACAGAAACTCACATGCATTTCTCTGAAAGAGAAGCAGTCTGTTCCAACACTTCAATTCACTGTACAAAGTGTATGGAGTGTTGCTTCACTTTCTAAATGCTGTCCTTTCAGAGAAAATCACTTTCTTTTGAAAGTGCCTTAAGCAACTTGCAAGCATTCACAAGAAACACTAATGCGTTTCTATGAAAGAGAAGCAGTCTGTTCCAACACTTCAATTCACTGCACGAAGGGAATGGAATGTTGCTTCACTTTCTAAATGCTGTCCTTTCAGAGAAAATCACTCTCCTTTGAAAGTGCCTTAAGCTACTTACAAGCATTCACCAGAAACTCACATGCGTTTCTCTGAAAGAGAAGCAGTCTGTTCCAACACTTCACTTCACTATGCGAAGTGAATGGAGTGTTGCTTCACTTTCTAAATGCTGTCCTTTCAGAGAAAATCACTTTCCTTTGAAAGTGCCTTAAACTACTTTCAAGCATTCACAAAAAACTCACATGCGTTTCTCTTAAAGAGAAGCAGTCTGTTCCAACACTTCAATTCACCGTGCGAAGTGAATGGAGTGTTGCTTCAGTTTCTAAATGCTGTCCTTTCAGAGAAAATCACTTTCCTTTGAAAGTGCCTTAAGCTACTTGCAAGCATTCACAAGAAACACTAATGCGTTTCTATGAAAGAGAAGCAGTCTGTTCCAACACTTCAATTCATTGCACGAAGGGAATGCAGTGTTGCTTTACTTTCTAAATGCTGTCCTTTCAGAGAAAATCACTTTCCTTTGAAAGTGCCTTAAGCTACTTTCAAGCATTCAACAGAAACTCACATGCATTTCTCTGAAAGAGAAGCAGTCTGTTCCAACACTTCAATTCACTGTGCGAAGTGAATGGAGTGTTGCTTCCTTTCTAAATTATGTCCTTTCAGAGAAAATCACTTTCCTTTGAAAGTGCCTTAAGCAACTTGCAAGCATTCACAAGAAACACTAATGCGTTTATATGAAAGAGAAGCACTCTGTTCCAACTCTTCAATTCACTGCACGAAGGGAATGGAGTGTTGCTTCATTTTCTAAATGCTCTCCTTCCAGAAAAAATCACATTCCTTTGAAAGTGCCTTAAGCTACTTACAAGCATTCACCAGAAACTCACATGCGTTTCTCTGAAAGAGAAGCAGTCTGTTCCAACACTTCAATTCACTGTGCGAAGTGAATGGAGTGTTGCTTCACTTTCTAAATGCTGTCCTTTCAGAGAAAATCACTTTCCTTTGAAAGTGCCTTAAGCTACTTGCAAGCATTAGGAAGAAACTCACATGCGTTTCTCTGAAAGAGAAGCAGTCTGTTCCAACACTTCAATTCACTGCTTGAAGTGAATGGAGTGTTGCCTCACTTTCTTAATGCTGTCTTTTCAGAGAAAATCACTTTCCTTTGAAAGTGCCTTAAGCTACTTACAGGCATTCAACAGAAACTCACATGCGTTTCTCTGAAAGAGAAGCAGTCTGTTCCAACACTTCAATTCATTGTGCGAAGTGAATGGAGTGTTTCTTCACTTTCTAAATGCTGTCCTTTCAGAGAAAATCACTTTCCTTTGAAAGTGCCTTAAGCTACTTACAAGCATTCAACAGAAACTCACATGCATTTCTCTGAAAGAGAAGCAGTCTGTTCCAACACTTCAATTCACTGTGCGAAGTGAATGGAGTGTTGCTTCCTTTCTAAATTATGTCCTTTCAGAGAAAATCACTTTCCTTTGAACGTGCCTTAAGCAACTTGCAAGCATTCACAAGAAACACTAATGCGTTTCTCTGAAAGAGAAGCAGTCTGTTCCAACACTTCACTTCACTATGCGAAGTGAATGGAGTGTTGCTTCACTTTCTAAATGCTGTCCTTTCAGAGAAAATCACTTTCCTTTGAAAGTGCCTTAAACTACTTTCAAGCATTCACAAAAAACTCACATGCGTTTCTCTTAAAGAGAAGCAGTCTGTTCCAACACTTCAATTCACCGTGCGAAGTGAATGGAGTGTTGCTTCAGTTTCTAAATGCTGTCCTTTCAGAGAAAATCACTTTCCTTTGAAAGTGCCTTAAGCTACTTGCAAGCATTCACAAGAAACACTAATGCGTTTCTATGAAAGAGAAGCAGTCTGTTCCAACACTTCAATTCATTGCACGAAGGGAATGCAGTGTTGCTTTACTTTCTAAATGCTGTCCTTTCAGAGAAAATCACTTTCCTTTGAAAGTGCCTTAAGCTACTTACAAGCATTCAACAGAAACTCACATGCATTTCTCTGAAAGAGAAGCAGTCTGTTCCAACACTTCAATTCACTGTGCGAAGTGAATGGAGTGTTGCTTCCTTTCTAAATTATGTCCTTTCAGAGAAAATCACTTTCCTTTGAAAGTGCCTTAAGCAACTTGCAAGCATTCACAAGAAACACTAATGCATTTATATGAAAGAGAAGCACTCTGTTCCAACTCTTCAATTCACTGCACGAAGGGAATGGAGTGTTGCTTCATTTTCTAAATGCTCTCCTTCCAGAAAAAATCACATTCCTTTGAAAGTGCCTTAAGCTACTTACAAGCATTCACCAGAAACTCACATGCGTTTCTCTGAAAGAGAAGCAGTCTGTTCCAACACTTCAATTCACTGTGCGAAGTGAATGGAGTGTTGCTTCAGTTTCTAAATGCTGTCCTTTCAGAGAAAATCACTTTCCTTTGAAAGTGCCTTAAGCTACTTGCAAGCATTAGGAAGAAACTCACATGCGTTTCTCTGAAAGAGAAGCAGTCTGTTCCAACACTTCAATTCACTGTGCGAAGTGAATGGAGTGTTGCCTCACTTTCTAAATGCTGTCCTTTCAGAGAAAATCACTTTGCTTTGAAAGTACCTTAAACTAATTTCAAGCATTCATAAAAAACTCACATGCGTTTCTCTGAATGAGAAGCAGTCTGTTCCAACACTTCAATTCACGGTGCGAAGTGAATGGAGTGTTGCTTCACTTTCTAAATGCTGTCCTTTCAGTGAAAATTACTTTCCTTTGATAGTGCCTTAAGCTACTTGCAAGCATTAGGAAGAAACTCACATGCGTTTCTCTGAAAGAGAAGCAGTCTGTTCCAACACTTCAATTCACTGTGTGAAGTGAATAGAGTGTTGCCTCACTTTCTAAATGCTGTCCTTTCAGAGAAAATCACTTTCCTTTGAAAGTGCCTTAAGCTACTTACAAGCATTCAACAGAAACTCACATGCGTTTCTCTGAAAGAGAAGCAGTCTGTTCCAATACTTCAATTCACTCTGCGAAGTGAATGGAGTGTTGCTTCACTTTCTAAATGCTGTCCTTTCAGAGAAAATCACTTTCCATTGAAAGTGCCCAAAACTACTTTCAAGCATTCACAAAAAACTCACATGCGTATCTCTGAAAGAGAAACAGTCTGTTCCAACACTTCAATTCACTGTGCGAAGTGAATGGAGTATTGCTTCACTTTCTAAATGCTGTCCTTTCAGAGAAAATCCCTTTCATTTGAATGTGCCTTAAGCTACTTACAAGCATTCAACAGAAACTTACATGCATTTCTCTGAAAGAGAAGCAATCTGTTCCAACACTTCAATTCTCTGTGCGAAGTGAATGGAGTGTTGCTTCACTTTCTAAATGCTGTCCTTTCAGAGAAAATCACTTTCCTTTGAAAGTGCCTTAAGCTACTTGCAAGCATTCACAAGAAACACTAATGCGTTTCTATGAAAGAGAAGCAGTCTGTTCCAACACTTCAATTCATTGCACGAAGGGAATGGAGTGTTGCTTTACTTTCTAAATGCTGTCCTTTCAGAGAAAATCACTTTCCTTTGAAAGAGCCTTAAGCTTCTTACAAGTATTGAACAGAAACTCACATGCATTTCTCTGAAAGAGAAGCAGTCTGTTCCAACACTTCAATTCACTGTACAAAGTGTATGGAGTGTTGCTTCACTTTCTAAATGCTGTCCTTTCAGAGAAAATCACTTTCTTTTGAAAGTGCCTTAAGCAACTTGCAAGCATTCACAAGAAACACTAATGCGTTTCTATGAAAGAGAAGCAGTCTGTTCCAACACTTCAATTCACTGCACGAAGGGAATGGAATGTTGCTTCACTTTCTAAACGCTGTCCTTTCAGAGAAAATCACTCTCCTTTGAAAGTGCCTTAAGCTACTTACAAGCATTCACCAGAAACTCACATGCGTTTCTCTGAAAGAGAAGCAGTCTGTTCCCACACTTCAATTTACTGTGCGAAGTGAATGGAGTGTTGCTTCACTTTCTAAATGCTGTCCTTTCAGAGAAAATCACTTTCCTTTGAAAATGCCTTAAACTACTTTCAAGCATTCACAAAAAACTCACATGCGTTTCTCTTAAAGAGAAGCAGTCTGTTCCAACACTTCAATTTACCGTGCGAAGTGAATGGAGTGTTGCTTCAGTTTCTAAATGCTGTCCTTTCAGAGAGAATCACTTTCCTTTGAAAGTGCCTTAAGCTACTTACAAGCATTCAACGGAAACTCACATGCATTTCTCTGAAAGAGAAGCAGTCTGTTCCAACACTTCAATTCACTTTGCGAAGTGAATGGAGTGTTGCTTCCTTTCTAAATTATGTCCTTTCAGAGGAAATCACTTTCCTTTGAAAGTGCCTTAAGCAACTTGCAAGCATTCACAAGAAACACTAATGCGTTTATATGAAATGAAGCACTCTGTTCCAACACTTCAATTCACTGCACGAAGGGAATGTAGTGTTGCTTCATTTTCTAAATGCTCTCCTTCCAGAGAAAATCACATTCCTTTGAAAGTGCCTTAAGCTACTTACAAGCATTCACCAGAAACTCACATGCGTTTCTCTGAAAGAGAAGCAGTCTGTTCCAACACTTCACTTCACTATGCGAAGTGAATGGAGTGTTGCTTCACTTTCTAAATGCTGTCCTTTCAGAGAAAATCACTTTCCTTTGAAAGTGCCTTAAACTACTTTCAAGCATTCACAAAAAACTCACATGCGTTTCTCTTAAAGAGAAGCAGTCTGTTCCAACACTTCAATTCACCGTGCGAAGTGAATGGAGTGTTGCTTCAGTTTCTAAATGCTGTCCTTTCAGAGAAAATCACTTTCCTTTGAAAGTGCCTTAAGCTACTTGCAAGCATTCACAAGAAACACTAATGCGTTTCTATGAAAGAGAAGCAGTCTGTTCCAACACTTCAATTCATTGCACGAAGGGAATGCAGTGTTGCTTTACTTTCTAAATGCTGTCCTTTCAGAGAAAATCACTTTCCTTTGAAAGTGCCTTAAGCTACTTACAAGCATTCAACAGAAACTCACATGCATTTCTCTGAAAGAGAAGCAGTCTGTTCCAACACTTCAATTCACTGTGCGAAGTGAATGGAGTGTTGCTTCCTTTCTAAAT
This sequence comes from Myodes glareolus, assembly GCF_982192425.1. Lineage (NCBI taxonomy): Eukaryota > Metazoa > Chordata > Mammalia > Rodentia > Cricetidae > Myodes > Myodes glareolus. The sequence goes on from NW_028263225.1 coordinate 819,046, forward strand.
TATGTCCTTTCAGAGAAAATCACTTTCCTTTGAAAGTGCCTTAAGCAACTTGCAAGCATTCACAAGAAACACTAATGCGTTTATATGAAAGAGAAGCACTCTGTTCCAACTCTTCAATTCACTGCACGAAGGGAATGGAGTGTTGCTTCATTTTCTAAATGCTCTCCTTCCAGAAAAAATCACATTCCTTTGAAAGTGCCTTAAGCTACTTACAAGCATTCACCAGAAACTCACATGCGTTTCTCTGAAAGAGAAGCAGTCTGTTCCAACACTTCAATTCACTGTGCGAAGTGAATGGAGTGTTGCTTCACTTTCTAAATGCTGTCCTTTCAGAGAAAATCACTTTCCTTTGAAAGTGCCTTAAGCTACTTGCAAGCATTAGGAAGAAACTCACATGCGTTTCTCTGAAAGAGAAGCAGTCTGTTCCAACACTTCAATTCACTGCTTGAAGTGAATGGAGTGTTGCCTCACTTTCTTAATGCTGTCTTTTCAGAGAAAATCACTTTCCTTTGAAAGTGCCTTAAGCTACTTACATGCATTCAACAGAAACTCACATGCGTTTCTCTGAAAGAGAAGCAGTCTGTTCCAACACTTCAATTCATTGTGCGAAGTGAATGGACTGTTTCTTCACTTTCTAAATGCTGTCCTTTCAGAGAAAATCACTTTCCTTTGAAAGTGCCTTAAGCTACTTACAAGCATTCAACAGAAACTCACATGCATTTCTCTGAAAGAGAAGCAGTCTGTTCCAACACTTCAATTCACTGTGCGAAGTGAATGGAGTGTTGCTTCCTTTCTAAATTATGTCCTTTCAGAGAAAATCACTTTCCTTTGAACGTGCCTTAAGCAACTTGCAAGCATTCACAAGAAACACTAATGCGTTTCTCTGAAAGAGAAGCAGTCTGTTCCAACACTTCACTTCACTATGCGAAGTGAATGGAGTGTTGCTTCACTTTCTAAATGCTGTCCTTTCAGAGAAAATCACTTTCCTTTGAAAGTGCCTTAAACTACTTTCAAGCATTCACAAAAAACTCACATGCGTTTCTCTTAAAGAGAAGCAGTCTGTTCCAACACTTCAATTCACCGTGCGAAGTGAATGGAGTGTTGCTTCAGTTTCTAAATGCTGTCCTTTCAGAGAAAATCACTTTCCTTTGAAAGTGCCTTAAGCTACTTGCAAGCATTCACAAGAAACACTAATGCGTTTCTATGAAAGAGAAGCAGTCTGTTCCAACACTTCAATTCATTGCACGAAGGGAATGCAGTGTTGCTTTACTTTCTAAATGCTGTCCTTTCAGAGAAAATCACTTTCCTTTGAAAGTGCCTTAAGCTACTTACAAGCATTCAACAGAAACTCACATGCATTTCTCTGAAAGAGAAGCAGTCTGTTCCAACACTTCAATTCACTGTGCGAAGTGAATGGAGTGTTGCTTCCTTTCTAAATTATGTCCTTTCAGAGAAAATCACTTTTGTTTGAAAGTGCCTTAAGCAACTTGCAAGCATTCACAAGAAACACTAATGCATTTATATGAAAGAGAAGCACTCTGTTCCAACTCTTCAATTCACTGCACGAAGGGAATGGAGTGTTGCTTCATTTTCTAAATGCTCTCCTTCCAGAAAAAATCACATTCCTTTGAAAGTGCCTTAAGCTACTTACAAGCATTCACCAGAAACTCACATGCGTTTCTCTGAAAGAGAAGCAGTCTGTTCCAACACTTCAATTCACTGTGCGAAGTGAATGGAGTGTTGCTTCAGTTTCTAAATGCTGTCCTTTCAGAGAAAATCACTTTCCTTTGAAAGTGCCTTAAGCTACTTGCAAGCATTAGGAAGAAACTCACATGCGTTTCTCTGAAAGAGAAGCAGTCTGTTCCAACACTTCAATTCACTGTGCGAAGTGAATGGAGTGTTGCCTCACTTTCTAAATGCTGTCCTTTCAGAGAAAATCACTTTCCTTTGAAAGTACCTTAAACTAATTTCAAGCATTCATAAAAAACTCACATGCGTTTCTCTGAATGAGAAGCAGTCTGTTCCAACACTTCAATTCACGGTGCGAAGTGAATGGAGTGTTGCTTCACTTTCTAAATGCTGTCCTTTCAGTGAAAACTACTTTCCTTTGATAGTGCCTTAAGCTACTTGCAAGCATTAGGAAGAAACTCACATGCGTTTCTCTGAAAGAGAAGCAGTCTGTTCCAACACTTCAATTCACTGTGTGAAGTGAATAGAGTGTTGCCTCACTTTCTAAATGCTGTCCTTTCAGAGAAAATCACTTTCCTTTGAAAGTGCCTTAAGCTACTTACAAGCATTCAACAGAAACTCACATGCGTTTCTCTGAAAGAGAAGCAGTCTGTTCCAATACTTCAATTCACTCTGCGAAGTGAATGGAGTGTTGCTTCACTTTCTAAATGCTGTCCTTTCAGAGAAAATCACTTTCCATTGAAAGTGCCCAAAACTACTTTCAAGCATTCACAAAAAACTCACATGCGTATCTCTGAAAGAGAAACAGTCTGTTCCAACACTTCAATTCACTGTGCGAAGTGAATGGAGTGTTGCTTCACTTTCTAAATGCTGTCCTTTCAGAGAAAATCCCTTTCATTTGAATGTGCCTTAAGCTACTTACAAGCATTCAACAGAAACTTACATGCATTTCTCTGAAAGAGAAGCAATCTGTTCCAACACTTCAATTCTCTGTGCGAAGTGAATGGAGTGTTGCTTCACTTTCTAAATGCTGTCCTTTCAGAGAAAATCACTTTCCTTTGAAAGTGCCTTAAGCTACTTGCAAGCATTCACAAGAAACACTAATGCGTTTCTATGAAAGTGAAGCAGTCTGTTCCAACACTTCAATTCATTGCACGAAGGGAATGGAGTGTTGCTTTACTTTCTAAATGCTGTCCTTTCAGAGAAAATCACTTTCCTTTGAAAGAGCCTTAAGCTTCTTACAAGTATTGAACAGAAACTCACATGCATTTCTCTGAAAGAGAAGCAGTCTGTTCCAACACTTCAATTCACTGTACAAAGTGTATGGAGTGTTGCTTCACTTTCTAAATGCTGTCCTTTCAGAGAAAATCACTTTCTTTTGAAAGTGCCTTAAGCAACTTGCAAGCATTCACAAGAAACACTAATGCGTTTCTATGAAAGAGAAGCAGTCTGTTCCAACACTTCAATTCACTGCACGAAGGGAATGGAATGTTGCTTCACTTTCTAAATGCTGTCCTTTCAGAGAAAATCACTCTCCTTTGAAAGTGCCTTAAGCTACTTACAAGCATTCACCAGAAACTCACATGCGTTTCTCTGAAAGAGAAGCAGTCTGTTCCCACACTTCAATTTACTGTGCGAAGTGAATGGAGTGTTGCTTCACTTTCTAAATGCTGTCCTTTCAGAGAAAATCACTTTCCTTTGAAAGTGCCTTAAGCTACTTGCAAGCATTCACAAGAAACACTAATGCGTTTCTATGAAAGAGAAACTGTCTGTTCCAACACTTCAATTCATTGCGCGAAGGGTATGGAGTGTTGCTTTACTTTCTAAATGCTGTCCTTTCAGAGAAAATCACTTTCCTTTGAAAGAGCCTTAAGCTACTTACAAGCATTCAACCGAAACTCTCATGCATTTCTCTGAAAGAGAAGCAGTCTGTTCCAACACTTCAATTCACTGTGTGAAGTGAATGGAGTGTTGCCTCACTTTCTAAATGCTGTCCTTTCAGAGAAAATCACTTTCCTTTGAAAGTGCCTTAAACTACTTTCGAGAATTCATAAAAAACTCACATGCGTTTCTCTGAAAGAGATGCAGTCTGTTCCAACACTTCAATTCACTGTGCGATGTGAATGGAGTGTTGCTTCACTTTCTAAATGCTGTCCTTTCAGAGAAAATCACTTTCCTTTGAAAGTGCCTTAAGCTACTTGCATGCATTAGGAAGAAACTCACATGCATTTCTCTGAAAGAGAAGCAGTCTGTTCCAACACTTCATTTCACTGTGTGAAGTGAATAGAGTGTTGCCACACTTTCTAAATGCTGTCCTTTCAGAGAAAATCACTTTCCTTTGAAAGTGCCTTAAGCTACTTACAAGCATTAAACAGAAACTCACATGCGTTTCTCTGAAAGAGAAGCAGTCTGTTCCAACACTTCAATTCACTGTGCGAAGTGAATGGAGTGTTGCTTCACTTTCTAAATGCTGTTCTTTCAGAGAAAATCACTTTCCTTTGAAAGTGCCTTAAGCTTCTTGCAAGCATTAGGAAGAAACTCACATGCGTTTCTCTGAAAGAGAAGCAGTCCGTTCCAACACTTCAATTCACTGTGCGAAGTGAATGGAGTGTTGCTTCACTTTCTAAATGCTGTCCTTTCAGAGAAAAATACTTTCCTTTGAAAGTGCCTTAAGCTACTTGCAAGCATTAGGAAGAAACTCACATGCGTTTCTCTGAAAGAGAAGCAGTCTGTTCCAACACTTCAATTCACTGTGCGAAGTGAATGGAGTGTTGTCTCACTTTCTAAATGCTGTTCTTTCAGAGAAAATCACTTTCCATTGAAAGTGCCTTAAACTACTTTCAAGCATTCAAAAAAAACTCATATGCATTTCTCTGAAAGAGAAGCAATCTGTTCCAACAATTTAATTCACTGTGCGAAGTGAATGGAGTGTTGCTTCACTTTCTAAATGCTGTCCTTTCAGAGAAAATCCCTTTCCTTTGAATGTGCCTTAAGCTACTTACAAGCATTCAACAGAAACTCACATGCATTTCTCTGAAAGAGAAGCAATCTGTTCCAACACTTCAATTCTCTGTGCGAAGTTAATGGAGTGTTGCTTCACTTTCTAAATGCTGTCTTTCAGAGAAAATCACTTTCCTTTGAAAGTGCCTTAAGATACTTGCAAGCATTCACAAGAAACACTAATGCGTTTCTATGAAAGAGAAGCAGTCTGTTCCAACACTTCAATTCATTGCGCGAAGGGAATGGAGTGTTGCTTTACTTTCTAAATGCTGTCCTTTCAGAGAAAATCACTTTCCTTTGAAAGAGCCTTAAGCTACTTACAAGCATTCAACAGAAACTCACATTCATTACTCTGAAAGAGAAGCAGTCTGTTCCAACACTTCAATTCACTGTGCGAAGTGAATGGAGTGTTGCTTCACTTTCTAAATGCTGTCCTTTCAGAGAAAATCACTTTCCTTTGAAAGTGCCTTAAACTACTTTCAAGCATTCACAAAAAACTCACATGCGTTTCTCTTAAAGAGAAGCAGTCTGTTCCAACACTTCAATTCACTGCACGAAGTGAATGGAGTGTTGCTTCACTTTCTAAATGCTGTCCTTTCAGAGAAAATCACTTTCCTTTGAAAGTGCCTTAAGCTACTTACAAGCATTCAGCAGAAACTCACATGCGTTTCTCTGAAAGAGAAGCAGTCTGTTCCAATACTTCAATTCACTGTGCGAAGTGAATGGACTGTTACTTCACTTTCTAAATGCTGTCCTTCCAGAGAAAATCACTTTCCTTTGAAAGTGCCTTAAGCTACTTGCAAGCATTCACAAGAAACACTAATGCGATTCTATGAAAGAGAAACTGTCTGTTCCAACACTTCAATTCATTGCGCGAAGGGAATGGAGTGTTGCTTTACTTTCTAAATGCTGTCCTTTCAGAGAAAATCACTTTCCTTTGAAAGAGCCTTAAGCTACTTACAAGCATTCAATCGAAACTCTCATACATTTCTCTGAAAGAGAAGCAGTCTGTTCCAACACTTCAATTCACTGTACAAAGTGAATGGAGTGTTGCTTCACTTTCTAAATGCTGTCCTTTCAGAAAAAATCACTTTCCTTTGAAAGTGCCTTAAGCAACTTGCAAGCATTCACAAGAAACACTAATGCGTTTCTATGAGAGAGAAGCACTCTGTTCCAACACTTCAATTCACTGCACGAAGGGAATGGAGTGTTGCTTCACATTCTAAATGCTGTCCTTTCAGAGAAAATCACTTTCCTTTGAAAGTGCCTTAAGCTACTTACAAGCATTCACCAGAAACTCACATGCATTTCTCTGAAAGAGAAGCAGTCGGTTCCAACACTTCAATTCACTGTGTGAAGTGAATGGAGTGTTGCCTCACTTTCTAAATGCTGTCCTTTCAGAGAAAATCACTTTCCTTTGAAAGTGCCTTAAACTACTTTCGAGCATTCATAAAAAACTCACATGCGTTTCTCTGAAAGAGATGCAGTCTGTTCCAACACTTCAATTCACTGTGCAATGTGAATGGAGTGTTGCTTCACTTTCTAAATGCTGTCCTTTCAGAGAAAATCACTTTCCTTTGAAAGTGCCTTAAGCTACTTGCAAGCATTAAGAAGAAACTCACATGCATTTCTCTGAAAGAGAAGCAGTCTGTTCCAACACTTCATTTCACTGTGTGAAGTGAATAGAGTGTTGCCACACTTTCTAAATGCTGTCCTTTCAGAGAAAATCACTTTCCTTTGAAAGTGCCTTAAGCTACTTACAAGCATTAAACAGAAACTGACATGCGTTTCTCTGAAAGAGAAGCAGTCTGTTCCAACACTTCAATTCACTGTGCGAAGTGAATGGAGTGTTGCTTCACTTTCTAAATTCTGTCCTTTCAGAGAAAATCACTTTCTTTTGAAAGTGCCTTAAACTACTTTCAAGCATTCACAAAAAACTCACATGCGTTTCTCTGAAAGAGAAGCAGTCTGTTCCAACACTTCAATTCACTGTGCGAAGTGAATGGAGTGTTGCTTCACTTTCTAAATGCTGTCCTTTCAGAAAAAATCACTTTTTTTTGAAAGTGCCTTAAGCAAATTTCAAGCATTCACAAGAAACACTAATGCGTTTATATGAAAGAGAAGCACTCTGTTCCAACACTTCAATTCACTGTTCGAAGTGAATGGAGTGTTGCCTCACTTTCTAAATGCTGTCCTTTCAGAGAAAATCTCTTTCCTTTGAAAGTGCCTTAAGCTACTTACAAGCATTTAACAGAAACTCACATGCCTTTCTCTGAAAGAGAAGCAGTCTGTTCCAACACTTCAATTCACTGTTCGAAGTGAATGGAGTGTTGCTTCACTTTCTAAATGCTGTTCTTTCAGAGAAAATTACTTTCCTATGAAAGTGCCTTAAGCTACTTGCAAGCATTAGGAAGAAACTCACATGCGTTTCTCTGAAAGAGAAGCAGTCTGTTCCAACACTTGAATTCACTGTGCGAAGTGAATGGAGTGTTGCTTCACTTTCTAAATGCTGTCCTTTCAGAGAAAATCACTTTCCTTTGAAAGTGCCTTAAGCTACTTGCAAGCATTAGGAAGAAATTCACATGCGTTTCTCTGAAAGAGAAGCAGTCTGTTCCAACACTTCAATTCACTGTGCGAAGTGAATGGAGTGTTGCCTCACTTTCTAAATGCTGTCCTTTCAGAGAAAATCACTTTCCATTGAAAGTGCCTTAAACTACTTTCATGCATTCACAAAAAACTCACATGCGTTTCTCTGAAAGAGAAGCAGTCTGTTCCAACACTTCAATTCAATGTGCGAAGTGAATGGAGTGTTGCTTCACTTTCTAAATGCTGTCCTTTCAGAGAAAATCACTTTCCTTTGAAAGTGCCTTAAGCTACTTACAAGCATTCAACAGAAACTCACATGCATTTCTCTGAAAGAGAAGCAGTCTGTTCCAACACTTCAATTCACTGTGTGAAGTGAATGGAGTGTTGCCTCACTTTCGAAATGCTGTCCTTTCAGAGAAAATCTCTTTCCTTTGAAAGTGCCTTAAGCTACTTACAAGCATTTAACAGAAACTCACATGCGTTTCTCTGAAAGAGAAGCAGTCTGTTCCAACACTTCAATTCAATGTGCGAAGTGAATGGAGTGTTGCTTCACTTTCTAAATGCTGTCCTTTCAGAGAAAATCACTTTCCTTTGAAAGTGCCTTAAGCTACTTACAAGCATTCAACAGAAACTCACATGCGTTTCTCTGAAAGAGAAGCAATCTGTTCCAACACTTCAATTCACTGTGTGAAGTGAATGGAGTGTTGCCTCACTTTCTAAATGCTGTCCTTTCAGAGAAAATCACTTTTCTTTGAAAGTGCCTTAAGCTACTTACAAGCATTCAACAGAAACTCACATGCGTTTCTCTGAAAGAGAAGCAGTCTGTTCCAACACTTCAATTCACTGTGCGAAGTGAATGGAGTGTTGCTTCACTTTCTAAATGCTGTCCTTTCAGAGAAAATCACTTTCCTTTGAAAGTGCCTTAAGCTACTTACAAGCATTCAACAGAAACTCACATGCATTTCTCTGAAAGAGAAGCAGTCTGTTCCAACACTTCAATTCACTGTGCGAAGTGAATGGAGTGTTGCTTCACTTTCTAAATTCTGTCCTTTCAGAGAAAATCACTTTCCTTTGAAAGTGCCTTAAGCAACTTGCAAGCATTCACAAGAAACACTAATGCGTTTATATGAAAGAGAAGCACTCTGTTCCAACACTTCAATTCACTGCACGAAGGGATTGGAGTGTTGCTTCATTTTCTAAATGCTGTCCTTTCAGAGAAAATCACTTTCCTTTGAAAGTGCCTTAAGCTACTTGCAAGCATTAGGAAGAAACTCACATGCGTTTCTCTGAAAGAGAAGCAGTCTGTTCCAACACTTCAATTCACTGTGTGAAGTGAATAGAGTGTTGCCTCACTTTCGAAATGCTGTCCTTTCAGAGAAAATCACTTTCCTTTGAAAGTGCCTTAAGCTACTTACAATCATTTAAAGAAACTCACATGCGTTTCTCTGAAAGAGAAGCAGTCTGTTCCAACACTTCAATTCACTGTGCGAAGTGAATGGAGTGTTGCTTCACTTTCTAAATGCTGTTCTTTCAGAGAAAATCACTTTCCTTTGAAAGTGCCTTAAGCTACTTGCAAGCATTAGGAAGAAACTCACATGCGTTTCTCTGAAAGAGAAGCAGTCCGTTCCAACACTTCAATTCACTGTGCGAAGTGAGTGGAGTGTTGCTTCACTTTCTAAATGCTGTCCTTTCAGAGAAAATCACTTTCCTTTGAAAGTGCCTTAAGCTACTTGCAAGCATTAGGAAGAAACTCACATGCGTTTCTCTGAAAGAGAAGCAGTCTGTTCCAACACTTCAATTCACTGTGCGAAGTGAATGGAGTGTTGCCTCACTTTCTAAATGCTGTCCTTTCAGAGAAAATCACTTTCCATTGAAAGTGACCAAAACTACATTCAAGCATTCACAAAAAACTCACATGCGTTTCTCTGAAAGAGAAGCAGTCTTTTCCAACACTTCAATTCACTGTGCGAAGTGAATGGAGTGTTGCTTCACTTTTTAAATGCTGTCTTTCAGAGAAAATCCCTTTCATTTGAATGTGCCTTAAGCTACTTACAAGCATTCAACAGAAACTCACATGCATTTCTCTGAAAGAGAAGCAGTCTGTTCCAACACTTCAATTCACTGTACAAAGTGAATGGAGTGTTGCCTCACTTTCTAAATGCTGTCCTTTCAGAGAAAATCACTTTCCATTGAAAGTGACCAAAACTACTTTCAAGCATTCACAAAAAACTCACATGCGTTTCTCTGAAAGAGAAGCAGTCTGTTCCAACACTTCAATTCACTGTGCAAAGTGAATGGAGTGTTGATTCACTTTCTAAATGCTATCCTTTCAGAGAAAATCACATTCCTTTGAAAGTGCCTTAAGCAAATTGCAAGCATTCACAAGAAACACTAATGCGTTTAAATGAAAGAGAAGCACTCTGTTCCAACACTTCAATTCACTGCACGAAGGGAATGGAGTGTTGCTTCAAATTCTAAATGCTGTCCTTTCAGAGAAAATCACTTTCCTTTGAAAGTGCCTTAAGCTACTTGCAAGCATTAGGAAGAAACTCACATGCCTTTCTCTGAAAGAGAAGCAGTCTGTTCCAATACTTCAATTCACTGTGCGAAGTGAATGGAGTGTTGCTTCACTTTCTAAATGCTGTCTTTTCAGAGAAAATCACTTTCCTTTGAAAGTGCCTTAAACTACTTTCAAGCATTCACAAAAAACTCACAAGCGTTTCTCTGAAAGAGAAGCAGTCTGTTCCAACACTTCAATTCACTGTGCGAAGTGAATGGAGTGTTGCTTCACTTTCTAAATTCTGTCCTTTCAGAGAAAATCACTTTCTTTTGAAAGTGCCTTAAACTACTTTCAAGCATTCACAAAAAACTCACATGCGTTTCTCTGAAAGAGAAGCAGTCTGTTCCAACACTTCAATTCACTGTGCGAAGTGAATGGAGTGTTGCTTCACTTTCTAAATGCTGTCCTTTCAGAAAAAATCACTTTTTTTTGAAAGTGCCTTAAGCAAATTTCAAGCATTCACAAGAAACACTAATGCGTTTATATGAAAGAGAAGCACTCTGTTCCAACACTTCAATTCACTGTTCGAAGTGAATGGAGTGTTGCCTCACTTTCTAAATGCTGTCCTTTCAGAGAAAATCACTTTCCTTTGAAAGTGCCTTAAGCTACTTACAAGCATTTAACAGAAACTCACATGCCTTTCTCTGAAAGAGAAGCAGTCTGTTCCAACACTTCAATTCACTGTTCGAAGTGAATGGAGTGTTGCTTCACTTTCTAAATGCTGTTCTTTCAGAGAAAATTACTTTCCTATGAAAGTGCCTTAAGCTACTTGCAAGCATTAGGAAGAAACTCACATGCGTTTCTCTGAAAGAGAAGCAGTCTGTTCCAACACTTGAATTCACTGTGCGAAGTGAATGGAGTGTTGCTTCACTTTCTAAATGCTGTCCTTTCAGAGAAAATCACTTTCCTTTGAAAGTGCCTTAAGCTACTTGCAAGCATTAGGAAGAAATTCACATGCGTTTCTCTGAAAGAGAAGCAGTCTGTTCCAACACTTCAATTCACTGTGCGAAGTGAATGGAGTGTTGCCTCACTTTCTAAATGCTGTCCTTTCAGAGAAAATCACTTTCCATTGAAAGTGCCTTAAACTACTTTCATGCATTCACAAAAAACTCACATGCGTTTCTCTGAAAGAGAAGCAGTCTGTTCCAACACTTCAATTCACTGTGCGAAGTGAATGGAGTGTTGCTTCACTTTCTAAATGCTGTCGTTTCAGAGAAAATCACTTTCCTTTGAAAGTGCCTTAAGCTACTTACAAGCATTCAACAGAAACTCACATGCATTTCTCTGAAAGAGAAGCAGTCTGTTCCAACAATTCAATTCACTGTGTGAAGTGAATGGAGTGTTGCCTCACTTTCGAAATGCTGTCCTTTCAGAGAAAATCTCTTTCCTTTGAAAGTGCCTTAAGCTACTTACAAGCATTTAACAGAAACTCACATGCGTTTCTCTGAAAGAGAAGCAGTCTGTTCCAACACTTCAATTCAATGTGCGAAGTGAATGGAGTGTTGCTTCACTTTCTAAATGCTGTCCTTTCAGAGAAAATCACTTTCCTTTGAAAGTGCCTTAAGCTACTTACAAGCATTCAACAGAAACTCACATGCGTTTCTCTGAAAGAGAAGCAATCTGTTCCAACACTTCAATTCACTGTGTGAAGTGAATGGAGTGTTGCCTCACTTTCTAAATGCTGTCCTTTCAGAGAAAATCACTTTTCTTTGAAAGTGCCTTAAGCTACTTACAAGCATTCAACAGAAACTCACATGCGTTTCTCTGAAAGAGAAGCAGTCTGTTCCAACACTTCAATTCACTGTGCGAAGTGAATGGAGTGTTGCTTCACTTTCTAAATGCTGTCCTTTCAGAAAAAATCACTTTTTTTTGAAAGTGCCTTAAGCAAATTTCAAGCATTCACAAGAAACACTAATGCGTTTATATGAAAGAGAAGCACTCTGTTCCAACACTTCAATTCACTGTTCGAAGTGAATGGAGTGTTGCCTCACTTTCTAAATGCTGTCCTTTCAGAGAAAATCTCTTTCCTTTGAAAGTGCCTTAAGCTACTTACAAGCATTTAACAGAAACTCACATGCCTTTCTCTGAAAGAGAAGCAGTCTGTTCCAACACTTCAATTCACTGTTCGAAGTGAATGGAGTGTTGCTTCACTTTCTAAATGCTGTTCTTTCAGAGAAAATTACTTTCCTATGAAAGTGCCTTAAGCTACTTGCAAGCATTAGGAAGAAACTCACATGCGTTTCTCTGAAAGAGAAGCAGTCTGTTCCAACACTTGAATTCACTGTGCGAAGTGAATGGAGTGTTGCTTCACTTTCTAAATGCTGTCCTTTCAGAGAAAATCACTTTCCTTTGAAAGTGCCTTAAGCTACTTGCAAGCATTAGGAAGAAATTCACATGCGTTTCTCTGAAAGAGAAGCAGTCTGTTCCAACACTTCAATTCACTGTGCGAAGTGAATGGAGTGTTGCCTCACTTTCTAAATGCTGTCCTTTCAGAGAAAATCACTTTCCATTGAAAGTGCCTTAAACTACTTTCATGCATTCACAAAAAACTCACATGCGTTTCTCTGAAAGAGAAGCAGTCTGTTCCAACACTTCAATTCAATGTGCGAAGTGAATGGAGTGTTGCTTCACTTTCTAAATGCTGTCCTTTCAGAGAAAATCACTTTCCTTTGAAAGTGCCTTAAGCTACTTACAAGCATTCAACAGAAACTCACATGCATTTCTCTGAAAGAGAAGCAGTCTGTTCCAACACTTCAATTCACTGTGTGAAGTGAATGGAGTGTTGCCTCACTTTCGAAATGCTGTCCTTTCAGAGAAAATCTCTTTCCTTTGAAAGTGCCTTAAGCTACTTACAAGCATTTAACAGAAACTCACATGCGTTTCTCTGAAAGAGAAGCAGTCTGTTCCAACACTTCAATTCAATGTGCGAAGTGAATGGAGTGTTGCTTCACTTTCTAAATGCTGTCCTTTCAGAGAAAATCACTTTCCTTTGAAAGTGCCTTAAGCTACTTACAAGCATTCAACAGAAACTCACATGCGTTTCTCTGAAAGAGAAGCAATCTGTTCCAACACTTCAATTCACTGTGTGAAGTGAATGGAGTGTTGCCTCACTTTCTAAATGCTGTCCTTTCAGAGAAAATCACTTTTCTTTGAAAGTGCCTTAAGCTACTTACAAGCATTCAACAGAAACTCACATGCATTTCTCTGAAAGAGAAGCAGTCTGTTCCAACACTTCAATTCACTGTACAAAGTGAATGGAGTGTTGCCTCACTTTCTAAATGCTGTCCTTTCAGAGAAAATCACTTTCCATTGAAAGTGACCAAAACTACTTTCAAGCATTCACAAAAAACTCACATGCGTTTCTCTGAAAGAGAAGCAGTCTGTTCCAACACTTCAATTCACTGTGCAAAGTGAATGGAGTGTTGATTCACTTTCTAAATGCTATCCTTTCAGAGAAAATCACATTCCTTTGAAAGTGCCTTAAGCAAATTGCAAGCATTCACAAGAAACACTAATGCGTTTAAATGAAAGAGAAGCACTCTGTTCCAACACTTCAATTCACTGCACGAAGGGAATGGAGTGTTGCTTCAAATTCTAAATGCTGTCCTTTCAGAGAAAATCACTTTCCTTTGAAAGTGCCTTAAGCTACTTGCAAGCATTAGGAAGAAACTCACATGCCTTTCTCTGAAAGAGAAGCAGTCTGTTCCAATACTTCAATTCACTGTGCGAAGTGAATGGAGTGTTGCTTCACTTTCTAAATGCTGTCTTTTCAGAGAAAATCACTTTCCTTTGAAAGTGCCTTAAACTACTTTCAAGCATTCACAAAAAACTCACAAGCGTTTCTCTGAAAGAGAAGCAGTCTGTTCCAACACTTCAATTCACTGTGCGAAGTGAATGGAGTGTTGCTTCACTTTCTAAATTCTGTCCTTTCAGAGAAAATCACTTTCTTTTGAAAGTGCCTTAAACTACTTTCAAGCATTCACAAAAAACTCACATGCGTTTCTCTGAAAGAGAAGCAGTCTGTTCCAACACTTCAATTCACTGTGCGAAGTGAATGGAGTGTTGCTTCACTTTCTAAATGCTGTCCTTTCAGAAAAAATCACTTTTTTTTGAAAGTGCCTTAAGCAAATTTCAAGCATTCACAAGAAACACTAATGCGTTTATATGAAAGAGAAGCACTCTGTTCCAACACTTCAATTCACTGTTCGAAGTGAATGGAGTGTTGCCTCACTTTCTAAATGCTGTCCTTTCAGAGAAAATCACTTTCCTTTGAAAGTGCCTTAAGCTACTTACAAGCATTTAACAGAAACTCACATGCCTTTCTCTGAAAGAGAAGCAGTCTGTTCCAACACTTCAATTCACTGTTCGAAGTGAATGGAGTGTTGCTTCACTTTCTAAATGCTGTTCTTTCAGAGAAAATTACTTTCCTATGAAAGTGCCTTAAGCTACTTGCAAGCATTAGGAAGAAACTCACATGCGTTTCTCTGAAAGAGAAGCAGTCTGTTCCAACACTTGAATTCACTGTGCGAAGTGAATGGAGTGTTGCTTCACTTTCTAAATGCTGTCCTTTCAGAGAAAATCACTTTCCTTTGAAAGTGCCTTAAGCTACTTGCAAGCATTAGGAAGAAATTCACATGTGTTTCTCTGAAAGAGAAGCAGTCTGTTCCAACACTTCAATTCACTGTGCGAAGTGAATGGAGTGTTGCCTCACTTTCTAAATGCTGTCCTTTCAGAGAAAATCACTTTCCATTGAAAGTGCCTTAAACTACTTTCATGCATTCACAAAAAACTCACATGCGTTTCTCTGAAAGAGAAGCAGTCTGTTCCAACACTTCAATTCACTGTGCGAAGTGAATGGAGTGTTGCTTCACTTTCTAAATGCTGTCGTTTCAGAGAAAATCACTTTCCTTTGAAAGTGCCTTAAGCTACTTACAAGCATTCAACAGAAACTCACATGCATTTCTCTGAAAGAGAAGCAGTCTGTTCCAACAATTCAATTCACTGTGTGAAGTGAATGGAGTGTTGCCTCACTTTCGAAATGCTGTCCTTTCAGAGAAAATCTCTTTCCTTTGAAAGTGCCTTAAGCTACTTACAAGCATTTAACAGAAACTCACATGCGTTTCTCTGAAAGAGAAGCAGTCTGTTCCAACACTTCAATTCAATGTGCGAAGTGAATGGAGTGTTGCTTCACTTTCTAAATGCTGTCCTTTCAGAGAAAATCACTTTCCTTTGAAAGTGCCTTAAGCTACTTACAAGCATTCAACAGAAACTCACATGCGTTTCTCTGAAAGAGAAGCAATCTGTTCCAACACTTCAATTCACTGTGTGAAGTGAATGGAGTGTTGCCTCACTTTCTAAATGCTGTCCTTTCAGAGAAAATCACTTTTCTTTGAAAGTGCCTTAAGCTACTTACAAGCATTCAACAGAAACTCACATGCGTTTCTCTGAAAGAGAAGCAGTCTGTTCCAACACTTCAATTCACTGTGCGAAGTGAATGGAGTGTTGCTTCACTTTCTAAATGCTGTCCTTTCAGAAAAAATCACTTTTTTTTGAAAGTGCCTTAAGCAAATTTCAAGCATTCACAAGAAACACTAATGCGTTTATATGAAAGAGAAGCACTCTGTTCCAACACTTCAATTCACTGTTCGAAGTGAATGGAGTGTTGCCTCACTTTCTAAATGCTGTCCTTTCAGAGAAAATCTCTTTCCTTTGAAAGTGCCTTAAGCTACTTACAAGCATTTAACAGAAACTCACATGCCTTTCTCTGAAAGAGAAGCAGTCTGTTCCAACACTTCAATTCACTGTGCGAAGTGAGTGGAGTGTTGCTTCACTTTCTAAATGCTGTCCTTTCAGAGAAAATCACTTTCCTTTGAAAGTGCCTTAAGCTACTTGCAAGCATTAGGAAGAAACTCACATGCGTTTCTCTGAAAGAGAAGCAGTCTGTTCCAACACTTCAATTCACTGTGCGAAGTGAATGGAGTGTTGCCTCACTTTCTAAATGCTGTCCTTTCAGAGAAAATCACTTTCCATTGAAAGTGACCAAAACTACATTCAAGCATTCACAAAAAACTCACATGCGTTTCTCTGAAAGAGAAGCAGTCTTTTCCAACACTTCAATTCACTGTGCGAAGTGAATGGAGTGTTGCTTCACTTTTTAAATGCTGTCTTTCAGAGAAAATCCCTTTCATTTGAATGTGCCTTAAGCTACTTACAAGCATTCAACAGAAACTCACATGCATTTCTCTGAAAGAGAAGCAGTCTGTTCCAACACTTCAATTCACTGTACAAAGTGAATGGAGTGTTGCCTCACTTTCTAAATGCTGTCCTTTCAGAGAAAATCACTTTCCATTGAAAGTGACCAAAACTACTTTCAAGCATTCACAAAAAACTCACATGCGTTTCTCTGAAAGAGAAGCAGTCTGTTCCAACACTTCAATTCACTGTGCAAAGTGAATGGAGTGTTGATTCACTTTCTAAATGCTATCCTTTCAGAGAAAATCACATTCCTTTGAAAGTGCCTTAAGCAAATTGCAAGCATTCACAAGAAACACTAATGCGTTTAAATGAAAGAGAAGCACTCTGTTCCAACACTTCAATTCACTGCACGAAGGGAATGGAGTGTTGCTTCAAATTCTAAATGCTGTCCTTTCAGAGAAAATCACTTTCCTTTGAAAGTGCCTTAAGCTACTTGCAAGCATTAGGAAGAAACTCACATGCCTTTCTCTGAAAGAGAAGCAGTCTGTTCCAATACTTCAATTCACTGTGCGAAGTGAATGGAGTGTTGCTTCACTTTCTAAATGCTGTCTTTTCAGAGAAAATCACTTTCCTTTGAAAGTGCCTTAAACTACTTTCAAGCATTCACAAAAAACTCACAAGCGTTTCTCTGAAAGAGAAGCAGTCTGTTCCAACACTTCAATTCACTGTGCGAAGTGAATGGAGTGTTGCTTCACTTTCTAAATTCTGTCCTTTCAGAGAAAATCACTTTCTTTTGAAAGTGCCTTAAACTACTTTCAAGCATTCACAAAAAACTCACATGCGTTTCTCTGAAAGAGAAGCAGTCTGTTCCAACACTTCAATTCACTGTGCGAAGTGAATGGAGTGTTGCTTCACTTTCTAAATGCTGTCCTTTCAGAAAAAATCACTTTTTTTTGAAAGTGCCTTAAGCAAATTTCAAGCATTCACAAGAAACACTAATGCGTTTATATGAAAGAGAAGCACTCTGTTCCAACACTTCAATTCACTGTTCGAAGTGAATGGAGTGTTGCCTCACTTTCTAAATGCTGTCCTTTCAGAGAAAATCACTTTCCTTTGAAAGTGCCTTAAGCTACTTACAAGCATTTAACAGAAACTCACATGCCTTTCTCTGAAAGAGAAGCAGTCTGTTCCAACACTTCAATTCACTGTTCGAAGTGAATGGAGTGTTGCTTCACTTTCTAAATGCTGTTCTTTCAGAGAAAATTACTTTCCTATGAAAGTGCCTTAAGCTACTTGCAAGCATTAGGAAGAAACTCACATGCGTTTCTCTGAAAGAGAAGCAGTCTGTTCCAACACTTGAATTCACTGTGCGAAGTGAATGGAGTGTTGCTTCACTTTCTAAATGCTGTCCTTTCAGAGAAAATCACTTTCCTTTGAAAGTGCCTTAAGCTACTTGCAAGCATTAGGAAGAAATTCACATGCGTTTCTCTGAAAGAGAAGCAGTCTGTTCCAACACTTCAATTCACTGTGCGAAGTGAATGGAGTGTTGCCTCACTTTCTAAATGCTGTCCTTTCAGAGAAAATCACTTTCCATTGAAAGTGCCTTAAACTACTTTCATGCATTCACAAAAAACTCACATGCGTTTCTCTGAAAGAGAAGCAGTCTGTTCCAACACTTCAATTCACTGTGCGAAGTGAATGGAGTGTTGCTTCACTTTCTAAATGCTGTCGTTTCAGAGAAAATCACTTTCCTTTGAAAGTGCCTTAAGCTACTTACAAGCATTCAACAGAAACTCACATGCATTTCTCTGAAAGAGAAGCAGTCTGTTCCAACAATTCAATTCACTGTGTGAAGTGAATGGAGTGTTGCCTCACTTTCGAAATGCTGTCCTTTCAGAGAAAATCTCTTTCCTTTGAAAGTGCCTTAAGCTACTTACAAGCATTTAACAGAAACTCACATGCGTTTCTCTGAAAGAGAAGCAGTCTGTTCCAACACTTCAATTCAATGTGCGAAGTGAATGGAGTGTTGCTTCACTTTCTAAATGCTGTCCTTTCAGAGAAAATCACTTTCCTTTGAAAGTGCCTTAAGCTACTTACAAGCATTCAACAGAAACTCACATGCGTTTCTCTGAAAGAGAAGCAATCTGTTCCAACACTTCAATTCACTGTGTGAAGTGAATGGAGTGTTGCCTCACTTTCTAAATGCTGTCCTTTCAGAGAAAATCACTTTTCTTTGAAAGTGCCTTAAGCTACTTACAAGCATTCAACAGAAACTCACATGCGTTTCTCTGAAAGAGAAGCAGTCTGTTCCAACACTTCAATTCACTGTGCGAAGTGAATGGAGTGTTGCTTCACTTTCTAAATGCTGTCCTTTCAGAAAAAATCACTTTTTTTTGAAAGTGCCTTAAGCAAATTTCAAGCATTCACAAGAAACACTAATGCGTTTATATGAAAGAGAAGCACTCTGTTCCAACACTTCAATTCACTGTTCGAAGTGAATGGAGTGTTGCCTCACTTTCTAAATGCTGTCCTTTCAGAGAAAATCTCTTTCCTTTGAAAGTGCCTTAAGCTACTTACAAGCATTTAACAGAAACTCACATGCCTTTCTCTGAAAGAGAAGCAGTCTGTTCCAACACTTCAATTCACTGTTCGAAGTGAATGGAGTGTTGCTTCACTTTCTAAATGCTGTTCTTTCAGAGAAAATTACTTTCCTATGAAAGTGCTTTAAGCTACTTGCAAGCATTAGGAAGAAACTCACATGCGTTTCTCTGAAAGAGAAGCAGTCTGTTCCAACACTTGAATTCACTGTGCGAAGTGAATGGAGTGTTGCTTCACTTTCTAAATGCTGTCCTTTCAGAGAAAATCACTTTCCTTTGAAAGTGCCTTAAGCTACTTGCAAGCATTAGGAAGAAATTCACATGCGTTTCTCTGAAAGAGAAGCAGTCTGTTCCAACACTTCAATTCACTGTGCGAAGTGAATGGAGTGTTGCCTCACTTTCTAAATGCTGTCCTTTCAGAGAAAATCACTTTCCATTGAAAGTGCCTTAAACTACTTTCATGCATTCACAAAAAACTCACATGCGTTTCTCTGAAAGAGAAGCAGTCTGTTCCAACACTTCAATTCAATGTGCGAAGTGAATGGAGTGTTGCTTCACTTTCTAAATGCTGTCCTTTCAGAGAAAATCACTTTCCTTTGAAAGTGCCTTAAGCTACTTACAAGCATTCAACAGAAACTCACATGCATTTCTCTGAAAGAGAAGCAGTCTGTTCCAACACTTCAATTCACTGTGTGAAGTGAATGGAGTGTTGCCTCACTTTCGAAATGCTGTCCTTTCAGAGAAAATCTCTTTCCTTTGAAAGTGCCTTAAGCTACTTACAAGCATTTAACAGAAACTCACATGCGTTTCTCTGAAAGAGAAGCAGTCTGTTCCAACACTTCAATTCAATGTGCGAAGTGAATGGAGTGTTGCTTCACTTTCTAAATGCTGTCCTTTCAGAGAAAATCACTTTCCTTTGAAAGTGCCTTAAGCTACTTACAAGCATTCAACAGAAACTCACATGCGTTTCTCTGAAAGAGAAGCAATCTGTTCCAACACTTCAATTCACTGTGTGAAGTGAATGGAGTGTTGCCTCACTTTCTAAATGCTGTCCTTTCAGAGAAAATCACTTTTCTTTGAAAGTGCCTTAAGCTACTTACAAGCATTCAACAGAAACTCACATGCGTTTCTCTGAAAGAGAAGCAGTCTGTTCCAACACTTCAATTCACTGTGCGAAGTGAATGGAGTGTTGCTTCACTTTCTAAATGCTGTCCTTTCAGAGAAAATCACTTTCCTTTGAAAGTGCCTTAAGCTACTTACAAGCATTCAACAGAAACTCACATGCATTTCTCTGAAAGAGAAGCAGTCTGTTCCAACACTTCAATTCACTGTGCGAAGTGAATGGAGTGTTGCTTCACTTTCTAAATGCTGTCCTTTCAGAAAAAATCACTTTTTTTTGAAAGTGCCTTAAGCAAATTTCAAGCATTCACAAGAAACACTAATGCGTTTATATGAAAGAGAAGCACTCTGTTCCAACACTTCAATTCACTGTTCGAAGTGAATGGAGTGTTGCCTCACTTTCTAAATGCTGTCCTTTCAGAGAAAATCTCTTTCCTTTGAAAGTGCCTTAAGCTACTTACAAGCATTTAACAGAAACTCACATGCCTTTCTCTGAAAGAGAAGCAGTCTGTTCCAACACTTCAATTCACTGTTCGAAGTGAATGGAGTGTTGCTTCACTTTCTAAATGCTGTTCTTTCAGAGAAAATTACTTTCCTATGAAAGTGCCTTAAGCTACTTGCAAGCATTAGGAAGAAACTCACATGCGTTTCTCTGAAAGAGAAGCAGTCTGTTCCAACACTTGAATTCACTGTGCGAAGTGAATGGAGTGTTGCTTCACTTTCTAAATGCTGTCCTTTCAGAGAAAATCACTTTCCTTTGAAAGTGCCTTAAGCTACTTGCAAGCATTAGGAAGAAATTCACATGCGTTTCTCTGAAAGAGAAGCAGTCTGTTCCAACACTTCAATTCACTGTGCGAAGTGAATGGAGTGTTGCCTCACTTTCTAAATGCTGTCCTTTCAGAGAAAATCACTTTCCATTGAAAGTGCCTTAAACTACTTTCATGCATTCACAAAAAACTCACATGCGTTTCTCTGAAAGAGAAGCAGTCTGTTCCAACACTTCAATTCAATGTGCGAAGTGAATGGAGTGTTGCTTCACTTTCTAAATGCTGTCCTTTCAGAGAAAATCACTTTCCTTTGAAAGTGCCTTAAGCTACTTACAAGCATTCAACAGAAACTCACATGCATTTCTCTGAAAGAGAAGCAGTCTGTTCCAACACTTCAATTCACTGTGTGAAGTGAATGGAGTGTTGCCTCACTTTCGAAATGCTGTCCTTTCAGAGAAAATCTCTTTCCTTTGAAAGTGCCTTAAGCTACTTACAAGCATTTAACAGAAACTCACATGCGTTTCTCTGAAAGAGAAGCAGTCTGTTCCAACACTTCAATTCAATGTGCGAAGTGAATGGAGTGTTGCTTCACTTTCTAAATGCTGTCCTTTCAGAGAAAATCACTTTCCTTTGAAAGTGCCTTAAGCTACTTACAAGCATTCAACAGAAACTCACATGCGTTTCTCTGAAAGAGAAGCAATCTGTTCCAACACTTCAATTCACTGTGTGAAGTGAATGGAGTGTTGCCTCACTTTCTAAATGCTGTCCTTTCAGAGAAAATCACTTTTCTTTGAAAGTGCCTTAAGCTACTTACAAGCATTCAACAGAAACTCACATGCGTTTCTCTGAAAGAGAAGCAGTCTGTTCCAACACTTCAATTCACTGTGCGAAGTGAATGGAGTGTTGCTTCACTTTCTAAATGCTGTCCTTTCAGAGAAAATCACTTTCCTTTGAAAGTGCCTTAAGCTACTTACAAGCATTCAACAGAAACTCACATGCATTTCTCTGAAAGAGAAGCAGTCTGTTCCAACACTTCAATTCACTGTGCGAAGTGAATGGAGTGTTGCTTCACTTTCTAAATTCTGTCCTTTCAGAGAAAATCACTTTCCTTTGAAAGTGCCTTAAGCAACTTGCAAGCATTCACAAGAAACACTAATGCGTTTATATGAAAGAGAAGCACTCTGTTCCAACACTTCAATTCACTGCACGAAGGGATTGGAGTGTTGCTTCATTTTCTAAATGCTGTCCTTTCAGAGAAAATCACTTTCCTTTGAAAGTGCCTTAAGCTACTTGCAAGCATTAGGAAGAAACTCACATGCGTTTCTCTGAAAGAGAAGCAGTCTGTTCCAACACTTCAATTCACTGTGTGAAGTGAATAGAGTGTTGCCTCACTTTCGAAATGCTGTCCTTTCAGAGAAAATCACTTTCCTTTGAAAGTGCCTTAAGCTACTTACAATCATTTAAAGAAACTCACATGCGTTTCTCTGAAAGAGAAGCAGTCTGTTCCAACACTTCAATTCACTGTGCGAAGTGAATGGAGTGTTGCTTCACTTTCTAAATGCTGTTCTTTCAGAGAAAATCACTTTCCTTTGAAAGTGCCTTAAGCTACTTGCAAGCATTAGGAAGAAACTCACATGCGTTTCTCTGAAAGAGAAGCAGTCCGTTCCAACACTTCAATTCACTGTGCGAAGTGAGTGGAGTGTTGCTTCACTTTCTAAATGCTGTCCTTTCAGAGAAAATCACTTTCCTTTGAAAGTGCCTTAAGCTACTTGCAAGCATTAGGAAGAAACTCACATGCGTTTCTCTGAAAGAGAAGCAGTCTGTTCCAACACTTCAATTCACTGTGCGAAGTGAATGGAGTGTTGCCTCACTTTCTAAATGCTGTCCTTTCAGAGAAAATCACTTTCCATTGAAAGTGACCAAAACTACATTCAAGCATTCACAAAAAACTCACATGCGTTTCTCTGAAAGAGAAGCAGTCTTTTCCAACACTTCAATTCACTGTGCGAAGTGAATGGAGTGTTGCTTCACTTTTTAAATGCTGTCTTTCAGAGAAAATCCCTTTCATTTGAATGTGCCTTAAGCTACTTACAAGCATTCAACAGAAACTCACATGCATTTCTCTGAAAGAGAAGCAGTCTGTTCCAACACTTCAATTCACTGTACAAAGTGAATGGAGTGTTGCCTCACTTTCTAAATGCTGTCCTTTCAGAGAAAATCACTTTCCATTGAAAGTGACCAAAACTACTTTCAAGCATTCACAAAAAACTCACATGCGTTTCTCTGAAAGAGAAGCAGTCTGTTCCAACACTTCAATTCACTGTGCAAAGTGAATGGAGTGTTGATTCACTTTCTAAATGCTATCCTTTCAGAGAAAATCACATTCCTTTGAAAGTGCCTTAAGCAAATTGCAAGCATTCACAAGAAACACTAATGCGTTTAAATGAAAGAGAAGCACTCTGTTCCAACACTTCAATTCACTGCACGAAGGGAATGGAGTGTTGCTTCAAATTCTAAATGCTGTCCTTTCAGAGAAAATCACTTTCCTTTGAAAGTGCCTTAAGCTACTTGCAAGCATTAGGAAGAAACTCACATGCCTTTCTCTGAAAGAGAAGCAGTCTGTTCCAATACTTCAATTCACTGTGCGAAGTGAATGGAGTGTTGCTTCACTTTCTAAATGCTGTCTTTTCAGAGAAAATCACTTTCCTTTGAAAGTGCCTTAAACTACTTTCAAGCATTCACAAAAAACTCACAAGCGTTTCTCTGAAAGAGAAGCAGTCTGTTCCAACACTTCAATTCACTGTGCGAAGTGAATGGAGTGTTGCTTCACTTTCTAAATTCTGTCCTTTCAGAGAAAATCACTTTCTTTTGAAAGTGCCTTAAACTACTTTCAAGCATTCACAAAAAACTCACATGCGTTTCTCTGAAAGAGAAGCAGTCTGTTCCAACACTTCAATTCACTGTGCGAAGTGAATGGAGTGTTGCTTCACTTTCTAAATGCTGTCCTTTCAGAAAAAATCACTTTTTTTTGAAAGTGCCTTAAGCAAATTTCAAGCATTCACAAGAAACACTAATGCGTTTATATGAAAGAGAAGCACTCTGTTCCAACACTTCAATTCACTGTTCGAAGTGAATGGAGTGTTGCCTCACTTTCTAAATGCTGTCCTTTCAGAGAAAATCACTTTCCTTTGAAAGTGCCTTAAGCTACTTACAAGCATTTAACAGAAACTCACATGCCTTTCTCTGAAAGAGAAGCAGTCTGTTCCAACACTTCAATTCACTGTTCGAAGTGAATGGAGTGTTGCTTCACTTTCTAAATGCTGTTCTTTCAGAGAAAATTACTTTCCTATGAAAGTGCCTTAAGCTACTTGCAAGCATTAGGAAGAAACTCACATGCGTTTCTCTGAAAGAGAAGCAGTCTGTTCCAACACTTGAATTCACTGTGCGAAGTGAATGGAGTGTTGCTTCACTTTCTAAATGCTGTCCTTTCAGAGAAAATCACTTTCCTTTGAAAGTGCCTTAAGCTACTTGCAAGCATTAGGAAGAAATTCACATGCGTTTCTCTGAAAGAGAAGCAGTCTGTTCCAACACTTCAATTCACTGTGCGAAGTGAATGGAGTGTTGCCTCACTTTCTAAATGCTGTCCTTTCAGAGAAAATCACTTTCCATTGAAAGTGCCTTAAACTACTTTCATGCATTCACAAAAAACTCACATGCGTTTCTCTGAAAGAGAAGCAGTCTGTTCCAACACTTCAATTCACTGTGCGAAGTGAATGGAGTGTTGCTTCACTTTCTAAATGCTGTCGTTTCAGAGAAAATCACTTTCCTTTGAAAGTGCCTTAAGCTACTTACAAGCATTCAACAGAAACTCACATGCATTTCTCTGAAAGAGAAGCAGTCTGTTCCAACAATTCAATTCACTGTGTGAAGTGAATGGAGTGTTGCCTCACTTTCGAAATGCTGTCCTTTCAGAGAAAATCTCTTTCCTTTGAAAGTGCCTTAAGCTACTTACAAGCATTTAACAGAAACTCACATGCGTTTCTCTGAAAGAGAAGCAGTCTGTTCCAACACTTCAATTCAATGTGCGAAGTGAATGGAGTGTTGCTTCACTTTCTAAATGCTGTCCTTTCAGAGAAAATCACTTTCCTTTGAAAGTGCCTTAAGCTACTTACAAGCATTCAACAGAAACTCACATGCGTTTCTCTGAAAGAGAAGCAATCTGTTCCAACACTTCAATTCACTGTGTGAAGTGAATGGAGTGTTGCCTCACTTTCTAAATGCTGTCCTTTCAGAGAAAATCACTTTTCTTTGAAAGTGCCTTAAGCTACTTACAAGCATTCAACAGAAACTCACATGCGTTTCTCTGAAAGAGAAGCAGTCTGTTCCAACACTTCAATTCAATGTGCGAAGTGAATGGAGTGTTGCTTCACTTTCTAAATGCTGTCTTTTCAGAGAAAATCACTTTCCTTTGAAAGTGCCTTAAGCTACTTACAAGCATTCAACAGAAACTCACATGCATTTCTCTGAAAGAGAAGCAGTCTGTTCCAACACTTCAATTCACTGTGTGAAGTGAATGGAGTGTTGCCTCACTTTCTAAATGCTGTCCTTTCAGAGAAAATCTCTTTCCTTTGAAAGTGCCTTAAGCTACTTACAAGCATTTAACAGAAACTCACAAGCGTTTCTCTGAAAGAGAAGCAGTCTGTTCCAACACTTCAATTCAATGTGCGAAGTGAATGGAGTGTTGCTTCACTTTCTAAATGCTGTCCTTTCAGAGAAAATCACTTTCCTTTGAAAGTGCCTTAAACTACTTACAAGCATTCAACAGAAACTCACATGCGTTTCTCTGAAAGAGAAGCAATCTGTTCCAACACTTCAATTCACTGTGTGAAGTGAATGGAGTGTTGCGTCAATTTCTAAATGATGTCCTTTCAGAGAAAATCACTTTCCTTTGAAAGAGCCTTGAGCTACTTACAAGCATTCAACAGAAACTCACATGCATTTATCTGAAAGAGAAGCAGTCTGTTCCAACACTTCAATTCACTTTGCGAAGTGAATGGAATGTTACTTCAATTTCTAAATGCTGTCCTTTCAGAGAAAATCACTTTCCTTTGAAAGTGCCTTAAGCTACTTTCAAGCATTCACAGGAAACACACATGCATTTCTCTGAAATAGAAGCAGTCTGTTCCAACACTTAAATTCACTGTGCGAAGTGAATGGAGTGTTGCTTCACTTTCTAAATCCTGTCCTTTCAGAGAAAATCACTTTTGTTTGAAAGTGCCTTAAGCAACTTTCAAGCATTCACAAGAAATTCACATGCATTTCTCTGAAAGAGAAGCCTTCTCTTCCAATACTTCAATTCAATGTGCGAAGTGAATGGAGTGTTGCTTCACTTTCTAAATGCTGTCCTTTCAGAGAAAATCACGTTCCTTTGATAGTGCCTTAAGCTACTTGCAAGCATTAGGAAGAAACTCACATGCCTTTCTCTGAAAGAGAAGCAGTCTGTTCCAACACTTCAATTCACTGTGAGAAGTGAATAGAGTATTGCCTCACTTTCTAAATGCTGTCCTTTCAGAGAAAATCACTTTCCTTTGAAAGTGCCTTAAGCTAATTACAAGCATTTAACAGAAACTCACATGCGTTTCTCTGAAAGAGAAGCAGTCTGTTCCAACACTTCAATTCACTGTGCGAAGTGAATGGAGTTTTGCTTCACTTTCTAAATGCTGTTCTTTCAGAGAAAATCACTTTCCTTTCAAAGTTCCTTAAGCTACTTGCAAGCATTAGGAAGAAACTCACATGCGTTTCTCTGAAAGAGAAGCAGTCTGTTCCAACACTTCAATTCACTGTGCGAAGTGAATGGAGTGTTGCTTCACTTTCTAAATGCTGTCCTTTCAGAAAAAATCACTTTTTTTTGAAAGTGCCTTAAGCAAATTTCAAGCATTCACAAGAAACACTAATGCGTTTATATGAAAGAGAAGCACTCTGTTCCAACACTTCAATTCACTGTTCGAAGTGAATGGAGTGTTGCCTCACTTTCTAAATGCTGTCCTTTCAGAGAAAATCTCTTTCCTTTGAAAGTGCCTTAAGCTACTTACAAGCATTTAACAGAAACTCACATGCCTTTCTCTGAAAGAGAAGCAGTCTGTTCCAACACTTCAATTCACTGTTCGAAGTGAATGGAGTGTTGCTTCACTTTCTAAATGCTGTTCTTTCAGAGAAAATTACTTTCCTATGAAAGTGCCTTAAGCTACTTGCAAGCATTAGGAAGAAACTCACATGCGTTTCTCTGAAAGAGAAGCAGTCTGTTCCAACACTTGAATTCACTGTGCGAAGTGAATGGAGTGTTGCTTCACTTTCTAAATGCTGTCCTTTCAGAGAAAATCACTTTCCTTTGAAAGTGCCTTAAGCTACTTGCAAGCATTAGGAAGAAATTCACATGCGTTTCTCTGAAAGAGAAGCAGTCTGTTCCAACACTTCAATTCACTGTGCGAAGTGAATGGAGTGTTGCCTCACTTTCTAAATGCTGTCCTTTCAGAGAAAATCACTTTCCATTGAAAGTGCCTTAAACTACTTTCATGCATTCACAAAAAACTCACATGCGTTTCTCTGAAAGAGAAGCAGTCTGTTCCAACACTTCAATTCAATGTGCGAAGTGAATGGAGTGTTGCTTCACTTTCTAAATGCTGTCCTTTCAGAGAAAATCACTTTCCTTTGAAAGTGCCTTAAGCTACTTACAAGCATTCAACAGAAACTCACATGCATTTCTCTGAAAGAGAAGCAGTCTGTTCCAACACTTCAATTCACTGTGTGAAGTGAATGGAGTGTTGCCTCACTTTCGAAATGCTGTCCTTTCAGAGAAAATCTCTTTCCTTTGAAAGTGCCTTAAGCTACTTACAAGCATTTAACAGAAACTCACATGCGTTTCTCTGAAAGAGAAGCAGTCTGTTCCAACACTTCAATTCAATGTGCGAAGTGAATGGAGTGTTGCTTCACTTTCTAAATGCTGTCCTTTCAGAGAAAATCACTTTCCTTTGAAAGTGCCTTAAGCTACTTACAAGCATTCAACAGAAACTCACATGCGTTTCTCTGAAAGAGAAGCAATCTGTTCCAACACTTCAATTCACTGTGTGAAGTGAATGGAGTGTTGCCTCACTTTCTAAATGCTGTCCTTTCAGAGAAAATCACTTTTCTTTGAAAGTGCCTTAAGCTACTTACAAGCATTCAACAGAAACTCACATGCGTTTCTCTGAAAGAGAAGCAGTCTGTTCCAACACTTCAATTCACTGTGCGAAGTGAATGGAGTGTTGCTTCACTTTCTAAATGCTGTCCTTTCAGAGAAAATCACTTTCCTTTGAAAGTGCCTTAAGCTACTTACAAGCATTCAACAGAAACTCACATGCATTTCTCTGAAAGAGAAGCAGTCTGTTCCAACACTTCAATTCACTGTGCGAAGTGAATGGAGTGTTGCTTCACTTTCTAAATTCTGTCCTTTCAGAGAAAATCACTTTCCTTTGAAAGTGCCTTAAGCAACTTGCAAGCATTCACAAGAAACACTAATGCGTTTATATGAAAGAGAAGCACTCTGTTCCAACACTTCAATTCACTGCACGAAGGGATTGGAGTGTTGCTTCATTTTCTAAATGCTGTCCTTTCAGAGAAAATCACTTTCCTTTGAAAGTGCCTTAAGCTACTTGCAAGCATTAGGAAGAAACTCACATGCGTTTCTCTGAAAGAGAAGCAGTCTGTTCCAACACTTCAATTCACTGTGTGAAGTGAATAGAGTGTTGCCTCACTTTCGAAATGCTGTCCTTTCAGAGAAAATCACTTTCCTTTGAAAGTGCCTTAAGCTACTTACAATCATTTAAAGAAACTCACATGCGTTTCTCTGAAAGAGAAGCAGTCTGTTCCAACACTTCAATTCACTGTGCGAAGTGAATGGAGTGTTGCTTCACTTTCTAAATGCTGTTCTTTCAGAGAAAATCACTTTCCTTTGAAAGTGCCTTAAGCTACTTGCAAGCATTAGGAAGAAACTCACATGCGTTTCTCTGAAAGAGAAGCAGTCCGTTCCAACACTTCAATTCACTGTGCGAAGTGAGTGGAGTGTTGCTTCACTTTCTAAATGCTGTCCTTTCAGAGAAAATCACTTTCCTTTGAAAGTGCCTTAAGCTACTTGCAAGCATTAGGAAGAAACTCACATGCGTTTCTCTGAAAGAGAAGCAGTCTGTTCCAACACTTCAATTCACTGTGCGAAGTGAATGGAGTGTTGCCTCACTTTCTAAATGCTGTCCTTTCAGAGAAAATCACTTTCCATTGAAAGTGACCAAAACTACATTCAAGCATTCACAAAAAACTCACATGCGTTTCTCTGAAAGAGAAGCAGTCTTTTCCAACACTTCAATTCACTGTGCGAAGTGAATGGAGTGTTGCTTCACTTTTTAAATGCTGTCTTTCAGAGAAAATCCCTTTCATTTGAATGTGCCTTAAGCTACTTACAAGCATTCAACAGAAACTCACATGCATTTCTCTGAAAGAGAAGCAGTCTGTTCCAACACTTCAATTCACTGTACAAAGTGAATGGAGTGTTGCCTCACTTTCTAAATGCTGTCCTTTCAGAGAAAATCACTTTCCATTGAAAGTGACCAAAACTACTTTCAAGCATTCACAAAAAACTCACATGCGTTTCTCTGAAAGAGAAGCAGTCTGTTCCAACACTTCAATTCACTGTGCAAAGTGAATGGAGTGTTGATTCACTTTCTAAATGCTATCCTTTCAGAGAAAATCACATTCCTTTGAAAGTGCCTTAAGCAAATTGCAAGCAATCACAAGAAACACTAATGCGTTTAAATGAAAGAGAAGCACTCTGTTCCAACACTTCAATTCACTGCACGAAGGGAATGGAGTGTTGCTTCAAATTCTAAATGCTGTCCTTTCAGAGAAAATCACTTTCCTTTGAAAGTGCCTTAAGCTACTTGCAAGCATTCACAAGAAACACTAATGCGTTTCTATGAAAGAGAAACTGTCTGTTCCAACACTTCAATTCATTGCGCGAAGGGTATGGAGTGTTGCTTTACTTTCTAAATGCTGTCCTTTCAGAGAAAATCACTTTCCTTTGAAAGAGCCTTAAGCTACTTACAAGCATTCAACCGAAACTCTCATGCATTTCTCTGAAAGAGAAGCAGTCTGTTCCAACACTTCAATTCACTGTGTGAAGTGAATGGAGTGTTGCCTCACTTTCTAAATGCTGTCCTTTCAGAGAAAATCACTTTCCTTTGAAAGTGCCTTAAACTACTTTCGAGAATTCATAAAAAACTCACATGCGTTTCTCTGAAAGAGATGCAGTCTGTTCCAACACTTCAATTCACTGTGCGATGTGAATGGAGTGTTGCTTCACTTTCTAAATGCTGTCCTTTCAGAGAAAATCACTTTCCTTTGAAAGTGCCTTAAGCTACTTGCATGCATTAGGAAGAAACTCACATGCATTTCTCTGAAAGAGAAGCAGTCTGTTCCAACACTTCATTTCACTGTGTGAAGTGAATAGAGTGTTGCCACACTTTCTAAATGCTGTCCTTTCAGAGAAAATCACTTTCCTTTGAAAGTGCCTTAAGCTACTTACAAGCATTAAACAGAAACTCACATGCGTTTCTCTGAAAGAGAAGCAGTCTGTTCCAACACTTCAATTCACTGTGCGAAGTGAATGGAGTGTTGCTTCACTTTCTAAATGCTGTTCTTTCAGAGAAAATCACTTTCCTTTGAAAGTGCCTTAAGCTTCTTGCAAGCATTAGGAAGAAACTCACATGCGTTTCTCTGAAAGAGAAGCAGTCCGTTCCAACACTTCAATTCACTGTGCGAAGTGAATGGAGTGTTGCTTCACTTTCTAAATGCTGTCCTTTCAGAGAAAAATACTTTCCTTTGAAAGTGCCTTAAGCTACTTGCAAGCATTAGGAAGAAACTCACATGCGTTTCTCTGAAAGAGAAGCAGTCTGTTCCAACACTTCAATTCACTGTGCGAAGTGAATGGAGTGTTGTCTCACTTTCTAAATGCTGTTCTTTCAGAGAAAATCACTTTCCATTGAAAGTGCCTTAAACTACTTTCAAGCATTCAAAAAAAACTCATATGCATTTCTCTGAAAGAGAAGCAATCTGTTCCAACAATTTAATTCACTGTGCGAAGTGAATGGAGTGTTGCTTCACTTTCTAAATGCTGTCCTTTCAGAGAAAATCCCTTTCCTTTGAATGTGCCTTAAGCTACTTACAAGCATTCAACAGAAACTCACATGCATTTCTCTGAAAGAGAAGCAATCTGTTCCAACACTTCAATTCTCTGTGCGAAGTTAATGGAGTGTTGCTTCACTTTCTAAATGCTGTCTTTCAGAGAAAATCACTTTCCTTTGAAAGTGCCTTAAGATACTTGCAAGCATTCACAAGAAACACTAATGCGTTTCTATGAAAGAGAAGCAGTCTGTTCCAACACTTCAATTCATTGCGCGAAGGGAATGGAGTGTTGCTTTACTTTCTAAATGCTGTCCTTTCAGAGAAAATCACTTTCCTTTGAAAGAGCCTTAAGCTACTTACAAGCATTCAACAGAAACTCACATTCATTACTCTGAAAGAGAAGCAGTCTGTTCCAACACTTCAATTCACTGTGCGAAGTGAATGGAGTGTTGCTTCACTTTCTAAATGCTGTCCTTTCAGAGAAAATCACTTTCCTTTGAAAGTGCCTTAAACTACTTTCAAGCATTCACAAAAAACTCACATGCGTTTCTCTTAAAGAGAAGCAGTCTGTTCCAACACTTCAATTCACTGCACGAAGTGAATGGAGTGTTGCTTCACTTTCTAAATGCTGTCCTTTCAGAGAAAATCACTTTCCTTTGAAAGTGCCTTAAGCTACTTACAAGCATTCAGCAGAAACTCACATGCGTTTCTCTGAAAGAGAAGCAGTCTGTTCCAATACTTCAATTCACTGTGCGAAGTGAATGGACTGTTACTTCACTTTCTAAATGCTGTCCTTCCAGAGAAAATCACTTTCCTTTGAAAGTGCCTTAAGCTACTTGCAAGCATTCACAAGAAACACTAATGCGATTCTATGAAAGAGAAACTGTCTGTTCCAACACTTCAATTCATTGCGCGAAGGGAATGGAGTGTTGCTTTACTTTCTAAATGCTGTCCTTTCAGAGAAAATCACTTTCCTTTGAAAGAGCCTTAAGCTACTTACAAGCATTCAATCGAAACTCTCATACATTTCTCTGAAAGAGAAGCAGTCTGTTCCAACACTTCAATTCACTGTACAAAGTGAATGGAGTGTTGCTTCACTTTCTAAATGCTGTCCTTTCAGAAAAAATCACTTTCCTTTGAAAGTGCCTTAAGCAACTTGCAAGCATTCACAAGAAACACTAATGCGTTTCTATGAGAGAGAAGCACTCTGTTCCAACACTTCAATTCACTGCACGAAGGGAATGGAGTGTTGCTTCACATTCTAAATGCTGTCCTTTCAGAGAAAATCACTTTCCTTTGAAAGTGCCTTAAGCTACTTACAAGCATTCACCAGAAACTCACATGCATTTCTCTGAAAGAGAAGCAGTCGGTTCCAACACTTCAATTCACTGTGTGAAGTGAATGGAGTGTTGCCTCACTTTCTAAATGCTGTCCTTTCAGAGAAAATCACTTTCCTTTGAAAGTGCCTTAAACTACTTTCGAGCATTCATAAAAAACTCACATGCGTTTCTCTGAAAGAGATGCAGTCTGTTCCAACACTTCAATTCACTGTGCAATGTGAATGGAGTGTTGCTTCACTTTCTAAATGCTGTCCTTTCAGAGAAAATCACTTTCCTTTGAAAGTGCCTTAAGCTACTTGCAAGCATTAAGAAGAAACTCACATGCATTTCTCTGAAAGAGAAGCAGTCTGTTCCAACACTTCATTTCACTGTGTGAAGTGAATAGAGTGTTGCCACACTTTCTAAATGCTGTCCTTTCAGAGAAAATCACTTTCCTTTGAAAGTGCCTTAAGCTACTTACAAGCATTAAACAGAAACTGACATGCGTTTCTCTGAAAGAGAAGCAGTCTGTTCCAACACTTCAATTCACTGTGCGAAGTGAATGGAGTGTTGCTTCACTTTCTAAATGCTGTTCTTTCAGAGAAAATCACTTTCTTTGAAAGTGCCTTAAGCTTCTTGCAAGCATTAGGAAGAAACTCACATGCGTTTCTCTGAAAGAGAAGCAGTCCGTTCCAACACTTCAATTCACTGTGCGAAGTGAATGGAGTGTTGCTTCACTTTCTAAATGCTGTCCTTTCAGAGAAAATCACTTTCCTTTGAAAGTGCCTTAAGCTACTTGCAAGCATTAGGAAGAAACTCACATGCGTTTCTCTGAAAGAGAAGCAGTCTGTTCCAACACTTCAATTCACTGTGCGAAGTGAATGGAGTGTTGCCTCACTTTCTAAATGCTGTTCTTTCAGAGAAAATCACTTTCCATTGAAAGTGCCTTAAACTACTTTCAAGCATTCAAAAAAAAACTCACATGCATTTCTCTGAAAGAGAAGCAATCTGTTCCAACACTTCAATTCACTGTGCGAAGTGAATGGAGTGTTGCTTCACTTTCTAAATGCTGTCCTTTCAGAGAAAATCCCTTTCCTTTGAATGTGCCTTAAGCTACTTACAAGCATTCAACAGAAACTCACATGCATTTCTCTGAAAGAGAAGCAATCTGTTCCAACACTTCAATTCTCTGTGCGAAGTTAATGGAGTGTTGCTTCACTTTCTAAATGCTGTCCTTTCAGAGAAAATCACTTTCCTTTGAAAGTGCCTTAAGCTACTTGCAAGCATTCACAAGAAACACTAATGCGTTTCTATGGAAGAGAAGCAGTCTGTTCCAACACTTCAATTCATTGCGCGAAGGGAATGGAGTGTTGCTTTACTTTCTAAATGCTGTCCTTTCAGAGAAAATCACTTTCCTTTGAAAGAGCCTTAAGCTACTTACAAGCATTCAACAGAAACTCACATTCATTACTCTGAAAAAGAAGCAGTCTGTTCCAACACTTCAATTCACTGTGCGAAGTGAATGGAGTGTTGCTTCACTTTCTAAATGCTGTCCTTTCAGAGAAAATCACTTTCCTTTGAAAGTGCCTTAAACTACTTTCAAGCATTCACAAAAAACTCACATGCGTTTCTCTTAAAGAGAAGCAGTCTGTTCCAACACTTCAATTCACTGTGCGAAGTGAATGGAGTGTTGCTTCACTTTCTAAATGCTGTCCTTTCAGAGAAAATCACTTTCCTTTGAAAGTGCCTTAAGCTACTTACAAGCATTCACCAGAAACTCACATGCGTTTCTCTGAAAGAGAAGCAGTCTGTTCCAATACTTCAATTCACTGTGCGAAGTGAATGGACTGTTGCTTCACTTTCTAAATGCTGTCCTTTCAGAGAAAATCACTTTCCTTTGAAAGTGCCTTAAGCTACTTAGAAGCATTCACCAGAAACTCACATGCGTTTCTCTGAAAGAGAAGCATTCTGTTCGAACACTTCAATTCACTGTGCGAAGTGAATGGAGTGTTTCTTCACTTTCTAAATGCTGTCCTTTCAGAGAAAATCCCTTTCCTTTGAATGTGCCTTAAGCTACTTACAAGCATTCAACAGAAACTCACATGCATTTCTCTGAAAGAGAAGCAATCAGTTCCAACACTTCAATTCTCTGTGCGAAGTGAACGGAGTGTTGCTTCACTTTTTAAATGCTGTCCTTTCAGAGAAAATCACTTTCCTTTGAAAGTGCCTTAAGCTACTTACAAGCATTTACAGAAACTCACATGCGTTTCTCTGAAAGAGAAGCAGTCTGTTCCAACACTTCAATTCACTGTGTGAAGTGAATAGAGTGTTGCCTCACTTTCTAAATGCTGTCCTTTCAGAGAAAATCACTTTCCTTTGAAAGTGCCTTAAGCTACTTACAAGCATTTACAGAAACTCACATGCGTTTCTCTGAAGAGAAGCAGTCTGTTCCAACACTTCAATTCACTGTGCGAAGTGAATGGAGTGTTGCTTCACTTTCTAAATGCTGTTCTTTCAGAGAAAATCACTTTCCTTTGAAAGTGCCTTAAGCTACTTGCAAGCATTACGAAGAAACTCACATGCGTTTCTCTGAAAGAGAAGCAGTTCGTTCCAACACTTCAATACACTGTGCGAAGTGAATGGAGTGTTGCTTCACTTTCTAAATGCTGTCCTTTCAGAGAAAATCACTTTCCTTTGAAAGTGCCTTAAGCTACTTGCAAGCATTAGGAAGAAACTCACATGCGTTTCTCTGAAAGAGAAGCAATCTGTTCCAACACTTCAATTCACTGTGCGAAGTGAATGGAGTGTTTCCTCACTTTCTAAATGCTGTCCTTTCAGAGAAAATCACTTTCCTTTGAAAGTGCCTTAAGCTACTTGCAAGCATTCACAAGAAACACTAATGCGTTTCTATGAAAGAGAAGCAGTCTGTTCCAACACTTCAATTCATTGCACGAAGGGAATGGAGTGTTGCTTTACTTTCTAAATGCTGTCCTTTCAGAGAAAATCACTTTCCATTGAAAGAGCCTTAAGCTACTTACAAGTATTGAACTGAAACTCACATGCATTTCTCTGAAAGAGAAGCAGTCTGTTCCAACACTTCAATTCACTGTACAAAGTGTATGGAGTGTTGCTTCACTTTCTAAATGCTGTCCTTTCAGAGAAAATCACTTTCCTTTGAAAGTGCCTTAAGCAACTTGCAAGCATTCACAAGAAACACTAATGCGTTTCTATGAAAGAGAAGCAGTCTGTTCCAACACTTCAATTCACTGCACGAAGGGAATAGAGTGTTGCTTCACTTTCTAAATGCTGTCCTTTCAGAGAAAATCACTTTCCTTTGAAAGTGCCTTAAACTACTTTCAAGCATTCACAAAAAACTCACATGCGTTTCTCTTAAAGAGAAGCAGTCTGTTCCAACACTTCAATTCACCGTGCGAAGTGAATGGAGTGTTGCTTCAGTTTCTAAATGCTGTCCTTTCAGAGAAAATCACTTTCCTTTGAAAGTGCCTTAAGAAACTTGCAAGCATTCACAAGA
This sequence comes from Myodes glareolus, assembly GCF_982192425.1. Classification (NCBI taxonomy): domain Eukaryota; kingdom Metazoa; phylum Chordata; class Mammalia; order Rodentia; family Cricetidae; genus Myodes; species Myodes glareolus. The sequence continues at coordinate 854,619 of NW_028263225.1, forward strand.
AACTCACATGCGTTTCTCTGAAAGAGAAGCAGTCTGTTCCAACACTTCAATTCACTGTGCGAAGTGAATGGAGTGTTGCTTCACTTTCTAAATGCTGTCCTTTCAGAGAAAATCACTTTCCTTTGAAAGTGCCTTAAGCTACTTACAAGCATTCACCAGAAACTCACATGCGTTTCTCTGAAAGAGAAGCAGTCTGTTCCAATACTTCAATTAACTCTGCGAAGTGAATGGAGTGTTGCTTCACTTTCTAAATGCTGTCCTTTCAGAGAAAATCACTTTCCTTTGAAAGTGCCTTAAGCTACTTGCAAGCATTAGGAAGAAACTCACATGCGTTTCTCTGAAAGAGAATCAGTCTGTTCCAACACTTCAATTCACTGTGCGAAGTGAATGGAGTGTTGCCTCACTTTCTAAATGCTGTCCTTTCGGAGAAAATTACTTTCCTTTGAAAGTGCCTTAAACTACTTTCAAGCATTCATAAAAAACTCACATGCGTTTCTCTGAAAGAGAAGCAGTCTGTTCTAACACTTCAATTCACTGTGCGAAGTGAATGGAGTGTTGCTTCACTTTCTAAATGCTGTTCTTTCAGAGAAAATCACTTTCCTTTGAAAGTGCCTTAAGCTACTTGCAAGCATTAGGAAGAAACTCACATGCGTTTCTCTGAAAGAGAAGCAGTCCGTTCCAACACTTCAATTCACTGTGCAAAGTGAATGGAGTGTTGCTTCAGTTTCTAAATGCTGTCCTTTCAGAGAAAATCACTTTCCTTTGAAAGTGCCTTAAGCAAATTTCAAGCATTCACAAGAAATTCACATGCATTTCTCTGAAAGAGAAGCCTTCTCTTCCAACACTTCAATTCACTGTGCGAAGTGAATGGAGTGTTGCTTCACTTTCTAAATGCTGTCCTTTCAGAGAAAATCACGTTCCTTTGAAATTACCCTAAGCTACTTACAAGCATTCACCAGAAACTCACATGTGTTTCTCTGAAAGAGAAGCAATCTGTTCCAACACTTCAATTCACTGTGCAAAGTGAATGGAGTGTTGCCTCACTTTCAAAATGCTGTCCTTTCCGAGAAAATCACTTTCCTTTGAAAGTGCCTTAAGCTAATTACAAGCATTCAACAGAAACTCACATGCATTTCTCTGAAAGAGAAGCAGTCTGTTCCAACACTTCAATTCACTGTGCAAAGTGAATGGAGTGTTGCTTCACTTTCTAATTTCTGTCCTTTCAGAGAAAATCACTTTCCTTTGAAAGTGCCTTAAACTACTTTCAAGCATTCATAAAAAACTCACATGCGTTTCTCTGAAAGAGAAGCAGTCTGTTCCAACACTTCAATTCACTGTGCGAAGTGAATGGAGTGTTGCTTCACTTTCTAAATGCTGTCCTTTCAGAGAAAATCACTTTCTTTTGAATGTGCCTTAAGCTACTTACAAGCATTCAACAGAAACTCACATGCATTTCTCTGAAAGAGAAGCAATCTGTTCCAACACTTCAATTCTCTGTGCGAAGTGAATGGAGTGTTGCTTCACTTTCTAAATGCTGTCCTTTCAGAGAAAATCACTTTCCTTTGAAAGTGCCTTAAGCTACTTGCAAGCATTCACAAGAAACACTAATGCGTTTCTATGAAAGAGAAACTGTCTGTTCCAACACTTCAATTCATTGCGCGAAGGGTATGGAGTGTTGCTTTACTTTCTAAATGCTGTCCTTTCAGAGAAAATCACTTTCCTTTGAAAGTGCCTTAAGCTACTTGCATGCATTAGGAAGAAACTCACATGCATTTCTCTGAAAGAGAAGCAGTCTGTTCCAACACTTCATTTCACTGTGTGAAGTGAATAGAGTGTTGCCACACTTTCTAAATGCTGTCCTTTCAGAGAAAATCACTTTCCTTTGAAAGTGCCTTAAGCTACTTACAAGCATTAAACAGAAACTCACATGCGTTTCTCTGAAAGAGAAGCAGTCTGTCCCAACACTTCAATTCACTGTGCGAATTGAATGGAGTGTTGCTTCACTTTCTAAATGCTGTTCTTTCAGAGAAAATCACTTTCCTTTGAAAGTGCCTTAAGCTTCTTGCAAGCATTAGGAAGAAACTCACATGCGTTTCTCTGAAAGAGAAGCAGTCCGTTCCAACACTTCAATTCACTGTGCGAAGTGAATGGAGTGTTGCTTCACTTTCTAAATGCTGTCCTTTCAGAGAAAAATACTTTCCTTTGAAAGTGCCTTAAGCTACTTGCAAGCATTAGGAAGAAACTCACATGCGTTTCTCTGAAAGAGAAGCAGTCTGTTCCAACACTTCAATTCACTGTGCGAAGTGAATGGAGTGTTGCCTCACTTTCTAAATGCTGTTCTTTCAGAGAAAATCACTTTCCATTGAAAGTGCCTTAAACTACTTTCAAGCATTCAAAAAAAACTCACATGCATTTCTCTGAAAGAGAAGCAATCTGTTCCAACACTTTAATTCACTGTGCGAAGTGAATGGAGTGTTGCTTCACTTTCTAAATGCTGTCCTTTCAGAGAAAATCCCTTTCCTTTGAATGTGCCTTAAGCTACTTACAAGCATTCAACAGAAACTCACATGCATTTCTCTGAAAGAGAAGCAATCTGTTCCAACACTTCAATTCTCTGTGCGAAGTTAATGGAGTGTTGCTTCACTTTCTAAATGCTGTCTTTCAGAGAAAATCACTTTCCTTTGAAAGTGCCTTAAGCTACTTGCAAGCATTCACAAGAAACACTAATGCGTTTCTATGAAAGAGAAGCAGTCTGTTCCAACACTTCAATTCATTGTGCGAAGGGAATGGAGTGTTGCTTTACTTTCTAAATGCTGTCCTTTCAGAGAAAATCACTTTCCTTTGAAAGAGCCTTAAGCTACTTACAAGCATTCAACAGAAACTCACATTCATTACTCTGAAAGAGAAGCAGTCTGTTCCAACACTTCAATTCACTGTGCGAAGTGAATGGAGTGTTGCTTCACTTTCTAAATGCTGTCCTTTCAGAGAAAATCACTTTCCTTTGAAAGTGCCTTAAACTACTTTCAAGCATTCACAAAAAACTCACATGCGTTTCTCTTAAAGAGAAGCAGTCTGTTCCAACACTTCAATTCACTGCACGAAGTGAATGGAGTGTTGCTTCACTTTCTAAATGCTGTCCTTTCAGAGAAAATCACTTTCCTTTGAAAGTGCCTTAAGCTACTTACAAGCATTCAGCAGAAACTCACATGCGTTTCTCTGAAAGAGAAGCAGTCTGTTCCAATACTTCAATTCACTGTGCGAAGTGAATGGACTGTTACTTCACTTTCTAAATGCTGTCCTTCCAGAGAAAATCACTTTCCTTTGAAAGTGCCTTAAGCTACTTGCAAGCATTCACAAGAAACACTAATGCGTTTCTATGAAAGAGAAACTGTCTGTTCCAACACTTCAATTCATTGCGCGAAGGGAATGGAGTGTTGCTTTACTTTCTAAATGCTGTCCTTTCAGAGAAAATCACTTTCCTTTGAAAGAGCCTTAAGCTACTTACAAGCATTCAATCGAAACTCTCATACATTTCTCTGAAAGAGAAGCAGTCTGTTCCAACACTTCAATTCACTGTACAAAGTGAATGGAGTGTTGCTTCACTTTCTAAATGCTGTCCTTTCAGAAAAAATCACTTTCCTTTGAAAGTGCCTTAAGCAACTTGCAAGCATTCACAAGAAACACTAATGCGTTTCTATGAGAGAGAAGCACTCTGTTCCAACACTTCAATTCACTGCACGAAGGGAATGGACTGTTGCTTCACTTTCTAAATGCTGTCCTTTCAGAGAAAATCACTTTCCTTTGAAAGTGCCTTAAGCTACTTACAAGCATTCACCAGAAACTCACATGCATTTCTCTGAAAGAGAAGCAGTCGGTTCCAACACTTCAATTCACTGTGTGAAGTGAATGGAGTGTTGCCTCACTTTCTAAATGCTGTCCTTTCAGAGAAAATCACTTTCCTTTGAAAGTGCCTTAAACTACTTTCGAGCATTCATAAAAAACTCACATGCGTTTCTCTGAAAGAGATGCAGTCTGTTCCAACACTTCAATTCACTGTGCGATGTGAATGGAGTGTTGCTTCACTTTCTAAATGCTGTCCTTTCAGAGAAAATCACTTTCCTTTGAAAGTGCCTTAAGCTACTTGCAAGCATTAAGAAGAAACTCACATGCATTTCTCTGAAAGAGAAGCAGTCTGTTCCAACACTTCATTTCACTGTGTGAAGTGAATAGAGTGTTGCCACACTTTCTAAATGCTGTCCTTTCAGAGAAAATCACTTTCCTTTGAAAGTGCCTTAAGCTACTTACAAGCATTAAACAGAAACTGACATGCGTTTCTCTGAAAGAGAAGCAGTCTGTTCCAACACTTCAATTCACTGTGCGAAGTGAATGGAGTGTTGCTTCACTTTCTAAATGCTGTTCTTTCAGAGAAAATCACTTTCTTTGAAAGTGCCTTAAGCTTCTTGCAAGCATTAGGAAGAAACTCACATGCGTTTCTCTGAAAGAGAAGCAGTCCGTTCCAACACTTCAATTCACTGTGCGAAGTGAATGGAGTGTTGCTTCACTTTCTAAATGCTGTCCTTTCAGAGAAAATCCCTTTCCTTTGAATGTGCCTTAAGCTACTTACAAGCATTCAACAGAAACTCACATGCATTTCTCTGAAAGAGAAGCAATCTGTTCCAACACTTCAATTCTCTGTGCGAAGTTAATGGAGTGTTGCTTCACTTTCTAAATGCTGTCCTTTCAGAGAAAATCACTTTCCTTTGAAAGTGCCTTAAGCCACTTGCAAGCATTCACAAGAAACACTAATGCGTTTCTATGAAAGAGAAGCAGTCTGTTCCAACACTTCAATTCATTGCGCGAAGGGAATGGAGTGTTGCTTTACTTTCTAAATGCTGTCCTTTCAGAGAAAATCACTTTCCTTTGAAAGAGCCTTAAGCTACTTACAAGCATTCAACAGAAACTCACATTCATTACTCTGAAAAAGAAGCAGTCTGTTCCAACACTTCAATTCACTGTGCGAAGTGAATGGAGTGTTGCTTCACTTTCTAAATGCTGTCCTTTCAGAGAAAATCACTTTCCTTTGAAAGTGCCTTAAACTACTTTCAAGCATTCACAAAAAACTCACATGCGTTTCTCTTAAAGAGAAGCAGTCTGTTCCAACACTTCAATTCACTGTGCGAAGTGAATGGAGTGTTGCTTCACTTTCTAAATGCTGTCCTTTCAGAGAAAATCACTTTCCTTTGAAAGTGCCTTAAGCTACTTACAAGCATTCACCAGAAACTCACATGCGTTTCTCTGAAAGAGAAGCAGTCTGTTCCAATACTTCAATTCACTGTGCGAAGTGAATGGACTGTTGCTTCACTTTCTAAATGCTGTCCTTTCAGAGAAAATCACTTTCCTTTGAAAGTGCCTTAAGCTACTTAGAAGCATTCACCAGAAACTCACATGCGTTTCTCTGAAAGAGAAGCATTCTGTTCGAACACTTCAATTCACTGTGCGAAGTGAATGGAGTGTTTCTTCACTTTCTAAATGCTGTCCTTTCAGAGAAAATCCCTTTCCTTTGAATGTGCCTTAAGCTACTTACAAGCATTCAACAGAAACTCACATGCATTTCTCTGAAAGAGAAGCAATCAGTTCCAACACTTCAATTCTCTGTGCGAAGTGAACGGAGTGTTGCTTCACTTTTTAAATGCTGTCCTTTCAGAGAAAATCACTTTCCTTTAAAATTGCCTTAAGCTACTTGCAAGCATTCACAAGAAACACTAATGCGTTTCTATGAAAGAGAAGCAGTCTGTTCCAACACTTCAATTCATTGCGCTAAGGGAATGGAGTGTTGCTTTACTTTCTAAATGCTGTCCTTTCAGAGAAAATCACTTTCCTTTGAAAGAGCCTTAAGCTACTTACAAGCATTCAACAGAAACTCACATGCATTTCTCTGAAAGTGAAGCAGTCTGTTCCAACACTTCAATTCACTGTACAAAGTGAATGGAGTGTTGCTTCACTTTCTAAATTCTGTACTTTCAGAGAAAATCACTTTCCTTTGAAAGTGCACTAAGCAACTTGCAAGCATTCTCAAGAAACACTATTGTGTTTCTATGAAAGAAAAGCACTCTGTTCCAACACTTCAATTCACTGCACGAAGGGAATCTAGTGTTGCTTCACTTTCTAAATGTTGTCCTTTCAGAGAAAATCACTTTCCTTTGAAAGTGCCTTAAGCTACTTGCAAGCATTCACCAGAAACTCACATGCCTTTCTCTGAAAGAGAAGTAGTCTGTTCCAACACTTCAATTCACTGTGCGAAGTGAATGGAGTGTTGCTTCACTTTCTAAATGCTGTCCTTTCAGAGAAAATCACTTTCCTTTGAAAGTGCCTTAAGCTACTGGCAAGCATTAGGAAGAAACTCACATGCGTTTCTCTGAAAGAGAAGCAGTCCGTTCCAACACTTCAATTCAGTGTGCGAAGTGAATGGAGTGTTGCTTCACTTTCTAAATGCTGTCCTTTCAGAGAAAATCACTTTCCTTTGAAAGTGCCTTAAGCTACTGGCAAGCATTAGGAAGAAACTCACATGCGTTTCTCTGAAAGAGAAGCAGTCTGTTCCAACACTTCAATTCACTGTGCGAAGTGAATGGAGTGTTGCCTCACTTTCTAAATGCTGTCCTTTCAGAGAAAATCACTTTCTTTTGAAAGTGCCTTAAGCTACTTACAAGCATTCAACAGAAACTCACATGCATTTCTCTGAAAGAGAAGCAGTCTGTTCCAACACTTCAATTCTCTGTGCGAAGTGAATGGAGTGTTGCTTCACTTTCTAAATCCTGTCCTTTCAGAGAAAATCACTTTTGTTTGAAAGTGCCTTAAGCAAATTTCAAGCATTCACAAGAAATTCACATGCATTTCTCTGAAAGAGAAGCCTTCTCTTCCAACACTTCAATTCACTGTGCGAAGTGAATGGAGTGTTGCTTCACTTTCTTAATGCTGTTCTTTCAGATAAAATCACGTTCCTTTGAAATTACCTTAAGCTACTTACAAGCGTTCACCAGAAACTCACATGTGTTTCTCTGAAAGAGAAGCAATCTGTTCCAACACTTCAATTCACTGTACAAAGTGAATGGAGTGCTGCTTCACTTTTTAAATGCTGTCCTTTCAGAGAAAATCACTTTCCTTTGAAATTGCCTTAAGCTACTTGCAAGCATTCACAAGAAACACTAACGCGTTTCTATGAAAGAGAAGCAGTCTGTTCCAACACTTCAATTCATTGCGCTAAGGGAATGGAGTGTTGCTTTACTTTCTAAATGCTGTCCTTTCAGAGAAAATCACTTTCCTTTGAAAGAGCCTTAAGCTACTTACAAGCATTCAACAGAAACTCACATGCATTTCTCTGAAAGAGAAGCAGTCTGTTCCAACACTTCAATTCACTGTACAAAGTGAATGGTGTGTTGCTTCACTTTCTAAATTCTGTCCTTTCAGAGAAAATCACTTTCCTTTGAAAGTGCACTAAGCAACTTGCAAGCATTCTCAAGAAACACTAATGTGTTTCTATGAAAGAAAAGCACTCTGTTCCAACACTTCAATTCACTGCACGAAGGGAATCTAGTGTTGCTTCACTTTCTAAATGTTGTCCTTTCAGAGAAAATCACTTTCCTTTGAAAGTGCCTTAAGCTACTTGCAAGCATTCACCAGAAACTCACATGCCTTTCTCTGAAAGAGAAGTAATCTGTTCCAACACTTCAATTCACTGTGCGAAGTGAATGGAGTGTTGCTTCACTTTCTAAATGCTGTCCTTTCAGAGAAAATCACTTTCCTTTGAAAGTGCCTTAAGCAACTTGCAAGCATTCACAAGAAACACTAATGCGTTTCTATGAAAGAGAAGCACTCTGTTCCAACACTTCAATTCACTGCACGAAGGGAATCTAGTGTTGCTTCACTTTCTAAATGCTGTCCTTTCAGAGAAAATCACTTTCCTTTGAAAGTGCCTTAAGCTACTTACAATCATTCACCAGAAACTCACATGCGTTTCTCTGAAAGAGAAGCAGTCTGTTCCAACACTTCAATTCACTGTGCGAAGTGAATGGAGTGTTGCTTCACTTTCTAAATGCTGTCCTTTCAGAGAAAATCACTTTCTTTCGAAAGTGCCTTAAGCTACTTACAAGCATTCAACAGAAACTCACATGCATTTCTCTGAAAGAGAAGCAGTCTGTTCCAACACTTCAATTTTCTGTGCGAAGTGAATGGAGTGTTGCTTTACTTTCTAAATGCTGTCGTTTCTGAGATAATCACTTTCCTTTGAAAGAGCCTTAAGCTACTTACAAGCATTAAACCGAAACTCTCATGCATTTCTCTGAAAGAGAAGCAGTCTGTTCCAACACTTCAATTCACTGTACAGAGTGAATGGAGTGTTGCTTCACTTTCTAAATGCTGTCCTTTCAGAGAAAATCACTTTCCTTTGAAAGTGCCTTAAGCAACTTGCAAGCATTCACAAGAAACACTAATGCGTTTCTCTGAAAGAGAAGCAGTCTGTTCCAACACTTCAATTCACTGCACGAAGGGAATGGAGTGTTGCTTCACTTTCTAAATGCTGTCCTTTCAGAGAAAATCACTTTCCTTTGAAAGTGCCTTAAGCTACTTACAAGCATTCACCAGAAACTCACATGCATTTCTCTGAAAGAGAAGCAGTCGGTTCCAACACTTCACTTCACTGTGTGAAGTGAATGGAGTGTTGCCTCACTTTCTAAATGCTGTCCTTTCAGAGAAAATCACTTTCCTTTGAAAGTGCCTTAAACTACTTTCGAGCATTCATAAAAAACTCACATGCGTTTCTCTGAAAGAGAAGCAGTCTGTTCCAACACTTCAATTCACTGTGCGATGTGAATGGAGTGTTGCTTCACTTTCTAAATGTTGTCCTTTCAGAGAAAATCACTTTCCTTTGAAAGTGCCTTAAGCTACTTGCAAGCATTAGGAAGAAACTCACATGCATTTCTCTGAAAGAGAAGCAGTCTGTTCCAACACTTCATTTCACTGTGTGAAGTGAATAGAGTGTTGCCACACTTTCTAAATGCTGTCCTTTCAGAGAAAATCACTTTCCTTTGAAAGTGCCTTAAGCTACTTACAAGCATTAAACAGAAAGTCACATGCGTTTCTCTGAAAGAGAAGCAGTCTGTTCCAACACTTCAATTCACTGTGCGAAGTGAATGGAGTGTTGCTTCACTTTCTAAATGCTGTTCTTTCAGAGAAAATCACTTTCCTTTGAAAGTGCCTTAGGCTTCTTGCAAGCATTAGGAAGAAACTCACATGCGTTTCTCTGAAAGAGAAGCAGTCCGTTCCAACACTTCAATTCACTGTGCGAAGTGAATGGAGTGTTGCTTCACTTTCTAAATGCTGTCCTTTCAGAGAAAAACACTTTCCTTTGAAAGTGCCTTAAGCTACTTGCAAGCATTAGGAAGAAACTCACATGCGTTTCTCTGAAATAGAAGCAGTCTGTTCCAACACTTCAATTTACTGTGCGAAGTGAATGGAGTGTTGCCTCACTTTCTAAATGCTGTCCTTTCAGAGAAAATCACTTTCCATTGAAAGTGCCTTAAACTACTTTCTGGCATTCACCAGAAACTCACATGCGTTTCTCTGAAAGAGAAGCAGTCTGTTCCAACACTTCAATTCACTGTGCGAAGTGAATGGAGTGTTGCTTCACTTTCTAAATGCTGTCCTTTCAGAGAAAATCACTTTCCTTTGAAAGTTCCTTAAGCTACTTACAAGCATTCAACAGAAACTCACATGCATTTCTCTGAAAGAGAAGCAATCTGTTCCAACACTTCAATTCTCTGTGCGAAGTTAATGGAGTGTTGCTTCACTTTCTAAATGCTGTCCTTTCAGAGAAAATCACTTTCCTTTGAAAGTCCCTTAAGCTACTTGCAAGCATTCACAAGAAACACTAATGCGTTTCTATGAAAGAGAAGCAGTCTGTTCCAACACTTCAATTCATTGCGCGAAAGGGAATGGAGTGTTGCTTTACTTTCTAAATGCTGTCCTTTCAGAGAAAATCACTTTCCTTTGAAAGAGCCTTAAGCTACTTACAAGCATTCAACAGAAACTCACATTCATTACTCTGAAAGAGAAGCAGTCTGTTCCAACACTTCAATTCACTGTACAAAGTGAATGGAGTGTTGCTTCACTTTCTAAATGCTGTCCTTTCAGAGAAAATCACTTTCCTTTGAAAGTGCCTTAAGCAACTTGCAAGCATTCACAAGAAACACTAATGCGTTTCTATGAAAGAGATGCACTCTGTTCCAACACTTCAATTCACTGTGCGAAGTGAATGGAGTGTTGCTTCACTTTCTAAATGCTGTCCTTTCAGAGAAAATCACTTTCCGTTGAAAGTGCCTTAAGCTACTTGCAAGCATTAGGAAGAAACTCACATGCGTTTCTCTGAAAGAGAAGCAGTCTGTTCCAACACTTCAATTCACTGTGTGAAGTGAATGGAGTGTTGCTTCACTTTCTAAATGCTGTCCTTTCAGAGAAAATCACTTTCCTTTGAAAGTGCCTTAAGCAACTTGCAAGCATTCACAAGAAACACTTATGCGTTTCTTTGAAAGAGAAGCAGTCTGTTCCAACACTTCAATTCACTCTGCGAATTGAATGGACTGTTGCCTCACTTTCTAAATGCTGTCCTTTCAGAGAAAATCACTTTCCTTTGAAAGTGCCTTAAACTACTTTCAAGCATTCATAAAAAACTCACATGCGTTTCTCTGAAAGAGAAGCAGTCTGTTCCAACACTTCAATTCACTGTGTGAAGTGAATGGAGTGTTGCTTCACTTTCTAAATGCTGTCCTTTCAGAGAAAATCACTTTCCTTTGAAAGTGCCTTAAGCTACTTGCAAGCATTCACAAGAAACACTAATGCGTTTCTATGAAAGAGAAACTGTCTGTTCCAACACTTCAATTCATTGCGCGAAGGGAATGGAGTGTTGCTTTACTTTCTAAATGCTGTCCTTTCATAGAAAATCACTTTCCTTTGAAAGAGCCTTAAGCTACTTACAAGCATTAAACCGAAACTCTCATGCATTTCTCTGAAAGAGAAGCAGTCTGTTCCAACACTTCAATTCACTGTACAAAGTGAATGGAGTGTTGCTTCACTTTCTAAATGCTGTCCTTTCAGAGAAAATCACTTTCCTTTGAAAGTGCCTTAAGCTACTTACAAGCATTCACCAGAAACTCACATGCATTTCTCTGAAAGAGAAGCAGTCGGTTCCAACACTTCAATTCACTGTGTGAAGTGAATGGAGTGTTGCCTCACTTTCTAAATGCTGTCCTTTCAGAGAAAATCACTTTCCTTTGAAAGTGCCTTAAACTACTTTCGAGCATTCATAAAAAACTCACATGCGTTTCTCTGAAAGAGAAGCAGTCTGTTCCAACACTTCAATTCACTGTGCGATGTGAATGGAGTGTTGCTTCACTTTCTAAATGCTGTCCTTTCAGACAAAATCACTTTCCTTTGAATGTGCCTTAAGCTACTTGCAAGCATTAGGAAGAAACTCACATGCATTTCTCTGAAAGAGAAGCAGTCTGTTCCAACACTTCATTTCACTGTGTGAAGTGAATAGAGTGTTGCCACACTTTCTAAATGCTGTCCTTTCAGAGAAAATCACTTTCCTTTGAAAGTGCCTTAAGCTACTTACAAGCATTAAACAGAAAGTCACATGCGTTTCTCTGAAAGAGAAGCAGTCTGTTCCAACACTTCAATTCACTGTGCGAAGTGAATGGAGTGTTGCTTCACTTTCTAAATGCTGTTCATTCAGAGAAAATCACTTTCCTTTGAAAGTGCCTTAAGCTTCTTGCAAGCATTAGGAAGAAACTCACATGCGTTTCTCTGAAAGAGAAGCAGTCCGTTCCAACACTTCAATTCACTGTGCGAAGTGAATGGAGTGTTGCTTCACTTTCTAAATGCTGTCCTTTCAGAGAAAAACACTTTCCTTTGAAAGTGCCTTAAGCTACTTGCAAGCATTAGGAAGAAACTCACATGCATTTCTCTGAAAGAGAAGCAGTCTGTTCCAACACTTCATTTCACTGTGTGAAGTGAATAGAGTGTTGCCACACTTTCTAAATGCTGTCCTTTCAGAGAAAATCACTTTCCTTTGAAAGTGCCTTAAGCTACTTACAAGCATTAAACAGAAAGTCACATGCGTTTCTCTGAAAGAAAAGCAGTCTGTTCCAACACTTCAATTCACTGTGCGAAGTGAATGGAGTGTTGCTTCACTTTCTAAATGCTGTTCTTTCAGAGAAAATAACTTTCCTTTGAAAGTGCCTTAGGCTTCTTGCAAGCATTAGGAAGAAACTCACATGCGTTTCTCTGAAAGAGAAGCAGTCCGTTCCAACACTTCAATTCACTGTGCGAAGTGAATGGAGTGTTGCTTCACTTTCTAAATGCTGTCCTTTCAGAGAAAAACACTTTCCTTTGAAAGTGCCTTAAGCTACTTGCAAGCATTAGGAAGAAACTCACATGCGTTTCTCTGAAATAGAAGCAGTCTGTTCCAACACTTCAATTTACTGTGCGAAGTGAATGGAGTGTTGCCTCACTTTCTAAATGCTGTCCTTTCAGAGAAAATCACTTTCCATTGAAAGTGCCTTAAACTACTTTCTGGCATTCACCAGAAACTCACATGCGTTTCTCTGAAAGAGAAGCAGTCTGTTCCAACACTTCAATTCACTGTGCGAAGTGAATGGAGTGTTGCTTCACTTTCTAAATGCTGTCCTTTCAGAGAAAATCACTTTCCTTTGAAAGTTCCTTAAGCTACTTACAAGCATTCAACAGAAACTCACATGCATTTCTCTGAAAGAGAAGCAGTCTGTTCCAACACTTCAATTCACTGTGCGAAGTGAATGGAGTGTTGCCACACTTTCTAAATGCTGTCCTTTCAGAGAAAATCACTTTCCTTTGAAAGTCCCTTAAGCTACTTGCAAGCATTCACAAGAAACACTAATGTGTTTCTATGAAAGAGAAGCAGTCTGTTCCAACACTTCAATTCATTGCGCGAAGGGAATGGAGTGTTGCTTTACATTCTAAATGCTGTCCTTTCAGAGAAAATCACTTTCCTTTGAAAGAGCCTTAAGCTACTTACAAGCATTCAACAGAAACTCACATTCATTACTCTGAAAGAGAAGCAGTCTGTTCCAACACTTCAATTCACTGTACAAAGTGAATGGAGTGTTGCTTCACTTTCTAAATGCTGTCCTTTCAGAGAAAATCACTTTCCTTTGAAAGTGCCTTAAGCAACTTGCAAGCATTCACAAGAAACACTAATGCGTTTCTATGAAAGAGAAGCACTCTGTTCCAACACTTAAATTCACTGTGCGAAGTGAATGGAGTGTTGCTTCACTTTCTAAATGCTGTCCTTTCAGAGAAAATCACTTTCCGTTGAAAGTGCCTTAAGCTACTTGCAAGCATTAGGAAGAAACTCACATGCGTTTCTCTGAAAGAGAAGCAGTCTGTTCCAACACTTCAATTCACTGTGTGAAGTGAATGGAGTGTTGCTTCACTTTCTAAATGCTGTCCTTTCAGAGAAAATCACTTTCCTTTGAAAGTGCCTTAAGCAACTTGCAAGCATTCACAAGAAACACTTATGCGTTTCTATGAAAGAGAAGCAGTCTGTTCCAACACTTCAATTCACTCTGCGAAGTGAATGGACTGTTGCCTCACTTTCTAAATGCTGTCCTTTCAGAGAAAATCACTTTCCTTTGAAAGTGCCTTAAACTACTTTCAAGCATTCATAAAAAACTCACATGCGTTTCTCTGAAAGAGAAGCAGTCTGTTCCAACACTTCAATTCACTGTGCGAAGTGAATGGAGTGTTGCTTCACTTTCTAAATGCTGTCCTTTCAGAGAAAATCACTTTCCTTTGAAAGTGCCTTAAGCTACTTGCAAGCATTCACAAGAAACACTAATGCGTTTCTATGAAAGAGAAACTGTCTGTTCCAACACTTCAATTCATTGCACGAAGGGAATGGAGTGTTGCTTTACTTTCTAAATGCTGTCCTTTCATAGAAAATCACTTTCCTTTGAAAGAGCCTTAAGCTACTTACAAGCATTAAACCGAAACTCTCATGCATTTCTCTGAAAGAGAAGCAGTCTGTTCCAACACTTCAATTCACTGTACAAAGTGAATGGAGTGTTGCTTCACTTTCTAAATGCTGTCCTTTCAGAGAAAATCACTTTCCTTTGAAAGTGCCTTAAGCTACTTACAAGCATTCACCAGAAACTCACATGCATTTCTCTGAAAGAGAAGCAGTCGGTTCCAACACTTCAATTCACTGTGTGAAGTGAATGGAGTGTTGCCTCACTTTCTAAATGCTGTCCTTTCAGAGAAAATCACTTTCCTTTGAAAGTGCCTTAAACTACTTTCGAGCATTCATAAAAAACTCACATGCGTTTCTCTGAAAGAGAAGCAGTCTGTTCCAACACTTCAATTCACTGTGCGATGTGAATGGAGTGTTGCTTCACTTTCTAAATGCTGTCCTTTCAGAGAAAATCACTTTCCTTTGAAAGTGCCTTAAGCTACTTGCAAGCATTAGGAAGAAACTCACATGCATTTCTCTGAAAGAGAAGCAGTCTGTTCCAACACTTCATTTCACTGTGTGAAGTGAATAGAGTGTTGCCACACTTTCTAAATGCTGTCCTTTCAGAGAAAATCACTTTCCTTTGAAAGTGCCTTAAGCTACTTACAAGCATTAAACAGAAAGTCACATGCGTTTCTCTGAAAGAGAAGCAGTCTGTTCCAACACTTCAATTCACTGTGCGAAGTGAATGGAGTGTTGCTTCACTTTCTAAATGCTGTTCATTCAGAGAAAATCACTTTCCTTTGAAAGTGCCTTAAGCTTCTTGCAAGCATTAGGAAGAAACTCACATGCGTTTCTCTGAAAGAGAAACAGTCCGTTCCAACACTTCAATTCACTGTGCGAAGTGAATGGAGTGTTGCTTCACTTTCTAAATGCTGTCCTTTCAGAGAAAAACACTTTCCTTTGAAAGTGCCTTAAGCTACTTGCAAGCATTAGGAAGAAACTCACATGCGTTTCTCTGAAAGAGAAGCAGTCTGTTCCAACACTTCAATTTACTGTGCGAAGTGAATGGAGTGTTGCCTCACTTTCTAAATGCTGTCCTTTCAGAGAAAATCACTTTCCATTGAAAGTGCCTTAAACTACTTTCTAGCATTCACCAGAAACTCACATGCGTTTCTCTGAAAGAGAAGCAGTCTGTTCCAACACTTCAATTCACTGTGCGAAGTGAATGGAGTGTTGCTTCACTTTCTAAATGCTGTCCTTTCAGAGAAAATCACTTTCCTTTGAAAGTTCCTTAAGCTACTTACAAGCATTCAACAGAAAATCACATGCATTTCTCTGAAAGAGAAGCAATCTGTTCCAACACTTCAATTCTCTGTGCGAAGTTAATGGAGTGTTGCTTCACTTTCTAAATGCTGTCCTTTCAGAGAAAATCACTTTCCTTTGAAAGTGCCTTAAGCTACTTGCAAGCATTCACAAGAAACACTAATGCGTTTCTATGAAAGAGAAGCAGTCTGTTCCAACACTTCATTTCACTGTGTGAAGTGAATAGAGTGTTGCCACACTTTCTAAATGCTGTCCTTTCAGAGAAAATCACTTTCCTTTGAAAGTGCCTTAAGCTACTTACAAGCATTAAACAGAAAGTCACATGCGTTTCTCTGAAAGAGAAGCAGTCTGTTCCAACACTTCAATTCACTGTGCGAAGTGAATGGAGTGTTGCTTCACTTTCTAAATGCTGTTCATTCAGAGAAAATCACTTTCCTTTGAAAGTGCCTTAAGCTTCTTGCAAGCATTAGGAAGAAACTCACATGCGTTTCTCTGAAAGAGAAACAGTCCGTTCCAACACTTCAATTCACTGTGCGAAGTGAATGGAGTGTTGCTTCACTTTCTAAATGCTGTCCTTTCAGAGAAAAACACTTTCCTTTGAAAGTGCCTTAAGCTACTTGCAAGCATTAGGAAGAAACTCACATGCGTTTCTCTGAAAGAGAAGCAGTCTGTTCCAACACTTCAATTTACTGTGCGAAGTGAATGGAGTGTTGCCTCACTTTCTAAATGCTGTCCTTTCAGAGAAAATCACTTTCCATTGAAAGTGCCTTAAACTACTTTCTAGCATTCACCAGAAACTCACATGCGTTTCTCTGAAAGAGAAGCAGTCTGTTCCAACACTTCAATTCACTGTGCGAAGTGAATGGAGTGTTGCTTCACTTTCTAAATGCTGTCCTTTCAGAGAAAATCACTTTCCTTTGAAAGTTCCTTAAGCTACTTACAAGCATTCAACAGAAAATCACATGCATTTCTCTGAAAGAGAAGCAATCTGTTCCAACACTTCAATTCTCTGTGCGAAGTTAATGGAGTGTTGCTTCACTTTCTAAATGCTGTCCTTTCAGAGAAAATCACTTTCCTTTGAAAGTGCCTTAAGCTACTTGCAAGCATTCACAAGAAACACTAATGCGTTTCTATGAAAGAGAAGCAGTCTGTTCCAACACTTCAATTCATTGCGCGAAGGGAATGGAGTGTTGCTTTACTTTCTAAATGCTGTCCTTTCAGAGAAAATCACTTTCCTTTGAAAGAGCCTTAAGCTACTTACAAGCATTCAACAGAAACTCACATTCATTACTCTGAAAGAGAAGCAGTCTGTTCCAACACTTCAATTCACTGTGCTTAGTGAATGGAGTGTTGCTTCACTTTCTAAATGCTGTCCTTTCAGAGAAAATCACTTTCCTTTGAAAGTGCCTTAAGCAACTTGCAAGCATTCACAAGAAACACTAATGCGTTTCTATGAAAGAGAAGCACTCTGTTCCAACACTTCAATTCACTGTGCGAAGTGAATGGAGTGTTGCTTCACTTTCTAAATGCTGTCCTTTCAGAGAAAATCACTTTCCGTTGAAAGTGCCTTAAGCTACTTGCAAGCATTAGGAAGAAACTCACATGCGTTTTTCTGAAAGAGAAGCAGTCTGTTCCAACACTTCAATTCACTGTGTGAAGTGAATGGAGTGTTGCCTCACTTTCTAAATGCTGTCCTTTCAGAGAAAATCACTAACCTTTGAAAGTGCCTTAAGCTACTTACAAGCATTCAACAGAAACTCACATGCGTTTCACTGAAAGAGAAGCAGTCGGTTCCAACACTTCAATTCACTGTGCGAAGTGAATGGAGTGTTGCTTCACTTTCTAAATGCTGTCCTTTCAGAGAAAATCACTTTCCTTTGAAAGTGCCGTAAGCTACTTGCAAGCATTAGGAAGAAACACACATGCGTTTCTCTGAAAGAGAAGCAGTCTGTTCCAACTCTTCAATTCACTCTGCGAAGTGAATGGAGTGTTGCCTCACTTTCTAAATGCTGTCCTTTCAGAGAAAATCACTTTCCTTTGAAAGTGCCTTAAACTACTTTCAAGCATTCCTAAAAAACTCACATGCGTTTCTCTGAAAGAGAAGCAGTCTGTTCCAACACTTCAATTCACCGTGCGAAATGAATGGAGTGTTGCTTCACTTTCTAAATGCTGTCCTTTCAGAGAAAATCACTTTCCTTTGATAGTGCCTTAAGCTACTTGCAAGCATTAGGAAGAAACTCACATGCGTTACTCTGAAAGAGAAGCAGTCTGTTCCAACACTTCAATTCACTGTGTAAAGTGAATAGAATGTTGCCTCACTTTCTAAATGCTGTCCTTTCAGAGAAAATCACTTTCCTTTGAAAGTGCCTTAAGCTACTTACAAGCATTTAACAGAAACTCACATGCGTTTCTCTGAAAGAGAAGCAGTCCGTTCCATCACTTCAATTCACTGTGCGAAGTGAATGGAGTGTTCTTTCACTTTCTGAATGCTGTCCTTTCAGAGATAATCACTTTCCTTTGAAAGTGCCTTAAGCTACTTGCAAGCATTAGGAAGAAACTCAAATGCGTTTCTCTGAAAGAGAAGCATTCTGTTCGAACACTTCAATTCACTGTGCGAAGTGAGTGGAGTGTTGCTTCACTTTCTAAATGCTGTCCTTTCAGAGAAAATCCCTTTCCTTTGAATGTGCCTTAAGCTACTTACAAGCATTCAACAGAAACTCACATGCATTTCTCTGAAAGAGAAGCAATCAGTTCCAACACTTCAATTCTCTGTGCGAAGTGAATGGAGTGTTGCTTCACTTTCTAAATGCTGTACTTTCAGAGAAAATCACTTTCCTTTGAAAGTGCCTTAAGCTACTTGCAAGCATTCACAAGAAACACTAATGCGTTTCTATGAAAGAGAAGCAGTCTGTTCCAACACTTCAATTCATTGCGCTAAGGGAATGGAGTGTTGCTTTACTTTCTAAATGCTGTCCATTCAGAGAAAATCACTTTCCTTTGAAAGAGCCTTAAGCTACTTACAAGCATTCAAAAGAAACTCACATGCATTTCTCTGAAAGAGAAGCAATCTGTTCCAACACTTCAATTCTCTGTGCGAAGTTAATGGAGTGTTGCTTCACTTTCTAAATGCTGGTCTTTCAGAGAAAATCACTTTCCTTTGAAAGTGCCTTAAGCTACTTGCAAGCATTCACAAGACACACTAATGCGTTTCTATGAAAGAGAAGCAGTCTGTTCCAACACTTCAATTCATTGCGCGAAGGGAATGGAGTGTTGCTTTACTTTCTAAATGCTGTCCTTTCAGAGAAAATCACTTTCCTTTGAAAGAGCCTTAAGCTACTTACAAGCATTCAACAGAAACTCACATTCATTTCTCTGAAAGAGAAGCAGTCTGTTCCAACACTTCAATTCACTGTACAAAGTGAATGGAGTGTTGCGTCACTTTCTAAATGCTGTCCTTTCAGAGAAAATCACTTTCCTTTGAAAGTGCCTTAAGCAACTTGCAAGCATTCACAAGAAACACCAATGCGTTTCTATGAAAGAGAAGCACTCTGTTCCAACACTTCAATTCACTGTGCGAAGTGAATGGAGTGTTGCTTCACTTTCTAAATGCTGTCCTTTCAGAGAAAATCACTTTCCGTTGAAAGTGCCTTAAGCTACTTGCAAGCATTAGGAAGAAACTCACATGCGTTTCTCTGAAAGAGAAGCAGTCTGTTCCAACACTTCAATTCACTGTGTGAAGTGAATGGAGTGTTGCCTCACTTTCTAAATGCTGTCCTTTCAGAGAAAATCACTTACCTTTGAAAGTGCCTTAAGCTACTTACAAGCATTCAACAGAAACTCACATGCGTTTCTCTGAAAGAGAAGCAGTCAGTTCCAACACTTCAATTCACTGTGCGAAGTGAATGGAGTGTTGCTTCACTTTCTAAATGCTGTCCTTTCAGAGAAAATCACTTTCCTTTGAAAGTGCCTTAAGCTACTTGCAAGTATTAGGAAGAAACTCACATGCGTTTCTCTGAAACAGAAGCAGTCTGTTCCAACACTTCAATTCACTGTGCGAAGTGAATGGAGTGTTGCCTCACTTTCTAAATGCTGTCCTTTCAGAGAAAATCACTTTCCTTTGAAAGTGCCTTAAATTACTTTCAAGCATTCATAAAAAATTCACATGCGTTTCTCTGAAAGAGAAGCAGTCTGTTCCAACACTTCAATTCACTGTGCGAAGTGAATGGAGTGTTGCTTCACTTTCTAAATGCTGTCCTTTCAGAGAAAATCACTTTCCTTTGATAGTGCCTTAAGCTACTTGCAAGCATTAGGAAGAAACTCACATGCGTTACTCTGAAAGAGAAGCAGTCTGTTCCAACACTTCAATTCACTGTGTGAAGTGAATAGAATTTTGCCTCACTTTCTAAATGCTGTCCTTTCAGAGAAAATCACTTTCCTTTGAAAGTGCCTTAAGCTACTTACAAGCATTTAACAGGAACTCACATGCGTTTCTCTGAAAGAGAAGCAGTCCGTTCCATCACTTCAATTCACTGTGCGAAGTGAATGGAGTGTTGCCTCACTTTCTAAATGCTGTCCTTTCAGAGAAAATCACTTACCTTTGAAAGTGCCTTAAGCTACTTACAAGCATTCAACAGAAACTCACATGCGTTTCTCTGAAAGAGAAGCAGTCAGTTCCAACACTTCAATTCACTGTGCGAAGTGAATGGAGTGTTGCTTCACTTTCTAAATGCTGTCCTTTCAGAGAAAATCACTTTCCTTTGAAAGTGCCTTAAGCTACTTGCAAGTATTAGGAAGAAACTCACATGCGTTTCTCTGAAAGAGAAGCAGTCAGTTCCAACACTTCAATTCACTGTGCGAAGTGAATGGAGTGTTGCTTCACTTTCTAAATGCTGTCCTTTCAGAGAAAATCACTTTCCTTTGAAAGTGCCTTAAATTACTTTCAAGCATTCATAAAAAATTCACATGCGTTTCTCTGAAAGAGAAGCAGTCTGTTCCAACACTTCAATTCACTGTGCGAAGTGAATGGAGTGTTGCTTCACTTTCTAAATGCTGTCCTTTCAGAGAAAATCACTTTCCTTTGATAGTGCCTTAAGCTACTTGCAAGCATTAGGAAGAAACTCACATGCGTTACTCTGAAAGAGAAGCAGTCTGTTCCAACACTTCAATTCACTGTGTGAAGTGAATAGAATTTTGCCTCACTTTCTAAATGCTGTCCTTTCAGAGAAAATCACTTTCCTTTGAAAGTGCCTTAAGCTACTTACAAGCATTTAACAGGAACTCACATGCGTTTCTCTGAAAGAGAAGCAGTCCGTTCCATCACTTCAATTCACTGTGCGAAGTGAATGGAGTGTTGCTTCACTTTCTGAATGCTGTGCTTTCAGAGAAAATCACTTTCCTTTGAAAGTGCCTTAAGCTACTTGCAAGCATTAGGAAGAAACTCACATGCGTTTCTCTGAAAGAGAAGCATTCTGTTCGAACACTTCAATTTACTGTGCGAAGTGAATGGGGTGTTGCTTCACTTTCTAAATGCTGTCCTTTCAGAGAAAATCCCTTTCCTTTGAATGTGCCTTAAGCTACTTACAAGCATTCAACAGAAACTCACATGCATTTCTCTGAAAGAGAAGCAATCAGTTCCAACACTTCAATTCTCTGTGCGAAGTGAATGGAGTGTTGCTTCACTTTCTAAATGCTGTCCTTTCAGAGAAAATCACTTTCCTTTGAAAGTGCCTTAAGCTACTTGCAAGCATTCACAAGAAACACTAATGCGTTTCTATGAAAGAGAAGCAGTCTGTTCCAACACTTCAATTCATTGCGCTAAGGGAATGGAGTGTTGCTTTACTTTCTAAATGCTGTCCATTCAGAGAAAATCACTTTCCTTTGAAAGAGCCTTAAGCTACTTACAAGCATTCAACAGAAACTCACATGCATTTCTCTGAAAGAGAAGCAGTCTGTTCCAACACTTCAATTCACTGTGCGAAGTGAATGGAGTGTTGCTTCACTTTCTAAATGCTGTCCGTTCAGAGAAAATCACTTTCCTTTGAAAGTGCCTTAAACTACTTTCAAGCATTCACAAAAAACTCACATGCGTTTCTCTTAAAGAGAAGCAGTCTGTTCTAACATTTCAATTCACTGCACAAAGTGAATGGAGTGTTGCTTCACTTTCTAAATGCTGTCCTTTCAGAGAAAATCACTTTCCTTTGAAAGTGCCTTAAGCTACTTGCAAGCATTAGGAAGAAACTCACATGCGTTTCTCTGAAAGAGAAGCAGTCTGTTCCAATACTTCAATTCACTGTGCGAAGTGAATGGACTGTTGCTTCACTTTCTAAATGCTGTCCTTTCAGAGAAAATCACTTTCCTTTGAAAGTGCCTTAAGCTACTTACAAGCATTCACCAGAAACTCACATGCGTTTCTCTGAAAGAGAAGCATTCTGTTCGAACACTTCAATTCACTGTGCGAAGTGAATGGAGTGTTTCTTCACTTTCTAAATGCTGTCCTTTCAGAGAAAATCCCTTTCCTTTGAATGTGCCTTAAGCTACTTACAAGCATTCAACAGAAACTCACATGCATTTCTCTGAAAGAGAAGCAATCAGTTCCAACACTTCAATTCTCTGTGCGAAGTGAATGGAGTGTTGCTTCACTTTTTAAATGCTGTCCTTTCAGAGAACATCACTTTCCTTTGAAAGTGCCTTAAGCTACTTGCAAGCATTCACAAGAAACACTAATGCGTTTCTATGAAAGAGAAGCAGTCTGTTCCAACACTTCAATTCATTGCGCTAAGGGAATGGAGTGTTGCTTTACTTTCTAAATGCTGTCCTTTCAGAGAAAATCACTTTCCTTTGAAAGAGCCTTAAGCTACTTACAAGCATTCAACAGAAACTCACATGCATTTCTCTGAAAGAGAAGCAGTCTGTTCCAACACTTCAATTCACTGTACAAAGTGAATGGAGTGTTGCTTCACTTTCTAAATTCTGTCCTTTCAGAGAAAATCACTTTCCTTTGAAAGTGCATTAAGCAACTTGCAAGCATTCTCAAGAAACACTAATGTGTTTCTATGAAAGAAAAGCACTCTGTTCCTAAACTTCAATTCACTGCACGAAGGGAATCTAGTGTTGCTTCACTTTCTAAATGTTGTCCTTTCAGAGAAAATCACTTTCCTTTGAAAGTGCCTTAAGCTACTTCCAATCATTCACCAGAAACTCACATGCCTTTCTCTGAAAGAGAAGTAGTCTGTTCCAACACTTCAATTCACTGTGCGAAGTGAATGGAGTGTTGCTTCACTTTCTAAATGCTGTCCTTTCAGAGAAAATCACTTTCCTTTTAAAGTGCCTTAAGCTACTTGCAAGCATTAGGAAGAAACTCACATGCGTTTCTCTGAAAGAGAAGCAGTCTGTTCCAACACTCCAATTCACCGTGCGAAAGGAATGGAGTGTTGCTTCACTTTCTAAATGCTGTCCTTTCAGAGAAAATCACTTTCCTTTGAAAGTGCCTTAAGCTACTTACAAGCATTCAACAGAAACTCACATGCATTTCTCTGAAAGAGAAGCAGTCTGTTCCAACACTTCAATTCTCTGTGCGAAGTCAATGGAGTGTTGCTTCACTTTCTAAATCCTGTCCTTTCAGAGAAAATCACTTTCCTTTGAAAGTGCCTTAAGCTACTTGCAAGCATTAGGAAGAAACTCACATGCGTTTCTCTGAAAGAGAAGCAGTCCGTTCCAACACTTCAATTCAGTGTGCGAAGTGAATGGAGTGTTGCTTCACTTTCTAAATGCTGTCCTTTCAGAGAAAATCACTTTCCTTTGAAAGTGCCTTAAGCTACTTGCAAGCATTAGGAAGAAACTCACATGCGTTTCTCTGAAAGAGAAGCAGTCTGTTCCAACACTTCAATTCACTGTGCGAAGTGAATGGAGTGTTGCCTCACTTTCTAAATGCTGTCCTTTCAGAGAAAATCACTTTCCATTGAAAGTGCCTTAAACTACTTTCAAGCATTCAACAGAAACTCACATGCATTTCTCTGAAAGAGAAGCAATCTGTTCCAACACTTCAATTCTCTGTGCGAAGTGAATGGAGTGTTGCTTCACTTTCTAAATTCTGTCCTTTCAGAGAAAATCACTTTCCTTTGAAAGTGCATTAAGCAATTTGCAAGCATTCTCAAGAAACACTAATGCGTTTCTATGAAAGAGAAGCACTCTGTTCCAACACTTCAATTCACTGCACGAAGGGAATCTAGTGTTGCTTCACTTTCTAAATGCTGTCCTTTCAGAGAAAATCACTTTCCTTTGAAAGTGCCTTAAGCTACTTACAATCATTCACCGGAAACTCACATGCGTTTCTCTGAAAGAGAAGCAGTCTGTTCCAACACTTCAATTCACTGTGGGAAGTGAATGGAGTGTTGCTTCACTTTCTAAATGCTGTCCTTTCAGAGAAAATCACTTTCTTTTGAAAGTGCCTTAAGCTACTTACAAGCATTCAACAGAAACTCACATGCATTTCTCTGAAAGAGAAGCAGTCTGTTCCAACACTTCAATTCTCTGTGCGAAGTGAATGGAGTGTTGCTTCACTTTCTAAATCCTGTCCTTTCAGAGAAAATCACTTTTGTTTGAAAGTGCCTTAAGCAAATTTCAAGCATTCACAAGAAATTCACATGCATTTTTCTGAAAGAGAAGCCTTCTCTTCCAACACTTCAATTCACTGTGCGAAGTGAATGGAGTTTTGCTTCACTTTCTAAATGCTGTCCTTTCAGAGAAAATCACGTTCCTTTGAAATTACCTTAAGCTACTTACAAGCATTCACCAGAAACTCACATGTGTTTCTCTGAAAGAGAAGCAATCTGTTCCAACACTTCATTTAACTGTGCAAAGTGAATGGAGTGTTGCCTCACTTTCAAAATGCTGTCCTTTCAGAGAAAATCACTTTCCTTTGAAAGTGCCTTAAGCTAATTACAAGCATTCAACAGAAACTCACATGCATTTCCCTGAAAGAGAAGCAGTCTGTTCCAACACTTCAATTCACTGTGCAAAGTGAAAGGAGTGTTGCTTCACTTTCTAAATTATGTCCTTTCTGAGAAAATCACTTTCCTTTGAAAGTGCCTTAAACTACTTTCAAGCATTCATAAAAAACTCACATGCGTTTCTCTGAAATAGAAGCAGTCTGTTCCAACACTTCAATTCACTGTGCGAAGTGAATGGAGTGTTGCTTCACTTTCTAAATGCTGTCCTTTCAGAGAAAATCACTTTCCTTTGAATGTGCCTTAAGCTACTTACAAGCATTCAACAGAAACTCACATGCATTTCTCTGAAAGAGAAGCAATCTGTTCCAACACTTCAATTCTCTGTGCGAAGTGAATGGAGTGTTGCTTCACTTTCTAAATGCTGTCCTTTCAGAGAAAATCACTTTCCTTTGAAAGTGCCTTAAGCTACTTGCAAGCATTCACAAGAAACACTAATGCGTTTCTATGAAAGAGAAACTGTCTGTTCCAACACTTCAATTCATTGCGCGAAGGGAATGGAGTTTTGCTTTACTTTCTAAATGCTGTCCTTTCAGAGAAAATCACTTTCCTTTGAAAGAGCCTTAAGCTACTTACAAGCATTCAACCGAAACTCTCATGCATTTCTCTGAATGAGAAGCAGTCTGTTCCAACACTTCAATTCACTGTACAAAGTGAATGGAGTGTTGCTTCACTTTCTAAATGCTGTCCTTTCAGAGAAAATCACTTTCCTTTGAAAGTGCCTTAAGCAACTTGCAAGCATTCACAAGAAACACTAATGCGTTTCTATGAAAGAGAAGCACTCTGTTCCAACACTTCAATTCACTGCACGAAGGGAATGGAGTGTTGCTTCACTTTCTAAATGCTGTCCTTTCAGAGAAAATCACTTTCCTTTGAAAGTGCCTTAAGCTACTTACAAGCATTCACCAGAAACTCACATGCGTTTCTCTGAAAGAGAAGCAGTCGGTTCCAACACTTCAATTCACTGTGTGAAGTGAATGGAGTGTTGCCTCACTTTCTAAATGCTGTCCTTTCAGAGAAAATCACTTTCCTTTGAAAGTGCCTTAAACTACTTTCGAGCATTCATAAAAAACTCACATGCGTTTCTCTGAAAGAGAAGCAGTCTGTTCCAACACTTCAATTCACTGTGCGATGTGAATGGAGTGTTGCTTCACTTTCTAAATGCTGTCCTTTCAGAGAAAATCACTTTCCTTTGAAAGTGCCTTAAGCTACTTGCAAGCATTAGGAAGAAACTCACATGCATTTCTCTGAAAGAGAAGCAGTCTGTTCCAACACTTCATTTCACTGTGTGAAGTGAATAGAGTGTTGCCACACTTTCTAAATGCTGTCCTTTCAGAGAAAATCACTTTCCTTTGAAAGTGCCTTAAGCTACTTACAAGCATTAAACAGAAAATCACATGCGTTTCTCTGAAAGAGAAGAGGTCTGTTCCAACACTTCAATTCACTGTGCGAAGTGAATGGAGTGTTGCTTCACTTTCTAAATGCTGTTCTTTCAGAGAAAATCACTTTCCTTTGAAAGTGCCTTAAGCTTCTTGCAAGCATTAGGAAGAAATTCACATGCGTTTCTCTGAAAGAGAAGCAGTCCGTTCCAACACTTCAATTCACTGTGCGAAGTGAATGGAGTGTTGTTTCACTTTCTAAATGCTGTCCTTTCAGAGAAAAACACTTTCCTTTGAAAGTGCCTTAAGATACTTGCAAGCATTAGGAAGAAACTCACATGCGTTTCTCTGAAAGATAAGCAGTCTGTTTCAACACTTCAATTCACTGTGCGAAGTGAATGGAGTGTTGCCTCACTTTCTAAATGCTGTCCTTTCAGAGAAAATCACTTTCCATTGAAAGTGCCTTAAGCTACTTACAAGCATTCAACAGAAACTCACATGCATTTCTCTGAAAGAGAAGCAATCAGTTCCAACACTTCAATTCTCTGTGCAAAGTGAATGGAGTGTGGCTTCACTTTCTAAATGCTGTCCTTTCAGAGAAAATCACTTTCCTTTGATAGTGCCTTAAGCTACTTGCAAGCATTCACAAGAAACACTAATGCGTTTCTATGAAAGAGAAGCAGTCTGTTCCAACACTTCAATTCATTGCGCTAAGGGAATGGAGTGTTGCTTTACTTTCTATATGCTGTCCATTCAGAGAAAATCACTTTCCTTTGAAAGAGCCTTAAGCTACTTACAAGCATTCAACAGAAACTCACATGCATTTCTCTGAAAGAGAAGCAATCTGTTCCAACACTTCAATTCTCTGTGCGAAGTTAATGGAGTGTTGCTTCACTTTCTAAATGCTGTCCTTTCAGAGAAAATCACTTTCCTTTGAAAGTGCCTTAAGCTACTTGCAAGCATTCACAAGAAACTCTAATGCGTTTCTATGAAAGAGAAGCAGTCTGTTCCAACACTTCAATTCATTGCGCGAAGGTATGGAGTGTTGCTTTACTTTCTAAATGGTGTCCTTTCAGAAAAAATCACTTTCCTTTGAAAGAGCCTTAAGCTACTTACAAGCATTCAACAGAAACTCACATTCATTTCTCTGAAAGAGAAGCAGTCTGTTCCAACACTTCAATTCACTGTACAAAGTGAATGGAGTGTTGCTTCACTTTCTAAATGCTGTCCTTTCAGAGAAAATCACTTTCCTTTGAAAGTGCCTTAAGCAACTTGCAAGCATTCACAAGAAACACCAATGCGTTTCTATGAAAGAGAAGCACTCGGTTCCAACACTTCAATTCACTGTGCGAAGTGAATGGAGTGTTGCTTCACTTTCTAAATGCTGTCCTTTCAGAGAAAATCACTTTCCGTTGAAAGTGCCTTAAGCTACTTGCAAGCATTATGAAGAAACTCACATGCGTTTCTCTGAAAGAGAAGCAGTCTGTTCCAACACTTCAATTCACTGTGTGAAGTGAATGGAGTGTTGCCTCACTTTCTAAATGCTGTCCTTTCAGAGAAAATCACTTACCTTTGAAAGTGCCTTAAGCTACTTACAAGCATTCAACAGAAACTCACATGCGTTTCTCTGAAAGAGAAGCAGTCGGTTCCAACACTTCAATTCACTGTGCGAAGAGAATGAAGTGTTGCTTCACTTTCTAAATGCTGTCCTTTCAGAGAAAATCACTTTCCTTTGAAAGTGCCTTAAGCTACTTGCAAGCATTAGGAAGAAACTCATATGCGTTTCTCTGAAAGAGAAGCAGTCTGTTCCAACACTTCAATTCACTGTGCGAAGTGAATGGAGTGTTGCCTCACTTTCTAAATGCTGTCCTTTCAGAGAAAATCACTTTCCTTTGAAAGTGCCTTAAACTACTTTCAAGCATTCATAAAAAATTCACATGCGTTTCTCTGAAAGAGAAGCAGTCTGTTCCAACACTTCAATTCACTGTGCGAAGTGAATGGAATGTTGCTTCACTTTCTAAATGCTGTCCTTTCAGAGAAAATCACTTTACTTTGAAAGTGCATTAAGCAACTTGCAAGCAATCACAAGAAACACTAATGTGTTTCTCTGAAAGAGAAGCACTCTGTTCCAACACTTCAATTAACTGCACGAAGGGAATGGAGTGTTGCTTCACTTTCTACATGCTGTCCTTTCAGAGAAAATCACTTTCCTTTGAAAGTGCCTTAAGCTACTTACAAGCATTCACCAGAAACTCACATGCGTTTCTCTGAAAGAGAAGCAGTCTGTTCCAACACGTCAATTCACTGTGCGAAGTGAATGGAGTTTTCCTTCACTTTCTAAATGCTGTCCTTTCAGAGAAAATCACTTTCCTTTGAAAGTGCCTTAAGCAACTTACAAGCATTCACAAGAAACACTAATGCGTTTATATGAAAGAGAAGCACTCTGTTCCAACACTTCAATTCACTGCACGAAGGGAATGGAGTGTTGCTTCACTTTCTAAATGCTGTCCTTTCAGAGAAAATCACTTTCCTTTGAAAGTGCCTTAAGCTACTTACAAGCATTCACCAGAAACTCACATGCGTTTCTCTGAAAGGGAAGCAGTCTGTTCCAACACTTCAATTCACTGTGCGAAGTGAATGGAGTGTTGCTTCACTTTCTAAATGCTGTTCTTTCAGAGAAAATCACTGTCCTTTGAAAGTGCCTTAAGCTACTTGCAAGCATTAGGAAGAAACTCACATGAGTTTCTCTGAAAGAGAAGCAGTCCGTTCCAACACTTCAATTTACTGTGCGAAGTGAATGGAGTGTTGCTTCACTTTCTAAATGTTGTCCTTTCAGAGAAAAGCACTTTCCGTTGAAAGTGCCTTAAGCTACTTGCAAGCATTAGGAAGAAACTCACATGCGTTCCTCTGAAAGAGAAGCAGTCTATTCCAACACTTCAATTCACTGTGCGAAGTGAATGGAGTGTTGCCTCACTTTGTAAATGCTGTCCTTTCAGAGAAAATCACTTTCCATTGAAAGTGCCTTAAACTACTTTCAATCATTCACAAAAAACTCACATGCGTTTCTCTGAAAGAGAAGCAGTCTGTTCCAACACTTCAATTCACTGTGCGAAGTGAATGGAGTGTTGCCTCACTTTCTAAATGCTGTCCTTTCAGAGAAAATCACTTTCCATTGAAAGTGCCTTAAACTACTTTCTAGCATTCACCAGAAACTCACATGCGTTTCTCTGAAAGAGAAGCAGTCTGTTCCAACACTTCAATTCACTGTGCGAAGTGAATGGAGTGTTGCTTCACTTTCTAAATGCTGTCCTTTCAGAGAAAATCACTTTCCTTTAAAAGTTCCTTAAGCTACTTGCAAGCATTAGGAAGAAACTCACATGCGTTTCTCTGAAAGAGAAGCAGTCTGTTCCAATACTTCAATTCACTGTGCGAAGTGAATGGAGTGTTGCTTCACTTTCTAAATGCTGTCCTTTCAGAGAAAATCACTTTCCTTTGAAAGTGCCTTAAGCTACTTGCAAGCATTAGGAAGAAACTCACATGCGTTTCTCTGAAAGAGAAGCAGTCTGTTCCAACACTTCAATTCACTGTGTGAAGTGAATGGAGTGTTGCCTCACTTTCTAAATGCTGTCCTTTCAGAGAAAATCACTTTCCTTTGAAAGTGCCTTAAGCTACTTACAAGCATTTAACAGGAACTCACATGCGTTTCTCTGAAAGAGAAGCAGTCCGTTCCATCACTTAAATTCACTGTGCGAAGTGAATGGAGTGTTGCTTCACTTTCTGAATGCTGTCCTTTCAGAGAAAATCACTTTCCTTTGAAAGTGCCTTAAGCTACTTGCAAGCATTAGGAAGAAACTCACATGCGTTTCTCTGAAAGAGAAGCATTCTGTTCGAACACTTCAATTCACTGTGCGAAGTGAATGGGGTGTTGCTTCACTTTCTAAATGCTGTCCTTTCAGAGAAAATCCCTTTCCTTTGAATGTGCCTTAAGCTACTTACAAGCATTCAACAGAAACTCACATGCATTTCTCTGAAAGAGAAGCAATCTGTTCCAACACTTCAATTCTCTGTGCGAAGTGAATGGAGTGTTGCTTCACTTTCTAAATGCTGTCCTTTCAGAGAAAATCACTTTCCTTTGAAAGTGCCTTAAGCTACTTGCAAGCATTCACAAGAAACACTAATGCGTTACTATGAAAGAGAAGCAGTCTGTTCCAACACTTCAATTCATTGCGCTAAGGGAATGGAGTGTTGCTTTACTTTCTAAATGCTGTCCATTCAGAGAAAATCACTTTCCTTTGAAAGAGCCTTAAGCTACTTACAAGCATTCAACAGAAACTCACATGCATTTCTCTGAAAGAGAAGCAGTCTGTTCCAACACTTCAATTCACTGTACAAAGTGAATGGAATGTTGCTTCACTTTCTAAATGCTGTCCTTTCAGAGAAAATCACTTTACTTTGAAAGTGCACTAAGCAACTTGCAAGCAATCACAAGAAACACTAATGTGTTTCTCTGAAAGAGAAGCACTCTGTTCCAACACTTCAATTCACTGCACGAAGGGAATGGAGTGTTGCTTCACTTTCTAAATGCTGTCCTTTCAGAGAAAATCACTTTCCTTTGAAAGTGCCTTAAGCTACTTACAAGCATTCACCCGAAACTCACATGCGTTTCTCTGAAAGAGAAGCAGTCTGTTCCAACACTTCAATTCACTGAGCGAAGTGAATGGAGTTTTGCTTCACTTTCTAAATGCTGTCCTTTCAGAGAAAATCACTTTCCTTTGAAAGTGCCTTAAGCAACTTGCAAGCATTCACAAGAAACACTAATGCGTTTATATGAAAGAGAAGCACTCTGTTCCAACATTTCAATTCACTGCACGAAGGGAATGGAGTGTTGCTTCACTTTCTAAATGCTGTCCTTTCAGAGAAAATCACTTTCCTTTGAAATTGCCTTAAGCTACTTACAAGCATTCACCAGAAACTCACATGCGTTTCTCTGAAAGAGAAGCAGTCTGTTCCAACACTTCAATTCACTGTGTGAAGTGAATAGAGTGTTGCCTCACTTTCTAAATGCTGTCCTTTCAGAGAAAATCACTTTCCTTTGAAAGTGCCTTAAGCTACTTACAAGCATTTAACAGAAACTCACATGCGTTTCTCTGAAAGAGAAGCAGTCTGTTCCAACACTTCAATTCACTGTGCGAAGTGAATGGAGTGTTGCTTCACTTTCTAAATGCTGTTCTTTCAGAGAAAATCACTGTCCTTTGAAAGTGCCTTAAGCTTCTTGCAAGCATTAGGAAGAAACTCACATGCGTTTCTCTGAAAGAGAAGCAGTCCGTTCCAACACTTCAATTCACTGTGCGAAGTGAATGGAGTGTTGCTTCACTTTCTAAATGCTGTCCTTTCAGAGAAAAACACTTTCATTTGAAAGTGCCTTAAGCTACTTGCAAGCATTAGGAAGAAACTCACATGCGTTTCTCTGAAAGAGAAGCAGTCTGTTCCAACACTTCAATTCACTGTGCGAAGTGAATGGAGTGTTGCCTCACTTTCTAAATGCTGTCCTTTCAGAGAAAATCACTTTCCATTGAAAGTGCCTTAAACTACTTTCAAGCATTCAAAAAAAACTCACATGCATTTCTCTGAAAGAGAAGCAATCTGTTCCAACACTTCAATTCACTGTGCGAAGTGAATGGAGTGTTGCTTCACTTTCTAAATGCTGTCCTTTCAGAGAAAATCCCTTTCCTTTGAATGTGCCTTAAGCTACTTACAAGCATTCAACAGAAACTCACATGCATTTCTCTGAAAGAGGTGCAATCTGTTCCAACACTTCAATTCTCTGTGCGAAGTTAATGGAGTGTTGCTTCACTTTCTAAATGCTGTCCTTTCAGAGAAAATCACTTTCCTTTGAAAGTGCCTTAAGCTACTTGCAAGCATTCACAAGAAACACTAATGCGTTTCTATGAAAGAGAAGCAGTCTGTTCCAACACTTCAATTCATTGCGCGAAGGGAATGGAGTGTGGCTTTACTTTCTAAATGCTGTCCTTTCAGAGAAAATCACTTTCCTTTGAAAGAGCCTTAAGCTACTTACAAGCATTCAACAGAAACTCACATACATTACTCTGAAAGAGAAGCAGTCTGTTCCAACACTTCAATTCAATGTGCGAAGTGAATGGAGTGTTGCTTCACTTTCTAAATGCTGTCCGTTCAGAGAAAATCACTTTCCTTTGAAAGTGCCTTAAACTACTTTCAAGCATTCACAAAAAACTCACATGCGTTTCTCTTAAAGAGAAGCAGTCTGTTCTAACATTTCAATTCACTGCACGAAGTGAATGGAGTGTTGCTTCACTTTCTAAATGCTGTCCTTTCAGAGAAAATCACTTTCCTTTGAAAGTGCCTTAAGCTACTTACAAGCATTCACCAGAAACTCACATGCGTTTCTCTGAAAGAGAAGCAGTCTGTTCCAATACTTCAATTCACTGTGCGAAGTGAATGGACTGTTGCTTCACTTTCTAAATGCTGTCCTTTCAGAGAAAATCACTTTCCTTTGAAAGTGCCTTAAGCTACTTACAAGCATTCAACAGAAACTCACATGCATTTCTCTGAAAGAGAAGCAGTCTGTTCCAACACTTCAATTCACTGTACAAAGTGAATGGAGTGTTGCTTCACTTTCTAAATTCTGTCCTTTCAGAGAAAATCACTTTCCTTTGAAAGTGCATTAAGCAACTTGCAAGCATTCTCAAGAAACACTAATGTGTTTCTATGAAAGAAAAGCACTCTGTTCCAAAACTTCAATTCACTGCACGAAGGGAATCTAGTGTTGCTTCACTTTCTAAATGTTGTCCTTTCAGAGAAAATCACTTTCCTTTGAAAGTGCTTTAAGCTACTTACAATCATTCACCAGAAACTCACATGCCTTTCTCTGAAAGAGAAGTAGTCTGTTCCAACACTTCAATTCACTGTGCGATTGAATGGAGTGTTGCTTCACTTTCTAAATGCTGTCCTTTCAGAGAAAATCACTTTCCTTTGAAAGTGCCTTAAGCTACTTGCAAGCATTAGGAAGAAACTCACATGGGTTTCTCTGAAAGAGAAGCAGTCTGTTCCAACACTCCAATTCACCGTGCGAAGTGAATGGAGTGTTGCTTCACTTTCTAAATGCTGTCCTTTCAGAGAAAATCACTTTCCTTTGAAAGTGCCTTAAGCTACTTACAAGCATTCAACAGAAACTCACATGCATTTCTCTGAAAGAGAAGCAGTCTGTTCCAACACTTCAATTCTCTGTGCGAAGTCAATGGAGTGTTGCTTCACTTTCTAAATGCTGTCCTTTCAGAGAAAATCACTTTCCTTTGAAAGTGCCTTAAGCTACTTGCAAGCATTAGGAAGAAACTCACATGCGTTTCTCTGAAAGAGAAGCAGTCCGTTCCAACACTTCAATTCAGTGTGCGAAGTGAATGGAGTGTTGCTTCACTTTCTAAATGCTGTCCTTTCAGAGAAAATCACTTTCCTTTGAAAGTGCCTTAAGCTACTTGCAAGCATTAGGAAGAAACTCACATGCGTTTCTCTGAAAGAGAAGCAGTCTGTTCCAACACTTCAATTCACTGTGCGAAGTGAATGGAGTGTTGCCTCACTTTCTAAATGCTGTCCTTTCAGAGAAAATCACTTTCCATTGAAAGTGCCTTAAACTACTTTCAAGCATTCAACAGAAACTCACATGCATTTCTCTGAAAGAGAAGCAATCTGTTCCAACACATCAATTCTCTGTGCGAAGTGAATGGAGTGTTGCTTCACTTTCTAAATTCTGTCCTTTCAGAGAAAATCACTTTCCTTTGAAAGTGCATTAAGCAATTTGCAAGCATTCTCAAGAAACACTAATGCGTTTCTATGAAAGAGAAGCACTCTGTTCCAACACTTCAATTCACTGCACGAAGGGAATCTAGTGTTGCTTCACTTTCTAAATGCTGTCCTTTCAGAGAAAATCACTTTCCTTTGAAAGTGCCTTAAGCTACTTACAATCATTCACCAGAAACTCACATGCGTTTCTCTGAAAGAGAAGCAGTCTGTTCCAACACTTCAATTCACTGTGGGAAGTGAATGGAGTGTTGCTTCACTTTCTAAATGCTGTCCTTTCAGAGAAAATCACTTTCTTTTGAAAGTGCCTTAAGCTACTTACAAGCATTCAACAGAAACTCACATGCATTTCTCTGAAAGAGAAGCAGTCTGTTCCAACACTTCAATTCTCTGTGCGAAGTGAATGGAGTGTTGCTTCACTTTCTAAATCCTGTCCTTTCAGAGAAAATCACTTTTGTTTGAAAGTGCCTTAAGCAAATTTCAAGCATTCACAAGAAATTCACATGCATTTTTCTGAAAGAGAAGCCTTCTCTTCCAACACTTCAATTCACTGTGCGAAGTGAATGGAGTTTTGCTTCACTTTCTAAATGCTGTCCTTTCAGAGAAAATCAAGTTCCTTTGAAATTACCTTAAGCTACTTACAAGCATTCACCAGAAACTCACATGTGTTTCTCTGAAAGAGAAGCAATCTGTTCCAACACTTCAATTCACTGTGCAAAGTGAATGGAGTGTTGCCTCACTTTCAAAATGCTGTCCTTTCAGAGAAAATCACTTTCCTTTGAAAGTGCCTTAAGCTAATTACAAGCATTCAACAGAAACTCACATGCATTTCCCTGAAAGAGAAGCAGTCTGTCCCAACACTTCAATTCTCTGTGCGAAGTGAATAGAGTGTTGCTTCACTTTCTAAAAGCTGTCCTTTCAGAGAAAATCACTTTCCTTTGAAAGTGCCTTAAGCTACTTGCAAGCATTAGGAAGAAACTCACATGGGTTTCTCTGAAAGAGAAGCAGTCTGTTCCAACACTCCAATTCACCGTGCGAAGTGAATGGAGTGTTGCTTCACTTTCTAAATGCTGTCCTTTCAGAGAAAATCACTTTCCTTTGAAAGTGCCTTAAGCTACTTACAAGCATTCAACAGAAACTCACATGCATTTCTCTGAAAGAGAAGCAGTCTGTTCCAACACTTCAATTCTCTGTGCGAAGTCAATGGAGTGTTGCTTCACTTTCTAAATGCTGTCCTTTCAGAGAAAATCACTTTCCTTTGAAAGTGCCTTAAGCTACTTGCAAGCATTAGGAAGAAACTCACATGCGTTTCTCTGAAAGAGAAGCAGTCCGTTCCAACACTTCAATTCAGTGTGCGAAGTGAATGGAGTGTTGCTTCACTTTCTAAATGCTGTCCTTTCAGAGAAAATCACTTTCCTTTGAAAGTGCCTTAAGCTACTTGCAAGCATTAGGAAGAAACTCACATGCGTTTCTCTGAAAGAGAAGCAGTCTGTTCCAACACTTCAATTCACTGTGCGAAGTGAATGGAGTGTTGCCTCACTTTCTAAATGCTGTCCTTTCAGAGAAAATCACTTTCCATTGAAAGTGCCTTAAACTACTTTCAAGCATTCAACAGAAACTCACATGCATTTCTCTGAAAGAGAAGCAATCTGTTCCAACACATCAATTCTCTGTGCGAAGTGAATGGAGTGTTGCTTCACTTTCTAAATTCTGTCCTTTCAGAGAAAATCACTTTCCTTTGAAAGTGCATTAAGCAATTTGCAAGCATTCTCAAGAAACACTAATGCGTTTCTATGAAAGAGAAGCACTCTGTTCCAACACTTCAATTCACTGCACGAAGGGAATCTAGTGTTGCTTCACTTTCTAAATGCTGTCCTTTCAGAGAAAATCACTTTCCTTTGAAAGTGCCTTAAGCTACTTACAATCATTCACCAGAAACTCACATGCGTTTCTCTGAAAGAGAAGCAGTCTGTTCCAACACTTCAATTCACTGTGGGAAGTGAATGGAGTGTTGCTTCACTTTCTAAATGCTGTCCTTTCAGAGAAAATCACTTTCTTTTGAAAGTGCCTTAAGCTACTTACAAGCATTCAACAGAAACTCACATGCATTTCTCTGAAAGAGAAGCAGTCTGTTCCAACACTTCAATTCTCTGTGCGAAGTGAATGGAGTGTTGCTTCACTTTCTAAATCCTGTCCTTTCAGAGAAAATCACTTTTGTTTGAAAGTGCCTTAAGCAAATTTCAAGCATTCACAAGAAATTCACATGCATTTTTCTGAAAGAGAAGCCTTCTCTTCCAACACTTCAATTCACTGTGCGAAGTGAATGGAGTTTTGCTTCACTTTCTAAATGCTGTCCTTTCAGAGAAAATCAAGTTCCTTTGAAATTACCTTAAGCTACTTACAAGCATTCACCAGAAACTCACATGTGTTTCTCTGAAAGAGAAGCAATCTGTTCCAACACTTCAATTCACTGTGCAAAGTGAATGGAGTGTTGCCTCACTTTCAAAATGCTGTCCTTTCAGAGAAAATCACTTTCCTTTGAAAGTGCCTTAAGCTAATTACAAGCATTCAACAGAAACTCACATGCATTTCCCTGAAAGAGAAGCAGTCTGTCCCAACACTTCAATTCTCTGTGCGAAGTGAATAGAGTGTTGCTTCACTTTCTAAAAGCTGTCCTTTCAGAGAAAATCACTTTCCTTTGAAAGTGCCTTAAGCTACTTGCAAGCATTCACAAGAAACACTAATGCGTTTCTATGAAAGAGAAACTGTCTGTTCCAACACTTCAATTCATTGCGCGAAGGGAATGGAGTTTTGCTTTACTTTCTAAATGCTGTCCTTTCAGAGAAAATCACTTTCCTTTGAAAGAGCCTTAAGCTACTTACAAGCATTCAACCGAAACTCTCATGCATTTCTCTGAATGAGAAGCAGTCTGTTCCAACACTTCAATTCACTGTACAAAGTGAATGGAGTGTTGCTTCACTTTCTAAATGCTGTCCTTTCAGAGAAAATCACTTTCCTTTGAAAGTGCCTTAAGCAACTTGCAAGCATTCACAAGAAACACTAATGCGTTTCTATGAAAGAGAAGCACTCTGTTCCAACACTTCAATTCACTGCACGAAGGGAATGGAGTGTTGCTTCACTATCTAAATGCTGTCCTTTCAGAGAAAATCACTTTCCTTTGAAAGTGCCTTAAGCTACTTACAAGCATTCACCAGAAACTCACATGCGTTTCTCTGAAAGAGAAGCAGTCGGTTCCAACACTTCAATTCACTGTGTGAAGTGAATGGAGTGTTGCCTCACTTTCTAAATGCTGTCCTTTCAGAGAAAATCACTTTCCTTTGAAAGTGCCTTAAACTACTTTCGAGCATTCATAAAAAACTCACATGCGTTTCTCTGAAAGAGAAGCAGTCTGTTCCAACACTTCAATTCACTGTGCGATGTGAATGGAGTGTTGCTTCACTTTCTAAATGCTGTCCTTTCAGAGAAAATCACTTTCCTTTGAAAGTGCCTTAAGCTACTTGCAAGCATTAGGAAGAAACTCACATGCATTTCTCTGAAAGAGAAGCAGTCTGGTCCAACACTTCATTTCACTGTGTGAAGTGAATAGAGTGTTGCCACACTTTCTAAATGCTGTCCTTTCAGAGAAAATCACTTTCCTTTGAAAGTGCCTTAAGCTACTTACAAGCATTAAACAGAAAGTCACATGCGTTTCTCTGAAAGAGAAGAGGTCTGTTCCAACACTTCAATTCACTGTGCGAAGTGAATGGAGTGTTGCTTCACTTTCTAAATGCTGTTCTTTCAGAGAAAATCACTTTCCTTTGAAAGTGCCTTAAGCTTCTTGCAAGCATTAGGAAGAAATTCACATGCGTTTCTCTGAAAGAGAAGCAGTCCGTTCCAACACTTCAATTCACTGTGCGAAGTGAATGGAGTGTTGTTTCACTTTCTAAATGCTGTCCTTTCAGAGAAAATCACTTTCCTTTGATAGTGCCTTAAGCTACTTGCAAGCATTCACAAGAAACACTAATGCGTTTCTATGAAAGAGAAGCAGTCTGTTCCAACACTTCAATTCATTGCGCTAAGGGAATGGAGTGTTGCTTTACTTTCTATATGCTGTCCATTCAGAGAAAATCACTTTCCTTTGAAAGAGCCTTAAGCTACTTACAAGCATTCAACAGAAACTCACATGCATTTCTCTGAAAGAGAAGCAATCTGTTCCAACACTTCAATTCTCTGTGCGAAGTTAATGGAGTGTTGCTTCACTTTCTAAATGCTGTCCTTTCAGAGAAAATCACTTTCCTTTGAAAGTGCCTTAAGCTACTTGCAAGCATTCACAAGAAACTCTAATGCGTTTCTATGAAAGAGAAGCAGTCTGTTCCAACACTTCAATTCATTGCGTGAAGGATATGGAGTGTTGCTTTACTTTCTAAATGGTGTCCTTTCAGAAAAAATCACTTTCCTTTGAAAGAGCCTTAAGCTACTTACAAGCATTCAACAGAAACTCACATTCATTTCTCTGAAAGAGAAGCAGTCTGTTCCAACACTTCAATTCACTGTACAAAGTGAATGGAGTGTTGCTTCACTTTCTAAATGCTGTCCTTTCAGAGAAAATCACTTTCCTTTGAAAGTGCCTTAAGCAACTTGCAAGCATTCACAAGAAACACCAATGCGTTTCTATGAAAGAGAAGCACTCTGTTCCAACACTTCAATTCACTGTGCGAAGTGAATGGAGTGTTGCTTCACTTTCTAAATGCTGTCCTTTCAGAGAAAATCACTTTCCGTTGAAAGTGCCTTAAGCTACTTGAAAGCATTAGGAAGAAACTCACATGCGTTTCTCTGAAAGAGAAGCAGTCTGTTCCAACAGTTCAATTCACTGTGTGAAGTGAATGGAGTGTTGCCTCACTTTCTAAATGCTGTCCTTTCAGAGAAAATCACTTACCTTTGAA
This sequence comes from Myodes glareolus, assembly GCF_982192425.1. Classification (NCBI taxonomy): domain Eukaryota; kingdom Metazoa; phylum Chordata; class Mammalia; order Rodentia; family Cricetidae; genus Myodes; species Myodes glareolus. The sequence goes on from NW_028263225.1 coordinate 893,143, forward strand.
AGTGCCTTAAGCTACTTACAAGCATTCAACAGAAACTCACATGCGTTTCTCTGAAAGAGAAGCAGTCGGTTCCAACACTTCAATTCACTGTGCGAAGTGAATGAAGTGTTGCTTCCCTTTCTAAATGCTGTCCTTTCAGAGAAAATCACTTTCCTTTGAAAGTGCCTTAAGCTACTTGCAAGCATTAGGAAGAAACTCACATGCGTTTCTCTGAAAGAGAAGCAGTCTGTTCCAACACTTCAATTCACTGTGCGAAGTGAATGGAGTGTTGCCTCACTTTCTAAATGCTGTCCTTTCAGAGAAAATCACTTTCCTTTGAAAGTGCCTTAAACTACTTTCAAGCATTCATAAAAAATTCACGTGCGTTTCTCTGAAAGAGAAGCAGTCTGTTCCAACACTTCAATTCACTGTGCGAAGTGAATGGAATGTTGCTTCACTTTCTAAATGCTGTCCTTTCAGAGAAAATCACTTTACTTTGAAAGTGCATTAAGCAACTTGCAAGCAATCACAAGAAACACTAATGTGTTTCTCTGAAAGAGAAGCACTCTGTTCCAACACTTCAATTCACTGCACGAAGCGAATGGAGTGTTGCTTCACTTTCTACATGCTGTCCTTTCAGAGAAAATCACTTTCCTTTGAAAGTGCCTTAAGCTACTTACAAGCATTCACCAGAAACTCACATGCGTTTCTCTGAAAGAGAAGCAGTCTGTTCCAACACTTCAATTCACTGTGCGAAGTGAATGGAGTTTTGCTTCACTTTCTAAATGCTGTCCTTTCAGAGAAAATCACTTTCCTTTGAAAGTGCCTTAAGCAACTTGCAAGCATTCACAAGAAACACTAATGCGTTTCTATGAAAGAGAAGCACTCTGTTCCAACACTTCAATTCACTGCACGAAGGGAATGGAGTGTTGCTTCACTTTCTAAATGCTGTCCTTTCAGAGAAAATCACTTTCCTTTGAAAGTGCCTTAGGCTACTTACAAGCATTCACAAGAAACTCACATGCGTTTCTCTGAAAGGGAAGCAGTCTGTTCCAACACTTCAATTCACTGTGCGAAGTGAATGGAGTGTTGCTTCACTTTCTAAATGCTGTTCTTTCAGAGAAAATCACTGTCCTTTGAAAGTGCCTTAAGCTACTTGCAAGCATTAGGAAGAAACTCACATGAGTTTCTCTGAAAGTGAAGCAGTCCGTTCCAACACTTCAATTCACTGTGCGAAGTGAATGGAGTGTTGCTTCACTTTCTAAATGCTGTCCATTCAGAGAAAAGCACTTTCCGTTGAAAGTGCCTTAAGCTACTTGCAAGCATTAGGAAGAAACTCACATGCGTTCCTCTGAAAGAGAAGCAGTCTGTTCCAACACTTCAATTCACTGTGCGAAGTGAATGGAGTGTTGCCTCACTTTGTAAATGCTGTCCTTTCAGAGAAAATCACTTTCCATTGAAAGTGCCTTAAACTACTTTCAATCATTCACAAAAAACTCACATGCGTTTCTCTGAAAGAGAAGCAGTCTGTTCCAACACTTCAATTCAATGTGCGAAGTGAATGGAGTGTTGCCTCACTTTCTAAATGCTGTCCTTTCAGAGAAAATCACTTTCCATTGAAAGTGCCTTAAACTACTTTCTAGCATTCACCAGAAACTCACATGCGTTTCTCTGAAAGAGAAGCAGTCTGTTCCAACACTTCAATTAACTGTGCGAAGTGAATGGAGTGTTTCTTCACTTTCTAAATTATGTCCTTTCAGAGAAAATCACTTTCCTTTGAAAGTGCCTTAAGCAACTTGCAAGCATTCACAAGAAAAACTAATGCGTTTATATGAAAGAGAAGCACTCTGTTCCAAAACTTCAGTTCACTGCACGAAGGGAATGGAGTGTTGCTTCATTTTCTAAATGCTCTCCTTTCAGAGAAAATCACTTTCCTTTGAAAGTGCCTTAAGCTACTTACAAGCATTCACCAGAAACTCACATGCGTTTCTCTGAAAGAAAAGCAGTCTGTTCCAACACTTCAATTCACTGTGCGAAGTGAATGGAGTGTTGCTTCAGTTTCTAAATGCTGTCCTTTCAGAGAAAATCACTTTCCTTTAAAGTGCCTTAAGCTACTTGCAAGCATTAGGAAGAAACTCACATGCGTTTCTCTGAAAGAGAAGCAGTCTGTTCCAACACTTCAATTCACTGTGCGAAGTGAATGGAGTGTTACCTCACTTTCTAAATGCTGTCCTTTCAGAGAAAATCACTTTCCATTGAAAGTGCCTTAAACTACTTTCAAGCATTCATAAAAAACTCACATGCGTTTCTCTGAAAGAGAAGCAGTCTGTTCCAACACTTCAATTCACTGTGCGAAGTGAATGGAGTGTTGCTTCAGTTTCTAAATGCTGTCCTTTCAGAGAAAATCACTTTCCTTTAAAGTGCCTTAAGCTACTTGCAAGCATTAGGAAGAAACTCACATGCGTTTCTCTGAAAGAGAAGCAGTCTGTTCCAACACTTCAATTCACTGTGCGAAGTGAATGGAGTGTTACCTCACTTTCTAAATGCTGTCCTTTCAGAGAAAATCACTTTCCATTGAAAGTGCCTTAAACTACTTTCAAGCATTCATAAAAAACTCACATGCGTTTCTCTGAAAGAGAAGCAGTCTGTTCCAACACTTCAATTCACTGTGCGAAGTGAATGGAGTGTTGCTTCACTTTCTAAATGTTGTTCTTTCAGAGAAAATCACTTTCCTTTGAAAGTGCCTTAAGCTACTTGCAAGCATTACGAAGAAACTCACATGCGTTTCTCTGAAAGAGAAGCAGTCCGTTCCAACACTTCAATTCACTGTACGAAGTGAATGGAGTGTTGCTTCACTTTCTAAATGCTGTCCTTTCAGAGAAAATCACTTTCCTTTGAAAGTGCCTTAAGCTACTTGCAAGCATTAGGAAGAAACTCACATGCGTTTCTCTGAAAGAGAAGCAGTCTGTTCCAACACTTCAATTCACTGTGCGAAGTGAATGGAGTGTTGCCTCACTTTCTAAATGCTGTCCTTTCTGAGAAAATCACTTTCCTTTGAAAGTGCCTTAAACTACTTTCAAGCATTCATAAAAAATTCACATGCGTTTCTCTGAAAGAGAAGCAGTCTGTTCCAACACTTCAATTCACTGTGCGAAGTGAATGGAATGTTGCTTCACTTTCTAAATGCTGTCCTTTCAGAGAAAATCACTTTACTTTGAAAGTGCATTAAGCAACTTGCAAGCAATCACAAGAAACACTAATGTGTTTCTCTGAAAGAGAAGCACTCTGTTCCAACACTTCAATTCACTGCACGAAGGGAATGGAGTGTTGCTTCACTTTCTAAATGCTGTCCTTTCAGAGAAAATCACTTTCCTTTGAAAGTGCCTTAAGCTACTTACAAGCATTCACCAGAAACTCACATGCGTTTCTCTGAAAGAGAAGCAGTCTGTTCCAACACTTCAATTCACCGTGCGAAGTGAATGGAGTGTTGCTTCACTTTCTAAATGCAGTCCTTTCAGAGAAAATCACTTTCCTTTGAAAGTGCCTTACGCTACTTACAAGCATTCACCAGAAACTCACATGCGTTTCTATGAAAGAGAAGCAGTCTGTTCCAATACTTCAATTCACTCTGCGAAGTGAATGGAGTGTTGCTTCAGTTTCTAAATGCTGTCCTTTCAGAGAAAATCACTTTCCTTTAAAGTGCCTTAAGCTACTTGCAAGCATTAGGAAGAAACTCACATGCGTTTCTCTGAAAGAGAAGCAGTCTGTTCCAACACTTCAATTCACTGTGCGAAGTGAATGGAGTGTTACCTCACTTTCTAAATGCTGTCCTTTCAGAGAAAATCACTTTCCATTGAAAGTGCCTTAAACTACTTTCAAGCATTCATAAAAAACTCACATGCGTTTCTCTGAAAGAGAAGCAGTCTGTTCCAACACTTCAATTCACTGTGCGAAGTGAATGGAGTGTTGCTTCAGTTTCTAAATGCTGTCCTTTCAGAGAAAATCACTTTCCTTTAAAGTGCCTTAAGCTACTTGCAAGCATTAGGAAGAAACTCACATGCGTTTCTCTGAAAGAGAAGCAGTCTGTTCCAACACTTCAATTCACTGTGCGAAGTGAATGGAGTGTTACCTCACTTTCTAAATGCTGTCCTTTCAGAGAAAATCACTTTCCATTGAAAGTGCCTTAAACTACTTTCAAGCATTCATAAAAAACTCACATGCGTTTCTCTGAAAGAGAAGCAGTCTGTTCCAACACTTCAATTCACTGTGCGAAGTGAATGGAGTGTTGCTTCACTTTCTAAATGTTGTTCTTTCAGAGAAAATCACTTTCCTTTGAAAGTGCCTTAAGCTACTTGCAAGCATTACGAAGAAACTCACATGCGTTTCTCTGAAAGAGAAGCAGTCCGTTCCAACACTTCAATTCAGTGTACGAAGTGAATGGAGTGTTGCTTCACTTTCTAAATGCTGTCCTTTCAGAGAAAATCACTTTCCTTTGAAAGTGCCTTAAGCTACTTGCAAGCATTAGGAAGAAACTCACATGCGTTTCTCTGAAAGAGAAGCAGTCTGTTCCAACACTTCAATTCACTGTGCGAAGTGAATGGAGTGTTGCCTCACTTTCTAAATGCTGTCCTTTCAGAGAAAATCACTTTCCTTTGAAAGTGCCTTAAACTACTTTCAAGCATTCATAAAAAATTCACATGCGTTTCTCTGAAAGAGAAGCAGTCTGTTCCAACACTTCAATTCACTGTGCGAAGTGAATGGAATGTTGCTTCACTTTCTAAATGCTGTCCTTTCAGAGAAAATCACTTTACTTTGAAAGTGCATTAAGCAACTTGCAAGCAATCACAAGAAACACTAATGTGTTTCTCTGAAAGAGAAGCACTCTGTTCCAACACTTCAATTCACTGCACGAAGGGAATGGAGTGTTGCTTCACTTTCTAAATGCTGTCCTTTCAGAGAAAATCACTTTCCTTTGAAAGTGCCTTAAGCTACTTACAAGCATTCACCAGAAACTCACATGCGTTTCTCTGAAAGAGAAGCAGTCTGTTCCAACACTTCAATTCACCGTGCGAAGTGAATGGAGTGTTGCTTCACTTTCTAAATGCAGTCCTTTCAGAGAAAATCACTTTCCTTTGAAAGTGCCTTACGCTACTTACAAGCATTCACCAGAAACTCACATGCGTTTCTATGAAAGAGAAGCAGTCTGTTCCAATACTTCAATTCACTCTGCGAAGTGAATGGAGTGTTGCTTCACTTTCTAAATGCTGTCCTTTCAGAGAAAATCACTTTCCTTTGAAAGTGCCTTAAGCTACTTGCAAGCATTAGGAAGAAACTCACATGCGTTTCTCTGAAAGAGAAGCAGTCTGTTCCAACACTTCAATTCACTGTGCAAAGTGAATGAAGTGTTGCTTCACTTTCTAAATGCTGTCCTTTCAGAGAAAATCACTTTCCTTTGAAAGTGCCTTAAGCTACTTGCAAGCATTAGGAAGAAACTCACATGCGTTTCTCTGAAAGAGAAGCAGTCTGTTCCAACACTTCAATTCACTGTGCGAAGTGAATGGAGTGTTGCCTCACTTTCTAAATGCTGTCCTTTCAGAGAAAATCACTTTCCTTTGAAAGTGCCTTAAACTACTTTCAAGCATTCATAAAAAATTCACATGCGTTTCTCTGAAAGAGAAGCAGTCTGTTCCAACACTTCAATTCACTGTGCGAAGTGAATGGAATGTTGCTTCACTTTCTAAATGCTGTCCTTTCAGAGAAAATCACTTTACTTTGAAAGTGCATTAAGCAACTTGCAAGCAATCACAAGAAACACTAATGTGTTTCTCTGAAAGAGAAGCACTCTGTTCCAACACTTCAATTCACTGCACGAAGGGAATGGAGTGTTGCTTCACTTTCTAAATGCTGTCCTTTCAGAGAAAATCACTTTCCTTTGAAAGTGCCTTAAGCTACTTACAAGCATTCACCAGAAACTCACATGCGTTTCTCTGAAAGAGAAGCAGTCTGTTCCAACACTTCAATTCACTGTGCAAAGTGAATGGAGTTTTGCTTCACTTTCTAAATGCTGTTCTTTCAGAGAAAATCACTTTCCTTTGAAAGTGCCTTAAGCAACTTGCAAGCATTCACAAGAAACACTAATGCGTTTATATGAAAGAGAAGCACTCTGTTCCAAAACTTCAATTCACTGCACGAAGGGAATGGAGTGTTGCTTCACTTTCTAAATGCTGTCCTTTCAGAGAAAATCACTTTCCTTTGAAAGTGCCTTAAGCTACTTACAAGCATTCACCAGAAACTCACATGCGTTTCTCTGAAAGAGAAGCAGTCTGTTCCAACACTTCAATTCACTGTGCGAAGTGAATGGAGTGTTGCTTCACTTTCTAAATGCTGTTCTTTCAGAGAAAATCACTGTCCTTTGAAAGTGCCTTAAGCTACTTGCAAGCATTAGGAAGAAACTCACATGAGTTTCTCTGAAAGAGAAGCAGTCCGTTCCAACACTTCAATTCACTGTGCGAAGTGAATGGAGTGTTGCTTCACTTTCTAAATGCTGTCCTTTCAGAGACAAGCACTTTCCGTTGAAAGTGCCTTAAGCTACTTGCAAGCATTAGGAAGAAACTCACATGCGTTCCTCTGAAAGAGAAGCAGTCTGTTCCAACACTTCAATTCACTGTGCGAAGTGAATGGAGTGTTGCCTCACTTTGTAAATGCTGTCCTTTCAGAGAAAATCACTTTCCATTGAAAGTGCCTTAAACTACTTTCAATCATTCACAAAAAACTCACATGCGTTTCTCTGAAAGAGAAGCAGTCTGTTCCAACACTTCAATTCACTGTGCGAAGTGAATGGAGTGTTGCCTCACTTTCTAAATGCTGTCCTTTCAGAGAAAATCACTTTCCATTGAAAGTGCCTTAAACTACTTTCTAGCATTCACCAGAAACTCACATGCGTTTCTCTGAAAGAGAAGCAGTCTGTTCCAACACTTCAATTCACTGTGCGAAGTGAATGGAGTGTTGCTTCACTTTCTAAATGCTGTCCTTTCAGAGAAAATCACTTTCCTTTGAAAGTTCCTTAAGCTACTTGCAAGCATTAGGAAGAAACTCACATGCATTTCTCTGAAAGAGAAGCGCCCTGTTCCAATACTTCAATTCACTGTGCGAAGTGAATGGAGTGTTGCTTCACTTTCTAAATGCTGTCCTTTCAGAGAAAATCACTTTCCTTTGAAAGTGCCTTAAGCTACTTGCAAGCATTAGGAAGAAACTCACATGCGTTTCTCTGAAAGAGAAGCAGTCTGTTCCAACACTTCAATTCACTGTGTGAAGTGAATGGAGTGTTGCCTCACTTTCTAAATGCTGTCTTTTCAGAGTAAATCTCTTTCCTTTGAAAGTGCCTTAAGCTACTTACAGGCATTCAACAGAAACTCACATGCGTTTCTCTGAAAGAGAAGCAGTCTGTTCCAACACTTCAATTCACTGTGCGAAGTGAATGGAGTGTTACCTCACTTTCTAAATGCTGTCCTTTCAGAGAAAATCACTTTCCATTGAAAGTGCCTTAAACTACTTTCAAGCATTCATAAAAAACTCACATGCGTTTCTCTGAAAGAGAAGCAGTCTGTTCCAACACTTCAATTCACTGTGCGAAGTGAATGGAGTGTTGCTTCAGTTTCTAAATGCTGTCCTTTCAGAGAAAATCACTTTCCTTTAAAGTGCCTTAAGCTACTTGCAAGCATTAGGAAGAAACTCACATGCGTTTCTCTGAAAGAGAAGCAGTCTGTTCCAACACTTCAATTCACTGTGCGAAGTGAATGGAGTGTTACCTCACTTTCTAAATGCTGTCCTTTCAGAGAAAATCACTTTCCATTGAAAGTGCCTTAAACTACTTTCAAGCATTCATAAAAAACTCACATGCGTTTCTCTGAAAGAGAAGCAGTCTGTTCCAACACTTCAATTCACTGTGCGAAGTGAATGGAGTGTTGCTTCACTTTCTAAATGTTGTTCTTTCAGAGAAAATCACTTTCCTTTGAAAGTGCCTTAAGCTACTTGCAAGCATTACGAAGAAACTCACATGCGTTTCTCTGAAAGAGAAGCAGTCCGTTCCAACACTTCAATTCAGTGTACGAAGTGAATGGAGTGTTGCTTCACTTTCTAAATGCTGTCCTTTCAGAGAAAATCACTTTCCTTTGAAAGTGCCTTAAGCTACTTGCAAGCATTAGGAAGAAACTCACATGCGTTTCTCTGAAAGAGAAGCAGTCTGTTCCAACACTTCAATTCACTGTGCGAAGTGAATGGAGTGTTGCCTCACTTTCTAAATGCTGGCCTTTCAGAGAAAATCACTTTCCTTTGAAAGTGCCTTAAACTACTTTCAAGCATTCATAAAAAATTCACATGCGTTTCTCTGAAAGAGAAGCAGTCTGTTCCAACACTTCAATTCACTGTGCGAAGTGAATGGAATGTTGCTTCACTTTCTAAATGCTGTCCTTTCAGAGAAAATCACTTTACTTTGAAAGTGCATTAAGCAACTTGCAAGCAATCACAAGAAACACTAATGTGTTTCTCTGAAAGAGAAGCACTCTGTTCCAACACTTCAATTCACTGCACGAAGGGAATGGAGTGTTGCTTCACTTTCTAAATGCTGTCCTTTCAGAGAAAATCACTTTCCTTTGAAAGTGCCTTAAGCTACTTACAAGCATTCACCAGAAACTCACATGCGTTTCTCTGAAAGAGAAGCAGTCTGTTCCAACACTTCAATTCACCGTGCGAAGTGAATGGAGTGTTGCTTCACTTTCTAAATGCAGTCCTTTCAGAGAAAATCACTTTCCTTTGAAAGTGCCTTACGCTACTTACAAGCATTCACCAGAAACTCACATGCGTTTCTATGAAAGAGAAGCAGTCTGTTCCAATACTTCAATTCACTCTGCGAAGTGAATGGAGTGTTGCTTCACTTTCTAAATGCTGTCCTTTCAGAGAAAATCACTTTCCTTTGAAAGTGCCTTAAGCTACTTGCAAGCATTAGGAAGAAACTCACATGCGTTTCTCTGAAAGAGAAGCAGTCTGTTCCAACACTTCAATTCACTGTGCAAAGTGAATGAAGTGTTGCTTCACTTTCTAAATGCTGTCCTTTCAGAGAAAATCACTTTCCTTTGAAAGTGCCTTAAGCTACTTGCAAGCATTAGGAAGAAACTCACATGCGTTTCTCTGAAAGAGAAGCAGTCTGTTCCAACACTTCAATTCACTGTGCGAAGTGAATGGAGTGTTGCCTCACTTTCTAAATGCTGTCCTTTCAGAGAAAATCACTTTCCTTTGAAAGTGCCTTAAACTACTTTCAAGCATTCATAAAAAATTCACATGCGTTTCTCTGAAAGAGAAGCAGTCTGTTCCAACACTTCAATTCACTGTGCGAAGTGAATGGAATGTTGCTTCACTTTCTAAATGCTGTCCTTTCAGAGAAAATCACTTTACTTTGAAAGTGCATTAAGCAACTTGCAAGCAATCACAAGAAACACTAATGTGTTTCTCTGAAAGAGAAGCACTCTGTTCCAACACTTCAATTCACTGCACGAAGGGAATGGAGTGTTGCTTCACTTTCTAAATGCTGTCCTTTCAGAGAAAATCACTTTCCTTTGAAAGTGCCTTAAGCTACTTACAAGCATTCACCAGAAACTCACATGCGTTTCTCTGAAAGAGAAGCAGTCTGTTCCAACACTTCAATTCACTGTGCAAAGTGAATGGAGTTTTGCTTCACTTTCTAAATGCTGTTCTTTCAGAGAAAATCACTTTCCTTTGAAAGTGCCTTAAGCAACTTGCAAGCATTCACAAGAAACACTAATGCGTTTATATGAAAGAGAAGCACTCTGTTCCAAAACTTCAATTCACTGCACGAAGGGAATGGAGTGTTGCTTCACTTTCTAAATGCTGTCCTTTCAGAGAAAATCACTTTCCTTTGAAAGTGCCTTAAGCTACTTACAAGCATTCACCAGAAACTCACATGCGTTTCTCTGAAAGAGAAGCAGTCTGTTCCAACACTTCAATTCACTGTGCGAAGTGAATGGAGTGTTGCTTCACTTTCTAAATGCTGTTCTTTCAGAGAAAATCACTGTCCTTTGAAAGTGCCTTAAGCTACTTGCAAGCATTAGGAAGAAACTCACATGAGTTTCTCTGAAAGAGAAGCAGTCCGTTCCAACACTTCAATTCACTGTGCGAAGTGAATGGAGTGTTGCTTCACTTTCTAAATGCTGTCCTTTCAGAGACAAGCACTTTCCGTTGAAAGTGCCTTAAGCTACTTGCAAGCATTAGGAAGAAACTCACATGCGTTCCTCTGAAAGAGAAGCAGTCTGTTCCAACACTTCAATTCACTGTGCGAAGTGAATGGAGTGTTGCCTCACTTTGTAAATGCTGTCCTTTCAGAGAAAATCACTTTCCATTGAAAGTGCCTTAAACTACTTTCAATCATTCACAAAAAACTCACATGCGTTTCTCTGAAAGAGAAGCAGTCTGTTCCAACACTTCAATTCACTGTGCGAAGTGAATGGAGTGTTGCCTCACTTTCTAAATGCTGTCCTTTCAGAGAAAATCACTTTCCATTGAAAGTGCCTTAAACTACTTTCTAGCATTCACCAGAAACTCACATGCGTTTCTCTGAAAGAGAAGCAGTCTGTTCCAACACTTCAATTCACTGTGCGAAGTGAATGGAGTGTTGCTTCACTTTCTAAATGCTGTCCTTTCAGAGAAAATCACTTTCCTTTGAAAGTTCCTTAAGCTACTTGCAAGCATTAGGAAGAAACTCACATGCATTTCTCTGAAAGAGAAGCGCCCTGTTCCAATACTTCAATTCACTGTGCGAAGTGAATGGAGTGTTGCTTCACTTTCTAAATGCTGTCCTTTCAGAGAAAATCACTTTCCTTTGAAAGTGCCTTAAGCTACTTGCAAGCATTAGGAAGAAACTCACATGCGTTTCTCTGAAAGAGAAGCAGTCTGTTCCAACACTTCAATTCACTGTGTGAAGTGAATGGAGTGTTGCCTCACTTTCTAAATGCTGTCTTTTCAGAGTAAATCTCTTTCCTTTGAAAGTGCCTTAAGCTACTTACAGGCATTCAACAGAAACTCACATGCGTTTCTCTGAAAGAGAAGCAGTCTGTTCCAACACTTCAATTAACTGTGCGAAGTGAATGGAGTGTTTCTTCACTTTCTAAATGCTGTCCTTTCAGAGAAAATCACTTTTCTTTGAAAGTGCCTTAAGCTACTTAGAAGCATTCAACAGAAACTCACATGCATTTCTCTGAAAGAGAAGCAGTCTGTTCCAACACTTCAATTAACTGTGCGAAGTGATTGGAGTGTTTCTTCACTTTCTAAATTATGTCCTTTCAGAGAAAATCACTTTCCTTTGAAAGTGCCTTAAGCAACTTGCGAGCATTCACAAGAAAAACTAATGCGTTTATATGAAAGAGAAGCACTCTGTTCCAAAACTTCAGTTCACTGCACGAAGGGAATGGAGTGTTGCTTCATTTTCTAAATGCTCTCCTTTCAGAGAAAATCACTTTCCTTTGAAAGTGCCTTAAGCTACTTACAAGCATTCACCAGAAACTCACATGCGTTTCTCTGAAAGAAAAGCAGTCTGTTCCAACACTTCAATTCACTGTGCGAAGTGAATGGAGTGTTGCTTCAGTTTCTAAATGCTGTCCTTTCAGAGAAAATCACTTTCCTTTGAAAGTGCCTTAAACTACTTTCAAGCATTCATAAAAAACTCACATGCGTTTCTCTGAAAGAGAAGCAGTCTGTTCCAACACTTCAATTCACTGTGCGAAGTGAATGGAGTGTTGCTTCACTTTCTAAATGTTGTTCTTTCAGAGAAAATCACTTTCCTTTGAAAGTGCCTTAAGCTACTTGCAAGCATTACGAAGAAACTCACATGCGTTTCTCTGAAAGAGAAGCAGTCCGTTCCAACACTTCAATTCACTGTACGAAGTGAATGGAGTGTTGCTTCACTTTCTAAATGCTGTCCTTTCAGAGAAAATCACTTTCCTTTGAAAGTGCCTTAAGCTACTTGCAAGCATTAGGAAGAAACTCACATGCGTTTCTCTGAAAGAGAAGCAGTCTGTTCCAACACTTCAATTCACTGTGCGAAGTGAATGGAGTGTTGCCTCACTTTCTAAATGCTGTCCTTTCAGAGAAAATCACTTTCCTTTGAAAGTGCCTTAAACTACTTTCAAGCATTCATAAAAAATTCACATGCGTTTCTCTGAAAGAGAAGCAGTCTGTTCCAACACTTCAATTCACTGTGCGAAGTGAATGGAATGTTGCTTCACTTTCTAAATGCTGTCCTTTCAGAGAAAATCACTTTACTTTGAAAGTGCATTAAGCAACTTGCAAGCAATCACAAGAAACACTAATGTGTTTCTCTGAAAGAGAAGCACTCTGTTCCAACACTTCAATTCACTGCACGAAGGGAATGGAGTGTTGCTTCACTTTCTAAATGCTGTCCTTTCAGAGAAAATCACTTTCCTTTGAAAGTGCCTTAAGCTACTTACAAGCATTCACCAGAAACTCACATGCGTTTCTCTGAAAGAGAAGCAGTCTGTTCCAACACTTCAATTCACCGTGCGAAGTGAATGGAGTGTTGCTTCACTTTCTAAATGCTGTCCTTTCAGAGAAAATCACTTTCCTTTGAAAGTGCCTTACGCTACTTACAAGCATTCACCAGAAACTCACATGCGTTTCTATGAAAGAGAAGCAGTCTGTTCCAATACTTCAATTCACTCTGCGAAGTGAATGGAGTGTTGCTTCACTTTCTAAATGCTGTCCTTTCAGAGAAAATCACTTTCCTTTGAAAGTGCCTTAAGCTACTTGCAAGCATTAGGAAGAAACTCACATGCGTTTCTCTGAAAGAGAAGCAGTCTGTTCCAACACTTCAATTCACTGTGCAAAGTGAATGGAGTGTTGCCTCACTTTCTAAATGCTGTCCTTTCGGTGAAAATCACTTTCCTTTGAAAGTGCCTTAAACTACTTTCAAGCATTCATAAAAAACTCACATGCGTTTCTCTGAAAGAGAAGCAGTCTGTTCTAACACTTCAATTCACTGTGCGAAGTGAATGGAGTGTTGCTTCACTTTCTAAATGCTGTCCTTTCAGAGAAAATCACTTTCATTTGATAGTGCCTTAAGCTACTTGCAAGCATTAGGAAGAAACTCACATGCGTTTCTCTGAAAGAGAAGCAGTCTGTTCCAACACTTCAATTCACTGTGTGAAGTGAATAGAGTGTTGCCTCACTTTCTAAATGCTGTCCTTTCAGAGAAAATCACTTTCCTTTGAATGTGCCTTAAGCTACTTACAAGCATTTACAGAAACTCACATGCATTTCTCTGAAAGAGATGCAGTCTGTTCCAACACTTCAATTCACTGTACAAAGTGTATGGAGTGTTGCTTCACTTTCTAAATGCTGTCCTTTCAGAGAAAATCACTTTCATTTGATAGTGCCTTAAGCTACTTGCAAGCATTAGGAAGAAACTCACATGCGTTTCTCTGAAAGAGAAGCAGTCTGTTCCAACACTTCAATTCATTGCGCGAAGGGAATGGAGTGTTGCTTTACTTTCTAAATGCTGTCCTTTCAGAGAAAATCACTTTCCTTTGAAAGAGCCTTAAGCTACTTACAAGCATTCAACAGAAACTCACATGCATTTCTCTGAAAGAGAAGCAGTCTGTTCCAACACTTCAATTCACAGTACAAAGTGTATGGAGTGTTGCTTCACTTTCTAAATGCTGTTCTTTCAGAGAAAATCACTGTCCTTTGAAAGTGCCTTAAGCTACTTGCAAGCATTAGGAAGAAACTCACATGAGTTTCTCTGAAAGAGAAGCAGTCCGTTCCAACACTTCAATTCACTGTGCGAAGTGAATGGAGTGTTGCTTCACTTTCTAAATGCTGTCCTTTCAGAGACAAGCACTTTCCGTTGAAAGTGCCTTAAGCTACTTGCAAGCATTAGGAAGAAACTCACATGCGTTCCTCTGAAAGAGAAGCAGTCTGTTCCAACACTTCAATTCACTGTGCGAAGTGAATGGAGTGTTGCCTCACTTTGTAAATGCTGTCCTTTCAGAGAAAATCACTTTCCATTGAAAGTGCCTTAAACTACTTTCAATCATTCACAAAAAACTCACATGCGTTTCTCTGAAAGAGAAGCAGTCTGTTCCAACACTTCAATTCACTGTGCGAAGTGAATGGAGTGTTGCCTCACTTTCTAAATGCTGTCCTTTCAGAGAAAATCACTTTCCATTGAAAGTGCCTTAAACTACTTTCTAGCATTCACCAGAAACTCACATGCGTTTCTCTGAAAGAGAAGCAGTCTGTTCCAACACTTCAATTCACTGTGCGAAGTGAATGGAGTGTTGCTTCACTTTCTAAATGCTGTCCTTTCAGAGAAAATCACTTTCCTTTGAAAGTTCCTTAAGCTACTTGCAAGCATTAGGAAGAAACTCACATGCATTTCTCTGAAAGAGAAGCGCCCTGTTCCAATACTTCAATTCACTGTGCGAAGTGAATGGAGTGTTGCTTCACTTTCTAAATGCTGTCCTTTCAGAGAAAATCACTTTCCTTTGAAAGTGCCTTAAGCTACTTGCAAGCATTAGGAAGAAACTCACATGCGTTTCTCTGAAAGAGAAGCAGTCTGTTCCAACACTTCAATTCACTGTGTGAAGTGAATGGAGTGTTGCCTCACTTTCTAAATGCTGTCTTTTCAGAGTAAATCTCTTTCCTTTGAAAGTGCCTTAAGCTACTTACAGGCATTCAACAGAAACTCACATGCGTTTCTCTGAAAGAGAAGCAGTCTGTTCCAACACTTCAATTAACTGTGCGAAGTGAATGGAGTGTTTCTTCACTTTCTAAATGCTGTCCTTTCAGAGAAAATCACTTTTCTTTGAAAGTGCCTTAAGCTACTTAGAAGCATTCAACAGAAACTCACATGCATTTCTCTGAAAGAGAAGCAGTCTGTTCCAACACTTCAATTAACTGTGCGAAGTGATTGGAGTGTTTCTTCACTTTCTAAATTATGTCCTTTCAGAGAAAATCACTTTCCTTTGAAAGTGCCTTAAGCAACTTGCGAGCATTCACAAGAAAAACTAATGCGTTTATATGAAAGAGAAGCACTCTGTTCCAAAACTTCAGTTCACTGCACGAAGGGAATGGAGTGTTGCTTCATTTTCTAAATGCTCTCCTTTCAGAGAAAATCACTTTCCTTTGAAAGTGCCTTAAGCTACTTACAAGCATTCACCAGAAACTCACATGCGTTTCTCTGAAAGAAAAGCAGTCTGTTCCAACACTTCAATTCACTGTGCGAAGTGAATGGAGTGTTGCTTCAGTTTCTAAATGCTGTCCTTTCAGAGAAAATCACTTTCCTTTGAAAGTGCCTTAAACTACTTTCAAGCATTCATAAAAAACTCACATGCGTTTCTCTGAAAGAGAAGCAGTCTGTTCCAACACTTCAATTCACTGTGCGAAGTGAATGGAGTGTTGCTTCACTTTCTAAATGTTGTTCTTTCAGAGAAAATCACTTTCCTTTGAAAGTGCCTTAAGCTACTTGCAAGCATTACGAAGAAACTCACATGCGTTTCTCTGAAAGAGAAGCAGTCCGTTCCAACACTTCAATTCACTGTACGAAGTGAATGGAGTGTTGCTTCACTTTCTAAATGCTGTCCTTTCAGAGAAAATCACTTTCCTTTGAAAGTGCCTTAAGCTACTTGCAAGCATTAGGAAGAAACTCACATGCGTTTCTCTGAAAGAGAAGCAGTCTGTTCCAACACTTCAATTCACTGTGCGAAGTGAATGGAGTGTTGCCTCACTTTCTAAATGCTGTCCTTTCAGAGAAAATCACTTTCCTTTGAAAGTGCCTTAAACTACTTTCAAGCATTCATAAAAAATTCACATGCGTTTCTCTGAAAGAGAAGCAGTCTGTTCCAACACTTCAATTCACTGTGCGAAGTGAATGGAATGTTGCTTCACTTTCTAAATGCTGTCCTTTCAGAGAAAATCACTTTACTTTGAAAGTGCATTAAGCAACTTGCAAGCAATCACAAGAAACACTAATGTGTTTCTCTGAAAGAGAAGCACTCTGTTCCAACACTTCAATTCACTGCACGAAGGGAATGGAGTGTTGCTTCACTTTCTAAATGCTGTCCTTTCAGAGAAAATCACTTTCCTTTGAAAGTGCCTTAAGCTACTTACAAGCATTCACCAGAAACTCACATGCGTTTCTCTGAAAGAGAAGCAGTCTGTTCCAACACTTCAATTCACCGTGCGAAGTGAATGGAGTGTTGCTTCACTTTCTAAATGCTGTCCTTTCAGAGAAAATCACTTTCCTTTGAAAGTGCCTTACGCTACTTACAAGCATTCACCAGAAACTCACATGCGTTTCTATGAAAGAGAAGCAGTCTGTTCCAATACTTCAATTCACTCTGCGAAGTGAATGGAGTGTTGCTTCACTTTCTAAATGCTGTCCTTTCAGAGAAAATCACTTTCCTTTGAAAGTGCCTTAAGCTACTTGCAAGCATTAGGAAGAAACTCACATGCGTTTCTCTGAAAGAGAAGCAGTCTGTTCCAACACTTCAATTCACTGTGCAAAGTGAATGGAGTGTTGCCTCACTTTCTAAATGCTGTCCTTTCGGTGAAAATCACTTTCCTTTGAAAGTGCCTTAAACTACTTTCAAGCATTCATAAAAAACTCACATGCGTTTCTCTGAAAGAGAAGCAGTCTGTTCTAACACTTCAATTCACTGTGCGAAGTGAATGGAGTGTTGCTTCACTTTCTAAATGCTGTCCTTTCAGAGAAAATCACTTTCATTTGATAGTGCCTTAAGCTACTTGCAAGCATTAGGAAGAAACTCACATGCGTTTCTCTGAAAGAGAAGCAGTCTGTTCCAACACTTCAATTCACTGTGTGAAGTGAATAGAGTGTTGCCTCACTTTCTAAATGCTGTCCTTTCAGAGAAAATCACTTTCCTTTGAATGTGCCTTAAGCTACTTACAAGCATTTACAGAAACTCACATGCATTTCTCTGAAAGAGATGCAGTCTGTTCCAACACTTCAATTCACTGTACAAAGTGTATGGAGTGTTGCTTCACTTTCTAAATGCTGTCCTTTCAGAGAAAATCACTTTCATTTGATAGTGCCTTAAGCTACTTGCAAGCATTAGGAAGAAACTCACATGCGTTTCTCTGAAAGAGAAGCAGTCTGTTCCAACACTTCAATTCATTGCGCGAAGGGAATGGAGTGTTGCTTTACTTTCTAAATGCTGTCCTTTCAGAGAAAATCACTTTCCTTTGAAAGAGCCTTAAGCTACTTACAAGCATTCAACAGAAACTCACATGCATTTCTCTGAAAGAGAAGCAGTCTGTTCCAACACTTCAATTCACAGTACAAAGTGTATGGAGTGTTGCTTCACTTTCTAAATGCTGTCCTTTCAGAGAAAATCACTTTCCTTTGAAAGTGCCTTAAGCAACTTGCAAGCATTCACAAAAAACACTAATGCGTTTCTGTAAAAGAGAAGCACTCTGTTCCAACACTTCAATTCACTGCACGAAGGGCATGGAGTGTTGCTTCAGTTTCTAAATGCTGTCCTTTCAGAGAAAATCACTTTCCTTTGATAGTGCCTTAAGCTACTTGCAAGCATTAGGAAGAAAATCACATGCGTTTCTCTGAAAGAGAAGCAGTCTGTTCCAACACTTCAATTCACTGTGCGAAGTGAATGGAGTGTTGGTTCACTTTCTAAATGCTGTCCTTTCAGAGAAAATCACTTTCCTTTGAAAGTGCCTTAAGCAACTTGCAAGCATTCACAAGAAACACTAATGCGTTTCTGTAAAAGAGAAGCACTCTGTTCCAACACTTCAATTCACTGCACGAAGGGCATGGAGTGTTGCTTCAGTTTCTAAATGCTGTCCTCTCAGAGAAAATCACTTTCCTTTGAAAGTGCCTTAAGCTACTTGCAAGCATTAGGAAGAAAATCACATGCGTTTCTCTGAAAGAGAAGCAGTCTGTTCCAACACTTCAATTCACTGTGCGAAGTTAATGGAGTGTTGCTTCACTTTCTAAATGCTGTCCTTTCAGAGAAAATCACTTTCCTTTGAAAGTGCCTTAAGCTACTTACAAGCATTCAACAGAAACTCACATGCATTTCTCTGAAAGAGAAGCAGTCTGTTCCAACACTTCAATTCACTGTGCGAAGTGAATGGACTGTTTCTTCACTTTCTAAATGCTGTCCTTTCAGAGAAAATCACTTTCCTTTGAATGTGCCTTAAGCTGCTTACAAGCATTCACCAGAAACTCACATGCGTTTCTCTGAAAGAGAAGCATTCTGTTCGAACACTTCAATTCACTGTGCGAAGTGAATGGAGTGTTTCTTCACTTTCTAAATGCTGTCCTTTCAGAGAAAATCCCTTTCCTTTGAATGTGCCTTAAGCTACTTACAAGCATTCAACAGAAATTCACATGCATTTCTCTGAAAGAGAAGCAATCAGTTCCAACACTTCAATTCTCTGTGCGAAGTGAATGGAGTGTTGCTTCACTTTCTAAATGCTGTCCTTTCAGAGAAAATCACTTTCCTTTGAAAGTGCCTTACGCTACTTACAAGCATTCACCAGAAACTCACATGCGTTTCTATGAAAGAGAAGCAGTCTGTTCCAATACTTCAATTCACTGTGCGAAGTGAATGGAGTGTTGCTTCACTTTCTAAATGCTGTCCTTTCAGAGAAAATCACTTTCCTTTGAAAGTGCCTTAAGCTACTTGCAAGCATTAGGAAGAAACTCACATGCGTTTCTCTGAAAGAGAAGCAGTCTGTTCCAACACTTCAATTCACTGTGCGAAGTGAATGGAGTGTTGCCTCACTTTCTAAATGCTGTCCTTTCGGAGAAAATCACTTTCCTTTGAAAGTGCCTTAAACTACTTTCAAGCATTCATAAAAAACTCACATGCGTTTCTCTGAAAGAGAAGCACTCTGTTCCAACACTTCAATTCACTGTACAAAGTGTATGGAGTGTTGCTTCACTTTCTAAATGCTGTCCTTTCAGAGAAAATCACTTTCCTTTGAAAGTGCCTTAAGCAACTTGCAAGCATTCACAAGAAACAATAATGCGTTTCTGTAAAAGAGAAGCACTCTGTTCCAACACTTCAATTCACTGCACAAAGGGAATGGAGTGTTGCTTCAGTTTCTAAATGCTGTCCTTTCAGAGAAAATCACTTTCCTTTGAAAGTGCCTTAAGCTACTTGCAAGCATTAGGAAGAAAATCACATGCGTTTCTCTGAAAGAGAAGCAGTCTGTTCCAACACTTCAATTCACTGTGCGAAGTGAATGGAGTGTTGCCTCACTTTCTAAATGCTGTCCTTTCAGAGAAAATCACTTTCCTTTGAAACTGCCTTAAGCTACTTACAAGCATTCAACAGAAACTCACATGCATTTCTCTGAAAGAGAAGCAGTCTGTTCCAACACTTCAATTCACTGTGCGAAGTGAATGGACTGTTGCTTCACTTTCTAAATGCTGTCCTTTCAGAGAAAATCACTTTCCTTTGAATGTGCCTTAAGCTACTTACAAGCATTCACCAGATACTCACATGCGTTTCTCTGAAAGAGAAGCATTCTGTTGGAACACTTCAATTCACTGTGCGAAGTGAATGGAGTGTTTCCTCACTTTCTAAATGCTGTCCTTTCAGAGAAAATCCCTTTCCTTTGAATGTGCCTTAAGCTACTTACACGCATTCAACAGAAACTCACATGCATTTCTCTGAAAGAGAAGCAATCAGTTTCAACACTTCAATTCTCTGTGCGAAGTGAATGGAGTGTTGCTTCACTTTCTAAATGCTGTCCTTTCAGAGAAAATCACTTTCCTTTGAAAGTGCCTTAAGCTAATTGCAAGCATTCACAAGAAACACTAATGCGTTTCTATGAAAGAGAAGCAGTCTGTTCCAACACTTCAATTCATTGCGCTAAGGGAATGGAGTGTTGCTTTACTTTCTAAATGCTGTCCTTTCAGAGAAAATCACTTTCCTTTGAAAGAGCCTTAAGCTACTTACAAGCATTCACCAGAAACTCACATGCGTTTCTCTGAAAGAGAAGCAGTCTGTTCCAACACTTCAATTCACTGTACAATGTGAACGGAGTGTTGCTTCACTTTCTAAATTCTGTCCTTTCAGAGAAAATCACTTTCCTTTAAAAGTGCATTAAGCAACTTGCAAGCATTCTCAAGAAACACTAATGCGTTTCTATGAAAGAAAAGCACTCTGTTCCAACACTTCAATTCACTGCACGAAGGGAATCTAGTGTTGCTTCACTTTCTAAATGCTGTCCTTTCAGAGAAAATCACTTTCCAATGAAAGTGCCTTAAGCTACTTACAATCATTCACCAGAAACTCACATGCCTTTCTCTGAAAGAGAAGTAGTCTGTTCCAACACTTCAATTCACTGTGCGAAGTGAATGGAGTGTTGCTTCACTTTCTAAATGCTGTCCTTTCAGAGAAAATCACTTTCCTTTGAAAGTGCCTTAAGCTACTTGCAAGCATTAGGAAGAAACTCACATGCGTTTCTCTGAAAGAGAAGCAGTCTGTTCCAACACTCCAATTCACTGTGCGAAGTGAATGGAGTGTGGCTTCACTTTCTAAATGCTGTCCTTTCAGAGAAAATCACTTTCCTTTGAAAGTGCCTTAAGCTACTTAAAAGCATTCAACAGAAACTCACATGCATTTCTCTGAAAGAGAAGCAGTCTGTTCCAACACTTCAATTCATTGCGCGAAGGGAATGGAGTGTTGCTTTACTTTCTAAATGCTGTCCTTTCAGAGAAAATCACTTTCCTTTGAAAGTGCCTTAAGCTACTTGCAAGCATTCACAAGAAACACTAATGCGTTTCTCTGAAAGAGAAGCAATCTGTTCAAACACTTCAATTCTCTGTGCGAAGTGAATGGAGTGTTGCTTCACTTTCTAAATGCTGTCCTTTCAGAGAAAATCACTTTCCTTTGAAAGTGCCTTAAGCTACTTGCAAGCATTCACAAGAAACACTAATGCGTTTCTATGAAAGAGAAACTGTCTGTTCCAACACTTCAATTCCTTGCGCGAAGGGAATGGAGTGTTGCTTTACTTTCTAAATGCTGTCCTTTCAGAGATAATCACTTTCCTTTGAAAGAGCCTTAAGCTACTTACAAGCATTAAACCGAAACTCTCATGCATTTCTCTGAAAGAGAAGCAGTCTGTTCCAACACTTCAATTCACTGTACAAAGTGAATGGAGTGTTGCTTCACTTTCTAAATGCTGTCCTTTCAGAGAAAATCACTTTCCTTTGAAAGTGCCTTAAGCAACTTGCAAGCATTCACAAGAAACACTAATGCGTTTCTATGAAAGAGAAGCACTCTGTTCCAACACTTCAATTCACTGCACGAAGGGAATGGAGTGTTGCTTCACTTTCTAAATGCTGTCCTTTCAGAGAAAATCACTTTCCTTTGAAAGTGCCTTAAGCTACTTACAAGCATTCACCAGAAACTCACATGCATTTCTCTGAAAGAGAAGCAGTCGGTTCCAACACTTCAATTCACTGTGTGAAGTGAATGGAGTGTTGCTTCACTTTCTAAATGCTGTCCTTTCAGAGAAAATCACTTTCCTTTGAAAGTGCCTTAAGCTACTTGCAAGCATTCACAAGAAACACTAATGCGTTTCTATGAAAGAGAAGCACTCTGTTCCAACACTTCAATTCACTGTGCGAAGTGAATGGAGTGTTGCTTCACTTTCTAAATGCTGTCCTTTCAGAGAAAATCACTTTCCGTTGAAAGTGCCTTAAGCTACTTGCAAGCATTAGGAAGAAACTCACATGCGTTTCTCTGAAAGAGAAGCAGTCTGTTCCAACACTTCAATTCACTGTGTGAAGTGAATGGAGTGTTGCTTCACTTTCTAAATGCTGTCCTTTCAGAGAAAATCACTTTCCTTTGAAAGTGCCTTAAGCAACTTGCAAGCATTCACAAGAAACACTAATGCGTTTCTATGAAAGAGAAGCAGTCTGTTCCAACACTTCAATTCACTCTGCAAAGTGAATGGAGTGTTGCCTCACTTTCTAAATGCTGTCCTTTCAGAGAAAATCACTTTCCGTTGAAAGTGCCTTAAACTACTTTCAAGCATTCATAAAAAACTCACATGCGTTTCTCTGAAAGAGAAGCAGTCTGTTCCAACACTTCAATTCACTGTGCGAAGTGAATGGATTGTTGCTTCACTTTCTAAATGCTGTCCTTTCAGAGAAAATCACTTTCCTTTGAAAGTGCCTTAAGCTACTTGCAAGCATTCACAAGAAACACTAATGCGTTTCTATGAAAGAGAAACTTTCTGTTCCAACACTCAATTCATTGCGCGAAGGGAATGGAGTGTTGCTTTACTTTCTAAATGCTGTCCTTTCAGAGAAAATCACTTTCCTTTGAAAGAGCCTTAAGCTACTTACAAGCATTAAACCGAAACTCTCATGCATTTCTCTGAAAGAGAAGCAGTCTGTTCCAACACTTCAATTCACTGTACAAAGTGAATGGAGTGTTGCTTCACTTTCTAAATGCTGTCCTTTCAGAGAAAATCACTTTCCTTTGAAAGTGCCTTAAGCAACTTGCAAGCATTCACAAGAAACACTAATGCGTTTCTATGAAAGAGAAGCACTCTGTTCCAACACTTCAATTCACTGCACGAAGGGAATGGAGTGTTGCTTCACTTTCTAAATGCTGTCCTTTCAGAGAAAATCACTTTCCTTTGAAAGTGCCTTAAGCTACTTACAAGCATTCACCAGAAACTCACATGCATTTCTCTGAAAGAGAAGCAGTCGGTTCCAACACTTCAATTCACTGTGTGAAGTGAATGGAGTGTTGCCTCACTTTCTAAATGCTGTCCTTTCAGAGAAAATCACTTTCCTTTGAAAGTGCCTTAAACTACTTTCGAGCATTCATAAAAAACTCACATGCGTTTCTCTGAAAGAGAAGCAGTCTGTTCCAACACTTCAATTCACTGTGCGATGTGAATGGAGTGTTGCTTCACTTTCTAAATGCTGTCCTTTCAGAGAAAATCACTTTCCTTTGAAAGTGCCTTAAGCTACTTGCAAGCATTCAACAGAAACTCACATGCATTTCTCTGAAAGAGAAGCAGTCTGTTCCAACACTTCATTTCACTGTGTGAAGTGAATAGAGTGTTGCCACACTTTCTAAATGCTGTCCTTTCAGAGAAAATCACTTTCCTTTGAAAGTGCCTTAAGCTACTTACAAGCATTAAACAGAAAGTCACATGCATTTCTCTGAAAGAGAAGCAGTCTGTTCCAACACTTCAATTCACTGTGCGAAGTGAATGGAGTGTTGCTTCACTTTCTAAATGCTGTTCTTTCAGAGAAAATCACTTTCCTTTGAAAGTGCCTTAAGCTTCTTGCAAGCATTAGGAAGAAACTCACACGCGTTTCTCTGAAAGAGAAGCAGTCCGTTCCAACACTTCAATTCACTGTGCGAAGTGAATGGAGTGTTGCTTCACTTTCTAAATGCTGTCCTTTCAGAGAAAAACACTTTCCTTTGAAAGTGCCTTAAGCTACTTGCAAGCATTAGGAAGAAACTCACATGCGTTTCTCTGAAAGAGAAGCAGTCTGTTCCAACACTTCAATTTACTGTGCGAAGTGAATGGAGTGTTGCCTCACTTTCTAAATGCTGTCCTTTCAGAGAAAATCACTTTCCTTTGAAAGTGCCTTAAGCTACTTGCAAGCATTAGGAAGAAACTCACATGCATTTCTCTGAAAGAGAAGCAGTCTGTTCCAACACTTCATTTCACTGTGTGAAGTGAATAGAGTGTTGCCACACTTTCTAAATGCTGTCCTTTCAGAGAAAATCACTTTCCTTTGAAAGTGCCTTAAGCTACTTACAAGCATTACACAGAAAGTCACATGCGTTTCTCTGAAAGAGAAGCAGTCTGTTCCAACACTTCAATTCACTGTGCGAAGTGAATGGAGTGTTGCTTCACTTTCTAAATGCTGTTCTTTCAGAGAAAATCACTTTCCTTTGAAAGTGCCTTAAGCTTCTTGCAAGCATTAGGAAGAAACTCACATGCGTTTCTCTGAAAGAGAAGCAGTCCGTTCCAACACTTCAATTCACTGTGCGAAGTGAATGGAGTGTTGCTTCACTTTCTAAATGCTGTCCTTTCAGAGAAAATCACTTTCCTTTGAAAGTGCCTTAAGCTACTTGCAAGCATTCACAAGAAACACTAATGCGTTTCTCTGAAAGAGAAGCAATCTGTTCCAACACTTCAATTCTCTGTGCGAAGTGAATGGAGTGTTGCTTCACTTTCTAAATGCTGTCCTTTCAGAGAAAATCACTTTCCTTTGAAAGTGCCTTAAGCTACTTGCAAGCATTCACAAGAAACACTAATGCGTTTCTATGAAAGAGAAACTGTCTGTTCCAACACTTCAATTCCTTGCGCGAAGGGAATGGAGTGTTGCTTTACTTTCTAAATGCTGTCCTTTCAGAGATAATCACTTTCCTTTGAAAGAGCCTTAAGCTACTTACAAGCATTAAACCGAAACTCTCATGCATTTCTCTGAAAGAGAAGCAGTCTGTTCCAACACTTCAATTCACTGTACAAAGTGAATGGAGTGTTGCTTCACTTTCTAAATGCTGTCCTTTCAGAGAAAATCACTTTCCTTTGAAAGTGCCTTAAGCAACTTGCAAGCATTCACAAGAAACACTAATGCGTTTCTATGAAAGAGAAGCACTCTGTTCGAACACTTCAATTCACTGCACGAAGGGAATGGAGTGTTGCTTCACTTTCTAAATGCTGTCCTTTCAGAGAAAATCACTTTCCTTTGAAAGTGCCTTAAGCTACTTACAAGCATTCACCAGAAACTCACATGCATTTCTCTGAAAGAGAAGCAGTCGGTTCCAACACTTCAATTCACTGTGTGAAGTGAATGGAGTGTTGCCTCACTTTCTAAATGCTGTCCTTTCAGAGAAAATCACTTTCCTTTGAAAATGCTTTAAACTACTTTCGAGCATTCATAAAAAACACACATGCGTTTCTCTGAAAGAGATGCAGTCTATTCCAACACTTCAATTCACTGTGCGATGTGAATTGAGTGTTGCTTCACTTTCTAAATGCTGTCCTTTCAGAGAAAATCACTTTCCTTTGAAAGTGCCTTAAGCTACTTGCAAGCATTAGGAAGAAACTCACATGCATTTTTCTGAAAGAGAAGCAGTCTGTTCCAACACTTCATTTCACTGTGTGAAGTGAATAGAGTGTTGCCACACTTTCTAAATGCTGTCCTTTCAGAGAAAATCACTTTCCTTTGAAAGTGCCTTAAGCTACTTACAAGCATTAAACAGAAAGTCACATGTGTTTCTCTGAAAGAGAAGCAGTCTGTTCCAACACTTCAATTCACTGTGCGAAGTGAATGGAGTGTTGCTTCGCTTTCTAAATGCTGTTCTTTCAGAGAAAATCACTTTCCTTTGAAAGTGCCTTAAGCTTCTTGCAAGCATTAGGAAGAAACTCACATGCGTTTCTCTGAAAGAGAAGCAGTCCGTTCCAACACTTCAATTCACTGTGCGAAGTGAATGGAGTGTTGCTTCACTTTCTAAATGCTGTCCTTTCAGAGAAAAACACTTTCCTTTGAAAGTGCCTTAAGCTACTTGCAAGCATTAGGAAGAAACTCACATGCGTTTCTCTGAAAGAGAAGCAGTCTGTTCCAACACTTCAATTCACTGTGCGAAGTGAATGGAGTGTTGCCTCACTTTCTAAATGCTGTCCTTTCAGAGAAAATCACTTTCCATTGAAAGTGCCTTAAACTACTTTCAAGCATTCAAAAAAAACTCACATGCATTTCTCTGAAAGAGAAGCAATCTGTTCCAACACTTCAATTCACTGTGCGAAGTGAATGGAGTGTTGCTTCACTTTCTAAATGCTGTCCTTTCAGAGAAAATCCCTTTCCTTTGAATGTGCCTTAAGCTACTTACAAGCATTCAACAGAAACTCACATGCATTTCTCTGAAAGAGAAGCAATCTGTTCCAACAGTTCAATTCTCTGTGCGAAGTTAATGGAGTGTTGCTTCACTTTCTAAATGCTGTCCTTTCAGAGCAAATCACTTTCCTTTGAAAGTGCCTTAAGCTACTTGCAAGCATTCACAAGAAACACTAATGCGATTCTATGAAAGAGAAGCAGTCTGTTCCAACACTTCAATTCATTGCGCGAAGGGAATGGAGTGTTGCTTTACTTTCTAAATGCTGTTCTTTCAGAGAAAATCACTTTCCTTTGAAAGAGCCTTAAGCTACTTACAAGCATTCAACAGAAACTCACATTCATTACTCTGAAAGAGAAGCAGTCTGTTCCAACACTTCAATTCACTGTACAAAGTGAATGGAGTGTTGCTTCACTTTCTAAATGCTGTCCTTTCAGAGAAAAACACTTTCCTTTGAAAGTGCCTTAAGCAACTTGCAAGCATTCACAAGAAACACTAATGCGTTTCTATGAAAGAGAAGCACTCTGTTCCAACACTTCAATTCACTGTGCGAAGTGAATGGAGTGTTGCTTCACTTTCTAAATGCTCTCCTTTCAGAGAAAATCACTTTCCGTTGAAAGTGCCTTAAGCTACTTGCAAGCATTAGGAAGAAACTCACATGCGTTTCTCTGAAAGAAAAGCAGTCTGTTCCAACACTTCAATTCACTGTGTGAAGTGAATGGAGTGTTGCTTCACTTTCTAAATGCTGTCCTTTCAGAGAAAATCACTTTCCTTTGAAAGTGCCTTAAGCAACTTGCACGCATTCACAAGAAACACTAATGCGTTTCTATGAAAGAGAAGCAGTCTGTTCCAACACTTCAATTCACTCTGCAAAGTGAATGGAGTGTTGCCTCACTTTCTAAATGCTGTCCTTTCAGAGAAAATCACTTTCCGTTGAAAGTGCCTTAAACTACTTTCAAGCATTCATAAAAAACTCACATGCGTTTCTCTGAAAGAGAAGCAGTCTGTTCCAACACTTCAATTCACTGTGCGAAGTGAATGGATTGTTGCTTCACTTTCTAAATGCTGTCCTTTCAGAGAAAATCACTTTCCTTTGAAAGTGCCTTAAGCTACTTGCAAGCATTCACAAGAAACACTAATGCGTTTCTATGAAAGAGAAACTGTCTGTTCCAACACTCAATTCATTTCGCGAAGGGAATGGAGTGTTGCTTTACTTTCTAAATGCTGTCCTTTCAGAGAAAATCACTTTCCTTTGAAAGAGCCTTAAGCTACTTACAAGCATTAAACCGAAACTCTCATGCATTTCTCTGAAAGAGAAGCAGTCTGTTCCAACACTTCAATTCACTGTACAAAGTGAATGGAGTGTTGCTTCACTTTCTAAATGCTGTCCTTTCAGAGAAAATCACTTTCCTTTGAAAGTGCCTTAAGCAACTTGCAAGCATTCACAAGAAACACTAATGCGTTTCTATGAAAGAGAAGCACTCTGTTCCAACACTTCAATTCACTGCACGAAGGGAATGGAGTGTTGCTTCACTTTCTAAATGCTGTCCTTTCAGAGAAAATCACTTTCCTTTGAAAGTGCCTTAAGCTACTTACAAGCATTCACCAGAAACTCACATGCATTTCTCTGAAAGAGAAGCAGTCGGTTCCAACACTTCAATTCACTGTGTGAAGTGAATGGAGTGTTGCCTCACTTTCTAAATGCTGTCCTTTCAGAGAAAATCACTTTCCTTTGAAAGTGCCTTAAACTACTTTCGAGCATTCATAAAAAACTCACATGCGTTTCTCTGAAAGAGAAGCAGTCTGTTCCAACACTTCAATTCACTGTGCGATGTGAATGGAGTGTTGCTTCACTTTCTAAATGCTGTCCTTTCAGAGAAAATCACTTTCCTTTGAAAGTGCCTTAAGCTACTTGCAAGCATTCAACAGAAACTCACATGCATTTCTCTGAAAGAGAAGCAGTCTGTTCCAACACTTCATTTCACTGTGTGAAGTGAATAGAGTGTTGCCACACTTTCTAAATGCTGTCCTTTCAGAGAAAATCACTTTCCTTTGAAAGTGCCTTAAGCTACTTACAAGCATTAAACAGAAAGTCACATGCGTTTCTCTGAAAGAGAAGCAGTCTGTTCCAACACTTCAATTCACTGTGCGAAGTGAATGGAGTGTTGCTTCACTTTCTAAATGCTGTTCTTTCAGAGAAAATCACTTTCCTTTGAAAGTGCCTTAAGCTTCTTGCAAGCATTAGGAAGAAACTCACACGCGTTTCTCTGAAAGAGAAGCAGTCCGTTCCAACACTTCAATTCACTGTGCGAAGTGAATGGAATGTTGCTTCACTTTCTAAATGCTGTCCTTTCAGAGAAAAACACTTTCCTTTGAAAGTGCCTTAAGCTACTTGCAAGCATTAGGAAGAAACTCACATGCGTTTCTCTGAAAGAGAAGCAGTCTGTTCCAACACTTCAATTTACTGTGCGAAGTGAATGGAGTGTTGCCTCACTTTCTAAATGCTGTCCTTTCAGAGAAAATCACTTTCCATTGAAAGTGCCTTAAACTACTTTCAAGCATTCAAAAAAAACTCACATGCATTTCTCTGAAAGAGAAGCAATCTGTTCCAACACTTCAATTCACTGTGCGAAGTGAATGGAGTGTTGCTTCACTTTCTAAATGCTGTCCTTTCAGAGAAAATCCCTTTCCTTTGAATGTGCCTTAAGCTACTTACAAGCATTCAACAGAAACTCACATGCATTTCTCTGAAAGAGAAGCAATCTGTTCCAACACTTCAATTCTCTGTGCGAAGTGAATGGAGTGTTGCTTCACTTTCTAAATGCTGTCCTTTCAGAGAAAATCACTTTCCTATGAAAGTGCCTTAAGCTACTTGCAAGCATTCACAAGAAACACTAATGCGTTTCTATGAAAGAGAAGCAGTCTGTTCCAACACTTCAATTCATTTCGCGAAGGGAATGGAGTGTTGCTTTACTTTCTAAATGCTGTCCTTTCAGAGAAAATCACTTTCCTTTGAAAGAGCCTTAAGCTACTTACAAGCATTCAACAGAAACTCACATTCATTACTCTGAAAGAGAAGCAGTCTGTTCCAACACTTCAATTCACTGTACAAAGTGAATGGAGTGTTGCTTCACTTTCTAAATGCTGTCCTTTCAGAGAAAATCACTTTCCTTTGAAAGTGCCTTAAGCAACTTGCAAGCATTCACAAGAAACACTAATGCGTTTCTATGAAAGAGAAGCACTCTGTTCCAACACTTCAATTCACTGTGCGAAGTGAATGGAGTGTTGCTTCACTTTCTAAATGCTGTCCTTTCAGAGAAAATCACTTTCCGTTGAAAGTGCCTTAAGCTACTTGCAAGCATTAGGAAGAAACTCACATGCGTTTTTCTGAAAGAGAAGCAGTCTGTTCCAACACTTCAATTCACTGTGTGAAGTGAATGGAGTGTTGCCTCACTTTCTAAATGCTGTCCTTTCAGAGAAAATCACTTTCCTTTGAAAGTGCCTTAAGCTACTTACAAGCATTCAACAGAAACTCACATGCGTTTCTCTGAAAGAGAAGCAGTCGGTTCCAACACTTCAATTCACTGTGCGAAGTGAATGGAGTGTTGCTTCACTTTCTAAATGCTGTCCTTTCAGAGAAAATCACTTTCCTTTGAAAGTGCCTTAAGCTACTTGCAAGCATTCACAAGACACACTAATGCGTTTCTATGAAAGAGAAGCAGTCTGTTCCAACACTTCAATTCATTGCGCGAAGGGAATGGAGTGTTGCTTTACTTTCTAAATGCTGTCCTTTCAGAGAAAATCACTTTCCTTTGAAAGAGCCTTAAGCTACTTACAAGCATTCAACAGAAACTAACATTCATTTCTCTGAAAGAGAAGCAGTCTGTTCCAACACTTCAATTCACTGTACAAAGTGAATGGAGTGTTGCTTCACTTTCTAAATGCTGTCCTTTCAGAGAAAATCACTTTCCTTTGAAAGTGCCTTAAGCAACTTGCAAGCATTCACAAGAAACACCAATGCGTTTCTATGAAAGAGAAGCACTCTGTTCCAACACTTCAATTCACTGTGCGAAGTGAATGGAGTGTTGCTTCACTTTCTAAATGCTGTCCTTTCAGAGAAAATCACTTTCCGTTGAAAGTGCCTTAAGCTACTTGCAAGCATTAGGAAGAAACTCACATGCGTTTCTCTGAAAGAGAAGCAGTCTGTTCCAACACTTCAATTCACTGTGTGAAGTGAATGGAGTGTTGCCTCACTTTCTAAATGCTGTCCTTTCAGAGAAAATCACTTTCCTTTGAAAGTGCCTTAAACTACTTTCAAGCATTCATAAAAAATTCACATGCGTTTCTCTGAAAGAGAAGCAGTCCGTTCCATCACTTCAATTCACTGTGCGAAGTGAATGGAGTGTTGCTTCACTTTCTGAAAGCTGTCCTTTCAGAGAAAATCACTTTCCTTTTAAAGTGCCTTAAGCTACTTGCAAGCATTAGGAAGAAACTCACATGCGTTTCTATGAAAGAGAAGCAGTCTGTTCCAACACTTCAATTCATTGCGCTAAGGGAATGGAGTGTTGCTTTACTTTCTAAATGCTGTCCATTCAGAGAAAATCACTTTCCTTTGAAAGAGCCTTAAGCTACTTACAAGCATTCAACAGAAACTCACATGCATTTCTCTGAAAGAAAAGCAGTCTGTTCCAACACTTCAATTCACTGTACAAAGTGAATGGAATGTTGCTTCACTTTCTAAATGCTGTCCTTTCAGAGAAAATCACTTTCCTTTGAAAGTGCATTAAGCAACTTGCAAGCAATCACAAGAAACACTAAAGTGTTTCTCTGAAAGAGAAGCACTCTGTTCCAACACTTCAATTCACTGCACGAAGGGAATGGAGTGTTGCTTCACTTTCTAAATGCTGTCCTTTCAGAGAAAATCACTTTCCTTTGAAAGTGCCTTAAGCTACTTACAAGCATTCACCAGAAACTCACATGCGTTTCTCTGAAAGAGAAGCAGTCTGTTCCAACACTTCAATTCACTGAGCGAAGTGAATGGAGTTTTGCTTCACTTTCTAAATGCTGTCCTTTCAGAGAAAATCACTTTCCTTTGAAAGTGCCTTAAGCAACTTGCAAGCATTCACAAGAAACACTAATGCGTTTATATGAAAGAGAAGCACTCTGTTCCAAAACTTCAATTCACTGCACGAAGGGAATGGAGTGTTGCTTCACTTTCTAAATGCTGTCCTTTCAGAGAAAATCACTTTCCTTTGAAAGTGCCTTAAGCTACTTACAAGCATTCACCAGAAACTCACATGCGTTTCTCTGAAAGAGAAGCAATCTGTTCCAACACTTCAATTCTCTGTGCGAAGTTAATGGAGTGTTACTTCACTTTCTAAATGCTGTCCTTTCAGAGAAAATCACTTTCTTTTGAAAGTGCCTTAAGCTACTTGCAAGCATTCACAAGACACACTAATGCGTTTCTATGAAAGAGAAGCAGTCTGTTCCAACACTTCAATTCATTGCGCGAAGGGAATGGAGTGTTGCTTTACTTTCTAAATGCTGTCCGTTCAGAGAAAATCACTTTCCTTTGAAAGAGCCTTAAGCTACTTACAAGCATTCAACAGAAACTCACATTCATTTCTCTGAAAGAGAAGCAGTCTGTTCCAACACTTCAATTCACTGTACAAAGTGAATGGAGTGTTGCTTCACTTTCTAAATGCTGTCCTTTCAGAGAAAATCACTTTCCTTTGAAAGTGCCTTAAACTACTTTCAAGCATTCATAAAAAATTCACATGCGTTTCTCTGAAAGAGAAGCAGTCTGTTCCAACACTTCAATTCACTGCACGAAGGGAATGGAGTGTTGCTTCACTTTCTAAATGCTGTCCTTTCAGAGAAAATCACTTTCCTTTGAAAGTGCCTTAAGCTACTTACAAGCATTCACCAGAAACTCACATGCGTTTCTCTGAAAGAGAAGCAGTCTGTTCCAACACTTCAATTCACTGTGTGAAGTGAATAGAGTGTTGCCTCACTTTCTAAATGCTGTCCTTTCAGAGAAAATCACTTTCCTTTGAAAGTGCCTTAAGCCTCTTACAAGCATTTAACAGAAACTCACATGCGTTTCTCTGAAAGAGAAGCAGTCTGTTCCAACACTTCAATTCACTGTGCGAAGTGAATGGAGTGTTGCTTCACTTTCTAAATGCTGTTCTTTCAGAGAAAATCACTGTCCTTTAAAAGTGCCTTAAGCTTCTTGCAAGCATTAGGAAGAAACTCACATGCGTTTCTCTGAAAGAGAAGCAGTCCGTTCCAACACTTCAATTCACTGTGCGAAGTGAATGGAGTGTTGCCTCACTTTCTAAATGCTGTCCTTTCAGAGAAAAACACTTTCCTTTGAAAGTGCCTTAAGCTACTTGCAAGCATTAGGAAGAAACTCACATGCGTTTCTCTGAAAGAGAAGCAGTCTGTTCCAACACTTCAATTCACTGTGCGAAGTGAATGGAGTGTTGCCTCACTTTCTAAATGCTGTCCTTTCAGAGAAAATCACTTTCCATTTAAAGTGCCTTAAACTACTTTCAAGCATTCAAAAAAAACTCACATGCATTTCTCTGAAAGAGAAGCAATCTGTTCCAACACTTCAATTCACTGTGCGAAGTGAATGGAGTGTTGCTTCACTTTCTAAATGCTGTCCTTTCAGAGAAAATCCCTTTCTTTTGAATGTGCCTTAAGCTACTTACAAGCATTCAACAGAAACTCACATGCATTTCTCTGAAAGAGAAGCAATCTGTTCCAACACTTCAATTCTCTGTGCGAAGTTAATGGAGTGTTGCTTCACTTTCTAAATGCTGTCCTTTCAGAGAAAATCACTTTCCTTTGAAAGTGCCTTAAGCTACTTGCAAGCATTCACAAGAAACACTAATGCGTTTCTATGAAAGAGAAGCAGTCTGTTCCAACACTTCAATTCATTGCGCGAAGGGAATGGAGTGTTGCTTTACTTTCTAAATGCTGTCCTTTCAGAGAAAATCACTTTCCTTTGAAAGAGCCTTAAGCTACTTACAAGCATTCAACAGAAACTCACATTCATTACTCTGAAAGAGAAGCAGTCTGTTCCAACACTTCAATTCACTGTGCGAAGTGAATGGAGTGTTGCTTCACTTTCTAAATGCTGTCCTTTCAGAGAAAATCACTTTCCTTTGAAAGTGCCTTAAACTACTTTCAAGCATTCACAAAAAACTCACATGCGTTTCTCTTAAAGAGAAGCAGTCTGTTCTAACACTTCAATTCACTGCACGAAGTGAATGGAGTGTTGCTTCACTTTCTAAATGCTGTCCTTTCAGAGAAAATCACTTTCCTTTGAAAGTGCCTTAAGCTACTTACAAGCATTCACCAGAAACTCACATGCGTTTCTCTGAAAGAGAAGCAGTCTGTTCCAATACTTCAATTCACTGTGCGAAGAGAATGGACTGTTGCTTCACTTTCTAAATGCTGTCCTTTCAGAGAAAATCACTTTCCTTTGAAAGTGCCTTAAGCTACTTACAAGCATTCACCAGAAACTCACATGCGTTTCTCTGAAAGAGAAGCATTCTGTTCGAACACTTCAATTCACTGTGCGAAGTGAATGGAGTGTTTCTTCACTTTCTAAATGCTGTCCTTTCAGAGAAAATCCCTTTCCTTTGAATGTGCCTTAAGCTACTTACAAGCATTCAACAGAAACTCACATGCATTTCTCTGAAAGAGAAGCAATCAGTTCCAACACTTCAATTCTCTGTGCGAAGTGAATGGAGTGTTGCTTCACTTTTTAAATGCTGTCCTTTCAGAGAACATCACTTTCCTTTGAAAGTGCCTTAAGCTACTTGCAAGCATTCACAAGAAACACTAATGCGTTTCTATGAAAGAGAAGCAGTCTGTTCCAACACTTCAATTCATTGCACTAAGGGAATGGAGTGTTGCTTTACTTTCTAAATGCTGTCATTTCAGAGAAAATCACTTTCCTTTGAAAGAGCCTTAAGCTACTTACAAGCATTCAACAGAAACTCACATGCATTTCTCTGAAAGAGAAGCAGTCTGTTCCAACACTTCAATTCACTGTACAAAGTGAATGGAGTGTTGCTTCACTTTCTAAATTCTGTCCTTTCAGAGAAAATCACTTTCCTTTGAAAGTGCATTAAGCAACTTGCAAGCATTCTCAAGAAACACTAATGTGTTTCTATGAAAGAAAAGCACTCTGTTCCAAAACTTCAATTCACTGCACGAAGGGAATCTAGTGTTGCTTCACTTTCTAAATGTTGTCCTTTCAGAGAAAATCACTTTCCTTTGAAAGTGCCTTAAGCTACTTACAATCATTCACCAGAAACTCACATGCCTTTCTCTGAAAGAGAAGTAGTCTGTTCCAACACTTCAATTCACTGTGCGAAGTGAATGTTGTGTTGCTTCACTTTCTAAATGCTGTCCTTTCAGAGAAAATCACTTTCCTTTGAAAGTGCCTTAAGCTACTTGCAAGCATTAGGAAGAAACTCACATGCGTTTCTCTGAAAGAGAAGCAGTCTGTTCCAACACTCCAATTCACCGTGCGAAGTGAATGGAGTGTTGCTTCACTTTCTA
Source organism: Myodes glareolus (assembly GCF_982192425.1). Lineage (NCBI taxonomy): Eukaryota > Metazoa > Chordata > Mammalia > Rodentia > Cricetidae > Myodes > Myodes glareolus. Next base: position 927,657 of record NW_028263225.1, read on the forward strand.
AATGCTGTCCTTTCAGAGAAAATCACTTTCCTTTGAAAGTGCCTTAAGCTACTTACAAGCATTCAACAGAAACTCACATGCATTTCTCTGAAAGAGAAGCAGTCTGTTCCAACACTTCAATTCTCTGTGCGAAGTGAATGGAGTGTTGCTTCACTTTCTAAATCCTGTCCTTTCAGAGAAAATCACTTTCCTTTGAAAGTGCCTTAAGCTACTTGCAAGCATTAGGAAGAAACTCACATGCGTTTCTCTGAAAGAGAAGCAGTCCGTTCCAACACTTCAATTCAGTGTGCGAAGTGAATGGAGTGTTGCTTCACTTTCTAAATGCTGTCCTTTCAGAGAAAATCACTTTCCTTTGAAAGTGCCTTAAGCTACTTGCAAGCATTAGGAAGAAACTCACATGCGTTTCTCTGAAAGAGAAGCAGTCTGTTCCAACACTTCAATTCACTGTGCGAAGTGAATGGAGTGTTGCCTCACTTTCTAAATGCTGTCCATTCAGAGAAAATCACTTTCCTTTGAAAGTGCCTTAAACTACTTTCAAGCATTCAACAGAAACTCACATGCATTTCTCTGAAAGAGAAGCAATCTGTTCCAACACTTCAATTCTCTGTGCGAAGTGAATGGAGTGTTGCTTCACTTTCTAAATTCTGTCCTTTCAGAGAAAATCACTTTCCTTTGAAAGTGTATTAAGCAACTTACAAGCATTCTCAAGAAACACTAATGCGTTTCTATGAAAGAGAAGCACTCTGTTCCAACACTTCAATTCACTGCACGAAGGGAATCTAGTGTTGCTTCACTTTCTAAATTCTGTCCTTTCAGAGAAAATCACTTTCCTTTGAAAGTGCCTTAAGCTACTTACAATCATTCACCAGAAACTCACATGCGTTTCTCTGAAAGAGAAGCAGTCTGTTCCAACACTTCAATTCACTGTGGGAAGTGAATGGAGTGTTGCTTCACTTTCTAAATGCTGTCCTTTCAGAGAAAATCACTTTCTTTTGAAAGTGCCTTAAGCTACTTACAAGCATTCAACAGAAACTCACATGCATTTCTCTGAAAGAGAAGCAGTCTGTTCCAACACTTCAATTCTCTGTGCGAAGTGAATGGAGTGTTGCTTCACTTTCTAAATCCTGTCCTTTCAGAGAAAATCACTTTTGTTTGAAAGTGCCTTAAGCAAATTTCAAGCATTCACAAGAAATTCACATGCATTTCTCTGAAAGAGAAGCCTTCTCTTCCAACACTTCAATTCACTGTGCGAAGTGAATGGAGTTTTGCTTCACTTTCTAAATGCTGTCCTTTCAGAGAAAATCACGTTCCTTTGAAATTACCTTAAGCTACTTACAAGCATTCACCAGAAACTCACATGTGTTTCTCTGAAAGAGAAGCAATCTGTTCCAACACTTCAATTCACTGTGCAAAGTGAATGGAGTGTTGCCTCACTTTCAAAATGCTGTCGTTTCAGAGAAAATCACTTTCCTTTGAAAGTGCCTTAAGCTAATAACAAGCATTCAACAGAAACTCACATGCATTTCCCTGAAAGAGAAGCAGTCTGTTCCAACACTTCAATTCACTGTGCAAATTGAAAGGAGTGTTGCTTCACTTTCTAAATTATGTCCTTTCAGAGAAAATCACTTTCCTTTGAAAGTGCCTTAAACTACTTTCAAGCATTCATAAAAAACTCACATGCGTTTCTCTGAAAGAGAAGCAGTCTGTTCCAACACTTCAATTCACTGTGCGAAGTGAATGGAGTGTTGCTTCACTTTCTAAATGCTGTCCTTTCAGAGAAAATCACTTTCCTTTGAATGTGCCTTAAGCTACTTACAAGCATTCAACAGAAACTCACATGCATTTCTCTGAAAGAGAAGCAATCTGTTCCAACACTTCAATTCTCTGTGCGAAGTGAATGGAGTGTTGCTTCACTTTCTAAATGCTGTCCTTTCAGAGAAAATCACTTTCCTTTGAAAGTGCCTTAAGCTACTTGCAAGCATTCACAAGAAACACTAATGCGTTTCTATGAAAGAGAAACTGTCTGTTCCAACACTTCAATTCATTGCGCGAAGGGAATGGAGTTTTGCTTTACTTTCTAAATGCTGTCCTTTCAGAGAAAATCACTTTCCTTTGAAAGAGCCTTAAGCTACTTACAAGCATTCAACCGAAACTCTCATGCATTTCTCTGAAAGAGAAGCAGTCTGTTCCAACACTTCAATTCACTGTACAAAGTGAATGGAGTGTTGCTTCACTTTCTAAATGCTGTCCTTTCAGAGAAAATCACTTTCCTTTGAAAGTGCCTTAAGCAACTTGCAAGCATTCACAAGAAACACCAATGCGTTTCTATGAAAGAGAAGCACTCTCTTCCAACACTTCAATTCACTGTGCGAAGTGAATGGAGTGTTGCTTCACTTTCTAAATGCTGTCCTTTCAGAGAAAAATACTTTCCGTTGAAAGTGCCTTAAGCTACTTGCAAGCATTACGAAGAAACTCACATGCGTTTCTCTGAAAGAGAAGCAGTCTGTTCCAACACTTCAATTCACTGTGTGAAGTGAATGGAGTGTTGCCTCACTTTCTAAATGCTGTCCTTTCAGAGAAAATCACTTACCTTTGAAAGTGCCTTAAGCTACTTACAAGCATTCAACAGAAACTCACATGCGTTTCTCTGAAAGAGAAGCAGTCGGTTCCAACACTTCAATTCACTGTGCGAAGTGAATGGAGTGTTGCTTCACTTTCTAAATGCTGTCCTTTCAGAGAAAATCACTTTCCTTTGAAAGTGCCTTAAACTACTTTCAAGCATTCATAAAAAATTCACATGCGTTTCTCTGAAAGAGAAGCAGTCTGTTCCAACACTTCAATTCACTGTGCGAAGTGAATGGAGTGTTGCTTCACTTTCTAAATGCTGTCCTTTCAGAGAAAATCCCTTTCATTTGAATGTGCCTTAAGCTACTTACAAGCATTCAACAGAAACTCACATGCATTTCTCTGAAAGAGAAGCAATCTGTTCCAACACTTCAATTCTCTGTGCGAAGTGAATGGAGTGTTGATTCACTTTCTAAATGCTGTCCTTTCAGAGAAAATCACTTTCCTTTGAAAGTGCCTTAAGCTACTTGCAAGCATTCACAAGAAACACTAATGCGTTTCTATGAAAGAGAAGCAGTCTGTTCCAACACTTCAATTCACTGTGCGAAGTGAATGGAGTGTTGCTTCAGTTTCTAAATGCTGTCCTTTCAGAGAAAATCACTTTCCTTTAAAGTGCCTTAAGCTACTTGCAAGCATTAGGAAGAAACTCACATGCGTTTCTCTGAAAGAGAAGCAGTCTGTTCCAACACTTCAATTCACTGTGCGAAGTGAATGGAGTGTTACCTCACTTTCTAAATGCTGTCCTTTCAGAGAAAATCACTTTCCTTTGAAAGTGCCTTAAACTACTTTCAAGCATTCATAAAAAACTCACATGCGTTTCTCTGAAAGAGAAGCAGTCTGTTCCAACACTTCAATTCATTGCGCGAAGGGAATGGAGTGTTGCTTTACTTTCTAAATGCTGTCCTTTCAGAGAAAATCACTTTCCTTTGAAAGAGCCTTAAGCTACTTACAAGCATTCAACAGAAACTCACATGCATTTCTCTGAAAGAGAAGCAGTCTGTTCCAACACTTCAATTCTCTGTGCGAAGTGAATGGAGTGTTGCTTCACTTTCTAAATCCTGTCCTTTCAGAGAAAATCACTTTCCTTTGAAAGTGCCTTAAGCTACTTGCAAGCATTAGGAAGAAACTCACATGCGTTTCTCTGAAAGAGAAGCAGTCTGTTCCAACACTCCAATTCACCGTGCGAAGTGAATGGAGTGTTGCTTCACTTTCTAAATGCTGTCCTTTCAGAGAAAATCACTTTCCTTTGAAAGTGCCTTAAGCTACTTACAAGCATTCAACAGAAACTCACATGCATTTCTCTGAAAGAGAAGCAGTCTGTTCCAACACTTCAATTCTCTGTGCGAAGTGAATGGAGTGTTGCTTCACTTTCTAAATCCTGTCCTTTCAGAGAAAATCACTTTCCTTTGAAAGTGCCTTAAGCTACTTGCAAGCATTAGGAAGAAACTCACATGCGTTTCTCTGAAAGAGAAGCAGTCCGTTTCAACACTTCAATTCAGTGTGCGAAGTGAATGGAGTGTTGCTTCACTTTCTAAATGCTGTCCTTTCAGAGAAAATCACTTTCCTTTGAAAGTGCCTTAAACTACTTTCAAGCATTCAACAGAAACTCACATGCATTTCTCTGAAAGAGAAGCAATCTGTTCCAACACTTCAATTCTCTGTGCGAAGTGAATGGAGTGTTGCTTCACTTTCTAAATTCTGTCCTTTCAGAGAAAATCACTTTCCTTTGAAAGTGTATTAAGCAACTTGCAAGCATTCTCAAGAAACACTAATGCGTTTCTATGAAAGAGAAGCACTCTGTTCCAACACTTCAATTCACTGCACGACGGGAATCTAGTGTTGCTTCACTTTCTAAATTCTGTCCTTTCAGAGAAAATCACTTTCCTTTGAAAGTGCCTTAAGCTACTTACAATCATTCACCAGAAACTCACATGCGTTTCTCTGAAAGAGAAGCAGTCTGTTCCAACACTTCAATTCACTGTGGGAAGTGAATGGAGTGTTGCTTCACTTTCTAAATGCTGTCCTTTCAGAGAAAATCACTTTCTTTTGAAAGTGCCTTAAGCTACTTACAAGCATTCAACAGAAACTCACATGCATTTCTCTGAAAGAGAAGCAGTCTGTTCCAACTCTTCAATTCTCTGTGCGAATTGAATGGAGTGTTGCTTCACCTTCTAAATCCTGTCCTTTCAGAGAAAATCACTTTTGTTTGAAAGTGCCTTAAGCAAATTTCAAGCATTCACAAGAAATTCACATGCATTTCTCTGAAAGACAAGCCTTCTCTTCCAACACTTCAATTCACTGTGCGAAGTGAATGGAGTTTTGCTTCACTTTCTAAATGCTGTCCTTTCAGAGAAAATCACGTTCCTTTGAAATTACCTTAAGCTACTTACAAGCATTCACCAGAAACTCACATGTGTTTCTCTGAAAGAGAAGCAATCTGTTCCAACACTTCAATTCACTGTGCAAAGTGAATGGAGTGTTGCCTCACTTTCAAAATGCTGTCGTTTCAGAGAAAATCACTTTCCTTTGAAAGTGCCTTAAGGTAATAACAAGCATTCAACAGAAACTCACATGCATTTCCCTGAAAGAGAAGCAGTCTGTTGCAACACTTCAATTCACTGTGCAAATTGAAAGGAGTATTGCTTCACTTTCTAAATTATGTCCTTTCAGAGAAAATCACTTTCCTTTGAAAGTGCCTTAAGCTACTTGCAAGCATTAGGAAGAAACTCACATGCGTTTCTCTGAAAGAGAAGCAGTCTGTTCCAACACTTCAATTCACTGTGCGAAGTGAATGGATTGTTACCTCACTTTCTAAATGCTGTCCTTTCAGAGAAAATCACTTTCCTTTGAAAGTGCCTTAAACTACTTTCAAGCATTCATAAAAAACTCACATGCGTTTCTCTGAAAGAGAAGCAGTCTGTTCCAACACTTCAATTCATTGCGCGAAGGGAATGGAGTGTTGCTTTACTTTCTAAATGCTGTCCTTTCAGAGAAAATCACTTTCCTTTGAAAGAGCCTTAAGCTACTTACAAGCATTCAACAGAAACTCACATGCATTTCTCTGAAAGAGAAGCAGTCTGTTCCAACACTTCAATTCTCTGTGCGAAGTGAATGGAGTGTTGCTTCACTTTCTAAATCCTGTCCTTTCAGAGAAAATCACTTTCCTTTGAAAGTGCCTTAAGCTACTTGCAAGCATTAGGAAGAAACTCACATGCGTTTCTCTGAAAGAGAAGCAGTCTGTTCCAACACTCCAATTCACCGTGCGAAGTGAATGGAGTGTTGCTTCACTTTCTAAATGCTGTCCTTTCAGAGAAAATCACTTTCCTTTGAAAGTGCCTTAAGCTACTTACAAGCATTCAACAGAAACTCACATGCATTTCTCTGAAAGAGAAGCAGTCTGTTCCAACACTTCAATTCTCTGTGCGAAGTGAATGGAGTGTTGCTTCACTTTCTAAATCCTGTCCTTTCAGAGAAAATCACTTTCCTTTGAAAGTGCCTTAAGCTACTTGCAAGCATTAGGAAGAAACTCACATGCGTTTCTCTGAAAGAGAAGCAGTCCGTTCCAACACTTCAATTCAGTGTGCGAAGTGAATGGAGTGTTGCTTCACTTTCTAAATGCTGTCCTTTCAGAGAAAATCACTTTCCTTTGAAAGTGACTTAAACTACTTTCAAGCATTCAACAGAAACTCACATGCATTTCTCTGAAAGAGAAGCAATCTGTTCCAACACTTCAATTCTCTGTGCGAAGTGAATGGAGTGTTGCTTCACTTTCTAAATTCTGTCCTTTCAGAGAAAATCACTTTCCTTTGAAAGTGTATTAAGCAACTTGCAAGCATTCTCAAGAAACACTAATGCGTTTCTATGAAAGAGAAGCACTCTGTTCCAACACTTCAATTCACTGCACGAAGGGAATCTAGTGTTGCTTCACTTTCTAAATTCTGTCCTTTCAGAGAAAATCACTTTCCTTTGAAAGTGCCTTAAGCTACTTACAATCATTCACCAGAAACTCACATGCGTTTCTCTGAAAGAGAAGCAGTCTGTTCCAACACTTCAATTCACTGTGGGAAGTGAATGGAGTGTTGCTTCACTTTCTAAATGCTGTCCTTTCAGAGAAAATCACTTTCTTTTGAAAGTGCCTTAAGCTACTTACAAGCATTCAACAGAAACTCACATGCATTTCTCTGAAAGAGAAGCAGTCTGTTCCAACACTTCAATTCTCTGTGCGAAGTGAATGGAGTGTTGCTTCACTTTCTAAATCCTGTCCTTTCAGAGAAAATCACTTTTGTTTGAAAGTGCCTTAAGCAAATTTCAAGCATTCACAAGAAATTCACATGCATTTCTCTGAAAGACAAGCCTTCTCTTCCAACACTTCAATTCACTGTGCGAAGTGAATGGAGTTTTGCTTCACTTTCTAAATGCTGTCCTTTCAGAGAAAATCACGTTCCTTTGAAATTACCTTAAGCTACTTACAAGCATTCACCAGAAACTCACATGTGTTTCTCTGAAAGAGAAGCAATCTGTTCCAACACTTCAATTCACTGTGCAAAGTGAATGGAGTGTTGCCTCACTTTCAAAATGCTGTCGTTTCAGAGAAAATCACTTTCCTTTGAAAGTGCCTTAAGCTAATAACAAGCATTCAACAGAAACTCACATGCATTTCCCTGAAAGGGAAGCAGTCTGTTCCAACACTTCAATTCACTGTGCAAATTGAAAGGAGTGTTGCTTCACTTTCTAAATTATGTCCTTTCAGAGAAAATCACTTTCCTTTGAAAGTGCCTTAAGCAACTTGCAAGCATTCACAAGAAAAACTAATGCGTTTATATGAAAGAGACGCACTCTGTTCCAACACTTCCATTCACTGTGCGAAGTGAATGGAGTGTTGCTTCACTTTCTAAATGCTGTCCTTTCCGAGAAAATCACTTTCCTTTGAAAGAGCCTTAAGCTACTTACAAGCATTCAACAGAAACTCACATGCATTTCTCTGAAAGAGAAGCAGTCTGTTCCAACACTTCAATTCTCTGTGCGAAGTGAATGGAGTGTTGCTTCACTTTCTAAATCCTGTCCTTTCAGAGAAAATCACTTTCCTTTGAAAGTGCCTTAAGCTACTTGCAAGCATTAGGAAGAAACTCACATGCGTTTCTCTGAAAGAGAAGCAGTCTGTTCCAACACTCCAATTCACCGTGCGAAGTGAATGGAGTGTTGCTTCACTTTCTAAATGCTGTCCTTTCAGAGAAAATCACTTTCCTTTGAAAGTGCCTTAAGCTACTTACAAGCATTCAACAGAAACTCACATGCATTTCTCTGAAAGAGAAGCAGTCTGTTCCAACACTTCAATTCTCTGTGCGAAGTGAATGGAGTGTTGCTTCACTTTCTAAATCCTGTCCTTTCAGAGAAAATCACGTTCCTTTGAAAGTGCCTTAAGCTACTTGCAAGCATTAGGAAGAAACTCACATGCGTTTCTCTGAAAGAGAAGCAGTCCGTTCCAACACTTCAATTCAGTGTGCGAAGTGAATGGAGTGTTGCTTCACTTTCTAAATGCTGTCCTTTCAGAGAAAATCACTTTCCTTTGAAAGTGCCTTAAACTACTTTCAAGCATTCAACAGAAACTCACATGCATTTCTCTGAAAGAGAAGCAATCTGTTCCAACACTTCAATTCTCTGTGCGAAGTGAATGGAGTGTTGCTTCACTTTCTAAATTCTGTCCTTTCAGAGAAAATCACTTTCCTTTGAAAGTGTATTAAGCAACTTGCAAGCATTCTCAAGAAACACTAATGCGTTTCTATGAAAGAGAAGCACTCTGTTCCAACACTTCAATTCACTGCACGAAGGGAATCTAGTGTTGCTTCACTTTCTAAATTCTGTCCTTTCAGAGAAAATCACTTTCCTTTGAAAGTGCCTTAAGCTACTTACAATCATTCACCAGAAACTCACATGCGTTTCTCTGAAAGAGAAGCAGTCTGTTCCAACACTTCAATTCACTGTACAAAGTGAATGGAGTGTTGCTTCACTTTCTAAATGCTGTCCTTTCAGAGAAAATCACTTTCCTTTGAAAGTGCCTTAAGCAACTTGCAAGCATTCACAAGAAACACCAATGCGTTTCTATGAAAGAGAAGCACCCTGTTCCAACACTTCAATTCACTGTGCGAAGTGAATGGAGTGTTGCTTCACTTTCTAAATGCTGTCCTTTCAGAGAAAATCACTTTCCGTTGAAGGTGCCTTAAGCTACTTGCAAGCATTAGGAAGAAACTCACATGCGTTTCTCTGAAAGAGAAGCAGTCTGTTCCAACACTTCAATTCACTGTGTGAAGTGAATGGAGTGTTGCCTCACTTTCTAAATGTTGTCCTTTCAGAGAAAATCACTTTCCTTTGAAAGTGCCTTAAACTACTTTCAAGCATTCATAAAAAATTCACATGCGTTTCTCTGAAAGAGAAGCAGTCTGTTCCAACACTTCAATTCACTGTGCGAAGTGAATGGAGTGTTGCTTCACTTTCTAAATGCTGTTTTTTCAGAGAAAATCACTTTCCTTTGATAGTGCCTTAAGCTACTTGCAAGCATTAGGAAGAAACTCACATGCGTTACTCTGAAAGAGAAGCAGTCTGTTCCAACACTTCAATTCACTGTGTGAAGTGAATAGAATGTTGCCTCACTTTCTAAATGCTGTCCTTTCAGAGAAAATCACTTTCCTTTGAAAGTGCCTTAAGCTACTTACAAGCATTTAACAGGAACTCACATGCGTTTCTCTGAAAGAGAAGCAGTCCTTTCCATCACTTCAATTCACTGTGCGAAGTGAATGGAGTGTTGCTTCACTTTCTGAATGCTGTCCTTTCAGAGAAAATCACTTTCCTTTTAAAGTGCCTTAAGCTACTTGCAAGCATTAGGAAGAAACTCACATGCGTTTCTCTGAAAGAGAAGCATTCTGTTCGAGCACTTCAATTCACTGTGCGAAGTGAATGGGGTGTTGCTTCACTTTCTAAATGCTGTCCTTTCAGAGAAAATCCCTTTCCTTTGAATGTGCCTTAAGCTACTTACAAGCATTCAACAGAAACTCACATGCATTTCTCTGAAAGAAAAGCAGTCTGTTCCAACACTTCAATTCACTGTACAAAGTGAATGGAATGTTGCTTCACTTTCTAAATGCTGTCCTTTCAGAGAAAATCACTTTCCTTTGAAAGTGCATTAAGCAACTTGCAAGCAATCACAAGAAACACTAAAGTTGTTTCTCTGAAAGAGAAGCACTCTGTTCCAACACTTCAATTCACTGCCACGAAGGGAATGGAGTGTTGCTTCACTTTCTAAATGCTGTCCTTTCAGAGAAAATCACTTTCCTTTGAAAGTGCCTTAAGCTACTTACAAGCATTCACCAGAAACTCACATGCGTTTCTCTGAAAGAGAAGCAGTCTGTTCCAACACTTCAATTCACTGAGCGAAGTGAATGGAGTTTTGCTTTCACTTTCTAAATGCTGTCCTTTCAGAGAAAATCACTTTCCTTTGAAAGTGCCTTAAGCAACTTGCAAGCATTCACAAGAAACACTAATGCGTTTATATGAAAGAGAAGCACTCTGTTCCAACACTTCAATTCACTGCACGAAGGGAATGGAGTGTTGCCTTCACTTTCTAAATGCTGTCCTTTCAGAGAAAATCACTTTCCTTTGAAAGTGCCTTAAGCTACTTACAAGCATTCACCAGAAACTCACATGCGTTTCTCTGAAAGAGAAGCAGTCTGTTCCAACACTTCAATTCACTGTGTGAAGTGAATAGAGTGTTGCCTCACTTTCTAAATGCTGTCCTTTCAGAGAAAATCACTTCCCTTTGAAAGTGCCTTAAGCTACTTACAAGCATTTAACAGAAACTCACATGCGTTTCTCTGAAAGAGAAGCAGTCTGTTCCAACACTTCAATTCACTGTGCGAAGTGAATGGAGTGTTGCTTCACTTTCTAAATGCTGTTCTTTCAGAGAAAATCACTGTCCTTTGAAAGTGCCTTAAGCTTCATTCAAGCATTAGGAAGAAACTCACATGCGTTTCTCTGAAAGAGAAGCAGTCCGTTCCAACACTTCAATTCACTGTGCGAAGTGAATGGAGTGTTGCTTCACTTTCTAAATGCTGTCCTTTCAGAGAAAAACACTTTCCTTTGAAAGTGCCTTAAGCTACTTGCAAGCATTAGGAAGAAACTCACATGCGTTTCTCTGAAAGAGAAGCAGTCTGTTCCAACACTCCAATTCACTGTGCGAAGTGAATGGAGTGTTGCCTCACTTTCTAAATGCTGTCCTTTCAGAGAAAATCACTTTCCATTGAAAGTGCCTTAAACTACTTTCAAGCATTCAAAAAAAACTCACATGCATTTCTCTGAAAGAGAAGCAATCTGTTCCAACACTTCAATTCACTGTGCGAAGTGAATGGAGTGTTGCTTCACTTTCTAAATGCTGTCCTTTCAGAGAAAATCCCTTTCTTTTGAATGTGCCTTAAGCTACTTACAAGCATTCAACAGAAACTCACATGCATTTCTCTGAAAGAGAAGCAATCTGTTCCAACACTTCAATTCTCTGTGCGAAGTTAATGGAGTGTTGCTTCACTTTCTAAATGCTGTCCTTTCAGAGAAAATCACTTTCCTTTGAAAGTGCCTTAAGCTACTTGCAAGCATGCACAAGAAACACTAATGCGTTTCTATGAAAGAGAAGCAGTCTGTTCCAACACTTCAATTCATTGCGCGAAGGGAATGGAGTGTTGCTTCACTTTCTAAATGCTGTCCTTTCATAGAAAATCACTTTCCTTTGAAAGAGCCTTAAGCTACTTACAAGCATTCAACAGAAACTCACATTCAATACTCTGAAAGAGAAGCAGTCTGTTCCAACACTTCAATTCACTGTGCGAAGTGAATGGAGTGTTGCTTCACTTTCTAAATGCTGTCCTTTCAGAGAAAATCACTTTCCTTTGAAAGTGCCTTAAGCTACTTGCAAGCATTAGGAAGAAACTCACATGCGTTTCTCTGAAAGAGAAGCAGTCTGTTCCAACACTCCAATTCACCGTGCGAAGTGAATGGAGTGTTGCTTCACTTTCTAAATGCTGTCCTTTCAGAGAAAATCACTTTCCTTTGAAAGTGCCTTAAGCTACTTACAAGCATTCAACAGAAACTCACATGCATTTCTCTGAAAGAGAAGCAGTCTGTTCCAACACTTCAATTCTCTGTGCGAAGTGAATGGAGTGTTGCTTCACTTTCTAAATCCTGTCCTTTCAGAGAAAATCACTTTCCTTTGAAAGTGCCTTAAGCTACTTGCAAGCATTAGGAAGAAACTCACATGCGTTTCTCTGAAAGTGAAGCAGTCCGTTCCAACACTTCAATTCAGTGTGCGAAGTGAATGGAGTGTTGCTTCACTTTCTAAATGCTGTCCTTTCAGAGAAAATCACTTTCCTTTGAAAGTGCCTTAAGCTACTTGCAAGCATTAGGAAGAAACTCACATGCGTTTCTCTGAAAGAGAAGCAGTCTGTTCCAACACTTCAATTCACTGTGCGAAGTGAATGGAGTGTTGCCTCACTTTCTAAATGCTGTCCTTTCAGAGAAAATCACTTTCCTTTGAAAGTGCCTTAAACTACTTTCAAGCATTCAACAGAAACTCACATGCATTTCTCTGAAAGAGAAGCAATCTGTTCCAACACTTCAATTCTCTGTGCGAAGTGAATGGAGTGTTGCTTCACTTTCTAAATTCTGTCCTTTCAGAGAAAATCACTTTCCTTTGGAAGTGTATTAAGCAACTTGCAAGCATTCTCAAGAAACACTAATGCGTTTCTATGAAAGAGAAGCACTCTGTTCCAACACTTCAATTCACTGCACGAAGGGAATCTAGTGTTGCTTCACTTTCTAAATTCTGTCCTTTCAGAGAAAATCACTTTCCTTTGAAAGTGCCTTAAGCTACTTACAATCATTCACCAGAAACTCACATGCGTTTCTCTGAAAGAGAAGCAGTCTGTTCCAACACTTCAATTCACTGTGGGAAGTGAATGGAGTGTTGCTTCACTTTCTAAATGCTGTCCTTTCAGAGAAAATCACTTTCTTTTGAAAGTGCCTTAAGCTACTTACAAGCATTCAACAGAAACTCACATGCATTTCTCTGAAAGAGAAGCAGTCTGTTCCAACACTTCAATTCTCTGTGCGAAGTGAATGGAGTGTTGCTTCACTTTCTAAATCCTGTCCTTTCAGAGAAAATCACTTTTGTTTGAAAGTGCCTTAAGCAAATTTCAAGCATTCACAAGAAATTCACATGCATTTCTCTGAAAGAGAAGCCTTCTCTTCCAACACTTCAATTCACTGTGCGAAGTGAATGGAGTTTTGCTTCACTTTCTAAATGCTGTCCTTTCAGAGAAAATCACGTTCCTTTGAAATTACCTTAAGCTACTTACAAGCATTCACCAGAAACTCACATGTGTTTCTCTGAAAGAGAAGCAATCTGTTCCAACACTTCAATTCACTGTGCAAAGTGAATGGAGTGTTGCCTCACTTTCAAAATGCTGTCGTTTCAGAGAAAATCACTTTCCTTTGAAAGTGCCTTAAGCTAATAACAAGCATTCAACAGAAACTCACATGCATTTCCCTGAAAGAGAAGCAGTCTGTTCCAACACTTCAATTCACTGTGCAAATTGAAAGGAGTGTTGCTTCACTTTCTAAATTATGTCCTTTCAGAGAAAATCACTTTCCTTTGAAAGTGCCTTAAACTACTTTCAAGCATTCATAAAAAACTCACATGCGTTTCTCTGAAAGAGAAGCAGTCTGTTCCAACACTTCAATTCACTGTGCGAAGTGAATGGAGTGTTGCTTCTCTTTCTAAATGCTGTCCTTTCAGAGAAAATCACTTTCCTTTGAAAGTGCCTTAAGCTACTTGCAAGCATTAGGAAGAAACTCACATGCGTTTCTATGAAAGAGAAACTGTCTGTTCCAACACTTCAATTCATTGCGCGAAGGGAATGGAGTTTTGCTTTACTTTCTAAATGCTGTCCTTTCAGAGAAAATCACTTTCCTTTGAAAGAGCCTTAAGCTACTTACAAGCATTCAACCGAAACTCTCATGCATTTCTCTGAACGAGAAGCAGTCTGTTCCAACACTTCAATTCACTGTACAAAGTGAATGGAGTGTTGCTTCACTTTCTAAATGCTGTCCTTTCAGAGAAAATCACTTTCCTTTGAAAGTGCCTTAAGCAACTTGCAAGCATTCACAAGAAACACCAATGCGTTTCTATGAAAGAGAAGCACTCTCTTCCAACACTTCAATTCACTGTGCGAAGTGAATGGAGTGTTGCTTCACTTTCTAAATGCTGTCCTTTCAGAGAAAATCACTTTCCGTTGAAAGTGCCTTAAGCTACTTGCAAGCATTAGGAAGAAACTCACATGCGTTTCTCTGAAAGAGAAGCAGTCTGTTCCAACACTTCAATTCACTGTGTGAAGTGAATGGAGTGTTGCCTCACTTTCTAAATGCTGTCCTTTCAGAGAAAATCACTTACCTTTGAAAGTGCCTTAAGCTACTTACAAGCATTCAACAGAAACTCACATGCGTTTCTCTGAAAGAGAAGCAGTCGGTTCCAACACTTCAATTCAGTGTGCGAAGTGAATGGAGTGTTGCTTCACTTTCTAAATGCTGTCCTTTCAGAGAAAATCACTTTCCTTTGAAAGTGCCTTAAGCTACTTGCAAGCATTAGGAAGAAACTCACATGCGTTTCTCTGAAAGAGAAGCAGTCTGTTCCAACACTTCAATTCACTGTGCGAAGTGAATGGAGTGTTGCCTCACTTTCTAAATGCTGTCCTTTCAGAGAAAATCACTTTCCTTTGAAAGTGCCTTAAACTACTTTCAAGCATTCAACAGAAACTCACATGCATTTCTCTGAAAGAGAAGCAATCTGTTCCAACACTTCAATTCTCTGTGCGAAGTGAATGGAGTGTTGCTTCACTTTCTAAATTCTGTCCTTTCAGAGAAAATCACTTTCCTTTGAAAGTGTATTAAGCAACTTGCAAGCATTCTCAAGAAACACTAGTGCGTTTCTATGAAAGAGAAGCACTCTGTTCAAACACTTCAATTCACTGCACGAAGGGAATCTAGTGTTGCTTCACTTTCTAAATTCTGTCCTTTCAGAGAAAATCACTTTCCTTTGAAAGTGCCTTAAGCTACTTACAATCATTCACCAGAAACTCACATGCGTTTCTCTGAAAGAGAAGCAGTCTGTTCCAACACTTCAATTCACTGTGGGAAGTGAATGGAGTGTTGCTTCACTTTCTAAATGCTGTCCTTTCAGAGAAAATCACTTTCTTTTGAAAGTGCCTTAAGCTACTTACAAGCATTCAACAGAAACTCACATGCATTTCTCTGAAAGAGAAGCAGTCTGTTCCAACACTTCAATTCTCTGTGCGAAGTGAATGGAGTGTTGCTTCACTTTCTAAATCCTGTCCTTTCAGAGAAAATCACTTTTGTTTGAAAGTGCCTTAAGCAAATTTCAAGCATTCACAAGAAATTCACATGCATTTCTCTGAAAGACAAGCCTTCTCTTCCAACACTTCAATTCACTGTGCGAAGTGAATGGAGTTTTGCTTCACTTTCTAAATGCTGTCCTTTCAGAGAAAATCACGTTCCTTTGAAATTACCTTAAGCTACTTACAAGCATTCACCAGAAACTCACATGTGGTTCTCTGAAACAGAAGCAATCTGTTCCAACACTTCAATTCACTGTGCAAAGTGAATGGAGTGTTGCCTCACTTTCAAAATGCTGTCGTTTCAGAGAAAATCACTTTCCTTTGAAAGTGCCTTAAGCTAATAACAAGCATTCAACAGAAACTCACATGCATTTCCCTGAAAGAGAAGCAGTCTGTTCCAACACTTCAATTCACTGTGCAAATTGAAAGGAGTGTTGCTTCACTTTCTAAATTATGTCCTTTCAGAGAAAATCACTTTCCTTTGAAAGTGCCTTAAACTACTTTCAAGCATTCATAAAAAACTCACATGCGTTTCTCTGAAAGAGAAGCAGTCTGTTCCAACACTTCAATTCACTGTGCGAAGTGAATGGAGTGTTGCTTCACTTTCTAAATGCTGTCCTTTCAGAGAAAATCACTTTCCTTTGAATGTGCCTTAAGCTACTTACAAGCATTCAACAGAAACTCACATGCATTTCTCTGAAAGAGAAGCAATCTGTTCCAACACTTCAATTCTCTGTGCGAAGTGAATGGAGTGTTGCTTCACTTTCTAAATGCTGTCCTTTCAGAGAAAATCACTTTCCTTTGAAAGTGCCTTAAGCTACTTGCAAGCATTCACAAGAAACACTAATGTGTTTCTATGAAAGAGAAACTGTCTGTTCCAACACTTCAATTCATTGCGCGAAGGGAATGGAGTTTTGCTTTACTTTCTAAATGCTGTCCTTTCAGAGAAAATCACTTTCCTTTGAAAGAGCCTTAAGCTACTTACAAGCATTCAACCGAAACTCTCATGCATTTCTCTGAAAGAGAAGCAGTCTGTTCCAACACTTCAATTCACTGTACAAAGTGAATGGAGTGTTGCTTCACTTTCTAAATGCTGTCCTTTCAGAGAAAATCACTTTCCTTTGAAAGTGCCTTAAGCAACTTGCAAGCATTCACAAGAAACACCAATGCGTTTCTATGAAAGAGAAGCACTCTCTTCCAACACTTCAATTCACTGTGCGAAGTGAATGGAGTGTTGCTTCACTTTCTAAATGCTGTCCTTTCAGAGAAAATCACTTTCCGTTGAAAGTGCCTTAAGCTACTTGCAAGCATTAGGAAGAAACTCACATGCGTTTCTCTGAAAGAGAAGCAGTCTGTTCCAACACTTCAATTCACTGTGTGAAGTGAATGGAGTGTTGCCTCACTTTCTAAATGCTGTCCTTTCAGAGAAAATCACTTACCTTTGAAAGTGCCTTAAGCTACTTACAAGCATTCAACAGAAACTCACATGCGTTTCTCTGAAAGAGAAGCAGTCGGTTCCAACACTTCAATTCACTGTGCGAAGTGAATGGAGTGTTGCTTCACTTTCTAAATGCTGTCCTTTCAGAGAAAATCACTTTCCTTTGAAAGTGCCTTAAACTACTTTCAAGCATTCATAAAAAATTCACATGCGTTTCTCTGAAAGAGAAGCAGTCTGTTCCAACACTTCAATTCACTGTGCGAAGTGAATGGAGTGTTGCTTCACTTTCTAAATGCTGTCCTTTCAGAGAAAATCCCTTTCATTTGAATGTGCCTTAAGCTACTTACAAGCATTCAACAGAAACTCACATGCATTTCTCTGAAAGAGAAGCAATCTGTTCCAACACTTCAATTCTCTGTGCGAAGTGAATGGAGTGTTGCTTCACTTTCTAAATGCTGTCCTTTCAGAGAAAATCACTTTCCTTTGAAAGTGCCTTAAGCTACTTGCAAGCATTCACAAGAAACACTAATGTGTTTCTATGAAAGAGAAACTGTCTGTTCCAACACTTCAATTCATTGCGCGAAGGGAATGGAGTTTTGCTTTACTTTCTAAATGCTGTCCTTTCAGAGAAAATCACTTTCCTTTGAAAGAGCCTTAAGCTACTTACAAGCATTCAACCGAAACTCTCATGCATTTCTCTGAAAGAGAAGCAGTCTGTTCCAACACTTCAATTCACTGTACAAAGTGAATGGAGTGTTGCTTCACTTTCTAAATGCTGTCCTTTCAGAGAAAATCACTTTCCTTTGAAAGTGCCTTAAGCAACTTGCAAGCATTCACAAGAAACACCAATGCGTTTCTATGAAAGAGAAGCACTCTCTTCCAACACTTCAATTCACTGTGCGAAGTGAATGGAGTGTTGCTTCACTTTCTAAATGCTGTCCTTTCAGAGAAAATCACTTTCCGTTGAAAGTGCCTTAAGCTACTTGCAAGCATTAGGAAGAAACTCACATGCGTTTCTCTGAAAGAGAAGCAGTCTGTTCCAACACTTCAATTCACTGTGTGAAGTGAATGGAGTGTTGCCTCACTTTCTAAATGCTGTCCTTTCAGAGAAAATCACTTACCTTTGAAAGTGCCTTAAGCTACTTACAAGCATTCAACAGAAACTCACATGCGTTTCTCTGAAAGAGAAGCAGTCGGTTCCAACACTTCAATTCACTGTGCGAAGTGAATGGAGTGTTGCTTCACTTTCTAAATGCTGTCCTTTCAGAGAAAATCACTTTCCTTTGAAAGTGCCTTAAACTACTTTCAAGCATTCATAAAAAATTCACATGCGTTTCTCTGAAAGAGAAGCAGTCTGTTCCAACACTTCAATTCACTGTGCGAAGTTAATGGAGTGTTGCTTCACTTTCTAAATGCTGTCCTTTCAGAGAAAATCCCTTTCATTTGAATGTGCCTTAAGCTACTTACAAGCATTCAACAGAAACTCACATGCATTTCTCTGAAAGAGAAGCAATCTGTTCCAACACTTCAATTCTCTGTGCGAAGTGAATGGAGTGTTGATTCACTTTCTAAATGCTGTCCTTTCAGAGAAAATCACTTTCCTTTGAAAGTGCCTTAAGCTACTTGCAAGCATTCACAAGAAACACTAATGCGTTTCTATGAAAGAGAAGCAGTCTGTTCCAACACTTCAATTCATTGCGCGAAGGGAATGGAGTGTTGCTTTACTTTCTAAATGCTGTCCTTTCAGAGAAAATCACTTTCCTTTGAAAGAGCCTTAAGCTACTTACAAGCACTGAACAGAAACTCACATGCATTTCTCTGAAAGAGAAGCAGTCTGTTCCAACACTTCAATTCACTGTGTGAAGTGAATAGAATGTTGCCTCACTTTCTAAATGCTGTCCTTTCAGAGAAAATCACTTTCCTTTGAAAGTGCCTTAAGATACTTACAAGCATTTAACAGGAACTCACATGCGTTTCTCTGAAAGAGAAGTAGTCCGTTCCATCACTTCAATTCACTGTGCGAAGTGAATGGAGTGTTGCTTCACTTTCTGAATGCTGTCCTTTCAGAGAAAATCACTTTCCTTTGAAAGTGCCTTAAGCTACTTCCAAGCATTAGGAAGAAACTCACATGTGTTTCTCTGAAAGAGAAGCATTCTGTTTGAACACTTCAATTCACTGTGCGAAGTGAATGGAGTGTTGCTTCACTTTCTAAATGCTGTCCTTTCAGAGAAAATCACTTTCCTTTGAATGTGCCTTAAGCTACTTACAAGCATTCAACCGAAACTCTCATGCATTTCTCTGAAAGAGAAGCAGTCTGTTCCAACACTTCAATTCACTGTACAAAGTGACTGGAGTGTTGCTTCACTTTCTAAATGCTGTCCTTTCAGAGAAAATCACTTTCCTTTGAAAGTGCCTTAAGCAACTTGCAAGCATTCACAAGAAACACCAATGCGTTTCTATGAAAGAGAAGCACTCTCTTCCAACACTTCAATTCACTGTGCGAAGTGAATGGAGTGTTGCTTCACTTTCTAAATGCTGTCCTTTCAGAGAAAATCACTTTCCGTTGAAAGTGCCTTAAGCTACTTGCAAGCATTAGGAAGAAACTCACATGCGTTTCTCTGAAAGAGAAGCAGTCTGTTCCAACACTTCAATTCACTGTGTGAAGTGAATGGAGTGTTGCCTCACTTTCTAAATGCTGTCCTTTCAGAGAAAATCACTTACCTTTGAAAGTGCCTTAAGCTACTTACAAGCATTCAACAGAAACTCACATGCGTTTCTCTGAAAGAGAAGCAGTCGGTTCCAACACTTCAATTCACTGTGCGAAGTGAATGGAGTGTTGCTTCACTTTCTAAATGCTGTCCTTTCAGAGAAAATCACTTTCCTTTGAAAGTGCCTTAAACTACTTTCAAGCATTCATAAAAAATTCACATGCGTTTCTCTGAAAGAGAAGCAGTCTGTTCCAACACTTCAATTCACTGTGCGAAGTGAATGGAGTGTTGCTTCACTTTCTAAATGCTGTCCTTTCAGAGAAAATCCCTTTCATTTGAATGTGCCTTAAGCTACTTACAAGCATTCAACAGAAACTCACATGCATTTCTCTGAAAGAGAAGCAATCTGTTCCAACACTTCAATTCTCTGTGCGAAGTGAATGGAGTGTTGCTTCACTTTCTAAATGCTGTCCTTTCAGAGAAAATCACTTTCCTTTGAAAGTGCCTTAAGCTACTTGCAAGCATTCACAAGAAACACTAATGTGTTTCTATGAAAGAGAAACTGTCTGTTCCAACACTTCAATTCATTGCGCGAAGGGAATGGAGTTTTGCTTTACTTTCTAAATGCTGTCCTTTCAGAGAAAATCACTTTCCTTTGAAAGAGCCTTAAGCTACTTACAAGCATTCAACCGAAACTCTCATGCATTTCTCTGAAAGAGAAGCAGTCTGTTCCAACACTTCAATTCACTGTACAAAGTGACTGGAGTGTTGCTTCACTTTCTAAATGCTGTCCTTTCAGAGAAAATCACTTTCCTTTGAAAGTGCCTTAAGCAACTTGCAAGCATTCACAAGAAACACCAATGCGTTTCTATGAAAGAGAAGCATTCTCTTCCAACACTTCAATTCACTGTGCGAAGTGAATGGAGTGTTGCTTCACTTTCTAAATGCTGTCCTTTCAGAGAAAATCACTTTCCTTTGAAAGTGCCTTAAGCTACTTGCAAGCATTCACAAGAAACACTAATGTGTTTCTATGAAAGAGAAACTGTCTGTTCCAACACTTCAATTCATTGCGCGAAGGGAATGGAGTTTTGCTTTACTTTCTAAATGCTGTCCTTTCAGAGAAAATCACTTTCCTTTGAAAGAGCCTTAAGCTACTTACAAGCATTCAACCGAAACTCTCATGCATTTCTCTGAAAGAGAAGCAGTCTGTTCCAACACTTCAATTCACTGTACAAAGTGAATGGAGTGTTGCTTCACTTTCTAAATGCTGTCCTTTCAGAGAAAATCACTTTCCTTTGAAAGTGCCTTAAGCAACTTGCAAGCATTCACAAGAAACACCAATGCGTTTCTATGAAAGAGAAGCACTCTCTTCCAACACTTCAATTCACTGTGCGAAGTGAATGGAGTGTTGCTTCACTTTCTAAATGCTGTCCTTTCAGAGAAAATCACTTTCCGTTGAAAGTGCCTTAAGCTACTTGCAAGCATTAGGAAGAAACTCACATGCGTTTCTCTGAAAGAGAAGCAGTCTGTTCCAACACTTCAATTCACTGTGTGAAGTGAATGGAGTGTTGCCTCACTTTCTAAATGCTGTCCTTTCAGAGAAAATCACTTACCTTTGAAAGTGCCTTAAGCTACTTACAAGCATTCAACAGAAACTCACATGCGTTTCTCTGAAAGAGAAGCAGTCGGTTCCAACACTTCAATTCACTGTGCGAAGTGAATGGAGTGTTGCTTCACTTTCTAAATGCTGTCCTTTCAGAGAAAATCACTTTCCTTTGAAAGTGCCTTAAACTACTTTCAAGCATTCATAAAAAATTCACATGCGTTTCTCTGAAAGAGAAGCAGTCTGTTCCAACACTTCAATTCACTGTGCGAAGTGAATGGAGTGTTGCTTCACTTTCTAAATGCTGTCCTTTCAGAGAAAATCCCTTTCATTTGAATGTGCCTTAAGCTACTTACAAGCATTCAACAGAAACTCACATGCATTTCTCTGAAAGAGAAGCAATCTGTTCCAACACTTCAATTCTCTGTGCGAAGTGAATGGAGTGTTGCTTCACTTTCTAAATGCTGTCCTTTCAGAGAAAATCACTTTCCTTTGAAAGTGCCTTAAGCTACTTGCAAGCATTCACAAGAAACACTAATGTGTTTCTATGAAAGAGAAACTGTCTGTTCCAACACTTCAATTCATTGCGCGAAGGGAATGGAGTTTTGCTTTACTTTCTAAATGCTGTCCTTTCAGAGAAAATCACTTTCCTTTGAAAGAGCCTTAAGCTACTTACAAGCATTCAACCGAAACTCTCATGCATTTCTCTGAAAGAGAAGCAGTCTGTTCCAACACTTCAATTCACTGTACAAAGTGAATGGAGTGTTGCTTCACTTTCTAAATGCTGTCCTTTCAGAGAAAATCACTTTCCTTTGAAAGTGCCTTAAGCAACTTGCAAGCATTCACAAGAAACACCAATGCGTTTCTATGAAAGAGAAGCACTCTCTTCCAACACTTCAATTCACTGTGCGAAGTGAATGGAGTGTTGCTTCACTTTCTAAATGCTGTCCTTTCAGAGAAAATCACTTTCCGTTGAAAGTGCCTTAAGCTACTTGCAAGCATTAGGAAGAAACTCACATGCGTTTCTCTGAAAGAGAAGCAGTCTGTTCCAACACTTCAATTCACTGTGTGAAGTGAATGGAGTGTTGCCTCACTTTCTAAATGCTGTCCTTTCAGAGAAAATCACTTACCTTTGAAAGTGCCTTAAGCTACTTACAAGCATTCAACAGAAACTCACATGCGTTTCTCTGAAAGAGAAGCAGTCGGTTCCAACACTTCAATTCACTGTGCGAAGTGAATGGAGTGTTGCTTCACTTTCTAAATGCTGTCCTTTCAGAGAAAATCACTTTCCTTTGAAAGTGCCTTAAACTACTTTCAAGCATTCATAAAAAATTCACATGCGTTTCTCTGAAAGAGAAGCAGTCTGTTCCAACACTTCAATTCACTGTGCGAAGTTAATGGAGTGTTGCTTCACTTTCTAAATGCTGTCCTTTCAGAGAAAATCCCTTTCATTTGAATGTGCCTTAAGCTACTTACAAGCATTCAACAGAAACTCACATGCATTTCTCTGAAAGAGAAGCAATCTGTTCCAACACTTCAATTCTCTGTGCGAAGTGAATGGAGTGTTGATTCACTTTCTAAATGCTGTCCTTTCAGAGAAAATCACTTTCCTTTGAAAGTGCCTTAAGCTACTTGCAAGCATTCACAAGAAACACTAATGCGTTTCTATGAAAGAGAAGCAGTCTGTTCCAACACTTCAATTCATTGCGCGAAGGGAATGGAGTGTTGCTTTACTTTCTAAATGCTGTCCTTTCAGAGAAAATCACTTTCCTTTGAAAGAGCCTTAAGCTACTTACAAGCACTGAACAGAAACTCACATGCATTTCTCTGAAAGAGAAGCAGTCTGTTCCAACACTTCAATTCACTGTGTGAAGTGAATAGAATGTTGCCTCACTTTCTAAATGCTGTCCTTTCAGAGAAAATCACTTTCCTTTGAAAGTGCCTTAAGATACTTACAAGCATTTAACAGGAACTCACATGCGTTTCTCTGAAAGAGAAGTAGTCCGTTCCATCACTTCAATTCACTGTGCGAAGTGAATGGAGTGTTGCTTCACTTTCTGAATGCTGTCCTTTCAGAGAAAATCACTTTCCTTTGAAAGTGCCTTAAGCTACTTGCAAGCATTAGGAAGAAACTCACATGTGTTTCTCTGAAAGAGAAGCATTCTGTTTGAACACTTCAATTCACTGTGCGAAGTGAATGGAGTGTTGCTTCACTTTCTAAATGCTGTCCTTTCAGAGAAAATCACTTTCCTTTGAATGTGCCTTAAGCTACTTACAAGCATTCAACAGAAACTCACATGCATTTCTCTGAAAGAGAAGCAATCTGTTCCAACACTTCAATTCTCTGTGCGAAGTGAATGGAGTGTTGCTTCACTTTCTAAATGCTGTCCTTTCAGAGAAAATCACTTTCCTTTGAAAGTGCCTTAAGCTACTTGCAAGCATTCACAAGAAACACTAATGTGTTTCTATGAAAGAGAAACTGTCTGTTCCAACACTTCAATTCATTGCGCGAAGGGAATGGAGTTTTGCTTTACTTTCTAAATGCTGTCCTTTCAGAGAAAATCACTTTCCTTTGAAAGAGCCTTAAGCTACTTACAAGCATTCAACCGAAACTCTCATGCATTTCTCTGAAAGAGAAGCAGTCTGTTCCAACACTTCAATTCACTGTACAAAGTGACTGGAGTGTTGCTTCACTTTCTAAATGCTGTCCTTTCAGAGAAAATCACTTTCCTTTGAAAGTGCCTTAAGCAACTTGCAAGCATTCACAAGAAACACCAATGCGTTTCTATGAAAGAGAAGCACTCTCTTCCAACACTTCAATTCACTGTGCGAAGTGAATGGAGTGTTGCTTCACTTTCTAAATGCTGTCCTTTCAGAGAAAATCACTTTCCGTTGAAAGTGCCTTAAGCTACTTGCAAGCATTAGGAAGAAACTCACATGCGTTTCTCTGAAAGAGAAGCAGTCTGTTCCAACACTTCAATTCACTGTGTGAAGTGAATGGAGTGTTGCCTCACTTTCTAAATGCTGTCCTTTCAGAGAAAATCACTTACCTTTGAAAGTGCCTTAAGCTACTTACAAGCATTCAACAGAAACTCACATGCGTTTCTCTGAAAGAGAAGCAGTCGGTTCCAACACTTCAATTCACTGTGCGAAGTGAATGGAGTGTTGCTTCACTTTCTAAATGCTGTCCTTTCAGAGAAAATCACTTTCCTTTGAAAGTGCCTTAAACTACTTTCAAGCATTCATAAAAAATTCACATGCGTTTCTCTGAAAGAGAAGCAGTCTGTTCCAACACTTCAATTCACTGTGCGAAGTGAATGGAGTGTTGCTTCACTTTCTAAATGCTGTCCTTTCAGAGAAAATCCCTTTCATTTGAATGTGCCTTAAGCTACTTACAAGCATTCAACAGAAACTCACATGCATTTCTCTGAAAGAGAAGCAATCTGTTCCAACACTTCAATTCTCTGTGCGAAGTGAATGGAGTGTTGCTTCACTTTCTAAATGCTGTCCTTTCAGAGAAAATCACTTTCCTTTGAAAGTGCCTTAAGCTACTTGCAAGCATTCACAAGAAACACTAATGTGTTTCTATGAAAGAGAAACTGTCTGTTCCAACACTTCAATTCATTGCGCGAAGGGAATGGAGTTTTGCTTTACTTTCTAAATGCTGTCCTTTCAGAGAAAATCACTTTCCTTTGAAAGAGCCTTAAGCTACTTACAAGCATTCAACCGAAACTCTCATGCATTTCTCTGAAAGAGAAGCAGTCTGTTCCAACACTTCAATTCACTGTACAAAGTGACTGGAGTGTTGCTTCACTTTCTAAATGCTGTCCTTTCAGAGAAAATCACTTTCCTTTGAAAGT
This sequence comes from Myodes glareolus, assembly GCF_982192425.1. Lineage (NCBI taxonomy): Eukaryota > Metazoa > Chordata > Mammalia > Rodentia > Cricetidae > Myodes > Myodes glareolus. Next base: position 952,340 of record NW_028263225.1, read on the forward strand.
GCCTTAAGCAACTTGCAAGCATTCACAAGAAACACCAATGCGTTTCTATGAAAGAGAAGCACTCTCTTCCAACACTTCAATTCACTGTGCGAAGTGAATGGAGTGTTGCTTCACTTTCTAAATGCTGTCCTTTCAGAGAAAATCACTTTCCGTTGAAAGTGCCTTAAGCTACTTGCAAGCATTAGGAAGAAACTCACATGCGTTTCTCTGAAAGAGAAGCAGTCTGTTCCAACACTTCAATTCACTGTGCGAAGTGAATGGAGTGTTGCCTCACTTTCTAAATGCTGTCCTTTCAGAGAAAATCACTTACCTTTGAAAGTGCCTTAAGCTACTTACAAGCATTCAACAGAAACTCACATGCGTTTCTCTGAAAGAGAAGCAGTCGGTTCCAACACTTCAATTCACTGTGCGAAGTGAATGGAGTGTTGCTTCACTTTCTAAATGCTGTCCTTTCAGAGAAAATCACTTTCCTTTGAAAGTGCCTTAAACTACTTTCAAGCATTCATAAAAAATTCACATGCGTTTCTCTGAAAGAGAAGCAGTCTGTTCCAACACTTCAATTCACTGTGCGAAGTGAATGGAGTGTTGCTTCACTTTCTAAATGCTGTCCTTTCAGAGAAAATCCCTTTCATTTGAATGTGCCTTAAGCTACTTACAAGCATTCAACAGAAACTCACATGCATTTCTCTGAAAGAGAAGCAATCTGTTCCAACACTTTAATTCTCTGTGCGAAGTGAATGGAGTGTTGCTTCACTTTCTAAATGCTGTCCTTTCAGAGAAAATCACTTTCCTTTGAAAGTGCCTTAAGCTACTTGCAAGCATTCACAAGAAACACTAATGTGTTTCTATGAAAGAGAAACTGTCTGTTCCAACACTTCAATTCATTGCGCGAAGGGAATGGAGTTTTGCTTTACTTTCTAAATGCTGTCCTTTCAGAGAAAATCACTTTCCTTTGAAAGAGCCTTAAGCTACTTACAAGCATTCAACCGAAACTCTCATGCATTTCTCTGAAAGAGAAGCAGTCTGTTCCAACACTTCAATTCACTGTACAAAGTGAATGGAGTGTTGCTTCACTTTCTAAATGCTGTCCTTTCAGAGAAAATCACTTTCCTTTGAAAGTGCCTTAAGCAACTTGCAAGCATTCACAAGAAACACCAATGCGTTTCTATGAAAGAGAAGCACTCTCTTCCAACACTTCAATTCACTGTGCGAAGTGAATGGAGTGTTGCTTCACTTTCTAAATGCTGTCCTTTCAGAGAAAATCACTTTCCGTTGAAAGTGCCTTAAGCTACTTGCAAGCATTAGGAAGAAACTCACATGCGTTTCTCTGAAAGAGAAGCAGTCTGTTCCAACACTTCAATTCACTGTGTGAAGTGAATGGAGTGTTGCCTCACTTTCTAAATGCTGTCCTTTCAGAGAAAATCACTTACCTTTGAAAGTGCCTTAAGCTACTTACAAGCATTCAACAGAAACTCACATGCGTTTCTCTGAAAGAGAAGCAGTCGGTTCCAACACTTCAATTCACTGTGCGAAGTGAATGGAGTGTTGCTTCACTTTCTAAATGCTGTCCTTTCAGAGAAAATCACTTTCCTTTGAAAGTGCCTTAAACTACTTTCAAGCATTCATAAAAAATTCACATGCGTTTCTCTGAAAGAGAAGCAGTCTGTTCCAACACTTCAATTCACTGTGCGAAGTGAAGGGAGTGTTGCTTCACTTTCTAAATGCTGTCCTTTCAGAGAAAATCCCTTTCATTTGAATGTGCCTTAAGCTACTTACAAGCATTCAACAGAAACTCACATGCATTTCTCTGAAAGAGAAGCAATCTGTTCCAACACTTCAATTCTCTGTGCGAAGTGAATGGAGTGTTGATTCACTTTCTAAATGCTGTCCTTTCAGAGAAAATCACTTTCCTTTGAAAGTGCCTTAAGCTACTTGCAAGCATTCACAAGAAACAGTAATGCGTTTCTATGAAAGAGAAGCAGTCTGTTCCAACACTTCAATTCATTGCGCGAAGGGAATGGAGTGTTGCTTTACTTTCTAAATGCTGTCCTTTCAGAGAAAATCACTTTCCTTTGAAAGAGCCTTAAGCTACTTACAAGCACTGAACAGAAACTCACATGCATTTCTCTGAAAGAGAAGCAGTCTGTTCCAACACTTCAATTCACTGTGTGAAGTGAATAGAATGTTGCCTCACTTTCTAAATGCTGTCCTTTCAGAGAAAATCACTTTCCTTTGAAAGTGCCTTAAGCTACTTACAAGCATTTAACAGGAACTCACATGCGTTTCTCTGAAAGAGAAGTAGTCCGTTCCATCACTTCAATTCACTGTGCGAAGTGAATGGAGTGTTGCTTCACTTTCTGAATGCTGTCCTTTCAGAGAAAATCACTTTCCTTTGAAAGTGCCTTAAGCTACTTGCAAGCATTAGGAAGAAACTCACATGTGTTTCTCTGAAAGAGAAGCATTCTGTTTGAACACTTCAATTCACTGTGCGAAGTGAATGGGGTGTTGCTTCACTTTCTAAATGCTGTCCTTGCAGAGAAAATCCCTTTCCTTTGAATGTGCCTTAAGCTACTTACAAGCATTCAACAGAAACTCACATGCATTTCTCTGAAAGAGAAGCAATCAGTTCCAACACTTCAATTCTCTGTGCGAAGTGAATGGAGTGTTGCTTCACTTTCTAAATGCTGTCCTTTCAGAGAAAATCACTTTCCTTTGAAAGTGCCTTAAGCTACTTCCAAGCATTCACAAGAAACACTAATGCGTTTCTATGAAAGAGAAGCAGTCTGTTCCAACACTTCAATTCATTGCACTAAGGGAATGGAGTGTTGCTTTACTTTCTAAATGCTGTCCATTCAGAGAAAATCACTTTCCTTTGAAAGAGCCTTAAGCTACTTACAAGCATTCAACAGAAACTCACATGCATTTCTCTGAAAGAGAAGCAGTCTGTTCCAACACTTCAATTCACTGTGCGAAGTGAATGGAGTGTTGCTTCCTTTCTAAATTATGTCCTTTCAGAGAAAATCACTTTCCTTTGAAAGTGCCTTAAGCAACTTGCAAGCATTCACAAGAAAAACTAATGCGTTTATATGAAAGAGAAGCACTCTGTTCCAACACTTCCATTCACTGTGCGAAGTGAATGGAGTGTTGCTTCACTTTCTAAATGCTGTCCTTTCCGAGAAAATCACTTTCCTTTGAAAGTGCCTTAAGCTACTTGCAAGCATTAGGAAGAAACTCACATGCGTTTCTCTGAAAGAGAAGCAGTCTGTTCCAACACTTCAATTCACTGTGCGAAGTGAATGGAGTGTTACCTCACTTTCTAAATGCTGTCCTTTCAGAGAAAATCACTTTCCTTTGAAAGTGCCTTAAACTACTTTCAAGCATTCATAAAAAACTCACATGCGTTTCTCTGAAAGAGAAGCAGTCTGTTCCAACACTTCAATTCACTGTGCGAAGTGAATGGAGTGTTGCTTCACTTTCTAAATGCTGTTCTTTCAGAGAAAATCACTTTCCTTTGAAAGTGCCTTAAGCTACTTGCAAGCATTTCGAAGAAACTCACATGCGTTTCTCTGAAAGAGAAGCAGTCCGTTCCAACACTTCAATTCACTGTACGAAGTGAATGGAGTGTTGCTTCACTTTCTAAATGCTGTCCTTTCAGAGAAAATCACTTTCCTTTGAAAGTGCCTTAAGCTACTTGCAAGCATTAGGAAGAAACTCACATGCATTTCTCTGAAAGAGAAGCAGTCTGTTCCAACACTTCAATTCACTGTGCGAAGTGAATGGAGTGTTGCTTCACTTTCTAAATGCTGTCCTTTCAGAGAAAATCCCTTTCATTTGAATGTGCCTTAAGCTACTTACAAGCATTCAACAGAAACTCACATGCATTTCTCTGAAAGAGAAGCAGTCTGTTCCAACACTTCAATTCACTGTACAAAGTGTATGGAGTGTTGCTTCACTTTCTAAATGCTGTCCTTTCAGAGAAAATCACTTTCCTTTGAAAGTGCCTTAAGCAACTTGCAAGCATTCACAAGAAACACTAATGCGTTTCTATGAAAGAGAAGCACTCTGTTCCAACACTTCAAATCACTGCACGAAGGGAATGGAGAGTTGCTTCACTTTCTAAATGCTGTCCTTTCAGAGAAAATCACTTTCCTTTGAAAGTGCCTTAAGCTACTTACAAGCATTCACCAGAAACTCACATGCGTTTCTCTGAAAGAGAAGCAGTCTGTTCCAACACTTCAATTCACTGTGCGAAGTGAATGGAGTGTTGCTTCACTTTCTAAATGCTGTCCTTTCAGAGAAAATCACTTTCCTTTGAAAGTGCCTTAAACTACTTTCAAGCATTCACAAAAAACTCAAATGCGTTTCTCTTAAAGAGAAGCAGTCTGTTCCAACACTTCAATTCACCGTGCGAAGTGAATGGAGTGTTGCTTCAGTTTCTAAATGCTGTCCTTTCAGAGAAAATCACTTTCCTTTGAAAGTGCCTTAAGAAACTTGCAAGCATTCACAAGAAACTCACATGCGTTTCTCTGAAAGAGAAGCAGTCTGTTCCAACACTTCAATTCACCGTGCGAAGTGAATGGAGTGTTGCTTCACTTTCTAAATGCTGTCCTTTCAGAGAAAATCACTTTCCTTTGAAAGTGCCTTACGCTACTTACAAGCATTCACCAGAAACTCACATGCGTTTCTATGAAAGAGAAGCAATCTGTTCCAATACTTCAATTCACTCTGCGAAGTGAATGGAGTGTTGCTTCACTTTCTAAATGCTGTCCTTTCAGAGAAAATCACTTTCCTTTGAAAGTGCCTTAAGCTACTTGCAAGCATTAGGAAGAAACTCACATGCGTTTCTCTGAAAGAGAAGCAGTCTGTTCCAACACTTAAATTCACTGTGCAAAGTGAATGGAGTGTTGCCTCACTTTCTAAATGCTGTCCTTTCGGTGAAAATCACTTTCCTTTGAAAGTGCCTTAAACTACTTTCAAGCATTCATAAAAAACTCACATGCGTTTCTCTGAAAGAGAAGCAGTCTGTTCTAACACTTCAATTCATTGCGCGAAGGGAATGGAGTGTTGCTTTACTTTCTAAATGCTGTCCTTTCAGAGAAAATCACTTTCCTTTGAAAGAGCCTTAAGCTACTTACAAGCATTCAACAGAAACTCACATGCATTTCTCTGAAAGAGAAGCAGTCTGTTCCAACACTTCAATTCACTGTTCAAAGTGTATGGAGTGTTGCTTCACTTTCTAAATGCTGTCCTTTCAGAGAAAATCACTTTCCTTTGAAAGTGCCTTACGCTACTTACAAGCATTCACCAGAAACTCACATGCGTTTCTATGAAAGAGAAGCAGTCTGTTCCAATACTTCAATTCACTCTGCGAAGTGAATGGAGTGTTGCTTCACTTTCTAAATGCTGTCCTTTCAGAGAAAATCACTTTCCTTTGAAAGTGCCTTAAGCTACTTGCAAGCATTAGGAAGAAACTCACATGCGTTTCTCTGAAAGAGAAGCAGTCTGTTCCAACACTTCAATTCACTGTGCGAAGTGAATGGAGTGTTGCCTCACTTTCTAAATGCTGTCCTTTCGGAGAAAATCACTTTCCTTTGAAAGTGCCTTAAACTACTTTCAAGCATTCATAAAAAACTCACATGCGTTTCTCTGAAAGAGAAGCAGTCTGTTCTAACACTTCAATTCACTGTGCGAAGTGAATGGAGTGTTGCTTCACTTTCTAAATGCTGTCCTTTCAGAGAAAATCACTTTCATTTGATAGTGACTTAAGCTACTTGCAAGCATTAGGAAGAAACTCACATGCGTTTCTCTGAAAAAGAAGCAGTGTGTTCCAACACTTTAATTCACTGTGTGAAGTGAATAGAGTGTTGCCTCACTTTCTAAATGCTGTCCTTTCAGAGAAAATCACTTTCCTTTGAAAGTGCCTTAAACTACTTACAAGCATTTACAGAAACTCACATGCATTTCTCTGAAAGATATGCACTCTGTTCCAACACTTCAATTCACTGTACAAAGTGTATGGAGTGTTGCTTCACTTTCTAAATGCTGTCCTTTCAGAGAAAATCACTTTCATTTGATAGTGCCTTAAGCTACTTGCAAGCATTAGGAAGAAACTCACATGCGTTTCTCTGAAAGAGAAGCAGTCTGTTCCAACACTTCAATTCATTGCGCGAAGAAAATGGAGTGTTGCTTTACTTTCTAAATGCTGTCCTTTCAGAGAAAATCACTTTCCTTTGAAAGAGCCTTAAGCTACTTACAAGCATTCAACAGAAACTCACATGCATTTCTCTGAAAGAGAAACAGTCTGTTCCAACACTTCAATTCACTGTACAAAGTGTATGGAGTGTTGCTTCACTTTCTAAATGCTGTCCTTTCAGAGAAAATCACTTTCCTTTGAAAGTGCCTTAAGCAACTTGCAAGCATTCACAAGAAACACTAATGCGTTTCTGTAAAAGAGAAGCACTCTGTTCCAACACTTCAATTCACTGCACGAAGGGAATGGAGTGTTGCTTCAGTTTCTAAATGCTGTCCTTTCAGAGAAAATCACCTTCCTTTGAAAGTGCCTTAAGCTACTTGCAAGCATTAGGAAGAAACTCACATGCGTTTCTCTGAAAGAGAAGCATTCTGTTCGAACACTTCAATTCACTGTTCGAAGTGAATGGAGTGTTTCTTCACTTTCTAAATGCTGTCCTTTCAGAGAAAATCCCTTTCCTTTGAATGTGCCTTAAGCTACTTACAAGCATTCAACAGAAACTCACATGCATTTCTCTGAAAGAGAAGCAATCAGTTCCAACACTTCAATTCTCTGTGCGAAGTGAATGGAGTGTTGCTTCACTTTCTAAATGCTGTCCTTTCAGAGAAAATCACTTTCCTTTCAAAGTGCCTTAAGCTAATTGCAAGCATTCCCAAGAAACACTAATGCGTTTCTATGAAAGAGAAGCAGTCTGTTCCAACATTTCAATTCATTGCGCTAAGGGAATGGAGTGTTGCTTTACTTTCTAAATGCTGTCCTTTCAGAGAAAATCACTTTCCTTTGAAAGAGCCTTAAGCTACTTACAAGCATTCACCAGAAACTCACATGCGTTTCTCTGAAAGAGAAGCAGTCTGTTCCAACACTTCAATTCACTGTACAATGTGAATGGAGTGTTGCTTCACTTTCTAAATTCTGTCCTTTCAGAGAAAATCACTTTCCTTTGAAAGTGCATTAAGCAACTTGCAAGCATTCTCAAGAAACACTAATGCGTTTCTATGAAAGAAAAGCACTCTGTTCCAACACTTCAATTCACTGCACGAAGGGAATGGAGTGTTGCTTCACTTTCTAAATGCTGTCCTTTCAGAGAAAATCACTTTCCATTGAAAGTGCCTTAAGCTACTTACAATCATTCACCAGAAACTCACATGCCTTTCTCTGAAAGAGAAGTAGTCTGTTCCAACACTTCAATTCACTGTGCGAAGTGAATGGAGTGTTGCTTCACTTTCTAAATGCTGTCCTTTCAGAGAAAATCACTTTCCTTTGAAAGTGCCTTAAGCTACTTGCAAGCATTAGGAAGAAACTCACATGCGTTTCTCTGAAAGAGAAGCAGTCTGTTCCAACACTCCAATTCACTGTGCGAAGTGAATGGAGTATTGCTTCACTTTCTAAATGCTGTCCTTTCAGAGAAAATCACTTTCCTTTGAAAGTGCCTTAAGCTACTTACAAGCATTCAACAGAAACTCACATGCATTTCTCTGAAAGAGAAGCAGTCTGTTCCAACACTTCAATTCACTGTGCGAAGTGAATGGAGTGTTGCTTCACTTTCTAAATCCTGTCCTTTCAGAGAAAATCACTTTCCTTTGAAAGTGCCTTAAGCGACTTGCAAGCATTAGGAAGAAACTCACATGCGTTTCTCTGAAAGAGAAGCAGTCCGTTCCAACACTTCAATTCAGTGTGCGAAGTGAATGGAGTGTTGCTTCACTTTCTAAATGCTGTCCTTTCAGAGAAAATCACTTTCCTTTGAAAGTGCCTTAAGCTACTTGCAAGCATTAGGAAGAAACTCACATGTGTTTCTCTGAAAGAGAAGCAGTCTGTTCCAACACTTCAATTCACTGTGCGAAGTGAATGGAGTGTTGTTTCACTTTCTAAATGCTGTCCTTTCAGAGAAAATCACTTTCCTTTGAAAGTGCATTAAGCAACTTGCAAGCATTCTCAAGAAACACTAATGCGTTTCTATGAAAGAGAAGCACTCTGTTCCAACACTTCAATTCACTGCACGAAGGGAATCTAGTGTTGCTTCACTTTCTAAATGCTGTCGTTTCAGAGAAAATCACTTTCCTTTGAAAGTGCCTTAAGCTACTTACAATCATTCACCAGAAACTCACATGTGTTTCTCTTAAAGAGAAGCAGTCTGTTCCAACACTTCAATTCACTGTGCGAAGTGAATGGAGTGTTGCTTCACTTTCTAAATGCTGTCCTTTCAGAGAAAATCACTTTCTTTTGAAAGTGCCTTAAGCTACTTACAAGCATTCAACAGAAACTCACATGCATTTCTCTGAAAGAGAAGCAGTCTGTTCCAACACTTCAATTCTCTGTGCGAAGTGAATGGAGTGTTGCTTCACTTTCTAAATCCTGTCCTTTCAGAGAAAATCACTTTTGTTTGAAAGTGCCTTAAGCAAATTTCAAGCATTCACAAGAAATTCACATGCATTTCTCTGAAAGAGAAGCCTTCTCTTCCAACACTTCAATTCACTGTGCGAAGTGAATGGAGTGTTGCTTCACTTTCTAAATGCTGTCCTTTCAGAGAAAATCACTTTCCTTTGAAAGTGCCTTAAACTACTTTCAAGCATTCATAAAAAACTCACATGCGTTTCTCTGAAAGAGAAGCAGTCTGTTCCAACAATTCAATTCACTGTGCGAAGTGAATGGAGTGTTGCTTCACTTTCTAAATGCTGTCCTTTCAGAGAAAATCACTTTCCTTTGAATGTGCCTTAAGCTACTTACAAGCATTCAAACGAAACTCTCATGCATTTCTCTGAAAGAGAAGCAGTCTGTTCCAACACTTCAATTCACTGTACAAAGTGAATGGAGTGTTGCTTCACTTTCTAAATGCTGTCCTTTCAGAGAAAATCACTTTCCTTTGAAAGTGCCTTAAGCAACTTGCAAGCATTCACAAGAAACACTAATGCGTTTCTATGAAAGAGAAGCACTCTGTTCCAACACTTCAATTCACTGCACGAAGGGAATGGAGTGTTGCTTCACTTTCTAAATGCTGTCCTTTCAGAGAAAATCACTTTCCTTTGAAAGTGCCTTAAGCTACTTACAAGCATTCAACAGAAACTCACATGCGTTTCTCTGAAAGAGAAGCAGTCGGTTAAAACACTTCAATTCACTGTGTGAAGTGAATGGAGTGTTGCCTCACTTTCTAAATGCTGTCCTTTCAGAGAAAATCACTTTCCTTTGAAAGTGCCTTAAACTGCTTTCGAGCATTCATAAAAAACTCACATGCGTTTCTCTGAAAGAGAAGCAGTCTGTTCCAACACTTCAATTCACTGTGCGATGTGAATGGAGTGTTGCTTCACTTTCTAAATGCTGTCCTTTCAGAGAAAATCACTTTCCTTTGAAAGTGCCTTAAGCTACTTGCAAGCATTAGGAAGAAACTCACATGCATTTCTCTGAAAGAGAAGCAGTCTGTTCCAACACTTCATTTCACTGTGTGAAGTGAATAGAGTGTTGCCACACTTTCTAAATGCTGTCCTTTCAGAGAAAATCACTTTCCTTTGAAAGTGCCTTAAGCGACTTACAAGCATTAAACAGAAAGTCACATGCATTTCTCTGAAAGAGAAGCAGTCTGTTCCAATACTTCAATTCACTGTGCGAAGTGAATGGAGTGTTGCTTCACTTTCTAAATGCTGTTCTTTCAGAGAAAATCACTTTCCTTTGAAAGTGCCTTAAGCTTCTTGCAAGCATTAGGAAGAAACTCACATGCGTTTCTCTGAAAGAGAAGCAGTCCGTTCCAACACTTCAATTCACTGTGCGAAGTGAATGGAGTGTTGCTTCACTTTCTAAATGCTGTCCTTTCATAGAAAAACACTTTCTTTTGAAAGTGCCTTAAGCTACTTGCAAGCATTAGGAAGAAACTCAGATGCGTTTCTCTGAAAGAGAAGCAGTCTGTTCCAACACTTCAATTCACTGTGCGAAGTGAATGGAGTGTTGCCTCACTTTCTAAATGCTGTCCTTTCAGAGAAAATCACTTTCCATTGAAAGTTCCTTAAACTACTTTCAAGCATTCAAAAAAAACTCACATGCAATTCTCTGAAAGAGAAGCAATCTGTTCCAACACTTCAATTCACTGTGCGAAGTGAATGGAGTGTTGCTTCACTTTCTAAATGCTGTCCTTTCAGAGAAAATCCCTTTCCTTTGAATGTGCCTTAAGCTACTTACAAGCATTCAACAGAAACTCACATGCATTTCTCTGAAAGAGAAGCAATCTGTTCCAACACTTCAATTCTCTGTGCGAAGTTAATGGAGTGTTGCTTCACTTTCTAAATGCTGTCCTTTCAGAGAAAATCACTTTCCTTTGAAAGTGCCTTAAGCTACTTGCAAGCATTCACAAGAAACACTAATGCGTTTCTATGAAAGAGAAGCAGTCTGTTCCAACACTTCAATTCATTGCCCGAAGGGAATGGAGTGTTGCTTTACTTTCTAAATGCTGTCCTTTCAGAGAAAATCACTTTCCTTTGAAAGAGCCTTAAGCTACTTACAAGCATTCAACAGAAACTCACATTCATTACTCTGAAAGAGAAGCAGTCTGTTCCAACACTTCAATTCACTGTACAAAGTGAATGGAGTGTTGCTTCACTTTCTAAATGCTGTTCTTTCAGAGAAAATCACTTTCCTTTGAAAGTGCCTTAAGCAACTTGCAAGCATTCACAAGAAACACTAATGCGTTTCTATGAAAGAGAAGCACTCTGTTCCAACACTTCAATTCACTGTGCGAAGTGAATGGAGTGTTGCTTCACTTTCTAAATGCTGTCCTTTCAGAGAAAATCACTTTCCGTTGAAAGTGCCTTAAGCTACTTGCAAGCATTAGGAAGAAACTCACATGCATTTCTCTGAAAGAGAAGCAGTCTGTTCCAACACTTCAATTCACTGTTTGAAGTGAATGGAGTGTTGCCTCACTTTCTAAATGCTGTCCTTTCAGAGAAAATCACTTACCTTTGAAAGTGCCTTAAGGTACTTACAAGCATTCAACAGAAACTCACATGCATTTCTCTGAAAGAGAAGCAGTCGGTTCCAACACTTCAATTCACTGTGCGAAGTGAATGGAGTGTTGCTTCACTTTCTAAATGCTGTCCTTTCAGAGAAAATCACTTTCCTTTGAAAGTGCCTTAAGCTCCTTGCAAGCATTAGGAAGAAACTCACATGCGTTTCTCTGAAAGAGAAGCAGTCTGTTCCAACACTTCAATTCACTGTGCGAAGTGAATGGAGTGTTGCCTCACTTTCTAAATGCTGTCCTTTCAGAGAAAATCACTTTCCTTTGAAAGTGCCTTAAACTACTTTCAAGCATTCATATAAACTCACATGCGTTTCTCTGAAAGAGAAGCAATCAGTTCCAACACTTCAATTCTCTGTGCGAAGTGAATGGAGTGTTGCTTCACTTTCTAAATGCTGTCCTTTCAGAGAAAATCACTTTCCTTTGAAAGTGCCTTAAGCTACTTGCAAGCATTAGGAAGAAACTCACATGCGTTTCTCTGAAAGAGAAGCAATCTGTTCGAACACTTCAATTCACTGTGCGAAGTGAATGGAGTGTTGCTTCACTTTCTAAATGCTGTCCTTTCAGAGAAAATCACTTTCCTTTGAAAGTGCCTTAAGCTACTTGCAAGCATTCACAAGAAACACTAATGCGTTTCTATGAAAGAGAAGCAGTCTGTTCCAACACTTCAATTCATTGCGCTAAGGGAATGGAGTGTTGCTTTACTTTCTAAATGCTGTCCATTCAGAGAAAATCACTTTCTTTGAAAGAGCCTTAAGCTACTTACAAGCATTCAACAGAAACTCACATTCATTTCTCTGAAAGAGAAGCAGTCTGTTCCAACACTTCAATTCACTGTACAAAGTGAATGGAGTGTTGCTTCACTTTCTAAATGCTGTCCTTTCAGAGAAAATTACTTTCCTTTGAAAGTGCCTTAAGCAACTTGCAAGCATTCACAAGAAACACTAATGCGTTTCTATGAAAGAGAAGCACTCTGTTCCAACACTTCAATTCACTGTGCGAAGTGAATGGAGTGTTGCTTCACTTTCTAAATGCTGTCCTTTCAGAGAAAATCACTTTCCGTTGAAAGTGCCTTAAGCTACTTGCAAGCATTAGGAAGAAACTCACATGCGTTTCTCTGAAAGAGAAGCAGTCTGTTCCAACACTTCAATTCACTGTGTGAAGTAAATGGAGTGTTGCCTCACTTTCTAAATTCTGTCCTTTCAGAGAAAATCACTTACCTTTGAAACTGCCTTAAGCTACTTACAAGCATTCAACAGAAACTCACATGCGTTTCTCTAAAAGAGAAGCAGTCGGTTCCACCACTTCAATTCACTGTGCGAAGTGAATGGAGTGTTGCTTCACTTTCTAAATGCTGTTCTTTCAGAGAAAATCACTTTCCTTTGAAAGTGCCTTAAGCTACTTGCAAGCATTAGGAAGAAACACACATGCGTTACTCTGAAAGAGAAGCAGTGTGTTCCAACACTTCAATTCACTGTGTGAAGTGAATAGATAGTTGCCTCACTTTCTAAATGCTGTCCTTTCAGAGAAAATCACTTTCCTTTGAAAGTGCCTTAAGCTACTTACAAGCATTTAACAGAAACTCACATGCGTTTCTCTGAAAGAGAAGCAGTCCGTTACATCACTTCAATTCACTGTGCGAAGTGAATGGAGTGTTGCTTCACTTTCTGAATGCTGTCCTTTCAGAGAAAATCACTTTCCTTTGAAAGTGCCTTAAGCTACTTGCAAGCATTAGGAAGAAACTCACATGCGTTTCTCTGAAAGAGAAGCATTCTGTTCGAACACTTCAATTCACTGTGCGAAGTGAATGGGGTGTTGCTTCACTTTCTAAATGCTGTCATTTCAGAGAAAATCACTTTCCTTTGAATGTGCCTTAAGCTACTTACAAGCATTCAACAGAAACTCACATGCATTTCTCTGAAAGAGAAGCAATCAGTTCCAACACTTCAATTCTCTGTGCGAAGTGAATGGAGTGTTGCTTCACTTTCTAAATGCTGTCCTTTCAGAGAAAATCACTTTCCTTTGAAAGTGCCTTAAGCTACTTGCAAGCATTCACAAGAAACACTAATGCGTTTCTTTGAAAGAGAAGCAGTCTGTTCCAACACTTCAATTCATTGCGCTAAGGGAATGGAGTGTTGCTTTACTTTCTAAATGCTGTCCATTCAGAGAAAATCACTTTCCTTTGAAAGTGCCTTAAGCTACTTACAAGCATTCAACAGAAACTCACATGCATTTCTCTGAAAGAGAAGCAGTCTGTTCCAACACTTCAATTCACTGTACAAAGTGAATGGAATGTTGTTTCACTTTCTAAATTCTGTCCTTTCAGAGAAAATCACTTTACTTTGAAAGTGCATTAAGCAACTTGCAAGCAATCACAAGAAACACTAATGTGTTTCTCTGAAAGAGAAGCACTCTGTTCCAACACTTCAATTCACTGCACGAAGGGAATGGAGTGTTGCTTCACTTTCTAAATGCTGTCCTTTCAGTGAAAATCACTTTCCTTTGAAAGTGCCTTAAGCTACTTACAAGCATTCACCAGAAACTCACATGCGTTTCTCTGAAATTGAAGCAGTCTGTTCCAACACTTCAATTCACTGTGCGAAGTGAATGGAGTTTTGCTTCACTTTCTAAATGCTGTCCTTTCAGAGAAAATCACTTTCCGTTGAAAGTGCCTTAAGCTACTTGCAAGCATTAGGAAGAAACTCACATGCGTTTCTCTGAAAGAGAAGCACTCTGTTCCAACACTTCAATTCACTGTGCGAAGTGAATGGAGTGTTGCTTCACTTTCTAAATGCTGTCCTTTCAGAGAAAATCACTTTCCGTTGAAAGTGCCTTAAGCTACTTGCAAGCATTAGGAAGAAACTCACATGCGTTTCTCTGAAAGAGAAGCAGTCTGTTCCAACACTTCAATTCACTGTTTGAAGTGAATGGAGTGTTGCCTCACTTTCTAAATGCTGTCCTTTCAGAGAAAATCACTTACCTTTGAAAGTGCCTTAAGGTACTTACAAGCATTCAACAGAAACTCACATGCATTTCTCTGAAAGAGAAGCAGTCGGTTCCAACACTTCAATTCACTGTGCGAAGTGAATGGAGTGTTGCTTCACTTTCTAAATGCTGTCCTTTCAGAGAAAATCACTTTCCTTTGAAAGTGCCTTAAGCTACTTGCAAGCATTAGGAAGAAACTCACATGCGTTTCTCTGAAAGAGAAGCAGTCTGTTCCAACACTTCAATTCACTGTGCGAAGTGAATGGAGTGTTGCCTCACTTTCTAAATGCTGTCCTCAGAGAAAATCACTTTCCTTTGAAAGACCCTTGAGCTACTTACAAGCATTCAACAGAAACTCACATGCGTTTCTCTGAAAGAGAAGCAGTCTGTTCCAACACTTCAATTCACTGTGCGAAGTGAATGGAGTGTTGCTTCACTTTCTAAATGCTGTCCTTTCAGAGAAAATCACTTTCCTTTGATAGTGCCTTAAGCTACTTGCAAGCATTAGGAAGAAACTCACATGCGTTACTCTGAAAGAGAAGCAGTCTGTTCCAACACTTCAATTCACTGTGTGAAGTGAATAGAATGTTGCCTCACTTTCTAAATGCTGTCCTTTCAGAGAAAATCACTTTCCTTTGAAAGTGCCTTAAGCTACTTACAAGCATTTAACAGAAACTATCATGCGTTTTTCTGAAAGAGAAGCAGTCCGTTCCATCACTTCAATTCACTGTGCGAAGTGAATGGAGTGTTGCTTCACTTTCTGAATGCTGTCCTTTCAGAGAAAATCACTTTCCTTTGAAAGTGCCTTAAGCTACTTGCAAGCATTCACAAGAAACACTAATGCGTTTCTATGAAAGAGAAGCAGTCTGTTCCAACACTTCAATTCATTGCGCTAAGGGAATGGAGTGTTGCTTTACTTTCTAAATGCTGTCCATTCAGAGAAAATCACTTTCCTTTGAAAGAGCCTTAAGCTACTTACAAGCATTCAACAGAAACTCTCATGCATTTCTTTGAAAGAGAAGCAATCTGTTCCAACACTTCAATTCTCTGTGCGAAGTTAATGGAGTGTTGCTTCACTTTCTAAATGCTGTCCTTTCGGAGAAAATCACTTTCCTTTGAAAGTGCCTTAAGCTACTTGCAAGCATTCACAAGAAACACTAATGCGTTTCTATGAAAAGAAGCAGTCTGTTCCAACACTTCAATTCATTGCGCGAAGGGAATGGAGTGTTGCTTTACTTTCTAAATGCTGTCCTTTCAGAGAAAATCACTTTCCTTTGAAAGAGCCTTAAGCTACTTACAAGCATTCAACAGAAACTCACATGCGTTTCTCTGAAAGAGAAGCAGTCTGTTCCAACACTTCAATTCACTGTGCGAAGTGAATGGAGTGTTGCTTCACTTTCTAAATGCTGTCCTTTCAGAGAAAATCACTTTCCTTTGAAAGTGCCTTAAGCTACTTGCAAGCATTAGGAAGAAACTCACATGCGTTTCTCTGAAAGAGAAGCAGTCTGTTCCAACACTTCAATTCACTGTGCGAAGAGAATGGAGTGTTGCCTCACTTTCTAAATGCTGTCCTTTCAGAGAAAATCACTTTCCTTTGAAAGTGCCTTAAACTACTTTCAAGCATTCATAAAAAACTCACATGCGTTTCTCTGAAAGAGAAGCAGTCTGTTCCAACACTTCAATTCACTGTGCGAAGTGAATGGAGTGTTGCTTCACTTTCTAAATGCTGTCCTTTCAGAGAAAATCACTTTTCTTTGAAAGTGCCTTAAGCTACTTGCAAGCATTAGGAAGAAACTCACATGCGTTTCTCTGAAAGAGAAGCATTCTGTTCGAACACTTCAATTCACTGTGCGAAGTGAATGGGGTGTTGCTTCAGTTTCTAAATGCTGTCCTTTCAGAGAAAAGCACTTTCCGTTGAAAGTGCCTTAAGCTACTTGCAAGCATTAGGAAGAAACTCACATGCGTTCCTCTGAAAGAGAAGCAGTCTGTTCCAACACTTCAATTCACTGTGCGAAGTGAATGAAGTGTTGCCTCACTTTCTAAATGCTGTCCTTTCAGAGAAAATCACTTTCCATTGAAAGTGCCTTAAACTACTTTCAAGCATTCACAAAAAACTCACATGCGTTTCTCTGAAAGAGAAGCAGTCTGTTCCAACACTTCAATTCACTGTGCGAAGTGAATGGAGTGTTGCCTCACTTTCTAAATGCTGTCTATTCAGAGAAAATCACTTTCCTTTGAAAGTGCCTTAAGCTACTTACAGGCATTCAACAGAAACTCACATGCGTTTCTCTGAAAGAGAAGCAGTCTGTTCCAACACTTCAATTCACTGTGCGAAGTGAATGGAGTGTTTCTTCACTTTCTAAATGCTGTCCTTTCAGAGAAAATCACTTTCCTTTGAAAGTGCCTTAAGCTACTTACAAGCATTCAACAGAAACTCACATGCATTTCTCTGAAAGAGAAGCAGTCGGTTCCAACACTTCAATTCACTGTGCGAAGAGAATGGAGTGTTGCTTCCTTTCTAAATTATGTCCTTTCAGAGAAAATCACTTTCCTTTGAAAGTGCCTTAAGCAACTTGCAAGCATTCACAAGAAACAATAATGCGTTTATATGAAAGAGAAGCAGTCTGTTCCAACACTTCAATTCACTGTGCGAAGTGAATGGAGTGTTGCTTCACTTTCTAAATGCTGTTCTTTCAGAGAAAATCACTTCCCTTTGAAAGTGCCTTAAGCTACTTGCAAGCATTAGGAAGAAACTCACATGCGTTTCTCTGAAAGAGAAGCAGTCCGTTCCAACACTTCAATTCACTGTGCGAAGTGAATGGAGTGTTGCTTCACTTTCTAAATGCTGTCCTTTCAGAGAAAATCACTTTCCTTTGAATGTGCCTTAAGCTACTTGCAAGCATTAGGAAGAAACTCACATGCGTTTCTCTGAAAGAGAAGCATTCTGTTCGAACACTTCAATTCACTGTGCGAAGTGAATGGGGTGTTGCTTCAGTTTCTAAATGCTGTCCTTTCAGAGAAAATCCCTTTCCTTTGAATGTGCCTTAAGCTACTTACAAGCATTCAACAGAAACTCACATGCATTTCTCTGAAAGAGAAGCAATCAGTTCCAACACTTCATTTCTCTGTGCGAAGTGAATGGAGTGTTGCTTCACTTTCTAAATGCTGTCCTTTCAGAGAAAATCACTTTCCTTTGAAAGTGCCTTAAGCTACTTGCAAGCATTCACAAGAAACTCTAATGCGTTTCTATGAAAGAGAAGCAGTCTGTTCCAACACTTCAATTCATTGCGCTAAGGGAATGGAGTGTTGCTTTACTTTCTAAATGCTGTCCATTCAGAGAAAATCACTTTCCTTTGAAAGAGCCTTAAGCTACTTACAAGCATTCAACAGAAACTCACATGCATTTCTCTGAAAGAGAAGCAGTCTGTTCCAACACTTCAATTCACTGTACAAAGTGAATGGAATGTTGCTTCACTTTCTAAATTCTGTCCTTTCAGAGAAAATCACTTTCCTTTGAAAGTGCCTTAAGCTACTTGCAAGCATTAGGAAGAAACTCACATGCGTTTCTCTGAAAGAGAAGCAGTCTGTTCCAACACTTCAATTCACTGTGCGAAGTGAATGGAGTGTTGCTTCACTTTCTAAATGCTGTCCTTTCAGAGAAAATCACTTTCCTTTGAAAGTGCCTTAAGCAACTTGCAAGCATTCACAAGAAACACTAATGCGTTTCTATGAAAGAGAAGCACTCTGTTCGAACACTTCAATTCACTGCACGAAGGGAATGGATTGTTGCTTCACTTTCTAAATGCTGTCCTTTCAGAGAAAATCACTTTCCTTTGAAAGTGCCTTAAACTACTTACAAACATTCACAAGAAACTCACATGCGTTTCTCTGAAAATGAAGCAGTCTGTTCCAATACTTCAATTCACTCTGCGAAGTGAATGGAGTGTTGCGTCACTTTCTAAATGCTGTCCTTTCAGAGAAAATCACTTTCCTTTGCAAGTGCCTTAAGCTACTTGCAAGCATTAGGAAGAAACTCACAGGCGTTTCTCTGAAAGAGAAGCAGTCTGTTCCAACACTTCAATTCACTGCACGAAGGAATGGAGTGTTGCTTCACTTTCTAAATGCTGTCCTTTCAGAGAAAATCACTTTCCTTTGAAATGCCTTAAGCTACTTACAAGCATTCACCAGAAACTCACATGTGTTTCTCTGAAAGAGAAGCAGTCTGTTCCAACACTTCAATTCACTGTGCGAAGTGAATGGAGTGTTTCTTCACTTTCTAAATGCTGTCCTTTCAGAGAAAATCACTTTCCTTTGAAATGCCTTAAGCTACTTACAAGCATTCACCAGAAACTCACATGCGTTTCTCTGAAAGAGAAGCAGTCTGTTCCAACACTTCAATATACTGTGCGAAGTGAATGGAGTGTTGCTTCACTTTCTAAATGCTGTCCTTTCAGAGAAAATCACTTTCCTTTGAAAGTGCCTTAAGCTACTTGCAAGCATTCAACAGAAACTCACATGCGTTTCTCTGAAAGAGAAGCAGTCTGTTCCAACACTTCAATTCACTGTGCGAAGTGAATGGAGTGTTGCTTCACTTTCTAAATGCTGTCCTTTCAGAGAAAATCACTTTCCTTTGAAAGTGCCTTAAGCTACTTGCAAGCATTAGGAAGAAACTCACATGCGTTTCTCTGAAAGAGAAGCAGTCTGTTCCAACACTTCCATTCACTCTGTGAAGTGAAGGGAGTGTTGCATCACTTTCTAAATGCTGTCCTTTCAGAGAAAATCACTTTCCTTTGAAAGTGCCTTAAGCTACTTACAAGCATTCAACAGAAACTCACATACGTTTCTCTGAAAGAGAAGCAGTCTGTTCCAACACTTCAATTTAGTGTGCGAAATGAATGGAGTGTTGCTTCACTTTCTAAATGCTGTCCTTTCAGAGAAAATCACTTTCCTTTGAAAGTGCCTTAAGCTACTTACAAGCATTCAACAGAAACTCACATGCATTTCTCTGAAAGAGAAGCAGTCTGTTCCAACACTTCAATTCACTGTGCGAAGTGAATGGAGTGTTGCTTCACTTTCTAAATTCTGTCCTTTCAGAGAAAATCACTTTCTTTTGAAAGTGCCTTAAACTACTTTCAAGCATTCACAAAAAGCTCACATGCGTTTCTCTGAAAGAGAAGCAGTCTGTTCCAACACTTCAATTCACTGTGCAAAGTGTATGGAGTTTTGCTTCACTTTCTAAATGCTGTCCTTTCAGAGAAAATCACTTTCCTTAGAAAGTGCCTTAAGCATCTTGCAAGCATTCACAAGAAACACTAATGCGTTTATATGAAAGAGAAGCACTCTGGTCCAACACTTCCATTCACTGCACGAAGAGAAAGGAGTGTTGCTTCACTTTCTAAATGCTGTCCTTTCAGAGAAAATCCCTTTCCTTTGAAAGTGCAATAAGCTACTTACAAGCATTCACCAGAAACTCACATGCGTTTCTCTGAAAGAGAAGCAGTCTGTTCCAACACTTCAATTCACTGTGCGAAGTGAATGGAGTGTTGCTTCACTTTCTAAATGCTGTCCTTTCAGAGAAAATCACTTTCCTTTGAAAGTGCCTTAAGCTACTTGCAAGCATTAGGAAGAAACTCACATGCGTTTATCTGAAAGAGAAGAAGTCTGTTCCAACACTTCCATTCACTGTGAAGTGAATGGAGTGTTGCCTCACTTTCTAAATGCTGTCCTTTCAGAGAAAATCACGTTCCTTTGAAATTGCCTTAAGCTACTTACAAGCATTCACCAGAAACTCACATGTGTTTCTCTGAAAGAGAAGCAGTCTGTTCCAACACTTCCATTCACTGTGCGAAGTGAATGGAGTGTTGCTTCACTTTCTAAATGCTGTCCTTTCAGAGAAAATCACTTTCCTTTGAAAGTGCCTTAAGCTACTTACAAGCATTCAACAGAAACTCACATGCGTTTCTCTGAAAGAGAAGCGGTCTGTTCCACACTTCAATTCACTGTACAAAGTGAATGGAGTGTTGCTTCACTTTCTAAATGCTGTCCTTTCAGAGAAAATCACTTTCCTTTGAAAGAGCCTTAAGCAACTTGCAAGCATTCACAAGAAACACTAATGCGTTTCTATGAAAGAGAAGCACTCTGTTCCAACACTTCAATTCACTGCACGAAGGGAATGGATTGTTGCTTCACTTTCTAAATGCTGTCCTTTCAGAGAAAATCACTTTCCTTTGAAAGTGCCTTAAACTACTTACAAGCATTCACCAGAAACTCACATGCGTTTCGCTGAAAGAGAAGCAGTCTGTTCCAATACTTCAATTCACTCTGCGAAGTGAATGGAGTGTTGCGTCACTTTCTAAATGCTGTCCTTTCAGAGAAAATCACTTTCCTTTGAAAGTGCCTTAAGCTTCTTGCAAGCATTAGGAAGAAACTCACATGCGTTTCTCTGAAAGAGAAGCAGTCTGTTCCAACACTTCAATTCACTGTACAAAGTGAATGGAGTGTTGCTTCACTTTCTAAATGCTGTCCTTTCAGAGAAAATCTCTTTCCTTTGAAAGTGCCTTAAGCAACTTGCAAGCATTCACAAGAAACACTAATGCGTTTCTATGAAAGAGAAGCACTCTGTTCCAACACTTCAATTCACTGCACGAAGGGAATGGAGTGTTGCTTCACTTTCTAAATGCTGTCCTTTCAGAGAAAATCACTTTCCTTTGAAAGTGCCTTAAGCTTCTTACAAGCATTCACCAGAGACTCACATGCGTTTCTCTGAAAGAGAAGCAATCTGTTCCAACACTTCAATTCTCTGTGCGAAGTGAATGGAGTGTTGCTTCACTTTCTAAATGCTGTCCTTTCAGAGAAAATCACTTTCCTTTGAAAGTGCCTTAAGCTACTTGCAAGCATTCACAAGAAACACTAATGCGTTTCTATGAAAGAGAAGCAGTCTGTTTCAACACTTCAATTCACTGTGCGAAGGGAATGGAGTGTTGCTTCACTTTCTAAATGCTGTCCTTTCAGAGAAAATCCCTTTCCTTTGAACGTGCCATAAGCTACTTACAAGCATTCAACAGAAACTCACATGCATTTCTCTGAAAGAGAAGCAATTTGTTCTAACACTTCAATTCTCTATGCGAAGTGAATGGAGTGTTGCTTTACTTTCTAAATGCTGTCCTTTCAGAGAAAATCACTTTCCTTTGAAAGTGCCTTAAGCTACTTACAAGCATTCAACTGAAACTCACATGAATTTCTCTGAAAGAGAAGCAGTCTGTTCCAACACTTCAATTCACTGTGCGAAGTGAATGGAGTGTTTCTTCACTTTCTAAATGCTGTCCTTTCAGAGAAAATCACTTTCCTTTGAAAGTGCCCTAAGCTACTTACAAGCATTCACCAGAAACTCACATGCGTTTCT
The DNA here is from genome assembly GCF_982192425.1 of Myodes glareolus. NCBI lineage: Eukaryota > Metazoa > Chordata > Mammalia > Rodentia > Cricetidae > Myodes > Myodes glareolus. The sequence goes on from NW_028263225.1 coordinate 973,973, forward strand.
CTGAAAGAGAAGCAGTCTGTTCCAACACTTCAATATACAGTGCGAAGTGAATGGAGTGTTGCTTCACTTTCTAAATGCTGTCCTTTCAGAGAAAATCACTTTCCTTAGAAAGTGCCTTAAGCTACTTGCAAGCATTAGGAAGAAACTCACATGCGTTTCTCTGAAAGAGAAGCAGTCTGTTCCAACACTTCAATTCACTGTGCGAAGTGAATGGAGTGTTGCTTCACTTTCTAAATGCTTTCCTTTCAGAGAAAATCACTTTCCTTTGAAAGTGCCTTAAGCTACTTGCAAGCATTCAACAGAAACTCACATGCGTTTCTCTGAAAGAGAAGCAGTCTGTTCCAACACTTCAATTCACTGTGCGAAGTGAATGGAGTGTTGCTTCACTTTCTAAATGCTTTCCTTTCAGAGAAAATCACTTTCCTTTGAAAGTGCCTGAAGCTACTTGCAAGCATTCAACAGAAACTCACATGCGTTTCTCTGAAAGAGAAGCAGTCTGTTCCAACACTTCTATTCAATGTGCGAAGTGAATGGAGTGTTGCTTCACTTTCTAAATGCTGTCCTTTCAGAGAAAATCACTTTCATTTGAAAGTGCCTTAAGCTTCTTGCAAGTATTCACAAGAAACACTAATGCGTTTCTATGAAAGAGAAGCAGTCTGTTCCAACACTTCAATTCACTGTGCAAAGTGAATGGAGTGGTGCTTCACTTTCTAAATCCTGTCCTTTCAGAGAAAATCACTTTTGTTTGAAAGTGCCTTAAGCAACTTTCAAGCATTCACAAGAAATTCACATGCATTTCTCTGAAAGAGATGCCTTCTCTTACAACACTTCAATTCACTGTGCAAAGTGAATGGAGTGTTGCCTCACTTTCGAAATGCTGTCCTTTCAGAGAAAATCACTTTCCTTTGAAAGTGCCTTAAGCTTCTTGCAAGCATTAGGAAGAAACTAACATGCGTTTCTCTGAAAGAGAAGCAGTCTGTTCCAACACTTCTATTCAATGTGCGAAGTGAATGGAGTGTTGCTTCACTTTCTAAATGCTGTCCTTTCAGAGAAAATCATTTTCGTTTGAAAGTGCCTTAAGCTACTTACCAGCATTCAACAGAAACTCACATGCATTTCTCTGAAAGAGAAGCAGTCTGTTCCAACATTTCAATTCACTGTGCGAAGTGAATGGAGTGTTGCTTCACTTTCTAAATTCTCTCCTTTCAGAGAAAATCACTTTCTTTTGAAAGTGCCTTAAACTACTTTCAAGCATTCACAAAAAGCTCACATGCGTTTCTCTGAAAGAGAAGCAGTCTGTTCCAACACTTCAATTCACTGTGCAAAGTGTATGGAGTTTTGCTTCACTTTCTAAATGCTGTCCTTTCAGAGAAAATCACTTTCCTTAGAAAGTGCCTTAAGCATCTTGCAAGCATTCACAAGAAACACTAATGCGTTTATATGAAAGAGAAGCACTCTGGTCCAACACTTCCATTCACTGCACGAAGAGAAAGGAGTGTTGCTTCACTTTCTAAATGCTGTCCTTTCAGAGAAAATCACTTTCCTTTGAAAGTGCAATAAGCTACTTACAAGCATTCACCAGAAACTCACATGCGTTTCTCTGAAAGAGAAGCAGTCTGTTCCAACACTTCAATTCACTGTGCGAAGTGAATGGAGTGTTGCTTCACTTTCTAAATGCTGTCCTTTCAGAGAAAATCACTTTCCTTTGAAAGTGCCTTAAGCTACTTGCAAGCATTAGGAAGAAACTCACATGCGTTTATCTGAAAGAGAAGAAGTCTGTTCCAACACTTCCATTCACTGTGAAGTGAATGGAGTGTTGCCTCACTTTCTAAATGCTGTCCTTTCAGAGAAAATCACGTTCCTTTGAAATTGCCTTAAGCTACTTACAAGCATTCACCAGAAACTCACATGTGTTTCTCTGAAAGAGAAGCAGTCTGTTCCAACACTTCAATTCACTCTGCGAAGTGAATGGAGTGTTGCGTCACTTTCTAAATGCTGTCCTTTCAGAGAAAATCACTTTCCTTTGAAAGTGCCTTAAGCTTCTTGCAAGCATTAGGAAGAAACTCACATGCGTTTCTCTGAAAGAGAAGCAGTCTGTTCCAACACTTCAATTCACTGTACAAAGTGAATGGAGTGTTGCTTCACTTTCTAAATGCTGTCCTTTCAGAGAAAATCACTTTCCTTTGAAAGTGCCTTAAGCAACTTGCAAGCATTCACAAGAAACACTAATGCGTTTCTATGAAAGAGAAGCACTCTGTTCCAACACTTCAATTCACTGCACGAAGGGAATGGAGTGTTGCTTCACTTTCTAAATGCTGTCCTTTCAGAGAAAATCACTTTCCTTTGAAAGTGCCTTAAGCTTCTTACAAGCATTCACCAGAGACTCACATGCGTTTCTCTGAAAGAGAAGCAGTCTGTTCCAACACTTCAATTCTCTGTGCGAAGTGAATGGAGTGTTGCTTCACTTTCTAAATGCTGTCCTTTCAGAGAAAATCACTTTCCTTTGAAAGTGCCTTAAGCTACTTGCAAGCATTCACAAGAAACACTAATGCGTTTCTATGAAAGAGAAGCAGTCTGTTTCAACACTTCAATTCACTGTGCGAAGGGAATGGAGTGTTGCTTCACTTTCTAAATGCTGTCCTTTCAGAGAAAATCCCTTTCCTTTGAACGTGCCATAAGCTACTTACAAGCATTCAACAGAAACTCACATGCATTTCTCTGAAAGAGAAGCAATTTGTTCCAACACTTCAATTCTCTATGCGAAGTGAATGGAGTGTTGCTTTACTTTCTAAATGCTGTCCTTTCAGAGAAAATCACTTTCCTTTGAAAGTGCCTTAAGCTACTTACAAGCATTCAACTGAAACTCACATGAATTTCTCTGAAAGAGAAGCAGTCTGTTCCAACACTTCAATTCACTGTGCGAAGTGAATGGAGTGTTTCTTCACTTTCTAAATGCTGTCCTTTCAGAGAAAATCACTTTCCTTTGAAAGTGCCCTAAGCTACTTACAAGCATTCACCAGAAACTCACATGCGTTTCTCTGAAAGAGAAGCAGTCTGTTCCAACACTTCAATATACAGTGCGAAGTGAATGGAGTGTTGCTTCACTTTCTAAATGCTGTCCTTTCAGAGAAAATCACTTTCCTTAGAAAGTGCCTTAAGCTACTTGCAAGCATTAGGAAGAAACTCACATGCGTTTCTCTGAAAGAGAAGCAGTCTGTTCCAACACTTCAATTCACTGTGCGAAGGGAATGGAGTGTTGCTTCACTTTCTAAATGCTGTCCTTTCAGAGAAAATCACTTTCATTTGAAAGTGCCTTAAGCTTCTTGCAAGTATTCACAAGAAACACTAATGCGTTTCTATGAAAGAGAAGCAGTCTGTTCCAACACTTCAATTCACTGTGCAAAGTGAATGGAGTGGTGCTTCACTTTCTAAATCCTGTCCTTTCAGAGAAAATCACTTTTGTTTGAAAGTGCCTTAAGCAACTTTCAAGCATTCCCAAGAAATTCACATGCATTTCTCTGAAAGAGATGCCTTCTCTTACAACACTTCAATTCACTGTGCAAAGTGAATGGAGTGTTGCCTCACTTTCGAAATGCTGTCCTTTCAGAGAAAATCACTTTCCTTTGAAAGTGCCTTAAGCTTCTTGCAAGCATTAGGAAGAAACTAACATGCGTTTCTCTGAAAGAGAAGCAGTCTGTTCCAACACTTCTATTCAATGTGCGAAGTGAATGGAGTGTTGCTTCACTTTCTAAATGCTGTCCTTTCAGAGAAAATCACTTTCGTTTGAAAGTGCCTTAAGCTACTTACCAGCATTCAACAGAAACTCACATGCATTTCTCTGAAAGAGAAGCAGTCTGTTCCAACATTTCAATTCACTGTGCGAAGTGAATGGAGTGTTGCTTCACTTTCTAAATTCTGTCCTTTCAGAGAAAATCACTTTCTTTTGAAAGTGCCTTAAACTACTTTCAAGCATTCACAAAAAGCTCACATGCGTTTCTCTGAAAGAGAAGCAGTCTGTTCCAACACTTCAATTCACTGTGCAAAGTGTATGGAGTTTTGCTTCACTTTCTAAATGCTGTCCTTTCAGAGAAAATCACTTTCCTTAGAAAGTGCCTTAAGCATCTTGCAAGCATTCACAAGAAACACTAATGCGTTTATATGAAAGAGAAGCACGCTGGTCCAACACTTCCATTCACTGCACGAAGAGAAAGGAGTGTTGCTTCACTTTCTAAATGCTGTCCTTTCAGAGAAAATCACTTTCCTTTGAAAGTGCAATAAGCTACTTACAAGCATTCACCAGAAACTCACATGCGTTTCTCTGAAAGAGAAGCAGTCTGTTCCAACACTTCAATTCACTGTGCGAAGTGAATGGAGTGTTGCTTCACTTTCTAAATGCTGTCCTTTCAGAGAAAATCACTTTCCTTTGAAAGTGCCTTAAGCTACTTGCAAGCATTAGGAAGAAACTCACATGCGTTTATCTGAAAGAGAAGAAGTCTGTTCCAACACTTCCATTCACTGTGAAGTGAATGGAGTGTTGCCTCACTTTCTAAATGCTGTCCTTTCAGAGAAAATCACGTTCCTTTGAAATTGCCTTAAGCTACTTACAAGCATTCACCAGAAACTCACATGTGTTTCTCTGAAAGAGAAGCAGTCTGTTCCAACACTTCAATTCACTGTGCGAAGTGAATGGAGTGTTGCTTCACTTTCTAAATGCTGTCCTTTCAGAGAAAATCACTTTCCTTTGAAAGTGCCTTAAGCTACTTACAAGCATTCAACAGAAACTCACATGCGTTTCTCTGAAAGAGAAGCAGTCTGTTAGAACACTTCACTTCACTGTACAAAGTGAATGGAGTGTTGCTTCACTTTCTAAATGCTGTCCTTTCAGAGAAAATCACTTTCCTTTGAAAGAGCCTTAAGCAACTTGCAAGCATTCACAAGAAACACTAATGCGTTTCTATGAAAGAGAAGCACTCTGTTCCAACACTTCAATTCACTGCACGAAGGGAATGGATTGTTGCTTCACTTTCTAAATGCTGTCCTTTCAGAGAAAATCACTTTCCTTTGAAAGTGCCTTAAAGTACTTACAAGCATTCACCAGAAACTCACATGCGTTTCGCTGAAAGAGAAGCAGTCTGTTCCAATACTTCAATTCACTCTGCGAAGTGAATGGAGTGTTGCGTCACTTTCTAAATGCTGTCCTTTCAGAGAAAATCACTTTCCTTTGAAAGTGCCTTAAGCTTCTTGCAAGCATTAGGAAGAAACTCACATGCGTTTCTCTGAAAGAGAAGCAGTCTGTTCCAACACTTCAATTCACTGTACAAAGTGAATGGAGTGTTGCTTCACTTTCTAAATGCTGTCCTTTCAGAGAAAATCTCTTTCCTTTGAAAGTGCCTTAAGCAACTTGCAAGCATTCACAAGAAACACTAATGCGTTTCTATGAAAGAGAAGCACTCTGTTCCAACACTTCAATTCACTGCACGAAGGGAATGGAGTGTTGCTTCACTTTCTAAATGCTGTCCTTTCAGAGAAAATCACTTTCCTTTGAAAGTGCCTTAAGCTTCTTACAAGCATTCACCAGAGACTCACATGCGTTTCTCTGAAAGAGAAGCAATCTGTTCCAACACTTCAATTCTCTGTGCGAAGTGAATGGAGTGTTGCTTCACTTTCTAAATGCTGTCCTTTCAGAGAAAATCACTTTCCTTTGAAAGTGCCTTAAGCTACTTGCAAGCATTCACAAGAAACACTAATGCGTTTCTATGAAAGAGAAGCAGTCTGTTTCAACACTTCAATTCACTGTGCGAAGGGAATGGAGTGTTGCTTCACTTTCTAAATGCTGTCCTTTCAGAGAAAATCCCTTTCCTTTGAACGTGCCATAAGCTACTTACAAGCATTCAACAGAAACTCACATGCATTTCTCTGAAAGAGAAGCAATTTGTTCTAACACTTCAATTCTCTATGCGAAGTGAATGGAGTGTTGCTTTACTTTCTAAATGCTGTCCTTTCAGAGAAAATCACTTTCCTTTGAAAGTGCCTTAAGCTACTTACAAGCATTCAACTGAAACTCACATGAATTTCTCTGAAAGAGAAGCAGTCTGTTCCAACACTTCAATTCACTGTGCGAAGTGAATGGAGTGTTTCTTCACTTTCTAAATGCTGTCCTTTCAGAGAAAATCACTTTCCTTTGAAAGTGCCCTAAGCTACTTACAAGCATTCACCAGAAACTCACATGCGTTTCTCTGAAAGAGAAGCAGTCTGTTCCAACACTTCAATATACAGTGCGAAGTGAATGGAGTGTTGCTTCACTTTCTAAATGCTGTCCTTTCAGAGAAAATCACTTTCCTTAGAAAGTGCCTTAAGCTACTTGCAAGCATTAGGAAGAAACTCACATGCGTTTCTCTGAAAGAGAAGCAGTCTGTTCCAACACTTCAATTCACTGTGCGAAGTGAATGGAGTGTTGCTTCACTTTCTAAATGCTTTCCTTTCAGAGAAAATCACTTTCCTTTGAAAGTGCCTTAAGCTACTTGCAAGCATTCAACAGAAACTCACATGCGTTTCTCTGAAAGAGAAGCAGTCTGTTCCAACACTTCAATTCACTGTGCGAAGTGAATGGAGTGTTGCTTCACTTTCTAAATGCTTTCCTTTCAGAGAAAATCACTTTCCTTTGAAAGTGCCTGAAGCTACTTGCAAGCATTCAACAGAAACTCACATGCGTTTCTCTGAAAGAGAAGCAGTCTGTTCCAACACTTCTATTCAATGTGCGAAGTGAATGGAGTGTTGCTTCACTTTCTAAATGCTGTCCTTTCAGAGAAAATCACTTTCATTTGAAAGTGCCTTAAGCTTCTTGCAAGTATTCACAAGAAACACTAATGCGTTTCTATGAAAGAGAAGCAGTCTGTTCCAACACTTCAATTCACTGTGCAAAGTGAATGGAGTGGTGCTTCACTTTCTAAATCCTGTCCTTTCAGAGAAAATCACTTTTGTTTGAAAGTGCCTTAAGCAACTTTCAAGCATTCACAAGAAATTCACATGCATTTCTCTGAAAGAGATGCCTTCTCTTACAACACTTCAATTCACTGTGCAAAGTGAATGGAGTGTTGCCTCACTTTCGAAATGCTGTCCTTTCAGAGAAAATCACTTTCCTTTGAAAGTGCCTTAAGCTTCTTGCAAGCATTAGGAAGAAACTAACATGCGTTTCTCTGAAAGAGAAGCAGTCTGTTCCAACACTTCTATTCAATGTGCGAAGTGAATGGAGTGTTGCTTCACTTTCTAAATGATGTCCTTTCAGAGAAAATCACTTTCGTTTGAAAGTGCCTTAAGCTACTTACCAGCATTCAACAGAAACTCACATGCATTTCTCTGAAAGAGAAGCAGTCTGTTCCAACATTTCAATTCACTGTGCGAAGTGAATGGAGTGTTGCTTCACTTTCTAAATTCTCTCCTTTCAGAGAAAATCACTTTCTTTTGAAAGTGCCTTAAACTACTTTCAAGCATTCAAAAAAGCTCACATGCGTTTCTCTGAAAGAGAAGCAGTCTGTTCCAACACTTCAATTCACTGTGCAAAGTGTATGGAGTTTTGCTTCACTTTCTAAATGCTGTCCTTTCAGAGAAAATCACTTTCCTTTGAAAGTGCCTTAAGCATCTTGCAAGCATTCACAAGAAACACTAATGCGTTTATATGAAAGAGAAGCACTCTGTTCCAACAATTCCATTCACTGCACGAAGAGAAAGGAGTGTTGCTTCACTTTCTAAATGCTGTCCTTTCAGAGAAAATCACTTTCCTTTGAAAGTGCCTTAAGCTACTTACAAGCATTCACCAGAAACTCACATGCGTTTCTCTGAAAGAGAAGCAGTCTGTTCCAATACTTCAATTCACTGTGCGAAGTGAATGGAGTGTTGCTTCACTTTCTAAATGCTGTCCTTTCAGAGAAAATCACTTTCCTTTGAAAGTGCCTTAAGCTACTTGCAAGCATTAGGAAGAAACTCACATGCGTTTCTCTGAAAGAGAAGCAGTCTGTTCCAACACTTCAATTCACTTTGCAAAGTGAATGGAGTGTTGCTTCACTTTCTAAATGCTGTCCTTTCAGAGAAAATCACTTTACTTAGAAAGTGCCTTAAGCTACTTACAAGCATTCAACAGAAACTCACATGCATTTCTCTGAAAGTGAAGCAGTCTGTTCTAACACTTCAATTCTCTGTGCGAAGTGAATGGAGTGTTGCTTCACTTTCTAAATGCTGTCATTTCAGAGAAAATCACTTTCATTTGAAAGTGCCTTAAGCTACTTACAAGTATTCACAAGAAACACTAATGCGTTTCTATGAAAGAGAAGCAGTCTGTTCCAACACTTCAATTCACTGTGCAAAGTGAATGGAGTGTTGCTTCACTTTCTAAATCCTGTCCTTTTAGAGAAAATCACTTTTGTTTGAAAGTGCCTTAAGCAACTTTCAAGCATTCACAAGAAATTCACATGCATTTCTCTGAAAGAGATGCCTTCTCTTACAACACTTCAATTCACTGTGCCAAGTGAATGGAGTGTGTTGCTTCACTTTCTAAATGCTGTCCTTTCAGAGAAAATCACGTTAATTTGAAATTACCTTATGCTACTTACAAGCATTCACCAGAAACTCACATGTGTTTCTCTGAAAGAGAAGCAATCTGTTCCAACACTTCAATTCACTCTGCAAAGTGAATGGAGTGTTGCCTCACTTTCTAAATGCTGTCCTTTCAGAGAAAATCACTTTCCTTTGAAAGTGCCTTAAGCTTCTTGCAAGCATTAGGAAGAAACTAACATGCGTTTCTCTGAAAGAGAAGCAGTCTGTTCCAACACTTCAATTCACTGTGCGAAGTGAATGGAGTGTTGCTTCACTTTCTAAATGCTGTCCTATCAGAGAAAATCACTTTCCTTTGAAAGTGCCTTAAGCTACTTGCAAGCATTAGGAAGAAACTCACATGCGTTTATCTGAAAGAGAAGAAGTCTGTTCCAACACTTCCATTCACTGTGAAGTGAATGGAGTGTTGCCTCACTTTCTAAATGCTGTCCTTTCAGAGAAAATCACGTTCCTTTGAAATTGCCTTAAGCTACTTACAAGCATTCACCAGAAACTCACATGCGTTTCTCTGAAAGAGAAGCAGTCTGTTCCAACACTTCAATTCACTGTGCGAAGTGAATGGAGTGTTGCTTCACTTTCTAAATGCTGTCCTTTCAGAGAAAATCACTTTCCTTTGAAAGTGCCTTAAGCTACTTACAAGCATTCAACAGAAACTCACATGCGTTTCTCTGAAAGAGAAGCAGTCTGTTCCAACACTTCAATTCACTGTACAAAGTGAATGGAGTGTTGCTTCACTTTCTAAATGCTGTCCTTTCAGAGAAAATCACTTTCCTTTGAAAGAGCCTTAAGCAACTTGCAAGCATTCACAAGAAACACTAATGCGTTTCTATGAAAGAGAAGCACTCTGTTCCAACACTTCAATTCACTGCACGAAGGGAATGGATTGTTGCTTCACTTTCTAAATGCTGTCCTTTCAGAGAAAATCACTTTCCTTTGAAAGTGCCTTAAACTACTTACAAGCATTCACCAGAAACTCACATGCGTTTCTCTGAAAGAGAAGCAGTCTGTTCCAATACTTCAATTCACTCTGCGAAGTGAATGGAGTGTGGCGTCACTTTCTAAATGCTGTCCTTTCAGAGAAAATCACTTTCCTTTGAAAGTGCCTTAAGCTTCTTGCAAGCATTAGGAAGAAACTCACATGCGTTTCTCTGAAAGAGAAGCAGTCTGTTCCAACACTTCAATTCACTGCACGAAGGGAATGGAGTGTTGCTTCACTTTCTAAATGCTGTCCTTTCAGAGAAAATCACTTTCCTTTGAAAGTGCCTTAAGCTACTTACAAACATTCAACAGAAACTCACATGCATTTCTCCTAAAGAGAAGCAGTCTGTTCCAACACTTCAATTCACTGTGCGAAGTGAATGGAGTGTTTCTTCACTTTCTAAATGCTGTCCTTTCAGAGAAAATCACTTTCCTTTGAAAGTGCCTTAAGCTACTTACAAGCATTCACCAGAAACTCACATGCGTTTCTCTGAAAGAGAAGCAGTCTGTTCCAACACTTCAATATACTGTGCGAAGTGAATGGAGTGTTGCTTCACTTTCTAAATGCTGTCCTTTCAGAGAAAATCACTTTCCTTAGAAAGTGCCTTAAGCTACTTGCAAGCATTAGGAAGAAACTCACATGCGTTTCTCTGAAAGAGAAGCAGTCTGTTCCAACACTTCAATTCACTGTGCGAAGTGAATGGAGTGTTGCTTCACTTTCTAAATGCTGTCCTTTCAGAGAAAATCACTTTCCTTTGAAAGTGCCTTAAGCTACTTGCAAGCATTCAACAAAAACTCACATGCGTTTCTCTGAAAGAGAAGCAGTCTGTTCCAACACTTCTATTCAATGTGCGAAGTGAATGGAGTGTTGCTTCACTTTCTAAATGCTGTCCTTTCAGAGAAAATCACTTTCATTTGAAAGTGCCTTAAGCTTCTTGCAAGTATTCACAAGAAACACTAATGCGTTTCTATGAAAGAGAAGCAGTCTGTTCCAACACTTCAATTCACTGTGCAAAGTGAATGGAGTGGTGCTTCACTTTCTAAATGCTGTCCTTTCAGAGAAAATCACTTTCCTTTGAAAGAGCGTTAAGCAACTTGCAAGCATTCACAAGAAACACTAATGCGTTTCTATGAAAGAGAAGCACTCTGTTCCAACACTTCAATTCACTGCACGAAGGGAATGGATTGTTGCTTCACTTTCTAAATGCTGTCCTTTCAGAGAAAATCACTTTCCTTTGAAAGTGCCTTAAACTACTTACAAGCATTCACCAGAAACTCACATGCGTTTCTCTGAAAGAGAAGCAGTCTGTTCCAATACTTCAATTCACTCTGCGAAGTGAATGGAGTGTTGCGTCACTTTCTAAATGCTGTCCTTTCAGAGAAAATCACTTTCCTTTGAAAGTGCCTTAAGCTTCTTGCAAGCATTAGGAAGAAACTCACATGCGTTTCTCTGAAAGAGAAGCAGTCTGTTCCAACACTTCAATTCACTGCACGAAGGGAATGGAGTGTTGCTTCACTTTCTAAATGCTGTCCTTTCAGAGAAAATCACTTTCCTTTGAAAGTGCCTTAAGCTACTTACAAACATTCAACAGAAACTCACATGCATTTCTCTGAAAGAGAAGCAGTCTGTTCCAACACTTCAATTCACTGTGCGAAGTGAATGGAGTGTTTCTTCACTTTCTAAATGCTGTCCTTTCAGAGAAAATCACTTTCCTTTGAAAGTGCCCTAAGCTACTTACAAGCATTCACCAGAAACTCACATGCGTTTCTCTGAAAGAGAAGCAGTCTGTTCCAACACTTCAATATACTGTGCGAAGTGAATGGAGTGTTGCTTCACTTTCTAAACGCTGTCCTTTCAGAGAAAATCACTTTCCTTAGAAAGTGCCTTAAGCTACTTGCAAGCATTAGGAAGAAACTCACATGCGTTTCTCTGAAAGAGAAGCAGTCTGTTCCAACACTTCAATTCACTGTGCGAAGTGAATGGAGTGTTGCTTCACTTTCTAAATGCTGTCCTTTCAGAGAAAATCACTTTCCTTTGAAAGTGCCTTAAGCTACTTGCAAGCATTCAACAAAAACTCACATGCGTTTCTCTGAAAGAGAAGCAGTCTGTTCCAACACTTCTATTCAATGTGCGAAGTGAATGGAGTGTTGCTTCACTTTCTAAATGCTGTCCTTTCAGAGAAAATCACTTTCATTTGAAAGTGCCTTAAGCTTCTTGCAAGTATTCACAAGAAACACTAATGCGTTTCTATGAAAGAGAAGCAGTCTGTTCCAACACTTCAATTCACTGTGCAAAGTGAATGGAGTGGTGCTTCACTTTCTAAATCCTGTCCTTTCAGAGAAAATCACTTTTGTTTGAAAGTGCCTTAAGCAACTTTCAAGCATTCACAAGAAATTCACATGCATTTCTCTGAAAGAGATGCCTTCTCTTACAACACTTCAATTCACTGTGCCAAGTGAATGGAGTGTGTTGCTTCACTTTCTAAATGCTGTCCTTTCAGAGAAAATCACGTTAATTTGAAATTGCCTTAAGCTACTTACAAGCATTCACCAGAAACTCACATGTGTTTCTCTGAAAGTGAAGCAATCTGTTCCAACACTTCAATTCACTGTGCAAAGTGAATGGAGTGTTGCCTCACTTTCGAAATGCTGTCCTTTCAGAGAAAATCACTTTCCTTTGAAAGTGCCTTAAGCTACTTACAAGCATTCAACTGAAACTCACATGAATTTCTCTGAAAGAGAAGCAGTCTGTTCCAACACTTCCATTCACTGTGCGAAGTGAATGGAGTGTTTCTTCACTTTCTAAATGCTGTCCTTTCAGAGAAAATCACTTTCCTTTGAAAGTGCCCTAAGCTACTTACAAGCATTCACCAGAAACTCACATGCGTTTCTCTGAAAGAGAAGCAGTCTGTTCCAACACTTCAATATACAGTGCGAAGTGAATGGAGTGTTGCTTCACTTTCTAAATGCTGTCCTTTCAGAGAAAATCACGTTAATTTGAAATTACCTTATGCTACTTACAAGCATTCACCAGAAACTCACATGTGTTTCTCTGAAAGAGAAGCAATCTGTTCCAACACTTCAATTCACTCTGCAAAGTGAATGGAGTGTTGCCTCACTTTCTAAATGCTGTCCTTTCAGAGAAAATCACTTTCCTTTGAAAGTGCCTTAAGCTTCTTGCAAGCATTAGGAAGAAACTAACATGCGTTTCTCTGAAAGAGAAGCAGTCTGTTCCAACACTTCAATTCACTGTGCGAAGTGAATGGAGTGTTGCTTCACTTTCTAAATGCTGTCCTATCAGAGAAAATCACTTTCCTTTGAAAGTGCCTTAAGCTACTTTCAAGCATTAGGAAGAAACTCACATGCGTTTATCTGAAAGAGAAGAAGTCTGTTCCAACACTTCCATTCACTGTGAAGTGAATGGAGTGTTGCCTCACTTTCTAAATGCTGTCCTTTCAGAGAAAATCACGTTCCTTTGAAATTGCCTTAAGCTACTTACAAGCATTCACCAGAAACTCACATGCGTTTCTCTGAAAGAGAAGCAGTCTGTTCCAACACTTCAATTCACTGTGCGAAGTGAATGGAGTGTTGCTTCACTTTCTAAATGCTGTCCTTTCAGAGAAAATCACTTTCCTTTGAAAGTGCCTTAAGCTACTTACAAGCATTCAACAGAAACTCACATGCGTTTCTCTGAAAGAGAAGCAGTCTGTTCCAACACTTCAATTCACTGTACAAAGTGAATGGAGTGTTGCTTCACTTTCTAAATGCTGTCCTTTCAGAGAAAATCACTTTCCTTTGAAAGAGCCTTAAGCAACTTGCAAGCATTCACAAGAAACACTAATGCGTTTCTATGAAAGAGAAGCACTCTGTTCCAACACTTCAATTCACTGCACGAAGGGAATGGATTGTTGCTTCACTTTCTAAATGCTGTCCTTTCAGAGAAAATCACTTTCCTTTGAAAGTGCCTTAAACTACTTACAAGCATTCACCAGAAACTCACATGCGTTTCTCTGAAAGAGAAGCAGTCTGTTCCAACACTTCAATTCACTGTGCGAAGTGAATGGAGTGTTACTTCACTTTCTAAATGCTGTCCTTTCAGAGAAAATCACTTTCCTTTGAAAGTGCCTTAAGCTACTTGCAAGCATTCAACAGAAACTCACATGCGTTTCTCTGAAAGAGAAGCAGTCTGTTCCAACACTTCTATTCAATGTGCGAAGTGAATGGAGTGTTGCTTCACTTTCTAAATGCTGTCCTTTCAGAGAAAATCACTTTCATTTGAAAGTGCCTTAAGCTTCTTGCAAGTATTCACAAGAAACACTAATGCGTTTCTATGAAAGAGAAGCAGTCTGTTCCAACACTTCAATTCACTGTGCAAAGTGAATGGAGTGGTGCTTCACTTTCTAAATCCTGTCCTTTCAGAGAAAATCACTTTTGTTTGAAAGTGCCTTAAGCAACTTTCAAGCATTCACAAGAAATTCACATGCATTCCTCTGAAAGAGATGCCTTCTCTTACAACACTTCAATTCACTGTGCCAAGTGAATGGAGTGTGTTGCTTCACTTTCTAAATGCTGTCCTTTCAGAGAAAATCACGTTAATTTGAAATTGCCTTAAGCTACTTACAAGCATTCACCAGAAACTCACATGTGTTTCTCTGAAAGTGAAGCAATCTGTTCCAACACTTCAATTCACTGTGCAAAGTGAATGGAGTGTTGCCTCACTTTCGAAATGCTGTCCTTTCAGAGAAAATCACTTTCCTTTGAAAGTGCCTTAAGCTTCTTGCAAGCATTAGGAAGAAACTTACATGCGTTTCTCTGAAAGAGAAGCAGTCTGTTCCAACACTTCTATTCAATGTGCGAAGTGAATGGAGTGTTGCTTCACTTTCTAAATTCTCTCCTTTCAGAGAAAATCACTTTCTTTTGAAAGTGCCTTAAACTACTTTCAAGCATTCACAAAAAGCTCACATGCGTTTCCCTGAAAGAGAAGCAGTATGTTCCAACACTTCAATTCACTGTGCAAAGTGTATGGAGTTTTGCTTCACTTTCTAAATGCTGTCCTTTCAGAGAAAATCACTTTCCTTTGAAAGTGCCTTAAGCATCTTGCAAGCATTCACAAGAAACACTAATGCGTTTATATGAAAGAGAAGCACTCTGTTCCAACACTTCCATTCACTGCACAAAGAGAAAGGAGTGTTGCTTCACTTTCTGAATACTGTCCTTTCAGAGAAAATCACTTTCCTTTGAAAGTGCCTTAAGCTACTTATATGCATTCACCAGAAACTCACATGCGTTTCTCTGAAAGAGAAGCAGTCTGTTCCAACACTTCAATTCACTGTGCGAAGTGAATGGAGTGTTGCTTCACTTTCTAAATGCTGTCCTTTCAGAGAAAATCACTTTCCTTTGAAAGTGCCTTAAGCTACTTGCAAGCATTAGGAAGAAACTCACATGCGTTTCTCTGATAGAGAAGCAGTCTGTTCCAACACTTCAATTCACTTTGCGAAGTGAATGGAGTGTTGCTTCACTTTCTAAATGCTGTCCTTTCAGAGAAAATCACTTTACTTAGAAAGTGCCTTAAGCTACTTACAAGCATTCAACAGAAACTCACATGCATTTCTCTGAAAGGTAAGCAGTCTGTTCTAACACTTCAATTCTCTGTGCGAAGTGAATGGAGTATTGCTTCACTTTCTAAATGCTGTCCTTTCAGAGAAAATCACTTTCATTTGAAAGTGCCTTAAGCTACTTGCAAGTATTCAACAGAAACTCACATGCGTTTCTCTGAAAGAGAAGCAGTCTGTTCCAACACTTCAATTCACTTTGCGAAGTGAATGGAGTGTTGCTTCACTTTCTAAATGCTGTCCTTTCAGAGAAAATCACTTTACTTAGAAAGTGCCTTAAGCTACTTACAAGCATTCAACAGAAACTCACATGCATTTCTCTGAAAGGTAAGCAGTCTGTTCTAACACTTCAATTCTCTGTGCGAAGTGAATGGAGTGTTGCTTCACTTTCTAAATGCTGTCCTTTCAGAGAAAATCACTTTCCTTAGAAAGTGCCTTAAGCTACTTGCAAGCATTAGGAAGAAACTCACATGCGTTTCTCTGAAAGAGAAGCAGTCTGTTCCAACACTTCAATTCACTGTGCGAAGTGAATGGAGTGTTGCTTCACTTTCTAAATGCTTTCCTTTCAGAGAAAATCACTTTCCTTTGAAAGTGCCTGAAGCTACTTGCAAGCATTCAACAGAAACTCACATGCGTTTCTCTGAAAGAGAAGCAGTCTGTTCCAACACTTCTATTCAATGTGCGAAGTGAATGGAGTGTTGCTTCACTTTCTAAATGCTGTCCTTTCAGAGAAAATCACTTTCATTTGAAAGTGCCTTAAGCTTCTTGCAAGTATTCACAAGAAACACTAATGCGTTTCTATGAAAGAGAAGCAGTCTGTTCCAACACTTCAATTCACTGTGCAAAGTGAATGGAGTGGTGCTTCACTTTCTAAATCCTGTCCTTTCAGAGAAAATCACTTTTGTTTGAAAGTTCCTTAAGCAACTTTCAAGCATTCACAAGAAATTCACATGCATTTCTCTGAAAGAGATGCCTTCTCTTACAACACTTCAATTCACTGTGCAAAGTGAATGGAGTGTTGCCTCACTTTCGAAATGCTGTCCTTTCAGAGAAAATCACTTTCCTTTGAAAGTGCCTTAAGCTTCTTGCAAGCATTAGGAAGAAACTAACATGCGTTTCTCTGAAAGAGAAGCAGTCTGTTCTAACACTTCAATTCTCTGTGCGAAGTGAATGGAGTATTGCTTCACTTTCTAAATGCTGTCCTTTCAGAGAAAATCACTTTCCTTTGAAAGTGCCTTAAGCTTCTTGCAAGCATTAGGAAGAAACTCACATGCGTTTCTCTGAAAGAGAAGCAGTCTGTTCCAACACTTCAATTCACTGCACGAAGGGAATGGAGTGTTGCTTCACTTTCTAAATGCTGTCCTTTCAGAGAAAATCACTTTCCTTTGAAAGTGCCTTAAGCTACTTACAAACATTCAACAGAAACTCACATGCATTTCTCCTAAAGAGAAGCAGTCTGTTCCAACACTTCAATTCACTGTGCGAAGTGAATGGAGTGTTTCTTCACTTTCTAAATGCTGTCCTTTCAGAGAAAATCACTTTCCTTTGAAAGTGCCTTAAGCTACTTACAAGCATTCACCAGAAACTCACATGCGTTTCTCTGAAAGAGAAGCAGTCTGTTCCAACACTTCAATATACTGTGCGAAGTGAATGGAGTGTTGCTTCACTTTCTAAATGCTGTCCTTTCAGAGAAAATCACTTTCCTTAGAAAGTGCCTTAAGCTACTTGCAAGCATTAGGAAGAAACTCACATGCGTTTCTCTGAAAGAGAAGCAGTCTGTTCCAACACTTCAATTCACTGTGCGAAGTGAATGGAGTGTTGCTTCACTTTCTAAATGCTGTCCTTTCAGAGAAAATCACTTTCCTTTGAAAGTGCCTTAAGCTACTTGCAAGCATTCAACAAAAACTCACATGCGTTTCTCTGAAAGAGAAGCAGTCTGTTCCAACACTTCTATTCAATGTGCGAAGTGAATGGAGTGTTGCTTCACTTTCTAAATGCTGTCCTTTCAGAGAAAATCACTTTCATTTGAAAGTGCCTTAAGCTTCTTGCAAGTATTCACAAGAAACACTAATGCGTTTCTATGAAAGAGAAGCAGTCTGTTCCAACACTTCAATTCACTGTGCAAAGTGAATGGAGTGGTGCTTCACTTTCTAAATGCTGTCCTTTCAGAGAAAATCACTTTCCTTTGAAAGAGCGTTAAGCAACTTGCAAGCATTCACAAGAAACACTAATGCGTTTCTATGAAAGAGAAGCACTCTGTTCCAACACTTCAATTCACTGCACGAAGGGAATGGATTGTTGCTTCACTTTCTAAATGCTGTCCTTTCAGAGAAAATCACTTTCCTTTGAAAGTGCCTTAAACTACTTACAAGCATTCACCAGAAACTCACATGCGTTTCTCTGAAAGAGAAGCAGTCTGTTCCAATACTTCAATTCACTCTGCGAAGTGAATGGAGTGTTGCGTCACTTTCTAAATGCTGTCCTTTCAGAGAAAATCACTTTCCTTTGAAAGTGCCTTAAGCTTCTTGCAAGCATTAGGAAGAAACTCACATGCGTTTCTCTGAAAGAGAAGCAGTCTGTTCCAACACTTCAATTCACTGCACGAAGGGAATGGAGTGTTGCTTCACTTTCTAAATGCTGTCCTTTCAGAGAAAATCACTTTCCTTTGAAAGTGCCTTAAGCTACTTACAAACATTCAACAGAAACTCACATGCATTTCTCTGAAAGAGAAGCAGTCTGTTCCAACACTTCAATTCACTGTGCGAAGTGAATGGAGTGTTTCTTCACTTTCTAAATGCTGTCCTTTCAGAGAAAATCACTTTCCTTTGAAAGTGCCCTAAGCTACTTACAAGCATTCACCAGAAACTCACATGCGTTTCTCTGAAAGAGAAGCAGTCTGTTCCAACACTTCAATATACTGTGCGAAGTGAATGGAGTGTTGCTTCACTTTCTAAACGCTGTCCTTTCAGAGAAAATCACTTTCCTTAGAAAGTGCCTTAAGCTACTTGCAAGCATTAGGAAGAAACTCACATGCGTTTCTCTGAAAGAGAAGCAGTCTGTTCCAACACTTCAATTCACTGTGCGAAGTGAATGGAGTGTTGCTTCACTTTCTAAATGCTGTCCTTTCAGAGAAAATCACTTTCCTTTGAAAGTGCCTTAAGCTACTTGCAAGCATTCAACAAAAACTCACATGCGTTTCTCTGAAAGAGAAGCAGTCTGTTCCAACACTTCTATTCAATGTGCGAAGTGAATGGAGTGTTGCTTCACTTTCTAAATGCTGTCCTTTCAGAGAAAATCACTTTCATTTGAAAGTGCCTTAAGCTTCTTGCAAGTATTCACAAGAAACACTAATGCGTTTCTATGAAAGAGAAGCAGTCTGTTCCAACACTTCAATTCACTGTGCAAAGTGAATGGAGTGGTGCTTCACTTTCTAAATCCTGTCCTTTCAGAGAAAATCACTTTTGTTTGAAAGTGCCTTAAGCAACTTTCAAGCATTCACAAGAAATTCACATGCATTTCTCTGAAAGAGATGCCTTCTCTTACAACACTTCAATTCACTGTGCCAAGTGAATGGAGTGTGTTGCTTCACTTTCTAAATGCTGTCCTTTCAGAGAAAATCACGTTAATTTGAAATTGCCTTAAGCTACTTACAAGCATTCACCAGAAACTCACATGTGTTTCTCTGAAAGTGAAGCAATCTGTTCCAACACTTCAATTCACTGTGCAAAGTGAATGGAGTGTTGCCTCACTTTCGAAATGCTGTCCTTTCAGAGAAAATCACTTTCCTTTGAAAGTGCCTTAAGCTACTTACAAGCATTCAACTGAAACTCACATGAATTTCTCTGAAAGAGAAGCAGTCTGTTCCAACACTTCCATTCACTGTGCGAAGTGAATGGAGTGTTTCTTCACTTTCTAAATGCTGTCCTTTCAGAGAAAATCACTTTCCTTTGAAAGTGCCCTAAGCTACTTACAAGCATTCACCAGAAACTCACATGCGTTTCTCTGAAAGAGAAGCAGTCTGTTCCAACACTTCAATATACAGTGCGAAGTGAATGGAGTGTTGCTTCACTTTCTAAATGCTGTCCTTTCAGAGAAAATCACGTTAATTTGAAATTACCTTATGCTACTTACAAGCATTCACCAGAAACTCACATGTGTTTCTCTGAAAGAGAAGCAATCTGTTCCAACACTTCAATTCACTCTGCAAAGTGAATGGAGTGTTGCCTCACTTTCTAAATGCTGTCCTTTCAGAGAAAATCACTTTCCTTTGAAAGTGCCTTAAGCTTCTTGCAAGCATTAGGAAGAAACTAACATGCGTTTCTCTGAAAGAGAAGCAGTCTGTTCCAACACTTCAATTCACTGTGCGAAGTGAATGGAGTGTTGCTTCACTTTCTAAATGCTGTCCTATCAGAGAAAATCACTTTCCTTTGAAAGTGCCTTAAGCTACTTTCAAGCATTAGGAAGAAACTCACATGCGTTTATCTGAAAGAGAAGAAGTCTGTTCCAACACTTCCATTCACTGTGAAGTGAATGGAGTGTTGCCTCACTTTCTAAATGCTGTCCTTTCAGAGAAAATCACGTTCCTTTGAAATTGCCTTAAGCTACTTACAAGCATTCACCAGAAACTCACATGCGTTTCTCTGAAAGAGAAGCAGTCTGTTCCAACACTTCAATTCACTGTGCGAAGTGAATGGAGTGTTGCTTCACTTTCTAAATGCTGTCCTTTCAGAGAAAATCACTTTCCTTTGAAAGTGCCTTAAGCTACTTACAAGCATTCAACAGAAACTCACATGCGTTTCTCTGAAAGAGAAGCAGTCTGTTCCAACACTTCAATTCACTGTACAAAGTGAATGGAGTGTTGCTTCACTTTCTAAATGCTGTCCTTTCAGAGAAAATCACTTTCCTTTGAAAGAGCCTTAAGCAACTTGCAAGCATTCACAAGAAACACTAATGCGTTTCTATGAAAGAGAAGCACTCTGTTCCAACACTTCAATTCACTGCACGAAGGGAATGGATTGTTGCTTCACTTTCTAAATGCTGTCCTTTCAGAGAAAATCACTTTCCTTTGAAAGTGCCTTAAACTACTTACAAGCATTCACCAGAAACTCACATGCGTTTCTCTGAAAGAGAAGCAGTCTGTTCCAACACTTCAATTCACTGTGCGAAGTGAATGGAGTGTTACTTCACTTTCTAAATGCTGTCCTTTCAGAGAAAATCACTTTCCTTTGAAAGTGCCTTAAGCTACTTGCAAGCATTCAACAGAAACTCACATGCGTTTCTCTGAAAGAGAAGCAGTCTGTTCCAACACTTCTATTCAATGTGCGAAGTGAATGGAGTGTTGCTTCACTTTCTAAATGCTGTCCTTTCAGAGAAAATCACTTTCATTTGAAAGTGCCTTAAGCTTCTTGCAAGTATTCACAAGAAACACTAATGCGTTTCTATGAAAGAGAAGCAGTCTGTTCCAACACTTCAATTCACTGTGCAAAGTGAATGGAGTGGTGCTTCACTTTCTAAATCCTGTCCTTTCAGAGAAAATCACTTTTGTTTGAAAGTGCCTTAAGCAACTTTCAAGCATTCACAAGAAATTCACATGCATTCCTCTGAAAGAGATGCCTTCTCTTACAACACTTCAATTCACTGTGCCAAGTGAATGGAGTGTGTTGCTTCACTTTCTAAATGCTGTCCTTTCAGAGAAAATCACGTTAATTTGAAATTGCCTTAAGCTACTTACAAGCATTCACCAGAAACTCACATGTGTTTCTCTGAAAGTGAAGCAATCTGTTCCAACACTTCAATTCACTGTGCAAAGTGAATGGAGTGTTGCCTCACTTTCGAAATGCTGTCCTTTCAGAGAAAATCACTTTCCTTTGAAAGTGCCTTAAGCTTCTTGCAAGCATTAGGAAGAAACTTACATGCGTTTCTCTGAAAGAGAAGCAGTCTGTTCCAACACTTCTATTCAATGTGCGAAGTGAATGGAGTGTTGCTTCACTTTCTAAATTCTCTCCTTTCAGAGAAAATCACTTTCTTTTGAAAGTGCCTTAAACTACTTTCAAGCATTCACAAAAAGCTCACATGCGTTTCCCTGAAAGAGAAGCAGTATGTTCCAACACTTCAATTCACTGTGCAAAGTGTATGGAGTTTTGCTTCACTTTCTAAATGCTGTCCTTTCAGAGAAAATCACTTTCCTTTGAAAGTGCCTTAAGCATCTTGCAAGCATTCACAAGAAACACTAATGCGTTTATATGAAAGAGAAGCACTCTGTTCCAACACTTCCATTCACTGCACAAAGAGAAAGGAGTGTTGCTTCACTTTCTGAATACTGTCCTTTCAGAGAAAATCACTTTCCTTTGAAAGTGCCTTAAGCTACTTATATGCATTCACCAGAAACTCACATGCGTTTCTCTGAAAGAGAAGCAGTCTGTTCCAACACTTCAATTCACTGTGCGAAGTGAATGGAGTGTTGCTTCACTTTCTAAATGCTGTCCTTTCAGAGAAAATCACTTTCCTTTGAAAGTGCCTTAAGCTACTTGCAAGCATTAGGAAGAAACTCACATGCGTTTCTCTGATAGAGAAGCAGTCTGTTCCAACACTTCAATTCACTTTGCGAAGTGAATGGAGTGTTGCTTCACTTTCTAAATGCTGTCCTTTCAGAGAAAATCACTTTACTTAGAAAGTGCCTTAAGCTACTTACAAGCATTCAACAGAAACTCACATGCATTTCTCTGAAAGGTAAGCAGTCTGTTCTAACACTTCAATTCTCTGTGCGAAGTGAATGGAGTATTGCTTCACTTTCTAAATGCTGTCCTTTCAGAGAAAATCACTTTCATTTGAAAGTGCCTTAAGCTACTTGCAAGTATTCAACAGAAACTCACATGCGTTTCTCTGAAAGAGAAGCAGTCTGTTCCAACACTTCAATTCACTTTGCGAAGTGAATGGAGTGTTGCTTCACTTTCTAAATGCTGTCCTTTCAGAGAAAATCACTTTACTTAGAAAGTGCCTTAAGCTACTTACAAGCATTCAACAGAAACTCACATGCATTTCTCTGAAAGGTAAGCAGTCTGTTCTAACACTTCAATTCTCTGTGCGAAGTGAATGGAGTGTTGCTTCACTTTCTAAATGCTGTCCTTTCAGAGAAAATCACTTTCCTTAGAAAGTGCCTTAAGCTACTTGCAAGCATTAGGAAGAAACTCACATGCGTTTCTCTGAAAGAGAAGCAGTCTGTTCCAACACTTCAATTCACTGTGCGAAGTGAATGGAGTGTTGCTTCACTTTCTAAATGCTTTCCTTTCAGAGAAAATCACTTTCCTTTGAAAGTGCCTGAAGCTACTTGCAAGCATTCAACAGAAACTCACATGCGTTTCTCTGAAAGAGAAGCAGTCTGTTCCAACACTTCTATTCAATGTGCGAAGTGAATGGAGTGTTGCTTCACTTTCTAAATGCTGTCCTTTCAGAGAAAATCACTTTCATTTGAAAGTGCCTTAAGCTTCTTGCAAGTATTCACAAGAAACACTAATGCGTTTCTATGAAAGAGAAGCAGTCTGTTCCAACACTTCAATTCACTGTGCAAAGTGAATGGAGTGGTGCTTCACTTTCTAAATCCTGTCCTTTCAGAGAAAATCACTTTTGTTTGAAAGTTCCTTAAGCAACTTTCAAGCATTCACAAGAAATTCACATGCATTTCTCTGAAAGAGATGCCTTCTCTTACAACACTTCAATTCACTGTGCAAAGTGAATGGAGTGTTGCCTCACTTTCGAAATGCTGTCCTTTCAGAGAAAATCACTTTCCTTTGAAAGTGCCTTAAGCTTCTTGCAAGCATTAGGAAGAAACTAACATGCGTTTCTCTGAAAGAGAAGCAGTCTGTTCCAACACTTCTATTCAATGTGCGAAGTGAATGGAGTGTTGCTTCACTTTCTAAATGCTGTCCTTTCAGAGAAAATCACTTTCGTTTGAAAGTGCCTTAAGCTACTTACCAGCATTCAACAGAAACTCACATGCATTTCTCTGAAAGAGAAGCAGTCTGTTCCAACATTTCAATTCACTGTGCGAAGTGAATGGAGTGTTGCTTCACTTTCTAAATTCTCTCCTTTCAGAGAAAATCACTTTCTTTTGAAAGTGCCTTAAACTACTTTCAAGCATTCAAAAAAGCTCACATGCGTTTCTCTGAAAGAGAAGCAGTCTGTTCCAACACTTCAATTCACTGTGCAAAGTGTATGGAGTTTTGCTTCACTTTCTAAATGCTGTCCTTTCAGAGAAAATCACTTTCCTTTGAAAGTGCCTTAAGCATCTTGCAAGCATTCACAAGAAACACTAATGCGTTTATATGAAAGAGAAGCACTCTGTTCCAACAATTCCATTCACTGCACGAAGAGAAAGGAGTGTTGCTTCACTTTCTAAATGCTGTCCTTTCAGAGAAAATCACTTTCCTTTGAAAGTGCCTTAAGCTACTTACAAGCATTCACCAGAAACTCACATGCGTTTCTCTGAAAGAGAAGCAGTCTGTTCCAATACTTCAATTCACTGTGCGAAGTGAATGGAGTGTTGCTTCACTTTCTAAATGCTGTCCTTTCAGAGAAAATCACTTTCCTTTGAAAGTGCCTTAAGCTACTTGCAAGCATTAGGAAGAAACTCACATGCGTTTCTCTGAAAGAGAAGCAGTCTGTTCCAACACTTCAATTCACTTTGCAAAGTGAATGGAGTGTTGCTTCACTTTCTAAATGCTGTCCTTTCAGAGAAAATCACTTTACTTAGAAAGTGCCTTAAGCTACTTACAAGCATTCAACAGAAACTCACATGCATTTCTCTGAAAGTGAAGCAGTCTGTTCTAACACTTCAATTCTCTGTGCGAAGTGAATGGAGTGTTGCTTCACTTTCTAAATGCTGTCCTTTCAGAGAAAATCACTTTCATTTGAAAGTGCCTTAAGCTACTTACAAGTATTCACAAGAAACACTAATGCGTTTCTATGAAAGAGAAGCAGTCTGTTCCAACACTTCAATTCACTGTGCAAAGTGAATGGAGTGTTGCTTCACTTTCTAAATCCTGTCCTTTTAGAGAAAATCACTTTTGTTTGAAAGTGCCTTAAGCAACTTTCAAGCATTCACAAGAAATTCACATGCATTTCTCTGAAAGAGATGCCTTCTCTTACAACACTTCAATTCACTGTGCCAAGTGAATGGAGTGTGTTGCTTCACTTTCTAAATGCTGTCCTTTCAGAGAAAATCACGTTAATTTGAAATTACCTTATGCTACTTACAAGCATTCACCAGAAACTCACATGTGTTTCTCTGAAAGAGAAGCAATCTGTTCCAACACTTCAATTCACTCTGCAAAGTGAATGGAGTGTTGCCTCACTTTCTAAATGCTGTCCTTTCAGAGAAAATCACTTTCCTTTGAAAGTGCCTTAAGCTTCTTGCAAGCATTAGGAAGAAACTAACATGAGTTTCTCTGAAAGAGAAGCAGTCTGTTCCAACACTTCAATTCACTGTGCGAAGTGAATGGAGTGTTGCTTCACTTTCTAAATGCTGTCCTATCAGAGAAAATCACTTTCCTTTGAAAGTGCCTTAAGCTACTTTCAAGCATTAGGAAGAAACTCACATGCGTTTATCTGAAAGAGAAGAAGTCTGTTCCAACACTTCCATTCACTGTGAAGTGAATGGAGTGTTGCCTCACTTTCTAAATGCTGTCCTTTCAGAGAAAATCACGTTCCTTTGAAATTGCCTTAAGCTACTTACAAGCATTCACCAGAAACTCACATGCGTTTCTCTGAAAGAGAAGCAGTCTGTTCCAACACTTCAATTCACTGTGCGAAGTGAATGGAGTGTTGCTTCACTTTCTAAATGCTGTCCTTTCAGAGAAAATCACTTTCCTTTGAAAGTGCCTTAAGCTACTTACAAGCATTCAACAGAAACTCACATGCGTTTCTCTGAAAGAGAAGCAGTCTGTTCCAACACTTCAATTCACTGTACAAAGTGAATGGAGTGTTGCTTCACTTTCTAAATGCTGTCCTTTCAGAGAAAATCACTTTCCTTTGAAAGAGCCTTAAGCAACTTGCAAGCATTCACAAGAAACACTAATGCGTTTCTATGAAAGAGAAGCACTCTGTTCCAACACTTCAATTCACTGCACGAAGGGAATGGATTGTTGCTTCACTTTCTAAATGCTGTCCTTTCAGAGAAAATCACTTTCCTTTGAAAGTGCCTTAAACTACTTACAAGCATTCACCAGAAACTCACATGCGTTTCTCTGAAAGAGAAGCAGTCTGTTCCAACACTTCAATTCACTGTGCGAAGTGAATGGAGTGTTGCTTCACTTTCTAAATGCTGTCCTTTCAGAGATAATCACTTTCCTTTGAAAGTGCCTTAAGCTACTTGCAAGCATTCAACAGAAACTCACATGCGTTTCTCTGAAAGAGAAGCAGTCTGTTCCAACACTTCTATTCAATGTGCGAAGTGAATGGAGTGTTGCTTCACTTTCTAAATGCTGTCCTTTCAGAGAAAATCACTTTCATTTGAAAGTGCCTTAAGCTTCTTGCAAGTATTCACAAGAAACACTAATGCGTTTCTATGAAAGAGAAGCAGTCTGTTCCAACACTTCAATTCACTGTGCAAAGTGAATGGAGTGGTGCTTCACTTTCTAAATCCTGTCCTTTCAGAGAAAATCACTTTTATTTGAAAGTGCCTTAAGCAACTTTCAAGCATTCACAAGAAATTCACATGCATTCCTCTGAAAGAGATGCCTTCTCTTACAACACTTCAATTCACTGTGCCAAGTGAATGGAGTGTGTTGCTTCACTTTCTAAATGCTGTCCTTTCAGAGAAAATCACGTTAATTTGAAATTGCCTTAGCTACTTACAAGCATTCACCAGAAACTCACATGTGTTTCTCTGAAAGTGAAGCAATCTGTTCCAACACTTCAATTCACTGTGCAAAGTGAATGGAGTGTTGCCTCACTTTCGAAATGCTGTCCTTTCAGAGAAAATCACTTTCCTTTGAAAGTGCCTTAAGCTTCTTGCAAGCATTAGGAAGAAACTTACATGCGTTTCTCTGAAAGAGAAGCAGTCTGTTCCAACACTTCTATTCAATGTGCGAAGTGAATGGAGTGTTGCTTCACTTTCTAAATTCTCTCCTTTCAGAGAAAATCACTTTCTTTTGAAAGTGCCTTAAACTACTTTCAAGCATTCACAAAAAGCTCACATGCGTTTCTCTGAAAGAGAAGCAGTATGTTCCAACACTTCAATTCACTGTGCAAAGTGTATGGAGTTTTGCTTCACTTTCTAAATGCTGTCCTTTCAGAGATAATTACTTTCCTTTGAAAGTGCCTTAAGCATCTTGCAAGCATTCACAAGAAACACTAATGCGTTTATATGAAAGAGAAGCAGTCTGTTCCAACACTTCCATTCACTGCACGAAGAGAAAGGAGTGTTGCTTCACTTTCTAAATGCTGTCCTTTCAGAGAAAATCACTTTCCTTTGAAAGTGCCTTAAGCTACTTACAAGCATTCACCAGAAACTCACATGCGTTTCTCTGAAAGAGAAGCAGTCTGTTCCAACACTTCAATTCACTGTGCGAAGTGAATGGAGTGTTGCTTCACTTTCTAAATGCTGTCCTTTCAGAGAAAATCACTTTCCTTTGAAAGTGCCTTAAGCAACTTACAAGCATTCACAAGAAACACTAATGCGTTTCTATGAAAGAGAAGCACTCTGTTCCAACACTTCAATTCACTGCACGAAGGGAATGGATTGTTGCTTCACTTTCTAAATGTTGTCCTTTCAGAGAAAATCACTTTCCTTTGAAAGTGCCTTAAAGTACTTACAAGCATTCACCAGAAACTCACATGCGTTTCTCTGAAAGAGAAGCAGTCTGTTCCAATACTTCAATTCACTCTGCGAAGTGAATGGAGTGTTGCGTCACTTTCTAAATGCTGTCCTTTCAGAGAAAATCACTTTCCTTTGAAAGTGCCTTAAGCTACTTGCAAGCATTAGGAAGAAACTCACATGCGTTTCTCTGAAAGAGAAGCAGTCTGTTCCAACACTTCAATTCACTTTGCGAAGTGAATGGAGTGTTGCTTCACTTTTTAAATGCTGTCCTTTCAGAGAAAATCACTTTCCTTTGAAAGTGCCTTAAGCTTCTTACAAGCATTCAACAGAAACTCACATGCATTTCTCTGAAAGAGAAGCAGTCTGTTCTAACACTTCAATTCTCTGTGCGAAGTGAATGGAGTGTTGCTTCACTTTCTAAATGCTGTCCTTTCAGAGAAAATCACTTTCCTTTGACAGTGCCTTAAGCTACTGGCAAGTATTCACAAGAAACATTAATGCGTTTCTATGAAAGAGAAGCAGTCTGTTCCAACACTTCAATTCACTGTGCGAAGTGAATGGAGTGTTGCTTCACTTTCTAAATGCTGTCCTTTCAGAGAAAATCACTTTCCTTTGAAAGTGCCTTAAGCTACTTACAAGCATTCAACAGTAACTCACATGCATTTCTCTGAAAGAGAAGTAATCTGTTCCAACACTTCAACTCTGTGCGAAGTGAATGGAGTGTTGCTTCACTTTCTAAATGCTGTCCTTTCAGAGAAAATCACTTTCCTTTGAAAGTGCCTTAAGCTACTTTCAAGCATTCACAGGAAACACACATGCGTTTCTCTGAAATAGAAGCAGTCTGTTCCAACTCTTCAATTCACTGTGCAAAGTGAATGGAGTGTTGCTTCACTTTCTAAATCCTGTCCTTTCAGAGAAAATCACTTTTGTTTGAAAGTGCCTTAAGCAACTTTCAAGCATTCACAAGAAATTCACATGCATTTCTCTGAAAGAGAAGCCTTCTCTTCCAACACTTCAATTCACTGTGCGAAGTGAATGGAGTGTTGCTTCATTTTCTAAGTGCTGTCCTTTCAGAGAAAATCACGTTCCTTTGAAATTGCCTTAAGCTACACACAAGCATTCACCAGAAACTCACATATATATCTCTAAAAGAGAAGCAATCTGTTCCAACACTTCAATTCTCTGTGCAAAGTGAATGGAGTGTTGCCTCACTTTCTAAATACTGTTCTTTCAGGGAAAATTACTTTCCTTTGAAAGTGCCTTAAGCTACATGCAAGCATTAGGAAGAAACTCACATGCGTTTCTCTGAAAGAGAATCAGTCTGTTCCAACACTTCAATTCACTGTACGAAGTGAATGGAGTGTTGCTTCACTTTCTAAATGCTGTCCTTTCAGAGAAAATCACTTTCCTTTGAAAGTGCCTTAAGCTACTTACAAGCATTCAACAGAAACTCACATGCATTTCTCTGAAAGAGAAGCAGTCTGTTCCAACACTTCAATTCTCTGTGCGAAGTGAATGGAGTTTTGCTTCACTTTCTAAATGCTGTCCTTTCAGAGAAAATCACTTTCCTTTGAAAGTGCCTTAAGCTACTTGCAAGCATTCACAAGAAACACTAATGCGTTTCCATGAAAGAGAAGCAGTCTGTTCCAACACTTAAATTCATTGCACGAAGGGAATGGAGTGTTGCTTTACTTTCTAAATGCTGTCCTTTCAGAGAAAATCACTTTCCATTGAAAGAGCCTTGAGCTACTTACAAGCATTCAACAGAAACTCACATGCATTTCTCTGAAAGAGAAGCAGTCTGTTCCAACACTTCAATTCACTGTGCGAAGTAAATGGAATGTTACTTCACTTTCTAAATGCTGTCCTGTCAGAGAAAATCACTTTTCTTTGAAAGTGCCTTAAGCAACATACAAGCATTCACAAGAAACACTAATGCGTTTCTATGAAAGAGAAGCACTCTGTTCCAACACTTCAATTCACTGCACGAAGGGAATGGATTGTTGCTTCACTTTCTAAATGCTGTCCTTTCAGAGAAAATCACTTTCCTTTGAAAGTGCCTTAAACTACTTACAAGCATTCACCAGAAACTTACATGCGTTTCTCTGAAAGAGAAGCAGTCTGTTCCAACACTTCAATTCACTCTGCGAAGTGAATGGAGTGTTGCCTCACTTTCGAAATGCTGTCCTTTCAGAGAAAATCACTTTCCTTTGAAAGTGCCTTAAGCTACTTGCAAGCATTAGGAAGAAACTCACATGCGTTTCTCTGAAAGAGAAGCAGTCTGCTCCAACACTTCAATTCACTTTGCGAAGTGAATGGAGTGTTGCTTCACTTTCTAAATGCTGTCCTTTCAGAGAAAATCACTTTCCTTTGAAAGTGCCTTAAGCTTCTTACAAGCATTCAACAGAAACTCACATGCATTTCTCTGAAAGAGAAGCAGTCTGTTCTAACACTTCAATTCTCTGTGCGAAGTGAATGGAGTGTTGCTTCACTTTCTAAATGCTGTCCTTTCAGAGAAAATCACTTTCCTTTGACAGTGCCTTAAGCTACTTGCAAGTATTCACAAGAAACACTAATGCGTTTCTATGAAAGAGAAGCAGTCTGTTCCAACACTTCAATTCACTGTGCAAAGTGAATGGAGTGTTGCTTCACTTTCTAAATCCTGTCCTTTCAGAGAAAATCACTTTTGTTTGAAAGTGCCTTAAGCAACTTTCAAGCATTCACAAGAAATTCACATGCATTTCTCTGAAAGAGATGCCTTCTCTTACAACACTTCAATTCACTGTGCCAAGTGAATGGAGTGTGTTGCTTCACTTTCTAAATGCTGTCCTTTCAGAGAAAATCACGTTAATTTGAAATTGCCTTAAGCTACTTACAAGCATTCACCAGAAACTCACATGTGTTTCTCTGAAAGAGAAGCAATCTGTTCCAACACTTCAATTCACTGTGCAAAGTGAATGGAGTGTTGCCTCACTTTCGAAATGCTGTCCTTTCAGAGAAAATCACTTTCCTTTGAAAGTGCCTTAAGCTTCTTGCAAGCATTAGGAAGAAAATAACATGCGTTTCTCTGAAAGACAAGCAGTCTGTTCCAACACTTCAATTCACTGTGCGAAGTGAATGGAGTGTTGCTTCACTTTCTAAATTCTGTCCTTTCAGAGAAAATCACTTTCTTTTGAAAGTGCCTTAAACTACTTTCAAGCATTCACAAAAAGCTCACATGCGTTTCTCTGAAAGAGAAGCAGTCTGTTCCAACACTTCAATTCACTGTGCAAAGTGTATGGAATTTTGCTTCACTTTCTAAATGCTGTCCTTTCTGAGAAAATCACTTTCCTTTGAAAGTGCCTTAAGCATCTTGCAAGCATTCACAAGAAACACGAATGCGTTTATATGAAAGAGAAGCATTCTGTTCCAACACTTCCATTCACTGCACGAAGAGAAAGGAGTGTTGCTTCACTTTCTAAATGCTGTCCTTTCAGAGAAAATCACTTTCCTTTGAAAGTGCCTTAAGCTATTTACAAGCATTCACCAGAAACTCACATGCGTTTCTCTGAAAGAGAAGCAGTCTGTTCCAACACTTCAATCTCTGTGCGTAGTGAATGGAGTTTTGCTTCACTTTCTAAATGCTGTCCTTTCAGAGAAAATCACTTTCCCTTGAAAGTGCCTTAAGCTACTTGCAAGCATTTGGAAGAAACTCACATGCGTTTCTCTGAAAGAGAAGCAGTCTGTTCCAACACTTCAATTCACTTTGCGAAGTGAATGGAGTGTTGCTTCACTTTCTAAATGCTGTCCTTTCAGAGAAAATCACTTTTCTTTGAAAGTGCCTTAAGCTACTTACAAGCATTCAACAGAAACTCACATGCATTTCTCTGAAAGAGAAGCAGTCTGTTCTAACACTTCAATTCTCTGTGCGAAGTGAATGGAGTGTTGCTTCACTTTCTAAATATAGTCCTGTCAGAGAAAATCACTTTCCTTTGAACGTGCCTTAAGCAACATACAAGCATTCACAAGAAACACTAATGCGTTTCTATGAAAGAGAAGCACTCTGTTCCAACACTTCAATTCACTGCACGAAGGGAATGGATTGTTGCTTCACTTTCTAAATGCTGTCCTTTCAGAGAAAATCACTTTCCTTTGAAAGTGCCTTAAACTACTTACAAGCATTCACCAGAAACTCACATGCGTTTCTCTGAAAGAGAAGCAGTCTGTTCCAACACTTCAATTCACTCTGCGAAGTGAATGGAGTGTTGCCTCACTTTCGAAATGCTGTCCTTTCAGAGAAAATCACTTTCCTTTGAAAGTGCCTTAAGCTACTTGCAAGCATTAGGAAGAAACTCACATGCGTTTCTCCGAAAGAGAAGCAGTCTGCTCCAACACTTCAATTCACTGCACGAAGGGAATGTAGTGTTGCTTCACTTTCTAAATGCTGTCCTTTCAGAGAAAATCACTTTCCTTTGAAAGTGCCTTAAGCAACTTACAAGCATTCACAAGAAATACTAATGCGTTTCTATGAAAGACAAGCAGTCTGTCCCAACACTTCAATTCACTGCACGAAGGGAATGGAGTGTTGCTTCACTTTCTAAATGCTGTCCTTTCAGAGAAAATCACTTTCCTTTGAAAGTGCCTTAAGCTACTTACAAGCATTCAACAGAAACTCACATGCATTTCTCTGAAAGAGAAGTAATCTGTTCCAACACTTCAACTCTGTGCGAAGTGAATGGAGTGTTGCTTCACTTTCTAAATGCTGTTTTTTCAGAGAAAATCACTTTCCTTTGAAAGTGCCTTAAGCTACTTTCAAGCATTCACAGGAAACACACATGCGTTTCTCTGAAATAGAAGCAGTCTGTTCCAACACTTCAATTCACTGTGCAAAGTGAATGGAGTGGTGCTTCACTTTCTAAATCCTGTCCTTTCAGAGAAAATCACTTTTGTTTGAAAGTGCCTTAAGCAACTTTCAAGCATTCACAAGAAATTCACATGCATTTCTCTGAAAGAGAAGCCTTCTCTTCCAACACTTCAATTCAATGTGCGAAGTGAATGGAGTGTTGCTTCATTTTCTAAATGCTGTCCTTTCAGAGAAAATCACGTTCCTTTGAAATTGCCTTAAGCTACATACAAGCATTCACCAGAAACTCACATATATTTCTCTGAAAGAGAAGCAATCTGTTCCAACACTTCAATTCTCTGTGCAAAGTGAATGGAGTGTTGCCTCACTTTCTAAATACTGTTC
Source organism: Myodes glareolus (assembly GCF_982192425.1). Lineage (NCBI taxonomy): Eukaryota > Metazoa > Chordata > Mammalia > Rodentia > Cricetidae > Myodes > Myodes glareolus. The sequence continues at coordinate 1,006,212 of NW_028263225.1, forward strand.
TTTCAGAGAAAATTACTTTCCTTTGAAAGTGCCTTAAGCTACATGCAAGCATTAGGAAGAAACTCACATGCGTTTCTCTGAAAGAGAAGCAGTCTATTCCAACACTTCAATTCACTGTACGAAGTGAATGGATTGTTGCTTCACTTTCTAAATGCTGTCCTTTCAGAGAAAATCACTTTCCTTTGAAAGTGCCTTAAGCTACTTACAAGCATTCAACAGAAACTCACATGCATTTCTCTGAAAGAGAAGCAGTCTGTTCCAACACTTCAATTCTCTGTGCAAAGTGAATGGAGTTTTGCTTCACTTTCTAAATGCTGTCCTTTCAGAGAAAATCACTTTCCTTTGAAAGTGCCTTAAGCTACTTGCAAGCATTCACAAGAAACACTAATGCGTTTCTATGAAAGAGAAGCAGTCTGTTCCAACACTTAAATTCATTGCACGAAGGGAATGGAGTGTTGCTTTACTTTCTAAATGCTGTCCTTTCAGAGAAAATCACTTTCCATTGAAAGAGCCTTGAGCTACTTACAAGCATTCAACAGAAAATCACATGCATTTCTCTGAAAGAGAAGCAGTCTGTTCCAACACTTCAATTCACTGTGCGAAGTGAATGGAATGTTACTTCACTTTCTAAATGCTGTCCTCTCAGAGAAAATCACTTTCCTTTGAAAGTGCCTTAAGCAACTTACAAGCATTCACAAGAAACACTAATGCGTTTCTATGAAAGAGAAGCACTCTGTTCCAACACTTCAATTCACTGCACGAAGGGAATGGATTGTTGCTTCACATTCTAAATGCTGTCCTTTCAGAGAAAATCACTTTCCTTTGAAAGTGCCTTAAAGTACTTACAAGCATTCACCAGAAACTCACATGCGTTTCTCTGAAAGAGAAGCAGTCTGTTCCAATACTTCAATTCACTCTGCGAAGTGAATGGAGTGTTGCGTCACTTTCTAAATGCTGTCCTTTCAGAGAAAATCACTTTCCTTTGAAAGTGCCTTAAGCTACTTGCAAGCATTAGGAAGAAACTCACATGCGTTTCTCTGAAAGAGAAGCAGTCTGTTCCAACACTTCAATTCACTGTGCGAAGTGAATGGAGTGTTGCTTCACTTTCTAAATGCTGTCCTTTCAGAGAAAATCACTTTCCTTTGAAAGTGCCTTAAGCTACTTACAAGCATTCAACAGAAACTCACATGCATTTCTCTGAAAGAGAAGTAATCTGTTCCAACACTTCAACTCTGTGCAAAGTGAATGGAGTGTTGCTTCACTTTCTAAATGCTGTCCTTTCAGAGAAAATCACTTTCCTTTGAAAGTGCCTTAAGCTACTTTCAAGCATTCACAGGAAACACACATGCGTTTCTCTGAAATAGAAGCAGTCTGTTCCAACTCTTCAATTCACTGTGCGAAGTGAATGGAGTGTTGCTTCACTTTCTAAATCCTGTCCTTTCAGAGAAAATCACTTTTGTTTGAAAGTGCCTTAAGCAACTTTCAAGCATTCACAAGAAATTCACATGCATTTCTCTGAAAGAGAAGCCTTCTCTTCCAACACTTCAATTCACTGTGCGAAGTGAATGGAGTGTTGCTTCATTTTCTATGTGCTGTCCTTTCAGAGAAAATCACGTTCCTTTGAAATTGCCTTAAGCTACATACAAGCATTCACCAGAAACTCACATATATTTCTCTGAAAGAGAAGCAATCTGTTCCAACACTTCAATTCTCTGTGCAAAGTGAATGGAGTGTTGCCTCACTTTCTAAATACTGTTCTTTCAGAGAAAATTACTTTCCTTTGAAAGTGCCTTAAGCTACATGCAAGCATTAGGAAGAAACTCACATGCGTTTCTCTGAAAGAGAAGCAGTCTGTTCCAACACTTCAATTCACTGGACGAAGTGAATGGAGTGTTGCTTCACTTTCTAAATGCTGTCCTTTCAGAGAAAATCACTTTCCTTTGAAAGTGCCTTAAGCTACTTACAAGCATTCAACAGAAACTCACATGCATTACTCTGAAAGAGAAGCAGTCTGTTCCAACACTTCAATTCTCTGTGCGAAGTGAATGGAGTTTTGCTTCACTTTCTAAATGCTGTCCTTTCAGAGAAAATCACTTTCCTTTGAAAGTGCCTTAAGCTACTTGCAAGCATTCACAAGAAACACTAATGCGTTTCTATGAAAGAGAAGCAGTCTGTTCCAACACTTAAATTCATTGCACGAAGGGAATGGAGTGTTGCTTTACTTTCTAAATGCTGTCCTTTCAGAGAAAATCACTTTCCTTTGAAAGAGCCTTGAGCTACTTACAAGCATTCAACAGAAACTCACATGCATTTCTCTGAAAGAGAAGCAGTCTGTTCCAACACTTCAATTCACTGTGCGAAGTAAATGGAATGTTACTTCACTTTCTAAATGCTGTCCTGTCAGAGAAAATCACTTTTCTTTGAAAGTGCCTTAAGCAACATACAAGCATTCACAAGAAACACTAATGCGTTTCTATGAAAGAGAAGCACTCTGTTCCAACACTTCAATTCACTGCACGAAGGGAATGGATTGTTGCTTCACTTTCTAAATGCTGTCCTTTCAGAGAAAATCACTTTCCTTTGAAAGTGCCTTAAACTACTTACAAGCATTCACCAGAAACTCACATGCTTTTCTCTGAAAGAGAAGCAGTCTGTTCCAACACTTCAATTCACTCTGCGAAGTGAATGGAGTGTTGCCTCACTTTCGAAATGCTGTCCTTTCAGAGAAAATCACTTTCCTTTGAAAGTGCCTTAAGCTACTTGCAAGCATTAGGAAGAAACTCACATGCGTTTCTCTGAAAGAGAAGCAGTCTGCTCCAACACTTCAATTCACTTTGCGAAGTGAATGGAGTGTTGCTTCACTTTCTAAATGCTGTTCTTTCAGAGAAAATCACTTTCCTTTGAAAGTGCCTTAAGCTTCTTACAAGCATTCAACAGAAACTCACATGCATTTCTCTGAAAGAGAAGCAGTCTGTTCTAACACTTCAATTCTCTGTGCGAAGTGAATGGAGTGTTGCTTCACTTTCTAAATGCTGTCCTTTCAGAGAAAATCACTTTCCTTTGACAGTGCCTTAAGCTACTTGCAAGTATTCACAAGAAACACTAATGCGTTTCTATGAAAGAGAAGCAGTCTGTTCCAACACTTCAATTCACTGTGCAAAGTGAATGGAGTGTTGCTTCACTTTCTAAATCCTGTCCTTTCAGAGAAAATCACTTTTGTTTGAAAGTGCCTTAAGCAACTTTCAAGCATTCACAAGAAATTCACATGCATTTCTCTGAAAGAGATGCCTTCTCTTACAACACTTCAATTCACTGTGCCAAGTGAATGGAGTGTGTTGCTTCACTTTCTAAATGCTGTCCTTTCAGAGAAAATCACGTTAATTTGAAATTGCCTTAAGCTACTTACAAGCATTCACCAGAAACTCACATGTGTTTCTCTGAAAGAGAAGCAATCTGTTCCAACACTTCAATTCACTGTGCAAAGTGAATGGAGTGTTGCCTCACTTTCGAAATGCTGTCCTTTCAGAGAAAATCATTTTCCTTTGAAAGTGCCTTAAGCTTCTTGCAAGCATTAGGAAGAAACTAACATGCGTTTCTCTGAAAGAGAAGCAGTCTGTTCCAACACTTCAATTCACTGTGCGAAGTGAATGGAGTGTTGCTTCACTTTCTAAATTCTGTCCTTTCAGAGAAAATCACTTTCTTTTGAAAGTGCCTTAAACTACTTTCAAGCATTCACAAAAAGCTCACATGCGTTTCTCTGAAAGAGAAGCAGTCTGTTCCAACACTTCAATTCACTGTGCAAAGTGTATGGAATTTTGCTTCACTTTCTAAATGCTGTCCTTTCTGAGAAAATCACTTTCCTTTGAAAGTGCCTTAAGCATCTTGCAAGCATTCACAAGAAACACGAATGCGTTTATATGAAAGAGAAGCATTCTGTTCCAACACTTCCATTCACTGTACGAAGAGAAAGGAGTGTTGCTTCACTTTCTAAATGCTGTCCTTTCAGAGAAAATCACTTTCCTTTGAAAGTGCCTTAAGCTATTTACAAGCATTCACCAGAAACTCACATGCGTTTCTCTGAAAGAGAAGCAGTCTGTTCCAACACTTCAATTCTCTGTGCGTAGTGAATGGAGTTTTGCTTCACTTTCTAAATGCTGTCCTTTCAGAGAAAATCACTTTCCCTTGAAAGTGCCTTAAGCTACTTGCAAGCATTTGGAAGAAACTCACATGCGTTTCTCTGAAAGAGAAGCAGTCTGTTCCAACACTTCAATTCACTTTGCGAAGTGAATGGAGTGTTGCTTCACTTTCTAAATGCTGTCCTTTCAGAGAAAATCACTTTTCTTTGAAAGTGCCTTAAGCTACTTACAAGCATTCAACAGAAACTCACATGCATTTCTCTGAAAGAGAAGCAGTCTGTTCTAACACTTCAATTCTCTGTGCGAAGTGAATGGAGTGTTGCTTCACTTTCTAAATGCTGTCCTGTCAGAGAAAATCACTTTCCTTTGAAAGTGCCTTAAGCAACATACAAGCATTCACAAGGAACACTAATGCGTTTCTATGAAAGAGAAGCACTCTGTTCCAACACTTCAATTCACTGCACGAAGGGAATGGATTGTTGCTTCACTTTCTAAATGCTGTCCTTTCAGAGAAAATCACTTTCCTTTGAAAGTGCCTTAAACTACTTACAAGCATTCACCAGAAACTCACATGCGTTTCTCTGAAAGTGAAGCAGTCTGTTCCAACACTTCAATTCACTCTGCGAAGTGAATGGAGTGTTGCCTCACTTTCGAAATGCTGTCCTTTCAGAGAAAATCACTTTCCTTTGAAAGTGCCTTAAGCTACTTGCAAGCATTAGGAAGAAACTCACATGCGTTTCTCTGAAAGAGAAGCAGTCTGCTCCAACACTTCAATTCACTTTGCGAAGTGAATGGAGTGTTGCTTCACTTTCTAAATGCTGTCCTTTCAGAGAAAATCACTTTCCTTTGAAAGTGCCTTAAGCTTCTTACAAGCATTCAACAGAAACTCACATGCATTTCTCTGAAAGAGAAGCAGTCTGTTCTAACACTTCAATTCTCTGTGCGAAGTGAATGGAGTGTTGCTTCACTTTCTAAATGCTGTCCTTTCAGAGAAAATCACTTTCCATTGACAGTGCCTTAAGCTACTTGCAAGTATTCACAAGAAACACTAATGCGTTTCTATGAAAGAGAAGCAGTCTGTTCCAACACTTCAATTCACTGTGCAAAGTGAATGGAGTGTTGCTTCACTTTCTAAATCCTGTCCTTTCAGAGAAAATCACTTTTGTTTGAAAGTGCCTTAAGCAACTTTCAAGCATTCACAAGAAATTCACATGCATTTCTCTGAAAGAGATGCCTTCTCTTACAACACTTCAATTCACTGTGCCAAGTGAATGGAGTGTGTTGCTTCACTTTCTAAATGCTGTCCTTTCAGAGAAAATCACGTTAATTTGAAATTGCCTTAAGCTACTTACAAGCATTCACCAGAAACTCACATGTGTTTCTCTGAAAGAGAAGCAATCTGTTCCAACACTTCAATTCACTGTGCAAAGTGAATGGAGTGTTGCCTCACTTTCGAAATGCTGTCCTTTCAGAGAAAATCACTTTCCTTTGAAAGTGCCTTAAGCTTCTTGCAAGCATTAGGAAGAAACTAACATGCGTTTCTCTGAAAGACAAGCAGTCTGTTCCAACACTTCAATTCACTGTGCGAAGTGAATGGAGTGTTGCTTCACTTTCTAAATTCTGTCCTTTCAGAGAAAATCACTTTCTTTTGAAAGTGCCTTAAACTACTTTCAAGCATTCACAAAAAGCTCACATGCGTTTCTCTGAAAGAGAAGCAGTCTGTTCCAACACTTCAATTCACTGTGCAAAGTGTATGGAATTTTGCTTCACTTTCTAAATGCTGTCCTTTCTGAGAAAATCACTTTCCTTTGAAAGTGCCTTAAGCATCTTGCAAGCATTCACAAGAAACACGAATGCGTTTATATGAAAGAGAAGCATTCTGTTCCAACACTTCCATTCACTGCACGAAGAGAAAGGAGTGTTGCTTCACTTTCTAAATGCTGTCCTTTCAGAGAAAATCACTTTCCTTTGAAAGTGCCTTAAGCTATTTACAAGCATTCACCAGAAACTCACATGCGTTTCTCTGAAAGAGAAGCAGTCTGTTCCAACACTTCAATTCTCTGTGCGTAGTGAATGGAGTTTTGCTTCACTTTCTAAATGCTGTCCTTTCAGAGAAAATCACTTTCCCTTGAAAGTGCCTTAAGCTACTTGCAAGCATTTGGAAGAAACTCACATGCGTTTCTCTGAAAGAGAAGCAGTCTGTTCCAACACTTCAATTCACTTTGCGAAGTGAATGGAGTGTTGCTTCACTTTCTAAATGCTGTCCTTTCAGAGAAAATCACTTTTCTTTGAAAGTGCCTTAAGCTACTTACAAGCATTCAACAGAAACTCACATGCATTTCTCTGAAAGAGAAGCAGTCTGTTCTAACACTTCAATTCTCTGTGCGAAGTGAATGGAGTGTTGCTTCACTTTCTAAATGCTGTCCTGTCAGAGAAAATCACTTTCCTTTGAAAGTGCCTTAAGCAACATACAAGCATTCACAAGGAACACTAATGCGTTTCTATGAAAGAGAAGCACTCTGTTCCAACACTTCAATTCACTGCACGAAGGGAATGGATTGTTGCTTCACTTTCTAAATGCTGTCCTTTCAGAGAAAATCACTTTCCTTTGAAAGTGCCTTAAACTACTTACAAGCATTCACCAGAAACTCACATGCGTTTCTCTGAAAGAGAAGCAGTCTGTTCCAACACTTCAATTCACTCTGCGAAGTGAATGGAGTGTTGCCTCACTTTTGAAATGCTGTCCTTTCAGAGAAAATCACTTTCCTTTGAAAGTGCCTTAAGCTACTTGCAAGCATTAGGAAGAAACTCACATGCGTTTCTCTGAAAGAGAAGCAGTCTGCTCCAACACTTCAATTCACTTTGCGAAGTGAATGGAGTGTTGCTTCACTTTCTAAATGCTGTCCTTTCAGAGAATATCACTTTCCTTTGAAAGTGCCTTAAGCTTCTTACAAGCATTCAACAGAAACTCACATGCATTTCTCTGAAAGAGAAGCAGTCTGTTCTAACACTTCAATTCTCTGTGCGAAGTGAATGGAGTGTTGCTTCACTTTCTAAATGCTGTCCTTTCAGAGAAAATCACTTTCCATTGACAGTGCCTTAAGCTACTTGCAAGTATTCACAAGAAACACTAATGCGTTTCTATGAAAGAGAAGCAGTCTGTTCCAACACTTCAATTCACTGTGCAAAGTGAATGGAGTGTTGCTTCACTTTCTAAATCCTGTCCTTTCAGAGAAAATCACTTTTGTTTGAAAGTGCCTTAAGCAACTTTCAAGCATTCACAAGAAATTCACATGCATTTCTCTGAAAGAGATGCCTTCTCTTACAACACTTCAATTCACTGTGCCAAGTGAATGGAGTGTGTTGCTTCACTTTCTAAATGCTGTCCTTTCAGAGAAAATCACGTTAATTTGAAATTGCCTTAAGCTACTTACAAGCATTCACCAGAAACTCACATGTGTTTCTCTGAAAGAGAAGCAATCTGTTCCAACACTTCAATTCACTGTGCAAAGTGAATGGAGTGTTGCCTCACTTTCGAAATGCTGTCCTTTCAGAGAAAATCACTTTCCTTTGAAAGTGCCTTAAGCTTCTTGCAAGCATTAGGAAGAAACTAACATGCGTTTCTCTGAAAGAGAAGCAGTCTGTTCCAACACTTCAATTCACTGCGCGAAGTGAATGGAGTGTTGCTTCACTTTCTAAATTCTGTCCTTTCAGAGAAAATCACTTTCTTTTGAAAGTGCTTTAAACTACTTTCAAGCATTCACAAAAAGCTCACATGCGTTTCTCTGAAAGAGAAGCAGTCTGTTCCAACACTTCAATTCACTGTGCAAAGTGTATGGAATTTTGCTTCACTTTCTAAATGCTGTCCTTTCTGAGAAAATCACTTTCCTTTGAAAGTGCCTTAAGCATCTTGCAAGCATTCACAAGAAACACGAATGCGTTTATATGAAAGAGAAGCATTCTGTTCCAACACTTCCATTCACTGCACGAAGAGAAAGGAGTGTTGCTTCACTTTCTAAATGCTGTCCTTTCAGAGAAAATCACTTTCCTTTGAAAGTGCCTTAAGCTATTTACAAGCATTCACCAGAAACTCACATGCGTTTCTCTGAAAGAGAAGCAGTCTTTTCCAACAGTTCAATTCTCTGTGCGTAGTGAATGGAGTTTTGCTTCACTTTCTAAATGCTGTCCTTTCAGAGAAAATCACTTTCCCTTGAAAGTGCCTTAAGCTACTTGCAAGCATTTGGAAGAAACTCACATGCGTTTCTCTGAAAGAGAAGCAGTCTGTTCCAACACTTCAATTCACTTTGCGAAGTGAATGGAGTGTTGCTTCACTTTCTAAATGCTGTCCTTTCAGAGAAAATCACTTTTCTTTGAAAGTGCCTTAAGCTACTTACAAGCATTCAACAGAAACTCACATGCATTTCTCTGAAAGAGAAGCAGTCTGTTCTAACACTTCAATTCTCTGTGCGAAGTGAATGGAGTGTTGCTTCACTTTCTAAATGCTGTCCTTTCAGAGAAAATCACTTTCCTTTGACAGTGCCTTAAGCTACTGGCAAGTATTCACAAGAAACACTAATGCGTTTCTATGAAAGAGAAGCAGTCTGTTCCAACACTTCAATTCACTGTGCAAAGTGAATGGAGTGTTGCTTCACTTTCTAAATCCTGTCCTTTCAAAGAAAATCACTTTTGTTTGAAAGTGCCTTAAGCAACTTTCAAGCATTCACAAGAAATTCACATGCATTTCTCTGAAAGAGATGCCTTCTCTTACAACACTTCAATTCACTGTGCCAAGTGAATGGAGTGTGTTGCTTCACTTTCTAAATGCTGTCCTTTCAGAGAAAATCACGTTAATTTGAAATTGCCTTAAGCTACTTACAAGCATTCACCAGAAACTCACATGTGTTTCTCTGAAAGAGAAGCAATCTGTTCCAACACTTCAATTCACTGTGCAAAGTGAATGGAGTGTTGCCTCACTTTCGAAATGCTGTCCTTTCAGAGAAAATCACTTTCCTTTGAAAGTGCCTTAAGCTTCTTGCAAGCATTAGGAAGAAACTAACATGCGTTTCTCTGAAAGAGAAGCAGTCTGTTCCAACACTTCAATTCACTGTGCGAAGTGAATGGAGTGTTGCTTCACTTTCTAAATGCTGTCCTTTCAGAGAAAATCACTTTCCTTTGAAAGTGCCTTAAACTACTTACAAGCATTCACCAGAAACTCACATGCATTTCTCTGAAAGAGAAGCAGTCTGTTCCAATACTTCAGTTCACTCTGCGAAGGGAATGGAGTGTTGCTTTACTTTCTAAATGCTGTCCTTTCAGAGAAAATCACTTTCCATTGAAAGAGCCTTGAGCTACTTACAAGCATTCAACAGAAACTCACATGCATTTCTCTGAAAGAGAAGCAGTCCGTTCCAACACTTCAATTCACTGTGCGAAGTGAATGGAATGTTACTTCACTTTCTAAATGCTGTCCTTTCAGAGAAAATCACTTTCCTTTGAAAGTGCCTTAAGCTTCTTACAAGCATTCAACAGAAACTCATATGCATTTCTCTGAAAGAGAAGCAGTCTGTTCTAACACTTCAATTCTCTGTGCGAAGTGAATGGAGTGTTGCTTCACTTTCTAAATGCTGTCCTTTCAGAGAAAATCACTTTCCATTGACAGTGCCTTAAGCTACTTGCAAGTATTCACAAGAAACACTAATGCGTTTCTATGAAAGAGAAGCAGTCTGTTCCAACACTTCAATTCACTGTGCAAAGTGAATGGAGTGTTGCTTCACTTTCTAAATCCTGTCCTTTCAGAGAAAATCACTTTTGTTTGAAAGTGCCTTAAGCAACTTTCAAGCATTCACAAGAAATTCACATGCATTTCTCTGAAAGAGATGCCTTCTCTTACAACACTTCAATTCACTGTGCGAAGTGAATGGAGTGTGTTGCTTCACTTTCTAAATGCTGTCCTTTCAGAGAAAATCACGTTAATTTGAAATTGCCTTAAGCTACTTACAAGCATTCACCAGAAACTCACATGTGTTTCTCTGAAAGAGAAGCAATCTGTTCCAACACTTCAATTCACTGTGCAAAGTGAATGGAGTGTTGCCTCACTTTCGAAATGCTGTCCTTTCAGAGAAAATCACTTTCCTTTGAAAGTGCCTTAAGCTTCTTGCAAGCATTAGGAAGAAACTAACATGCGTTTCTCTGAAAGACAAGCAGTCTGTTCCAACACTTCAATTCACTGTGCGAAGTGAATGGAGTGTTGCTTCACTTTCTAAATTCTGTCCTTTCAGAGAAAATCACTTTTCTTTTGAAAGTGCCTTAAACTACTTTCAAGCATTCACAAAAAGCTCACATGCGTTTCTCTGAAAGAGAAGCAGTCTGTTCCAACACTTCAATTCACTGTGCAAAGTGTATGGAATTTTGCTTCACTTTCTAAATGCTGTCCTTTCTGAGAAAATCACTTTCCTTTGAAAGTGCCTTAAGCATCTTGCAAGCATTCACAAGAAACACGAATGCGTTTATATGAAAGAGAAGCATTCTGTTCCAACACTTCCATTCACTGCACGAAGAGAAAGGAGTGTTGCTTCACTTTCTAAATGCTGTCCTTTCAGAGAAAATCACTTTCCTTTGAAAGTGCCTTAAGCTATTTACAAGCATTCACCAGAAACTCACATGCGTTTCTCTGAAAGAGAAGCAGTCTGTTCCAACACTTCAATTCTCTGTGCGTAGTGAATGGAGTTTTGCTTCACTTTCTAAATGCTGTCCTTTCAGAGAAAATCACTTTCCCTTGAAAGTGCCTTAAGCTACTTGCAAGCATTTGGAAGAAACTCACATGCGTTTCTCTGAAAGAGAAGCAGTCTGTTCCAACACTTCAATTCACTTTGCGAAGTGAATGGAGTGTTGCTTCACTTTCTAAATGCTGTCCTTTCAGAGAAAATCACTTTTCTTTGAAAGTGCCTTAAGCTACTTACAAGCATTCAACAGAATCTCACATGCATTTCTCTGAAAGAGAAGCAGTCTGTTCTAACACTTCAATTCTCTGTGCGAAGTGAATGGAGTGTTGCTTCACTTTCTAAATGCTGTCCTTTAAGAGAAAATCACTTTCCTTTGACAGTGCCTTAAGCTACTGGCAAGTATTCACAAGAAACACTAATGCGTTTCTATGAAAGAGAAGCAGTCTGTTCCAACACTTCAATTCACTGTGCAAAGTGAATGGAGTGTTGCTTCACTTTCTAAATCCTGTCCTTTCAAAGAAAATCACTTTTGTTTGAAAGTGCCTTAAGCAACTTTCAAGCATTCACAAGAAATTCACATGCATTTCTCTGAAAGAGATGCCTTCTCTTACAACACTTCAATTCACTGTGCCAAGTGAATGGAGTGTGTTGCTTCACTTTCTAAATGCTGTCCTTTCAGAGAAAATCACGTTAATTTGAAATTGCCTTAAGCTACTTACAAGCATTCACCAGAAACTCACATGTGTTTCTCTGAAAGAGAAGCAATCTGTTCCAACACTTCAATTCACTGTGCAAAGTGAATGGAGTGTTGCCTCACGTTCGAAATGCTGTCCTTTCAGAGAAAATCACTTTCCTTTGAAAGTGCCTTAAGCTTCTTGCAAGCATTAGGAAGAAACTAACATGCGTTTCTCTGAAAGAGAAGCAGTCTGTTCCAACACTTCAATTCACTGTGCGAAGTGAATGGAGTGTTGCTTCACTTTCTAAATGCTGTCCTTTCAGAGAAAATCACTTTCCTTTGAAAGTGCCTTAAACTACTTACAAGCATTCACCAGAAACTCACATGCATTTCTCTGAAAGAGAAGCAGTCTGTTCCAATACTTCAATTCACTCTGCAAAGGGAATGGAGTGTTGCTTTACTTTCTAAATGCTGTCCTTTCAGAGAAAATCACTTTCCATTGAAAGAGCCTTGAGCTACTTACAAGCATTCAACAGAAACTCACATGCATTTCTCTGAAAGAGAAGCAGTCCGTTCCAACACTTCAATTCACTGTGCGAAGTGAATGGAATGTTACTTCACTTTCTAAATGCTGTCCTTTCAGAGAAAATCACTTTCCTTTGAAAGTGCCTTAAGCAACTTGCAAGCATTCACAAGAAACACTAATGCGTTTCTATGAAAGAGAAGCACTCTGTTCCAACACTTCAATTCACTGCACGAAGGGAATGGATTGTTGCTTCACTTTCTAAATGCTGTCCTTTCAGAGAAAATCACTTTCCTTTGAAAGTGCCTTAAGCTACTTACAAGCATTCACCAGAAACTCACATGCGTTTCTCTGAAAGAGAAGCAGTCTGTTCCAACACTTCAATATACTGTGCGAAGTGAATGGAGTGTTACTTCACTTTCTAAATGCTGTCCTTTCAGAGAAAATCACTTTCCTTTGAAAGTGCCTTAAACTACTTGCAAGCATTAGGAAGAAACTCACATGCGTTTCTCTGAAAGAGAAGCAGTCTGTTCCAACACTTCAATTCACTGTGCGAAGTGAATGGAGTGTTGCTTCACTTTCTAAATGCTGTCCTTTCAGAGAAAATCACTTTCCTTTGAAAGTGCCTTAAGCTACTTAGAAGCATTCAACAGAAACTCACATGCATTTCTCTGAAAGAGAAGCAGTCTGTTCCAACACTTCAATTCACTGTGCGAAGTGAATGGAGTGTTGCTTCACTTTCTAAATTCTTTCCTTTCAGAGAAAATCACTTTCTTTTGAAAGTGCCTTAAACTACTTTCAAGCATTCACAAAATGCTCACATGCGTTTCTCTGAAAGAGAAGCAGTCTGTTCCAACACTTCAATTCACTGTGCAAAGTGTATGGAATTTTGCTTCACTTTCTAAATGCTGTCCTTTCTGAGAAAATCACTTTCCTTTGAAAGTGCCTTAAGCATCTTGCAAGCATTCACAAGAAACACTAATGCGTTTATATGAAAGAGAAGCACTCTGTTCCAACACTTCCATTCACTGCACGAAGAGAAAGGAGTGTTGCTTCACTTTCTAAATGCTGTCCTTTCAGAGAAAATCACTTTCCTTTGAAAGTGCCTAAAGCTATTTACAAGCATTCACCAGAAACTCACATGCGTTTCTCTGAAAGAGAAGCAGTCTGTTCCAACACTTCAATTTTCTGTGCGAAGTGAATGGAGTTTTGCTTCACTTTCTAAATGCTGTCCTTTCAGAGAAAATCACTTTCCTTTGAAAGTGCCTTAAGCTACTTGCAAGCATTAGGAAGAAACTCACATGCGTTTCTCTGAAAGAGAAGCAGTCTGTTCCAACACTTCAATTCACTTTGCGAAGTGAATGGAGTGTTGCTTCACTTCCTAAATGCTGTCCTTTCAGAGAAAATCACTTTCCTTTGAAAGTGCCTTAAGCTACTTACAAGCATTCAACAGAAACTCACATGCATTTCTCTGAAAGAGAAGCAGTCTGTTCTAACATTTCAATGCTCTGTGCGAAGTGAATGGAGTGTTGCTTCACTTTCTAAATGCTGTCCTTTCAGAGAAAATCACTTTCCTTTGACAGTGCCTCAAGCTACTGGCAAGTATTCACAAGAAACACTAATGCGTTTCTATGAAAGAGAAGCAGTCTGTTCCAACACTTCAATTCACTGTGCAAAGTGAATGGAGTGTTGCTTCACTTTCTAAATCCTGTCCTTTCAGAGAAAATCACTTTTGTTTGAAAGTGCCTTAAGCAACTTTCAAGCATTCACAAGAAATTCACATGCATTTCTCTGAAAGAGATGCCTTCTCTTACAACACTTCAATTCACTGTGCCAAGTGAATGGAGTGTGTTGCTTCACTTTCTAAATGCTGTCCTTTCAGAGAAAATCACGTTAATTTGAAATTGCCTTAAGCTACTTACAAGCATTCACCAGAAACTCACATGTGTTTCTCTGAAAGAGAAGCAATCTGTTCCAACACTTCAATTCACTGTGCAAAGTGAATGGAGTGTTGCCTCACTTTCGAAATGCTGTCCTTTCAGAGAAAATCACTTTCCTTTGAAAGTGCCTTAAGCTTCTTGCAAGCATTAGTAAGAAACTAACATGCGTTTCTCTGAAAGAGAAGCAGTCTGTTCCAACACTTCAATTCACTGCGCGAAGTGAATGGAGTGTTGCTTCACTTTCTAAATTCTGTCCTTTCAGAGAAAATCACTTTCTTTTGAAAGTGCCTTAAACTACTTTCAAGCATTCACAAAAAGCTCACATGCGTTTCTCTGAAAGAGAAGCAGTCTGTTCCAACACTTCAATTCACTGTGCAAAGTGTATGGAATTTTGCTTCACTTTCTAAATGCTGTCCTTTCTGAGAAAATCACTTTCCTTTGAAAGTGCCTTAAGCATCTTGCAAGCATTCACAAGAAACACTATGCGTTTATATGAAAGAGAAGCACTCTGTTCCAATACTTCCATTCACTGCACGAAGAGAAAGGAGTGTTGCTTCACTTTCTAAATGCTGTACTTTCAGAGAAAATCACTTTCCTTTGAAAGTGCCTTAAGCTATTTACAAGCATTCACCAGAAACTCACATGCGTTTCTCTGAAAGAGAAGCAGTCTGTTCCAACACTTCAATTCTCTGTGCGAAGTGAATGGAGTTTTGCTTCACTTTCTAAATGCTGTCCTTTCAGAGAAAATCACTTTCCCTTGAAAGTGCCTTAAGCTACTTGCAAGCATTAGGAAGAAACTCACATGCGTTTCTCTGAAAGAGAAGCAGTCTGTTCCAACACTTCAATTCACTTTGCGAAGTGAATGGAGTGTTGCTTCACTTTCTAAATGCTGTCCTTTCAGAGAAAATCACTTTCCTTTGAAAGTGCCTTAAGCTACTGGCAAGCATTCAACAGAAACTCACATGCATTTCTCTAAAAGAGAAGCAGTCTGTTCTAACACTTCAATTCTCTGTGCGAAGTGAATGGAGTGTTGCTTCACTTTCTAAATGCTGTCCTTTCAGAGAAAATCACTTTCCTTTGACAGTGCCTTAAGCTACTGGCAAGTATTCACAAGAAACACTAATGCGTTTCTATGAAAGAGAAGCAGTCTGTTCCAACACTTCAATTCACTGTCCAAAGTGAATGGAGTGTTGCTTCACTTTCTAAATCCTGTCCTTTCAGAGAAAATCACTTTTGTTTGAAAGTGCCTTAAGCAACTTTCAAGCATTCACAAGAAATTCACATGCATTTCTCTGAAAGAGATGCCTTTTCTTACAACACTTCAATTCACTGTGCCAAGTGAATGGAGTGTGTTGCTTCACTTTCTAAATGCTGTCCTTTCAGAGAAAATCACGTTAATTTGAAATTGCCTTAAGCTACTTACAAGCATTCACCAGAAACTCACATGTGTTTCTCTGAAAGAGAAGCAATCTGTTCCAACACTTCAATTCACTGTGCAAAGTGAATGGAGTGTTGCCTCACTTTCGAAATGCTGTCCTTTCAGAGAAAATCACTTTCCTTTGAAAGTGCCTTAAGCTTCTTGCAAGCATTAGAAAGAAACTAACATGCGTTTCTCTGAAAGAGAAGCAGTCTGTTCCAACACTTCAATTCACTGTGCGAAGTGAATGGAGTGTTGCTTCACTTTCTAAATGCTGTCCTATCAGAGAAAATCACTTTCCTTTGAAAGTGCCTTAAGCTACTTGCAAGCATTCACAAGAAATACTAATGCATTTCTATGAAAGACAAGCAGTCTGTCCCAACACTTCAATTCACTGCACGAAGGGAATGGAGTGTTGCTTCACTTTCTAAATGCTGTCCTTTCAGAGAAAATCACTTTCCTTTGTAAGTGCCTTAAGCTACTTTCAAGCATTCACAGGAAACACACATGCGTCTCTGTGAAATAGAAGCAGTCTTTTCCAACACTTCAATTCACTGTGCAAAGTGAATGGAGTGGTGCTTCACTTTCTAAATCCTGTCCTTTCAGAGAAAATCACTTTTGTTTGAAAGTGCCTTAAGCAACTTTCAAGCATTCACAAGAAATTCACACGCATTTCTCTGAAAGAGAAGCCTTCTCTTCCAACACTTCAATTCACTTTGTGAAGTGAATGTAGTGTTAATTCATTTTCTAAATGCTGTCCTTTCAGAGAAAATCACGTTCCTTTGAAATTGCCTTAAGCTACTTACAAGCATTCACCAGAAACTCACATATATTTCTCTGAAAGAGAAGCAATCTGTTCCAACACTTCAATTCTCTGTGCAAAGTGAATGGAGTGTTGCCTCACTTTCTAAATACTGTCCTTTCAGAGAAAATCACTTTCCTTTGAAAGTGCTTTAAGCTACTTGCAAGCATAAGGAAGAAACTCACATGTGTTTCTCTGAAAGAGAAGCAGTCTATTCCAACACTTCAATTCACTGTACAAAGTGAATGGAGTGTTGCTTCACTTTCTAAATGCTGTCCTTTCAGAGAAAATCACTTTCCTTTGAACGTGCCTTAAGCTACTTACAAGCATTCAACAGAAACTCACATGCATTTCTCTGAAAGAGAAGCAGTCTGTTCCAACACTTCAATTCTCTGTGCGAAGGGAATGGAGTTTTGCTTCACTTTCTAAATGCTGTCCTTTCAGAGAAAATCACTTTCCTTTGAAAGTGCCTTAAGCTACTTGCAAGCATTCACAAGAAACACTAATGCGTTTCTATGAAAGAGAAGCAGTCTGTTCCAACACTTAAATTCATTGCACGAAGGGAATGTAGTGTTGCTTTACTTTCTAAATCCTGTCCTTTCAGAGAAAATCACTTTCCTTTGAAAGAGCCTTGAGCTACTTACAAGCATTCAACAGAAACTCACATGCATTTCTCTGAAAGAGAAGCAGTCTGTTCCAACACTTCAATTCACTGTGCGAAGTGAATGGAATGTTACTTCACTTTCTAAATGCTGTCCTTTCAGAGAAAATCACTTTCCTTTGAAAGAGCCTTAAGCTACTTTCAAGCATTCACAGGAAACACACATGCGTTTCTCTGAAATAGAAGCAGTCTGTTCCAACACGTCAATTCACTGTGCGAAGTGAATGGAGTGTTGCTTCACTTTTTAAATCCTGTCCTTTCAGAGAAAATCACCTTTGTTTGAAAGTGCCTTAAGCAACTTTCAAGCATTCACAAGAAATTCACATGCATTTCTCTGAAAGAGAAGCCTTCTCTTCCAACACTTCAATTCACTGTGCGAAGTGAATGGAGTGTTGCTTCACTTTCTAAATGCTGTCCTTTCAGAGAAAATCACGTTCCTTTTAAATTGCCTTAAGCTACTTACAAGCATTCACCAGAAACTCACTTGTGTTTCTCTGAAAGAGAAGCAATCTGTTCCAACAATTCAATTCACTGTCCAAAGTGAATGGAGTGTTGCCTCACTTTCGAAATGCTGTCCTTTCAGAGAAAATCACTTTCCTTTGAAAGTGCCTTAAGATTCTTGCAAGCATTAGGAAGAAACTAACATGCGTTTCTCTGAAAGAGAAGCAGTCTGTTCCAACACTTCAATTCACTGTGCGAAGTGAATGGAGTGTTGCTTCACTTTCTGAATGCCGTCCTTTCAGAGAAAATCACTTTCCTTTGAAAGTGCCTTAAGCTACTTGCAAGCATTCACAAGAAATACTAATGCGTTTCTATGAAAGACAAGCAGTCTGTTCCAACACTTCAATTCACTGCACGAAGGGAATGGAGTGTTGCTTCACTTTCTAAATGCTGTCCTTTCTGAGAAAATCACTTTCCTGTGAAAGTGCCTTAAGCTACTTACAAGCATTCACCAGAAACTCACATGCATTTCTCTGAAAGAGAAGCAATCTGTTCCACCACTTCAACTCTGTGCGAAGTGAATGGAGTGTTGCTTCACTTTCTAAATGCTGTCCTTTCAGAGAAAATCACTTTCCTTTGAAAGTGCCTTAAGCTACATTCAAGCATTCACAGGAAACACACATGCGTATCTCTGAAATAAAAGCAGTCTGTTCCAACACTTCAATTCACTGTGCAAAGTGAATGGAGTGGTGCTTCACATTCTAAATCCTATCCTTTCAGAGAAAATCACTTTTGTTTGAAAGTGCCTTAAGCAACTTTCAAGCATTCACAAGAAATTCACATGCATTTCTCTGAAAGAGAAGCCTTCTCTTCCAACACTTCAATTCACTGTGTGAAGTGAATGGAGTGTTGCTTCACTTTCTAAATGCTGTCCTTTCAGAGAAAATCACGTTCCTTTGAAATTGCCTTAAGCTACTTACAAGCATTCACCAGAAACTCACTTGTGTTTCTCTGTAAGAGAAGCAATCTGTTCCAACACTTCAATTCACTGTGCAAAGTGAATTGAGTGTTGCCTCACTTTCGAAATGCTGTCCTTTCAGAGAAAATCACTTTCCTTTGAAAGTGCCGTAAGATTCTTGCAAGCATTAGGAAGAAATTAACATGCGTTTCTCTGAAAGACAAGCAGTCTGTTCCAACACTTCAATTCACTGCACGAAGGGAATGGAGTGTTGCTTCACTTTCTAAATGCTGTCCTTTCTGAGAAAATCACTTTCCTTTGAAAGTGCCTTAAGCTACTTACAAGCATTCACCAGAAACTCACATGCATTTCTCTGAAAGAGAAGCAATCTGTTCCAACACTTCAACTCTGGGCGAAGTGAATGGAGTGTTGCCTCACTTTCTAAATGCTGTCCTTTCAGAGAAAATCACTTTCCTTTGAAAGTGCCTTAAGCTACATTCAAGCACTCACAGGAAACACACATGCGTATCTCTGAAATAAAAGCAGTCTGTTCCAACACTTCAATTCACTGTGCAAAGTGAATGGAGTGGTGCTTCACTTTCTAAATGCTGTCCTTTCAGAGAAAATCACTTTTGTTTGAAAGTGCCTTAAGCAACTTTCAAGCATTCACAAGAAATTCACATGCATTTCTCTGAAAGGGAAGCCTTCTCTTCCAACACTTCAATTCACTGTGCGAAGTGAATGGAGTGTTGCTTCATTTTCTAAATGCTGTCCTTTCAGAGAAAATCACGTTCATTTGAAATTACCTTAAGCTACTTACAAGCATTCCCCAGAAACTCACATATATTTCTCTGAAAGAGAAGCAATCTGTTCCAACACTTCAATTCACTGTGCAAAGTGAATGGAGTGTTGCCTCACTTTCTAAATACTGTCCTTTCAGAGAAAATCACTTTCCTTTGAAAGTGCCTTAAGCTACTTGCAAGCATTAGGAAGAAACTAACATGCGTTTCTCTGAAAGAGAAGCAGTCTGTTCCAACACTTCAATTCACTGTGCGAAGTGAATGGAGTGTTGCTTCACTTTCTGAATGCCGTCCTTTCAGAGAAAATCACTTTCCTTTGAAAGTGCCTTAAGCTACTTGCAAGCATTCACAAGAAATACTAATGCGTTTCTATGAAAGACAAGCAGTCTCTTCCAACACTTCAATTCACTGTGCGAGGTCAATGGAGTGTTGCTTCATTTTATAAATGCTGTCCTTTCAGAGAAAATCACTTTCCTTTGAAAGTGCCTTAAGCTACTTTCAAGCATTAGGAAGAAACTCACATGCGTTTCTCTGAAAGAGAAGCAGTCTGTTCCAACACTTCAATTCACTGTGCGAAGTGAATGGAGTGTTGCCTCACTTTCTAAATGCTGTCCTTTCAGAGAAAATCACTTTCCTTTGAAAGTGCCTTAAGGTACTTACAAGCATTAGGAAGAAACTCACATGCGTTTCTCTGAAAGAGAAGCAGTCTGTTCCAACACTTCAATTCACTGTGCGAAGTGAATGGAGTGTTGCCTCACTTTCTAAATGCTGTCCTTTCAGAGAAAATCACTTTCCTTTGAAAGTGCCTTAAGCTACTTTCAAGCATTAGGAAGAAACTCACATGCGTTTCTCTGAAAGAGAAGCAGTCTGTTCCAACACTTCAATTCACTGTGCGAAGTGAATGGAGTGTTGCCTCACTTTCTAAATGCTGTCCTTTCAGAGAAAATCACTTTCCTTTGAAAGTGCCTTAAGGTACTTACAAGCATTCAACAGAAACTCACATGCCTTTCTCTGAAAGAGAAGCAGTCTGTTCCAACACTTCAATTCACTGTGCGAAGTGAATGGAGTGTTGCTTCACTTTCTAAATTCTGTCCTTTCAGAGAAAATCACTCTCTTTTGAAAGTGCCTTAAACTACTTTCAAGCATTCACAAAAAACTCACATATAATTCTCTGAAAGAGAAGCAATCTGTTCCAGCACTTCAATTCACTGTGCAAAGTGAATGGAGTGTTACTTCACTTTCTAAATGCTGTCCTTTCAGAGAAAATCACTTTCCCTTGAAAGTGCCTTAAGCTACTTACAAGCATTCAACAGAAACTCACATGCATTTCTCTGAAAGAGAAGCAGTCCGTTCCAACACTTCTATTTTCTGTGCGAAGTGAATGGAGTTTTGCTTCACTTTCTAAATGCTGTCCTTTCAGAGAAAATCACTTTCCTTTGAAAGTGCCTTAAGCTACTTTCAAGCATTCACAGGAAACACACATGCGTTTCTCTGAAAAAGAAGCAGTCTGTTCCAACACTTCAATTCACTGTGCAAAGTGAATGGAGTGGTGCTTCAGTTTCTAAATCCTGTCCTTTCAGAGAAAATCACTTTTGTTTGAAAGTGCCTTAAGCAACTTTCAAGCATTCACAAGAAATTCACATGCATTTCTCTGAAAGAGAAGCCTTCTCTTCCAACACTTCAATTCACTGTGCGAAGTGAATGGAGTGTTGCTTCATTTTCTAAATGCTGTCCTTTCAGAGAAAATCACGTTCCTTTGAAATTGCTTTAAGCTCCTTGCAAGCATTCACCAGAAACTCACATATATTTCTCTGAAAGAGAAGCAATCTGTTCCAACACTTCAATTCACTGTTCAAAGTGAATGGAGTGTTACCTCACTTTCTAAATACTGTCCTTTCAGAGAAAATCACTTTCCTTTGAAAGTGCCTTAAGCTACTTGTAAGCATTAGGAAGAAACTCACATGCGTTCCTCTGAAAGAGAAGTAGTCTATTCCAACACTTCAATTCACTGTGCGAAGTGAATGGAGTGTTGCTTCACTTTCTAAATGCTGTCCTTTCAGAGAAAATCACTTTCCTTTGAAAGTGCCTTAAGCTACTTGCAAGCATTCACAAGAAACACTAATGCGTTTCTATGAAAGAGAAGCAGTCTGTTCCAACACTTCAATTCATTGCACGAAGGGAATGGAGTGTTGCTTTACTTTCTAAATGCTGTCCTTTCAGAGAAAATCACTTTCTTTGGAAGAGCCTTGAGCTACTTACAAGCATTCAACAGAAACTCACATGCATTTCTATGAAAGAGAAGCAGTATGTTCCAACACTTCAATTCACTGTGCGAAGTGAATGGAATGTTACTTCACTTTCTAAATGCTGTCCTTTCAGAGAAAATCACTTTCCTTTGAAAGTGCCTTAAGCTACTTTCAAGCATTCACAGGAAACACACATGCGTTTCTCTGAAATAGAAGCAGTCTGTTCCAACACTTCAATTCACTGTGCGAAGTGAATGGAGTGTTGCTTCACTTTCTAAATCCTGTCCTTTCAGAGAAAATCACTTTTGTTTGAAAGTGCCTTAAGCAACTTTCAAGCATTCACAAGAAATTCACATGCATTTCTCTGAAAGAGAAGCAGTCTGTTCCAACACTTCAATTCACTGTGCGAAGTGAATGGAATGTTACTTCACTTTCTAAATGCTGTCCTTTCAGAGAAAATCACGTTCCTTTGAAATTGCCTTAAGCTACTTACAAGCATTCACCAGAAACTCACTTGTGTTTCGCTGAAAGAGAAGCAATCTGTTCCAACACTTCAATTCACTGTGCAAAGTGAATGGAGTGTTGCCTCACTTTCGAAATGCTGTCCTTTCAGAGAAAATCACTTTCCTTTGAAAGTGCCTTAAGCTACTTGCAAGCATTCAACAGAAATTCGCTTGCGTTTCTCTCAAAGAGAAGCAGTCTGTTCCAACACTTCAATTCACTGTGCGAAGTGAATGGAGTGTTGCTTCACTTTCTAAATGCTGTCCTTTCAGAGAAAATCACTTTCCTTTGAAAGTGCCTTAAGATTCTTGCAAGCATTAGGAAGAAACTAACATGCGTTTCTCTGAAAGAGAAGCAGTCTGTTCCAACACTTCAATTCACTGTGCGAAGTGAATGGAGTGTTGCTTCACTTTCTAAATGCTGTCCTTTCAGAGAAAATCACTTTCCTTTGAAAGTGCCTTAAGCTACTTGCAAGCATTCACAAGAAATACTAATGCGTTTCTATGAAAGACAAGCAGTCTGTTCCAACACTTCAATTCACTGCACGAAGGGAATGGAGTGTTGCTTCACTTTCTAAATGCTGTCCTTTCAGAGAAAATCACTTTCCTTTGAAAGTGCCTTAAGCTACTTACAAGCATTCAACAGAAACTCACATGCATTTCTCTGAAAGAGAAGCAATCTGTTCCAACACTTCAACTCTGTGCGAAGTGAATGGAGTGTTGCTTCACTTTCTAAATGCTGTCCTTTCAGAGAAAATCACTTTCCTTTGAAAGTGCCTTAAGCTACTTTCAAGCATTCACAGGAAACACACATGCGTTTCTCTGAAATAGAAGCAGTCTGTTCCAACACTTCAATTCACTGTGCAAAGTGAATGGAGTGGTGCTTCACTTTCTAAATCCTGTCCTTTCAGAGAAAATCACTTTTGTTTGAAAGTGCCTTAAGCAACTTTCAAGCATTCACAAGAAATTCACATGCATTTCTCTGAAAGAGAAGCCTTCTCTTCCAACACTTCAATTCACTGTGTGAAGTGAATGGAGTGTTGCTTCATTTTCTAAATGCTGTCATTTCAGAGAAAATCACGTTCCTTTGAATTTGCTTTAAGCTCCTTGCAAGCATTCACCAGAAACTCACATATATTTCTCTGAAAGAGAAGCAATCTGTTCCAACACTTCAATTCACTGTTCAAAGTGAATGGAGTGTTGCCTCACTTTCTAAATACTGTCCTTTCAGAGAAAATCACTTTCCTTTGAAAGTGCCTTAAGCTACTTGCAAGCATTAGTAAGAAACTCACATGCGTTTCTCTGAAAGAGAAGCAGTCTATTCCAACACTTCAATTCACTGTGCGAAGTGAATGGAGTGTTGCTTCACTTTCTAAATGCTGTCCTTTCAGAGAAAATCACTTTCCCTTGAAAGTGCCTTAAGCTACTTACAAGCATTCAACAGAAACTCACATGCATTTCTCTGAAAGAGAAGCAGTCTGTTCCAACACTTCAATTTTTGTGCGAAGTGAATGGAGTTTTGCTTCACTTTCTAAATGCTGTCCTTTCAGAGAAAATCACTTTCCTTTGAAAGTGCCTTAAGCTACTTTCAAGCATTCACAAGAAACACTAATGCGTTTCTATGAAAGAGAAGCAGTCTGTTCCAACACTTCAATTCATTGCACGAAGGGAATGGAGTGTTGCTTTACTTTCTAAATGCTGTCCTTTCAGAGAAAATCACTTTCTTTGGAAGAGCCTTGAGCTACTTACAAGCATTCAACAGAAACTCACATGCATTTCTTTGAAAGAGAAGCAGTCTGTTCCAACACTTCAATTCACTGTGCGATAATGGAGTGTTGCTTCACTTTCTAAATCCTGTCCTTTCAGAGAAAATCACTTTTGTTTGAAAGTGCCTTAAGCAACTTTCAAGCATTCACAAGAAATTCACATGCATTTCTCTGAAAGAGAAGCCTTCTCTTCCAACACTTCAATTCACTGTGCGAAGTGAATGGAGTGTTGCTTCACTTTCTAAATGCTGTCCTTTCAGAGAAAATCACGTTCCTTTGAAATTGCCTTAAGCTACTTACAAGCATTCACCAGGAACTCACTTGTGTTTCGCTGAAAGAGAAGCAATCTGTTCCAACACTTCCATTCACTGTGAAAAGTGAATGGAGTGTTGCCTCACTTTCGAAATGCTGTCCTTTCAGAGAAAATCACTTTCCTTTGAAAGTGCCTTAAGATTCTTGCAAGCATTAGGAAGAAACTCACATGCATTTCTCTGAAAGAGAAGCAGTCTGTTCCAACACTTCAATTCACTGTGCAAAGTGAAAGGAGTGTTGCCTCACTTTCGAAATGCTGTCCTTTCAGAGAAAATCACTTTCCTTTGAAAGTGCCTTAAGCTACTTGCAAGCATTCACAAGAAATACTAATGGGTTTCTATGAAAGACAAGCAGTCAGTTCCAACACTTCAATTCACTGCACGAAGGGAATGGAGTGTTGCTTCACTTTCTAAATGCTGTCCTTTCAGAGGAAATCACTTTCCTTTGAAAGTGCCTTAAGCTACTTACAAGCATTCAACAGAAACTCACATGCATTTCTCTGAAAGAGAAGCAATCTGTTCCAACACTTCAATTCACTGTCCGAAGTGAATGGAGTGTTGCTTCACTTTCGAAATGCTGTCCTTTCAGAGAAAATCACTTTCCTTTGAAAGTGCCTTAAGCTACTTTCAAGCATTCACAGGAAACACACATGCGTTTCTCTGAAATAGAAGCAGTCTGTTCCAACACTTCAATTCACTGTGCAAAGTGAATGGAGTGGTGCTTCACTTTCTAAATCCTGTCCTTTCAGAGAAAATCACTTTTGTTTGAAAGTGCCTTAAGCAACTTTCAAGCATTCACAAGAAATTCACATGCATTTCTCTGAAAGAGAAGCCTTCTCTTCCAACACTTCAATTCACTGTGCGAAGTGAATGGAGTGTTGCTTCATTTTCTAAATGCTGTCCTTTCAGAGAAAATCACGTTCCTTTGAAATTGCGTTAAGCTACTTACAAGCATTCACCAGAAACTCACATATATTTCTCTGAAAGAGAAGCAATCTGTTCTAACACTTCAATTCACTGTGCAAAGTGAATGGAGTGTTGCCTCACTTTCTAAATACTGTCCTTTCAGAGAAAATCACTTTCCTTTGAAAGTGCCTTAAGCTACTTTCAAGCATTAGGAAGAAACTTACATGCGTTTCTCTGAATGAGAAGCAGTCTGTTCCAACACTTCAATTCACTGTGCGAAGTGAATGGAGTGTTGCTTCACTTTCTAAATGCTGTCCTTTCAGAGAAAATCACTTTCCCTTGAAAGTGCCTTAAGCTAATTACAAGCATTCAACAGAAACTCACATGCATTTCTCTGAAAGAGAAGCAGTCTGTTCCAACACTTCAATTTTCTGTGCGAAGTGAATGGAGTGTTGCTTCACTTTCTAAATGCTGTCCTTTCAGAGAAAATCACTTTCCTTTGAAAGTGCCTTAAGCTACTTGCAAGCATTCACAAGAAACACTAATGCGTTTCTATGAAAGAGAAGCAGTCTGTTCCAACACTTCAATTCATTGCACGAAGGGAATGGAGTGTTGCTTTACTTTCTAAATGCTGTCCTTTCAGAGAAAATCACTTTCTTTGGAAGAGCCTTGAGCTACTTACAAGCATTCAACAGAAAATCACATGCATTTCTCTGAAAGAGAAGCAGTCTGTTCCAACACTTCAATTCACTGTGCGAAGTGAATGGAATGTTACTTCACTTTCTAAATGCTGTCCTTTCAGAGAAAATCACTTTCATTTGAAAGTGCCTTAAGCTACTTTCAAGCATTCACAGGAAACACACATGCGTTTCTCTGAAATAGAAGCAGTCTGTTCCAACACTTCAATTCACTGTGCGAAGTGAATGGAGTGTTGCTTCACTTTCTAAATCCTGTCCTTTCAGAGAAAATCACTTTTGTTTGAAAGTGCCTTAAGCAACTTTCAAGCATTCACAAGAAATTCACATGCATTTCTCTGAAAGAGAAGTCTTCTCTTCCAACACTTCAATTCACTGTGCGAAGTGAATGGAGTGTTGCTTCACTTTCTAAATGCTGTGCTTTCAGAGAAAATCACGTTCCTTTGAAATTGCCTTAAGCTACTTACAAGCATTCACCAGAAACTCACTTGTGTTTCTCTGAAAGAGAAGCAATCTGTTTTAACACTTCAATTCACTGTGTAAAGTGAATGGAGTGTTGCCTCACTTTTGAAATGCTGTCCTTTCAGAGAAAATCACTTTCCTTTGAAAGTGCCTTAAGCTACTTGCAAGCATTAGGAAGAAACTCACATGCGTTTCTGAAAGAGAAGCAGTCTGTTCCAACATTTCAATTCACTGTGCGAAGTGAATGGAGTGTTGCTTCACTTTCTAAATGCTGTCCTTTCAGAGAAAATCACATTCCTTTGAAAGTGCCTTAAGCTACTTGCAAGCATTCACAAGAAATACTAATGCGTTTCTATGAAAGACATGCAGTCTGTTCCAACACTTCAATTCACTGCACGAGGGAATGGAGTGTTGCTTCACTTTCTAAATGCTGTCCTTTCAGAGAAAATCACTTTCCTTTGAAAATGCCTTAAGCTACTAACAAGCATTCAACAGAAACTCACATGCATTTCTCTGAAAGAGAAGCAATCTGTTCCAACACTTCAACTCTGTGCGAAGTGAATGGAGTGTTGCTTCACTTTCTAAATGCTGTCCTTTCAGAGAAAATCACTTTCCTTTGAAAGTGCCTTAAGCTACTTTCAAGCATTCACAGGAAACACACATGCGTTTCTCTGAAATAGAAGCAGTCTGTTCCAACACTTCAATTCACTGTGCAAAGTGAATGGAGTGGTGCTTCACTTTCTAAATCCTGTCCTTTCAGAGAAAATCACTTTTGTTTGAAAGTGCCTTAAGCAACTTTCAAGCATTCACAAGAAATTCACATGCATTTCTCTGAAAGAGAAGCCTTCTCTTCCAACACTTCAATTCACTGTGCGAAGTGAATGGAGTGTTGCTTCATTTTCTAAATGCGGTCCTTTCAGAGAAAATCACGTTCCTTTGAAATTGCCTTAAGCTACTTACAAGCATTCACCAGAAACTCTCATATATTTCTCTGAAAGAGAAGCAATCTGTTCCAACAATTCAATTCACTCTGCAAAGTGAATGGAGTGTTGCCTCACTTTCTAAATACTGTCCTTTCAGAGAAAATCACTTTCCTTTGAAAGTGCCTTAAGCTACTTGCAAGCATTAGGAAGAAACTCACATGCGTTTCTCTGAAAGAGAAGCAGTCTGTTCCAACACTTCAATTCACTGTGCGAAGTGAATGGAGTGTTGCTTCACTTTCTAAATGCTGTCCTTTCAGAGAAAATCACTTTCCTTTGAAAGTGCCTTAAGCTACTTACATGCATTCAACAGAAACTCACATGCATTTCTCTGAAAGAGAAGCAGTCTGTTCCAACACTTCAATTCACTGTGCGCAGTGAATGGAGTGTTGCTTCACTTTCTAAATTCTGTCCTTTCAGAGAAAATCACTTTCCTTTGAAAGTGCCTTAAACTACTTTCAAGCATTCACAAAAAACTCACATATATTTCTCTGAAAGAGAAGCAATCAGTTCCAACACTTCAATTCAATGTGCAAAGTGAATGGAGTGTAGCCTCACTTTCTAAATACTGTCCTTTCAGAGAAAATCACTTTCCTTTGAAAGTGCCTTAAGCTACTTGCAAGTATTAGGAAGAAACTCATATGCGTTTCTCTGAAAGAGAAGCAGTCTGTTCCAACACTTCAATTCACTGTGCGAATTGAATGGAGTGTTGCTTCACTTTCTATATGCTGTCCTTTCAGAGAAAATCACTTTCCTTTGAAAGTGCCTTAAGCTACTTACAAGCATTCAACAGAAACTCACATGCATTTCTCTAAAAGAGAAGCAGTCTGTTCCAACACTTCAATTCACTGTTCGAAGTGAATGGAGTGTTGCTTCACTTTCTATATTCTATCCTTTCAGAGAAAATCACTTTCTTTGAAAGTGCCTTAAACTACTTTCAAGCATTCACAAAAAACTCACATGCGTTTCTCTGAAAGAGAAGCAGTCTGTTCCAACACTTCAATTCACTGTGCGAAGTGAATGGAGTGTTGCTTCACTTTCTAAATGCTGTCCTTTCAGAGAAAATCACTTTCCTTTGAAAGTGCCTTAAGCTACTTAAAAGCATTCAACAGAAACTCACATGCATTTCTCTGAAAGAGAAGCAGTCTCTTCCAACACTTCAATTCAATGTGCGAAGTGAATGGAGTGTTGCTTCACTTTCTAAATTCTGTCCTTTCAGAGAATATCACTTTCCTTTGAAAGTGCCTTAAACTACTTTCAAGCATTCACAAAAAACTCACATATATTTCTCTGAAAGAGAAGCAATCTGTTCCAACACTTCAATTCACTGTGCGAAGTGAATGGAGTGTTGCTTCACTTTCTAAATGCTGTCCTTTCATAGAAAATCACTTTCTTTGAAAGTGCCTTAAGCTACTTTCAAGCATTCACAGGAAACGCACATGCGTTTCTCTGATAGAAGCAGTCTGTTCCAACACTTCAATTCACTGTGCAAAGTGAATGGAGTGTTGCTTCGCTTTCTAAATCCTGTCCTTTCAGAGAAAATCACTTTTGTTAGAAAGTGCCTTAAGCAACTTTCAAGCATTCACAGGAAACACACATGCGTTTCTCTGAAATAGAAGCAGTCTGTTCCAACACTTCAATTCACTGTGCAAAGTGAAAGGAGTGTTGCCTCACTTTCGAAATGCTGTCCTTTCAGAGAAAATCACTTTCCTTTGAAAGTGCCTTAAGCTACTTGCAAGCATTAGGAAGAAACTCACATGCGTTTCTCTGAAAGAAAAGGAGTCTGTTCCAACACATTAATTCACTGTGCGAAGTGAATGGAGTGTTGCTTCACTTTCTAAATGCTGTGCTTTCAGAGAAAATCACTTTCCTTTGATAGTGCCTTAAGCTACTTGCAAGCATTAGGAAGAAGCTCACATGCGTTTCTCTGAAAGAGAAGCAGTCTGTTCCAACACTTCAATTCACTGTGTGAATTGAATGGAGTGTTGCCTCACTTTCTAAATGCTGTCCTTTCAGAGAAAATCACTTTCCTTTGAAAGTGCCTTAAGCTACTTACAAACATTTAACAGAAACTCACATGCGTTTCTCTGAAAGAGAAGCAGTCTGTTCCAGCACTTCAATTCACTGTGCGAAGTGAATGGAGTGTTGCTTGACTTTCTAAATGCTGTCCTTTCAGAGAAAATCACTTTCCTTTGAAAGTGCCTTAAGCTACTTTCAAGCATTCACAGGAAACACACATGCGTTTCTCTGAAATAGAAGCAGTCTGTTCCAACACTTTAATTCATTGCACGAAGGGAATGGAGTGTTGCTTTACTTTCTAAATGCTGTCCTTTCAGAGAAAATCACTTTCCTTTGAAAGAGCCTTGAGCTACTTACAAGCATTCAACAGAAACTCACATGCATTTCTCTGAAAGAGAAGCAGTCTGTTCCAACACTTCAATTCACTGTGCGAAGTGAATGGAGTGTTGCTTCACTTTTTAAATCCTGTCCGTTCAGAGAAAATCACTTTTGTTTGAAAGTGCCTTGAGTAACTTTCAAGCATTCACAAGAAATTCACATTCATTTCTCTGAAAGAGAAGCCTTCTCTTCCAACACTTCAATTCACTGTGCGAAGTGAATGGAGTGTTGCTTCATTTTCTAAATGCTGTCCTTTCAGAGAAAATCACTTTCCTTTGAAAGTGCCTTAAGCTACTTGCAAGCATTAGGAAGAAACTCACATGCGTTTCTCTGAAAGAGAAGCAGTCCATTCCAACACTTCAATTCACTGTGCGAAGTGAGTGGAGTGTTGCTTCACTTTCTAAATGCTGTCCTTTCAGAGAAAATCACTTTCCTTTGAAAGTGCCTTAAGATTCTTGCAAGCATTAGGAAGAAACTCACATGCGTTTCTCTGAAAGAGAAGCAGTCTGTTCCAACACTTCAATTCACTGTGCGAAGTGAATGGAGTGTTGCTTCACTTTCTGAATGCTGTCCTTTCAGAGAAAATCACTTTCCTTTGAAAATGCCTTAAGCTACTTGCAAGCATTCACAAGAAATACTAATGCGTTTCTATGAAAGACAAGCAGTCTGTTCCAACACTTCAATTCACTGCATGAAGGGAATGGAGTGTTGCTTCACTTTCTAAATGCTGTCCTTTCAGAGAAAATCACTTTCCTTTGAAAGTGCCTTAAGCTACTTACAAGCATTCAACAGAAACTCACATGCATTTCTCTGAAAGAGAAGCAATCTGTTCCAACACTTTAGCTCTGTGCGAAGTGAATGGAGTGTTGCTTCCCTTTCTAAATGCTGTCCTTTCTGAGAAAATCACTTTCCTTTGAAAGTGCCTTAACCTACTTTCAAGCATTCACAGGAAACACACATGCGTTTCTCTGAAATAAAAGCAGTCTGTTCCAACACTTCAATTCACTGTGCAAAGTGAATGGAGTGGTGCTTCACTTTCTAAATCCTGTCCTTTCAGAGAAAATCACTTTTGTTTGAAAGTGCCTTAAGCAACTTTTAAGCATTCACAAGAAATTCACATGCATTTCTCTGAAAGAGAAGCCTTCTCTTCCAACACTTCAATTCACTGTGCGAAGTGAATGGAGTGTTGCTTCATTTTCTAAATGTTGTCCTTTCAGAGAAAATCACGTTCCTTTGAAATTGCCTTAAGCTACTTACAAGCATTAACCAGAAACTCACATATATTTCTCTGAAAGAGAAGCAATCTGTTCCAACAATTCAATTCACTGTGCAAAGTGAATGGAGTGTTGCCTCACTTTCTAAACTGTCCTTTCAGAGAAAATCACTTTCCTTTGAAAGTGCCTTAAGCTACTTGCAAGCATTAGGAAGAAACTCACATGCGTTCTCTGAAAGAGAAGCAGTCTGTTCCAACACTTCAATTCACTGTGTGAAGTGAATGGAGTGTTGCTTCACTTTCTAAATGCTGTCCATTCAGAGAAAATCACTTTCCTTTGAAAGTGCCTTAAGCTACTTACAAGCATTCAACAGAAACTCACATGCATTTTTCTGAAAGAGAAGCAGTCTGTTCCAACACTTCAATTCGCTGTGCGAAGTGAATGGAGTTTTGCTTCACTTTCTAAATTCTGTCCTTTCAGAGAAAATCACTTTCCTTTGAAAGTGCCTTAAACTACTTTCAAGCATTCACAAAAAACTCACATATATTTCTCTGAAAGAGAAGCAATCTGTTCCAACACTTCAATTCACTGTGCGAAGTGAATGGAGTGTTGCTTCACTTTCTAAATGCTGTCCTTTCAGAGAAAATCACTTTCCTTTGAAAGTGCCTTAGGCTACTTTAAAGCATTCTAGGAAACACACATGCGTTTCTCTGAAATAGAAGCAGTCTGTTCCAACACTTCAATTCACTGTGCGAAGTGAATGGAGTGTTGCTTCACTTTTTAAATACTGTCCTTTCAGAGAAAATCACTTTTGTTTGAAAGTGCCTTGAGCAACTTTCAAGCATTCACAAGAAATTCACATGCATTTCTCTTAAAGAGAAGCCTTCACTTCCAACACTTCAATTCACTGTGCGAAGTGAATGGAGTGTTGCTTCATTTTCTAAATGCTGTCCTTTCAGAGAAAATCACTTTCCTTTGAAAGTGCCTTAAGCTACTTGCAAGCATTAGGAAGAAACTCACATGCGTTTCTCTGAAAGAGAAGCAGTCCGTTCCAACACTTCAATTCACTGTGCGAAGTGAGTGGAGTGTTGCTTCACTTTCTAAATGCTGTCCTTTCAGAGAAAATCACTTTCCTTTGAAAGTGCCTTAAGATTCTTGCAAGCATTAGGAAGAAACTCACATGCGTTTCTCTGAAAGAGAAGCAGTCTGTTCCAACACTTCAATTCACTGTGCGAAGTGAATGGAGTGTTGCTTCACTTTCTGAATGCTGTCCTTTCAGAGAAAATCACTTTCCTTTGAAAATGCCTTAAGCTACTTGCAAGCATTCACAAGAAATACTAATGCGTTTCTATGAAAGACAAGCAGTCTGTTCCAACACTTCAATTCACTGCATGAAGGGAATGGAGTGTTGCTTCACTTTCTAAATGCTGTCCTTTCAGAGAAAATCACTTTCCTTTGAAAGTGCCTTAAGCTACTTACAAGCATTCAACAGAAACTCACATGCATTTCTCTGAAAGAGAAGCAATCTGTTCCAACACTTTAGCTCTGTGCGAAGTGAATGGAGTGTTGCTTCCCTTTCTAAATGCTGTCCTTTCAGAGAAAATCACTTTCCTTTGAAAGTGCCTTAACCTACTTTCAAGCATTCACAGGAAACACACATGCGTTTTCTGAAATAAAAGCAGTCTGTTCCAACACTTCAATTCACTGTGCAAAGTGAATGGAGTGGTGCTTCACTTTCTAAATCCTGTCCTTTCAGAGAAAATCACTTTTGTTTGAAAGTGCCTTAAGCAACTTTTAAGCATTCACAAGAAATTCACATGCATTTCTCTGAAAGAGAAGCCTTCTCTTCCAACACTTCAATTCACTGTGCGAAGTGAATGGAGTGTTGCTTCATTTTCTAAATGTTGTCCTTTCAGAGAAAATCACGTTCCTTTGAAATTGCCTTAAGCTACTTACAAGCATTAACCAGAAACTCACATATATTTCTCTGAAAGAGAAGCAATCTGTTCCAACAATTCAATTCACTGTGCAAAGTGAATGGAGTGTTGCCTCACTTTCTAAACTGTCCTTTCAGAGAAAATCACTTTCCTTTGAAAGTGCCTTAAGCTACTTGCAAGCATTAGGAAGAAACTCACATGCGTTCTCTGAAAGAGAAGCAGTCTGTTCCAACACTTCAATTCACTGTGTGAAGTGAATGGAGTGTTGCTTCACTTTCTAAATGCTGTCCATTCAGAGAAAATCACTTTCCTTTGAAAGTGCCTTAAGCTACTTACAAGCATTCAACAGAAACTCACATGCATTTTTCTGAAAGAGAAGCAGTCTGTTCCAACACTTCAATTCGCTGTGCGAAGTGAATGGAGTTTTGCTTCACTTTCTAAATTCTGTCCTTTCAGAGAAAATCACTTTCCTTTGAAAGTGCCTTAAACTACTTTCAAGCATTCACAAAAAACTCACATATATTTCTCTGAAAGAGAAGCAATCTGTTCCAACACTTCAATTCACTGTGCGAAGTGAATGGAGTGTTGCTTCACTTTCTAAATGCTGTCCTTTCAGAGAAAATCACTTTCCTTTGAAAGTGCCTTAGGCTACTTTAAAGCATTCTAGGAAACACACATGCGTTTCTCTGAAATAGAAGCAGTCTGTTCCAACACTTCAATTCACTGTGCGAAGTGAATGGAGTGTTGCTTCACTTTTTAAATACTGTCCTTTCAGAGAAAATCACTTTTGTTTGAAAGTGCCTTGAGCAACTTTCAAGCATTCACAAGAAATTCACATGCATTTCTCTTAAAGAGAAGCCTTCACTTCCAACACTTCAATTCACTGTGCGAAGTGAATGGAGTGTTGCTTCATTTTCTAAATGCTGTCCTTTCAGAGAAAATCACTTTCCTTTGAAAGTGCCTTAAGCTACTTGCAAGCATTAGGAAGAAACTCACATGCGTTTCTCTGAAAGAGAAGCAGTCCGTTCCAACACTTCAATTCACTGTGCGAAGTGAGTGGAGTGTTGCTTCACTTTCTAAATGCTGTCCTTTCAGAGAAAATCACTTTCCTTTGAAAGTGCCTTAAGATTCTTGCAAGCATTAGGAAGAAACTCACATGCGTTTCTCTGAAAGAGAAGCAGTCTGTTCCAACACTTCAATTCACTGTGCGAAGTGAATGGAGTGTTGCTTCACTTTCTGAATGCTGTCCTTTCAGAGAAAATCACTTTCCTTTGAAAATGCCTTAAGCTACTTGCAAGCATTCACAAGAAATACTAATGCGTTTCTATGAAAGACAAGCAGTCTGTTCCAACACTTCAATTCACTGCATGAAGGGAATGGAGTGTTGCTTCACTTTCTAAATGCTGTCCTTTCAGAGAAAATCACTTTCCTTTGAAAGTGCCTTAAGCTACTTACAAGCATTCAACAGAAACTCACATGCATTTCTCTGAAAGAGAAGCAATCTGTTCCAACACTTTAGCTCTGTGCGAAGTGAATGGAGTGTTGCTTCCCTTTCTAAATGCTGTCCTTTCAGAGAAAATCACTTTCCTTTGAAAGTGCCTTAACCTACTTTCAAGCATTCACAGGAAACACACATGCGTTTCTCTGAAATAAAAGCAGTCTGTTCCAACACTTCAATTCACTGTGCAAAGTGAATGGAGTGGTGCTTCACTTTCTAAATCCTGTCCTTTCAGAGAAAATCACTTTTGTTTGAAAGTGCCTTAAGCAACTTTTAAGCATTCACAAGAAATTCACATGCATTTCTCTGAAAGAGAAGCCTTCTCTTCCAACACTTCAATTCACTGTGCGAAGTGAATGGAGTGTTGCTTCATTTTCTAAATGTTGTCCTTTCAGAGAAAATCACGTTCCTTTGAAATTGCCTTAAGCTACTTACAAGCATTAACCAGAAACTCACATATATTTCTCTGAAAGAGAAGCAATCTGTTCCAACAATTCAATTCACTGTGCAAAGTGAATGGAGTGTTGCCTCACTTTCTAAACTGTCCTTTCAGAGAAAATCACTTTCCTTTGAAAGTGCCTTAAGCTACTTGCAAGCATTAGGAAGAAACTCACATGCGTTCTCTGAAAGAGAAGCAGTCTGTTCCAACACTTCAATTCACTGTGTGAAGTGAATGGAGTGTTGCTTCACTTTCTAAATGCTGTCCATTCAGAGAAAATCACTTTCCTTTGAAAGTGCCTTAAGCTACTTACAAGCATTCAACAGAAACTCACATGCATTTTTCTGAAAGAGAAGCAGTCTGTTCCAACACTTCAATTCGCTGTGCGAAGTGAATGGAGTTTTGCTTCACTTTCTAAATTCTGTCCTTTCAGAGAAAATCACTTTCCTTTGAAAGTGCCTTAAACTACTTTCAAGCATTCACAAAAAACTCACATATATTTCTCTGAAAGAGAAGCAATCTGTTCCAACACTTCAATTCACTGTGCGAAGTGAATGGAGTGTTGCTTCACTTTCTAAATGCTGTCCTTTCAGAGAAAATCACTTTCCTTTGAAAGTGCCTTAGGCTACTTTAAAGCATTCTAGGAAACACACATGCGTTTCTCTGAAATAGAAGCAGTCTGTTCCAACACTTCAATTCACTGTGCGAAGTGAATGGAGTGTTGCTTCACTTTTTAAATACTGTCCTTTCAGAGAAAATCACTTTTGTTTGAAAGTGCCTTGAGCAACTTTCAAGCATTCACAAGAAATTCACATGCATTTCTCTTAAAGAGAAGCCTTCACTTCCAACACTTCAATTCACTGTGCGAAGTGAATGGAGTGTTGCTTCACTTTCTAAATGCTGTCCTTTCAGAGAAAATCACTTTCCTATGAAAATGCCTTAAGCAACTTGCAAGCATTCACAAGAAACACTAATGCGTTTCTATAAAAGAGAAGCACTCTGTTCCAACACTTCAATTCACTGCACGAAGGGAATGCAGTGTTGCTTCACTTTCTAAATGCTGTCCTTTCAGAGAAAATCACTTTCCCTTGAAAGTCCCTTAAGCTACATACAATCATTCACCAGAAACTCACATGCGTTTCTCTGAAAGAGAAGCAGTCTGTTCCAACACTTCAATTCACTGTGCGAAGTGAATGGAGTGTTGCTTCACTTTCTAAATGCTGTCCTTTCAGAGAAAATCACTTTCCTTTGAAAGTGCCTTAAGCAACTTGCAAGCATTCACAAGAAACTCACATGCGTTTCTCTGAAAGAGAAGCAGTCTGTTCCAACACTTCAATTCACTGTGCGAAGTGAATGGAGTGTTGCTTCACTTTCTAAATGCTGTCCTTTCAGAGAAAATCACTTTCCTTTGAAAGTGCCTTAAGCTACTTACAAGCATTCACCAGAAACTCACATGCGTTTCTCTGAAAGAGAAGCAGTCTGTTCCAATACTTCAATTCACTCTGCGAAGTGAATGGAGTGTTGCTTCACTTTCTAAATGCTGTCCTTTCAGAGAAAATCACTTTCCTTTGAAAGTGCCTTAAGCTACTTAAAAGCATTCAACAGAAACTCACATGCATTTCTCTGAAAGAGAAGCAGTCTGTTCCAACACTTCAATTCACTGTGCGAGGTGAATGGAGTGTTGCTTCACTTTCTAAATGCTGTCCTTTCAGAGAAAATCACTTTCCTTTGAAAGTGCCTTAAGCTACTTACAAGCATTCACCAGACTCGCATGCGTTTCTCTGAAAGAGAAGCAGTCTGTTCAAACACTTCAATTTACTGTGCGAAGTGAATGGAGTGTTACTTCACTTTCTAAATGCTGTCCTTTCTGTGAAAATCCCTTTCCTTGGAATGTGCCTTAAGCTACTTACAAGCATTCAACAGAAACTCACATGCATTTCTCAGAAAGAGAAGCAATCAGTTCCAACACTTCAATTCTCTTTGCGAAGTGAATGGAGTGTTGCTTCACTTTCTAAATGCTGTCCTTTCAGAGAAAATCACTTTCCTTTGAAAGTGCCTTAAGCTACTTTCTAGCATTCACAGGAAACACACATGCGTTTCTCTGAAAGAGAAGAAGTCTGTTCCAACACTTCAATTTACTGTTGTAAGTGAATGGAATGTTACTTCACTTTCTAAATGCTGTCCTCTTCGAGAAAATCACGTTCCTTTGAAAATGCCTTAAGCTACTTACAAGCATTCACCAGAAACTCACATGTGTTTCCCTGCAAGAGAAGCAATCTGTTCCAACACTTCAATTCACTGTGCAAAGTGAATGGAGTGTTGCCTCACTTTCGAAATGCTGTCCTTTCAGAGAAAATCACTTTCCTTTGAAAGTGCCTTAAGCAACTTGCAAGCATTCACAAGAAACACTAATGCGTTTCTATGAAAGAGAAGCACTCTGTTCCAACACTTCAATTCACTGCACGAAGGGAATGGAGTGTTGCTTCACTTTCTAAATGCTGTCCTTTCAGAGAAAATCACTTTCCTTTGAAAGTGCCTTAACCTACTTACAAGCATTCACCAGAAACTCACATGCGTTTCTCTGAAAGAGAAGCAGTCTGTTCCTACACTTCAATTCACTGTGCGAAGTGAATGGAGTGTTGCCTCACTTTCTAAATGCTGTCCTTTCAGAGAAAATCACTTTTGTTTGAAAGTGCCTTAAGCTACTTGCAAGCATTAGGAAGAAACTCACATGCGTTTCTCTGAAAGTAAAGCAGTCTGTTCCAACACTTCAATTCACTGTGCGAAGTGAATGGAGTGTTGCTTCACTTTCTAAATGCTGTCCTTTCAGAGAAAATCACTTTCCTTTGAAAGTGCCTTAAGCTACTTACAAGCATTCAACAGAAACTCACATGCATTTCTCTGAAAGAGAAGCAGTCTGTTCCAACACTTCAATTCTCTGTGCGAAGTGAATGGAGTGTTGCTTCACTTTCTTAATCCTGTCCTTTCAGAGAAAATCACTTTTGGTTGAAAGTGCCTTAAGCAACTTTCAAGCATTCACAAGAAATTCACATGCATTTCTCTGAAAGAGAAGCGTTCTCTTCCAATACGTCAATTCACTGAGCGAAGTGAATGGAGTGTTGCTTCACTTTCTAAATGCTGTCCTTACAGAGATAATCAAATTCCTTTGAAATTGCCTTAAGCTACTTACAATCATTCACCAGAAACTCACATGTGTTTCTCTGAAAGAGAAGAAATCTGTTCCAACACTTCAATTCACTGTGCAAAGTGAATGGAGTGTTGCCTCACTTTCGAAATGCTGTCCTTTCAGAGAAAATCACTTTCCTTTGAAAGTGTCTTAAGCTAATTACAAGCATTCAACAGAAACTCACATGCATTTCTCTGAAAGAGAAGCAGTCTGTTCAAACACTTCAATTCACTGTGCAAAGTGAATGGAGTGTCGATTCACTTTCTAAATTCTGTCCTTTCAGAGAAAATCACTTTCCTTTGAAAGTGCCTTAAACTACTTTCAAGCATTCATAAAAAACTCACATGCGTTTCTCTGAAAGAGAAGCAGTCTGTTCCAACACTTAAATTCACTGTGCGAAGTGAATGGAGTGTTGCTTCACTTTCTAAATGCTGTCCTTTCAGAGAAAATCACTTTCATTTGATAGTGCCTTAAGCTACTTACAAGCATTAGGAAGAAACTCACATGCGTTTCTCTGAAAGAGAAGCAGTCCGTTCCAACACTTCAATTCACTGTGCGAAGTGTATGGAGTGTTGCTTCACGTTCTAAATGCTGTCCTTTCAGAGAAAATCACTTTCCTTTGAAAATGCCTTAAGCTACTTACAAGCATTCAACAGAAACTCACATGAATTTATCTGAAAGAGAAGCAGTCTGTTCCAACACTTCAATTCACTGTACAAAGTGAATGGAGTGTTGCTTCACTTTCTAAATGCTGTCCTTTCAGAGAAAATCACTTTCCTTTGAAAGTGCCTTAAGCTACTTACAAGCATTCTACAGAAACTCACATGAATTTCTCTGAAAGAGAAGCAGTCCGTTCCAACACTTCAATTCACTGTGCGAAGTGAATGGAGTGTTGCTTCACGTTCTAAATGCTGTCCTTTCAGAGAAAATCACTTTCCTTTGAAAATGCCTTAAGCAACTTGGAAGCATTCACAAGAAACACTAATGCGTTTCTATGAAAGAGAAGCACTCTGTTCCAATACTTCAATTCACTGCACGAAGGGAATGCAGTGTTGCTTCACTTTCTAAATGCTGTCCTTTCAGAGAAAAACACTTTCCTTTGAAAGTGCCTTAAGCTACTTACAATCATTCACCAGAAACTCACATGCATTTCTCTGAAAGAGAAGCAGTCAGTTCCAACACTTCAATTCACTGTGCGAAGTGAATGGAGTGTTGCTTCACTTTCTAAATGCTGTCCTTTCAGAGAAAATCACTTTCCTTTGAAAGTGCCTTAAGCTACTTACAATCATTCACCAGAAACTCACAAGCGTTTCTCTTAAAGAGAAGCAGTCTGTTCCAACACTTCAATTCACTGTGCGAAGTGAATGGAGTGTTGCTTCAGTTTCTAAATGCTGTCCTTTCAGAGAAAATCACTTTCCTTTGAAAGTGCCTTAAGCAACTTGCAAGCATTCACAAGAAACCCACATGCGTTTCTCTGAAAGAGAAGCAGTCTCTTCCAACACTTCAATTCACTGTGCGAAGTGAATGGAGTGTTGCTTCACTTTCTAAATGCTGTCCTTTCAGAGAAAATCACTTTCCTTTGAAAGTGCCTTAAGCTACTTGCAAGCATTCACAAGAAACACTAATGCGTTTCTATGAAAGAGAAGCAGTCTGTTCCAACACTTCAATTCATTGCGCGAAGGGAATGGAGTGTTGCTTTACTTTCTAAATGCTGTCCTTTCAGAGAAAATCACTTTCCTTTGAAAGAGCCTTAAGCTACTTACAAGCATTCAACAGAAACTCACATGAATTTCTCTGAAAGAGAAGCAGTCTGTTCCAACACTTCAATTCACTGTACAAAGTGAATGGAGTGTTGCTTCACTTTCTAAATGCTGTCCTTTCAGAGAAAATCACTTTCCTTTGAAAGTGCCTTAAGCTACTTACAAGCATTCTACAGAAACTCACATGCGTTTCTCTGAAAGAGAAGCAGTTCGTTCCAACACTTCAATTCACTGTGCGAAGTGAATGGAGTGTTGCTTCACTTTCTAAATGCTGTTTTTTCAGAGAAAATCACTTTCCTTTGAAAATGCCTTAAGCAACTTGCAAGCATTCACAAGAAACACTAATGCGTTTCTATGAAAGAGAAGCACTCTGTTCCAACACTTCAATTCACTGCACGAAGGGAATGCAGTGTTGCTTCACTTTCTAAATGCTGTCCTTTCAGAGAAAATCACTTTCCTTTGAAAGTGCCTTAAGCTACTTACAATCATTCACCAGAAACTCACATGCGTTTCTCTGAAAGAGAAGCAGTCTGTTCCAACACTTCAATTCACTGTGCGAAGTGAATGGAGTGTTGCTTCACTTTCTAAATGCTGTCCTTTCAGAGAAAATCACTTTCCTTTGAAAGTGCCTTAAACTACTTTCAAGCATTCACAAAAAACTCACATGCGTTTCTCTTAAAGAGAAGCAGTCTGTTCCAACACTTCAATTCACTCTGCGAGGTGAATGGAGTGTTGCTTCACTTTCTAAATGCTGTCCTTTCTGAGAAAATCACTTTCCTTTGAAAGTGCCTTAAGCTACTTGCAAGCATTAGGAAGAAACTCACATGCGTTTCTCTGAAAGAGAAGCAATCTGTTCCAACACTTCAATTCACTGTGCAAAGTGAATGGAGTGTTGCTTCACTTCTAAATGCTGTCCTTTCAGAGAAAATCACTTTCCTTTGAAAGTGCCTTAAGCTACTTACAAGCATTCAACAGAAACTCACATGCATTTCTCTGAAAGAGAAGCAATCAGTTCCAACACTTCAATTCTCTGTAC
Source organism: Myodes glareolus (assembly GCF_982192425.1). Lineage (NCBI taxonomy): Eukaryota > Metazoa > Chordata > Mammalia > Rodentia > Cricetidae > Myodes > Myodes glareolus. Next base: position 1,046,622 of record NW_028263225.1, read on the forward strand.
GAAGTGAATGGAGTGTTGCTTCACTTTCTAAATGATGTCCTTTCAGAGAAAATCACTTTCTTTGAAAGTGCCTTAAGCTACTTTCTAGCATTCACAGGAAACACACATGCGTTTCTCTTAAAGAGAAGCAGTCTGTTCCAACACTTCAATTCACTGTGCGAAGTGAATGGAATGTTACTTCACTTTCTAAATGCTGTCCTCTCCGAGAAAATCACGTTCCTTTGAAAATGCCTTAAGCTACTTACAAGCATTCACCAGAAACTCACATGTGTTTCCCTGAAAGAGAAGCAATCTGTTCCAACACTTCAATTCACTGCGCAAAGTGAATGGAGTGTTGCCTCACTTTCGAAATGCTGTCCTTTCAGAGAAAATCACTTTCCTTTGAAAGTGCCTTAAGCAACTTGCAAGCATTCACAAGAAACACTAATATGTTTCTATGAAAGAGAAGCACTCTGTTCCAACACTTCAATTCACTGCACGAAGGGAATGGAGTGTTGCTTCACTTTCTAAATGCTGTCCTTTCAGAGAAAATCACTTTCCTTTGAAAGTGCCTTAAGCTACTTACAAGCATTCACCAGAAACTCACATGCGTTTCTCTGAAAGAGAAGCAGTCTGTTCCAACACTTCAATTCACTGTGCGAAGTGAATGGAGTGTTGCTTCACTTTCTAAATGCTGTCCTTTCAGAGAAAATCACTTTCCTTTGAAAGTGCCTTAAGCTACTTACAAGCATTCACCAGAAACTCACATGCGTTTCTCTGAAAGAGAAGCAGTCTGTTCCAATACTTCAATTCACTCTGCGAAGTGAATGGAGTGTTGCTTCACTTTCTAAATGCTGTCCTTTCAGAGAAAATCACTTTCCTTTGAAAGTGCCTTAAGCTACTTAAAAGCATTCAACAGAAACTCACATGCATTTCTCTGAAAGAGAAGCAGTCTGTTCCAACACTTCAATTCACTGTGCGAGGTGAATGGAGTGTTGCTTCACTTTCTAAATGCTGTCCTTTCAGAGAAAATCACTTTCCTTTGAAAGTGCCTTAAGCTACTTACAAGCATTCACCAGACTCGCATGCGTTTCTCTGAAAGAGAAGCAGTCTGTTCAAACACTTCAATTTACTGTGCAAAGTGAATGGAGTGTTACTTCACTTTCTAAATGCTGTCCTTTCTGTGAAAATCCCTTTCCTTGGAATGTGCCTTAAGCTACTTACAAGCATTCAACAGAAACTCACATGCATTTCTCAGAAAGAGAAGCAATCAGTTCCAACACTTCAATTCTCTTTGCGAAGTGAATGGAGTGTTGCTTCACTTTCTAAATGCTGTCCTTTCAGAGAAAATCACTTTCCTTTGAAAGTGCCTTAAGCTACTTTCTAGCATTCACAGGAAACACACATGCGTTTCTCTGAAAGAGAAGAAGTCTGTTCCAACACTTCAATTTACTGTTGTAAGTGAATGGAATGTTACTTCACTTTCTAAATGCTGTCCTCTTCGAGAAAATCACGTTCCTTTGAAAATGCCTTAAGCTACTTACAAGCATTCACCAGAAACTCACATGTGTTTCCCTGCAAGAGAAGCAATCTGTTCCAACACTTCAATTCACTGTGCAAAGTGAATGGAGTGTTGCCTCACTTTCGAAATGCTGTCCTTTCAGAGAAAATCACTTTCCTTTGAAAGTGCCTTAAGCAACTTGCAAGCATTCACAAGAAACACTAATGCGTTTCTATGAAAGAGAAGCACTCTGTTCCAACACTTCAATTCACTGCACGAAGGGAATGGAGTGTTGCTTCACTTTCTAAATGCTGTCCTTTCAGAGAAAATCACTTTCCTTTGAAAGTGCCTTAACCTACTTACAAGCATTCACCAGAAACTCACATGCGTTTCTCTGAAAGAGAAGCAGTCTGTTCCTACACTTCAATTCACTGTGCGAAGTGAATGGAGTGTTGCCTCACTTTCTAAATGCTGTCCTTTCAGAGAAAATCACTTTTGTTTGAAAGTGCCTTAAGCTACTTGCAAGCATTAGGAAGAAACTCACATGCGTTTCTCTGAAAGTAAAGCAGTCTGTTCCAACACTTCAATTCACTGTGCGAAGTGAATGGAGTGTTGCTTCACTTTCTAAATGCTGTCCTTTCAGAGAAAATCACTTTCCTTTGAAAGTGCCTTAAGCTACTTACAAGCATTCAACAGAAACTCACATGCATTTCTCTGAAAGAGAAGCAGTCTGTTCCAACACTTCAATTCTCTGTGCGAAGTGAATGGAGTGTTGCTTCACTTTCTTAATCCTGTCCTTTCAGAGAAAATCACTTTTGGTTGAAAGTGCCTTAAGCAACTTTCAAGCATTCACAAGAAATTCACATGCATTTCTCTGAAAGAGAAGCGTTCTCTTCCAATACGTCAATTCACTGAGCGAAGTGAATGGAGTGTTGCTTCACTTTCTAAATGCTGTCCTTACAGAGATAATCAAATTCCTTTGAAATTGCCTTAAGCTACTTACAATCATTCACCAGAAACTCACATGTGTTTCTCTGAAAGAGAAGAAATCTGTTCCAACACTTCAATTCACTGTGCAAAGTGAATGGAGTGTTGCCTCACTTTCGAAATGCTGTCCTTTCAGAGAAAATCACTTTCCTTTGAAAGTGTCTTAAGCTAATTACAAGCATTCAACAGAAACTCACATGCATTTCTCTGAAAGAGAAGCAGTCTGTTCAAACACTTCAATTCACTGTGCAAAGTGAATGGAGTGTCGATTCACTTTCTAAATTCTGTCCTTTCAGAGAAAATCACTTTCCTTTGAAAGTGCCTTAAACTACTTTCAAGCATTCATAAAAAACTCACATGCGTTTCTCTGAAAGAGAAGCAGTCTGTTCCAACACTTAAATTCACTGTGCGAAGTGAATGGAGTGTTGCTTCACTTTCTAAATGCTGTCCTTTCAGAGAAAATCACTTTCATTTGATAGTGCCTTAAGCTACTTACAAGCATTAGGAAGAAACTCACATGCGTTTCTCTGAAAGAGAAGCAGTCCGTTCCAACACTTCAATTCACTGTGCGAAGTGTATGGAGTGTTGCTTCACGTTCTAAATGCTGTCCTTTCAGAGAAAATCACTTTCCTTTGAAAATGCCTTAAGCTACTTACAAGCATTCAACAGAAACTCACATGAATTTATCTGAAAGAGAAGCAGTCTGTTCCAACACTTCAATTCACTGTACAAAGTGAATGGAGTGTTGCTTCACTTTCTAAATGCTGTCCTTTCAGAGAAAATCACTTTCCTTTGAAAGTGCCTTAAGCTAATTACAAGCATTCAACAGAAACTCACATGCATTTCTCTGAAAGAGAAGCAGTCTGTTCCAACATTTCAATTCTCTGTGCGAAGTGAATGGAGTGTTGCTTCACTTTCTAAATGCTGTCCTTTCAAGAAAATCACTTTCATTTGATAGTGCCTTAAGCTACTTGCAAGCATTAGGAAGAAACTCACATGCGTTTCTCTGAAAGAGAAGCAGTCTGTTCCAACACTTCAATTCACTGTGTGAGGTGAATAGAGTGTTGCCTCACTTTCTAAATGCTGTCCTTTCAGAGAAAATCACTTTCCTTTGAAAGAGCCTTAAGCTACTTACAAGCATTCTACAGAAACTCACATGCGTTTCTCTGAAAGAGAAGCAGTCCGTTCCAACACTTCAATTCACTGTGCGAAGTGTATGGAGTGTTGCTTCACGTTCTAAATGCTGTCCTTTCAGAGAAAATCACTTTCCTTTGAAAATGCCTTAAGCTACTTACAAGCATTCAACAGAAACTCACATGCGTTTCTCTGAAAGAGAAGCAGTCTCTTCCAACACTTCAATTCACTGTGCGAAGTGAATGGAGTGTTGCTTCACTTTCTAAATGCTGTCCTTTCAGAGAAAATCACTTTCCTTTGAAAGTGCCTTAAGCTACTTGCAAGCATTCACAAGAAACACTAATGCGTTTCTATGAAAGAGAAGCAGTCTGTTCCAACACTTCAATTCATTGCGCGAAGGGAATGGAGTGTTGCTTTACTTTCTAAATGCTGTCCTTTCAGAGAAAATCACTTTCCTTTGAAAGAGCCTTAAGCTACTTACAAGCATTCAACAGAAACTCACATGAATTTCTCTGAAAGAGAAGCAGTCTGTTCCAACACTTCAATTCACTGTACAAAGTGAATGGAGTGTTGCTTCACTTTCTAAATGCTGTCCTTTCAGAGAAAATCACTTTCCTTTGAAAGAGCCTTAAGCTACTTACAAGCATTCTACAGAAACTCACATGCGTTTCTCTGAAAGAGAAGCAGTCCGTTCCAACACTTCAATTCACTGTGCGAAGTGTATGGAGTGTTGCTTCACGTTCTAAATGCTGTCCTTTCAGAGAAAATCACTTTCCTTTGAAAATGCCTTAAGCTACTTACAAGCATTCAACAGAAACTCACATGCGTTTCTCTGAAAGAGAAGCAGTCTCTTCCAACACTTCAATTCACTGTGCGAAGTGAATGGAGTGTTGCTTCACTTTCTAAATGCTGTCCTTTCAGAGAAAATCACTTTCCTTTGAAAGTGCCTTAAGCTACTTGCAAGCATTCACAAGAAACACTAATGCGTTTCTATGAAAGAGAAGCAGTCTGTTCCAACACTTCAATTCATTGCGCGAAGGGAATGGAGTGTTGCTTTACTTTCTAAATGCTGTCCTTTCAGAGAAAATCACTTTCCTTTGAAAGAGCCTTAAGCTACTTACAAGCATTCAACAGAAACTCACATGAATTTCTCTGAAAGAGAAGCAGTCTGTTCCAACACTTCAATTCACTGTACAAAGTGAATGGAGTGTTGCTTCACTTTCTAAATGCTGTCCTTTCAGAGAAAATCACTTTCCTTTGAAAGTGCCTTAAGCTACTTACAAGCATTCTACAGAAACTCACATGCGTTTCTCTGAAAGAGAAGCAGTTCGTTCCAACACTTCAATTCACTGTGCGAAGTGAATGGAGTGTTGCTTCACTTTCTAAATGCTGTTTTTTCAGAGAAAATCACTTTCCTTTGAAAATGCCTTAAGCAACTTGCAAGCATTCACAAGAAACACTAATGCGTTTCTATGAAAGAGAAGCACTCTGTTCCAACACTTCAATTCACTGCACGAAGGGAATGCAGTGTTGCTTCACTTTCTAAATGCTGTCCTTTCAGAGAAAATCACTTTCCTTTGAAAGTGCCTTAAGCTACTTACAATCATTCACCAGAAACTCACATGCGTTTCTCTGAAAGAGAAGCAGTCTGTTCCAACACTTCAATTCACTGTGCGAAGTGAATGGAGTGTTGCTTCACTTTCTAAATGCTGTCCTTTCAGAGAAAATCACTTTCCTTTGAAAGTGCCTTAAACTACTTTCAAGCATTCACAAAAAACTCACATGCGTTTCTCTTAAAGAGAAGCAGTCTGTTCCAACACTTCAATTCACTCTGCGAGGTGAATGGAGTGTTGCTTCACTTTCTAAATGCTGTCCTTTCTGAGAAAATCACTTTCCTTTGAAAGTGCCTTAAGCTACTTGCAAGCATTAGGAAGAAACTCACATGCGTTTCTCTGAAAGAGAAGCAATCTGTTCCAACACTTCAATTCACTGTGCAAAGTGAATGGAGTGTTGCTTCACTTTCTAAATGCTGTCCTTTCAGAGAAAATCACTTTCCTTTGAAAGTGCCTTAAGCTACTTACAAGCATTCAACAGAAACTCACATGCATTTCTCTGAAAGAGAAGCAATCAGTTCCAACACTTCAATTCTCTGTACGAAGTGAATGGAGTGTTGCTTCACTTTCTAAATGATGTCCTTTCAGAGAAAATCACTTTCTTTGAAAGTGCCTTAAGCTACTTTCTAGCATTCACAGGAAACACACATGCGTTTCTCTTAAAGAGAAGCAGTCTGTTCCAACACTTCAATTCACTGTGCGAAGTGAATGGAATGTTACTTCACTTTCTAAATGCTGTCCTCTCCGAGAAAATCACGTTCCTTTGAAAATGCCTTAAGCTACTTACAAGCATTCACCAGAAACTCACATGTGTTTCCCTGAAAGAGAAGCAATCTGTTCCAACACTTCAATTCACTGCGCAAAGTGAATGGAGTGTTGCCTCACTTTCGAAATGCTGTCCTTTCAGAGAAAATCACTTTCCTTTGAAAGTGCCTTAAGCAACTTGCAAGCATTCACAAGAAACACTAATATGTTTCTATGAAAGAGAAGCACTCTGTTCCAACACTTCAATTCACTGCACGAAGGGAATGGAGTGTTGCTTCACTTTCTAAATGCTGTCCTTTCAGAGAAAATCACTTTCCTTTGAAAGTGCCTTAAGCTACTTACAAGCATTCACCAGAAACTCACATGCGTTTCTCTGAAAGAGAAGCAGTCTGTTCCAACACTTCAATTCACTGTGCGAAGTGAATGGAGTGTTGCTTCACTTTCTAAATGCTGTCCTTTCAGAGAAAATCACTTTCCTTTGAAAGTGCCTTAAGCTACTTACAAGCATTCACCAGAAACTCACATGCGTTTCTCTGAAAGAGAAGCAGTCTGTTCCAATACTTCAATTCACTCTGCGAAGTGAATGGAGTGTTGCTTCACTTTCTAAATGCTGTCCTTTCAGAGAAAATCACTTTCCTTTGAAAGTGCCTTAAGCTACTTAAAAGCATTCAACAGAAACTCACATGCATTTCTCTGAAAGAGAAGCAGTCTGTTCCAACACTTCAATTCACTGTGCGAGGTGAATGGAGTGTTGCTTCACTTTCTAAATGCTGTCCTTTCAGAGAAAATCACTTTCCTTTGAAAGTGCCTTAAGCTACTTACAAGCATTCACCAGACTCGCATGCGTTTCTCTGAAAGAGAAGCAGTCTGTTCAAACACTTCAATTTACTGTGCAAAGTGAATGGAGTGTTACTTCACTTTCTAAATGCTGTCCTTTCTGTGAAAATCCCTTTCCTTGGAATGTGCCTTAAGCTACTTACAAGCATTCAACAGAAACTCACATGCATTTCTCAGAAAGAGAAGCAATCAGTTCCAACACTTCAATTCTCTTTGCGAAGTGAATGGAGTGTTGCTTCACTTTCTAAATGCTGTCCTTTCAGAGAAAATCACTTTCCTTTGAAAGTGCCTTAAGCTACTTTCTAGCATTCACAGGAAACACACATGCGTTTCTCTGAAAGAGAAGAAGTCTGTTCCAACACTTCAATTTACTGTTGTAAGTGAATGGAATGTTACTTCACTTTCTAAATGCTGTCCTCTTCGAGAAAATCACGTTCCTTTGAAAATGCCTTAAGCTACTTACAAGCATTCACCAGAAACTCACATGTGTTTCCCTGCAAGAGAAGCAATCTGTTCCAACACTTCAATTCACTGTGCAAAGTGAATGGAGTGTTGCCTCACTTTCGAAATGCTGTCCTTTCAGAGAAAATCACTTTCCTTTGAAAGTGCCTTAAGCAACTTGCAAGCATTCACAAGAAACACTAATGCGTTTCTATGAAAGAGAAGCACTCTGTTCCAACACTTCAATTCACTGCACGAAGGGAATGGAGTGTTGCTTCACTTTCTAAATGCTGTCCTTTCAGAGAAAATCACTTTCCTTTGAAAGTGCCTTAACCTACTTACAAGCATTCACCAGAAACTCACATGCGTTTCTCTGAAAGAGAAGCAGTCTGTTCCTACACTTCAATTCACTGTGCGAAGTGAATGGAGTGTTGCCTCACTTTCTAAATGCTGTCCTTTCAGAGAAAATCACTTTTGTTTGAAAGTGCCTTAAGCTACTTGCAAGCATTAGGAAGAAACTCACATGCGTTTCTCTGAAAGTAAAGCAGTCTGTTCCAACACTTCAATTCACTGTGCGAAGTGAATGGAGTGTTGCTTCACTTTCTAAATGCTGTCCTTTCAGAGAAAATCACTTTCCTTTGAAAGTGCCTTAAGCTACTTACAAGCATTCAACAGAAACTCACATGCATTTCTCTGAAAGAGAAGCAGTCTGTTCCAACACTTCAATTCTCTGTGCGAAGTGAATGGAGTGTTGCTTCACTTTCTTAATCCTGTCCTTTCAGAGAAAATCACTTTTGGTTGAAAGTGCCTTAAGCAACTTTCAAGCATTCACAAGAAATTCACATGCATTTCTCTGAAAGAGAAGCGTTCTCTTCCAATACGTCAATTCACTGAGCGAAGTGAATGGAGTGTTGCTTCACTTTCTAAATGCTGTCCTTACAGAGATAATCAAATTCCTTTGAAATTGCCTTAAGCTACTTACAATCATTCACCAGAAACTCACATGTGTTTCTCTGAAAGAGAAGAAATCTGTTCCAACACTTCAATTCACTGTGCAAAGTGAATGGAGTGTTGCCTCACTTTCGAAATGCTGTCCTTTCAGAGAAAATCACTTTCCTTTGAAAGTGTCTTAAGCTAATTACAAGCATTCAACAGAAACTCACATGCATTTCTCTGAAAGAGAAGCAGTCTGTTCAAACACTTCAATTCACTGTGCAAAGTGAATGGAGTGTCGATTCACTTTCTAAATTCTGTCCTTTCAGAGAAAATCACTTTCCTTTGAAAGTGCCTTAAACTACTTTCAAGCATTCATAAAAAACTCACATGCGTTTCTCTGAAAGAGAAGCAGTCTGTTCCAACACTTAAATTCACTGTGCGAAGTGAATGGAGTGTTGCTTCACTTTCTAAATGCTGTCCTTTCAGAGAAAATCACTTTCATTTGATAGTGCCTTAAGCTACTTACAAGCATTAGGAAGAAACTCACATGCGTTTCTCTGAAAGAGAAGCAGTCCGTTCCAACACTTCAATTCACTGTGCGAAGTGTATGGAGTGTTGCTTCACGTTCTAAATGCTGTCCTTTCAGAGAAAATCACTTTCCTTTGAAAATGCCTTAAGCTACTTACAAGCATTCAACAGAAACTCACATGAATTTATCTGAAAGAGAAGCAGTCTGTTCCAACACTTCAATTCACTGTACAAAGTGAATGGAGTGTTGCTTCACTTTCTAAATGCTGTCCTTTCAGAGAAAATCACTTTCCTTTGAAAGTGCCTTAAGCTAATTACAAGCATTCAACAGAAACTCACATGCATTTCTCTGAAAGAGAAGCAGTCTGTTCCAACATTTCAATTCTCTGTGCGAAGTGAATGGAGTGTTGCTTCACTTTCTAAATGCTGTCCTTTCAAGAAAATCACTTTCATTTGATAGTGCCTTAAGCTACTTGCAAGCATTAGGAAGAAACTCACATGCGTTTCTCTGAAAGAGAAGCAGTCTGTTCCAACACTTCAATTCACTGTGTGAGGTGAATAGAGTGTTGCCTCACTTTCTAAATGCTGTCCTTTCAGAGAAAATCACTTTCCTTTGAAAGAGCCTTAAGCTACTTACAAGCATTCTACAGAAACTCACATGCGTTTCTCTGAAAGAGAAGCAGTCCGTTCCAACACTTCAATTCACTGTGCGAAGTGTATGGAGTGTTGCTTCACGTTCTAAATGCTGTCCTTTCAGAGAAAATCACTTTCCTTTGAAAATGCCTTAAGCTACTTACAAGCATTCAACAGAAACTCACATGAATTTATCTGAAAGAGATGAAGTCTGTTCCAACACTTCAATTCACTGTACAAAGTGAATGGAGTGTTGCTTCACTTTCTAAATGCTGTCCTTTCAGAGAAAATCACTTTCCTTTGAAATTGCCTTAAGCTACTTACAAGCATTCTACAGAAACTCACATGAATTTCTCTGAAAGAGAAGCAGTCCGTTCCAACACTTCAATTCACTGTGCGAAGTGAATGGAGTGTTGCTTCACATTCTAAATGATGTCCTTTCAGAGAAAATCACTTTCCTTTGAAAATGCCTTAAGCAACTTGGAAGCATTCACAAGAAACACTAATGCGTTTCTATGAAAGAGAAGCACTCTGTTCCAATACTTCAATTCACTGCACGAAGGGAATGCAGTGTTGCTTCACTTTCTAAATGCTGTCCTTTCAGAGAAAAACACTTTCCTTTGAAAGTGCCTTAAGCTACTTACAATCATTCACCAGAAACTCACTTGCATTTCTCTGAAAGAGAAGCAGTCAGTTCCAACACTTCAATTCACTGTGCGAAGTGAATGGAGTGTTGCTTCACTTTCTAAATGCTGTCCTTTCAGAGAAAATCACTTTCCTTTGAAAGTGCCTTAAGCTACTTACAATCATTCACCAGAAACTCACAAGCGTTTCTCTTAAAGAGAAGCAGTCTGTTCCAACACTTCAATTCACTGTGCGAAGTGAATGGAGTGTTGCTTCAGTTTCTAAATGCTGTCCTTTCAGAGAAAATCACTTTCCTTTGAAAGTGCCTTAAGCAACTTGCAAGCATTCACAAGAAACCCACATGCGTTTCTCTGAAAGAGAAGCAGTCTCTTCCAACACTTCAATTCACTGTGCGAAGTGAATGGAGTGTTGCTTCACTTTCTAAATGCTGTCCTTTCTGAGAAAATCACTTTCCTTTGAAAGTGCCTTAAGCTACTTGCAAGCATTCACAAGAAACACTAATGCGTTTCTATGAAAGAGAAGCAGTCTGTTCCAACACTTCAATTCATTGCGCGAAGGGAATGGAGTGTTGCTTTACTTTCTAAATGCTGTCCTTTCAGAGAAAATCACTTTCCTTTGAAAGATCCTTAAGCTACTTACAAGCATTCAACAGAAACTCACATGAATTTCTCTGAAAGAGAAGCAGTCTGTTCCAACACTTCAATTCACTGTACAAAGTGAATGTAGTGTTGCTTCACTTTCTAAATGCTGTCCTTTCAGAGAAAATCACTTTCCTTTGAAAGTGCCTTAAGCTACTTACAAGCATTCTACAGAAACTCATATGCGTTTCTCTGAAAGAGAAGCAGTTCGTTCCAACACTTCAATTCACTGTGCGAAGTGAATGGAGTGTTGCTTCACTTTCTAAATGCTGTTTTTTCAGAGAAAATCACTTTCCTTTGAAAATGCCTTAAGCAACTTGCAAGCATTCACAAGAAACACTAATGCGTTTCTCTGAAAGAGAAGCACTCTGTTCCAACACTTCAATTCACTGCACGAAGGGAATGCAGTGTTGCTTCACTTTCTAAATGCTGTCCTTTCAGAGAAAATCACTTTCCTTTGAAAGTGCCTTAAGCTACTTACAATCATTCACCAGAAACTCACATGCGTTTCTCTGAAAGAGAAGCAGTCTGTTCCAACACTTCAATTCACTGTGCAAAGTGAATGGAGTGTTGCTTCACTTTCTAAATGCTGTCCTTTCAGAGAAAATCACTTTCCTTTGAAAGTGCCTTAAGCTACTTACAAGCATTCAACAGAAACTCACATGCGTTTCTCTTAAAGAGAAGCAGTCTGTTCCAACACTTCAATTCACTGTGCGAGGTGAATGGAGTGTTGCTTCACTTTCTAAATGCTGTCCTTTCTGAGAAAATCACTTTCCTTTGAAAGTGCCTTAAGCTACTTGCAAGCATTAGGAAGAAACTCACATGCGTTTCTCTGAAAGAGAAGCAATCTGTTCCAACACTTCAATTCACTGTGCAAAGTGAATGGAGTGTTGCTTCACTTTCTAAATGCTGTCCTTTCAGAGAAAATCACTTTCCTTTGAAAGTGCCTTAAGCTACTTACAAGCATTCAACAGAAACTCACATGCATTTCTCTGAAAGAGAAGCAATCAGTTCCAACACTTCAATTCTCTGTGCGAAGTGAATGGAGTGTTGCTTCACTTTCTAAATGATGTCCTTTCAGAGAAAATCACTTTCTTTGAAAGTGCCTTAAGCTACTTTCTAGCATTCACAGGAAACACACATGCGTTTCTCTTAAAGAGAAGCAGTCTGTTCCAACACTTCAATTCACTGTGCGAAGTGAATGGAATGTTACTTCACTTTCTAAATGCTGTCCTCTCCGAGAAAATCACGTTCCTTTGAAAATGCCTTAAGCTACTTACAAGCATTCACCAGAAACTCACATGTGTTTCCCTGAAAGAGAAGCAATCTGTTCCAACACTTCAATTCACTGCGCAAAGTGAATGGAGTGTTGCCTCACTTTCGAAATGCTGTCCTTTCAGAGAAAATCACTTTCCTTTGAAAGTGCCTTAAGCAACTTGCAAGCATTCACAAGAAACACTAATATGTTTCTATGAAAGAGAAGCACTCTGTTCCAACACTTCAATTCACTGCACGAAGGGAATGGAGTGTTGCTTCACTTTCTAAATGCTGTCCTTTCAGAGAAAATCACTTTCCTTTGAAAGTGCCTTAAGCTACTTACAAGCATTCACCAGAAACTCACATGCGTTTCTCTGAAAGAGAAGCAGTCTGTTCCAACACTTCAATTCACTGTGCGAAGTGAATGGAGTGTTGCTTCACTTTCTAAATGCTGTCCTTTCAGAGAAAATCACTTTCCTTTGAAAGTGCCTTCAGCTACTTACAAGCATTCAACAGAAACTCACATGCATTTCTCTGAAAGAGAAGCAGTCTGTTCCAACACTTCAATTCTCTGTGCGAAGTGAATGGAGTGTTGCTTCACTTTCTTAATCCTGTCCTTTCAGAGAAAATCACTTTTGGTTGAAAGAGCCTTAAGCAACTTTCAAGCATTCACAAGAAATTCACATGCAATTCTCTGAAAGAGAAGCCTTCTCTTCCAACACGTCAATTCACTGAGCAAAGTGAATGGAGTGTTGCTTCACTTTCTAAATGCTGTCCTTTCAGAGATAATCAAATTCCTTTGAAATTGCCTTAAGCTACTTACAAGCATTCACCAGAAACTCACATGTGTTTCTCTGAAAGAGAAGCAATCTGTTCCAACACTTCAATTCACTGTGCAAAGTGAATGGAGTGTTGCCTCACTTTCGAAATGCTGTCCTTTCAGAGAAAATCACTTTCCTTTGAAAGTGCCTTAAGCTAATTACAAGCATTCAACAGAAACTCACATGCATTTCTCTGAAAGAGAAGCAGTCTGTTCCAACATTTCAATTCTCTGTGCGAAGTGAATGGAGTGTTGCTTCACTTTCTAAATGCTGTCCTTTCAAGAAAATCACTTTCATTTGATAGTGCCTTAAGCTACTTGCAAGCATTAGGAAGAAACTCACATGCGTTTCTCTGAAAGAGAAGCAGTCTGTTCCAACACTTCAATTCACTGTGTGAGGTGAATAGAGTGTTGCCTCACTTTCTAAATGCTGTCCTTTCAGAGAAAATCACTTTCCTTTGAAAGAGCCTTAAGCTACTTACAAGCATTCTACAGAAACTCACATGCGTTTCTCTGAAAGAGAAGCAGTCCGTTCCAACACTTCAATTCACTGTGCGAAGTGTATGGAGTGTTGCTTCACGTTCTAAATGCTGTCCTTTCAGAGAAAATCACTTTCCTTTGAAAATGCCTTAAGATACTTACAAGCATTCAACAGAAACTCACATGAATTTATCTGAAAGAGATGAAGTCTGTTCCAACACTTCAATTCACTGTACAAAGTGAATGGAGTGTTGCTTCACTTTCTAAATGCTGTCCTTTCAGAGAAAATCACTTTCCTTTGAAATTGCCTTAAGCTACTTACAAGCATTCTACAGAAACTCACATGAATTTCTCTGAAAGAGAAGCAGTCCGTTCCAACACTTCAATTCACTGTGCGAAGTGAATGGAGTGTTGCTTCACATTCTAAATGATGTCCTTTCAGAGAAAATCACTTTCCTTTGAAAATGCCTTAAGCAACTTGTAAGCATTCACAAGAAACACTAATGCGTTTCTATGAAAGAGAAGCACTCTGTTCCAATACTTCAATTCACTGCACGAAGGGAATGCAGTGTTGCTTCACTTTCTAAATGCTGTCCTTTCAGAGAAAAACACTTTCCTTTGAAAGTGCCTTAAGCTACTTACAATCATTCACCAGAAACTCACTTGCATTTCTCTGAAAGAGAAGCAGTCAGTTCCAACACTTCAATTCACTGTGCAAAGTGAATGGAGTGTTGCTTCACTTTCTAAATGCTGTCCTTTCAGAGAAAATCACTTTCCTTTGAAAGTGCCTTAAGCTACTTACAATCATTCACCAGAAACTCACAAGCGTTTCTCTTAAAGAGAAGCAGTCTGTTCCAACACTTCAATTCACTGTGCGAAGTGAATGGAGTGTTGCTTCAGTTTCTAAATGCTGTCCTTTCAGAGAAAATCACTTTCCTTTGAAAGTGCCTTAAGCAACTTGCAAGCATTCACAAGAAACCCACATGCGTTTCTCTGAAAGAGAAGCAGTCTCTTCCAACACTTCAATTCACTGTGCGAAGTGAATGGAGTGTTGCTTCACTTTCTAAATGCTGTCCTTTCTGAGAAAATCACTTTCCTTTGAAAGTGCCTTAAGCTACTTGCAAGCATTCACAAGAAACACTAATGCGTTTCTATGAAAGAGAAGCAGTCTGTTCCAACACTTCAATTCATTGCGCGAAGGGAATGGAGTGTTGCTTTACTTTCTAAATGCTGTCCTTTCAGAGAAAATCACTTTCCTTTGAAAGAGCCTTAAGCTACTTACAAGCATTCAACAGAAACTCACATGAATTTCTCTGAAAGAGAAGCAGTCTGTTCCAACACTTCAATTCACTGTACAAAGTGAATGGAGTGTTGCTTCACTTTCTAAATGCTGTCCTTTCAGAGAAAATCACTTTCCTTTGAAAGTGCCTTAAGCTACTTACAAGCATTCTACAGAAACTCACATGCGTTTCTCTGAAAGAGAAGCAGTTCGTTCCAACACTTCAATTCACTGTGCGAAGTGAATGGAGTGTTGCTTCACTTTCTAAATGCTGTTTTTTCAGAGAAAATCACTTTCCTTTGAAAATGCCTTAAGCAACTTGCAAGCATTCACAAGAAACACTAATGCGTTTCTCTGAAAGAGAAGCACTCTGTTCCAACACTTCAATTCACTGCACGAAGGGAATGCAGTGTTGCTTCACTTTCTAAATGCTGTCCTTTCAGAGAAAATCACTTTCCTTTGAAAGTGCCTTAAGCTACTTACAATCATTCACCAGAAACTCACATGCGTTTCTCTGAAAGAGAAGCAGTCTGTTCCAACACTTCAATTCACTGTGCAAAGTGAATGGAGTGTTGCTTCACTTTCTAAATGCTGTCCTTTCAGAGAAAATCACTTTCCTTTGAAAGTGCCTTAAGCTACTTACAAGCATTCAACAGAAACTCACATGCGTTTCTCTTAAAGAGAAGCAGTCTGTTCCAACACTTCAATTCACTGTGCGAGGTGAATGGAGTGTTGCTTCACTTTCTAAATGCTGTCCTTTCTGAGAAAATCACTTTCCTTTGAAAGTGCCTTAAGCTACTTGCAAGCATTAGGAAGAAACTCACATGCGTTTCTCTGAAAGAGAAGCAATCTGTTCCAACACTTCAATTCACTGTGCAAAGTGAATGGAGTGTTGCTTCACTTTCTAAATGCTGTCCTTTCAGAGAAAATCACTTTCCTTTGAAAGTGCCTTAAGCTACTTACAAGCATTCAACAGAAACTCACATGCATTTCTCTGAAAGAGAAGCAATCAGTTCCAACACTTCAATTCTCTGTGCGAAGTGAATGGAGTGTTGCTTCACTTTCTAAATGATGTCCTTTCAGAGAAAATCACTTTCTTTGAAAGTGCCTTAAGCTACTTTCTAGCATTCACAGGAAACACACATGCGTTTCTCTTAAAGAGAAGCAGTCTGTTCCAACACTTCAATTCACTGTGCGAAGTGAATGGAATGTTACTTCACTTTCTAAATGCTGTCCTCTCCGAGAAAATCACGTTCCTTTGAAAATGCCTTAAGCTACTTACAAGCATTCACCAGAAACTCACATGTGTTTCCCTGAAAGAGAAGCAATCTGTTCCAACCCTTCAATTCACTGCGCAAAGTGAATGGAGTGTTGCCTCACTTTCGAAATGCTGTCCTTTCAGAGAAAATCACTTTCCTTTGAAAGTGCCTTAAGCAACTTGCAAGCATTCACAAGAAACACTAATATGTTTCTATGAAAGAGAAGCACTCTGTTCCAACACTTCAATATACTGCACGAAGGGAATGGAGTGTTGCTTCACTTTCTAAATGCTGTCCTTTCAGAGAAAATCACTTTCCTTTGAAAGTGCCTTAAGCTACTTACAAGCATTCACCAGAAACTCACATGCGTTTCTCTGAAAGAGAAGCAGTCTGTTCCAACACTTCAATTCACTGTGCGAAGTGAATGGAGTGTTGCTTCACTTTCTAAATGCTGTCCTTTCAGAGAAAATCACTTTCCTTTGAAAGTGCCTTCAGCTACTTACAAGCATTCAACAGAAACTCACATGCATTTCTCTGAAAGAGAAGCAGTCTGTTCCAACACTTCAATTCTCTGTGCGAAGTGAATGGAGTGTTGCTTCACTTTCTTAATCCTGTCCTTTCAGAGAAAATCACTTTTGGTTGAAAGAGCCTTAAGCAACTTTCAAGCATTCACAAGAAATTCACATGCAATTCTCTGAAAGAGAAGCCTTCTCTTCCAACACGTCAATTCACTGAGCAAAGTGAATGGAGTGTTGCTTCACTTTCTAAATGCTGTCCTTTCAGAGATAATCAAATTCCTTTGAAATTGCCTTAAGCTACTTACAAGCATTCACCAGAAACTCACATGTGTTTCTCTGAAAGAGAAGCAATCTGTTCCAACACTTCAATTCACTGTGCAAAGTGAATGGAGTGTTGCCTCACTTTCGAAATGCTGTCCTTTCAGAGAAAATCACTTTCCTTTGAAAGTGCCTTAAGCTAATTACAAGCATTCAACAGAAACTCACATGCATTTCTCTGAAAGAGAAGCAGTCTGTTCCAACATTTCAATTCTCTGTGCGAAGTGAATGGAGTGTTGCTTCACTTTCTAAATGCTGTCCTTTCAAGAAAATCACTTTCATTTGATAGTGCCTTAAGCTACTTGCAAGCATTAGGAAGAAACTCACATGCGTTTCTCTGAAAGAGAAGCAGTCTGTTCCAACACTTCAATTCACTGTGTGAGGTGAATAGAGTGTTGCCTCACTTTCTAAATGCTGTCCTTTCAGAGAAAATCACTTTCCTTTGAAAGAGCCTTAAGCTACTTACAAGCATTCTACAGAAACTCACATGCGTTTCTCTGAAAGAGAAGCAGTCCGTTCCAACACTTCAATTCACTGTGCGAAGTGTATGGAGTGTTGCTTCACGTTCTAAATGCTGTCCTTTCAGAGAAAATCACTTTCCTTTGAAAATGCCTTAAGCTACTTACAAGCATTCAACAGAAACTCACATGAATTTATCTGAAAGAGAAGAAGTCTGTTCCAACACTTCAATTCACTGTACAAAGTGAATGGAGTGTTGCTTCACTTTCTAAATGCTGTCCTTTCAGAGAAAATCACTTTCCTTTGAAAGTGCCTTAAGCTACTTACAAGCATTCTACAGAAACTCACATGAATTTCTCTGAAAGAGAAGCAGTCCGTTCCAACACTTCAATTCACTGTGCGAAGTGAATGGAGTGTTGCTTCACATTCTAAATGATGTCCTTTCAGAGAAAATCACTTTCCTTTGAAAATGCCTTAAGCAACTTGGAAGCATTCACAAGAAACACTAATGCGTTTCTATGAAAGAGAAGCACTCTGTTCCAATACTTCAATTCACTGCACGAAGGGAATGCAGTGTTGCTTCACTTTCTAAATGCTGTCCTTTCAGAGAAAAACACTTTCCTTTGAAAGTGCCTTAAGCTACTTACAATCATTCACCAGAAACTCACATGCATTTCTCTGAAAGAGAAGCAGTCAGTTCCAACACTTCAATTCACTGTGCGAAGTGAATGGAGTGTTGCTTCACTTTCTAAATGCTGTCCTTTCAGAGAAAATCACTTTCCTTTGAAAGTGCCTTAAGCTACTTACAATCATTCACCAGAAACTCACAAGCGTTTCTCTTAAAGAGAAGCAGTCTGTTCCAACACTTCAATTCACTGTGCGAAGTGAATGGAGTGTTGCTTCAGTTTCTAAATGCTGTCCTTTCAGAGAAAATCACTTTCCTTTGAAAGTGCCTTAAGCAACTTGCAAGCATTCACAAGAAACCCACATGCGTTTCTCTGAAAGAGAAGCAGTCTCTTCCAACACTTCAATTCACTGTGCGAAGTGAATGGAGTGTTGCTTCACTTTCTAAATGCTGTCCTTTCTGAGAAAATCACTTTCCTTTGAAAGTGCCTTAAGCTACTTGCAAGCATTCACAAGAAACACTAATGCGTTTCTATGAAAGAGAAGCAGTCTGTTCCAACACTTCAATTCATTGCACGAAGGGAATGGAGTGTTGCTTTACTTTCTAAATGCTGTCCTTTCAGAGAAAATCACTTTCCTTTGAAAGAGCCTTAAGCTACTTACAAGCATTCAACAGAAACTCACATGAATTTCTCTGAAAGAGAAGCAGTCTGTTCCAACACTTCAATTCACTGTACAAAGTGAATGGAGTGTTGCTTCACTTTCTAAATGCTGTCCTTTCAGAGAAAATCACTTTCCTTTGAAAGTGCCTTAAGCTACTTACAAGCATTCTACAGAAACTCACATGCGTTTCTCTGAAAGAGAAGCAGTTCGTTCCAACACTTCAATTCACTGTGCGAAGTGAATGGAGTGTTGCTTCACTTTCTAAATGCTGTTTTTTCAGAGAAAATCACTTTCCTTTGAAAATGCCTTAAGCAACTTGCAAGCATTCACAAGAAACACTAATGCGTTTCTCTGAAAGAGAAGCACTCTGTTCCAACACTTCAATTCACTGCACGAAGGGAATGCAGTGTTGCTTCACTTTCTAAATGCTGTCCTTTCAGAGAAAATCACTTTCCTTTGAAAGTGCCTTAAGCTACTTACAATCATTCACCAGAAACTCACATGCGTTTCTCTGAAAGAGAAGCAGTCTGTTCCAACACTTCAATTCACTGTGCAAAGTGAATGGAGTGTTGCTTCACTTTCTAAATGCTGTCCTTTCAGAGAAAATCACTTTCCTTTGAAAGTGCCTTAAGCTACTTACAAGCATTCAACAGAAACTCACATGCGTTTCTCTTAAAGAGAAGCAGTCTGTTCCAACACTTCAATTCACTGTGCGAGGTGAATGGAGTGTTGCTTCACTTTCTAAATGCTGTCCTTTCTGAGAAAATCACTTTCCTTTGAAAGTGCCTTAAGCTACTTGCAAGCATTAGGAAGAAACTCACATGCGTTTCTCTGAAAGAGAAGCAATCTGTTCCAACACTTCAATTCACTGTGCAAAGTGAATGGAGTGTTGCTTCACTTTCTAAATGCTGTCCTTTCAGAGAAAATCACTTTCCTTTGAAAGTGCCTTAAGCTACTTACAAGCATTCAACAGAAACTCACATGCATTTCTCTGAAAGAGAAGCAATCAGTTCCAACACTTCAATTCTCTGTGCGAAGTGAATGGAGTGTTGCTTCACTTTCTAAATGATGTCCTTTCAGAGAAAATCACTTTCTTTGAAAGTGCCTTAAGCTACTTTCTAGCATTCACAGGAAACACACATGCGTTTCTCTTAAAGAGAAGCAGTCTGTTCCAACACTTCAATTCACTGTGCGAAGTGAATGGAATGTTACTTCACTTTCTAAATGCTGTCCTCTCCGAGAAAATCACGTTCCTTTGAAAATGCCTTAAGCTACTTACAAGCATTCACCAGAAACTCACATGTGTTTCCCTGAAAGAGAAGCAATCTGTTCCAACACTTCAATTCACTGCGCAAAGTGAATGGAGTGTTGCCTCACTTTCGAAATGCTGTCCTTTCAGAGAAAATCACTTTCCTTTGAAAGTGCCTTAAGCAACTTGCAAGCATTCACAAGAAACACTAATATGTTTCTATGAAAGAGAAGCACTCTGTTCCAACACTTCAATTCACTGCACGAAGGGAATGGAGTGTTGCTTCACTTTCTAAATGCTGTCCTTTCAGAGAAAATCACTTTCCTTTGAAAGTGCCTTAAGCTACTTACAAGCATTCACCAGAAACTCACATGCGTTTCTCTGAAAGAGAAGCAGTCTGTTCCAACACTTCAATTCACTGTGCGAAGTGAATGGAGTGTTGCTTCACTTTCTAAATGCTGTCCTTTCAGAGAAAATCACTTTCCTTTGAAAGTGCCTTCAGCTACTTACAAGCATTCAACAGAAACTCACATGCATTTCTCTGAAAGAGAAGCAGTCTGTTCCAACACTTCAATTCTCTGTGCGAAGTGAATGGAGTGTTGCTTCACTTTCTTAATCCTGTCCTTTCAGAGAAAATCACTTTTGGTTGAAAGAGCCTTAAGCAACTTTCAAGCATTCACAAGAAATTCACATGCAATTCTCTGAAAGAGAAGCCTTCTCTTCCAACACGTCAATTCACTGAGCAAAGTGAATGGAGTGTTGCTTCACTTTCTAAATGCTGTCCTTTCAGAGATAATCAAATTCCTTTGAAATTGCCTTAAGCTACTTACAAGCATTCACCAGAAACTCACATGTGTTTCTCTGAAAGAGAAGCAATCTGTTCCAACACTTCAATTCACTGTGCAAAGTGAATGGAGTGTTGCCTCACTTTCGAAATGCTGTCCTTTCAGAGAAAATCACTTTCCTTTGAAAGTGCCTTAAGCTAATTACAAGCATTCAACAGAAACTCACATGCATTTCTCTGAAAGAGAAGCAGTCTGTTCCAACACTTCAATTCACTGTGCAAAGTGAATGGAGTGTTGCTTCACTCTCTAAATTCTGTCCTTTCAGAGAAAATCACTTTCCTTTGAAAGTGCCTTAAACTACTTTCAAGCATTCATAAAAAACTCACATGCGTTTCTCTGAAAGAGAAGCCTTCTCTTCCAACACTTCAATTCACTGTGCGAAGTGAATGGAGTGTTGCTTCACTTTCTAAATGCTGTCCTTTCAGAGAAAATCACTTTCCTTTGAAAGTGCCTTAAGCTAATTACAAGCATTCAACAGAAACTCACATGCATTTCTCTGAATGAGAAGCAGTCTCTTCCAACACTTCAATTCACTGTGCAAAGTGAATGGAGTGTTGCTTCACTTTCCAAATTCTGTCCTTTCAGAGAAAATCACTTTCCTTTGAAAGTGCCTTAAGCTACTTGCAAGCATTCACAAGAAACACTAATGCGTTTCTATGAAAGAGAAGCAGTCTGTTCCAACACTTCAATTCATTGCGCGAAGGGAATGGAGTGTTGCTTGACTTTCTAAACGCTGTCCTTTCAGAGAAAATCACTTTCCATTGAAAGAGCCTTAAGCTACTTACAAGCATTCAACAGAAACTCAAATGAATTTCTCTGAAAGAGAAGCAGTCTGTTCCAACACTTCAATTCACTGTACAAAGTGAATGGAGTGTTGCTTCACTTTCTAAATGCTGTCCTTTCAGAGAAAATCACTTTCCTTTGAAAGTGCCTTAAGCTACTTACAAGCATTCTACAGAAACTCACATGCGTTTCTCTGAAAGAGAAGCAGTACGTTCCAACACTTCAATTAACTGTGTGAAGTGAATGGAGTGTTGCTTCACGTTCTAAATGCTGTCCTTTCAGAGAAAATCACTTTCCTTCGAAAATGCCTTAAGGAACTTGCAAGCATTCACAAGAAACACTAATGCGTTTCTATGAAAGAGAAGCACTCTGTTCCAACACTTCAATTCACTGCACGAAGGGAATGCAGTGTTGCTTCACTTTCTAAATGCTGTCCTTTCAGAGAAAATCACTTTCCTTTGAAAGTGCCTTAAGCTACTTACAATCATTCACCAGAAACTCACATGCGTTTCTCTGAAAGAGAAGCAGTCTGTTCCAACACTTCAATTCACTGTGCGAAGTGAATGGAGTGTTGCTTCACTTTCTAAATGCTGTCCTTTCAGAGAAAATCACTTTCCTTTGAAAGTGCCTTAAACTACTTTCAAGCATTCACAAAAAACTCACATGCGTTTCTCTTAAAGAGAAGCAGTCTGTTCCAACACTTCAATTCACTGTGCGAAGTGAATGGAGTGTTGCTTCACTTTCTAAATGCTGTCCTTTCAGAGAAAATCACTTTCCTTTGAAAGTGCCTTAAGCAACTTGCAAGCATTCACAAGAAACTCACATGCGTTTCTCTGAAAGAGAAGCAGTCTGTTCCAACACTTCAATTCTTTGTGCGAAGTGAATGGAGGTTTGCTTCACTTTCTAAATGCTGTCCTTTCTGAGAAAATCACTTTCCTTTGAAAGTGCCTGAAGCTACTTGCAAGCATTAGGAAGAAACTCACATGCGTTTCTCTGAAAGAGAAGCAATCTGTTCCAATACTTCAATTCACTCTGCGAAGTGAATGGAGTGTTGCTTCACTTTCTAAATGCTGTCCTTTCAGAGAAAATCACTTTCCTTTGAAAGTGCCTTAAACTACTTACAAGCATTCAACAGAAACTCACATGCATTTCTCTGAAAGAGAAGCAGTCTGTTCCAACACTTCAATTCACTGTGCGAAGTGAATGGAGTGTTGCTTCACTTTCTAAATGCTGTCCTTTCAGAGAAAATCACTCTCCTTTGAATGTGCCTTAAGCTACTTACACGCATTCACCAGAAACTCACATGCGTTTCTTTGAAAGAGAAGCAGTCTGTTCCAACACTTCAATTCACTGTGCGAAGTGAATGGAGTGTTGCTTCACTTTCTAAATGCTGTCCTTTCAGAGAAAATCACTTTTCTTTGAAAGTGCCTTAAGCTACTTGCAAGCATTAGGAAGAAACTCACATGTGTTTCTCTGAAAGAGAAGCAGTCTGTTCCAACACTTCAATTCACTCTGCGAAGTGAATGGAGTGTTGCTTCACTTTCTAAATGCTGTCCTTTCAGAGAAAATCACTTTCCTTTGAAAGTGCCTTAAGCTACTTGCAAGCATTAGGAAGAAACTCACATGCGTTCCTCTTAAAGAGAAGCAGTCTGTTCCAACACTTCAATTTACTGTGTGAAGTGAATGGAGTGTTGCCTCACTTTCTAAATGCTGTCCTCAGAGAAAATCACTTTCCTTTGAAAGACCCTTGAGCTACTTACAAGCATTCAACAGAAACTCACATGCATTTCTCTGATAGAGAAGCAGTCTGTTCCAACACTTCAATTCACTGCGCGAAGTGAATGGAATGTTACTTCACTTTCTAAATGCTGTCCTTTCAGAGTAAATCACTTTCCTTTGATAGTGCCTTAAGCTAATTGCAAGCATTAGGAAGAAACTCACATGCGTTTCTCTGAAAAAGAAGCAGTCTGTTCCAACACTTCAATTCACTGTGCGAAGTGAATGGAGTGTTGCTTCACTTTCTAAATGCTGTCCTTTCAGAGAAAATCACTTTTGTTTGAAAGTGCCTTAAGCAACTTTCAAGTATTCACAAGAAATTCACATGCATTTCTCTGAAGGAGAAGCCTTCTATTCCAACACTTCAATTCACTGTGCGAAGTGAATGGAGTGTTGCTTCACTTTCTAAATGCTGTCCTTTCAGAGAAAATCACGTTCCTTTCAAATTGCCTTAAGCTACTTACAAGCATTCAACAGAAACTCAAATGTGTTTCTCTGAAAGAGAAGCTATCTGTTCCAACACTTCAATTCACTGTGCAAAGTGAATGGAGTGTTGCCTCACTTTCTAAATGCTGTCCTTTCAGAGAAAATCACTTTCCTTTGAAAGTGCTTTAAGCTTCTTGCAAGCATAAGGAAGAAACTAACATGCGTTTCTCTGAAAGAGAAGCAGTCTGTTCCAACACTTCAATTCACTGTGCGAAGTGAATGGAGTGTTGCTTCAATTTCTAAAGGCTGTCCTTTCAGAGAAAATCACTTTCCTTTGAAAGTGCCTTAAGCAATTTGCAAGCATTCACAAGAAACACTAATGCGTTTCTATGAAAGAGAAGCACTCTGTTCCAACACTTCAATTCACTGCACGAAGGGAATGTAGTGTTGCTTCACTTTCTAAATGCTGTCCTTTCAGAGAAAACCACTTTCCTTTGAAAGTGCCTTAAGCTACTTACAAGCATTCAACAGAAACTCACATTCGTATCTATGAAAAAGAAGCAGTCTGTTCCAACACTTCAATTCATTGAACGAAGGGAATGGAGTGTTGCTTTACTTTCTAAATGCTGTCCTTTCAGAGAAAATCACTTTCCTTTGAAAGAGCCTTGAGCTACTTACAAGCATTCAACAGACACTCACATGCGTTTCTCTGAAAGAGAAGCAGTCTGTTCCAACACTTAAGTTCACTGTGCAAAGTGAATGGAGTGTTGCCTCACTTTCTAAATGCTGTCCTTTCAGAGAAAATCACTTTTTTTTGAATGTGAATTAAGCTACTTGCAAGCATTCAACAGAAACTCACATGCGTTTCTCTGAAAGAGAAGCAGTCTGTTCCAACACTTCAATTCACTGTGCAAAGTGAATGGAGTGTTGCTTCACTTTCTAAATGCTCTTCTTTCAGAGAAAATCACTTTCCTTTGAAAGTGCCTTAAGCTACTTGCAAGCATTAGGAAGAAACTCACATGCGTTTCTCTGAAAAAGAAGCAGTCTGTTCCAACACTTCAATTCATTGTGCGAAGTGAGTCGAGTGTTGCTTCACTTTCTAAATTCTGTCCTTTTAGAGAAAATCACTTTCCTTTGAAAGTGCCTTAAGCTACTTACAAGCATTCAACAGAAACTCACATGCATTTCTCTGAAAGAGAAGCAATCTGTTCCAACACTTCAATTCACTCTGTGAAGTGAATGGAGTGTTGCTTCACTTTCTAAATTCTGTCCTTTCAGAGAAAATCACTTTCCTTTGAAAGTGCCTTAAACTACTTTCAAGCATTCACAAAAAACTCACATGCGTTTCTCTGAAAGAGTAGCAGTCTGTTCCAACACTTCAATTCAGTGTGCGAAGTGAATGGAGTGTTGCTTCACTTTCTAAATGCTGTCCTTTCAGAGAAAATCACTTTCCTTTGAAAGTGCCTTAAGCAACTTGCAAGCATTCACAAGAAACACTAATATGTTTCTATGAAAGAGAAGCACTCTGTTCCAACACTTCAATTCACTGCACGAAGGGAATGGAGTGTTGCTTCACTTTCTAAATGCTGTCCTTTCAGAGAAAATCACTTTCCTTTGAAAGTGCCTTAAGCTACTTACAAGCATTCACCAGAAACTCACATGCGTTTCTCTGAAAGAGAAGCAGTCTGTTCCAACACTTCAATTCACTGTGCGAAGTGAATGGAGTGTTGCTTCACTTTCTAAATGCTGTCCTTTCAGAGAAAATCACTTTCCTTTGAAAGTGCCTTCAGCTACTTACAAGCATTCAACAGAAACTCACATGCATTTCTCTGAAAGAGAAGCAGTCTGTTCCAACACTTCAATTCTCTGTGCGAAGTGAATGGAGTGTTGCTTCACTTTCTTAATCCTGTCCTTTCAGAGAAAATCACTTTTGGTTGAAAGAGCCTTAAGCAACTTTCAAGCATTCACAAGAAATTCACATGCAATTCTCTGAAAGAGAAGCCTTCTCTTCCAACACGTCAATTCACTGAGCAAAGTGAATGGAGTGTTGCTTCACTTTCTAAATGCTGTCCTTTCAGAGAAAATCACTTTCCTTTGAAAGTGCCTTAAGCTACTTGCAAGCATTAGGAAGAAACTCACATGCGTTTCTCTGAAAGAGAAGCAGTCTGTTCCAACACTTCAATTCACTGTGCGAAGTGAATGGAATGTTACTTCAATTTCTAAATGCTGTCCTTTCAGAGAAAATCACTTTCATTTGAAAGTGCCTTAAGCAACTTGCAAGCATTCACCAGAAACTCACATGCGTTTCTATGAAAAAGAAGCAGTCTGTTCCAAAACTTCAATTCATTGCACGAAGGGAATGGAGTGTTGCTTTACTTTCTAAATGCTGTCCTTTCAGAGAAAATCACTTTCCTTTGAAAGAGCCTTGAGCTACTTACAAGCATTCAACAGACACTCACATGCATTTCTCTGAAAGAGAAGCAGTCTGTTCCAACACTTCAATTCACTGTGCGAAGTGAATGGAATGTTACTTCAATTTCTAAATGCTGTCCTTTCAGAGAAAATCACTTTCATTTGAAAGAGCCTTGAGCTACTTACAAGCATTCAACAGAAACTCACATGCATTTCTCTGAAAGAGAAGCAGTCTGTTCCAACACTTAAGTTCACTGTGCAAAGTGAATGGAGTGTTGCCTCACTTTCTAAATGCTGTCCTTTCAGAGAAAATCACTTTTTTTTGAAAGTGCCTTAAGCTACTTGCAAGCATTCAACAGAAACTCACATGCGTTTCTCTGAAAGAGAAGCAGTCTGTTCCAACACTTCAATTCACTAAGCGAAGTGAATGGAGTGTTGCTTCACTTTCTAAATGCTCTTCTTTCAGAGAAAATCACTTTCCTTTGAAAGAGCCTTAAGCTACTTGCAAGCATTAGGAAGAAACTCACATGCGTTTCTCTGAAAAAGAAGCAGTCTGTTCCAACACTTCAGTTCATTGTGCGAAGTGAGTGGACTGTTGCTTCACTTTCTAAATTCTGTCCTTTTAGAGAAAATCACTTTCCTTTGAAAGTGCCTTAAGCTACTTACAAGCATTCAACAGAAACTCACATGCATTTCTCTGAAAGAGAAGCAATCTGTTCCAACACTTCAATTCACTGTGTGAAGTGAATGGAGTGTTGCTTCACTTTCTAAATTCTGTCCTTTCAGAGAAAATCACTTTCCTTTGAAAGTGCCTTAAACTACTTTCAAGCATTCACAAAAAACTCACATGCGTTTCTCTGAAAGAGTAGCAGTCTGTTCCAACACTTCAATTCACTGTGCGAAGTGAATGGAGTGTTGCTTCACTTTCTAAATGCTGTCCTTTCAGAGAAAATCACTTTCCTTTGAAAGTGCCTTAAGCAACTTGCAAGCATTCAACAGAAACTCACATGCATTCCTCTGAAAGAGAAGCAGTCTGTTCCAACACTTCAATTCACTAAACGAAGTGAATGGAGTGTTGCTTCACTTTCTAAATGCTGTCCTTTCAGAGAAAATCACTTTCCTTTGAAAGACCCTTGAGCTACTTACAAGCATTCAACAGAAACTCACATGCGTTTCTCTGAAAGAGAAGCAGTCTGTTCCAACACTTCAATTCACTGTGCGAAGTGAATGGAGTGTTGCTTCACTTTCTAAATGCTGTACTTTCAGAGAAAATCACTTTTGTTTGAAAGTGCCTTAAGCAACTTTCAAGCATTCACAAGAAACTCACATGCATTTCTCTGAAAGAGAAGCCTTCTCTTCCAACACTTCAATTCACTGTGTGAAGTGAATGGAGTGTTGCTTCACTTTTTAAATGCTGTCCTTTCAGAGAAAATCACTTTCCTTTGAAAGAGCCTTAAGCTACTTACAAGCATTCAACAGAAAATCACATGCATTTCTCTGAAAGAGAAGCAGTCTGTTCCAACACTTCAATTCACTGCACGAAGTGAATGGAGTGTTGCTTCACTTTCTAAATGCTGTCCTTCCAGAGAAAATCACATTCTTTTGAAAGTGCCTTAAGCTACTTAAAAGCATTCAACAGAAACTCACATGCATTTCTCTGAAAGAGAAGCAGTCTCTTCCAACACTTCAATTCACTGTGCGAAGTGAATGGAGTGTTGCTTCACTTTCTAAATGCTGTCCTTTCTGAGAAAATCACTTTCCTTTGAAAGTGCCTTAAGCTACTTACAAGCATTAGGAAGAAACTCACATGCGTTTCTCTGAAAGAGAAGCAGTCTGTTCCAACACTTCAATTCACTGTGCGAAGTGAATGGAGTGTTGCTTCATTTTCTAAATGCTGTCCTTTCAGAGAAAATCACTTTCCTTTGAAAGTGCCTTAAGCTACTAACAAGCATTCACCAGAAACTCACATGCGTTTCTCTGAAAGAGAAGCAGTCTGTTCCAATAATTCAATTCACTCTGCGAAGTGAATGGAGTGTTGCTTCACTTTCTAAATGCTGTCCTTTCAGAGAAAATCACTTTCCTTTGGAAGTGCCTTAAGCTACTTACAAGCATTCAACAGAAACTCACATGCATTTCTCTGAAAGAGAAGCAGTCTGTTCCAACACTTCAATTCACTGTGCGAGGTCAATGGAGTGTTGCTTCACTTTCTAAATGCTGTCCTTTCAGAGAAAATCACTTTCCTTTGAAAGAGCCTTAAGCTACTTACAAGCATTCAACAGAAACTCACATGCATTTCTCTGAAAGAGAAGCAGTCTGTTCCAACACTTCAATTCACTGTACAAATTGAATGGAGTGTTGCTTCACTTTCTAAATGCTGTCCTTTCAGAGAAAATCACTTTCCTTTGAAAGTGCCTTAAGCAACTTGCAAGCATTCACAAGAAACACTAATGCGTTTCTATGAAAGAGAAGCACTCTGTTCCAACACTTCAATTCACTGCACGAAGGGAATGGAGTGTTGCTTCACTTTCTAAATGCTGTCCTTTCAGAGAAAATCACTTTCCTTTGAAAGTGCCTTAAGCTACTTACAAGCATTCACCAGAAACTCACATGCGTTTCTCTGAAAGAGAAGCAATCGGTTCCAACAATTCAATTCTCTGTGCGAAGTGAATGGAGTGTTGCTTCACTTTCTAAATGCTGTCCTTTCAGAGAAAATCACTTTCCTTTGAAAGTGCCTTAAGCAACTTGCAAGCATTCACCAGAAACTCACATGCGTTTCTATGAAAAAGAAGCAGTCTGTTCCAACACTTCAATTCATTGCACGAAGGGAATGGAGTGTTGCTTTACTTTCTAAATGCTGTCCTTTCAGAGAAAATCACTTTCCTTTGAAAGAGCCTTGAGCTACTTACAAGCATTCAACAGACACTCACATGCATTTCTCTGAAAGAGAAGCAGTCTGTTCCAACACTTCAATTCACTGTGCGAAGTGAATGGAATGTTACTTCAATTTCTAAATGCTGTCCTTTCAGAGAAAATCACTTTCATTTGAAAGAGCCTTGAGCTACTTACAAGCATTCAACAGAAACTCACATGCATTTCTCTGAAAGAGAAGCAGTCTGTTCCAACACTTAAGTTCACTGTGCAAAGTGAATGGAGTGTTGCCTCACTTTCTAAATGCTGTCCTTTCAGAGAAAATCACTTTTTTTTGAAAGGGCCTTAAGCTACTTGCAAGCATTCAACAGAAACTCACATGCGTTTCTCTGAAAGAGAAGCAGTCTGTTCCAACACTTCAATTCACTAAGCGAAGTGAATGGAGTGTTGCTTCACTTTCTAAATGCTCTTCTTTCAGAGAAAATCACTTTCCTTTGAAAGAGCCTTAAGCTACTTGCAAGCATTAGGAAGAAACTCACATGCGTTTCTCTGAAAAAGAAGCAGTCTGTTCCAACACTTCAATTCATTGTGCGAAGTGAGTGGACTGTTGCTTCACTTTCTAAATTCTGTCCTTTTAGAGAAAATCACTTTCCTTTGAAAGTGCCTTAAGCTACTTACAAGCATTCAACAGAAACTCACATGCATTTCTCTGAAAGAGAAGCAATCTGTTCCAACACTTCAATTCACTGTGTGAAGTGAATGGAGTGTTGCTTCACTTTCTAAATTCTGTCCTTTCAGAGAAAATCACTTTCCTTTGAAAGTGCCTTAAACTACTTTCAAGCATTCACAAAAAACTCACATGCGTTTCTCTGAAAGAGTAGCAGTCTGTTCCAACACTTCAATTCACTGTGCGAAGTGAATGGAGTGTTGCTTCACTTTCTAAATGCTGTCCTTTCAGAGAAAATCACTTTCCTTTGAAAGTGCCTTAAGCAACTTGCAAGCATTCAACAGAAACTCACATGCATTCCTCTGAAAGAGAAGCAGTCTGTTCCAACACTTCAATTCACTAAACGAAGTGAATGGAGTGTTGCTTCACTTTCTAAATGCTGTCCTTTCAGAGAAAATCACTTTCCTTTGAAAGACCCTTGAGCTACTTACAAGCATTCAACAGAAACTCACATGCGTTTCTCTGAAAGAGAAGCAGTCTGTTCCAACACTTCAATTCACTGTGCGAAGTGAATGGAGTGTTGCTTCACTTTCTAAATGCTGTACTTTCAGAGAAAATCACTTTTGTTTGAAAGTGCCTTAAGCAACTTTCAAGCATTCACAAGAAACTCACATGCATTTCTCTGAAAGAGAAGCCTTCTCTTCCAACACTTCAATTCACTGTGTGAAGTGAATGGAGTGTTGTTTCACTTTTTAAATGCTGTCCTTTCAGAGAAAATCACTTTCCTTTGAAAGAGCCTTAAGCTACATACAAGCATTCAACAGAAAATCACATGCATTTCTCTGAAAGAGAAGCAGTCTGTTCCAACACTTCAATTCACTGCACGAAGTGAATGGAGTGTTGCTTCACTTTCTAAATGCTGTCCTTTCAGAGAAAATCACATTCTTTTGAAAGTGCCTTAAGCTACTTAAAAGCATTCAACAGAAACTCACATGCATTTCTCTGAAAGAGAAGCAGTCTCTTCCAACACTTCAATTCACTGTGCGAAGTGAATGGAGTGTTGCTTCACTTTCTAAATGCTGTCCTTTCCGAGAAAATCACTTTCCTTTGAAAGTGCCTTAAGCTACTTACAAGCATTAGGAAGAAACTCACATGCGTTTCTCTGAAAGAGAAGCAGTCTGTTCCAACACTTCAATTCACTGTGCGAAGTGAATGGAGTGTTGCTTCATTTTCTAAATGCTGTCCTTTCAGAGAAAATCACTTTCCTTTGAAAGTGCCTTAAGCTACTTACAAGCATTCACCAGAAACTCACATGCGTTTCTCTGAAAGAGAAGCAGTCTGTTCCAATAATTCAATTCACTCTGCGAAGTGAATGGAGTGTTGCTTCACTTTCTAAATGCTGTCCATTCAGAGAAAATCACTTTCCTTTGGAAGTGCCTTAAGCTACTTACAAGCATTCAACAGAAACTCACATGCATTTCTCTGAAAGAGAAGCAGTCTGTTCCAACACTTCAATTCACTGTGCGAGGTTAATGGAGTGTTGCTTCACTTTCTAAATGCTGTCCTTTCAGAGAAAATCACTTTCCTTTGAAAGAGCCTTAAGCTACTTACAAGCATTCAACAGAAACTCACATGCATTTCTCTGAAAGAGAAGCAGTCTGTTCCAACACTTCAATTCACTGTACAAAGTGAATGGAGTGTTGCTTCACTTTCTAAATGCTGTCCTTTCAGAGAAAATCACTTTCCTTTGAAAGTGCCTTAAGCAACTTGCAAGCATTCACAAGAAACACTAATGCGTTTCTATGAAAGAGAAGCACTCTGTTCCAACACTTCAATTCACTGCACGAAGGGAATGGAGTGTTGCTTCACTTTCTAAATGCTGTCCTTTCAGAGAAAATCACTTTCCTTTGAAAGTGCCTTAAGCTACTTACAAGCATTCACCAGAAACTCACATGCGTTTCTCTGAAAGAGAAGCAATCTGTTCCAACACTTCAATTCTCTGTGCGAAGTGAATGGAGTGTTGCTTCACTTTCTAAATGCTGTCCTTTCAGAGAAAATCACTTTCCTTTGAAAGTGCCTTAAGCTACTTGCAAGCATTCACAAGAAACACTAATGCGTTTCTATGAAAGAGAAGCAGTCTGTTTCAACATTTCAATTCACTGTGCGAAGTGAATGGAGTGTTGCTTCACTTTCTAAATGCTGTCCTTTCAGAGAAAATTCCTTTCCTTTGAACGTGCCATAAGCTACTTACAAGCATTCAACAGAAACTCACATGCATTTCTCTGAAAGAGAAGCAATCTGTTCCAACACTTCAATTCTCTATGCGAAGTGAATGGAGTGTTGCTTTACTTTCTAAATGCTGTCCTTTCAGAGAAAATCACTTTCCTTTGAAAGTGCCTTAAGCTACTTACAAGCATTAAACTGAAACTCACATGAATTTCTCTGAAAGAGAAGCAGTCTGTTCCAACACTTCAATTCACTGTACAAAGTGAATGGAGTGTTGCTTCACTTTCTAAATGCTGTCTTTTCAGAGAAAATCACTTTCCTTTGAAAGTGCCTTAAGCTACTTACAAGCATTCAACAGAAACTCACATGCGTTTCTCTGAAAGAGAAGCAGTCTGTTCCAACACTTCAATTCACTGTGCGAAGTGAATGGAGTGTTGCTTCACTTTCTAAATGCTGTCCTTTCAGAGAAAATCACTTTTGTTTGAAAGTGCCTTAAGCAACTTTCAAGCATTCACAAGAAACTCACATGCATTTCTCTGAAAGAGAAGCCTTCTCTTCCAACACTTCAATTCACTGTGTGAAGTGAATGGAGTGTTGTTTCACTTTTTAAATGCTGTCCTTTCAGAGAAAATCACTTTCCTTTGAAAGAGCCTTAAGCTACTTACAAGCATTCAACAGAAAATCACATGCATTCCTCTGAAAGAGAAGCAGTCTGTTCCAACACTTCAATTCACTGCACGAAGTGAATGGAGTGTTGCTTCACTTTCTAAATGCTGTCCTTTCAGAGAAAATCACATTCTTTTGAAAGTGCCTTAAGCTACTTAAAAGCATTCAACAGAAACTCACATGCATTTCTCTGAAAGAGAAGCAGTCTCTTCCAACACTTCAATTCACTGTGCGAAGTGAATGGAGTGTTGCTTCACTTTCTAAATGCTGTCCTTTCCGAGAAAATCACTTTCCTTTGAAAGTGCCTTAAGCTACTTACAAGCATTAGGAAGAAACTCACATGCGTTTCTCTGAAAGAGAAGCAGTCTGTTCCAACACTTCAATTCACTGTGTGAGGTGAATAGAGTGTTGCCTCACTTTCTAAATGCTGTCCTTTCAGAGAAAATCACTTTCCTTTGAAAGTGCCTTAAGCTACTTACAAGCATTCACCAGAAACTCACATGCGTTTCTCTGAAAGAGAAGCAGTCTGTTCCAATAATTCAATTCACTCTGCGAAGTGAATGGAGTGTTGCTTCACTTTCTAAATGCTGTCCATTCAGAGAAAATCACTTTCCTTTGGAAGTGCCTTAAGCTACTTACAAGCATTCAACAGAAACTCACATGCATTTCTCTGAAAGAGAAGCAGTCTGTTCCAACACTTCAATTCACTGTGCGAGGTTAATGGAGTGTTGCTTCACTTTCTAAATGCTGTCCTTTCAGAGAAAATCACTTTCCTTTGAAAGAGCCTTAAGCTACTTACAAGCATTCAACAGAAACTCACATGCATTTCTCTGAAAGAGAAGCAGTCTGTTCCAACACTTCAATTCACTGTACAAAGTGAATGGAGTGTTGCTTCACTTTCTAAATGCTGTCCTTTCAGAGAAAATCACTTTCCTTTGAAAGTGCCTTAAGCAACTTGCAAGCATTCACAAGAAACACTAATGCGTTTCTATGAAAGAGAAGCACTCTGTTCCAACACTTCAATTCACTGCACGAAGGGAATGGAGTGTTGCTTCACTTTCTAAATGCTGTCCTTTCAGAGAAAATCACTTTCCTTTGAAAGTGCCTTAAGCTACTTACAAGCATTCACCAGAAACTCACATGCGTTTCTCTGAAAGAGAAGCAATCTGTTCCAACACTTCAATTCTCTGTGCGAAGTGAATGGAGTGTTGCTTCACTTTCTAAATGCTGTCCTTTCAGAGAAAATCACTTTCCTTTGAAAGTGCCTTAAGCTACTTGCAAGCATTCACAAGAAACACTAATGCGTTTCTATGAAAGAGAAGCAGTCTGTTTCAACATTTCAATTCACTGTGCGAAGTGAATGGAGTGTTGCTTCACTTTCTAAATGCTGTCCTTTCAGAGAAAATTCCTTTCCTTTGAACGTGCCATAAGCTACTTACAAGCATTCAACAGAAACTCACATGCATTTCTCTGAAAGAGAAGCAATCTGTTCCAACACTTCAATTCTCTATGCGAAGTGAATGGAGTGTTGCTTTACTTTCTAAATGCTGTCCTTTCAGAGAAAATCACTTTCCTTTGAAAGTGCCTTAAGCTACTTACAAGCATTCAACTGAAACTCACATGAATTTCTCTGAAAGAGAAGCAGTCTGTTCCAACACTTCAATTCACTGTACAAAGTGAATGGAGTGTTGCTTCACTTTCTAAATGCTGTCTTTTCAGAGAAAATCACTTTCCTTTGAAAGTGCCTTAAGCTACTTACAAGCATTCAACAGAAACTCACATGCGTTTCTCTGAAAGAGAAGCAGTCTGTTCCAACACTTCAATTCACTGTGTGAAGTGAATGGAGTGTTGATTCACTTTCTAAATGCTGTCCTTTCAGAGAAAATCACTTTCCTTTGAAAGTGCTTTAAACTACTTTCAAGCATTCAACAGAAACTCACATGTGTTTCTCTTAA
This sequence comes from Myodes glareolus, assembly GCF_982192425.1. Taxonomy (NCBI): domain Eukaryota; kingdom Metazoa; phylum Chordata; class Mammalia; order Rodentia; family Cricetidae; genus Myodes; species Myodes glareolus. The sequence continues at coordinate 1,080,809 of NW_028263225.1, forward strand.
AGAGAAGCAGTCTGTTCCAACAATTCAATTCACTGTGCGAAGTAAATGGAGTGTTGCTTTAGTTTCTAAGTGCTGTCCTTTCAGAGAAAATCACTTTCCTTTGAAAGTGCCTTAAGCAACTTGCAAGAATTCACAAGAAACTCACATGCATTTCTCTGAAAGAGAAGCAGTCTGTTCCAACACTTCAATTCACTGTGCGAAGTGAATGGAGTGTTGCTTCACTTTCTAAACGCTGTCCTTTCAGAGAAAATCACTTTCCTTTGAAAGTGCCTTAAACTACTTGCAAGCATTAGGAAGAAACTCACATGCGTTTCTCTTAAAGAGAAGCAGTCTGTACCAACACTTCAATTGACTGTGTGAAGTGAATGGAGTGTTGCCTCACTTTCTAAATGCTGTCCTTTCAGAGAAAATTACTTTCCTTTGAAAGTGCCTTAAGCTACTTACAAGCATTCAACAGAAACTCACATGCGTTTCTCTGAAAGAGTAGCAGTCTGTTCCAACACTTCAATTCACTGTGCGAAGTGGATGGAGTGTTGCTTCACTTTCTAAATGCTGTCCTTTCAGAGAAAATCACTTTCCTTTGAAATTGCCTTAAGCTACTTACAAGCATTCAACAAAAACTCACATGCATTTCTCTGAAAGAGAAGCAGTCTCTTCCAACACTTCAATTCACTGTGTGAAGTGAATGGAGTGTTGCTTCACTTTCTAAATTATGTCCTTTCAGAGAAAATCACTTTCCTTTGAAAGTGCCTTAAGCAACTTGCAAGCATTCACAAGAAACTCTAATGCGTTTCTATGAAAGAGAAGCACTGTGTTACAACACTTCAATTCACTGGACGAAGGGAATGGAGTGTTGCTTCACTTTCTAAATGCTGTCCTTTCAGAGAAAATCACTTTCCTCTGAAATGCCTTAAGCTACTTACAAGCATTCACCAGAAACTCACATGCGTTTCTCTGAAAGAGAAGCAGTCTGTTCCAACACTTCAATTCACTGTGCGAAGTGAATGGAGTGTTGCTTCACTTTCTAAATGCTGTCCTTTCAGAGAAAATCACTTTCCTTTGAAAGTGCCTTAAGCTACTTGCAAGCATTCACAAGAAACACTAATGCGTTTCTGTGAAAGAGAAGCAGTCTGTTCCAACACTTCAATTCACTGCACGAAGGGAATGGAGTGTTGCTTCACTTTCTAAATGCTGTCCTTCCAGAGAAAATCACTTTCCTTTGAAATTGCCTTAAGCTACTTACAAGCATTCACCAGAAACTCACATGCGTTTCTCTGAAAGAGAAGCAGTCTGTTCCAACACTTCAATTCACTGTGCGAAGTGAATGGAGTGTTGCTTCACTTTCTAAATGCTGTCCTTTCAGAGAAAATCACTTTCCTTTGAAAGTGCCTTAAGCTACTTGCAAGCATTAGGAAGAAACTCACATGCGTTTCTCTGAAAGAGAAGCCGTCAGTTCCAAAACTTCAATTCACTGTGCGAAGTGAATGGAGTGTTGCTTCACTTTCTAAATGCTGTCTTTTCAGAGAAAATCACTTTCCTTTGAAAGTGCCTTAAGCTACTTGCAAGCATTAGGAAGAAACTCACATGCGTTTCTCTGAAAGAGAAGCAGTCTGTTCCAACACTTCAATTCACTGTGTGAAGTGAATGGAGTGTTGCCTCACTTTCTAAATGCTGTCCTCAGAGAAAATCACTTTCCTTTGAAAGACCCTTGAGCTACTTACAAGCATTCAACAGAAACTCACATGCATTTCTCTGAAAGAGAAGCAGTCTGTTCCAACACTTCAATTCACTGTGCGAAGTGAATGGAATGTTACTTCACTTTCTAAATGCTGTCCTTTCAGAGAAAATCACTTTCCTTTGAAAGTGCCTTAAGCTACTTTCAAGCATTCACAGGAAACACACATGTGTTTCTCTGAAAGAGAAGCAGTCTGTTCCAACACTTCAATTCACTGTGCGAAGTGAATGGAGTGTTGCTTCACTTTCTAAATCCTGTCCTTTCAGAGAAAATCACTTTTGTTTGAAAGTGCCTTAAGCAACTTTCAAGCATTCACAAGAAATTCACATGCATTTCTCTGAAAGAGAAGCCTTCTATTCCAACACTTCAATTCACTGTGCGAAGTGAATGGAGTGTTGCTTCACTTTCTAAATGCTGTCTTTTTAGAGAAAATCACTTTCCTTTGAAAGTGCCTTAAGCTACTTGCAAGCATTAGGAAGAAACTCACATGCGTTTCTCTGAAAGAGAAGCAGTCTGTTCCAACACTTCAATTCACTGTGTGAAGTGAATGGAGTGTTGCCTCACTTTCTAAATGCTGTCCTCAGAGAAAATCACTTACCTTTGAGAGTGCCTTAAGCTACTTACAAGCATTCACCAGAAACTCACATGCATTTCTCTGAAAGAGAAGCAGTCTGTTCCAACACTTCAATTCACTGTGCGAAGTGAATGAAATGTTACTTCACTTTCTAAATGCTGTCCTTTCAGAGAAAATCACTTTCCTTTGAAAGTGCCTTAAGCTACTTTCAAGCATTCACAGGAAACACACATGTGTTTCTCTGAAAGAGAAGCAGTCTGTTCCAACACTTCAATTCACTGTGCGAAGTGAATGGAGTGTGGCTTCACTTTCTAAATCCTGTCCTTTCAGAGAAAATCACTTTTGTTTGAAAGTGCCTTAAGCAACTTTCAAGCATTCACAAGAAATTCACATGCATTTCTCTGAAAGAGAAGCCTTCTATTCCAACACTTCAATTCACTGTGCGAAGTGAATGGAGTGTTGCTTCACTTTCTAAATGCTGTCCTTTCAGAGAAAATCACGTTCCTTTCAAATTGCCTTAAGCTACATACAAGCATTCAACAGAAACTCACATGTGTTTCTCTGAAAGAGAAGCAATCTGTTCCAACACTTCAATTCACTGTGCAAAGTGAATGGAGTGTTGCCTCACTTTCGAAATGCTGTCCTTTCAGAGAAAATCACTTTCCTTTGAAAGTGCCTTAAGCTTCTTGCAAGCAATAGGAAGAAACTAACATGCGTTTCTCTGAAAGAGAAGCAGTCTGTTCCAACACTTCAATTCACTGTACAAAGTGAATGGAGTGTTGCTTCACTTTCTAAATGCTGTCTTTTCAGAGAAAATCACTTTACTTTGAAAGTGCCTTAAGCTACTTACAAGCATTCAACAGAAACTCACATGCGTTTCTCTGAAAGAGAAGCAGTCTGTTCCAACACTTCAATTCACTGTGTGAAGTGAATGGAGTGTTGATTCACTTTCTAAATGCTGTCCTTTCAGAGAAAATCACTTTCCTTTGAAAGTGCTTTAAACTACTTTCAAGCATTCAACAGAAACTCACATGTGTTTCTCTTAAAGAGAAGCAGTCTGTTCCAACAATTCAATTCACTGTGCGAAGTAAATGGAGTGTTGCTTTAGTTTCTAAGTGCTGTCCTTTCAGAGAAAATCACTTTCCTTTGAAAGTGCCTTAAGCAACTTGCAAGAATTCACAAGAAACTCACATGCATTTCTCTGAAAGAGAAGCAGTCTGTTCCAACACTTCAATTCACTGTGCGAAGTGAATGGAGTGTTGCTTCACTTTCTAAACGCTGTCCTTTCAGAGAAAATCACTTTCCTTTGAAAGTGCCTTAAACTACTTGCAAGCATTAGGAAGAAACTCACATGCGTTTCTCTTAAAGAGAAGCAGTCTGTACCAACACTTCAATTCACTGTGTGAAGTGAATGGAGTGTTGCCTCACTTTCTAAATGCTGTCCTTTCAGAGAAAATTACTTTCCTTTGAAAGTGCCTTAAGCTACTTACAAGCATTCAACAGAAACTCACATGCGTTTCTCTGAAAGAGTAGCAGTCTGTTCCAACACTTCAATTCACTGTGCGAAGTGGATGGAGTGTTGCTTCACTTTCTAAATGCTGTCCTTTCAGAGAAAATCACTTTCCTTTGAAATTGCCTTAAGCTACTTACAAGCATTCAACAAAAACTCACATGCATTTCTCTGAAAGAGAAGCAGTCTCTTCCAACACTTCAATTCACTGTGTGAAGTGAATGGAGTGTTGCTTCACTTTCTAAATTATGTCCTTTCAGAGAAAATCACTTTCCTTTGAAAGTGCCTTAAGCAACTTGCAAGCATTCACAAGAAACTCTAATGCGTTTCTATGAAAGAGAAGCACTGTGTTACAACACTTCAATTCACTGGACGAAGGGAATGGAGTGTTGCTTCACTTTCTAAATGCTGTCCTTTCAGAGAAAATCACTTTCCTCTGAAATGCCTTAAGCTACTTACAAGCATTCACCAGAAACTCACATGCGTTTCTCTGAAAGAGAAGCAGTCTGTTCCAACACTTCAATTCACTGTGCGAAGTGAATGGAGTGTTGCTTCACTTTCTAAATGCTGTCCTTTCAGAGAAAATCACTTTCCTTTGAAAGTGCCTTAAGCTACTTGCAAGCATTCACAAGAAACACTAATGCGTTTCTGTGAAAGAGAAGCAGTCTGTTCCAACACTTCAATTCACTGCACGAAGGGAATGGAGTGTTGCTTCACTTTCTTAATGCTGTCCTTCCAGAGAAAATCACTTTCCTTTGAAATTGCCTTAAGCTACTTACAAGCATTCACCAGAAACTCACATGCGTTTCTCTGAAAGAGAAGCAGTCTGTTCCAACACTTCAATTCACTGTGCGAAGTGAATGGAGTGTTGCTTCACTTTCTAAATGCTGTCCTTTCAGAGAAAATCACTTTCCTTTGAAAGTGCCTTAAGCTACTTGCAAGCATTAGGAAGAAACTCACATGCGTTTCTCTGAAAGAGAAGCCGTCAGTTCCAAAACTTCAATTCACTGTGTGAAGTGAATGGAGTGTTGCCTCACTTTCTAAATGCTGTCCTCAGAGAAAATCACTTTCCTTTGAAAGACCCTTGAGCTACTTACAAGCATTCAACAGAAACTCACATGCATTTCTCTGAAAGAGAAGCAGTCTGTTCCCACACTTCAATTCACTGTGCGAAGTGAATGGAGTGTTGCTTCACTTTCTAAATGCTGTCCTTTCAGAGAAAATCACTTTCCTTTGAAAGTGCCTTAAGCTACTTGCAAGCATTCACAAGAAACACTAATGCGTTTCTATGAAAGAGAAGCACTCTGTTCCAACACTTCACTTCACTGCACGAAGGGAACGGAGTATTGCTTCATTTTCTAAATGCTGTCCATTCAGAGAAAATCACTTTCCTTTGTAACTGCCTTAAGCTACTTAAAAGCATTCAACAGAAACTCACATGCATTTCTCTGAAAGAGAAGCAGTCTCTTCCAACACTTCAATTCACTTAGCGAAGTGAATGGAGTGTTGCTTCACTTTCTAAATGCTGTCCTTTCAGAGAAAATCACTTTCCTTTGAAAGTGCCTTAAGCTACTTACAAGCATTCAACAGAAACTCACATGCATTTCTCTGAAAGAGAAGCAGTCTGTTCCAACACTTCAATTCTCTGTGCGAAGTGAATGGAGTGTTGTTTCACTTTCTAAATGCTGTACTTTCAGAGAAAATCACTTTTGTTTGAAAGTGCCTTAAGCAACTTTCAAGCATTCAACAGAAACTCACATGCGTTTCTCTGAAAGAGAAGCAGTCTGTTCCAACACTTCAATTCACTGTACGTAGTGAGTGGAGTGTTGCTTCACTTTCTAAATGCTGTCCTTTCAGAGAAAATCACTTTCCTTTGAAAGAGCCTTAAGCTACTTACAAGCATTCAACAGAAACTCACATGCATTTCTCTGAAAAAGAAGCAGTCTGTTCCAACACTTCAATTCATTGTGCGAAGTGAGTGGAGTGTTACTTCACTTTCTAAATTCTGTCCTTTTAGAGAAAATCACTTTCCTTTGAAAGTGCCTTAATCTACTTACAAGCATTCAACAGAAACTCACATGCATTTCTCTGAAAGAGAAGCAATCTGTTCCAACCCTTCAATTCACTGTGTGAAGTGAATGGAGTATTGCTTCACTTTCTAAATTCTGTCCTTTCAGAGAAAATCACTTTCCTTTGAAAGTGCCTTAAACTACTTTCAAGCATTCACAAAAAACTCACATGCGTTTCTCTGAAGGAGTAGCAGTCTGTTCCAACACTTCAATTCACTGTGCGAAGTGAATGGAGTGTTGCTTCACTTTCTAAATGCTGTCCTTTCAGAGAAAATCACTTTCCTTTGAAAGTGCCTTAAGCAACTTGCAAGCATTCAACAGAAACTCACATGCATTCCTCTGAAAGAGAAGCAGTCTGTTCCAACACTTCAATTCACTAAGCGAAGTGAATGGAGTGTTGCTTCACTTTCTAAATGCTGTCCTTTCAGAGAAAATAACTTTCCTTTGAAAGTGCCTTAAGCTACTTACAAGCATTCAACAGAAACTCACATGCGTTTCTCTGAAAGAGAAGCAGTCTGTTCCAACACTTCAATTCACTGTGCGAAGTGAATGGAGTGTTGTTTCACTTTCTAAATGCTGTACTTTCAGAGAAAATCACTTTTGTTTGAAAGTGCCTTAAGCAACTTTCAAGCATTCACAAGAAACTCACATGCATTTCTCTGAAAGTGAAGCCTTCTCTTCCAACACTTCAATTCACTGTGTGACGTGAATGGAGTGTTGCTTCACTTTCTAAATGCTGTCCTTTCAGAGAAAATCACTTTCCTTTGAAAGAGCCTTAAGCTACTTACAAGCATTCAACAGAAACTCACATGCATTTCTCTGAAAGAGAAGCAGTCTGTTCCAACACTTCAATTCACTGCACGAAGTGAATGGAGTGTTGCTTCACTTTCTAAATGCTGTCCTTTCAGAGAAAATCACATTCCTTTGAAAGTGCCTTAAGCTACTTACAAGCATTCAACAGAAACTCACATGCATTTCTCTGAAAGAGAAGCAGTCTGTTCCCACACTTCAATTCACTGTGCGAAGTGAATGGAGTGTTGCTTCACTTTCTAAATGCTGTCCTTTCAGAGAAAATCACTTTCCTTTGAAAGTGCCTTAAGCTACTTGCAAGCATTCACAAGAAACACTAATGCGTTTCTATGAAAGAGAAGCACTCTGTTCCAACACTTCACTTCACTGCACGAAGGGAACGGAGTATTGCTTCATTTTCTAAATGCTGTCCATTCAGAGAAAATCACTTTCCTTTGTAACTGCCTTAAGCTACTTAAAAGCATTCAACAGAAACTCACATGCATTTCTCTGAAAGAGAAGCAGTCTCTTCCAACACTTCAATTCACTGTGCGAAGTGAATGGAGTGTTGCTTCACTTTCTAAATGCTGTCCTTTCCGAGAAAATCACTTTCCTTTGAAAGTGCCTTAAGCTACTTACAAGCATTAGGAAGACACTCACATGCGTTTCTCTGAAAGAGAAGCAGTCTGTTCCAACACTTCAATTCACTGTGCGAAGTGAATGGAGTGTTGCTTCACTTTCTAAATGCTCTTCTTTCAGAGAAAATCACTTTCCTTTGAAAGTTTCTTAAGCTACTTGCAAGCATTAGGAAGAAACTCACATGCGTTTCTCTGAAAGAGAAGCAGTCTGTTCCAACACTTCAATTCACTGTACGTAGTGAGTGGAGTGTTGCTTCACTTTCTAAATGCTGTCCTTTCAGAGAAAATCACTTTCCTTTGAAAGTGCCTTAAGCTACTTACAGGCATTCAACAGAAACTCACATGCATTTCTCTGAAAGAGAAGCAGTCTGTTCCAACACTTCAATTCACTGTGCGAAGTGAAGGGAGTGTTGCTTCACTTTCTAAATTCTGTCCTTTCAGAGAAAAATCACTTTCCTTTGAAAGTGCCTTAAGCTACTTGCAAGCATTAGGAAGAAACTCACATGCGTTTCTCTGAAATAGAAGCAGTCTGTTCCAACACTTCAATTCACTGTGCAAAGTGAATGGAGTGTTGCTTCTCTTTCTAAATGCTGTCCTTTCAGAGAAAATCACTTTCCTTTGAAAGAGCCTTAAGCTACTTACAAGCATTCAACAGAAACTCACATGCATTTCTCTGAAAGAGAAGCAGTCTATTCCAACACTTCAATTCAATGTGCGAAGTGAAGGGAGTGTTGCCTCACTCTCTAAATGCTGTCCTTTCAGAGAATATCACTTTCCTTTGAAAGTGTTTTAAGCTACTTACAAGCATTCAACAGAAACTCACATGCGTTTCTCTGAAAGAGAAGAAGTCTGTTCCAACACTTCAATTCACTGTGCGAAGTGAATGGAGTGTTGCTTCACTTTCTAAATTCTCTTCTTTCAGAGAAAATCACTTTCCTTTGAAAGTGCCTTAAGCTACTTGCAAGCATTAGGAAGAAACTCACATGCGTTTCTCTGAAAAAGAAGCAGTCTGTTCCAACACTTCAATTCATTGTGCGAAGTGAGTGGAGTGTTACTTCACTTTCTAAATTCTGTCCTTTTAGAGAAAATCACTTTCCTTTGAAAGTGCCTTAATCTACTTACAAGCATTCAACAGAAACTCACATGCATTTCTCTGAAAGAGAAGCAATCTGTTCCAACCCTTCAATTCACTGTGTGAAGTGAATGGAGTATTGCTTCACTTTCTAAATTCTGTCCTTTCAGAGAAAATCACTTTCCTTTGAAAGTGCCTTAAACTACTTTCAAGCATTCACAAAAAACTCACATGCGTTTCTCTGAAGGAGTAGCAGTCTGTTCCAACACTTCAATTCACTGTGCGAAGTGAATGGAGTGTTGCTTCACTTTCTAAATGCTGTCCTTTCAGAGAAAATCACTTTCCTTTGAAAGTGCCTTAAGCAACTTGCAAGCATTCAACAGAAACTCACATGCATTCCTCTGAAAGAGAAGCAGTCTGTTCCAACACTTCAATTCACTAAGCGAAGTGAATGGAGTGTTGCTTCACTTTCTAAATGCTGTCCTTTCAGAGAAAATCACTTTCCTTTGAAAGTGCCTTAAGCTACTTACAAGCATTCAACAGAAACTCACATGCATTTCTCTGAAAGAGAAGCAGTCTGTTCCAACACTTCAATTCTCTGTGCGAAGTGAATGGAGTGTTGTTTCACTTTCTAAATGCTGTACTTTCAGAGAAAATCACTTTTGTTTGAAAGTGCCTTAAGCAACTTTCAAGCATTCAACAGAAACTCACATGCGTTTCTCTGAAAGAGAAGCAGTCTGTTCCAACACTTCAATTCACTGTACGTAGTGAGTGGAGTGTTGCTTCACTTTCTAAATGCTGTCCTTTCAGAGAAAATCACTTTCCTTTGAAAGAGCCTTAAGCTACTTACAAGCATTCAACAGAAACTCACATGCATTTCTCTGAAAAAGAAGCAGTCTGTTCCAACACTTCAATTCATTGTGCGAAGTGAGTGGAGTGTTACTTCACTTTCTAAATTCTGTCCTTTTAGAGAAAATCACTTTCCTTTGAAAGTGCCTTAATCTACTTACAAGCATTCAACAGAAACTCACATGCATTTCTCTGAAAGAGAAGCAATCTGTTCCAACCCTTCAATTCACTGTGTGAAGTGAATGGAGTATTGCTTCACTTTCTAAATTCTGTCCTTTCAGAGAAAATCACTTTCCTTTGAAAGTGCCTTAAACTACTTTCAAGCATTCACAAAAAACTCACATGCGTTTCTCTGAAGGAGTAGCAGTCTGTTCCAACACTTCAATTCACTGTGCGAAGTGAATGGAGTGTTGCTTCACTTTCTAAATGCTGTCCTTTCAGAGAAAATCACTTTCCTTTGAAAGTGCCTTAAGCAACTTGCAAGCATTCAACAGAAACTCACATGCATTCCTCTGAAAGAGAAGCAGTCTGTTCCAACACTTCAATTCACTAAGCGAAGTGAATGGAGTGTTGCTTCACTTTCTAAATGCTGTCCTTTCAGAGAAAATCACTTTCCTTTGAAAGTGCCTTAAGCTACTTACAAGCATTCAACAGAAACTCACATGCGTTTCTCTGAAAGAGAAGCAGTCTGTTCCAACACTTCAATTCATTGTGCGAAGTGAATGGAGTGTTGTTTCACTTTCTAAATGCTGTACTTTCAGAGAAAATCACTTTTGTTTGAAAGTGCCTTAAGCAACTTTCAAGCATTCACAAGAAACTCACATGCATTTCTCTGAAAGTGAAGCCTTCTCTTCCAACACTTCAATTCACTGTGTGACGTGAATGGAGTGTTGCTTCACTTTCTAAATGCTGTCCTTTCAGAGAAAATCACTTTCCTTTGAAAGAGCCTTAAGCTACTTACAAGCATTCAACAGAAACTCACATGCATTTCTCTGAAAGAGAAGCAGTCTGTTCCAACACTTCAATTCACTGCACGAAGTGAATGGAGTGTTGCTTCACTTTCTAAATGCTGTCCTTTCAGAGAAAATCACATTCCTTTGAAAGTGCCTTAAACTACTTACAAGCATTCAACAGAAACTCACATGCATTTCTCTGAAAGAGAAGCAGTCTGTTCCCACACTTCAATTCACTGTGCGAAGTGAATGGAGTGTTTTTTCACTTTCTAAATGCTGTCCTTTCAGAGAAAATCACTTTCCTTTGAAAGTGCCTTAAGCTACTTGCAAGCATTCACAAGAAACACTAATGCGTTTCTATGAAAGAGAAGCACTCTGTTCCAACACTTCACTTCACTGCACGAAGGGAACGGAGTATTGCTTCATTTTCTAAATGCTGTCCATTCAGAGAAAATCACTTTCCTTTGTAACTGCCTTAAGCTACTTAAAAGCATTCAACAGAAACTCACATGCATTTCTCTGAAAGAGAAGCAGTCTCTTCCAACACTTCAATTCACTGTGCGAAGTGAATGGAGTGTTGCTTCACTTTCTAAATGCTGTCCTTTCAGAGAAAATCACTTTCCTTTGAAAGTGCCTTAAGCTACTTACAACCATTCACCAGAAACTCACATGCGTTTCTCTGAAAGAGAAGCAGTCGGTTCCAACACTTCAATTCACTGGGCGAAGTGAATGGAGTGTTGCTTCACTTTCTAAATGCTGTCCTTTCAGAGAAAATCACTTTCCTTTGAAAGTGCCTTAAGCTACTTACAAGCATTAGGAAGAAACTCACATGCGTTTCTCTGAAAGAGAAGCAGTCTGTTCCAACACTTCAATTCACTGTGCGAAGTGAATGGAGTGTTGCTTCACTTTCTAAATGCTCTTCTTTCAGAGAAAATCACTTTCCTTTGAAAGTTTCTTAAGCTACTTGCAAGCATTAGGAAGAAACTCACATGCGTTTCTCTGAAAGAGAAGCAGTCTGTTCCAACACTTCAATTCACTGTACGTAGTGAGTGGAGTGTTGCTTCACTTTCTAAATGCTGTCCTTTCAGAGAAAATCACTTTCCTTTGAAAGTGCCTTAAGCTACTTACAGGCATTCAACAGAAACTCACATGCATTTCTCTGAAAGAGAAGCAGTCTGTTCCAACACTTCAATTCACTGTGCGAAGTGAAGGGAGTGTTGCTTCACTTTCTAAATTCTGTCCTTTCAGAGAAAAATCACTTTCCTTTGAAAGTGCCTTAAGCTACTTGCAAGCATTAGGAAGAAACTCACATGCGTTTCTCTGAAATAGAAGCAGTCTGTTCCAACACTTCAATTCACTGTGCAAAGTGAATGGAGTGTTGCTTCTCTTTCTAAATGCTGTCCTTTCAGAGAAAATCACTTTCCTTTGAAAGAGCCTTAAGCTACTTACAAGCATTCAACAGAAACTCACATGCATTTCTCTGAAAGAGAAGCAGTCTATTCCAACACTTCAATTCAATGTGCGAAGTGAAGGGAGTGTTGCCTCACTCTCTAAATGCTGTCCTTTCAGAGAATATCACTTTCCTTTGAAAGTGTTTTAAGCTACTTACAAGCATTCAACAGAAACTCACATGCGTTTCTCTGAAAGAGAAGAAGTCTGTTCCAACACTTCAATTCACTGTGCGAAGTGAATGGAGTGTTGCTTCACTTTCTAAATTCTCTTCTTTCAGAGAAAATCACTTTCCTTTGAAAGTGCCTTAAGCTACTTGCAAGCATTAGGAAGAAACTCACATGCGTTTCTCTGAAAAAGAAGCAGTCTGTTCCAACACTTCAATTCATTGTGCGAAGTGAGTGGAGTGTTACTTCACTTTCTAAATTCTGTCCTTTTAGAGAAAATCACTTTCCTTTGAAAGTGCCTTAATCTACTTACAAGCATTCAACAGAAACTCACATGCATTTCTCTGAAAGAGAAGCAATCTGTTCCAACCCTTCAATTCACTGTGTGAAGTGAATGGAGTATTGCTTCACTTTCTAAATTCTGTCCTTTCAGAGAAAATCACTTTCCTTTGAACGTGCCTTAAACTACTTTCAAGCATTCACAAAAACCTCACATGCGTTTCTCTGAAGGAGTAGCAGTCTGTTCCAACACTTCAATTCACTGTGCGAAGTGAATGGAGTGTTGCTTCACTTTCTAAATGCTGTCCTTTCAGAGAAAATCACTTTCCTTTGAAAGTGCCTTAAGCAACTTGCAAGCATTCAACAGAAACTCACATGCATTCCTCTGAAAGAGAAGCAGTCTGTTCCAACACTTCAATTCACTAAGCGAAGTGAATGGAGTGTTGCTTCACTTTCTAAATGCTGTCCTTTCAGAGAAAATCACTTTCCTTTGAAAGTGCCTTAAGCTACTTACAAGCATTCAACAGAAACTCACATGCGTTTCTCTGAAAGAGAAGCAGTCTGTTCCAACACTTCAATTCACTGTGCGAAGTGAATGGAGTGTTGTTTCACTTTCTAAATGCTGTACTTTCAGAGAAAATCACTTTTGTTTGAAAGTGCCTTAAGCAACTTTCAAGCATTCACAAGTAACTCACATGCATTTCTCTGAAAGTGAAGCCTTCTCTTCCAGCACTTCAATTCACTGTGTGAAGTGAATGGAGTGTTGCTTCACTTTCTAAATGCTGTCCTTTCAGAGAAAATCACTTTCCTTTGAAAGAGCCTTAAGCTACTTACAAGCATTCAACAGAAACTCACATGCATTTCTCTGAAAGAGAAGCAGTCTGTTCCAACACTTCAATTCACTGCACGAAGTGAATGGAGTGTTGCTTCACTTTCTAAATGCTGTCCTTTCAGAGAAAATCACATTCCTTTGAAAGTGCCTTAAGCTACTTTCAAGCATTCAACAGAAACTCACATGCATTTCTCTGAAAGAGAAGCAGTCTGTTCCCACACTTCAATTCACTGTGCGAAGTGAATGGAGTGTTGCTTCACTTTCTAAATGCTGTCCTTTCAGAGAAAATCACTTTCCTTTGAAAGTGCCTTAAGCTACTTGCAAGCATTCACAAGAAACACTAATGCGTTTCTATGAAAGAGAAGCACTCTGTTCCAACACTTCACTTCACTGCACGAAGGGAACGGAGTATTGCTTCATTTTCTAAATGCTGTCCATTCAGAGAAAATCACTTTCCTTTGTAACTGCCTTAAGCTACTTAAAAGCATTCAACAGAAACTCACATGCATTTCTCTGAAAGAGAAGCAGTCTCTTCCAACACTTCAATTCACTGTGCGAAGTGAATGGAGTGTTGCTTCACTTTCTAAATGCTCTTCTTTCAGAGAAAATCACTTTCCTTTGAAAGTGCCTTAAGCTACTTACAAGCATTAGGAAGAAACTCACATGCGTTTCTCTGAAAGAGAAGCAGTCTGTTCCAACACTTCAATTCACTGTGCGAAGTGAATGGAGTGTTGCTTCACTTTCTAAATGCTCTTCTTTCAGAGAAAATCACTTTCCTTTGAAAGTTTCTTAAGCTACTTGCAAGCATTAGGAAGAAACTCACATGCGTTTCTCTGAAAGAGAAGCAGTCTGTTCCAACACTTCAATTCACTGTACGTAGTGAGTGGAGTGTTGCTTCACTTTCTAAATGCTGTCCTTTCAGAGAAAATCACTTTCCTTTGAAAGTGCCTTAAGCTACTTACAGGCATTCAACAGAAACTCACATGCATTTCTCTGAAAGAGAAGTAGTCTGTTCCAACACTTCAATTCACTGTGCGAAGTGAAGGGAGTGTTGCTTCACTTTCTAAATTCTGTCCTTTCAGAGAAAAATCACTTTCCTTTGAAAGTGCCTTAAGCTACTTGCAAGCATTAGGAAGAAACTCACATGCGTTTCTCTGAAAGAGAAGCAGTCTGTTCCAACACTTCAATTCACTGTGCAAAGTGAATGGAGTGTTGCTTCTCTTTCTAAATGCTGTCCTTTCAGTGAAAATCACTTTCCTTTGAAAGTGCCTTAAGCTACTTACAAGCATTCAACAGAAACTCACATGCGTTTCTCTGAAAGAGAAGCAGTCTGTTCCAACACTTCAATTCACTGTGCGAAGTGAATGGAGTGTTGCTTCACTTTCTAAATGCTGTCCTTTCAGAGAAAATCACATTCCTTTGAAAGTGCCTTAAGCTACTTTCAAGCATTCAACAGAAACTCACATGCATTTCTCTGAAAGAGAAGCAGTCTGTTCCCACACTTCAATTCACTGTGCGAAGTGAATGGAGTGTTGCTTCACTTTCTAAATGCTGTCCTTTCAGAGAAAATCACTTTCCTTTGAAAGTGCCTTAAGCTACTTGCAAGCATTCACAAGAAACACTAATGCGTTTCTATGAAAGAGAAGCACTCTGTTCCAACACTTCACTTCACTGCACGAAGGGAACGGAGTATTGCTTCATTTTCTAAATGCTGTCCATTCAGAGAAAATCACTTTCCTTTGTAACTGCCTTAAGCTACTTAAAAGCATTCAACAGAAACTCACATGCATTTCTCTGAAAGAGAAGCAGTCTCTTCCAACACTTCAATTCACTGTGCGAAGTGAATGGAGTGTTGCTTCACTTTCTAAATGCTGTCCTTTCCGAGAAAATCACTTTCCTTTGAAAGTGCCTTAAGCTACTTACAAGCATTAGGAAGAAACTCACATGCGTTTCTCTGAAAGAGAAGCAGTCTGTTCCAACACTTCAATTCACTGTGCGAAGTGAATGGAGTGTTGCTTCACTTTCTAAATGCTCTTCTTTCAGAGAAAATCACTTTCCTTTGAAAGTTTCTTAAGCTACTTGCAAGCATTAGGAAGAAACTCACATGCGTTTCTCTGAAAGAGAAGCAGTCTGTTCCAACACTTCAATTCACTGTACGTAGTGAGTGGAGTGTTGCTTCACTTTCTAAATGCTGTCCTTTCAGAGAAAATCACTTTCCTTTGAAAGTGCCTTAAGCTACTTACAGGCATTCAACAGAAACTCACATGCATTTCTCTGAAAGAGAAGTAGTCTGTTCCAACACTTCAATTCACTGTGCGAAGTGAAGGGAGTGTTGCTTCACTTTCTAAATTCTGTCCTTTCAGAGAAAAATCACTTTCCTTTGAAAGTGCCTTAAGCTACTTGCAAGCATTAGGAAGAAACTCACATGCGTTTCTCTGAAAGAGAAGCAGTCTGTTCCAACACTTCAATTCACTGTGCAAAGTGAATGGAGTGTTGCTTCTCTTTCTAAATGCTGTCCTTTCAGTGAAAATCACTTTCCTTTGAAAGTGCCTTAAGCTACTTACAAGCATTCAACAGAAACTCACATGCGTTTCTCTGAAAGAGAAGCAGTCTGTTCCAACACTTCAATTCACTGTGCGAAGTGAATGGAGTGTTGCCTCACTTTCTAAATGCTGTCCTTTCAGAGAAAATCACTTTCCATTGAAAGTGCCTTAAACTACTTTCTAGCATTCACAAAAAACTCACATGCGTTTCTCTGAAAGAGAAGCAGTCTGTTCCAACACTTCAATTCACTGTGCGAAGTGAATGGAGTGTTGCTTCACTTTCTAAATGCTGTCCTTTCAGAGAAAATCACTTTCCTTTGAAAGTGCCTTAAGCTACTTGCAAGCATTCACAAGAAACACTAATGCGTTTCTATTGTGGGAACCTGTCCTCCCTGATCCTTGAGGCCAAAATACTGGATGGAAGTGTTTACGCTAACCAGCTAAGCTTCCTGCTAGTTCCGTCCTTGGTTCTGCTACAGCCTGGTATATTAGCATGAGGGATCTATTTTACTTTAAAATGGTAATTTCTCAACCTGCCTCAAAGAAGCTCAGGCGCCAAGGCCCATCTAACCTGTCTGACATTGCCTTAAACCCTCGACCACCTGCCTGGGGAAAAACTCCCACAGAGGCCAGTTTCCCCAGCCCCCTCTGGGTGGGAGGAGTTTTCCTTTACTGGGGCCAAAAGTATTTTAACCCTGGATTTAGTTGAATAAAGGGGCATTCTCTTCTTGAGGATGACTGGAACTCTGTATCTGTGTGTGTGCGTCTTGTGTTTTAACCCCTAGGACAATATGGAACTCGTGGGATGTGGGTGGCGTGGAAGGACGACCCCTACAGATGGAGGCACCGCTGGGATACGAAGAAGAAGCAGCCATGAGTTTCTGGAAAGGTAAACCTATGGGGTCACCCTAAAAGGAAAAAGGTTAGCCAGAAGGGTGTATTGGGATTTTGAAATTTAAGTATCTCTTTTCTTGTTCGGAACAGGGAGGCCTATTGAGGTCAATTGACAGTGCTTTTGGAGAAGTACCAATATTTTAAGGTAGACGGCACCACATGAGAGTTCATTAAGACAGTTTGCTTCTTGAGGTGATATTTTGCCTAATTTTTATAGAGAAATCAATCCCTGGCTTTGCTAGCATGGGGCTTTAATTTTGGTTGAGGAAAACGGGCTGAGAGAGGATTCAAAAATATATTTATGAGTTCTATTAAAAGTTTTTGGGTAAAAAAGAACAGCTTCACAGAGCTTGTCTTTCAGGGAGATTGGAAAGCTCCCATGCATGTTTGTATGCGGGTCACAGGACCGCACTGGGTCATTCACTGTGGCTGAGGTTCTGCAAGGTACACTTAGGAGCAGAGAAACAGGCAGCTGTATCGCACAGGGAGAAGCGCAGGCAGCCGCCAATCCCTGCCTATGAATGGCGGGACCATTTCAGACAGGCCAAGAAGGGTAAACACAGCGGTGTGCCAGTACACTCAGTCGCGGGTGCATACTCGTTCGGGAGGCACATCCGCGCTCACCAGAAGCAGAAAGGCAGTCACACGGCTTCCTCGCCCAAGGCAGCCAATGAGCGGCGGGCCGCAGGTACCTAGGACTGGGCACTATGCCGGTTGTGGCGGCGCCTGAGCAGACAGATAAAAAGAGAGTGCTAGGCGGCCGGAAAAAGCAACAATAGCCAGGCCTTGGTGGTACAAAAAATAGTTAAAATCCGCCCGCCTAAACTCAGGTGACAGTTTGCAAACAGAGCGGAGGGAATCTGTGTCCCGCTGTGCAGCGCAGCTTCAGCAGTTTTAAGTGAAGACTGTGATAGATTCAAAGGTTTAACAGACCCAAAAGAGGTTAGCTAAATCTTGGGATGGTTTGTTGCCTAATTTTCTGTAAATCCAAACTGTGCTAGTTTGCATTTCCACCAGTGGTGGAGGAGTTTCTCTTAAGTAAAAGTTATGAACAATATTTGATCTTGATCATGTTTAAGGGATAAGATAAGAGTCAAGAGTTATTTTGATTCACACTTCTCCTATGATTAAAGATGTTTGAGGATTTTTTAAATGTCTTTCAGTCATTTTAAGTTTGTCTATTGAGAGTTTTCAGTTTAGGTTTATTGCATGTATTTTAATTTTATTAATTGCTCTTTGGAGGACTATTCATGGAGTCCTAATATTTTTTATATGGATTGATGACTGACAAAGATTTCCATATCTATAGCCAGATATGTTGATCCTATTAATTATTTCTCTAATGTTGGCGGGAGGCAATGTGCCCCCATAAAGACAATTTTTATAATTCTGTCCAGTTGTGTGAATGCTCATGTACTGGATCAGATAATTATTTTCTGCCCCTGGAAAAGTTCCAGGTGGAGCTGATTCTAAAAGATGTTTTGGAGCTGACCATTCAGCCCAGTTCAAAACCTGCTATGATGGTGCGGGCCAATAAAAAAAGATGTTTTGAGGTTGACTAATTCAGCCTATATTTAGGCCGGTTGCTATGGCACAGGCAAATAGAATTTGCTCTTTGGAACAGAGACCTACAGGTCTCTAAGTTCAAGACCAGCCTACTTCCAGTACTGACTGTGCTAAATTTTTACACTGAGTTTTTTAGTACTCTTAAATGTTAATTTGGGAGAAGAGTTTTGTTTATGTTTTTTCTAGGAATGCTGACATGCATCTGGGTACTGTTCATGCTGTGGATTCATCTGTCCAGAGGCCCGAGGACAAAGCCTCTGCTATGGAGCTGTCTGACCTGATTGCTGCGGAGCTGACGGGTTCCTGAAAAATGATCCAGCTCCTACCCTTGTTCTATCAGTTATTGCTGTACTGTTATTGCTGTACATTGCTTTATTGTTATTGCTGTACAATTGCTGTACTGCTGGATTTCCCCTTGATTTGTCAGTTATTGCTTGCTATCAGTTTTTCTTATCCTGTCAGCTATTTCTGCTGAGCACTATGGGTATCTTCAAGGCAGGTTGCAAAATGCCATGGATGCTCAAATTAAGAATTGGAGACTGAGGTTAATCTTGACAGATTGGACATGGTTTTTTGACCTTTGCTGGTCACAGAATAGGATTTTTACTGTTTTTCATGGTCCCTGAAATACAAAATTTACTAATTGGCTGTCATTTATTCTAGTTAGCTTTCCAGGGACCTTACACCAGTGCTATTGAGACCTTACTTAAAGGGGCTCTATTCTGAGCAGAGTTTTCAGGATTGTGCCAAAGCACAATCTCCTTTGGGAATGCTTGTATATGCTGGAGCATGACATTCATGATCTCATGAAGCCGGAGTCAGGACTACTCAGGTCAAGTCCTTTTGGCATTCACCTCAAAATATCTTTCAGCATAATCTGGCTGGACTCAATGTATGACTAGTAACCAAAGACGGGTAAGGATTGAATGGGAGGAGACTCTACCTAAGACAGAAAGGTATTTTGACCTGGAATACTTTTTCCACGATGGGTAAAGAGTCTGCCTGGCCATCACCACCTAAGACAGGGTGCTAGTCATCATATTTTATATAAAAGGGGGACTTGTGGGAACCTGTCCTCCCTGATCCTTGAGGCCAAAATACTGGATGCAAGTGTTTACGCTAACCAGCTAAGCTTCCTGCTAGTTCCGTCCTTGGTTCTGCTACAGCCTGGTATATTAGCATGAGGGATCTATTTTACTTTAAAATGGTAATTTCTCAACCTGCCTCAAAGAAGCTCAGGCGCCAAGGCCCATCTAACCTGTCTGACATTGCCTTAAACCCTCGACCACCTGCCTGGGGAAAAACTCCCAGAGAGGCCAGTTTCCCCAGCCCCCTCTGGGTGGGAGGAGTTTTCCTTTACTGGGGCCAAAAGTATTTTAACCCTGGATTTAGTTGAATAAAGGGGCATTCTCTTCTTGAGGATGACTGGAACTCTGTATCTGTGTGTGTGCGTCTTGTGTTTTAACCCCTAGGAAAATATGGAACTCGTGGGATGCGGGTGGCGTGGAAGGACGACCCCTACATCTATGAAAGAGAAGCAGTCTGTTCCAACACTTCAATTCACTGTGCAAAGTGAATGGAGTGTTGCCTCACTTTCGAAATGCTGTCCTTAAAGAGAAAATCACTTTCCTTTGAAAGTGCCTTAAGCTTCTTGCAAGCATTAGGAAAAAACTAACATGCGTTTCTCTGAAAGAGAAGCAGTCTGTTCCAACACTTCAATTCACTGTGCGAAGTGAATGGAGTGTTGCTTCACTTTCTAAATGCTGTCCGTTCAGAGAAAATCACTTTCCTTTGAAAGTGCCTTAAGCTACTTGCAAGCATTCACAAGAAATACTAATGCGTTTCTATGAAAGACAAGCAGTCTGTTCCAACACTTCAATTCACTGCACGAAGGGAATGGAGTGTTGCTTCACTTTCTAAATGCTGTCCTTTCAGAGAAAATCACTTTCCTTTGAAAGTGCCTTAAGCTACTTACAAGCATTCAACAGAAACTCACATGCATTTCTCTGAAAGAGAAGCAATCTGTTCCAACACTTCAATTCTCTGTGCGAACTGAATGGAGTGTTGCTTCACTTTCCAAATGCTGTCCTATCAGAGAAAATCACTTTCCTTTGAAAGTGCCTTAAGCTACTTGCAAGCATTCACAAGAAACACTAATGCGTTTCTATGAAAGAGAAGCAGTCTGTTCCAACACTTCAATTCACTGTGCAAAGTGAATGGAGTGTTGCCTCACTTTCGAAATGCTGTCCTTTCAGAGAAAATCACTTTCCTTTGAAAGTGCCTTAAGCTTCTTGCAAGCATTAGGAAGAAACTAACATGCATTTCTCTGAAAGAGAAGCAGTCTGTTCCAACACTTCAATTCACTGTGCGAAGTGAATGGAGTGTTGCTTCACTTTCTAAATGCTGTCCTTTCAGAGAAAATCACTTTCCATTGAAAGTGCCTTAAGCTACTTGCAAGCATTCACAAGAAATACTAATGCGTTTCTATGAAAGACAAGCAGTCTGTTCCAACACTTCAATTCACTGCACGAAGGGAATGGAGTGTTGCTTCACTTTCTAAATGCTGTCCTTTCAGAGAAAATCACTTTCCTTTGAAAGTGCCTTAAGCTACTTACAAGCATTCAACAGAAACTCACATGCATTTCTCTGAAAGAGAAGCAATCTGTTCCAACACTTCAACTCTGTGCAAAGTGAATGGAGTGTTGCTTCACTTTCTAAATGCTGTCCTTTCAGAGAAAATCACTGTTGTTTGAAAGTGCCTTAAGCAACTTTCAAGCATTCACAAGAAACTCACATGCATTTCTCTGAAAGAGATGCCTTCTCTTCCAAGACTTCAATTCACTGTGCGAAGTGAATGGAGTGTTGCTTCACTTTCTAAACGCTGTCCTTTCAGAGAAAATCACATTCCTTTGAAAGTGCCTTAAGCTACTTACAAGCATTCAACAGAAACTCACATGCATTTCTCTGAAAGAGAAGCAGTCTGTTCCAACACTTCAATTCACTGTGCGAAGTGAATGGAGTGTTGCTTCACTTTCTAAATGCTGTCCTTTCAGAGAAAATCACTTTCCTTTGAAAGTGCCTTAAGCTACATGCAAGCATTCACAAGAAACACTAATGCGTTTCTATGAAAGAGAAGCACTCTGTTCCAACACTTCACTTCACTGCACGAAGGGAACGGAGTATTGCTTCATTTTCTAAATGCTGTCCTTTCAGAGAAAATCACTTTCCTTTGTAACTGCCTTAAGCTACTTGCAAGCATTCACAAGAAACACTAATGCGTTTCTATGAAAGAGAAGCACTCTGTTACAACACTTCACTTCACTGCACGAAGGGAACGGAGTATTGCTTCACTTTCTAAATGCTGTCCTTTCCGAGAAAATCACTTTCCTTTGAAAGTGCCTTAAGCTACTTACAAGCATTAGGAAGAAACTCACATGCGTTTCTCTGAAAGAGAAGCAGTCTGTTCCAACACTTCAATTCACTGTGCGAAGTGAATGGAGTGTTGCTTCACTTTCTAAATGCTGTCCTTTCAGAGAAAATCACTATCCTTTGAAAGTGCCTTAAGTTACTTGCAAGCATTAGGAAGAAACATACATGCGTTTCTCTGAAAGAGAAGCAGTCTGTTCCAACACTTCAATTCACTGTGCGAAGTGAATGGAGTGTTGCTTCACTTTCTAAATGCTGTCCTTTCCGAGAAAATCACTTTCCTTTGAAAGTGCCTTAAGCTACTTAAAATCATTCAACAGAAACTCACATGCATTTCTCTGAAAGAGAAGCAGTCTCTTCCAACACTTCAATTCACTGTGCGAAGTGAATGGAGTGTTGCTTCACTTTCTAAATGCTGTCTTTCCGAGAAAATCACTTTCCTTTGAAAGTGCCTTAAGCTACTTACAAGCATTAGGAAGGAACTCACATGCGTTTCTCTGAAAGAGAAGCAGTCTGTTCCAACACTTCAATTCACTGTGCGAAGTGAATGGAGTGTTGCTTCACTTTCTAAATGCTGTCCTTTCCGAGAAAATCACTTTCCTTTGAAAGTGCCTTAAACTACTTTCAAGCATTCATAAAAAACTCACATGCGTTTCCCTGAAAGAGAAGCAGTCTGTTCCAACACTTCAATTCACTGTGCGAAGTGAATGGAGTGTTGCTTCACTTTCTAAATGCTGTCCTTTCAGAGAAAATCACTTTCCTTTGAAAGTTCCTTAAGCTACTTGCAAGCAATAGGAAGAAACTCACATGCGTTTCTCTGAAAGAGAAGCAGTCTGTTCCAACACTTCAATTCACTGTGCGAAGTGAATGGAGTGTTGTTTCACTTTCTAAATGCTGTCCTTTCAGAGAAAATCACTGTTGTTTGAAAGTGCCTTAAGCAACTTTCAAGCATTCACAAGAAACTCACATGCATTTCTCTGAAAGAGAAGCCTTCTCTTCCAACACTTCAATTCACTGTGCGAAGTGAATGGAGTGTTGCTTCACTTTCTAAATGCTGTCCTTTCAGAGAAAATCACTTTCCTTTGAAAGAGCCTTAAGCTACTTAAAAGCATTCAACAGAAACTCACATGCATTTCTCTGAAAGAGAAGCAGTCTGTTCCAACACTTCAATTCACTGTGCGAAGTGAATGGAGTGTTGCTTCACTTTCTAAATGCTGTCCTTTCAGAGAAAATCACTTTCCTTTGAAAGTGCCTTAAGCTACTTGCAAGCATTCACAAGAAACACTAATGCGTTTCTATGAAAGAGAAGCACTCTGTTCCAACACTTCACTTCACTGCACGAAGGGAACGGAGTATTGCTTCATTTCCTAAATGCTGTCCTTTCAGAGAAAATCCCTTTCCTTTGTAACTGCCTTAAGCTACTTGCAAGCATTCACAAGAAACACTAATGCGTTTCTATGAAAGAGAAGCACTCTGTTCCAACACTTCAATTCACTGCACGAAGGGAATGGAGTGTTGCTTCACTTTCTAAATGCTCTTCTTTCAGAGAAAATCACTTTCCTTTGAAAGTGCCTTAAGTTACTTGCAAGCATTAGGAAGAAACATACATGCGTTTCTCTGAAAGAGAAGCAGTCTGTTCCAACACTTCAATTCACTGTTCGAAGTGAATGGAGTGTTGCCTCACTTTCTAAATGCTGTCCTTTCAGAGAAAATCACGTTCCTTTGAAAGTGCCTTAAGCAACTTACAAGCATTCAACAGAAACTCACATGCATTTCTCTGAAAGAGAAGCAGTCTGTTCTAACACTTCAATTCACTGTGCGAAGTGAATGGAGTGTTGCTTCACTTACTAAATGCTCTTCTTTCAGAGAAAGTCACTTTCCTTTGATAGTTCCTTAAGCTACTTGCAAGCATTAGGAAGAAACTCACATGCGTCTCTCTGAAAGAGAAGCAGTCTGTTCCAACACTTCAATTCACTGTGCGAAGTGAGTGGAGTGTTGCTTCACTTTCTAAATGCTGTCCTATCAGAGAAAATCACTTTCCTTTGAAAGTGCCTTAAGCTACTTACAAGCATTCAACAGAAACTCACATGCATTTCTCTGAAAGAGAAGCAGTCTGTTCCAACACTTCAATTCACTGTGCGAAGTGAATGGAGTGTTGCCTCACTTTCTAAATGCTGTCCTTTCAGAGAAAATCACTTTCCTTTGAAAGTGCCTTAAGCTACATACAAGCATTCAACAGAAACTCACATGCATTTCTCTGAAAGAGAAGCAGTCTGTTCCAACACTTCAATTCACTGTGCGAAGTGAATGGAGTGTTGCTTCACTTTCTAAATGCTCTTCTTTCAGAGAAAATCACTTTCCTTTGAAAGTTCCTTGAGCTACTTGCAAGCATTAGGAAGAAACTCACATGCGTCTCTCTGAAAGAGAAGCAGTCTGTTCCAACACTTCAATTCACTGTGCGAAGTGAGTGGAGTGTTGCTTCACTTTCTAAATGCTGTCCTTTCAGAGAAAATCACTTTCCTTTGAAAGTGCCTTAAGCTACTTGAAATCATTCAACAGAAACTCACATGCATTTCTCTGAAAGAGAAGCAGTCTCTTCCAACACTTCAATTCACTGTGCGAAGTGAATGGAGTGTTGCTTCACTTTCTAAATGCTGTCCTTTCCGAGAAAATCACTTTCCTTTGAAAGTGCCTTAAGCTACTTACAAGCATTAGGAAGAAACTCACATGCGTTTCTCTGAAAGAGAAGCAGTCTGTTCCAACACTTCAATTCACTGTGCGAAGTGAATGGAGTGTTGCTTAACTTTCTAAATGCTGTCCTTTCAGAGAAAATCACTTTCCTTTGAAAGTGCCTTAAACTACTTTCAAGCATTCATAAAAAACTCACATGCGTTTCCCTGAAAGAGAAGCAGTCTGTTCCAACACTTCAATTCACTGTGCGAAGTGAATGGAGAGTTGCTTCACTTTCTAAATGCTCTTCTTTCAGAGAAAATCACTTTCCTTTGAAAGTTCCTTAAGCTACTTGCAAGCAATAGGAAGAAACTCACATGCGTTTCCCTGAAGGAGAAGCAGTCTGTTCCAACACTTCAATTCACTGTGCAAAGTGAATGGAGTGTTGACTCACTTTCTAAATGCTGTCCTTTCAGAGAAAATCACTTTCCTTTGAAAGTGCCTTAAGCTACTTACAAGCATTCAACAGAAACTCACATGCATTTCTCTGAAAGAGAAGCAGTCTGTTCCAACACTTCATTTCACTGTGCGAAGTGAAGGGAGTGTTGCTTCACTTTCTAAATTCTGTCCTTTCAGAGAAAATCACTTTCCTTTGAAAGTTCCTTAAGCTACTTGCAAGCATTAGGAAGAAACCCACATGCGTTTCTCTGAAAGAGAAGCAGTCTGTTCCAACACTTCAATTCACTGTGCGAAGTGAAGGGAGTGTTGCTTCACTTTCTAAATGCTGTCCTTTCAGTGAAAATCTCTTTCCTTTGAAAGTGCCTTAAGCTACTTACAAGCATTCAACAGAAACTCACATGCGTTTCTCTGAAAGAAAAGCAGTCTGTTCCAACACTTCAATTCACTGTGCGAATTGAATGGAGTGTTGCTTCACTTTCTAAATGCTTTCCTTTCAGAGAAAATCACTTTCCTTTGAAAGTGCCTTAAGCTTCTTGCAAGCATTAGGAAGAAACTCACATGCGTTTCTCTGAAAGAGAAGCAGTCTGTTCCCACAATTCAATTCACTGTGCGAAGTGAATGGAGTGTTGCCTCACTTTCTAAATGCTGTCCTTTCAGAGAAAATCACTTTCCTTTGAAAGTGCCTTAAGCTACTTACAAGCATTCAACAGAAATCCACATGCATTTCTCTGAAAGAGAAGCAGTCTGTTCCAACACTTCAATTCACTGTGCGAAGTGAATGGAGTGTTGCTTCACTTTCTAAATGCTGTCCTTTCAGAGAAAATCACTTTCCTTTGAAAGTGCCTTAAGCTACTTGCAAGCATTCACAAGAAACACTAATGCGTTTCTATGAAAGAGAAGCACTCTGTTCCAACACTTCACTTCACTGCACTAAGGGAACGGAGTATTGCTTCATTTTCTAAATGATGTCCTTTCAGAGAAAATCACTTTCCTTTGAAAGTTCCTTAAGCTACTTGCAAGCATTAGGAAGAAACTCACATGCATTTATCTGAAAGAGAAGAAGTCTGTTCCAACACTTCAATTCACTGTGCAAAGTGAATGGAGTGTTGCCTCACTTTCGAAATGCTGTCCTTTCAGAGAAAATCACTTTCCTTTGAAAGTGCCTTAAGCTTCTTGCAAGCATTAGGAAGAAACTAACATGCGTTTCTCTGAAAGAGAAGCAGTCTGTTCCAACACTTCAATTCACTGTGCGAAAAGAATGGAGTGTTGCTTCACTTTCTAAATACTGTCCTTTCAGAGAAAATCACTTTCCTTTGAAAGTGCCTTAAGCTACTTGCAAGCATTCACAAGAAACACTAATGCGTTTCTATGAAAGAGAAGCAGTCTGTTCCAACACTTCAATTCACTGTGCAAAGTGAATGGAGTGTTGCCTCACTTTCTAAATGCTGTCCTTTCAGAGAAAATCACTTTCCTTTGAAAGTGCCTTAAGCTACTTACAAGCATTCAACAGAAATTCACATGCATTTCTCTGAAAGAGAAGCAGTCTGTTCCAACACTTCAATTCACTGTGCGAAGTGAAGGGAGTGGTGCTTCACTTTCTAAATTCTGTCCTTTCAGAGAAAATCACTTTCCTTTGAAAGTTCCTTAAGCTACTTGCAAGCATTAGGAAGAAACTCACATGCGTTTCTCTGAAAGAGAAGCAGTCTGTTCCAACACTTCAATTCACTGTGCGAAGTGAAGGGAGTGTTGCTTCACTTTCTAAATGCTGTCCTTTCAGTGAAAATCTCTTTCCTTTGAAAGTGCCTTAAGCTACTTACAAGCATTCAACAGAAACTCACATGCGTTTCTCTGAAAGAAAAGCAGTCTGTTCCAACACTTCAATTCACTGTGTGAAGTGAATGGAGTGTTGCTTCACTTTCTAAATGCTGTCCTTTCAGAGAAAATCACGTTCCTTTGAAAGTGCCTTAAGCTTCTTGCAAGCATTAGGAAGAAACTAACATGCGTTTCTCTGAAAGGGAAGCAGTCTGTTCCAACAATTCAATTCACTGTGCGAAGAGAATGGAGTGTTGCCTCACTTTCTAAATGCTGTCCTTTCAGAGAAAATCACTTTCCTTTGAAAGTGCCTTAAGCTACTTGCAAGCATTCACAAGAAATACTAATGCGTTTCTATGAAAGACAAGCAGTCTGTTCCAACACTTCAATCCACTGCACGAAGGGAATGGAGTGTTGCTTCACTTTCTAAATGCCGTCCTTTCAGAGAAAATCACTTCCCTTTGAAAGTGCCTTAAGCTACTTGCAAGCATTCTCAAGAAACACTAATGCGTTTCTATGAAAGAGAAGCACTCTGTTCCAACACTTCACTTCACTGCACGAAGGGAACGGAGTATTGCTTCATTTTCTAAATGCTGTCCTTTCAGAGAAAATCACTTTCCTTTGTAACTGCCTTAAGCTACTTAAAAGCATTCAACAGAAACTCACATGCATTTCTCTGAAAGAGAAGCAGTCTGTTCCAACACTTCAATTCACTGTGCGAAGTGAATGGAGTGTTGCTTCACTTTCTAAATGCTGTCCTTTCCGAGAAAATCACTTTCCTTTGAAAGTGCCTTAAGCTACTTGCAAGCATTCACAAGAAACATTAATGCGTTTCTATGAAAGAGAAGCAGTCTGTTCTAACACTTCAATTCACTGTGCAAAGTGAATGGAGTGTTGCCTCACTTTCTAAATGCTGTCCTTTCAGAGAAAATCACTTTCCTTTGAAAGTGCCTTAAGCTACATACAAGCATTCAACAGAAACTCACATGCATTTCTCTGAAAGAGAAGCAGTCTGTTCCAACACTTCAATTCACTGTGCGAAGTGAATGGAGTGTTGCTTCACTTTCTAAATGCTCTTCTTTCAGAGAAAATCACTTTCCTTTGAAAGTTCCTTGAGCTACTTGCAAGCATTAGGAAGAAACTCACATGCGTCTCTCTGAAAGAGAAGCAGTCTGTTCCAACACTTCAATTCACTGTGCGAAGTGAGTGGAGTGTTGCTTCACTTTCTAAATGCTGTCCTTTCAGAGAAAATCACTTTCCTTTGAAAGTGCCTTAAGCTACTTGAAATCATTCAACAGAAACTCACATGCATTTCTCTGAAAGAGAAGCAGTCTCTTCCAACACTTCAATTCACTGTGCGAAGTGAATGGAGTGTTGCTTCACTTTCTAAATGCTGTCCTTTCCGAGAAAATCACTTTCCTTTGAAAGTGCCTTAAGCTACTTACAAGCATTAGGAAGAAACTCACATGCGTTTCTCTGAAAGAGAAGCAGTCTGTTCCAACACTTCAATTCACTGTGCGAAGTGAATGGAGTGTTGCTTAACTTTCTAAATGCTGTCCTTTCAGAGAAAATCACTTTCCTTTGAAAGTGCCTTAAACTACTTTCAAGCATTCATAAAAAACTCACATGCGTTTCCCTGAAAGAGAAGCAGTCTGTTCCAACACTTCAATTCACTGTGCGAAGTGAATGGAGAGTTGCTTCACTTTCTAAATGCTCTTCTTTCAGAGAAAATCACTTTCCTTTGAAAGTTCCTTAAGCTACTTGCAAGCAATAGGAAGAAACTCACATGCGTTTCTCTGAAGGAGAAGCAGTCTGTTCCAACACTTCAATTCACTGTGCAAAGTGAATGGAGTGTTGACTCACTTTCTAAATGCTGTCCTTTCAGAGAAAATCACTTTCCTTTGAAAGTGCCTTAAGCTACTTACAAGCATTCAACAGAAACTCACATGCATTTCTCTGAAAGAGAAGCAGTCTGTTCCAACACTTCAATTCACTGTGCGAAGTGAAGGGAGTGTTGCTTCACTTTCTAAATTCTGTCCTTTCAGAGAAAATCCCTTTCCTTTGAAAGTTCCTTAAGCTACTTGCAAGCATTAAGAAGAAACTCACATGCGTTTCTCTGAAAGAGAAGCAGTCTGTTCCAACACTTCAATTCACTGTGCGAAGTGAAGGGAGTGTTGCTTCACTTTCTAAATGCTGTCCTTTCAGTGAAAATCTCTTTCCTTTGAAAGTGCCTTAAGCTACTTACAAGCATTCAACAGAAACTCACATGCGTTTCTCTGAAAGAAAAGCAGTCTGTTCCAACACTTCAACTCACTGTGCGAAGTGAATGGAGTGTTGCTTCACTTTCTAAATGCTTTCCTTTCAGAGAAAATCACGTTCCTTTGAAAGTGCCTTAAGCTTCTTGCAAGCATTAGGAAGAAACTAACATGCGTTTCTCTGAAAGAGAAGCAGTCTGTTCCCACAATTCAATTCACTGTGCGAAGTGAATGGAGTGTTGCCTCACTTTCTAAATGCTGTCCTTTCAGAGAAAATCACTTTCCTTTGAAAGTGCCTTAAGCTACTTACAAGCATTCAACAGAAACCCACATGCATTTCTCTGAAAGAGAAGCAGTCTGTTCCAACACTTCAATTCACTGTGCGAAGTGAATGGAGTGTTGCTTCACTTTCTAAATGCTGTCCTTTCAGAAAAAATCACTTTCCTTTGATAGTGCCTTAAGCTACTTGCAAGCATTCACAAGAAACACTAATGCGTTTCTATGAAAGAGAAGCACTCTGTTCCAACACTTCACTTCACTGCACTAAGGGAACGGAGTATTGCTTCATTTTCTAAATGATGTCCTTTCAGAGAAAATCACTTTCCTTTGTAACTGCCTTAAGCTACTTAAAAGCATTCAACAGAAACTCACATGCATTTCTCTGAAAGAGAAGCAGTCTCTTCCAACACTTCAATTCACTGTGCGAAGTGAATGGAGTGTTGCTTCACTTTCTAAATGCTGTCCTTTCCGAGAAAATCACTTTCCTTTGAAAGTGCCTTAAGCTACTTACAAGCATTAGGAAGAAACTCACATGCATTTCTCTGAAAGAGAAGCAGTCTCTTCCAACACTTCAGTTCACTGTGCGAAGTGAATGGAGTGTTGCTTCACTTTCTAAATGCTCTTCCTTCAGAGAAAATCACTTTCCTTTGAAAGTTCCTTAAGGTACTTGCAAGCATTAGGAAGAAACTCACATGCGTTTCTCTGAAAGAGAAGCAGTCTGTTCCAACACTTCAATTCACTGTGCGAAGTGAGTGGAGTGTTGCTTCACTTTCTAAATGCTGTCCTTTCAGAGAAAATCACTTTCCTTTGAAAATGCCTTAAACTACTTACAAGCATTCAACAGAAACTCACATGCATTTCTCTGAAAGAGAAGCAGTCTGTTCCAACACTTCAATTCACTGTGCGAAGTGAAGGGAGTGTTGCTTCACTTTCTAAATTCTGTCCTTTCAGAGAAAATCACTTTCCTTTGAAAGTTCCTTAAGCTACTTGCAAGCATTAGGAAGAAACTCACATGCATTTCTCTGAAAGAGAAGCAGTCTCTTCCAACACTTCAATTCACTGTGCGAAGTGAAGGGAGTGTTGTTTCACTTTCTAAATGCTGTCCTTTCAGTGAAAATCTCTTTCCTTTGAAAGTGCCTTAAGCTACTTACAAGCATTCAACAGAAACTCACATGCGTTTCTCTGAAAGAAAAGCAGTCTGTTCCAACACTTCAATTCACTGTGCGAAGTGAATGGAGTGTTGCTTCACTTTCTAAATGCTGTCCTTTCAGAGAAAATCACTTTCCTTTGAAAGTGCCTTAAACTACTTTCAAGCATTCATAAAAAACTCACATGCGTTTCCCTGAAAGAGAAGCAGTCTGTTCCAACACTTCAATTCACTGTGCGAAGTGAATGGAGTGTTGCTTCACTTTCTAAATTCTGTCCTTTCAGAGAAAATCACTTTCCTTTGAAATTTCCTTAAGCTACTTGCAAGCAATAGGAAGAAACTCACATGCGTTTTTCTGAAAGAGAAGCAGTCTGTTCCAACACTTCAATTCACTGTGCGAAGTGAGTGGAGTGTTGCTTCACTTTCTAAATGCTGTCCTTTCAGAGAAATCACTTTCCTTTGAAAGTGCCTTAAGCTACTTACAAGCATTCAACGGAAACTCACACGCATTTCTCTGAAAGAGAAGCAGTCTGTTCCAACACTTCAATTCACTGTGCGAAGTGAAGGGAGTGTTGCTTCACTTTCTAAATGCTGTCCTTTCAGAGAAAATCACTTTCCTTTGAATGTGCCTTAAGCTACTTACAAGCATTCAACAGAAACTCACATGCATTTCTCTGAAAGAGAAGCAATCTGTTCCAACACTTCAATTCACTGTGCAAAGTGAATGGAGTGTTGCCTCACTTTCGAAATGCTGTCCTTTCAGAGAAAATCACTTTCCTTTGAAAGTGCCTTAAGCTTCTTGCAAGCATTAGGAAGAAACTAACATGCGTTTCTCTGAAAGAGAAGCAGTCTGTTCCAACACTTCAATTCACTGTGCGAAAAGAATGGAGTGTTGCTTCACTTTCTAAATACTGTCCTTTCAGAGAAAATCAC
Organism: Myodes glareolus; assembly: GCF_982192425.1. Lineage (NCBI taxonomy): Eukaryota > Metazoa > Chordata > Mammalia > Rodentia > Cricetidae > Myodes > Myodes glareolus. Next base: position 1,111,709 of record NW_028263225.1, read on the forward strand.
TTTCCTTTGAAAGTGCCTTAAGCTACTTGCAAGCATTCACAAGAAACACTAATGCGTTTCTATGAAAGAGAAGCAGTCTGTTCCAACACTTCAATTCACTGTGCAAAGTGAATGGAGTGTTGCCTCACTTTCTAAATGCTGTCCTTTCCGAGAAAATCACTTTCCTTTGAAAGTGCCTTAAACTACTTTCAAGCATTCATAAAAAACTCAAATGCGTTTCCCTGAAAGAAAAGCAGTCTGTTCTAACACTTCAATTCACTGTGCGAAGTGAATGAAGTGTTGCTTCACTTTCTAAATGCTCTTCTTTCCGAGAAAATCACTTTCCTTTGAAAGTTCCTTAAGCTACTTGCAAGCAATAGGAAGAAACTCACATGCGTTTCTCTGAAAGAGAAGCAGTATGTTCCAACACTTCAATTCACTGTGCGAAGTGAATGGAGTGTTGCTTCACTTTCTAAATGCTGTCCTTTCAGAGAAATCACTTTCCTTTGAAAGTGCCTTAAGCTACTTACAAGCATTCAACAGAAACTCACATGCATTTCTCTGAAAGAGAAGCAGTCTGTTCCAACACTTCAATTCACTGTGCGAAGTGAAGGGAGTGTTGCTTCACTTTCTAAATTCTGTCCTTTCAGAGAAAATCACTTTCCTTTGAAAGTGCCTTAAGCTACTTGCAAGCATTAGGAAGAAACTCACATGCGATTCTCTGAAAGAGAAGCAGTCTGTTCCAAACTTCAATTCACTGTGCGAAGTGAAGGGAGTGTTGCTTCACTTTCTAAATGCTGTCCTTTCAGAGAAAATCACTTTCCTTTGAATGTGCCTTAAGCTACTTACAAGCATTCAACAGAAACTCACATGCATTTCTCTGAAAGAGAAGCAATCTGTTCCAACACTTCAATTCACTGTGCAAAGTGAATGGAGTGTTGCCTCACTTTCGAAATGCTGTCCTTTCAGAGAAAATCACTTTCCTTTGAAAGTGCCTTAAGCTTTTTGCAAGCATTAGGAAGAAACTAACATGCGTTTCTCTGAAAGAGAAGCAATCTGTTCCAACACTTCAATTCACTGTGCGAAGTGAATGGAGTGTTGCTTCACTTTCTAAATGCTGTCCTTTCAGAGAAAATCACTTTCCTTTGAAAGTGCCTTAAGCTACTTGCAAGCATTCACAAGAAATACTAATGCGTTTTTATGAAAGACAACCAGTCTGTTCCAACACTTCAATTCACTGCACGAAGGGAATGGAGTGTTGCTTCACTTTCTAAATGCTGTCCTTTCAGAGAAAATCACTTTCATTTGAAAGTGCCTTAAGCTACTTACAAGCATTCAACAGAAACTCACATGCATTTCTCTGAAAGAGAAGCAATCTGTTCCAACACTTCAATTCTCTGTGCGAAGTGAATGGAGTGTTGCTTCACTTTCTAAATGCTGTCCTTTCAGAGAAAATCACTTTCCTTTGAAAGTTCCTTAAGCTACTTGCAAGCATTAGGAAGAAACTCACATGCGTTTCTCTGAAAGAGAAGCAGTCTGTTCCAACACTTCAATTCACTGTGCGAAGTGAAGGGAGTGTTGCTTCACTTTCTAAATGCTGTCCTTTCAGTGAAAATCTCTTTCCTTTGAAAGTGCCTTAAGCTACTTACAAGCATTCAACAGAAACTCACATGCGTTTTTCTGAAAGAAAAGCAGTCTGTTCCAACACTTCAATTCACTGTGTGAAGTGAATGGAGTGTTGCTTCACTTTCTAAATGCTGTCCTTTCAGAGAAAATCACTTTCCTTTGAAAGTGCCTTAAGCTACTTGCAAGCATTCACAAGAAACACTAATGCGTTTCTATGAAAGAGAAGCACTCTGTTCCAACACTTCACTTCACTGCACGAAGGGAACGGAGTATTGCTTCATTTTCTAAATGCTGTCCTTTCAGAGAAAATCACTTTCCTTTGTAACTGCCTTAAGCTACTTAAAATCATTCAACAGAAACTCACATGCATTTCTCTGAAAGAGAAGCAGTCTGTTCCAACACTTCAATTCACTGTGCGAAGTGAATGGAGTGTTGCCTTACTTTCTAAATGCTGTCCTTTCAGAGAAAATCACTTTCCTTTGAAAGTGCCTTAAGCTACTTGCAAGCATTCACAAGAAATACTAATGCGTTTCTATGAAAGACAAGCAGTCTGTTCCAACACTTCAATTCACTGCACGAAGGGAATGGAGTGTTGCTTCACTTTCTAAATTCTGTCCTTTCAGAGAAAATCACTTTCCTTTGAAAGTGCCTTAAGCTACTTACGTGCATTCAACAGAAACTCACATGTATTTCTCTGAAAGAGAAGCCTTCTCTTCCAACACTTCAATTCACTATGCGAAGTGAATGGAGTGTTGCTTCACTTTCTAAATGCTGTCCTTTCAGAGAATATCACTTTCCTTTGAAAGTGCCTTAATCTACTTACAAGCATTCAACAGAAACTCACATGCATTTCTCTGAAAGAGAAGCAGTCTGTTCCAACATTTCAATTCACTGTGCGAAGTGAATGGAGTGTTGCTTCACTTTCTAAATGCTGTCCTTTCAGAGAAAATCCCTTTCCTTTGAAAGTGCCTTAAACTACTTTCAGGTATTCACAAAAAACTCACATGTGTTTCTCTGAAAGAGAAGCAGTCTGTTCCAACACTTCAATTCACTGTGCGAAGTGAATGGAGTGTTTCTTCACTTTCTAAATGCTGTCCTTTCAGAGAAAATCACTTTCTTTGAAAGTGCCTTAAGCTACTTGCAAGCATTCACAAGAAACACTAATGCATTTCTATGAAAGAGAAGGACTCTGTTCCAACTCTTCAATTCACTGCACGAAGGGAATGGAGTGTTGCTTCACTTTCTAAATGCTGTCCTTTCAGAGAAAATCACTTTCCTTTGAAAGACACTTAAGCTACTTACAAGCATTCAACAGAAACTCACATGCATTTCTCTGAAAGATAATCAGTCTCTTCCAACACTTCAATTCACTGTGCAAAGTGAATGGAGTGTTGCTTCACCTTCTCAATGCTGTTCTTTCAGAGAAAATCACTTTCCTTTGAAAGTGCCTTAAGCTACTTACAAGCATTCACGAGAAATTCACATGCATTTCTCTGAAAGAGAAGCAGTCTGTTCCAACACTTCAATTCACTGTGAGAAGTGAATGGAGTGTTTCTTCACTTTCTAAATGTTGTCCTTTCAGAGAAAATCACTTTCCTTTGAAAGTGCCTTAAGCTACTTAAAAGCATTAGGAAGAAACTCATATGTGTTTCTCTGAAAGAGAAGCAGTCTGTTCCAACACTTCAATTCACTGTGCGAAGTGAATGGAGTGTTGATTCACTTTCTAAATGCTGTCCTTTAAGAGAAAATCACTTCCCTTTGAAAGAGCCTTAAGCTACTTACAAGCATTCAAAAGAAACTCACATGCATTTCTCTGAAAGAGAAGCAGTCTGTTCCAACACTTCAATTCACTGTGCGAAGTGAATGGAGTGTTGCTTCACTTTCTAAATGCTGTACTTTCAGAGAAAATCACTTTCCTTTGAAAGTGCCTTAAGCTACTTGCAAGCATTCACAAGAAACACTAATGCATTTCTCTGAAAGAGAAGCAGTCTGTTCCAACACTTCAATTCACTGTGCGAAGTGAATGGAGTGTTGCTTCACTTTCTAAATGCTGTCCTTTCAGAGAAAATCACTTTCCTTTGAAAGAGCCTTAAGCTACTTACAAGCATTCAACAAAACTCAGATGCATTTCTCTGAGAGAGAAGCAGTCTCTTCCAACACTTCAATTCACTGTGCAAAGAGAATGGAGTGTTGCTTCACCTTCTCAATGCTGGTCTTTCAGAGAAAATCACTTTCCTTTGAAAGTGCCTTAAGCTACTTACAAGCATTCACCAGAAATTCACATGCATTTCTCTGAAAGAGAAGCAGTCTCCTAAAACACTTCAATTCACTGTGCAAAGTGAATGGAGTGTTGATTCACTTTCTAAATGCTGTCCTTTCAGAGAAAATCACTTTCCTTTGAAAGTGCCTTAAGATACTTACAAGCATTAGGAAGAAACTCACATGCGTTTCTCTGAAAGAGAAGCAGTCTGTTCCAACACTTCAATTCACTGTGCGAAGTGAATGGAGTATTGCTTCACATTCTCAATGCTGTCCTTTCAGAGAAAATCACTTTCCTTTTAAAGTGCCTTAAGCTACTTTCAAGCATTCACAAGAAACACACATGCGTTTTTCTGAAATAGAAGCAGTGTGTTCCAACACTTCAATTCCCTGTGAGAAGTGAATGGAGTGTTGCTTCACTTTCTAAATGCTGTCCTTTCAGAGAAAATCACTTTCCTTTGAAAGTGCCTTAAGCTACTTACAAGCATTAGGAAGAAACTCACATGCGTTTCTCTGAAAGAGAAGCAGTCTGTTCCAACACTTCAGTTCACTGTGCGAAGTGAATGGAGTGTTGCTTCAATTTCTAAATGCTGTACTTTCAGAGAAAATCACTTTTGTTTGAAAGTGCCTTAAGGAACTTTCAAGCATTCACAAGAAACTCACATGTATTTCTCTGAAAGAGAAGCAGTCTGTTCCAACACTTCAATTCACTGTGCGAAGTGAATGGAGTGTTTCTTCACTTTCTAAATGCTGTCCTTTCAGAGAAAATCACCTCCCTTTGAAAGAGCCTTAAGCTACTTACAAGCATTCAAAAGAAACTCACATGCATTTCTCTGAAAGAGAAGCAGTCTGTTCCAACACTTCAATTCACTGTGCGAAGTGAATGGAGTGTTGCTTCACTTTCTAAATGCTGTACTTTCAGAGAAAATCACTTTCCTTTGAAAGTGCCTTAAGCTACTTGCAAGCATTCACAAGAAACACTAATGCGTTTCTATGAAAGAGAAGCACTGTGTTCCAACACTTCAATTCACTGCACGAAGGGAATGGAGTGTTGCTTCACTTTCTAAATGCTGTCCTTTCAGAGAAAATCACTTTCCCTTGAAAGAGCCTTAATCTACTTACAAGCATTCAACAAAACTCAGATGCATTTCTCTGAGAGAGAAGCAGTCTCTTCCAACACTTCAATTCACTGTGCAAAGAGAATGGAGTGTTGCTTCACCTTCTCAATGCTGGTCTTTCAGAGAAAATCACTTTCCTTTGAAAGTGCCTTAAGCTACTTACAAGCATTCACCAGAAATTCACATGCATTTCTCTGAAAGAGAAGCAGTCTCCTAAAACACTTCAATTCACTGTGCAAAGTGAATGGAGTGTTGATTCACTTTCTAAATGCTGTCCTTTCAGAGAAAATCACTTTCCTTTGAAAGTGCCTTAAGATACTTACAAGCATTAGGAAGAAACTCACATGCGTTTCTCTGAAAGAGAAGCAGTCTGTTCCAACACTTCAATTCACTGTGCGAAGTGAATGGAGTATTGCTTCACATTCTCAATGCTGTCCTTTCAGAGAAAATCACTTTCCTTTTAAAGTGCCTTAAGCTACTTTCAAGCATTCACAAGAAACACACATGCGTTTTTCTGAAATAGAAGCAGTGTGTTCCAACACTTCAATTCCCTGTGAGAAGTGAATGGAGTGTTGCTTCACTTTCTAAATGCTGTCCTTTCAGAGAAAATCACTTTCCTTTGAAAGTGCCTTAAGCTACTTACAAGCATTAGGAAGAAACTCACATGCGTTTCTCTGAAAGAGAAGCAGTCTGTTCCAACACTTCAGTTCACTGTGCGAAGTGAATGGAGTGTTGCTTCACTTTCTAAATGCTGTACTTTCAGAGAAAATCACTTTTGTTTGAAAGTGCCTTAAGCAACTTTCAAGCATTCACAAGAAACTCACATGTATTTCTCTGAAAGAGAAGCCTTCTCTTCCAACACTTCAATTCACTATGCGAAGTGAATGGAGTGTTACTTCACTTTCTAAATGCTGTCCTTTCAGAGAATATTACTTTCCTTTGAAAGTGCCTTAATCTACTTACAAGCATTCAACAGAAACTCACATGCATTTCTCTGAAAGAGAAGCAGTCTGTTCCAACATTTCAATTCACTGTGCGAAGTGAATGGAGTGTTGCTTCACTTTCTAAATGCTGTCCTTTCAGAGAAAATCCCTTTCCTTTGAAAGTGCCTTAAACTACTTTCAAGTATTCACAAAAAACTCACATGTGTTTCTCTGAAAGAGAAGCAGTCTGTTCCAACACTTCAATTCACTGTGCGAAGTGAATGGAGTGTTTCTTCACTTTCTAAATGCTGTCCTTTCAGAGAAAATCGCTTTCTTTGAAAGTGCCTTAAGCTACTTGCAAGCATTCACAAGAAACACTAATGCATTTCTATGAAAGAGAAGGACTCTGTTCCAACTCTTCAATTCACTGCACGAAGGGAATGGAGTGTTGCTTCACTTTCTAAATGCTGTCCTTTCAGAGAAAATCACTTTCCTTTGAAAGAGACTTAAGCTAATTACAAGCATTCAACAGAAACTCACATGCATTTCTCTGAAAGATAATCAGTCTCTTCCAACACTTCAATTCACTGTGCAAAGTGGATGGAGTGTTGCTTCACCTTCTCAATGCTGTTCTTTCAGAGAAAATCACTTTCCTTTGAAAGTGCCTTAAGCTACTTACAAGCATTCACGAGAAATTCACATGCATTTCTCTGAAAGAGAAGCAGTCTGTTAAAACACTTTAATTCACTGTGCAAAGTGAATGGAGTGTTGCTTCACTTTCTAAATGCTGTCCTTTCAGAGAAAATCACTTTCCTTTGAATGTGCCTTAAGCTACTTAAAAGCATTAGGAAGAAACTCATATGCGTTTCTCTGAAAGAGAAGCAGTCTGTTCCAACACTTCAATTCACTATGCGAAGTGAATGGAGTGTTGATTCACTTTCTAAGTGATGTCCTTTCAGAGAAAATCACTTTCCTTTGAAAGAGCCTTAAGGTACTTACATGCATTCAACAGAAACACACATGCATTTCTCTGAAAGAGAAGCAGTCTGTTCAAACACATCAATTCACTGTGCGAAGTGAATGGAGTGTTGCTTCACTTTCTAAATGCCGTCCTTTCAGAGAAAATCACTTTCCTTTGAAAGTGCCTTAAACTACTTTCAAGCATTCACAAAAAACTCACATGCGTTTCTCTGAAAGAGAAGCAGTCTGTTCCTACACTTCAATTCACTGTGCGAAGTGAATGGAGTGTTGTTCACTTTCTAAATGCTGTCCTTTCAGAGAAAATCACTTTCCTTTGAAAGAGCCTTAAGCTACTTACAAGCATTCAACAAAACTCAGATGCATTTCTCTGAGAGAGAAGAAGTCTCTTCCAACACTTCAATTCACTGTGCAAAGTGAATGGAGTGTTGCTTCACCTTCTCAATGCTGGTCTTTCAGAGAAAATCACTTTCCTTTGAAAGTGCCTTAAGCTACTTACAAGCATTCACCAGAAATTCACATGCATTTCTCTGAAAGAAAAGCAGTCTGTTAAAACACTTCAATTCACTGTGCAAAGTGAATGGAGTGTTGCTTCACTTTCTAAATGCTGTCCTTTCAGAGAAAATCACTTTCCTTTGAAAGTGCCTTAAGATACTTACAAGCATTAGGAAGAAACTCACATGCGTTTCTCTGAAAGAGAAGCAGTCTGTTCCAACACTTCAATTCACTGTGTGAAGTGAATGGAGTATTGCTTCACATTCTCAATGCTGTCCTTTCAGAGAAAATCACTTTCCTTTTAAAGTGCCTTAAGCTATTTTCAAGCATTCACAAGAAACACACATGCGTTTCTCTGAAATAGAAGCAGTCTGTTCCAACACTTCAATTCCCTGTGCGAAGTGAATGGAGTGTTGCTTCACTTTCTTAATGCTGTCCTTTCAGAGAAAATCACTTTCCTTTGAAAGTGCCTTAAGCTACTTACAAGCATTAGGAAGAAACTCACATGCGTTTCTCTGAAAGAGAAGCAGTCTGTTCCAACACTTCAATTCACTGTTCGAAGTGAATGGAATGTTGCTTCACTTTTGAAATGCTGTCCTTTCAGAGAAAATCACTTTCCTTTGAAAGTGCCTTAAGCTACTTACAAGCATTAGGAAGAAACTCACATGCGTTTCTCTGAAAGAGAAGCAGTCTGTTCCAACACTTCAATTCACTGTTCGAAGTGAATGGAATGTTGCTTCACTTTTGAAATGCTGTCCTTTCAGAGAAAATCACTTTCCTTTGAAAGTGCCTTAAGCTACATTCAAGCATTCACAAAAAACTCACATGCGTTTCTCTGAAAGAGAAGCAGTCTGTTCCAACACTTCAATTCACTGTGCGAAGTGAATGGAGTGTTGCGTCACTTTCCAAATGCTGTCCTTTCAGAGAAAATCACTTTTCTTTGAAAGTGCCTTAAGCTACTAACAAGCATTCAACAGAAACACACATGCATTTCTCTGAAAGAGAATCAGTCTGTTCCAACACTTCAATTCACTGTGCGAAGTGAATGGAGTGTTGCTTCACTTTCTAAATTCTGTCCTTTCAGAGAAAATCACTTTCCTTTGAAAGTGCCTTAAACTACTTTCAAGCATTAACAAAAAACTCACATGCGTTTCTCTGAAAGAGAAGCAGTCTTTTAAAACACTTAGATTCACTGTGCAAAGTGAATGGAGTGTTGCTTCACTTTCTAAATGCTGTCCTTTCAGAGAAAATCACTTTCCTTTGAAAGTGCCTTAAGCTACTTACAGGCATTAGGAAGAAACTCACATGTGTTTCTCTGAAAGAGAAGCAGTCTCTTCCAACACTTCAATTCACTGTGCGAAGTTAATGGAGTGTTGCTTCACTTTCTAAATGCTGACCTTTCAGAGAAAATCACTTTCCTTTAAAAGAGCCTTAAGATACTTACATGCATTCAACAGAAACTCACATGCATTTCTATGAAAGAGAAGCAGTCTGTTCCAACACTTCAACTCTCTGTGCGAAGTGAATGGAGTGTTGCTTCACTTTCTAAATGCTGTCCTTTCAAAGAAAATCACTTTCCTTTGAAAGTGCCTTAAGCTACTTGCAAGCATTCACAAGAAACACTAATGCGTTTCTATGAAAGAGAAGCAGTCTGTTCCAACACTTCAATTCACTGTGCAAAGTGAATGGAGTGTTGCTTTACCTTCTCAATACTGTTCTTTCAAAGAAAATCACTTTCCTTTGAAAGTGCCTTAACCTACTTACAACCCATCGCCAGAAATTCACATGCATATCTCTGAAATAGAAGCAGTCTGTTCCAACACTTCAATTCACTGTGCGAAGTGAATGGAGTGTTGCTTCACTTTCTAAATGCTGTTCTTTCAGAGAAAATCACTTTCCTTTGAAAGTGCCTTAAGCTACTTACAAGCATTAGGAAGAAACTCACATGCGTTTCTCTGAAAGAGAAGCAGTCTGTTCCAACACTTCAATTCACTCTGCGAAGTGAATGGAGTGTTGCTTCACTTTCTAAATGCTGTCCTTTCAGAGAACATCGCTCTCTTTTGAAACTGCCTTAATCTTCTTACAAGCATTCACAAGAAACTCACATGCGTTTCTCTGAAAGAGAAGCAGTGTGTTCCAACACTTCAATTCACTGTGTGAAGTGAATGGAGTGTTGCAAAATTTTCTAAATGCTGTCCTTTCAGAGAAAATAACTTTCCTTTGAATGTGCCTTAAGCTACTTACAAGCATTCACCAGAAACTCACATTCGTTTCTCTGAAAGAGAAGCAGTCTGTTCCAACACTTCAAATCTCTGTGCGAAGTGAATGGAGTGTTGCTTCAATTTCTAAATGCTCTCCTTTCAGAAAAAATCACTTTCCTTTGAAAGTGCCTTAAGCTACTTTCAAGCATTCACAGGAAACACAAATGCGTTTCTCTGAAAGAGAAGCATTCTGTTCCAACACTTCAATTCACTGTGCAAAGTGAATGGAGTGTTGCCTCACTTTCAAAATGCTGTTCTATGAGAGAAAATCACTTTCCTTTGAAAGTGCCTTAAGCTACTTTCAAGCATTCAGAAGAAACTCACATTCATTTCTCTGATAGCGAAGCAGTCTGATCCAAAACTTCAATTCACTGTGCGAAGTTGATAGAGTGTTGCTTCACTTTCTAAATGCTGTCCTTTCAGAGAAAATCACTTTCGTTTTAAAGTGCCTTAAGCAACTTGCATGCATTCACAAGAAACACTATTGCGTTTCTATGAAAGAGAAGCACTCTTTTCCAACACTTCAATTCACTGTGCAAAGTGAATGGAGTGTTGCCTCACTTTCAAAATGCTGTTCTATGAGAGAAAATCACTTTCCTTTGAAAGTGCCTTAAGCTACTTTCAAGCATTCAGAAGAAACTCACATTCATTTCTCTGATAGCGAAGCAGTCTGATCCAACACTTCAATTCACTGTGCGAAGTTGATAGAGTGTTGCTTCACTTTCTAAATGCTGTCCTTTCAGAGAAAATCACTTTCCTTTGAAAGAGCCTTAAGGTACTTACAAGCATTCACCAGAAATTCACTTGCATTTCTCTGAAATAGAAGCAGTCTGTTCCAAAACTTTAATTCACTGTGCGAAGTGAATGGAGTGTTGCTTCACTTTCTAAATGCTGTCCTTTCAGAGAAAATCACTTTCCTTTGAAAGTGCCTTAAGCTACTTACAAGCATTAGAAAGAAACTCACATGCGTTTTTCTGAAATAGAAGCAGTCTGTTCCAACACTTCAATTCACTGTGCGAAGTGAATGGAGTGTTGCTTCAATTTCTAAATGCTGTCTTTTTAGCGAAAATCACTTTCCTTTGAAAGTGCCTTAAGCTACTTACAGGCATTAGGAAGAAAATCACATGCTTTTCTCTGAAAGAGAAGCAGTTTGTTCCAACACTTCAATTCACTGTGCGAAGTGAATGGAGTGTTGCTTCACTTTCTAAATACTGTACTTTCATAGAAAATCACTTTTGTTTGAAAGTGCCTTAAGCAACTTTCAAGCATTCACAAAAAACTCACATGCGTTTCTCAAAAGAGAAGACTTCTCTTCCAACACTTCAATTCACTGTGCGAAGTGAATGGAGTGTTACTTCACTTTCTAAATGCTGTCCTTTCAAAGAAAATCACTTTTGTTTGAAAGTGCCTTAATCAACTTTCAAGCATTCACAAGAAACTCACATGTATTTCTCTGAAAGAGAAGCCTTCTCTTCCAACACTTCAATTCACTGTGCGAAGTGAATGGAGTGTTGCTTCACTTTCTAAATGCTGTACTTTCAGAGAAAATCACTTTCCTTTGAAAGTGCCTTAAGCTACATACAAGCATTCACAAAAAACTCACATGCATTTCTCTGAAAGGGAAGCAGTCTGTTCCAAAACTTCAATTCAGTGTGCGAAGTGAATGGGGTGTTGCTTCACTTTCTAAATGCTGTCCTTTCAGAGAAAATCACTTTCCTTTGAAAGTGCCTTAAGCTACTTACAAGCATTCAACAGAAACTCACATGCATTTCTCTGAAAGTGAAGAAGTCTGTTCCAACACTTCAATTCTCTGTGCGAAGTGAATGGAGTGTTGCTTCACTTTCTAAATGCTGTCCTTTCATAGAAAATCACTTTCCTTTGAAAGTGCCTTAAGCTACTTACAAGCATTCACCAGAAACTCACATGTGTTTCTCTGAAAGAGAAGCAATCTGTTCCAACACTTCAATTCACTGTTTGAAGTGAATGGAATGTTACTTCATTTTCTAAATGCTGTACTTTCAGAGAAAATCACTTTCCTTTGAAAGTGCCTTAAACTACTTTCAAGCATTCACAAGAAACACACATGCGTTTCTTTGAAATAGAAGCAGTCTGTTCCAACACTTCAATTCACTGTGCGAAGTGAATGGAGTGTTTCTTCACTTTCTAAATGCTGTCCTTTCAGAGAAAATCACTTTCCTTTGAAAGTGCCTTAAGCTACTTGCAAGCATTAGGAAGAAACTCACATGCGATTCTCTGAAAGAGAAGCAGTCTGTTCCAAACTTCAATTCACTGTGCGAAGTGAAGGGAGTGTTGCTTCACTTTCTAAATGCTGTCCTTTCAGAGAAAATCACTTTCCTTTGAATGTGCCTTAAGCTACTTACAAGCATTCAACAGAAACTCACATGCATTTCTCTGAAAGAGAAGCAATCTGTTCCAACACTTCAATTCACTGTGCAAAGTGAATGGAGTGTTGCCTCACTTTCGAAATGCTGTCCTTTCAGAGAAAATCACTTTCCTTTGAAAGTGCCTTAAGCTTTTTGCAAGCATTAGGAAGAAACTAACATGCGTTTCTCTGAAAGAGAAGCAGTCTGTTCCAACACTTCAATTCACTGTGCGAAGTGAATGGAGTGTTGCTTCACTTTCTAAATGCTGTCCTTTCAGAGAAAATCACTTTCCTTTGAAAGTGCCTTAAGCTACTTGCAAGCATTCACAAGAAATACTAATGCGTTTTTATGAAAGACAACCAGTCTGTTCCAACACTTCAATTCACTGCACGAAGGGAATGGAGTGTTGCTTCACTTTCTAAATGCTGTCCTTTCAGAGAAAATCACTTTCATTTGAAAGTGCCTTAAGCTACTTACAAGCATTCAACAGAAACTCACATGCATTTCTCTGAAAGAGAAGCAATCTGTTCCAACACTTCAATTCTCTGTGCGAAGTGAATGGAGTGTTGCTTCACTTTCTAAATGCTGTCCTTTCAGAGAAAATCACTTTCCTTTGAAAGTTCCTTAAACTACTTGCAAGCATTAGGAAGAAACTCACATGCGTTTCTCTGAAAGAGAAGCAGTCTGTTCCAACACTTCAATTAACTGTGCGAAGTGAAGGGAGTGTTGCTTCACTTTCTAAATGCTGTCCTTTCAGTGAAAATCTCTTTCCTTTGAAAGTGCCTTAAGCTACTTACAAGCATTCAACAGAAACTCACATGCGTTTTTCTGAAAGAAAAGCAGTCTGTTCCAACACTTCAATTCACTGTGTGAAGTGAATGGAGTGTTGCTTCACTTTCTAAATGCTGTCCTTTCAGAGAAAATCACTTTCCTTTGAAAGTGCCTTAAGCTACTTGCAAGCATTCACAAGAAACACTAATGCGTTTCTATGAAAGAGAAGCACTCTGTTCCAACACTTCACTTCACTGCACGAAGGGAACGGAGTATTGCTTCATTTTCTAAATGCTGTCCTTTCAGAGAAAATCACTTTCCTTTGTAACTGCCTTAAGCTACTTAAAATCATTCAACAGAAACTCACATGCATTTCTCTGAAAGAGAAGCAGTCTGTTCCAACACTTCAATTCACTGTGCGAAGTGAATGGAGTGTTGCCTTACTTTCTAAATGCTGTCCTTTCAGAGAAAATCACTTTCCTTTGAAAGTGCCTTAAGCTACTTGCAAGCATTCACAAGAAATACTAATGCGTTTCTATGAAAGACAAGCAGTCTGTTCCAACACTTCAATTCACTGCACGAAGGGAATGGAGTGTTGCTTCACTTTCTAAATTCTGTCCTTTCAGAGAAAATCACTTTCCTTTGAAAGTGCCTTAAGCTACTTACGTGCATTCAACAGAAACTCACATGTATTTCTCTGAAAGAGAAGCCTTCTCTTCCAACACTTCAATTCACTATGCGAAGTGAATGGAGTGTTGCTTCACTTTCTAAATGCTGTCCTTTCAGAGAATATCACTTTCCTTTGAAAGTGCCTTAATCTACTTACAAGCATTCAACAGAAACTCACATGCATTTCTCTGAAAGAGAAGCAGTCTGTTCCAACATTTCAATTCACTGTGCGAAGTGAATGGAGTGTTGCTTCACTTTCTAAATGCTGTCCTTTCAGAGAAAATCCCTTTCCTTTGAAAGTGCCTTAAACTACTTTCAGGTATTCACAAAAAACTCACATGTGTTTCTCTGAAAGAGAAGCAGTCTGTTCCAACACTTCAATTCACTGTGCGAAGTGAATGGAGTGTTTCTTCACTTTCTAAATGCTGTCCTTTCAGAGAAAATCACTTTCTTTGAAAGTGCCTTAAGCTACTTGCAAGCATTCACAAGAAACACTAATGCATTTCTATGAAAGAGAAGGACTCTGTTCCAACTCTTCAATTCACTGCACGAAGGGAATGGAGTGTTGCTTCACTTTCTAAATGCTGTCCTTTCAGAGAAAATCACTTTCCTTTGAAAGACACTTAAGCTACTTACAAGCATTCAACAGAAACTCACATGCATTTCTCTGAAAGATAATCAGTCTCTTCCAACACTTCAATTCACTGTGCAAAGTGAATGGAGTGTTGCTTCACCTTCTCAATGCTGTTCTTTCAGAGAAAATCACTTTCCTTTGAAAGTGCCTTAAGCTACTTACAAGCATTCACGAGAAATTCACATGCATTTCTCTGAAAGAGAAGCAGTCTGTTCCAACACTTCAATTCACTGTGAGAAGTGAATGGAGTGTTTCTTCACTTTCTAAATGTTGTCCTTTCAGAGAAAATCACTTTCCTTTGAAAGTGCCTTAAGCTACTTAAAAGCATTAGGAAGAAACTCATATGTGTTTCTCTGAAAGAGAAGCAGTCTGTTCCAACACTTCAATTCACTGTGCGAAGTGAATGGAGTGTTGATTCACTTTCTAAATGCTGTCCTTTAAGAGAAAATCACTTCCCTTTGAAAGAGCCTTAAGCTACTTACAAGCATTCAAAAGAAACTCACATGCATTTCTCTGAAAGAGAAGCAGTCTGTTCCAACACTTCAATTCACTGTGCGAAGTGAATGGAGTGTTGCTTCACTTTCTAAATGCTGTACTTTCAGAGAAAATCACTTTCCTTTGAAAGTGCCTTAAGCTACTTGCAAGCATTCACAAGAAACACTAATGCATTTCTCTGAAAGAGAAGCAGTCTGTTCCAACACTTCAATTCACTGTGCGAAGTGAATGGAGTGTTGCTTCACTTTCTAAATGCTGTCCTTTCAGAGAAAATCACTTTCCTTTGAAAGAGCCTTAAGCTACTTACAAGCATTCAACAAAACTCAGATGCATTTCTCTGAGAGAGAAGCAGTCTCTTCCAACACTTCAATTCACTGTGCAAAGAGAATGGAGTGTTGCTTCACCTTCTCAATGCTGGTCTTTCAGAGAAAATCACTTTCCTTTGAAAGTGCCTTAAGCTACTTACAAGCATTCACCAGAAATTCACATGCATTTCTCTGAAAGAGAAGCAGTCTCCTAAAACACTTCAATTCACTGTGCAAAGTGAATGGAGTGTTGATTCACTTTCTAAATGCTGTCCTTTCAGAGAAAATCACTTTCCTTTGAAAGTGCCTTAAGATACTTACAAGCATTAGGAAGAAACTCACATGCGTTTCTCTGAAAGAGAAGCAGTCTGTTCCAACACTTCAATTCACTGTGCGAAGTGAATGGAGTATTGCTTCACATTCTCAATGCTGTCCTTTCAGAGAAAATCACTTTCCTTTTAAAGTGCCTTAAGCTACTTTCAAGCATTCACAAGAAACACACATGCGTTTTTCTGAAATAGAAGCAGTGTGTTCCAACACTTCAATTCCCTGTGAGAAGTGAATGGAGTGTTGCTTCACTTTCTAAATGCTGTCCTTTCAGAGAAAATCACTTTCCTTTGAAAGTGCCTTAAGCTACTTACAAGCATTAGGAAGAAACTCACATGCGTTTCTCTGAAAGAGAAGCAGTCTGTTCCAACACTTCAGTTCACTGTGCGAAGTGAATGGAGTGTTGCTTCAATTTCTAAATGCTGTACTTTCAGAGAAAATCACTTTTGTTTGAAAGTGCCTTAAGGAACTTTCAAGCATTCACAAGAAACTCACATGTATTTCTCTGAAAGAGAAGCAGTCTGTTCCAACACTTCAATTCACTGTGCGAAGTGAATGGAATGTTGATTCACTTTCTAAATGCTGTCCTTTAAGAGAAAATCACTTCCCTTTGAAAGAGCCTTAAGCTACTTACAAGCATTCAAAAGAAACTCACATGCATTTCTCTGAAAGAGAAGCAGTCTGTTCCAACACTTCAATTCACTGTGCGAAGTGAATGGAGTGTTGCTTCACTTTCTAAATGCTGTACTTTCAGAGAAAATCACTTTCCTTTGAAAGTGCCTTAAGCTACTTGCAAGCATTCACAAGAAACACTAATGCATTTCTCTGAAAGAGAAGCAGTCTGTTCCAACACTTCAATTCACTGTGCGAAGTGAATGGAGTGTTGCTTCACTTTCTAAATGCTGTCCTTTCAGAGAAAATCACTTTCCTTTGAAAGAGCCTTAAGCTACTTACAAGCATTCAACAAAACTCAGATGCATTTCTCTGAGAGAGAAGCAGTCTCTTCCAACACTTCAATTCACTGTGCAAAGAGAATGGAGTGTTGCTTCACCTTCTCAATGCTGGTCTTTCAGAGAAAATCACTTTCCTTTGAAAGTGCCTTAAGCTACTTACAAGCATTCACCAGAAATTCACATGCATTTCTCTGAAAGAGAAGCAGTCTCCTAAAACACTTCAATTCACTGTGCAAAGTGAATGGAGTGTTGATTCACTTTCTAAATGCTGTCCTTTCAGAGAAAATCACTTTCCTTTGAAAGTGCCTTAAGATACTTACAAGCATTAGGAAGAAACTCACATGCGTTTCTCTGAAAGAGAAGCAGTCTGTTCCAACACTTCAATTCACTGTGCGAAGTGAATGGAGTATTGCTTCACATTCTCAATGCTGTCCTTTCAGAGAAAATCACTTTCCTTTTAAAGTGCCTTAAGCTACTTTCAAGCATTCACAAGAAACACACATGCGTTTTTCTGAAATAGAAGCAGTGTGTTCCAACACTTCAATTCCCTGTGAGAAGTGAATGGAGTGTTGCTTCACTTTCTAAATGCTGTCCTTTCAGAGAAAATCACTTTCCTTTGAAAGTGCCTTAAGCTACTTACAAGCATTAGGAAGAAACTCACATGCGTTTCTCTGAAAGAGAAGCAGTCTGTTCCAACACTTCAGTTCACTGTGCGAAGTGAATGGAGTGTTGCTTCAATTTCTAAATGCTGTACTTTCAGAGAAAATCACTTTTGTTTGAAAGTGCCTTAAGGAACTTTCAAGCATTCACAAGAAACTCACATGTATTTCTCTGAAAGAGAAGCAGTCTGTTCCAACACTTCAATTCACTGTGCGAAGTGAATGGAGTGTTTCTTCACTTTCTAAATGCTGTCCTTTCAGAGAAAATCACTTCCCTTTGAAAGAGCCTTAAGCTACTTACAAGCATTCAAAAGAAACTCACATGCATTTCTCTGAAAGAGAAGCAGTCTGTTCCAACACTTCAATTCACTGTGCGAAGTGAATGGAGTGTTGCTTCACTTTCTAAATGCTGTACTTTCAGAGAAAATCACTTTCCTTTGAAAGTGCCTTAAGCTACTTGCAAGCATTCACAAGAAACACTAATGCGTTTCTATGAAAGAGAAGCACTGTGTTCCAACACTTCAATTCACTGCACGAAGGGAATGGAGTGTTGCTTCACTTTCTAAATGCTGTCCTTTCAGAGAAAATCACTTTCCCTTGAAAGAGCCTTAATCTACTTACAAGCATTCAACAAAACTCAGATGCATTTCTCTGAGAGAGAAGCAGTCTCTTCCAACACTTCAATTCACTGTGCAAAGAGAATGGAGTGTTGCTTCACCTTCTCAATGCTGGTCTTTCAGAGAAAATCACTTTCCTTTGAAAGTGCCTTAAGCTACTTACAAGCATTCACCAGAAATTCACATGCATTTCTCTGAAAGAGAAGCAGTCTCCTAAAACACTTCAATTCACTGTGCAAAGTGAATGGAGTGTTGATTCACTTTCTAAATGCTGTCCTTTCAGAGAAAATCACTTTCCTTTGAAAGTGCCTTAAGATACTTACAAGCATTAGGAAGAAACTCACATGCGTTTCTCTGAAAGAGAAGCAGTCTGTTCCAACACTTCAATTCACTGTGCGAAGTGAATGGAGTATTGCTTCACATTCTCAATGCTGTCCTTTCAGAGAAAATCACTTTCCTTTTAAAGTGCCTTAAGCTACTTTCAAGCATTCACAAGAAACACACATGCGTTTTTCTGAAATAGAAGCAGTGTGTTCCAACACTTCAATTCCCTGTGAGAAGTGAATGGAGTGTTGCTTCACTTTCTAAATGCTGTCCTTTCAGAGAAAATCACTTTCCTTTGAAAGTGCCTTAAGCTACTTACAAGCATTAGGAAGAAACTCACATGCGTTTCTCTGAAAGAGAAGCAGTCTGTTCCAACACTTCAGTTCACTGTGCGAAGTGAATGGAGTGTTGCTTCACTTTCTAAATGCTGTACTTTCAGAGAAAATCACTTTTGTTTGAAAGTGCCTTAAGCAACTTTCAAGCATTCACAAGAAACTCACATGTATTTCTCTGAAAGAGAAGCCTTCTCTTCCAACACTTCAATTCACTATGCGAAGTGAATGGAGTGTTACTTCACTTTCTAAATGCTGTCCTTTCAGAGAATATTACTTTCCTTTGAAAGTGCCTTAATCTACTTACAAGCATTCAACAGAAACTCACATGCATTTCTCTGAAAGAGAAGCAGTCTGTTCCAACATTTCAATTCACTGTGCGAAGTGAATGGAGTGTTGCTTCACTTTCTAAATGCTGTCCTTTCAGAGAAAATCCCTTTCCTTTGAAAGTGCCTTAAACTACTTTCAAGTATTCACAAAAAACTCACATGTGTTTCTCTGAAAGAGAAGCAGTCTGTTCCAACACTTCAATTCACTGTGCGAAGTGAATGGAGTGTTTCTTCACTTTCTAAATGCTGTCCTTTCAGAGAAAATCGCTTTCTTTGAAAGTGCCTTAAGCTACTTGCAAGCATTCACAAGAAACACTAATGCATTTCTATGAAAGAGAAGGACTCTGTTCCAACTCTTCAATTCACTGCACGAAGGGAATGGAGTGTTGCTTCACTTTCTAAATGCTGTCCTTTCAGAGAAAATCACTTTCCTTTGAAAGAGACTTAAGCTAATTACAAGCATTCAACAGAAACTCACATGCATTTCTCTGAAAGATAATCAGTCTCTTCCAACACTTCAATTCACTGTGCAAAGTGGATGGAGTGTTGCTTCACCTTCTCAATGCTGTTCTTTCAGAGAAAATCACTTTCCTTTGAAAGTGCCTTAAGCTACTTACAAGCATTCACGAGAAATTCACATGCATTTCTCTGAAAGAGAAGCAGTCTGTTAAAACACTTTAATTCACTGTGCAAAGTGAATGGAGTGTTGCTTCACTTTCTAAATGCTGTCCTTTCAGAGAAAATCACTTTCCTTTGAATGTGCCTTAAGCTACTTAAAAGCATTAGGAAGAAACTCATATGCGTTTCTCTGAAAGAGAAGCAGTCTGTTCCAACACTTCAATTCACTGTGCGAAGTGAATGGAGTGTTGATTCACTTTCTAAGTGATGTCCTTTCAGAGAAAATCACTTTCCTTTGAAAGAGCCTTAAGGTACTTACATGCATTCAACAGAAACACACATGCATTTCTCTGAAAGAGAAGCAGTCTGTTCAAACACATCAATTCACTGTGCGAAGTGAATGGAGTGTTGCTTCACTTTCTAAATGCTGTCCTTTCAGAGAAAATCACTTTCCTTTGAAAGTGCCTTAAACTACTTTCAAGCATTCACAAAAAACTCACATGCGTTTCTCTGAAAGAGAAGCAGTCTGTTCCTACACTTCAATTCACTGTGCGAAGTGAATGGAGTGTTGTTCACTTTCTAAATGCTGTCCTTTCAGAGAAAATCACTTTCCTTTGAAAGAGCCTTAAGCTACTTACAAGCATTCAACAAAACTCAGATGCATTTCTCTGAGAGAGAAGAAGTCTCTTCCAACACTTCAATTCACTGTGCAAAGTGAATGGAGTGTTGCTTCACCTTCTCAATGCTGGTCTTTCAGAGAAAATCACTTTCCTTTGAAAGTGCCTTAAGCTACTTACAAGCATTCACCAGAAATTCACATGCATTTCTCTGAAAGAAAAGCAGTCTGTTAAAACACTTCAATTCACTGTGCAAAGTGAATGGAGTGTTGCTTCACTTTCTAAATGCTGTCCTTTCAGAGAAAATCACTTTCCTTTGAAAGTGCCTTAAGATACTTACAAGCATTAGGAAGAAACTCACATGCGTTTCTCTGAAAGAGAAGCAGTCTGTTCCAACACTTCAATTCACTGTGTGAAGTGAATGGAGTATTGCTTCACATTCTCAATGCTGTCCTTTCAGAGAAAATCACTTTCCTTTTAAAGTGCCTTAAGCTATTTTCAAGCATTCACAAGAAACACACATGCGTTTCTCTGAAATAGAAGCAGTCTGTTCCAACACTTCAATTCCCTGTGCGAAGTGAATGGAGTGTTGCTTCACTTTCTTAATGCTGTCCTTTCAGAGAAAATCACTTTCCTTTGAAAGTGCCTTAAGCTACTTACAAGCATTAGGAAGAAACTCACATGCGTTTCTCTGAAAGAGAAGCAGTCTGTTCCAACACTTCAATTCACTGTTCGAAGTGAATGGAATGTTGCTTCACTTTTGAAATGCTGTCCTTTCAGAGAAAATCACTTTCCTTTGAAAGTGCCTTAAGCTACTTACAAGCATTAGGAAGAAACTCACATGCGTTTCTCTGAAAGAGAAGCAGTCTGTTCCAACACTTCAATTCACTGTTCGAAGTGAATGGAATGTTGCTTCACTTTTGAAATGCTGTCCTTTCAGAGAAAATCACTTTCCTTTGAAAGTGCCTTAAGCTACATTCAAGCATTCACAAAAAACTCACATGCGTTTCTCTGAAAGAGAAGCAGTCTGTTCCAACACTTCAATTCACTGTGCGAAGTGAATGGAGTGTTGCGTCACTTTCCAAATGCTGTCCTTTCAGAGAAAATCACTTTTCTTTGAAAGTGCCTTAAGCTACTAACAAGCATTCAACAGAAACACACATGCATTTCTCTGAAAGAGAATCAGTCTGTTCCAACACTTCAATTCACTGTGCGAAGTGAATGGAGTGTTGCTTCACTTTCTAAATTCTGTCCTTTCAGAGAAAATCACTTTCCTTTGAAAGTGCCTTAAACTACTTTCAAGCATTAACAAAAAACTCACATGCGTTTCTCTGAAAGAGAAGCAGTCTTTTAAAACACTTAGATTCACTGTGCAAAGTGAATGGAGTGTTGCTTCACTTTCTAAATGCTGTCCTTTCAGAGAAAATCACTTTCCTTTGAAAGTGCCTTAAGCTACTTACAGGCATTAGGAAGAAACTCACATGTGTTTCTCTGAAAGAGAAGCAGTCTCTTCCAACACTTCAATTCACTGTGCGAAGTTAATGGAGTGTTGCTTCACTTTCTAAATGCTGACCTTTCAGAGAAAATCACTTTCCTTTAAAAGAGCCTTAAGATACTTACATGCATTCAACAGAAACTCACATGCATTTCTATGAAAGAGAAGCAGTCTGTTCCAACACTTCAACTCTCTGTGCGAAGTGAATGGAGTGTTGCTTCACTTTCTAAATGCTGTCCTTTCAAAGAAAATCACTTTCCTTTGAAAGTGCCTTAAGCTACTTGCAAGCATTCACAAGAAACACTAATGCGTTTCTATGAAAGAGAAGCAGTCTGTTCCAACACTTCAATTCACTGTGCAAAGTGAATGGAGTGTTGCTTTACCTTCTCAATACTGTTCTTTCAAAGAAAATCACTTTCCTTTGAAAGTGCCTTAACCTACTTACAACCCATCGCCAGAAATTCACATGCATATCTCTGAAATAGAAGCAGTCTGTTCCAACACTTCAATTCACTGTGCGAAGTGAATGGAGTGTTGCTTCACTTTCTAAATGCTGTTCTTTCAGAGAAAATCACTTTCCTTTGAAAGTGCCTTAAGCTACTTACAAGCATTAGGAAGAAACTCACATGCGTTTCTCTGAAAGAGAAGCAGTCTGTTCCAACACTTCAATTCACTCTGCGAAGTGAATGGAGTGTTGCTTCACTTTCTAAATGCTGTCCTTTCAGAGAACATCGCTCTCTTTTGAAACTGCCTTAATCTTCTTACAAGCATTCACAAGAAACTCACATGCGTTTCTCTGAAAGAGAAGCAGTGTGTTCCAACACTTCAATTCACTGTGTGAAGTGAATGGAGTGTTGCAAAATTTTCTAAATGCTGTCCTTTCAGAGAAAATAACTTTCCTTTGAATGTGCCTTAAGCTACTTACAAGCATTCACCAGAAACTCACATTCGTTTCTCTGAAAGAGAAGCAGTCTGTTCCAACACTTCAAATCTCTGTGCGAAGTGAATGGAGTGTTGCTTCAATTTCTAAATGCTCTCCTTTCAGAAAAAATCACTTTCCTTTGAAAGTGCCTTAAGCTACTTTCAAGCATTCACAGGAAACACAAATGCGTTTCTCTGAAAGAGAAGCATTCTGTTCCAACACTTCAATTCACTGTGCAAAGTGAATGGAGTGTTGCCTCACTTTCAAAATGCTGTTCTATGAGAGAAAATCACTTTCCTTTGAAAGTGCCTTAAGCTACTTTCAAGCATTCAGAAGAAACTCACATTCATTTCTCTGATAGCGAAGCAGTCTGATCCAAAACTTCAATTCACTGTGCGAAGTTGATAGAGTGTTGCTTCACTTTCTAAATGCTGTCCTTTCAGAGAAAATCACTTTCGTTTTAAAGTGCCTTAAGCAACTTGCATGCATTCACAAGAAACACTATTGCGTTTCTATGAAAGAGAAGCACTCTTTTCCAACACTTCAATTCACTGTGCAAAGTGAATGGAGTGTTGCCTCACTTTCAAAATGCTGTTCTATGAGAGAAAATCACTTTCCTTTGAAAGTGCCTTAAGCTACTTTCAAGCATTCAGAAGAAACTCACATTCATTTCTCTGATAGCGAAGCAGTCTGATCCAACACTTCAATTCACTGTGCGAAGTTGATAGAGTGTTGCTTCACTTTCTAAATGCTGTCCTTTCAGAGAAAATCACTTTCCTTTGAAAGAGGCTTAAGGTACTTACAAGCATTCACCAGAAATTCACTTGCATTTCTCTGAAATAGAAGCAGTCTGTTCCAAAACTTTAATTCACTGTGCGAAGTGAATGGAGTGTTGCTTCACTTTCTAAATGCTGTCCTTTCAGAGAAAATCACTTTCCTTTGAAAGTGCCTTAAGCTACTTACAAGCATTAGAAAGAAACTCACATGCGTTTCTCTGAAATAGAAGCAGTCTGTTCCAACACTTCAATTCACTGTGCGAAGTGAATGGAGTGTTGCTTCAATTTCTAAATGCTGTCTTTTTAGCGAAAATCACTTTCCTTTGAAAGTGCCTTAAGCTACTTACAGGCATTAGGAAGAAAATCACATGCTTTTCTCTGAAAGAGAAGCAGTTTGTTCCAACACTTCAATTCACTGTGCGAAGTGAATGGAGTGTTGCTTCACTTTCTAAATACTGTACTTTCATAGAAAATCACTTTTGTTTGAAAGTGCCTTAAGCAACTTTCAAGCATTCACAAAAAACTCACATGCGTTTCTCAAAAGAGAAGACTTCTCTTCCAACACTTCAATTCACTGTGCGAAGTGAATGGAGTGTTACTTCACTTTCTAAATGCTGTCCTTTCAAAGAAAATCACTTTTGTTTGAAAGTGCCTTAATCAACTTTCAAGCATTCACAAGAAACTCACATGTATTTCTCTGAAAGAGAAGCCTTCTCTTCCAACACTTCAATTCACTGTGCGAAGTGAATGGAGTGTTGCTTCACTTTCTAAATGCTGTACTTTCAGAGAAAATCACTTTCCTTTGAAAGTGCCTTAAGCTACATACAAGCATTCACAAAAAACTCACATGCA
Source organism: Myodes glareolus (assembly GCF_982192425.1). NCBI lineage: Eukaryota > Metazoa > Chordata > Mammalia > Rodentia > Cricetidae > Myodes > Myodes glareolus. Next base: position 1,135,427 of record NW_028263225.1, read on the forward strand.
TTTCTCTGAAAGGGAAGCAGTCTGTTCCAAAACTTCAATTCAGTGTGCGAAGTGAATGGGGTGTTGCTTCACTTTCTAAATGCTGTCCTTTCAGAGAAAATCACTTTCCTTTGAAAGTGCCTTAAGCTACTTACAAGCATTCAACAGAAACTCACATGCATTTCTCTGAAAGTGAAGAAGTCTGTTCCAACACTTCAATTCTCTGTGCGAAGTGAATGGAGTGTTGCTTCACTTTCTAAATGCTGTCCTTTCATAGAAAATCACTTTCCTTTGAAAGTGCCTTAAGCTACTTACAAGCATTCACCAGAAACTCACATGTGTTTCTCTGAAAGAGAAGCAATCTGTTCCAACACTTCAATTCACTGTTTGAAGTGAATGGAATGTTACTTCATTTTCTAAATGCTGTACTTTCAGAGAAAATCACTTTCCTTTGAAAGTGCCTTAAACTACTTTCAAGCATTCACAAGAAACACACATGCGTTTCTTTGAAATAGAAGCAGTCTGTTCCAACACTTCAATTCACTGTGCGAAGTGAATGGAGTGTTGCTTCAGTTTCTAAATGCTGTCCTTTCTGAGAAAATCACTTTCCTTTGAAAGTGCCTTAAGCTACTTTTAAGCGTTCACAAGAAACTCACATGCGTTTCTCTGAAAGAGAAGCAGTCTGTTCAAACACTTCAATTCACTGTGCAAAGTGAATGGAGTGTTGCCTCACTTTCGAAATGCTGTCCTTTCAGCGAAAATCACTTTCCTTTGAAAGTGCCTTAAGCTACGTTCAAGCATTCACAAAAAACTCACATGCGTTTCTCTGAAAGAGAAGCAGTCTGTTCCAACTCTACAATTCGCTGTGCGAAGTGAATGGAGTGTTGCTTCACTTTCTAAATGCTGTTCTTTCCGAGAAAATCACTTTCCTTTGAAAGAGCATTAAGCTACTAACAAGCACTCAACAGAAACTCACATGCCTTTCTCTGAAAGAGAAGCAGTCTGTTCCAACACTTCAATTCTCTGCACGAAGGGAATGGAGTGTTGCTTCACTTTCTAAATGCTGTCCTTTCAGAGAAAATCACTTTCCTTTGAAAGTGACTTAAGTTACATACAAGCATTCAACAGAAACTCACATGCATTTCTCTGAAAGAGAAGCAGTCTGTTCCAACACTTCAGTTCACTGTGCGAAGTGAATGGAGTGTTGCTTCACTTTCTAAATTCTCTCCTTTCAGACAAAATCACTTTCCTTTGAAAGTGCCTTAAACTACTTTCAAGCATTCACAAAGAACTCACATGATTTCTCTGAAAGAGAAGCAATCTGTTCCAACACTTCAATTCACTGTGCTCAGTGAATGGAGTGTTGCTTCACTTTCTAAATGCTGTCCTTTCAGAGAAATTCACTTTCCTTTGAAAGTGCCTTAAGCTACTTTTAAGCGTTCACAAGAAACTCACATGCGTTTCTCTGAAAGAGAAGCAGTCTGTTCAACCACTTCAATTCACTGTGCAAAGTGAATGGAGTGTTGCCTCACTTTCGAAATGCTGTCCTTTGAGAAAAAATCACTTTCCTTTGAAAGTGCCTTAAGCTACTTACAAGCATTCAACAGAAACTCACATGCATTTCTCTGAAAGAGAGGCAGTCTCTTACAACACTTCAATTCACTGTGCGAAGTGAATGGAGTGTTGCTTCACTTTCTAAATGCTGTCCTTTCAGAGAAAATCACTTTCCTTTGAAAGTGCCTTAAGCTACTTACAAGCATTAGGAAGAAACTCACATGCGTTTCTCTGAAGAGAAGGAACCTGTTCCAACACTTCAATTCACTGTGCGAAGTGAATGGAGTGTTGCTTCACTTACTAAATGCTGTCCTTTCCGAGAAAATCACTTTCCTTTGAGAGAGCATTAAGCTACTTACAAGCATTCAACAGAAACTCACATGCATTTCTCTGAAAGAGAAGCAGTCTTTTCCAACACGTCAATTCACTGCAGGAAGGGAATGGAGTGTTGCTTCACTTTCTAAATGCTGTCCTTTCAGAGAAAATCACTTTCCTTTGAAAGTGCTTTAAGCTACTTACAAGCATTCAACAGAAACTCACATGCATTTCTCTGAAAGAGAAGCAGTCTGTTCCAACACTTCAATTCACTGTGCGAAGGGAATGAGTGTTTTGTCACTTTCTAAATGCTGTGCTTTCAAAGAAAATCACTTTCCTTTGTAAGTGTCTTAAGCTACTTGCAAGCATTCACAAGAAACACTAATGCGTTTCTATGAAAGAGAAGCATTCTGTTCCAACACTTCTATTAACTGCACGAAGTGAATGGAATGTTACAACACTTTCTAAATGCTGTCCTTTCAGAGAAAATCACATTCCTTTGAAAGTGCCTTAAGCTACTTACAAGCATTCAGAAGAAACTCACATGTGTTTCTCTGAAAGAGAAGCATTCTGTTCCAACACTTCAATTCAATGTGCGAAGTGAATGCAGTGTTGCTTCACTTTCTAAATGCTGTCCTTTCAGAGAAAATCACTTTCCTTTGAAAGTGCCTTAAGCTACTTACATGCATTCACCAGAAGCTCACATGTGCTTCTCTGAAAGAGAAGCAGTCTGTTCCAACACTTCAATTCACTGTGCGAAGTGATTGGAGTGTTGCTTCACTTTCTAAATGCTGTCCTTTCAGAGAAAATCACTTTCCTTTGAAAGTGCCTTAAGTTACTTGCAAGCATTAGGAAGAAACTCACAAGCGTTTCTCTGAAATAGAAGCAGACTGTTCCAACACTTCAATTCACTGTGCGAAGAGAATGGAGTGTTGCTTCACTTTCTATATGCTGTACTTTCAGAGAAAATGACTTTTGTTTGAAAGTGCCTTAAGCAACTTTCAAGCATTCACAAGAAACTCACATGCATTTCTCTGAAAGAGAAGCCTTCTCTTCCAACACTTCAATTCACTGTGCGAAGTGAATGGAGTGTTGCTTCACTTTCTAAATGCTGTCCTTTCAGAGAAAATCACTTTCCTTTGAAAGTGCCTTAAGCTACTTAAAAGCATTCAACAGAAACTCACATGCATTTCTCTGAAAGAGAAGCAGTCTGTTCCAACACTTCAATTCACTGTTCGAAGTGAATGGAATGATACTTCACTTTGTAAATGCTGTACTTTCAGAGAAAATCACTTTCCTTTGAAAGTGCCTTAAGCTACTTTCGAGCGTTCATAAGAAACTCACATGCGTTTCACTGAAAGAGAAGCATTCTGTTCAAACACTTCAATTCACTGTTCAAAGTGAATGGAGTGTTGCCTCAGTTTTGAAATGCTGTCCTTTCAGAGAAAATCACTTTCCTTTGAAAGTGCCTTAAGCTACTTTCAAGCATTCAAAAAAACTCACATGCGTTTCTATGAAAGAGAAGGAGTCTGTTCCAAGACTTCAATTCACTGTGCGAAGTGAACGGAGTGTTGCTTCACTTTCTAAATGATGTCCTTTCAGAGAAAATCACTTTCCTTTGACAGAGCCTTAAGCTACTTACAAGCATTCAACAGAAACTCACATGCATTTCTCTGAAAGAGAAGCAGTCTGTTCCAACACTTCAATTCACTGCACGAAGTGAATGGAGTGTTGCTTCACTCTCTAAATGCTGTCCTTCCAGAGATAATCACATTCCTTTGAAAGTGCCTTAAGCTACTTACAAGCATTCAACAGAAACTCACATGCATTTATCTGAAAGAGAAGCAGTCTGTTCCAACACTTCAATTCACTCTGCGAAGTGAATGGAGTCTTGCTTCACTTTCTAAATTCTGTCCTTTCAGAGACAATCACTTTCCTTTGAAAGTGCCTTAAACTAATTTCAAGTATTCACAAAAAACTCACATGCGTTTCTCTGAAAGAGAATTAGTCTGTTCCAACACTTCAATTCACTGTGCGAAGTGAATGGAGTGTTGCTTCACTTTCTAAATGCTGTCCTTTCAGAGAAAATCACTTTCCTTTGAAAGTGCCTTAAGCTACTTGAAAGCATTCACAAGAAACACTAATGCGTTTCTATGAAAGAGAAGCACTCAGTTCCAACACTTCAATTCACTGCACGAAGGGAACGGAGTATTGCTTCACTTTCTAAATGCTGTCCTTTCAGAGAAAAATCACTTTCCTTTGAAAGAGCCTTAAGCTACTTACAAACATTCAACAGAAACTCACATGCATTTCTCTGAAAGAGAAGCAATCTCTTCCAACACTTCAATTCACTGTGCGAAGTGAATGGAGTGTTGCTTCACTTTCTAAATTCTGTCCTTTCAGAGACATTCACTTTCCTTTGAAAGTACCTTAAACTAATTTCAAGTATTCACAAAAAACTCACATGTGTGTCTCTGAAAGAGAATTAGTCTGTCCCAACACTTCAATTCACTGTGTGAAGTGAATGGAGTGTTGCTTCACTTTCTAAATGCTGTCCTTTCAGAGAAAATCACTTTCCTTTGAAAGTGCCTAAAGCTGCTTGAAAGCATTCACAAGAAACACTAATGCGTTTCTATGAAAGAAAAGCACTCTGTTCCAACACTTCAATTTACTGCACGAAGGGAACGGAGTATTGCTTCACTTTCTAAATGCTGTCCTTTCAGAGAAAATCACTTTCCTTTGAAAGAGCCTTAAGCTACTTACAAGCATTCAACAGAAACTCACATGCATTTCTCTGAAAGAGAAGCTGTCTGTTCCAACACTTCAATTCACTGTGCGAAGTGAATGGAGTGTTGCTTCACTTTCTAAATGCTGTCCTTTCAGAGAAAATCACTTTCCTTTGAAAGTGCCTTAAGCTACTTACAAGCATTAGGAAGAAACTCACATGCGTTTCTCTGAAAGAGAAGCAGTCTGTTCCAACACTTCAATTCACTGTGCGAAGTGAATGGAGTGTTGATTCACTTTCTAAATGCTGTACTTTCAGAGAAAATCACTTTCCTTTGAAAGTGCCTTAAGCTACTTTCAAGCATTCACAAGAAACACACATGCTTTTCTCTGAAATAGAAGCAGTCTGTTCCAACACTTCAATTCACTGTGCGAAGTGAATGGAGTGTTTCTTCAGTTTCTAAATGCTGTCCTTTCAGAGAAAACCACTTTCCTTTGAAAGTGCCTTAAGCTACTTTCAAGCATTCAAAAAAAACTCACATGCATTTCTCTGAGAGAGGCAGCCTCTTACAACACTTCAATTCACTGTGCGAAGTGAATGGAGTGTTTCTTCACCTTCTCAAAGCTGTTCTTTCAGAGAAAATCACTTTCCTTTGAAAGTGCCTTAGCTACTTACAAGCATTCACCAGAAATTCACATGCATTTCTATGAAATAGAAGCAGTTTGTTACAACACTTCAATTCACTGTGCAAAGTGAATGGAGTGTTGCTTCACTTTCTAAATGCTGTCCTTTCAGAGAAAATCACTTTCCTTTGAAAGTGCCTTAAGCTACTTACAAGCATTAGGAAGAAACTCACATGTGTTTCTCTGAAAGAGAAGGCGTCTGTTCCAACACTTCAATTCACTGTGCGAAGTGAATGGAGTGTTGCTTCACTTTCTAAATGCTGTCCTTTCAGAGAAAATCACTTTCCTTTGAAAGTGCCTAAAGCTACTTGAAAGCATTCACAAGTAACACTAATGCGTTTCTATGAAAGAAAAGTACTCTGTTCCAACACTTCAATTCACTGGACGAAGGGAACGGAGTATTGCTTCACTTTCTAAATGCTGTCCTTTCAGAGATATCACTTTCCTTAGAAAGAGCATTAAGGTACTTACAAGCATTCAACAGAAACTCACATGCGTTTCTCTGAAATAGAAGCAGTCTGTTCCAACACTTCAATTCACTGTGCGAAGTGAATGGAGTGTTGCTTCAGTTTCTAAATGCTGTCCTTTCAGAGAAAATCACTTTCCTTTGAAAGTGCCTTAAGCTACTTTCAAGCATTCAAAAAAAACTCACATGCATTTCTCTGAAAGAGAGGCAGTCTCTTCAACACTTCAATTCACTGTGCGAAGTGAATGGAGTGTTGCTTCACCTTCTCAATGCTGTTCTTTCAGAGAAAATCACTTTTTTTTGAAAGTGCCTTAAGCTACTTACAAGCATTCACCAGAAATTCACATGCGTTTCTAAGAAATAGAAGCAGTCTGTTACAACACTTCAATTCACTGTGCAAAGTGAATGGAGTGTTGCTTCACTTTCTAAATGCTGTCCTTTCAGAGAAAATCACTTTCCTTTGAAAGTGCCTTAAGCTACTTGCAAGCATTAGGAAGAAACTCACATGCGTTTCTCTGAAAGAGAAGGAGTCTGTTCCAACACTTCAATTCACTGTGCGATGTGAATGGAGTGTTGCTTCACTTTCTAAATGCTGTCCTTTCAGAGAAAATCACTTTCCTTTGAAAGTGCCTAAAGCTACTTGAAAGCATTCACAAGAAACACTAATGCGTTTCTATGAAAGAAAAGCACTCTGTTCCAACACTTCAATTCACAGCACGAAGGGAACGGAGTATTGCTTCACTTTCTAAATGCTGTCCTTTCAGAGAAAATCACTTTCTTTGAAAGAGCCTTAAGCTATTTACAAGCATTCAACAAAACTCAGATGCATTTCTCTGAGAGAGAAGCAGTCTCTTCCAACACTTCAATTCACTGTGCAAAGTGAATGGAGTGTTGCTTCACCTTCTCAATGATGGTCTTTCAGAGAAAATCACTTTCCTTTGAAAGTGCCTTAAGCTACTTACAAGCATTCACCAGAAATTCACATGCATTTCTCTGAAATAGAAGCAGTCTGATCCAAAACTTCAATTCACTGTGTGAAGTGAATGGAGTGTTGCTTCACTTTCTAAATGCTGACCTTTCAGAGAATCACTTTCCTTTGAAAGTGCCTTAAGATACTTACAAGCATTAGGAAGAAACTCACATGCGTTTCTCTGAAAGAGAAGCAGTCTGTTAGAACACTTCAATTCACTGTGCCAAATGAATGGAGTATTGCTTCACATTCTCAATGCTGTCCTTTCAGAGAAAATCACTTTTCTTTTAAAATGCCTTTAGCTATTTTCAAGCTTTCACAAGAAACACACATGCGTTTCTCTGAAATAGAAGCAGTCTGTTCCAACACTTCAATTCCCTGTGCGAAGTGAATGGAGTGTTGCTTCACTTTCTAAATGCTGTCCTTTCAGAGAAAATCACTTTCCTTTGAAAGTGCCTTAAGCTACTTGCAAGCATTAGGAAGAAACTCACATGCGTTTCTCTGAAAGAGAAGCAGTCTGTTCCACACTTCAGTTCACTGTGCGAAGTGAATGGAGTGTTGCTTCACTTTCTAAATGCTGTCCTTTCAGAGAAAATCACTTTCCTTTGAAAGTGCCTTAAGCTACTTCCAAGCATTCACAAGAAACACACATGCTTTTCTCTGAAATAGAAGCAGTCTTTTCCAACACTTCAATTCACTGTGCGAAGTGAATGGAGTGTTGCTTCACTTTCTAAATGCTGTCCTTTCAGAGAAAATCACTTTCCTTTGAAAGTGCCTTAAGCTACTTGCAAGCATTAGGAAGAAACTCACATGCGTTTCTCTGAAAGAGAAGGAGTCTGTTCCAACACTTCAATTCACTGTGCGATGTGAATGGAGTGTTGCTTCACTTTCTAAATGCTGTCCTTTCAGAGAAAATCACTTTCCTTTGAAAGTGCCTAAAGCTACTTGAAAGCATTCACAAGAAACACTAATGCGTTTCTATGAAAGAAAAGCACTCTGTTCCAACACTTCAATTCACTGCACGAAGGGAACGGAGTATTGCTTCACTTTCTAAATGCTGTCCTTTCAGAGAAAATCACTTTCTTTGAAAGAGCCTTAAGCTACTTACAAGCATTCAACAAAACTCAGATGCATTTCTCTGAGAGAGAAGCAGTCTCTTCCAACACTTCAATTCACTGTGCAAAGTGAATGGAGTGTTGCTTCACCTTCTCAATGCTGGTCTTTCAGAGAAAATCACTTTCCTTTGAAAGTGCCTTAAGCTACTTACAAGCATTCACCAGAAATTCACATGCATTTCTCTGAAATAGAAGTAGTCTGATCCAAAACTTCAATTCACTGTGCGAAGTGAATGGAGTGTTGCTTCACTTTCTAAATGCTGACCTTTCAGAGAATCACTTTCCTTTGAAAGTGCCTTAAGATACTTACAAGCATTAGGAAGAAACTCACATGCGTTTCTCTGAAAGAGAAGCAGTCTGTTAGAACACTTCAATTCACTGTGCCAAATGAATGGAGTATTGCTTCACATTCTCAATGCTGTCCTTTCAGAGAAAATCACTTTCCTTTTAAAATGCCTTTAGCTATTTTCAAGCATCCACAAGAAACACACATGCGTTTCTCTGAAAGAGAAGCAGTCTGTTCCAACACTTCAATTCCCTCTGCGAAGTGAATGGAGTGTTGCTTCACTTTCTAAATGCTGTCCTTTCAGAGAAAATCACTTTCCTTTTAAAGTGCCTTAAGCTACTTACAAGCATTAGGAAGAAACTCACATGCGTTTCTCTGAAAGAGAAGCAGTCTGTTCCACAATTCAGTTCACTGTGCGAAGTGAATGGAGTGTTGCTTCACTTTCTAAATGCTGTTCATTCAGAGAAAATCACTTTTGTTTGAAAGTGCCTTAGGCAACTTTCAAGCATTCACAAGAAACTCACATGTATTTCTCTGAAAGAAAACCCTTCTCTTCCAACACTTCAATTCATTATGCGAAGTGAATGGAGTGTTGCTTCACTTTCTAAATGCTGTCCTTTCAGGGAAAATCACTTTCCTTTGAAAGTGCTTTAAGCTACTTACAAGCATTCACCAGAAACTCACATGTGTTTCTCTGAAAGAGAAGCAATCTGTTCCAACACTTCAATTCACTGTTCGAAGTGAATGGAATGTTACTTCACTTTTGAAATGCTGTCCTTTCAGAGAAAATCACTTTCCTTTGAAAGTGCCTTAAGCTACTTTCAAGCATTCACAAGAAACTCACATGCGTTTCTCTGAAAGAGAAGCAGTCTGTTCCAACACTTCAATTCACTGTGCAAAGTGAGTGGAGTGTTGCTTCACTTTCTAAATGCTGTTCTTTCCGAGAAAATCACTTTCCTTTGAAAGAGCATTAAGCTACTTACAAGCATTCAACAGAAACTCACATGAATTTCTCTGAAAGAGGAGAAGTCTGTTCCAAGTCTTCAATTCACTGCACAAAGGGAATGGAGTGTTGCTTCACTTTCTAAATGCTGTCCTTTCAGAGAAAATCACTTTCCTTTGAAAGTGCCTTAAACTACTTTCAAGCATTCACAAAAAACTCACATGTGTTTCTCTGAAAGAGAAGCAGTCTGTTCCAACACATCAATTCACTGTGCGAAGTGAATGGAGTGTTTCTTCACTTTCTAAATGCTGTCCTTTCAGAGAAAATCACGTTCCCTGAAAGTGCCATAAGCTACATGCAAGCATTCACAAGAAACACTAATGCGTTTCTATGAAAGAGAAGGACTCTGTTCCAACACTTCAATTAACTGCACGAAGGGAATGGAGTGTTGCTTCACTTTCTAAATGCTGTCCTTTTTGAGAAAATCACTTTCCTTTGAAAGAGCCTTAAGCTACTTACAAGCATTCAACAGAAACTCACATGCATTTCTCTGAAAGAGAAGCAGTCTGTTCCAACACTTCAATTCACTGTGCGAAGTGAATGGAGTGTTGCTTCACTTTCTAAATGCTGTACTTTCAGAGAAAATCCCTTTCCTTTGAAAGTCCCTTAAACTACTTTCAAGTATTCACAAAAAACTCACATGTGTTTCTCTGAAAGAGAAGCAGTCTGTTCCAACACTTCAATTCACTGTGCGAAGTGAATGGAGTGTTTCTTCACTTTCTAAATGCTGTCCTTTCAGAGAAAATCACTTTCTTTGAAAGTGCCTTAAGCTACTTGCAAGCATTCACAAGAAACACTAATGCATTTCTATGAAAGAGAAGGACTCTGTTCCAACTCTTCAATTCACTGCACGAAGGGAATGGAGTGTTGCTTCACTTTCTAAATGCTGTCCTTTCAGAGAAAATCACTTTCCTTTGAAAGAGCCTTAAGGTACTTACATGCATTCAACAGAAACTCACATGCATTTCTCTGAAAGAGAAGCAGTCTGTTCCAACACTTCAGTTCACTGTGCGAAGTGAATGGAGTGTTGCTTCACTTTCTAAATGCTGTCCTTTCAGAGAAAATCACTTTTCTTTGAAAGTGCCTTAAGCTACTTACAAGCATTCAACAGAAACTCACATGCATTTCTCTGAAAGAGAAGCAGTCTGTTCCAACACTTCAATTCACTGTGCGAAGTGAATGGAGTGTTGCTTCACTTTCTAAATGCTGTACTTTCAGAGAAAATCCCTTTCCTTTGAAAGTCCCTTAAACTACTTTCAAGTATTCACAAAAAACTCACATGTGTTTCTCTGAAAGAGAAGCAGTCTGTTCCAACACTTCAATTCACTGTGCGAAGTGAATGGAGTGTTTCTTCACTTTCTAAATGCTGTCCTTTCAGAGAAAATCACTTTCTTTGAAAGTGCCTTAAGCTACTTGCAAGCATTCACAAGAAACACTAATGCATTTCTATGAAAGAGAAGGACTCTGTTCCAACTCTTCAATTCACTGCACGAAGGGAATGGAGTGTTGCTTCACTTTCTAAATGCTGTCGTTTCAGAGAAAATCACTTTCCTTTGAAAGAGACTTAAGCTACTTACAAGCATTCAACAGAAACTCACATGCATTTCTCTGAAAGATAATCAGTCTCTTCCAACATTTCAATTCACTGTGCAAAGTGAATGGAGTGTTGCTTCACCTTCTCAATGCTGTTCTTTCAGAGAAAATCACTTTCCTTTGAATGTGCCTTAAGCTACTTACAAGCATTCACCAGAAATTCACATGCATTTCTCTGAAAGAGAAGCAGTCTGTTAAAACACTTTAATTCACTGTGCAAAGTGAATGGAGTGTTGCTTCACTTTCTAAATGCTGTCCTTTCAGAGAAAATCACTTTCATTTGAAAGTGCCTTAAGCTACTTAAAAGCATTAGGAAGAAACTCATATGCGTTTCTCTGAAAGAGAAGCAGTCTGTTCCAACACTTCAATTCACTGTGCGAAGTTAATGGAGTGTTGATTCACTTTCTAAGTGATGTCCTTTCAGAGAAAATCACTTTCCTTTGAAAGAGCCTTAAGGTACTTACATGCATTCAACAGAAACACACATGCATTTCTCTGAAAGAGAAGCAGTCTGTTCAAACACATCAATTCACTGTGCGAAGTGAATGGAGTGTTGCTTCACTTTCTAAATGCTGTCCTTTCAGAGAAAATCACTTTTCTTTGAAAGTGCCTTAAGCTACTTACAAGCATTCAACAGAAACTCACATGCATTTCTCTGAAAGAGAAGCAGTCTGTTCCAACACTTCAATTCACTGTGCGAAGTGAATGGAGTGTTGCTTCACTTTCTAAATTCTGTCCTTTCAGAGAAAATCACTTTCCTTTGAAAGTGCCTTAAACTACTTTCAAGCATTCACAAAAAACTCACATGCGTTTCTCTGAAAGAGAAGCAGTCTGTTCCAACACTTCAATTCACTGTGCGAAGTAAATGGAGTGTTGCTTCACTTTCTAAATGCTGTACTTTCAGAGAAAATCACTTTCCTTTGAAAGTGCCTTAAGCTACTTGCAAGCATTCACAAGAAACACTAATGCGTTTCTATGAAAGAGAAGCACTCTGTTCCAACACTTCAATTCACTGCATGAAGGGAATGGAGTATTGCTTCACTTTCTAAATGCTGTCCTTTCAGAGAAAATCACTTTCATTTGAAAGAGCCTTAAGCTACTTACAAGCATTCAACAGAACTCAGATGCATTTCTCTGAGAGAGAAGCAGTCTCTTCCAACACTTCAATTCACTGTGCAAAGTGAATGGAGTGTTGCTTCACCTTCTCAATGCTGGTCTTTCAGAGAAAATCACTTTCCTTTGAAAGTGCCTTAAGCTACTTACAAGCATTCACCAGAAATTCACATGCATTTCTCTGAAAGAGAAGCAGTCTGTTAAAACACTTCAATTCACTGTGCGAAGTGAATGGAGTGTTGCTTCACTTTCTAAATGCTGTCCTTTCAGAGAAAATCACTTTCCTTTGAAAGTGCCTTAAGCTACTTGCAAGCATTAGGAAGAAACTCACATGCGTTTCTCTGAAAGAGAAGGAGTCTGTTCCAACACTTCAATTCACTGTGCGATGTGAATGGAGTGTTGCTTCACTTTCTAAATGCTGTCCTTTCAGAGAAAATCACTTTCCTTTGAAAGTGCCTAAAGCTACTTGAAAGCATTCACAAGAAACACTAATGCGTTTCTATGAAAGAAAAGCACTCTGTTCCAACACTTCAATTCACAGCACGAAGGGAACGGAGTATTGCTTCACTTTCTAAATGCTGTCCTTTCAGAGAAAATCACTTTCTTTGAAAGAGCCTTAAGCTACTTACAAGCATTCAACAAAACTCAGATGCATTTCTCTGAGAGAGAAGCAGTCTCTTCCAACACTTCAATTCACTGTGCAAAGTGAATGGAGTGTTGCTTCACCTTCTCAATGATGGTCTTTCAGAGAAAATCACTTTCCTTTGAAAGTGCCTTAAGCTACTTACAAGCATTCACCAGAAATTCACATGCATTTCTCTGAAATAGAAGCAGTCTGATCCAAAACTTCAATTCACTGTCTGAAGTGAATGGAGTGTTGCTTCACTTTCTAAATGCTGACCTTTCAGAGAATCACTTTCCTTTGAAAGTGCCTTAAGATACTTACAAGCATTAGGAAGAAACTCACATGCGTTTCTCTGAAAGAGAAGCAGTCTGTTAGAACACTTCAATTCACTGTGCCAAATGAATGGAGTATTGCTTCACATTCTCAATGCTGTCCTTTCAGAGAAAATCACTTTTCTTTTAAAATGCCTTTAGCTATTTTCAAGCTTTCACAAGAAACACACATGCGTTTCTCTGAAATAGAAGCAGTCTGTTCCAACACTTCAATTCCCTGTGCGAAGTGAATGGAGTGTTGCTTCACTTTCTAAATGCTGTCCTTTCAGAGAAAATCACTTTCCTTTGAAAGTGCCTTAAGCTACTTGCAAGCATTAGGAAGAAACTCACATGCGTTTCTCTGAAAGAGAAGCAGTCTGTTCCACACTTCAGTTCACTGTGCGAAGTGAATGGAGTGTTGCTTCACTTTCTAAATGCTGTCCTTTCAGAGAAAATCACTTTCCTTTGAAAGTGCCTTAAGCTACTTCCAAGCATTCACAAGAAACACACATGCTTTTCTCTGAAATAGAAGCAGTCTTTTCCAACACTTCAATTCACTGTGCGAAGTGAATGGAGTGTTGCTTCACTTTCTAAATGCTGTCCTTTCAGAGAAAATCACTTTCCTTTGAAAGTGCCTTAAGCTACTTGCAAGCATTAGGAAGAAACTCACATGCGTTTCTCTGAAAGAGAAGGAGTCTGTTCCAACACTTCAATTCACTGTGCGATGTGAATGGAGTGTTGCTTCACTTTCTAAATGCTGTCCTTTCAGAGAAAATCACTTTCCTTTGAAAGTGCCTAAAGCTACTTGAAAGCATTCACAAGAAACACTAATGCGTTTCTATGAAAGAAAAGCACTCTGTTCCAACACTTCAATTCACTGCACGAAGGGAACGGAGTATTGCTTCACTTTCTAAATGCTGTCCTTTCAGAGAAAATCACTTTCTTTGAAAGAGCCTTAAGCTACTTACAAGCATTCAACAAAACTCAGATGCATTTCTCTGAGAGAGAAGCAGTCTCTTCCAACACTTCAATTCACTGTGCAAAGTGAATGGAGTGTTGCTTCACCTTCTCAATGCTGGTCTTTCAGAGAAAATCACTTTCCTTTGAAAGTGCCTTAAGCTACTTACAAGCATTCACCAGAAATTCACATGCATTTCTCTGAAATAGAAGTAGTCTGATCCAAAACTTCAATTCACTGTGCGAAGTGAATGGAGTGTTGCTTCACTTTCTAAATGCTGACCTTTCAGAGAATCACTTTCCTTTGAAAGTGCCTTAAGATACTTACAAGCATTAGGAAGAAACTCACATGCGTTTCTCTGAAAGAGAAGCAGTCTGTTAGAACACTTCAATTCACTGTGCCAAATGAATGGAGTATTGCTTCACATTCTCAATGCTGTCCTTTCAGAGAAAATCACTTTCCTTTTAAAATGCCTTTAGCTATTTTCAAGCATCCACAAGAAACACACATGCGTTTCTCTGAAAGAGAAGCAGTCTGTTCCAACACTTCAATTCCCTCTGCGAAGTGAATGGAGTGTTGCTTCACTTTCTAAATGCTGTCCTTTCAGAGAAAATCACTTTCCTTTTAAAGTGCCTTAAGCTACTTACAAGCATTAGGAAGAAACTCACATGCGTTTCTCTGAAAGAGAAGCAGTCTGTTCCACAATTCAGTTCACTGTGCGAAGTGAATGGAGTGTTGCTTCACTTTCTAAATGCTGTTCATTCAGAGAAAATCACTTTTGTTTGAAAGTGCCTTAGGCAACTTTCAAGCATTCACAAGAAACTCACATGTATTTCTCTGAAAGAAAACCCTTCTCTTCCAACACTTCAATTCATTATGCGAAGTGAATGGAGTGTTGCTTCACTTTCTAAATGCTGTCCTTTCAGGGAAAATCACTTTCCTTTGAAAGTGCTTTAAGCTACTTACAAGCATTCACCAGAAACTCACATGTGTTTCTCTGAAAGAGAAGCAATCTGTTCCAACACTTCAATTCACTGTTCGAAGTGAATGGAATGTTACTTCACTTTTGAAATGCTGTCCTTTCAGAGAAAATCACTTTCCTTTGAAAGTGCCTTAAGCTACTTTCAAGCATTCACAAGAAACTCACATGCGTTTCTCTGAAAGAGAAGCAGTCTGTTCCAACACTTCAATTCACTGTGCAAAGTGAGTGGAGTGTTGCTTCACTTTCTAAATGCTGTTCTTTCCGAGAAAATCACTTTCCTTTGAAAGAGCATTAAGCTACTTACAAGCATTCAACAGAAACTCACATGAATTTCTCTGAAAGAGGAGAAGTCTGTTCCAAGTCTTCAATTCACTGCACAAAGGGAATGGAGTGTTGCTTCACTTTCTAAATGCTGTCCTTTCAGAGAAAATCACTTTCCTTTGAAAGTGCCTTAAACTACTTTCAAGCATTCACAAAAAACTCACATGTGTTTCTCTGAAAGAGAAGCAGTCTGTTCCAACACATCAATTCACTGTGCGAAGTGAATGGAGTGTTTCTTCACTTTCTAAATGCTGTCCTTTCAGAGAAAATCACGTTCCCTGAAAGTGCCATAAGCTACATGCAAGCATTCACAAGAAACACTAATGCGTTTCTATGAAAGAGAAGGACTCTGTTCCAACACTTCAATTAACTGCACGAAGGGAATGGAGTGTTGCTTCACTTTCTAAATGCTGTCCTTTTTGAGAAAATCACTTTCCTTTGAAAGAGCCTTAAGCTACTTACAAGCATTCAACAGAAACTCACATGCATTTCTCTGAAAGAGAAGCAGTCTGTTCCAACACTTCAATTCACTGTGCGAAGTGAATGGAGTGTTGCTTCACTTTCTAAATGCTGTACTTTCAGAGAAAATCCCTTTCCTTTGAAAGTCCCTTAAACTACTTTCAAGTATTCACAAAAAACTCACATGTGTTTCTCTGAAAGAGAAGCAGTCTGTTCCAACACTTCAATTCACTGTGCGAAGTGAATGGAGTGTTTCTTCACTTTCTAAATGCTGTCCTTTCAGAGAAAATCACTTTCTTTGAAAGTGCCTTAAGCTACTTGCAAGCATTCACAAGAAACACTAATGCATTTCTATGAAAGAGAAGGACTCTGTTCCAACTCTTCAATTCACTGCACGAAGGGAATGGAGTGTTGCTTCACTTTCTAAATGCTGTCCTTTCAGAGAAAATCACTTTCCTTTGAAAGAGCCTTAAGGTACTTACATGCATTCAACAGAAACTCACATGCATTTCTCTGAAAGAGAAGCAGTCTGTTCCAACACTTCAGTTCACTGTGCGAAGTGAATGGAGTGTTGCTTCACTTTCTAAATGCTGTCCTTTCAGAGAAAATCACTTTTCTTTGAAAGTGCCTTAAGCTACTTACAAGCATTCAACAGAAACTCACATGCATTTCTCTGAAAGAGAAGCAGTCTGTTCCAACACTTCAATTCACTGTGCGAAGTGAATGGAGTGTTGCTTCACTTTCTAAATGCTGTACTTTCAGAGAAAATCCCTTTCCTTTGAAAGTCCCTTAAACTACTTTCAAGTATTCACAAAAAACTCACATGTGTTTCTCTGAAAGAGAAGCAGTCTGTTCCAACACTTCAATTCACTGTGCGAAGTGAATGGAGTGTTTCTTCACTTTCTAAATGCTGTCCTTTCAGAGAAAATCACTTTCTTTGAAAGTGCCTTAAGCTACTTGCAAGCATTCACAAGAAACACTAATGCATTTCTATGAAAGAGAAGGACTCTGTTCCAACTCTTCAATTCACTGCACGAAGGGAATGGAGTGTTGCTTCACTTTCTAAATGCTGTCGTTTCAGAGAAAATCACTTTCCTTTGAAAGAGACTTAAGCTACTTACAAGCATTCAACAGAAACTCACATGCATTTCTCTGAAAGATAATCAGTCTCTTCCAACATTTCAATTCACTGTGCAAAGTGAATGGAGTGTTGCTTCACCTTCTCAATGCTGTTCTTTCAGAGAAAATCACTTTCCTTTGAATGTGCCTTAAGCTACTTACAAGCATTCACCAGAAATTCACATGCATTTCTCTGAAAGAGAAGCAGTCTGTTAAAACACTTTAATTCACTGTGCAAAGTGAATGGAGTGTTGCTTCACTTTCTAAATGCTGTCCTTTCAGAGAAAATCACTTTCATTTGAAAGTGCCTTAAGCTACTTAAAAGCATTAGGAAGAAACTCATATGCGTTTCTCTGAAAGAGAAGCAGTCTGTTCCAACACTTCAATTCACTGTGCGAAGTTAATGGAGTGTTGATTCACTTTCTAAGTGATGTCCTTTCAGAGAAAATCACTTTCCTTTGAAAGAGCCTTAAGGTACTTACATGCATTCAACAGAAACACACATGCATTTCTCTGAAAGAGAAGCAGTCTGTTCAAACACATCAATTCACTGTGCGAAGTGAATGGAGTGTTGCTTCACTTTCTAAATGCTGTCCTTTCAGAGAAAATCACTTTTCTTTGAAAGTGCCTTAAGCTACTTACAAGCATTCAACAGAAACTCACATGCATTTCTCTGAAAGAGAAGCAGTCTGTTCCAACACTTCAATTCACTGTGCGAAGTGAATGGAGTGTTGCTTCACTTTCTAAATTCTGTCCTTTCAGAGAAAATCACTTTCCTTTGAAAGTGCCTTAAACTACTTTCAAGCATTCACAAAAAACTCACATGCGTTTCTCTGAAAGAGAAGCAGTCTGTTCCAACACTTCAATTCACTGTGCGAAGTAAATGGAGTGTTGCTTCACTTTCTAAATGCTGTACTTTCAGAGAAAATCACTTTCCTTTGAAAGTGCCTTAAGCTACTTGCAAGCATTCACAAGAAACACTAATGCGTTTCTATGAAAGAGAAGCACTCTGTTCCAACACTTCAATTCACTGCATGAAGGGAATGGAGTATTGCTTCACTTTCTAAATGCTGTCCTTTCAGAGAAAATCACTTTCATTTGAAAGAGCCTTAAGCTACTTACAAGCATTCAACAGAACTCAGATGCATTTCTCTGAGAGAGAAGCAGTCTCTTCCAACACTTCAATTCACTGTGCAAAGTGAATGGAGTGTTGCTTCACCTTCTCAATGCTGGTCTTTCAGAGAAAATCACTTTCCTTTGAAAGTGCCTTAAGCTACTTACAAGCATTCACCAGAAATTCACATGCATTTCTCTGAAAGAGAAGCAGTCTGTTAAAACACTTCAATTCACTGTGCGAAGTGAATGGAGTGTTGCTTCACTTTCTAAATGCTGTCCTTTCAGAGAAAATCACTTTCCTTTGAAAGTGCCTTAAGATACTTACAAGCATTAGGAAGAAACTCACATGCGTTTCTCTGAAAGAGAAGCAGTCTGTTCCAACACTTCAATTCACTGTGCGAAGTGAATGGAGTATTGCTTCACATTCTCAATGCTGTCCTTTCAGAGAAAATCACTTTCCTTTTAAAGGGCCTTAAGCTACTTTCAAGCATTCACAAGAAACACACATGCGTTTCTCTGAAATAGAAGCAGTCTGTTCCAACACTTCAACTCCCTGTGCGAAGTGAATGGAGTGTTGCTTCGCTTTCTAAATGCTGTCCTTTCAGAGAAAATCACTTTCCTTTGAAAGTGCCTTAAGCTACTTACAAGCATTAGGAAGAAACTCACATGCGTTTCTCTGAAAGGGAAGCAGTCTGTTCCAACACTTCAGTTCACTGTGCGAAGTGAATGGAGTGTTGCTTCACTTTCTAAATGTTGTACTTTCAGAGAAAATCACTTTTGTTTTAAAGTGCCTTAAGCAACTTTCAAGCATTCACAAGAAACTCACATGTATTTCTCTGAAAGAGAAGCCTTCTCTTCCAACACTACAATTCACTATGCGAAGTGAATGGAGTGTTGCTTCACTTTCTAAATGCTGTCCTTTCAGAGAAAATCACTTTCCTTTGAAAGTGCCTTAAGCTACTTACAAGCATTCACCAGAAACTCACATGCGTTTCTCTGAAAGAGAAGCAGTCTGTTCCAACACTTCAATTCACTGTTCGAAGTGAATGGAGTGTTGCGTCACTTTCTAAATGCTGTCCTTTCAGAGAAAATCACTTTTCTTTGAAAGTGCCTTAAGCTACTAACAAGCATTCAACAGCAACACACATGCATTTCTCTGAAAGAGAATCAGTCTGTTCCAACACTTCAATTCACTGTGCGAAGTGAATGGAGTGTTGCTTCACTTTCTAAATGCTGTCCTTTCAGAGAAAATCACTTTCCTTTGAAAGTGCCTTAAACTACTTTCAAGCATTCACAAAAAACTCACATGCGTTTCTCTGAAAGTGAAGCATTCTGTTCCAACACTTCAATTCACTGTGCAAAGTGAATGAGTGTTGCCTCATTTTCAAAATGCTGTTCTTTGAGAGAAAATCACTTTCATTTGAAAGTGCCTTAAGCTACTTTCAAGCATTCAGAAGAAACTCACATTCATTTCTCTGATAGCGAAGCAGTCTGATCCAACACTTCAATTCACTGTGCGAAGTTGATAGAGTGTTTCTTCACTTTCTAAATGCTGTCCTTTCAGAGAAAATCACTTTCGTTTTAAAGTGCCTTAAGCAACTTGCATGCATTCACAAGAAACACTAATGCGTTTCTATGAAAGAGAATCACTCTATTCCAACACTTCAATTCACTGTGCGAAGTGAATGGAGTGTTGCGTCACTTTCTAAATGCTGTCCTTTCAGAGAAAATCACTTTTCTTTGAAAGTGCCTTAAGCTACTAACAAGCATTCAACAGAAACACACATGCATTTCTCTGAAAGAGAATCAGTCTATTCCAACACTTCAATTCACTGTGCGAAGTGAATGTAGTGTTGCTTCCCTTTCTAAATACTGTCCTTTCAGAGAAAATCACTTTCCTTTGAAAGTGCCTTAAACTACTTTCAAGCATTCACAAAAAACTCACATGCGTTTCTCTGAAAGAGAAGCATTCTGTTCCAACACTTCAATTCACTGTGCAAAGTGAATGGAGTGTTGCCTCATTTTCAAAATGCTGTTCTTTGAGAGAAAATCACTTTCCTTTGAAAGTGCCTTAAGCTACTTTCAAGCATTCAGAAGAAACTCACATTCATTTCTCTGATAGCGAAGCAGTCTGATCCAACACTTCAATTCACAGTGCGAAGTTGATAGAGTGTTTCTTCACTTTCTAAATGCTGTCCTTTCAGAGAAAATCACTTTCGTTTTAAAGTGCCTTAAGCAACTTGCATGCATTCACAAGAAACACTAATGCGTTTCTATGAAAGAGAAGCACTCTTTTCCAACACTTCAATTCACTGTGCGAAGTGAATGGAGTGTTGCGTCACTTTCTAAATGCTGTCCTTTCAGAGAAAATCACTTTTCTTTGAAAGTGCCTTAAGCTACTAACAAGCATTCAACAGAAACACACATGCATTTCTCTGAAAGAGAATCAGTCTGTTCCAACACTTCAATTCACTGTGCGAAGTGAATGGAGTGTTGCTTCACTTTCTATATTCTGTCCTTTCAGAGAAAATCACTTTCCTTTGAAAGTGCCTTAAACTACTTTCAAGCATTCACAAAAAACTCACATGCGTTTCTCTGAAAGAGAAGCATTCTGTTCCAACACTTCAATTCACTGTGCAAAGTGAATGGAGTGTTGCCTCATTTTCAAAATGCTGTTCTTTGAGAGAAAATCACTTTCCTTTGAAAGTGCCTTAAGCTACTTTCAAGCATTCAGAAGAAACTCACATTCATTTCTCTGATAGCGAAGCAGTCTGATCCAACACTTCAATTCACTGTGCGAAGTTGATAGAGTGTTTCTTCACTTTCTAAATGCTGTCCTTTCAGAGAAAATCACTTTCGTTTTAAAGTGCCTTAAGCAACTTGCATGCATTCACAAGAAACACTAATGCGTTTCTATGAAAGAGAAGCACTCTTTTCCAACACTTCAATTCACTGTGCAAAGTGAATGGAGTGTTGCTTTACCTTCTCAATGCTGTTCTTTCAGAGAAAATCACTTTCCTTTGAAAGTGCCTTATCCTACTTACAAGCATTCGCCAGAAATTCACATGCATTTCTCTGAAACAGAAGCAGTCTGTTCCAACACTTCAATTCACTGTGCGAAGTGAATGGAGTGTTGCTTCACTTTCTAAATGCTGTCCTTTCAGAGAAAATCACTTTCCTTTGAAAGTGCCTTAAGCTACTTACAAACATTAGGAGGAAACTCACGTGTGTTTCTCTGAAAGAGAAGCAGTCTGTTCGAACAGTGCAATTCACTGTGCGAAGTGAATGGAGTGTTGCTTCACTTTCTAAATGCTTTCCTTTCAGAGAAAATCACTCTCTTTTGAAACTGCCTTAAGCTACTTACAAGCATTCACAAGAAACTCACATGCGTTTCTCTGAAAGAGAAGCAGTCTGTTCCAACACTTCAATTCTCTGTGCGAAGTGAATGGAGTGTTGCTTCACTTTCTAAATGCTTTCCTTTCAGAGAAAATCACTCTCTTTTGAAACTGCCTTAAGCTATTACAAGCATTCACAAAAAACTCACATGCGTTTCTATGAAAGAGAAGCTGTCTGTTTCAACACTTCAATTCACTGTGCGAAGTGAATGGAGTGTTGCTTCACTTTCTACATGCTGTCCTTTCAGAAAATAAATTTCCTTTGAGAGTGCCTTAAGCTATTTACAAGCATTCACCAGAAACTAACATGTGTTTCTCTGAAAGAAAAGCAATCTGTTCCAACACTTCAATTCACTGTTCGAAGTGAATTGAATGTTACTTCACTTTCTAAATGCTGTCCTTTCAGAGAAAATCACTTTCCTTTGAAAGTGCCTTAAGCTACTTTCAAGCTTTCACAGGAAACTCAAATGCGTTTCTCTGAAAGAGAAGCATTCTGTTCCAACACTTCAATTCACTGTGCAAAGTGAATGGAGTGTTGTCTCACTTTCAAAATTCTGTTCTTTGAGAGAAAATCACTTTCCTTTGAAAATGCCTTAAGCCACTTTCAAGCATTCATAAGAAACTCACATTCATTTCTCTGATAGCGAAGCAGTCTGATCCAACACTTCAATTCACTGTGCGAAGTTGATAGAGTGTTGCTTCACTTTCTAAATGCTGTCCTTTCAGAGAAAACCACTTTCCTTTGAAAGAGCCTTAAGGTACTTACAAGCATTCAACAGAAGCACACATGCATTTCTCTGAAAGAGAAGCAGTCTGTTCGAACACTTCAATTCACTGTGCGAAGTGAATGGAGTGTTGCGTCACTTTCTAAATGCTGTCCTTTCAGAGAAAATCACTTTTCTTTGAAAGTGCCTTAAGCTACTTACAAGCATTCAACAGAAACTCACATGCATTTCTCTGAAAGAGAACCAGTCTGTTAAAACATTTCAATTCACTGTGTAAAGTGAATGGAGTGTTGCTTCACTTTCTAAATTCTGTCCTTTCAGAGAAAATCACTTTCCTTTGAAAGTGCCTTAAGCTACTTACAAGCATTAGGAAGAAACTCATATGCGTTTCTCTGAAAGAGAAGCAGTCTGTTCCAACACTTCAAATCTCTGTGCGAAGTGAATGGAGTGTTGCTTCACTTTCTAAATGCTGTCCTTTCAGAGAAAATCTCTTTCCTTTGAAAGAGCCTTAAGGTACTTACATGCATTCACCAGAAACACACATGCATTTCTCTGAAAGAGAAGCAGTCTGTTCCAACACTTCAATTCACTGTGCGACGTGAATGGAGTGTTGCTTCACTTTCTAAATGCTGTCCTTTCAGAGAAAATCACTTTTCTTTGAAAGTGCCTTAAGCTACTTACAAGCATTCAACAGAAACTCACATGCATTTCTCTGAAAGAGAAGCAGTCTGTTCCAACACTTCAATTCACTGTGCGAAGTGAATGGAGTGTTGCTTCACTTTCTAAATGCTGTCCTTTCAGAGAAAATCACTTTCCTTTGAAAGTGCCTTAAACTACTTTCAAGCATTCACAAAAAACTCACATGCGTTTCTCTGAAAGAGAAGCAGTCTGTTCCAACACTTCAATTCTCTGTGCGAAGTGAATGGAGTGTTGCTTCACTTTCTTAATGCTGTCCTTTCAGAGAAAATCACTTTCCTTTGAAAGTGCCTTAAGCTACTATCAAGCATTCACAAGAAACACACATGCGTTTCTCTGAAATAGAAGCAGTCTGTTCCAACACTTCAATTCACTGTGCGAAGTGAATGGAGTGTTGCTTCGCTTTCTAAATGCTGTCCTTTCAGAGAAAATTACTTTCCTTTGAAACTGCCTTGAGCTACTTACAAGCATTCAACAGAAACTCACATGCGTTTCTTTGAAAGAGAAGCAGTCTGTTTCAACACTTCAATTCACTGTGCGAAGTGAATGGAGTGTTGCTTCACTTTCTAAATGCTGTCCTTTCAGAGAAAATCACTTTCCTTTGAAAGTGCCTTAAGCTACTTACAAGCATTCAACAGAAACTCACATGCATATCTCTGAAAGAGAAGCAGTCTGTTCCAACACTTCAATTCACTGTGCGAAGTGAATGGAGTGTTGCTTCACTTTCTAAATGCTGTCCTTTCAGAGAAAATCACTTTCCTTTGAAAGTGCCTTAAGCTACTTACAAGCATTCAACCGAAACTCACATGCATTTCTCTGAAAGAGAAGCAGTCTGTTCCAACACTTCAATTCGCTGTGCGAAGTGAATGGACTGTTGCTTCACTTTCGAAATGCTGTCCTTTCAGAGAAAATCACTTTCCTTTGAATGTGCCTTAAGCTACTTACAAGCATTCACCAGAAACTCACATGCGTTTCTCTGAAAGAGAAGCATTCTGTTCGAACACTTCAATTCACTGTGCGAAGTGAATGGAGTGTTTCTTCACTTTCTAAATGCTGTCCTTTCAGAGAAAATCCCTTTCCTTTGAATGTGCCTTAAGCTACTTACAAGCATTCACAAGAAACACTAATGCGTTTCTATGAAAGAGAAGCAGTCTGTTCCAACACTTCAATTCACTGTGCAAAGTGAATGGAGTGTTGCTTTACCTTCTCAATACTGTTCTTTCAAAGAAAATCACTTTCCTTTGAAAGTGCCTTAACCTACTTACAACCCATCGCCAGAAATTCACATGCATATCTCTGAAATAGAAGCAGTCTGTTCCAACACTTCAATTCACTGTGCGAAGTGAATGGAGTGTTGCTTCACTTTCTAAATGCTGTTCTTTCAGAGAAAATCACTTTCCTTTGAAAGTGCCTTAAGCTACTTACAAGCATTAGGAAGAAACTCACATGCGTTTCTCTGAAAGAGAAGCAGTCTGTTCCAACACTTCAATTCACTGTGCGAAGTGAATGGAGTGTTGCTTCACTTTCTAAATGCTGTCCTTTCAGAGAAAATCACTCTCTTTTGAAACTGCCTTAAGCTTCTTACAAGCATTCACAAGAAACTCACATGCGTTTCTCTGAAAGAGAAGCAGTGTGTTCCAACACTTCAATTCACTGTGTGAAGTGAATGGAGTGTTGCAACATTTTCTAAATGCTGTCCTTTCAGAGAAAATAACTTTCCTTTGAAAGTGCCTTAAGCTACTTACAAGCATTCACCAGAAACTCACATGCATTTCTCTGAAAGAGAAGCAGTCTTTTCCAACACTTCAAATTTCTGTGCGAAGTGAATGGAGTGTTGCTTCACTTTCTAAATGCTGTCCTTTCAGAGAAAATCACTTTCCTTTGAAAGTGCCTTGAACTACTTTCAAGCATTCACAAAAAACTCACATGTGTTTCTCTGAAAGAGAAGCAGTCTGTTCCAACACTTCAATTCTCTGTGCGAAGTGAATGGAGTGTTTCTTCACTTTCTAAATGCTTTCCTTTCAGAGAAAATCACTCTCTTTTGAAACTGCCTTAAGCTATTACAAGCATTCACAAGAAACTCACATGCGTTTCTCTGAAAGAGAAGCAGTCTGTTCCAACACTTCAATTCACTCTGCGAAGTGAATGGAGTGTTGCTTCACTTTCTTAATGCTGTCCTTTCAGAGAAAATCACTTTCCTTTGAAAGTGCCTTAAGGTACTTACATGCATTCACCAGAAACACACATGGATTTCTCTGAAAGAGAAGCAGTCTGTTCCAACACTTCAATTCACTGTGCGAAGTGAATGGAGTGTTGCTTCACTTTCTAAATGCTGTCCTTTTGAGAAAATTACTTTCCTTTGAAACTGCCTTGAGCTACTTAGAAGCATTCAACAGAAACTCACATGCGTTTCTTTGAAAGAGAAGCAGTCTGTTTCAACACTTCAATTCACTGTGCGAAGTGAATGGAGTGTTGCTTCACTTTCTAAATGCTGTCCTTTCAGAGAAAATCACTTTCCTTTGAAAGTGCCTTAAGGTACTTACAAGCATTCAACAGAAACTCACATGCATATCTCTGAAAGAGAAGCAGTCTGTTCCAACACTTCAATTCACTGTGCGAAGTGAATGGAGTGTTGCATCACTTTCTAAATGCTGTCCTTTCAGAGAAAATCACTTTCCTTTGAAAGTGCCTTAAGGTACTTACAAGCATTCAACAGAAACTCACATGCATATCTCTGAAAGAGAAGCAGTCTGTTCCAACACTTCAATTCACTGTGCGAAGTGAATGGAGTGTTGCTTCACTTTCTAAATGCTGTCCTTTCAGAGAAAATCACTTTCCTTTGAAAGTGCCTTAAGCTACTTACAAGCATTCAACAGAAACTCACATGCATTTCTCTGAAAGAGAAGAAGTCTGTTCCAACACTTCAACTCTCTGTGCGAAGTAAATGGAGTGTTGCTTCACTTTCTAAATGCTGTCCTTTCAAAGAAAATCACTTTCCTTTGAAAGTGCCTTAAGCTACTTGCAAGCATTCACAAGAAACACTAATGCGTTTCTATGAAAGAGAAGCAGTCTGTTCCAACACTTCAATTCACTGTGCAAAGTGAATGGAGTGTTGCTTTACCTTCTCAATACTGTTCTTTCAAAGAAAATCACTTTCCTTTGAAAGTGCCTTAACCTACTTACAACCCATCGCCAGAAATTCACATGCATATCTCTGAAATAGAAGCAGTCTGTTCCAACACTTCAATTCACTGTGCGAAGTGAATGGAGTGTTGCTTCACTTTCTAAATGCTGTTCTTTCAGAGAAAATCACTTTCCTTTGAAAGTGCCTTAAGCTACTTACAAGCATTAGGAAGAAACTCACATGCGTTTCTCTGAAAGAGAAGCAGTCTGTTCCAACACTTCAATTCACTCTGCGAAGTGAATGGAGTGTTGCTTCACTTTCTAAATGCTGTCCTTTCAGAGAAAATCACTTTCCTTTGAAAGTGCCTTAAGGTACTTACAAGCATTCAACAGAAACTCACATGCATATCTCTGAAAGAGAAGCAGTCTGTTCCAACACTTCAATTCACTGTGCGAAGTGAATGGAGTGTTGCATCACTTTCTAAATGCTGTCCTTTCAGAGAAAATCACTTTCCTTTGAAAGTGCCTTAAGGTACTTACAAGCATTCAACAGAAACTCACATGCATATCTCTGAAAGAGAAGCAGTCTGTTCCAACACTTCAATTCACTGTGCGAAGTGAATGGAGTGTTGCTTCACTTTCTAAATGCTGTCCTTTCAGAGAAAATCACTTTCCTTTGAAAGTGCCTTAAGCTACTTACAAGCATTCAACAGAAACTCACATGCATTTCTCTGAAAGAGAAGAAGTCTGTTACAACACTTCAACTCTCTGTGCGAAGTAAATGGAGTGTTGCTTCACTTTCTAAATGCTGTCCTTTCAAAGAAAACCACTTTCCTTTGAAAGTGCCTTAAGCTACTTGCAAGCATTCACAAGAAACACTAATGCGTTTCTATGAAAGAGAAGCAGTCTGTTCCAACACTTCAATTCACTGTGCGAAGTGAATGGAGTGTTGCAATATTTTCTAAATGCTGTCCTTTCAGAGAAAATAACTTTCCTTTGAAAGTGCCTTAAGCTACTTACAAGCATTCACCAGAAACTCACATGCGTTTCTTTGAAAGAGAAGCAGTCTGTTCCAACACTTCAAATCTCTGTGCGAAGTGAATGGAGTGTTGCTTCACTTTCTAAATGCTGTCCTTTCAGAGAAAATCACTTTCCTTTGAAAGAGCCTTAAGGTACTTACATGCATTCAACAGAAACACACATGCATTTCTCTGAAAGAGAAGCCGTCTGTTCCAACACTTCAATTCACTGTGCGAAGTGAATGGAGTGTTGCTTCACTTTCTAAATGCTGTCCTTTCAGAGAAAATCACTTTCCTTTGAAAGTGTCTTAAGCTACTTTCAAGCATTCACAAGAAACACACATGCGTTTCTCTGAAATAGAAGCAGTCTGTTCCAACACTTCAATTCACTGTGCGAAGTGAATGGAGTGTTGCTTCACTTTCTAAAAGCTGTCCTTTCAGAGAAAATCACTTTCCTTTGAAAGTGCCTTAAACTACTTTCAAGCATTCACAAAAAACTCACATGCGTTTCTCTGAAAGAAAAGCAGTCTGTTCCAACACTTCAATTCACTGTGCGAAGTGAATGGAGTGTTGCTTCACTTTCTAAATGCTGTCCCTTAAGAGAAAATCACTTTCGTTTTAAAGTGCCTTAAGCAACTTGCATGCATTCACAAGAAACACTAATGCGTTTCTATGAAAGAGAAGCACTCTTTTCCAACACTTCAATTCATTGTGCAAAGTGAATGGAGTGTTGCTTTACATTCTCAACGCTGTTCTTTCAGAGAAAATCACTTTCCTTTGAAAGTGCCTTAACCTACTTACAAGCATTCGCCAGAAATTCACATGCATTTCTCTGAAACAGAAGCAGTCTGTTCCAACGCTTCAATTCTCTGTGCGAAGTGAATGGAGTGTTGCTTCACTTTCTAAATGCTTTCCTTTCAGAGAAAATCACTCTCTTTTGAAACTGCCTTAAGCTATTACAAGCATTCACAAGAAACTCACATGCGTTTCTATAAAAGAAAAGCTGTCTGTTCCAACACTTCAATTCACTGTGCGAAGTGAATAGAGTGTTGCTTCACTTTCTACATGCTGTCATTTCAGAAAATAAATTTCCTTTGAGAGTGCCTTAAGCTATTTACAAGCATTCACCAGAAACTAACATGTGTTTCTCTGAAAGCAAAGCAATCTGTTACAACTCTTCAATTCACTGTTCGCAGTGAATTGAATGTTACTTCACTTTCTAAATGCTGTCCTTTCAAAGAAAATCACTATCCTTTGAAAGTGCCTTAAGCTACTTTCAAGCTTTCACAGGAAACTCAAATGTGTTTCTCTGAAAGAGAAGCATTCTGTTCCAACACTTCAATTCACTGTGCAAAGTGAATGGAGTGTTGCCTCACTTTCAAAATGCTGTTCTTTGAGAGAAAATCACTTTCCTTTGAAAGTGCCTTAAGCTACGTTCAAGCATTCAGAAGAAACTCACATTCGTTTCTCTGATAGCGAAGCAGTCTGATCCAACACTTCAATTCACTGTGCGAAGTTGATAGAGTGTTGCTTCACTTTCTAAATGCTGTCCTTTCAGAGAAAACCACTTTCCTTTGAAAGAGCCTTAAGGTACTTACAAGCATTCAACAGAAGCACACATGCATTTCTCTGAAAGAGAAGCAGTCTGTTCGAACACTTCAATTCACTGTGCGAAGTGAATGGAGTGTTGATTCACTTTCTAAATGCTGTCCTTTCAGAGAAAATCACTTTCCTTTGAAAGTGCCTTAAGCTACTTACAAGCATTAGGAAGAAACTCATATGCGTTTCTCTGAAAGAGAAGCAGTCTGTTCCAACACTTCAAATCTCTGTGCGAAGTGAATGGAGTGTTGATTCACTTTCTAAATGCTGTCCTTTCAGACAAAATCACTTTCCTTTGAAAGAGCCTTAAGGTACTTACATGCATTCACCAGAAACACACATGCATTTCTCTGAAAGAGAAGCAGTCTGTTCCAACATTTCATTTCACTGTGCGAAGTGAATGGAGTGTTGCTTCACTTTCTAAATGCTGTCCTTTCAGAGAAAATCACTTTTCTTTGAAAGTGCCTTAAGCTACTTACAAGCATTAGGAAGAAACTCATATGCGTTTCTCTGAAAGAGAAGCAGTCTGTTCCAACACTTCAAATCTCTGTGCGAAGTGAATGGAGTGTTGATTCACTTTCTAAATGCTGTCCTTTCAGAGAAAATCACTTTCCTTTGAAAGAGCCTTAAGGTACTTACATGCATTCACCAGAAACACACATGCATTTCTCTGAAAGAGAAGCAGTCTGTTCCAACATTTCAATTCACTGTGCGAAGTGAATGGAGTGTTGCTTCACTTTCTTATTGCTGTCCTTTCAAAGAAAATCACTTTCCTTTGAAATTGCCTAAAGTTACTTGCAAGCATTAGGAAGAAACTCACATGCGTTTCTCTGAAAGAGAAGCAGTCTGTTCCAACACTTCAATTCACTGCACGAAGGGAATGGAGTGTTGCTTCACTTTCTAAATTCTGTCCTTTCAGAGAAAATCACTTTCCTTTGAAAGTGCCTTAAACTACTTTCAAGCATTCACAAAAAACTCACATGCGTTTCTCTGAAAGAGAAGCAGTCTGTTCCAACACTTCAATTCACTGTGCGAAGTGAATGGAGTGTTGCTTCACTTTCTAACTGCTATCCTATCAAAGAAAATCACTTTCCTTTGAAAGTGCCTTAAGTTACTTGCAAGCAATAGGAAGAAACTCACATGCGTTTCTCTGAAAGAGAAGCAGTCTGTTCCAACACTTCAATTCACTGTGCGAAGTGAATGGAGTGTTGCTTCACTTTCTTAATGCTGTCCTTTCAGAGAAAATCACTTTCCTTTGAAAGTGCCTTAAGCTAATTACAAGCATTCAACAGAAACTCACATGCATTTCTCTGAAAGAGAAGCAGTCTGTTCCAACACTTCAATTCACTGCACGAAGGGAATGGAGTGTTGCTTCACTTTCTAAATGCTGTCCTTTCAGAGAAAATCACTTTCCTTTGAAAGTGCCTTAAGAACTTACAAGCATTCACCAGAAACTCACATGCGTTTCTTTGAAAGAGAAGCAGTCTGTTCCAACACTTCAATTCACTGTGCGAAGTGAATGGAATGTTGCTTCACTTTCTAAATGCTGTCCTTTCAGGGAAAATCACTTTCCTTTGAAAGTGCCTTAAGGTACTTACAAGCATTCAACAGAAACTCACATGCATTTCTCTGAAAGAGAAGCAGTCTGTTCCAACACTTCAATTCACTGTGCGAAGTGAATGGAGTGTTGCTTCACTTTCTAAATGCTGTCCTTTCAGAGAAAATCACTTTCCTTTGATAGTGCCTTAAGCTACTTTCAAGCATTCACAAGAAACACACATGCGTTTCTCTGAAATAGAAGCAGTCTGTTCCAAAACTTCAATTCACTGTGCGAAGTGAATGGAGTGTTGCTTCACTTTCTAAATGCTGTCTTTTCCGAGAAAATCACTTTCCTTTGAAAGTGCCTAAGGTACTTACAAGCATTCAACAGAAACTCACATGCATTTCTCTGATAGAGAAGCAGTCTGTTCCAACACTTCAATTCACTGTGCGAAGTGAATGGAGTGTTGCTTCACTTTCTAAATGCTGTCCTTTCATAGAAAATCACTTTCCTTTGAAAGTGCCTTAAGCTACTTACAAGCATTCCCCAGAAACTCACATGCGTTTCTTTGAAAGAGAAGCAGTCTGTTCCAACACTTCAATTCACTGTGCGAAGTGAATGGAGTGTTGCTTCACTTTCTAAATGCTGTCCTTTTAGAGAAAATCACTTTCCTTTGAAAGTGCCTTTAACTAATTTCAAGCATTCACAGAAAACGCACATGCGTTTCTCTGAAAGAGAAGCACTCTGTTCCAACACTTCAATTCACTGTGCGAAGTGAATGGAGTGTTGCTTCACTTTCTAAATGCTGTCCTTTCAGAGAAAATCACGTTCCTTTGAAAGTGCCTTAAGCTACTTACAAGCATTCACCAGAAACTCACATGCGTTTCTCTGAAAGAGAATCAATCTGTTCCAACACTTCAATTCACTGTGCAAAGTTCATGGAGTGTTGCCTCACTTTTGAAATGCTGTCCTTTCCGAGAAAATCACTTTCCTTTGAAAGTGCCTTAAGCTACTTTCAAGCATTCACAAAAAACTCACATGTGTTTCTCTGAAAGAGAAGCAGTCTGTTCCAACACTCCAATTCTCTGTGCGAAGTGAATGGAGTGTTGCTTCATTTTCTAAATGCTGTCCTTTCAAAGAAAATCACTTTCCTTTGAAAGTGCCTTAAGTTACTTGCAAGCATTAGGAAGAAACTCACATGCATTTCTCTGAAAGAGAAGCAGTCTGTTCCAACACTTCAATTCACTGTGCGAAGTGAATGGAGTGTTGCTTCACTTTCTAAATTCTGTCCTTTCAGAGAAAATCACTTTCCTTTGAAAGTGCCTTAAGGTACTTGCAAGCATTCAACAGAAACTCACATGCATTTCTCTGAAAGAGAAGCAGTCTGTTCCAACACTTCAATTCACTGTGCGAAGTGAATGGAGTGTTGCTTCACTTTCTAAATGCTGTCCTTTCAGAGAAAATCACTTTCCTTTGAAAGTGCCTTAAGCTACTTACAAGCATTCACCAGAAACTCACATACGTTTCTTTGAAAGAGAAGCAGTCTGTTCCAACACTTCAATTCACTGTGCGAAGTGAATGGAGTGTTGCTTCACTTTCTAACTGCTGTCCTTTCAAAGAAAATCACTTTCCTTTGAAAGTGCCTTAAGTTACTTGCAAGCATTAGGAAGAAACTCACATGCGTTTCTCTGAAATAGAAACAGTCTGTTCCAACACTTCAATTCACTGTGCGAAGTGAATGGAGTGTTGCTTCACTTTCTTAATGCTGTCCTTTCAGAGAAAATCACTTTCCTTTGAAAGTGCCTTAAGCTAATTACAAGCATTCAACAGAAATTCACATGCATTTCTCTGAAAGAGAAGCACTCTGTTCCAACACTTCAATTCACTGCACGAAGTGAATGGAGTGTT
The DNA here is from genome assembly GCF_982192425.1 of Myodes glareolus. Classification (NCBI taxonomy): domain Eukaryota; kingdom Metazoa; phylum Chordata; class Mammalia; order Rodentia; family Cricetidae; genus Myodes; species Myodes glareolus. The sequence goes on from NW_028263225.1 coordinate 1,167,125, forward strand.
GCTTCACTTTCTAAATGCTGTCCTTTCAAAGAAAATCACTTTCCTTTGATAGTGCCTTAAGGTACTTACAAGCATTCAACAGAAACTCACATGCATTTCTCTGAAAGAGAAGCAGTCTGTTCCAACACTTCAATTCACTGTGCGAAGTGAATGGAGTGTTGCTTCACTTTCTAAATGCTGTCCTTTCAGAGAAAATCACTTTCCTTTGAAAGTGCCTTAAGCTAATTACAAGCATTCAACAGAAATTCACATGCATTTCTCTGAAAGAGAAGCAGTCTGTTCCAACACTTCAATTCACTGTGCGAAGTGAATGGAGTGTTGCTTCACTTTCTAAATGCTGTCCTTTCAGAGAAAATCACTTTCCTTTGAAAGTGCCTTAAGCTACTTACAAGCATTCACCAGAAACTCACATGCGTTTCTTTGAAAGAGAAGCCATCTGTTCCAACACTTCAATCCACTCTGCGAAGTGAATGGAGTGTTGCTTCACTTTCTAAATGCTGTCTTTTCCGAGAATATCACTTTCCTTTGAAAGTGCCTTAAGGTACTTACAAGCATTCAACAGAAACTCACATGCATTTCTCTGAAAGAGAAGCAGTCTGTTCCAACACTTCAATTCACTGTGAGAAGTGAATGGAGTGTTGCTTCACTTTCTAAATGCTGTCCTTTCAGAGAAAATCACTTTGAAAGTGCCTTAAACTAATTTCAAGCATTCACAGAAAACGCACATGCGTTTCTCTCAAAGAGAAGCAGTCTGTTCCAACACTTCAATTCACTGTGCGAAGTGAATGGAGTGTTGCTTCACTTTCTTAATGCTGTCCTTTCAGAGAAAATCACTTTCCTTTGAAAGTGCCTTAAGCTAATTACAAGCATTCAACAGAAACTCACATGCATTTCTCTGAAAGAGAAGCAGTCTGTTCCAACACTTCAATTCACTGCACGAAGGGAATGGAGTGTTGCTTCACTTTCTAAATGCTGTCCTTTCAGAGAAAATCACTTTCCTTTGAAAGTGCCTTAAGAACTTACAAGCATTCACCAGAAACTCACATGCGTTTCTTTGAAAGAGAAGCAGTCTGTTCCAACACTTCAATTCACTGTGCGAAGTGAATGGAATGTTGCTTCACTTTCTAAATGCTGTCCTTTCAGAGAAAATCACTTTCCTTTGAAAGTGCCTTAAGGTACTTACAAGCATTCAACAGAAACTCACATGCATTTCTCTGAAAGAGAAGCAGTCTGTTCCAACACTTCAATTCACTGTGCGAAGTGAATGGAGTGTTGCTTCACTTTCTAAATGCTGTCCTTTCAGAGAAAATCACTTTCCTTTGATAGTGCCTTAAGCTACTTTCAAGCATTCACAAGAAACACACATGCGTTTCTCTGAAATAGAAGCAGTCTGTTCCAAAACTTCAATTCACTGTGCGAAGTGAATGGAGTGTTGCTTCACTTTCTAAATGCTGTCTTTTCCGAGAAAATCACTTTCCTTTGAAAGTGCCTAAGGTACTTACAAGCATTCAACAGAAACTCACATGCATTTCTCTGAAAGAGAAGCAGTCTGTTCCAACACTTCAATTCACTGTGCGAAGTGAATGGAGTGTTGCTTCACTTTCTAAATGCTGTCCTTTCATAGAAAATCACTTTCCTTTGAAAGTGCCTTAAGCTACTTACAAGCATTCACCAGAAACTCACATGCGTTTCTTTGAAAGAGAAGCAGTCTGTTCCAACACTTCAATTCACTGTGCGAAGTGAATGGAGTGTTGCTTCACTTTCTAAATGCTGTCCTTTTAGAGAAAATCACTTTCCTTTGAAAGTGCCTTTAACTAATTTCAAGCATTCACAGAAAACGCACATGCGTTTCTCTGAAAGAGAAGCACTCTGTTCCAACACTTCAATTCACTGTGCGAAGTGAATGGAGTGTTGCTTCACTTTCTAAATGCTGTCCTTTCAGAGAAAATCACGTTCCTTTGAAAGTGCCTTAAGCTACTTACAAGCATTCACCAGAAACTCACATGCGTTTCTCTGAAAGAGAATCAATCTGTTCCAACACTTCAATTCACTGTGCAAAGTTCATGGAGTGTTGCCTCACTTTTGAAATGCTGTCCTTTCCGAGAAAATCACTTTCCTTTGAAAGTGCCTTAAGCTACTTTCAAGCATTCACAAAAAACTCACATGTGTTTCTCTGAAAGAGAAGCAGTCTGTTCCAACACTCCAATTCTCTGTGCGAAGTGAATGGAGTGTTGCTTCATTTTCTAAATGCTGTCCTTTCAAAGAAAATCACTTTCCTTTGAAAGTGCCTTAAGTTACTTGCAAGCATTAGGAAGAAACTCACATGCGTTTCTCTGAAAGAGAAGCAGTCTGTTCCAACACTTCAATTCACTGTGCGAAGTGAATGGAGTGTTGCTTCACTTTCTAAATTCTGTCCTTTCAGAGAAAATCACTTTCCTTTGAAAGTGCCTTAAGGTACTTGCAAGCATTCAACAGAAACTCACATGCATTTCTCTGAAAGAGAAGCAGTCTGTTCCAACACTTCAATTCACTGTGCGAAGTGAATGGAGTGTTGCTTCACTTTCTAAATGCTGTCCTTTCAGAGAAAATCACTTTCCTTTGAAAGTGCCTTAAGCTACTTACAAGCATTCACCAGAAACTCACATACGTTTCTTTGAAAGAGAAGCAGTCTGTTCCAACACTTCAATTCACTGTGCGAAGTGAATGGAGTGTTGCTTCACTTTCTAACTGCTGTCCTTTCAAAGAAAATCACTTTCCTTTGAAAGTGCCTTAAGTTACTTGCAAGCATTAGGAAGAAACTCACATGCGTTTCTCTGAAATAGAAGCAGTCTGTTCCAACACTTCAATTCACTGTGCGAAGTGAATGGAGTGTTGCTTCACTTTCTTAATGCTGTCCTTTCAGAGAAAATCACTTTCCTTTGAAAGTGCCTTAAGCTAATTACAAGCATTCAACAGAAATTCACATGCATTTCTCTGAAAGAGAAGCACTCTGTTCCAACACTTCAATTCACTGCACGAAGTGAATGGAGTGTTGCTTCACTTTCTAAATGCTGTCCTTTCAAAGAAAATCACTTTCCTTTGATAGTGCCTTAAGGTACTTACAAGCATTCAACAGAAACTCACATGCATTTCTCTGAAAGAGAAGCAGTCTGTTCCAACACTTCAATTCACTGTGCGAAGTGAATGGAGTGTTGCTTCACTTTCTAAATGCTGTCCTTTCAGAGAAAATCACTTTCCTTTGAAAGTGCCTTAAGCTAATTACAAGCATTCAACAGAAATTCACATGCATTTCTCTGAAAGAGAAGCAGTCTGTTCCAACACTTCAATTCACTGTGCGAAGTGAATGGAGTGTTGCTTCACTTTCTAAATGCTGTCCTTTCAGAGAAAATCACTTTCCTTTGAAAGTGCCTTAAGCTACTTACAAGCATTCACCAGAAACTCACATGCGTTTCTTTGAAAGAGAAGCCGTCTGTTCCAACACTTCAATCCACTCTGCGAAGTGAATGGAGTGTTGCTTCACTTTCTAAATGCTGTCTTTTCCGAGAATATCACTTTCCTTTGAAAGTGCCTTAAGGTACTTACAAGCATTCAACAGAAACTCACATGCATTTCTCTGAAAGAGAAGCAGTCTGTTCCAACACTTCAATTCACTGTGAGAAGTGAATGGAGTGTTGCTTCACTTTCTAAATGCTGTCCTTTCAGAGAAAATCACTTTCCTTTGAAAGTGCCTTAAACTAATTTCAAGCATTCACAGAAAACGCACATGCGTTTCTCTCAAAGAGAAGCAGTCTGTTCCAACACTTCAATTCACTGTGCGAAGTGAATGGAGTATTGCTTCACTTTCTAAATGCTGTCCTTTCAGAGAAAATCACGTTCCTTTGAAAGTGCCTTAAGCTACTTACAAGCATTCACCAGAAACTCACATGCGTTTCTCTGAAAGAGAATCAATCTGTTCCACCACTTCAATTCACTGTGCGAAGTGAATGGAGTGTTGCTTCACTTTCTAACTGCTGTCCTTTCAAAGAAAATCACTTTCCTTTGAAAGTGCCTTAAGTTACTTGCAAGCATTAGGAATAAACTCACATGCGTTTCTCTGAAAAAGAAGCAGTCTGTTCCAACACTTCAATTCACTGTGCGAAGTGAATGGAGTGTTGCTTCACTTTCTTAATGCTGTTTTTTCAGAGAAAATCACTTTCCTTTGAAAGTGCCTTAAGCTAATTACAAGCATTCAACAGAAACTCACATGCATTTCTCTGAAAGAGAAGCAGTCTGTTCCAACACTTCAATTCACTGCACGAAGGGAATGGAGTGTTGCTTCACTTTCTAAATGCTGTCCTTTCAGAAAAAATCACTTTCCTTTGAAAGTGCATTAAGCTAATTACAAGCATTCACCAGAAACTCACATGCGTTTCTTTGAAAGAGAAGCAGTCTGTTCCAACACTTCAATTCACTGTGCGAAGTGAATGGAGTGTTGCTTCACTTTCTAAATGCTGTCCTTTCAGAGAAAATCACTTTCCTTTGAAAGTGCCTTAAGTTACTTGCAAGCATTAGGAAGAAACTCACATGCGTTTCTCTGAAAGAGAAGCAGTCTGTTCCAACACTTCAATTCACTCTGCGAAGTGAATGGAGTGTTGCTTCACTTTCTTAATGCTGTCCTTTCAGAGAAAATCACTTTCCTTTAAAGTGCCTTAAGCTAATTACAAGCATTCAACAGAAACTCACATGCATTTCTCTGAAAGAGAAGCAGTCTGTTCCAACACTTCAATTCACTGTGCGAAGTGAATGGAGTATTGCTTCACTTTCTAAATGCTGTCCTTTCAGAGAAAATCACGTTCCTTTGAAAGTGCCTTAAGCTACTTACAAGCATTCACCAGAAACTCACATGCGTTTCTCTGAAAGAGAATCAATCTGTTCCACCACTTCAATTCACTGTGCGAAGTGAATGGAGTGTTGCTTCACTTTCTAACTGCTGTCCTTTCAAAGAAAATCACTTTCCTTTGAAAGTGCCTTAAGTTACTTGCAAGCATTAGGAATAAACTCACATGCGTTTCTCTGAAAAAGAAGCAGTCTGTTCCAACAGTTCAATTCACTGTGCGAAGTGAATGGAGTGTTGCTTCACTTTCTTAATGCTGTTTTTTCAGAGAAAATCACTTTCCTTTGAAAGTGCCTTAAGCTAATTACAAGCATTCAACAGAAACTCACATGCATTTCTCTGAAAGAGAAGCAGTCTGTTCCAACACTTCAATTCACTGCACGAAGGGAATGGAGTGTTGCTTCACTTTCTAAATGCTGTCCTTTCAGAAAAAATCACTTTCCTTTGAAAGTGCATTAAGCTAATTACAAGCATTCACCAGAAACTCACATGCGTTTCTTTGAAAGAGAAGCAGTCTGTTCCAACACTTCAATTCACTGTGCGAAGTGAATGGAGTGTTGCTTCACTTTCTAAATGCTGTCCTTTCAGAGAAAATCACTTTCCTTTGAAAGTGCCTTAAGTTACTTGCAAGCATTAGGAAGAAACTCACATGCGTTTCTCTGAAAGAGAAGCAGTCTGTTCCAACACTTCAATTCACTCTGCGAAGTGAATGGAGTGTTGCTTCACTTTCTTAATGCTGTCCTTTCAGAGAAAATCACTTTCCTTTAAAGTGCCTTAAGCTAATTACAAGCATTCAACAGAAACTCACATGCATTTCTCTGAAAGAGAAGCAGTCTGTTCCAACACTTCAATTCACTGTGCGAAGTGAATGGAGTGTTGGTTCACTTTTTAAATGCTGTCCTTTCAGAGAAAATCTCTTTCCTTTGAAAGTGCCTTAAGCTACTTTCAAGCATTCACAAGAAACACACATGCGTTTCTCTGAAATAGAAGCAGTCTGTTCCAACACTTCAATTCACTGTGCGAAGTGAATGGAGTGTTGTAACATGTGGGGCCGGCTTGTTGGGGTTTCTGTCTGGCCCAGTACCCCAATAAGCCAGCAAGTCCCAAGGAAAATCACGCACAAGACTCCATAAGGTTATAAACTGATTGGCCCATTAGGTCAGGCTTCTTATTAGTTCTTATAACTTATCTTAACCCATTATTCTGATCTATGTTAGCCACATGGGCTCGGTACCTTTCTCGGTGTGACAGCTTACATGTTGCCTCTTCGGTGGTCTGTACAGGAATGCCTGAGAGAGAGCTTCTGCTTCCAGAATACTCCCAGTCTCTTTGCTCCACCCCTACTTCCTGTCTGGCTTTCCTGCCTATACTGCCTGCCTGGCCAATCAGCGTTTTATTAAAATATGATTGACAGAATACAGATAATTCTCCCGCACCATTTCCCTCTTTTTTTTTTTAAACAAAGGAAAATACCCATAATCCATTTGTTGGGAATGTGGGCGTAGTATTTCAGGCTACTTCCTGCTGGTTGGGGGCGCTGATAGTCTTAAGGGGACCTAAAGAAAATTTAGAGTTATAATCAAGTCATGACTGGAGTATCCTGTGAGTCTCGATCATCTCAGGCAGCAGTCTTGAATCTGTTATCGATGTAGAACTCAGACATCTGGGCCATTTATTCCTGTCGTAGATTTCTCAGGTGGCCTCCCTTGTTCAAACTGGATTTTTCTTAACTCTGAATAAATCCAGAGCCTCTCATTTTCTGTGGAAACAAAAGCAGAATCTCTTCTCCAAAGTAGCATACCTTTTGACTTCAATTTTGAAGCCAAGGTATTTTCAAAATACCTATCTTGGGTTAGTTCAGCAACATTTATAAACAACAGTCCTTTAGCAGCTGTTGCTCCTTCCTCAGCATTCAAACAATTCAAAGAGAGCATAACAGCATACAGTATCAAGATTCTCTGTTTATTTTCCATCTTTATTTTAACCTCTATTTCTTTTATTTTTACTTTTACTTTTTGAGACAGGTTCTCTGTATATCTTTGTCCTGAAATAACTCTGTAGACCAGGCTGTCCTTGAACTCACAGAGATCTCTACCTCCCCAGTGCTAGGATTAAAGGTGTTTGCTACCACATCTTGAACTCACAGAGATCTGTCTGTCTCTGCCTCCCAGGTATTGGGATTAAAGGCTTGTGCTACCACATCTTGAAGTCACAGAGGTCAATCTCTACCTCTGTCCCTTGAAGTCACAGAGGTCAATATGCCTCTGCCTCCCAGGCATTGGGATTAAAGGTGTGTACCACCACACCCTATATCTCCCTTTCTTTCTTTTTTATTTTTAATGACTTTAACCTTTAGCCTGCATATATTTTTAACACACTGTAAACTATTTAGAGGTTTTCTTCATCTTTGAATCTCTCTTTACTGTATCTCTCTCTTTTTTGACCATATGAGCCTTTAATTTACAAAGCAATACGGAAAGCCATGGCTTTGAAGGCTAGATCCTTAACTTTCCAGCCTCTACGGAGGTACTGGCTGTAGCCATTTTTGTTGCCACAACTCTATGGCGTTTCAAGGTCCTTGTTAGCAAGTAACCTGGAGCATTCTGCTCACAGACCACACTTAGTAGGACTGCCTGTCTGAAAGAGTCAGAGATTGCCCTGACAGAACAGCCCAGAAAGCCGGCATTTTAAAACAGCGCAGCTTTTTTCCTGCTACTGCTGAAAACCCGAAAAGCATGCGTTCAGCTTTTCATCAACACCATTTAAGTGCTTCGCGGCAGGACCCCTTAAAAGAGCTGCAAGGTTTTGCAGCTAAAGCTGAGTCAGGAAGCCTCTCTTAGATGAGGGCGATTGCTTGCCTCTAGCAAGCAAGGCAGACCCGAGAAATTGCTGCTACCAAGAAACCATGCATAATGCTGTTATTTTGTTCTAGAATTACTTCCCAAGCTGTCTCAGGCTTTATGTGGATACAGTTGCCCCACGTTGTGCGCCATATGTAACATGTGGGGCCGGCTTGTTGGGGTTTTTGTCTGGCCCAGTACCCCAATAAGCCAGCAAGTCCCAAGGAAAATCACGCACAAGACTCCATAAGGTTATAAACTGATTGGCCCATTAGGTCAGGCTTCTTATTAGTTCTTATAACTTATCTTAACCCATTATTCTGATCTATGTTAGCCACATGGGCTCGGTACCTTTCTCGGTGTGACAGCTTACATGTTGCTTCTTCGGTGGTCTGTACAGGAATGCCTGAGAGAGAGCTTCTGCTTCCAGAATACTCCCAGTCTCTTTGCTCCACCCCTACTTCCTGTCTGGCTTTCCTGCCTATACTGCCTGCCTGGCCAATCAGCGTTTTATTAAAATATGATTGACAGAATACAGATAATTCTCCCGCACCAGAGTGTTGCTTCACTTTCTAAATGCTGTCTTTTCCGAGAAAATCACTTTCCTTTGAAAGTGCCTTAAGGTACTTACAAGCATTCAACAGAAACTCACATTCATTTCTCTGAAAGAGAAGCAGTCTGTTCCAACACTTCAATTCACTGTGCGAAGTGAATGGAGTGTTGCTTCACTTTCTAAATGCTGTCCTTTCAGAGAAAATCACTTTCCTTTGAAAGTGCCTTAACCTACTTACAAGCATTCACCAGAAACTCACATACGTTTCTTTGAAAGAGAAGCAGTGTGTTCCAACACTTCAATTCACTGTGCGAAGTGAATGGAGTGTTGCTTCGCTATCTAACTGCTGTCCTTTCAAAGAAAATCACTTTCCTTTGAAAGTGCCTTAAGTTACTTGCAAGCATTAGGAAGAAACTCACATGCGTTTCTCTGAAAGAGAAGCAGTCTGTTCCAACACTTCAATTCACTGTGCGAAGTGAATGGAGTGTTGCTTCACTTTCTAAATTCTGTCCTTTCAGAGAAAATCACTTTCCTTTGAAAGTGCCTTAAACTACTTTCAAGCATTCACAAAAAACTCACATGCGTTTCTCTGAAAGAGAAGCAGTCTGTTCCAACACTTCAATTCACTGTGCGAAGTGAATGGAGTGTTGCTTCACTTTCTTAATGCTGTCCTTTCAGAGAAAATCACTTTCCTTTGAAAGTGCCTTAAGGTACTTACAAGCATTCAACAGAAACTCACATGCATTTCTCTGAAAGAGAAGCAGTCTGTTCCAACACTTCAATTCACTGTGCGAAGTGAATGGAGTGTTGCTTCACTTTCTAAATGCTGTCCTTTCAGAGAAAATCACTTTCCTTTGAAAGTGCATTAAGCTACTTACAAGCATTCACCAGAAACTCACATGCGTTGCTTTGCAAGAGAAGCAGTCTGTTCCAACACTTCAATTCACTGTGCGAAGTGAATGGAGTGTTGCTTCACTTTTTAAATGCTCTCCTTTCAGAGAAAATCACTTTCCTTTGAAAGTGCCTTAAGTTTCTTGCAAGCATTAGGAAGAAACTCACATGCATTTCTCTGAAAGAGAAGCAGTCCGTTTCAACACTTCAATTCACTGTGCGAAGTGAATGGAGTGTTGCTTCACTTTCTTAATGCTGTCCTTTCAGAGAAAATCACTTTCCTTTGAAAGTGCCTTAAGCTAATTACAAGCATTCAACAGAAACTCACATGCATTTCTCTGAAAGAGAAGCAGTCTGTTCCAACACTTCAATTCACTGTGCAAAGTGAATGGAGTGTTGCTTCACTTTCTAACTGCTGTCCTTTCAAAGAAAATCACTTTCCTTTGAAAGTGCCTTAAGTTACTTGCAAGCATTAGGAAGAAACTCACATGCGTTTCTCTGAAATAGAAGCAGTCTGTTCCAACACTGCAATTCACTGTGCGAAGTGAATGGAGTGTTGCTTCACTTTCTTAATGCTGTCCTTTCAGAGAAAATCACTTTCCTTTGAAAGTGCCTTAAGCTAATTACAAGTATTCAACAGAAACTCACATGCATTTCTCTGAAAGAGAAGCAGTCTGTTCCAACACTTCAATTCACTGCACGAAGGGAATGGAGTGTTGCTTCACTTTCTAAATGCTGTCCTTTCAGAAAAAATCACTTTCCTTTGAAAGTGCATTAAGCTACTTACAAGCATTCACCAGAAACTCACATGCGTTTCTTTGAAAGAGAAGCAGTCTGTTCCAACACTTCAATTCACTGTGCGAAGTGAATGGAGTGTTGCTTCACTTTCTAAATGCTGTCCTTTCAGAGAAAATCACTTTCCTTTGAAAGTGCCTTAAGTTACTTGCAAGCATTAGGAAGAAACTCACATGCGTTTCTCTGAAAGAGAATCAATCTGTTCCAACACTTCAATTCACTGTGCAAAGTTCATGGAGTGTTGCCTCACTTTTGAAATGCTGTCCTTTCTGAGAAAATCACTTTCCTGTGAAAGTGCCTTGAGCTACTTTCAAGCATTCACAAAAAACTAACATGTGTTTCTCTGAAAGAGAAGCACTCTGTTCCAACACTTCAATTCTCTGTGCGAAGTGAATGGAGTGTTGCTTCACTTTCTAAATGCTGTCCTTTCAAAGAAAATCACTTTCCTTTGAAAGTGCCTTAAGTTACTTGCAAGCATTAGGAAGAAACTCACATGCGTTTCTCTGAAAGAGAAGCAGTGTGTTCCAACACTTCAATTCACTGTGCGAAGTGAATGGAGTGTTGCTTCACTTTCTTCATGCTGTCCTTTCAGAGAAAATCACTTTCCTTTGAAAGTGCCTTAAGTTAATTACAAGCATTCAACAGAAACTCACATGCATTTCTCTGAAAGAGAAGCAGTCTGTTCCAACACTTCAATTCACTGCACGAAGGGAATGGAGTGTTCCCTCACTTTCTAAATGCTGTCCTTTCAGAGAAAATCACTTTCCTTTGAAAGTGCCTTAAGCTACTTTCAAGCATTCACAAGAAACACACATGCGTTTCTCTGAAATAGAAGCAGTCTGTTCCAACACTTCAATTCACTGTGCGAAGTGAATGGAGTGTTGCTTCACTTTCTAAATGCTGTCTTTTCCGAGAAAATCACTTTCCTTTGAAAGTGCCTTAAGGAACTTACAAGCATTCAACAGAAACTCACATGCATTTCTCTGAAAGAGAAGCAGTCTGTTCCAACACTTCAATTCACTGTGCGAAGTGAATGGAGTGTTGCTTCACTTTCTAAATGCTGTCCTTTCAGAGAAAATCACTTTCCTTTGAAAGTGCCTTAAGCTACTTACAAGCATTCACCAGAAACTCACATACGTTTCTTTGAAAGAGAAGCAGTCTGTTCCTACACTTCAATTCACTGTGCGAAGTGAATGGAGTGTTGCTTCACTTTCTAAATGCTGTCCTTTCAGAGAAAATCACTTTCCTTTGAAAGTGCCTTAAGGTACTTACAAGCATTCACCAGAAACTCACATGCGTTTCTCTGAAAGAGAATCAATCTGTTCCAACACTTCAATTCACTGTGCAAAGTTCATGGAGTGTTGCCTCACTTTTGAAATGCTGTCCTTTCTGAGAAAATCACTTTCCTGTGAAAGTGCCTTGAGCTACTTTCAAGCATTCACAAAAAACTAACATGTGTTTCTCTGAAAGAGAAGCACTCTGTTCCAACACTTCAATTCTCTGTGCAAAGTGAATGGAGTGTTGCTTCACTTTGTAAATGCTGTCCTTTCAGAGAAAATCACTTTCCTTTGAAAGTGCCTTAAGCTACTTACAAGCATTCACCAGAAACTCACATGCGTTTCTTTGAAAGAGAAGCAGTCTGTTCCAACACTTCAATTCACTGTGCGAAGTGAATGGAGTGTTGCTTCACTTTCTAAATGCTGTCCTTTCAGAGAAAATCTCTTACCTTTGAAAGTGCCTTAAGGTACTTACAAGCATTCAACAGAAACTCACATGCATTTCTCTGAAAGAGGAGCAGTCTGTTCCAACACTTCAATTCACTTTGCGAAGTGAATAGAGTGTTGCTTCACTTTCCAAATGCTGTCCTTTCAGAGAAAATCACTTTCCTTTGATAGTGCCTTAAGCTACTTTCAAGCATTCACAAGAAACACACATGCGTTTCTCTGAAAGAGAAGCAGTCTGTTCCAACACTTCAATTCACTGTGTGAAGTGAATGGAGTGTTGCTTCACTTTCTAAATGCTGTCTTTTCCGAGAAAATCACTTTCCTTTGAAAGTGCCTTAAGGTACTTACAGGCATTCAACAGAAACTCACATGCATTTCTCTGAAAGAGAAGCAGTCTGTTCCAACACTTCAATTTACTGTGCGAAGTGAATGGAGTGTTGCTTCACTTTCTAAATGCTGTCCTTTCAGAGAAAATCACTTTCCTTTGAAAGTGCCTTAAGGTACTTACAAGCATTCAACAGAAACTCACATGCATTTCTCTGAAAGAGAAGCAGTCTGTTCCAACACTTCAATTCACTGTGCAAAGTGAATGGAGTGTTGCTTCACTTTCTAAATGCTGTCCTTTCAGAGAAAATCACTTTCCTTTGAAAGTGCCTTAAACTACTTTCAAGCATTCACAAAAAACTGACATGCGTTCCTCTGAAAGAGAAGCAGTCTGTTCCAACACTTCAATTCACTGTGCGAAGTGAATGGAGTGTTGCTTCACTTTCTTAATGCTGTCCTTTCAGAGAAAATCACTTTCCTTTGAAAGTGCCTTAAGCTACTTTCAAGCATTCAACAGAAACTCACATGCATTTCTCTGAAAGAGAAGCAGTCTGTTCCAACACTTCAATTCACTTTGCGAAGTGAATAGAGTGTTGCTTCACTTTCTAAATGCTGTCCTTTCAGAGAAAATCACTTTCCTTTGATAGTGCCTTAAGCTACTTTCAAGCATTCACAAGAAACACACATGCGTTTCTCTGAAAGAGAAGCAGTCTGTTCCAACACTTCAATTCACTGTGTGAAGTGAATGGAGTGTTGCTTCACTTTCTAAATGCTGTCTTTTCCGAGAAAATCACTTTCCTTTGAAAGTGCCTTTAGGTACTTACAAGCATTCAACAGAAACTCACATGCATTTCTCTGAAAGAGAAGCAGTCTGTTCCAACACTTCAATTCACTGTGCGAAGTGAATGGAGTGTTGCTTCACTTTCTAAATGCTGTCCTTTCAGAGAAAATCACTTTCCTTTGAAAGTGCCTTAAGCTACTTACAAGCATTCACCAGAAACTCACATACGTTTCTTTGAAAGAGAAGCAGTCTGAGCCAACACTTCAATTCACTGTGCGAAGTGAATGGAGTGTTGCTTCACTTTCTAACTGCTGTCCTTTCAAAGAAAATCACTTTCCTTTGAAAGTGCCTTAAGTTACTTGCAAGCATTAGGAAGAAACTCACATGCGTTTCTCTGAAATAGAAGCAGTCTGTTCCAACACTTCAATTCACTGTGCGAAGTGAATGGAGTGTTGCTTCACTTTCTTAATGCTGTCCTTTCAGAGAAAATCACTTTCCTTTGAAAGTGCCTTAAGCTAATTACAAGCATTCAACAGAAACTCACATGCATTTCTCTGAAAGAGAAGCAGTCTGTTCCAACACTTCAATTCACTGTGCAAAGTGAATGGAGTGTTGCTTCACTTTCTTAATGCTGTCCTTTCAGAGAAAATCACTTTCCTTTGAAAGTGCCTTAAGCTACTTTCAAGCATTCACAGGAAACACACATGTGTTTCTCTGAAATAGAAGCAGTCTGTTCCAACACTTAAATTCACTGTGCGAAGTGAATGGAGTGTTGCTTCACTTTCTAACTGCTGTCCTTTCAAAGAAAATCACTTTCCTTTGAAAGTGCCTTAAGTTACTTGCAAGCATTAGGAAGAAACTCACATGCGTTTCTCTGAAATAGAAGCAGTCTGTTCCAACACTGCAATTCACTGTGCGAAGTGAATGGAGTGTTGCTTCACTTTCTTAATGCTGTCCTTTCAGAGAAAATCACTTTCCTTTGAAAGTGCCTTAAGCTAATTACAAGTATTCAACAGAAACTCACATGCATTTCTCTGAAAGAGAAGCAGTCTGTTCCAACACTTCAATTCACTGCACGAAGGGAATGGAGTGTTGCCTCACTTTCTAAATGCTGTCCTTTCAGAGAAAATCACTTTCCTTTGAAAGTGCCTTAAGCTACTTTCAAGCATTAACAAGAAACACACATGCGTTTCTCTGAAATAGAAGCAGTCTGTTCCAACACTTCAATTCACTGTGCGAAGTGAATGGAGTGTTGCTTCACTTTCTAAATGCTGTCTTTTCCGAGAAAATCACTTTCCTTTGAAAGTGCCTTAAGGAACTTACAAGCATTCAACAGAAACTCACATGCATTTCTCTGAAAGAGAAGCAGTCTGTTCCAACACTTCAATTCACTGTGCGAAGTGAATGGAGTGTTGCTTCACTTTCTAAATGCTGTCCTTTCAGAGAAAATCACTTTCCTTTGAAAGTGCCTTAAGCTACTTACAAGCATTCACCAGAAACTCACATACGTTTCTTTGAAAGAGAAGCAGTCTGTTCCTACACTTCAATTCACTGTGCGAAGTGAATGGAGTGTTGCTTCACTTTCTAAATGCTGTCCTTTCAGAGAAAATCACTTTCCTTTGAAAGTGCCTTAAGGTACTTACAAGCATTCACCAGAAACTCACATGCGTTTCTCTGAAAGAGAATCAATCTGTTCCAACACTTCAATTCACTGTGTAAAGTTCATGGAGTGTTGCCTCACTTTTGAAATGCTGTCTTTTCTGAGAAAATCACTTTCCTGTGAAAGTGCCTTGAGGTACTTTCAAGCATTCACAAAAAACTAACATGTGTTTCTCTGAAAGAGAAGCACTCTGTTCCAACACTTCAATTCTCTGTGCGAAGTGAATGGAGTGTTGCTTCAGTTTCTTAATGCTGTCCTTTCAGAGAAAATCACTTTCCTTTGAAAGTGCCTTAAGCTACTTACAAGCATTCACCAGAAACTCACATACGTTTCTTTGAAAGAGAAGCAGTCTGTTCCAACACTTCAGTTCACTGTGCGAAGTGAATGGAGTGTTGCTTCACTTTCTAACTGCTGTCCTTTCAAAGAAAATCACTTTCCTTTGAAAGTGCCCTAAGTTACTTGCAAGCATTAGGAAGAAACTCACATGCGTTTCTCTGAAATAGAAGCAGTCTGTTCCAACACTTTAATTCACTGTGCGAAGTGAATGGAGTGTTGCTTCACTTTCTTAATGCTGTCCTTTCAGAGAAAATCACTTTCTTTTGAAAGTGCCTTAAGCTAATTACAAGCATTCAACAGAAACTCACATGCATTTCTCTGAAAGAGAAGCAGTCTGTTCCAACACTTCAATTCACTGTGCGAAGTGAATGAAGTGTTGCTTCACTTTCTAAATGCTGTCTTTTCCGAGAAAATCACTTTCCTTTGAAAGTGCCTTAAGGTACTTACAAGCATTCAACAGAAACTCACATGCATTTCTCTGAAAGAGAAGCATTCTGTTCCAACACTTCAATTCACTGTGCGAAGTGAATGGAGTGTTGCTTCACTTTCTAAATTCTGTCCTTTCAGAGAAAATCACTTTACTTTGAAAGTGCCTTAAGCTACTTTCAAGCATTCACAAGAAACACACATGCGTTTCTCTGAAATAGAAGCAGTCTGTTCCAAAACTTCAATTCACTGTGCGAAGTGAATGGAGTGTTGCTTCACTTTCTAAATGCTGTCTTTTCGAGAAAATCACTTTCCTTTGAAAGTGCCTTAAGGAACTTACAAGCATTCACCAGAAACTCACATGCGTTTCTCTGAAAGAGAATCAATCTGTTCCAACACTTCAATTCACTGTGCAAAGTTCATGGAGTGTTGCCTCACTTTTGAAATGCTGTCCTTTCTGAGAAAATCACTTTCATGTGAAAGTGCCTTGAGCTACTTTCAAGCATTCACAAAAAACTAACATGTGTTTCTCGGAAAGAGAAGCACTCTGTTCCAACACTTCAATTCTCTGTGCGAAGTGAATGGAGTGTTGCTTCACTTTCTAAATGCTGTCCTTTCAAAGAAAATCACTTTCCTTTGAAAGTGCCTTAAGTTACTTGCAAGCATTAGGAAGAAACTCACATGCGTTTCTCTGAAAGAGAAGCAGTCTGTTCCAACACTTCAATTCACTGTGCGAAGTGAATGGAGTATTGCTTCACATTCTCAATGCTGTCCTTTCAGAGAAAATCACTTTCCTTTTAAAGGGCCTTAAGCTACTTTCAAGCATTCACAAGAAACACACATGCGTTTCTCTGAAATAGAAGCAGTCTGTTCCAACACTTCAACTCCCTGTGCGAAGTGAATGGAGTGTTGCTTCGCTTTCTAAATGCTGTCCTTTCAGAGAAAATCACTTTCCTTTGAAAGTGCCTTAAGCTACTTACAAGCATTAGGAAGAAACTCACATGCGTTTCTCTGAAAGAGAAGCAGTCTGTTCCAACACTTCAGTTCACTGTGCGAAGTGAATGGAGTGTTGCTTCACTTTCTAAATGTTGTACTTTCAGAGAAAATCACTTTTGTTTTAAAGTGCCTTAAGCAACTTTCAAGCATTCACAAGAAACTCACATGTATTTCTCTGAAAGAGAAGCCTTCTCTTCCAACACTACAATTCACTATGCGAAGTGAATGGAGTGTTGCTTCACTTTCTAAATGCTGTCCTTTCAGAGAAAATCACTTTCCTTTGAAAGTGCCTTAAGCTACTTACAAGCATTCACCAGAAACTCACATGCGTTTCTCTGAAAGAGAAGCAGTCTGTTCCAACACTTCAATTCACTGTTCGAAGTGAATGGAGTGTTGCGTCACTTTCTAAATGCTGTCCTTTCAGAGAAAATCACTTTTCTTTGAAAGTGCCTTAAGCTACTAACAAGCATTCAACAGCAACACACATGCATTTCTCTGAAAGAGAATCAGTCTGTTCCAACACTTCAATTCACTGTGCGAAGTGAATGGAGTGTTGCTTCACTTTCTAAATGCTGTCCTTTCAGAGAAAATCACTTTCCTTGGAAAGTGCCTTAAACTACTTTCAAGCATTCACAAAAAACTCACATGCGTTTCTCTGAAAGAGAAGCATTCTGTTCCAACACTTCAATTCACTGTGCAAAGTGAATGGAGTGTTGCCTCATTTTCAAAATGCTGTTCTTTGAGAGAAAATCACTTTCATTTGAAAGTGCCTTAAGCTACTTTCAAGCATTCAGAAGAAACTCACATTCATTTCTCTGATAGCGAAGCAGTCTGATCCAACACTTCAATTCACTGTGCGAAGTTGATAGAGTGTTTCTTCACTTTCTAAATGCTGTCCTTTCAGAGAAAATCACTTTCGTTTTAAAGTGCCTTAAGCAACTTGCATGCATTCACAAGAAACACTAATGCGTTTCTATGAAAGAGAAGCACTCTATTCCAACACTTCAATTCACTGTGCGAAGTGAATGGAGTGTTGCGTCACTTTCTAAATGCTGTCCTTTCAGAGAAAATCACTTTTCTTTGAAAGTGCCTTAAGCTACTAACAAGCATTCAACAGAAACACACATGCATTTCTCTGAAAGAGAATCAGTCTATTCCAACACTTCAATTCACTGTGCGAAGTGAATGTAGTGTTGCTTCACTTTCTAAATACTGTCCTTTCAGAGAAAATCACTTTCCTTTGAAAGTGCCTTAAACTACTTTCAAGCATTCACAAAAAACTCACATGCGTTTCTCTGAAAGAGAAGCATTCTGTTCCAACACTTCAATTCACTGTGCAAAGTGAATGGAGTGTTGCCTCATTTTCAAAATGCTGTTCTTTGAGAGAAAATCACTTTCCTTTGAAAGTGCCTTAAGCTACTTTCAAGCATTCAGAAGAAACTCACATTCATTTCTCTGATAGCGAAGCAGTCTGATCCAACACTTCAATTCACTGTGCGAAGTTGATAGAGTGTTTCTTCACTTTCTAAATGCTGTCCTTTCAGAGAAAATCACTTTCGTTTTAAAGTGCCTTAAGCAACTTGCATGCATTCACAAGAAACACTAATGCGTTTCTATGAAAGAGAAGCAGTCTGTTCCAACACTTCAATTCAATGTGTGAAGTGAATGGAGTGTTGCTTCACTTTCTAAATGCTGTCTTTTCCGAGAAAATCACTTTCCTTTGAAAGTGCCTTTAGGTACTTACAAGCATTCAACAGAAACTCACATGCATTTCTCTGAAAGAGAAGCAGTCTGTTCCAACACTTCAATTCACTGTGCGAAGTTGATAGAGTGTTTCTTCACTTTCTAAATGCTGTCCTTTCAGAGAAAATCACTTTCCTTTGATAGTGCCTTAAGCTACTTTCAAGCATTCACAAGAAACACACATGCGTTTCTCTGAAAGAGAAGCAGTCTGTTCCAACACTTCAATTCAATGTGTGAAGTGAATGGAGTGTTGCTTCACTTTCTAAATGCTGTCTTTTCCGAGAAAATCACTTTCCTTTGAAAGTGCCTTTAGGTACTTACAAGCATTCAACAGAAACTCACATGCATTTCTCTGAAAGAGAAGCAGTCTGTTCCAACACTTCAATTCACTGTGCGAAGTGAATGGAGTGTTGCTTCACTTTCTAAATGCTGTCCTTTCAGAGAAAATCACTTTCCTTTGAAAGTGCCTTAAGCTACTTACAAGCATTCACCAGAAACTCACATACGTTTCTTTGAAAGAGAAGCAGTCTGAGCCAACACTTCAATTCACTGTGCGAAGTGAATGGAGTGTTGCTTCACTTTCTAACTGCTGTCCTTTCAAAGAAAATCACTTTCCTTTGAAAGTGCCTTAAGTTACTTCCAAGCATTAGGAAGAAACTCACATGCGTTTCTCTGAAATAGAAGCAGTCTGTTCCAACACTTCAATTCACTGTGCGAAGTGAATGGAGTGTTGCTTCACTTTCTTAATGCTGTCCTTTCAGAGAAAATCACTTTCCTCTGAAAGTGCCTTAAGCTAATTACAAGCATTCAAGAGAAACTCACATGCATTTCTCTGAAAGAGAAGCAGTCTGTTCCAACACTTCAATTCACTGTGCGAAGTGAATGGAGTGTTTCTTCACTTTCTAAATGCTGTCCTTTCAGAGAAAATCACTTTCCTTTGAAAGTGCATTAAGCTACTTACAAGCATTCACCAGAAACTCACATGCGTTGCTTTGCAAGAGAAGCAGTCTGTTCCAACACTTCAATTCACTGTGCGAAGTGAATGGAGTGTTGCTTCACTTTTTAAATGCTCTCCTTTCAGAGAAAATCACTTTCCTTTGAAAGTGCCTTAAGTTTCTTGCAAGCATTAGGAAGAAACTCACATGCATTTCTCTGAAAGAGAAGCAGTCCGTTTCAACACTTCAATTCACTGTGCGAAGTGAATGGAGTGTTGCTTCACTTTCTTAATGCTGTCCTTTCAGAGAAAATCACTTTCCTTTGAAAGTGCCTTAAGCTAATTACAAGCATTCAACAGAAACTCACATGCATTTCTCTGAAAGAGAAGCAGTCTGTTCCAACACTTCAATTCACTGTGCAAAGTGAATGGAGTGTTGCTTCACTTTCTAACTGCTGTCCTTTCAAAGAAAATCACTTTCCTTTGAAAGTGCCTTAAGTTACTTGCAAGCATTAGGAAGAAACTCACATGCGTTTCTCTGAAATAGAAGCAGTCTGTTCCAACACTGCAATTCACTGTGCGAAGTGAATGGAGTGTTGCTTCACTTTCTTAATGCTGTCCTTTCAGAGAAAATCACTTTCCTTTGAAAGTGCCTTAAGCTAATTACAAGTATTCAACAGAAACTCACATGCATTTCTCTGAAAGAGAAGCAGTCTGTTCCAACACTTCAATTCACTGCACGAAGGGAATGGAGTGTTGCTTCACTTTCTAAATGCTGTCCTTTCAGAAAAAATCACTTTCCTTTGAAAGTGCATTAAGCTACTTACAAGCATTCACCAGAAACTCACATGAGTTTCTTTGAAAGAGAAGCAGTCTGTTCCAACACTTCAATTCACTGTGCGAAGTGAATGGAGTGTTGCTTCACTTTCTAAATGCTGTCCTTTCAGAGAAAATCACTTTCCTTTGAAAGTGCCTTAAGTTACTTGCAAGCATTAGGAAGAAACTCACATGCGTTTCTCTGAAAGAGAATCAATCTGTTCCAACACTTCAATTCACTGTGCAAAGTTCATGGAGTGTTGCCTCACTTTTGAAATGCTGTCCTTTCTGAGAAAATCACTTTCCTGTGAAAGTGCCTTGAGCTACTTTCAAGCATTCACAAAAAACTAACATGTGTTTCTCTGAAAGAGAAGCACTCTGTTCCAACACTTCAATTCTCTGTGCGAAGTGAATGGAGTGTTGCTTCACTTTCTAAATGCTGTCCTTTCAAAGAAAATCACTTTCCTTTGAAAGTGCCTTAAGTTACTTGCAAGCATTAGGGAGAAACTCACATGCGTTTCTCTGAAAGAGAAGCAGTGTGTTCCAACACTTCAATTCACTGTGCGAAGTGAATGGAGTGTTGCTTCACTTTCTTAATGCTGTCCTTTCAGAGAAAATCACTTTCCTTTGAAAGTGCCTTAAGTTAATTACAAGCATTCAACAGAAACTCACATGCATTTCTCTGAAAGAGAAGCCGTCTGTTCCAACACTTCAATTCACTGCACGAAGGGAATGGAGTGTTCCCTCACTTTCTAAATGCTGTCCTTTCAGAGAAAATCACTTTCCTTTGAAAGTGCCTTAAGCTACTTTTAAGCATTCACAAGAAACACACATGTGTTTCTCTGAAATAGAAGCAGTCTGTTCCAACACTTCAATTCACTGTGCGAAGTGAATGGAGTGTTGCTTCACTTTCTAAATGCTGTCTTTTCCGAGAAAATCACTTTCCTTTGAAAGTGCCTTAAGGAACTTACAAGCATTCAACAGAAACTCACATGCATTTCTCTGAAAGAGAAGCAGTCTGTTCCAACACTTCAATTCACTGTGCGAAGTGAATGGAGTGTTGCTTCACTTTCTAAATGCTGTCCTTTCAGAGAAAATCACTTTCCTTTGAAAGTGCCTTAAGCTACTTACAAGCATTCACCAGAAACTCACATACGTTTCTTTGAAAGAGAAGCAGTCTGTTCCTACACTTCAATTCACTGTGCGAAGTGAATGGAGTGTTGCTTCACTTTCTAAATGCTGTCCTTTCAGAGAAAATCACTTTCCTTTGAAAGTGCCTTAAGGTACTTACAAGCATTCACCAGAAACTCACATGCGTTTCTCTGAAAGAGAATCAATCTGTTCCAACACTTCAATTCACTGTGCAAAGTTCATGGAGTGTTGCCTCACTTTTGAAATGCTGTCCTTTCTGAGAAAATCACTTTCCTGTGAAAGTGCCTTGAGCTACTTTCAAGCATTCACAAAAAACTAACATGTGTTTCTCTGAAAGAGAAGCACTCTGTTCCAACACTTCAATTCTCTGTGCAAAGTGAATGGAGTGTTGCTTCACTTTCTAAATGCTGTCCTTTCAGAGAAAATCACTTTCCTTTGAAAGTGCCTTAAGCTACTTACAAGCATTCACCAGAAACTCACATGCGTTTCTTTGAAAGAGAAGCAGTCTGTTCCAACACTTCAATTCACTGTGCGAAGTGAATGGAGTGTTGCTTCACTTTCTAAATGCTGTCCTTTCAGAGAAAATCTCTTTCCTTTGAAAGTGCCTTAAGGTACTTACAAGCATTCAACAGAAACTCACATGCATTTCTCTGAAAGAGGAGCAGTCTGTTCCAACACTTCAATTCACTTTGCGAGGTGAATAGAGTGTTGCTTCACTTTCCAAATGCTGTCCTTTCAGAGAAAATCACTTTCCTTTGATAGTGCCTTAAGCTACTTTCAAGCATTCACAAGAAACACACATGCGTTTCTCTGAAAGAGAAGCAGTCTGTTCCAACACTTCAATTCACTGTGTGAAGTGAATGGAGTGTTGCTTCACTTTCTAAATGCTGTCTTTTCCGAGAAAATCACTTTCCTTTGAAAGTGCCTTAAGGTACTTACAGGCATTCAACAGAAACTCACATGCATTTCTCTGAAAGAGAAGCAGTCTGTTCCAACACTTCAATTCACTGTGCGAAGTGAATGGAGTGTTGCTTCACTTTCTAAATGCTGTCCTTTCAGAGAAAATCACTTTCCTTTGAAAGTGCCTTAAGGTACTTACAAGCATTCAACAGAAACTCACATGCATTTCTCTGAAAGAGAAGCAGTCTGTTCCAACACTTCAATTCACTGTGCAAAGTGAATGGAGTGTTGCTTCACTTTCTAAATGCTGTCCTTTCAGAGAAAATCACTTTCCTTTGAAAGTGCCTTAAACTACTTTCAAGCATTCACAAAAAACTCACATGCGTTCCTCTGAAAGAGAAGCAGTCTGTTCCAACACTTCAATTCACTGTGCGAAGTGAATGGAGTGTTGCTTCACTTTCTTAATGCTGTCCTTTCAGAGAAAATCACTTTCCTTTGAAAGTGCCTTAAGCTACTTTCAAGCATTCAACAGAAACTCACATGCATTTCTCTGAAAGAGAAGCAGTCTGTTCCAACACTTCAATTCACTTTGCGAAGTGAATAGAGTGTTGCTTCACTTTCTAAATGCTGTCCTTTCAGAGAAAATCACTTTCCTTTGATAGTGCCTTAAGCTACTTTCAAGCATTCACAAGAAACACACATGCGTTTCTCTGAAAGAGAAGCAGTCTGTTCCAACACTTCAATTCACTGTGTGAAGTGAATGGAGTGTTGCTTCACTTTCTAAATGCTGTCTTTTCCGAGAAAATCACTTTCCTTTGAAAGTGCCTTTAGGTACTTACAAGCATTCAACAGAAACTCACATGCATTTCTCTGAAAGAGAAGCAGTCTGTTCCAACACTTCAATTCACTGTGCGAAGTGAATGGAGTGTTGCTTCACTTTCTAAATGCTGTCCTTTCAGAGAAAATCACTTTCCTTTGAAAGTGCCTTAAGCTACTTACAAGCATTCACCAGAAACTCACATACGTTTCTTTGAAAGAGAAGCAGTCTGAGCCAACACTTCAATTCACTGTGCGAAGTGAATGGAGTGTTGCTTCACTTTCTAACTGCTGTCCTTTCAAAGAAAATCACTTTCCTTTGAAAGTGCCTTAAGTTACTTGCAAGCATTAGGAAGAAACTCACATGCGTTTCTCTGAAATAGAAGCAGTCTGTTCCAACACTTCAATTCACTGTGCGAAGTGAATGGAGTGTTGCTTCACTTTCTTAATGCTGTCCTTTCAGAGAAAATCACTTTCCTCTGAAAGTGCCTTAAGCTAATTACAAGCATTCAAGAGAAACTCACATGCATTTCTCTGAAAGAGAAGCAGTCTGTTCCAACACTTCAATTCACTGTGTGAAGTGAATGGAGTGTTGCTTCACTTTCTAAATGCTGTCCTTTCAGAGAAAATCACTTTCCTTTGAAAGTGCATTAAGCTACTTACAAGCATTCACCAGAAACTCACATGCGTTGCTTTGCAAGAGAAGCAGTCTGTTCCAACACTTCAATTCACTGTGCGAAGTGAATGGAGTGTTGCTTGACTTTTTAAATGCTGTCCTTTCAGAGAAAATCACTTTCCTTTGAAAGTGCCTTAAGTTTCTTGCAAGCATTAGGAAGAAACTCACATGCATTTCTCTGAAAGAGAAGCAGTCCGTTTCAACACTTCAATTCACTGTGCGAAGTGAATGGAGTGTTGCTTCACTTTCTTAATGCTGTCCTTTCAGAGAAAATCACTTTCCTTTGAAAGTGCCTTAAGCTAATTACAAGCATTCAACAGAAACTCACATGCATTTCTCTGAAAGAGAAGCAGTCTGTTCCAACACTTCAATTCACTGTGCAACGTGAATGGAGTGTTGCTTCACTTTCTTAATGCTGTCCTTTCAGAGAAAATCACTTTCCTTTGAAAGTGCCTTAAGCTACTTTCAAGCATTCACAGGAAACACACATGTGTTTCTCTGAAATAGAAGCAGTCTGTTCCAACACTTAAATTCACTGTGCGAAGTGAATGGAGTGTTGCTTCACTTTCTAACTGCTGTCCTTTCAAAGAAAATCACTTTCCTTTGAAAGTGCCTTAAGTTACTTGCAAGCATTAGGAAGAAACTCACATGCGTTTCTCTGAAATAGAAGCAGTCTGTTCCAACACTGCAATTCACTGTGCGAAGTGAATGGAGTGTTGCTTCACTTTCTTAATGCTGTCCTTTCAGAGAAAATCACTTTCCTTTGAAAGTGCCTTAAGCTAATTACAAGTATTCAACAGAAACTCACATGCATTTCTCTGAAAGAGAAGCAGTCTGTTCCAACACTTCAATTCACTGCACGAAGGGAATGGAGTGTTGCCTCACTTTCTAAATGCTGTCCTTTCAGAGAAAATCACTTTCCTTTGAAAGTGCCTTAAGCTACTTTCAAGCATTAACAAGAAACACACATGCGTTTCTCTGAAATAGAAGCAGTCTGTTCCAACACTTCAATTCACTGTGCGAAGTGAATGGAGTGTTGCTTCACTTTCTAAATGCTGTCTTTTCCGAGAAAATCACTTTCCTTTGAAAGTGCCTTAAGGAACTTACAAGCATTCAACAGAAACTCACATGCATTTCTCTGAAAGAGAAGCAGTCTGTTCCAACACTTCAATTCACTGTGCGAAGTGAATGGAGTGTTGCTTCACTTTCTAAATGCTGTCCTTTCAGAGAAAATCACTTTCCTTTGAAAGTGCCTTAAGCTACTTACAAGCATTCACCAGAAACTCACATACGTTTCTTTGAAAGAGAAGCAGTCTGTTCCTACACTTCAATTCACTGTGCGAAGTGAATGGAGTGTTGCTTCACTTTCTAAATGCTGTCCTTTCAGAGAAAATCACTTTCCTTTGAAAGTGCCTTAAGGTACTTACAAGCATTCACCAGAAACTCACATGCGTTTCTCTGAAAGAGAATCAATCTGTTCCAACACTTCAATTCACTGTGCAAAGTTCATGGAGTGTTGCCTCACTTTTGAAATGCTGTCTTTTCTGAGAAAATCACTTTCCTGTGAAAGTGCCTTGAGCTACTTTCAAGCATTCACAAAAAACTAACATGTGTTTCTCTGAAAGAGAAGCACTCTGTTCCAACACTTCAATTCTCTGTGCGAAGTGAATGGAGTGTTGCTTCACTTTCTAAATGCTGTCCTTTCAAAGAAAATCACTTTCCTTTGAAAGTGCCTTAAGTTACTTGCAAGCATTAGGAAGAAACTCACATGCGTTTCTCTGAAAGAGAAGCAGTCTGTTCCAACACTTCAATTCACTGTGCGAAGTGAATGGAGTGTTGCTTCACTTTCTTAATGCTGTCCTTTCAGAGAAAATTACTTTCCTTTGAAAGTGCCTTAAGTTAATTACAAGCATTCAACAGAAACTCACATGCATTTCTCTGAAAGAGAAGCAGTCTGTTCCAACACTTCAATTCACTGTGCGAAGTGAATGGAGTGTTGCTTCAGTTTCTTAATGCTGTCCTTTCAGAGAAAATCACTTTCCTTTGAAAGTGCCTTAAGCTACTTACAAGCATTCACCAGAAACTCACATACGTTTCTTTGAAAGAGAAGCAGTCTGTTCCAACACTTCAGTTCACTGTGCGAAGTGAATGGAGTGTTGCTTCACTTTCTAACTGCTGTCCTTTCAAAGAAAATCACTTTCCTTTGAAAGTGCCCTAAGTTACTTGCAAGCATTAGGAAGAAACTCACATGCGTTTCTCTGAAATAGAAGCAGTCTGTTCCAACACTTTAATTCACTGTGCGAAGTGAATGGAGTGTTGCTTCACTTTCTTAATGCTGTCCTTTCAGAGAAAATCACTTTCTTTTGAAAGTGCCTTAAGCTAATTACAAGCATTCAACAGAAACTCACATGCATTTCTCTGAAAGAGAAGCAGTCTGTTCCAACACTTCAATTCACTGTGCGAAGTGAATGAAGTGTTGCTTCACTTTCTAAATGCTGTCTTTTCCGAGAAAATCACTTTCCTTTGAAAGTGCCTTAAGGTACTTACAAGCATTCAACAGAAACTCACATGCATTTCTCTGAAAGAGAAGCATTCTGTTCCAACACTTCAATTCACTGTGCGAAGTGAATGGAGTGTTGCTTCACTTTCTAAATGCTGTCCTTTCAGAGAAAATCACTTTCCTTTGAAAGTGCCTTAAGCTACTTTCAAGCATTCACAAGAAACACACATGCGTTTCTCTGAAATAGAAGCAGTCTGTTCCAAAACTTCAATTCACTGTGCGAAGTGAATGGAGTGTTGCTTGACTTTTTAAATGCTGTCCTTTCAGAGAAAATCACTTTCCTTTGAAAGTGCCTTAAGTTTCTTGCAAGCATTAGGAAGAAACTCACATGCATTTCTCTGAAAGAGAAGCAGTCCGTTTCAACACTTCAATTCACTGTGCGAAGTGAATGGAGTGTTGCTTCACTTTCTTAATGCTGTCCTTTCAGAGAAAATCACTTTCCTTTGAAAGTGCCTTAAGCTAATTACAAGCATTCAACAGAAACTCACATGCATTTCTCTGAAAGAGAAGCAGTCTGTTCCAACACTTCAATTCACTGTGCAACGTGAATGGAGTGTTGCTTCACTTTCTTAATGCTGTCCTTTCAGAGAAAATCACTTTCCTTTGAAAGTGCCTTAAGCTACTTTCAAGCATTCACAGGAAACACACATGTGTTTCTCTGAAATAGAAGCAGTCTGTTCCAACACTTAAATTCACTGTGCGAAGTGAATGGAGTGTTGCTTCACTTTCTAACTGCTGTCCTTTCAAAGAAAATCACTTTCCTTTGAAAGTGCCTTAAGTTACTTGCAAGCATTAGGAAGAAACTCACATGCGTTTCTCTGAAATAGAAGCAGTCTGTTCCAACACTGCAATTCACTGTGCGAAGTGAATGGAGTGTTGCTTCACTTTCTTAATGCTGTCCTTTCAGAGAAAATCACTTTCCTTTGAAAGTGCCTTAAGCTAATTACAAGTATTCAACAGAAACTCACATGCATTTCTCTGAAAGAGAAGCAGTCTGTTCCAACACTTCAATTCACTGCACGAAGGGAATGGAGTGTTGCCTCACTTTCTAAATGCTGTCCTTTCAGAGAAAATCACTTTCCTTTGAAAGTGCCTTAAGCTACTTTCAAGCATTAACAAGAAACACACATGCGTTTCTCTGAAATAGAAGCAGTCTGTTCCAACACTTCAATTCACTGTGCGAAGTGAATGGAGTGTTGCTTCACTTTCTAAATGCTGTCTTTTCCGAGAAAATCACTTTCCTTTGAAAGTGCCTTAAGGAACTTACAAGCATTCAACAGAAACTCACATGCATTTCTCTGAAAGAGAAGCAGTCTGTTCCAACACTTCAATTCACTGTGCGAAGTGAATGGAGTGTTGCTTCACTTTCTAAATGCTGTCCTTTCAGAGAAAATCACTTTCCTTTGAAAGTGCCTTAAGCTACTTACAAGCATTCACCAGAAACTCACATACGTTTCTTTGAAAGAGAAGCAGTCTGTTCCTACACTTCAATTCACTGTGCGAAGTGAATGGAGTGTTGCTTCACTTTCTAAATGCTGTCCTTTCAGAGAAAATCACTTTCCTTTGAAAGTGCCTTAAGGTACTTACAAGCATTCACCAGAAACTCACATGCGTTTCTCTGAAAGAGAATCAATCTGTTCCAACACTTCAATTCACTGTGCAAAGTTCATGGAGTGTTGCCTCACTTTTGAAATGCTGTCTTTTCTGAGAAAATCACTTTCCTGTGAAAGTGCCTTGAGCTACTTTCAAGCATTCACAAAAAACTAACATGTGTTTCTCTGAAAGAGAAGCACTCTGTTCCAACACTTCAATTCTCTGTGCGAAGTGAATGGAGTGTTGCTTCACTTTCTAAATGCTGTCCTTTCAAAGAAAATCACTTTCCTTTGAAAGTGCCTTAAGTTACTTGCAAGCATTAGGAAGAAACTCACATGCGTTTCTCTGAAAGAGAAGCAGTCTGTTCCAACACTTCAATTCACTGTGCGAAGTGAATGGAGTGTTGCTTCACTTTCTTAATGCTGTCCTTTCAGAGAAAATTACTTTCCTTTGAAAGTGCCTTAAGTTAATTACAAGCATTCAACAGAAACTCACATGCATTTCTCTGAAAGAGAAGCAGTCTGTTCCAACACTTCAATTCACTGTGCGAAGTGAATGGAGTGTTGCTTCAGTTTCTTAATGCTGTCCTTTCAGAGAAAATCACTTTCCTTTGAAAGTGCCTTAAGCTACTTACAAGCATTCACCAGAAACTCACATACGTTTCTTTGAAAGAGAAGCAGTCTGTTCCAACACTTCAGTTCACTGTGCGAAGTGAATGGAGTGTTGCTTCACTTTCTAACTGCTGTCCTTTCAAAGAAAATCACTTTCCTTTGAAAGTGCCCTAAGTTACTTGCAAGCATTAGGAAGAAACTCACATGCGTTTCTCTGAAATAGAAGCAGTCTGTTCCAACACTTTAATTCACTGTGCGAAGTGAATGGAGTGTTGCTTCACTTTCTTAATGCTGTCCTTTCAGAGAAAATCACTTTCTTTTGAAAGTGCCTTAAGCTAATTACAAGCATTCAACAGAAACTCACATGCATTTCTCTGAAAGAGAAGCAGTCTGTTCCAACACTTCAATTCACTGTGCGAAGTGAATGAAGTGTTGCTTCACTTTCTAAATGCTGTCTTTTCCGAGAAAATCACTTTCCTTTGAAAGTGCCTTAAGGTACTTACAAGCATTCAACAGAAACTCACATGCATTTCTCTGAAAGAGAAGCATTCTGTTCCAACACTTCAATTCACTGTGCGAAGTGAATGGAGTGTTGCTTCACTTTCTAAATGCTGTCCTTTCAGAGAAAATCACTTTCCTTTGAAAGTGCCTTAAGCTACTTTCAAGCATTCACAAGAAACACACATGCGTTTCTCTGAAATAGAAGCAGTCTGTTCCAAAACTTCAATTCACTGTGCGAAGTGAATGGAGTGTTGCTTCACTTTCTAAATGCTGTCTTTTCGAGAAAATCACTTTCCTTTGAAAGTGCCTTAAGGAACTTACAAGCATTCACCAGAAACTCACATGCGTTTCTCTGAAAGAGAATCAATCTGTTCCAACACTTCAATTCACTGTGCAAAGTTCATGGAGTGTTGCCTCACTTTTGAAATGCTGTCCTTTCTGAGAAAATCACTTTCCTGTGAAAGTGCCTTGAGCTACTTTCAAGCATTCACAAAAAACTAACATGTGTTTCTCGGAAAGAGAAGCACTCTGTTCCAACACTTCAATTCTCTGTGCGAAGTGAATGGAGTGTTGCTTCACTTTCTAAATGCTGTCCTTTCAAAGAAAATCACTTTCCTTTGAAAGTGCCTTAAGTTACTTGCAAGCATTAGGAAGAAACTCACATGCGTTTCTCTGAAAGAGAAGCAGTCTGTTCCAACACTTCAATTCACTGTGCGAAGTGAATGGAGTATTGCTTCACATTCTCAATGCTGTCCTTTCAGAGAAAATCACTTTCCTTTTAAAGGGCCTTAAGCTACTTTCAAGCATTCACAAGTAACACACATGCGTTTCTCTGAAATAGAAGCAGTCTGTTCCAACACTTCAGCTCCCTGTGCGAAGTGAATGGAGTGTTGCTTCGCTTTCTAAATGCTGTCCTTTCAGAGAAAATCACTTTCCTTTGAAAGTGCCTTAAGCTACTTACAAGCATTAGGAAGAAACTCACATGCGTTTCTCTGAAAGAGAAGCAGTCTGTTCCAACACTTCAGTTCACTGTGCGAAGTGAATGGAGTGTTGCTTCACTTTCTAAATGTTGTACTTTCAGAGAAAATCACTTTTGTTTTAAAGTGCCTTAAGCAACTTTCAAGCATTCACAAGAAACTCACATGTATTTCTCTGAAAGAGAAGCCTTCTCTTCCAACACTACAATTCACTATGCGAAGTGAATGGAGTGTTGCTTCACTTTCTAAATGCTGTCCTTTCAGAGAAAATCACTTTCCTTTGAAAGTGCCTTAAGCTACTTACAAGCATTCACCAGAAACTCACATGCGTTTCTCTGAAAGAGAAGCAGTCTGTTCCAACACTTCAATTCACTGTTCGAAGTGAATGGAGTGTTGCGTCACTTTCTAAATGCTGTCCTTTCAGAGAAAATCACTTTTCTTTGAAAGTGCCTTAAGCTACTAACAAGCATTCAACAGCAACACACATGCATTTCTCTGAAAGAGAATCAGTCTGTTCCAACACTTCAATTCACTGTGCGAAGTGAATGGAGTGTTGCTTCACTTTCTAAATGCTGTCCTTTCAGAGAAAATCACTTTCCTTTGAAAGTGCCTTAAACTACTTTCAAGCATTCACAAAAAACTCACATGCGTTTCTCTGAAAGAGAAGCATTCTGTTCCAACACTTCAATTCACTGTGCAAAGTGAATGGAGTGTTGCCTCATTTTCAAAATGCTGTTCTTTGAGAGAAAATCACTTTCCTTTGAAAGTGCCTTAAGCTACTTTCAAGCATTCAGAAGAAACTCACATTCATTTCTCTGATAGCGAAGCAGTCTGATCCAACACTTCAATTCACTGTGCGAAGTTGATAGAGTGTTTCTTCACTTTCTAAATGCTGTCCTTTCAGAGAAAATCACTTTCGTTTTAAAGTGCCTTAAGCAACTTGCATGCATTCACAAGAAACACTAATGCGTTTCTATGAAAGAGAAGCACTCTTTTCCAACACTTCAATTCACTGTGCGAAGTGAATGGAGTGTTGCGTCACTTTCTAAATGCTGTCCTTTCAGAGAAAATCACTTTTCTTTGAAAGTGCCTTAAGCTACTAACAAGCATTCAACAGAAACACACATGCATTTCTCTGAAAGAGAATCAGTCTGTTCCAACACTTCAATTCACTGTGCGAAGTGAATGGAGTGTTGCTTCACTTTCTATATTCTGTCCTTTCAGAGAAAATCACTTTCCTTTGAAAGTGCCTTAAACTACTTTCAAGCATTCACAAAAAACTCACATGCGTTTCTCTGAAAGAGAAGCATTCTGTTCCAACACTTCAATTCACTGTGCAAAGTGAATGGAGTGTTGCCTCATTTTCAAAATGCTGTTCTTTGAGAGAAAATCACTTTCCTTTGAAAGTGCCTTAAGCTACTTTCAAGCATTCAGAAGAAACTCACATTCATTTCTCTGATAGCGAAGCAGTCTGATCCAACACTTCAATTCACTGTGCGAAGTTGATAGAGTGTTTCTTCACTTTCTAAATGCTGTCCTTTCAGAGAAAATCACTTTCGTTTTAAAGTGCCTTAAGCAACTTGCATGCATTCACAAGAAACACTAATGCGTTTCTATGAAAGAGAAGCACTCTTTTCCAACACTTCAATTCACTGTGCAAAGTGAATGGAGTGTTGCTTTACCTTCTCAATGCTGTTCTTTCAGAGAAAATCACTTTCCTTTGAAAGTGCCTTATCCTACTTACAAGCATTCGCCAGAAATTCACATGCATTTCTCTGAAACAGAAGCAGTCTGTTCCAACACTTCAATTCACTGTGCGAAGTGAATAGAGTGTTGCTTCACTTTCTAAATGCTGTCCTTTCAGAGAAAATCACTTTCCTTTGAAAGTGCCTTAAGCTACTTACAAACATTAGGAGGAAACTCACGTGTGTTTCTCTGAAAGAGAAGCAGTCTGTTCGAACAGTGCAATTCACTGTGCGAAGTGAATGGAGTGTTGCTTCACTTTCTAAATGCTTTCCTTTCAGAGAAAATCACTCTCTTTTGAAACTGCCTTAAGCTACTTACAAGCATTCACAAGAAACTCACATGCGTTTCTCTGAAAGAGAAGCAGTCTGTTCCAACACTTCAATTCTCTGTGCGAAGTGAATGGAGTGTTGCTTCACTTTCTAAATGCTTTCCTTTCAGAGAAAATCACTCTCTTTTGAAACTGCCTTAAGCTATTACAAGCATTCACAAAAAACTCACATGCGTTTCTATGAAAGAGAAGCTGTCTGTTTCAACACTTCAATTCACTGTGCGAAGTGAATGGAGTGTTGCTTCACTTTCTACATGCTGTCCTTTCAGAAAATAAATTTCCTTTGAGAGTGCCTTAAGCTATTTACAAGCATTCACCAGAAACTAACATGTGTTTCTCTGAAAGAAAAGCAATCTGTTCCAACACTTCAATTCACTGTTCGAAGTGAATTGAATGTTACTTCACTTTCTAAATGCTGTCCTTTCAGAGAAAATCACTTTCCTTTGAAAGTGCCTTAAGCTACTTTCAAGCTTTCACAGGAAACTCAAATGCGTTTCTCTGAAAGAGAAGCATTCTGTTCCAACACTTCAATTCACTGTGCAAAGTGAATGGAGTGTTGTCTCACTTTCAAAATTCTGTTCTTTGAGAGAAAATCACTTTCCTTTGAAAATGCCTTAAGCTACTTTCAAGCATTCATAAGAAACTCACATTCATTTCTCTGATAGCGAAGCAGTCTGATCCAACACTTCAATTCACTGTGCGAAGTTGATAGAGTGTTGCTTCACTTTCTAAATGCTGTCCTTTCAGAGAAAACCACTTTCCTTTGAAAGAGCCTTAAGGTACTTACAAGCATTCAACAGAAGCACACATGCATTTCTCTGAAAGAGAAGCAGTCTGTTCGAACACTTCAATTCACTGTGCGAAGTGAATGGAGTGTTGCGTCACTTTCTAAATGCTGTCCTTTCAGAGAAAATCACTTTTCTTTGAAAGTGCCTTAAGCTACTTACAAGCATTCAACAGAAACTCACATGCATTTCTCTGAAAGAGAACCAGTCTGTTAAAACATTTCAATTCACTGTGTAAAGTGAATGGAGTGTTGCTTCACTTTCTAAATTCTGTCCTTTCAGAGAAAATCACTTTCCTTTGAAAGTGCCTTAAGCTACTTACAAGCATTAGGAAGAAACTCATATGCGTTTCTCTGAAAGAGAAGCAGTCTGTTCCAACACTTCAAATCTCTGTGCGAAGTGAATGGAGTGTTGCTTCACTTTCTAAATGCTGTCCTTTCAGAGAAAATCTCTTTCCTTTGAAAGAGCCTTAAGATACTTACATGCATTCACCAGAAACACACATGCATTTCTCTGAAAGAGAAGCAGTCTGTTCCAACACTTCAATTCACTGTGCGACGTGAATGGAGTGTTGCTTCACTTTCTAAATGCTGTCCTTTCAGAGAAAATCACTTTTCTTTGAAAGTGCCTTAAGCTACTTACAAGCATTCAACAGAAACTCACATGCATTTCTCTGAAAGAGAAGCAGTCTGTTCCAACACTTCAATTCACTGTGCGAAGTGAATGGAGTGTTGCTTCACTTTCTAAATGCTGTCCTTTCAGAGAAAATCACTTTCCTTTGAAAGTGCCTTAAACTACTTTCAAGCATTCACAAAAAACTCACATGCGTTTCTCTGAAAGAGAAGCAGTCTGTTCCAACACTTCAATTCTCTGTGCGAAGTGAATGGAGTGTTGCTTCACTTTCTTAATGCTGTCCTTTCAGAGAAAATCACTTTCCTTTGAAAGTGCCTTAAGCTACTATCAAGCATTCACAAGAAACACACATGCGTTTCTCTGAAATAGAAGCAGTCTGTTCCAACACTTCAATTCACTGTGCGAAGTGAATGGAGTGTTGCTTCGCTTTCTAAATGCTGTCCTTTCAGAGAAAATTACTTTCCTTTGAAACTGCCTTGAGCTACTTACAAGCATTCAACAGAAACTCACATGCGTTTCTTTGAAAGAGAAGCAGTCTGTTTCAACACTTCAATTCACTGTGCGAAGTGAATGGAGTGTTGCTTCACTTTCTAAATGCTGTCCTTTCAGAGAAAATCACTTTCCTTTGAAAGTGCCTTAAGGTACTTACAAGCATTCAACAGAAACTCACATGCATATCTCTGAAAGAGAAGCAGTCTGTTCCAACACTTCAATTCACTGTGCGAAGTGAATGGAGTGTTGCTTCACTTTCTAAATGCTGTCCTTTCAGAGAAAATCTCTTTCCTTTGAAAGAGCCTTAAGGTACTTACATGCATTCACCAGAAACACACATGCATTTCTCTGAAAGAGAAGCAGTCTGTTCCAACACTTCAATTCACTGTGCGAAGTGAATGGAGTGTTGCTTCACTTTCTAAATTCTGTCCTTTCAGAGAAAATCACTTTCCTTTGAAAGTGCCTTAAGGTACTTGCAAGCATTCAACAGAAACTCACATGCATTTCTCTGAAAGAGAAGCAGTCTGTTCCAACACTTCAATTCACTGTGCGAAGTGAATGGAGTGTTGCTTCACTTTCTAAATGCTGTCCTTTCAGAGAAAATCACTTTCCTTTGAAAGTGCCTTAAGCTACTTACAAGCATTCACCAGAAACTCACATACGTTTCTTTGAAAGAGAAGCAGTCTGTTCCAACACTTCAATTCACTGTGCGAAGTGAATGGAGTGTTGCTTCACTTTCTAACTGCTGTCCTTTCAAAGAAAATCACTTTCCTTTGAAAGTGCCTTAAGTTACTTGCAAGCATTAGGAAGAAACTCACATGCGTTTCTCTGAAATAGAAGCAGTCTGTTCCAACACTTCAATTCACTGTGCGAAGTGAATGGAGTGTTGCTTCACTTTCTTAATGCTGTCCTTTCAGAGAAAATCACTTTCCTTTGAAAGTGCCTTAAGCTAATTACAAGCATTCAACAGAAATTCACATGCATTTCTCTGAAAGAGAAGCACTCTGTTCCAACACTTCAATTCACTGCACGAAGTGAATGGAGTGTTGCTTCACTTTCTAAATGCTGTCCTTTCAAAGAAAATCACTTTCCTTTGATAGTGCCTTAAGGTACTTACAAGCATTCAACAGAAACTCACATGCATTTCTCTGAAAGAGAAGCAGTCTGTTCCAACACTTCAATTCACTGTGCGAAGTGAATGGAGTGTTGCTTCACTTTCTAAATGCTGTCCTTTCAGAGAAAATCACTTTTCTTTGAAAGTGCCTTAAGCTAATTACAAGCATTCAACAGAAATTCACATGCATTTCTCTGAAAGAGAAGCAGTCTGTTCCAACACTTCAATTCACTGTGCGAAGTGAATGGAGTGTTGCTTCACTTTCTAAATGCTGTCCTTTCAGAGAAAATCACTTTCCTTTGAAAGTGCCTTAAGCTACTTACAAGCATTCACCAGAAACTCACATGCGTTTCTTTGAAAGAGAAGCCGTCTGTTCCAACACTTCAATCCACTCTGCGAAGTGAATGGAGTGTTGCTTCACTTTCTAAATGCTGTCTTTTCCGAGAATATCACTTTCCTTTGAAAGTGCCTTAAGGTACTTACAAGCATTCAACAGAAACTCACATGCATTTCTCTGAAAGAGAAGCAGTCTGTTCCAACACTTCAATTCACTGTGAGAAGTGAATGGAGTGTTGCTTCACTTTCTAAATGCTGTCCTTTCAGAGAAAATCACTTTCCTTTGAAAGTGCCTTAAACTAATTTCAAGCATTCACAGAAAACGCACATGCGTTTCTCTCAAAGAGAAGCAGTCTGTTCCAACACTTCAATTCACTGTGCGAAGTGAATGGAGTATTGCTTCACTTTCTA
This sequence comes from Myodes glareolus, assembly GCF_982192425.1. Classification (NCBI taxonomy): domain Eukaryota; kingdom Metazoa; phylum Chordata; class Mammalia; order Rodentia; family Cricetidae; genus Myodes; species Myodes glareolus. The sequence continues at coordinate 1,202,448 of NW_028263225.1, forward strand.
AATGCTGTCCTTTCAGAGAAAATCACGTTCCTTTGAAAGTGCCTTAAGCTACTTACAAGCATTCACCAGAAACTCACATGCGTTTCTCTGAAAGAGAATCAATCTGTTCCACCACTTCAATTCACTGTGCGAAGTGAATGGAGTGTTGCTTCACTTTCTAACTGCTGTCCTTTCAAAGAAAATCACTTTCCTTTGAAAGTGCCTTAAGTTACTTGCAAGCATTAGGAATAAACTCACATGCGTTTCTCTGAAAAAGAAGCAGTCTGTTCCAACACTTCAATTCACTGTGCGAAGTGAATGGAGTGTTGCTTCACTTTCTTAATGCTGTTTTTTCAGAGAAAATCACTTTCCTTTGAAAGTGCCTTAAGCTAATTACAAGCATTCAACAGAAACTCACATGCATTTCTCTGAAAGAGAAGCAGTCTGTTCCAACACTTCAATTCACTGCACGAAGGGAATGGAGTGTTGCTTCACTTTCTAAATGCTGTCCTTTCAGAAAAAATCACTTTCCTTTGAAAGTGCATTAAGCTAATTACAAGCATTCACCAGAAACTCACATGCGTTTCTTTGAAAGAGAAGCAGTCTGTTCCAACACTTCAATTCACTGTGCGAAGTGAATGGAGTGTTGCTTCACTTTCTAAATGCTGTCCTTTCAGAGAAAATCACTTTCCTTTGAAAGTGCCTTAAGTTACTTGCAAGCATTAGGAAGAAACTCACATGCGTTTCTCTGAAAGAGAAGCAGTCTGTTCCAACACTTCAATTCACTCTGCGAAGTGAATGGAGTGTTGCTTCACTTTCTTAATGCTGTCCTTTCAGAGAAAATCACTTTCCTTTAAAGTGCCTTAAGCTAATTACAAGCATTCAACAGAAACTCACATGCATTTCTCTGAAAGAGAAGCAGTCTGTTCCAACACTTCAATTCACTGTGCGAAGTGAATGGAGTATTGCTTCACTTTCTAAATGTTTTCTTTTCAGAGAAAATCATGTTCCTTTGAAAGTGCCTTTAGCTACTTACAAGCATTCACCAGAAACTCACATGCGTTTCTCTGAAAGAGAATCAATCTGTTCCACCACTTCAATTCACTGTGCGAAGTGAATGGAGTGTTGCTTCACTTTCTAACTGCTGTCCTTTCAAAGAAAATCACTTTCCTTTGAAAGTGCCTTAAGTTACTTGCAAGCATTAGGAATAAACTCACATGCGTTTCTCTGAAAAAGAAGCAGTCTGTTCCAACACTTCAATTCACTGTGCGAAGTGAATGGAGTGTTGCTTCACTTTCTTAATGCTGTTTTTTCAGAGAAAATCACTTTCCTTTGAAAGTGCCTTAAGCTAATTACAAGCATTCAACAGAAACTCACATGCATTTCTCTGAAAGAGAAGCAGTCTGTTCCAACACTTCAATTCACTGCACGAAGGGAATGGAGTGTTGCTTCACTTTCTAAATGCTGTCCTTTCAGAAAAAATCACTTTCCTTTGAAAGTGCATTAAGCTAATTACAAGCATTCACCAGAAACTCACATGCGTTTCTTTGAAAGAGAAGCAGTCTGTTCCAACACTTCAATTCACTGTGCGAAGTGAATGGAGTGTTGCTTCACTTTCTAAATGCTGTCCTTTCAGAGAAAATCACTTTCCTTTGAAAGTGCCTTAAGTTACTTGCAAGCATTAGGAAGAAACTCACATGCGTTTCTCTGAAAGAGAAGCAGTCTGTTCCAACACTTCAATTCACTCTGCGAAGTGAATGGAGTGTTGCTTCACTTTCTTAATGCTGTCCTTTCAGAGAAAATCACTTTCCTTTAAAGTGCCTTAAGCTAATTACAAGCATTCAACAGAAACTCACATGCATTTCTCTGAAAGAGAAGCAGTCTGTTCCAACACTTCAATTCACTGTGCGAAGTGAATGGAGTGTTGGTTCACTTTCTAAATGCTGTCCTTTCAGAGAAAATCTCTTTCCTTTGAAAGTGCCTTAAGCTACTTTCAAGCATTCACAAGAAACACACATGCTTTTCTCTGAAATAGAAGCAGTCTGTTCCAACACTTCAATTCACTGTGCGAAGTGAATGGAGTGTTGTAACATGTGGGGCCGGCTTGTTGGGGTTTCTGTCTGGCCCAGTACCCCAATAAGCCAGCAAGTCCCAAGGAAAATCACGCACAAGACTCCATAAGGTTATAAACTGATTGGCCCATTAGGTCAGGCTTCTTATTAGTTCTTATAACTTATCTTAACCCATTATTCTGATCTATGTTAGCCACATGGGCTCGGTACCTTTCTCGGTGTGACAGCTTACATGTTGCCTCTTCGGTGGTCTGTACAGGAATGCCTGAGAGAGAGCTTCTGCTTCCAGAATACTCCCAGTCTCTTTGCTCCACCCCTACTTCCTGTCTGGCTTTCCTGCCTATACTGCCTGCCTGGCCAATCAGCGTTTTATTAAAATATGATTGACAGAATACAGATAATTCTCCCGCACCATTTCCCTCTTTTTTTTTTTAAACAAAGGAAAATACCCATAATCCATTTGTTGGGAATGTGGGCGTAGTATTTCAGGCTACTTCCTGCTGGTTGGGGGCGCTGATAGTCTTAAGGGGACCTAAAGAAAATTTAGAGTTATAATCAAGTCATGACTGGAGTATCCTGTGAGTCTCGATCATCTCAGGCAGCAGTCTTGAATCTGTTATCGATGTAGAACTCAGACATCTGGGCCATTTATTCCTGTCGTAGATTTCTCAGGTGGCCTCCCTTGTTCAAACTGGATTTTTCTTAACTCTGAATAAATCCAGAGCCTCTCATTTTCTGTGGAAACAAAAGCAGAATCTCTTCTCCAAAGTAGCATACCTTTTGACTTCAATTTTGAAGCCAAGGTATTTTCAAAATACCTATCTTGGGTTAGTTCAGCAACATTTATAAACAACAGTCCTTTAGCAGCTGTTGCTCCTTCCTCAGCATTCAAACAATTCAAAGAGAGCATAACAGCATACAGTATCAAGATTCTCTGTTTATTTTCCATCTTTATTTTAACCTCTATTTCTTTTATTTTTACTTTTACTTTTTGAGACAGGTTCTCTGTATATCTTTGTCCTGAAATAACTCTGTAGACCAGGCTGTCCTTGAACTCACAGAGATCTCTACCTCCCCAGTGCTAGGATTAAAGGTGTTTGCTACCACATCTTGAACTCACAGAGATCTGTCTGTCTCTGCCTCCCAGGTATTGGGATTAAAGGCTTGTGCTACCACATCTTGAAGTCACAGAGGTCAATCTCTACCTCTGTCCCTTGAAGTCACAGAGGTCAATATGCCTCTGCCTCCCAGGCATTGGGATTAAAGGTGTGTACCACCACACCCTATATCTCCCTTTCTTTCTTTTTTATTTTTAATGACTTTAACCTTTAGCCTGCATATATTTTTAACACACTGTAAACTATTTAGAGGTTTTCTTCATCTTTGAATCTCTCTTTACTGTATCTCTCTCTTTTTTGACCATATGAGCCTTTAATTTACAAAGCAATACGGAAAGCCATGGCTTTGAAGGCTAGATCCTTAACTTTCCAGCCTCTACGGAGGTACTGGCTGTAGCCATTTTTGTTGCCACAACTCTATGGCGTTTCAAGGTCCTTGTTAGCAAGTAACCTGGAGCATTCTGCTCACAGACCACACTTAGTAGGACTGCCTGTCTGAAAGAGTCAGAGATTGCCCTGACAGAACAGCCCAGAAAGCCGGCATTTTAAAACAGCGCAGCTTTTTTCCTGCTACTGCTGAAAACCCGAAAAGCATGCGTTCAGCTTTTCATCAACACCATTTAAGTGCTTCGCGGCAGGACCTCTTAAAAGAGCTGCAAGGTTTTGCAGCTAAAGCTGAGTCAGGAAGCCTCTCTTAGATGAGGGCGATTGCTTGCCTCTAGCAAGCAAGGCAGACCCGAGAAATTGCTGCTACCAAGAAACCATGCATAATGCTGTTATTTTGTTCTAGAATTACTTCCCAAGCTGTCTCAGGCTTTATGTGGATACAGTTGCCCCACGTTGTGCGCCATATGTAACATGTGGGGCCGGCTTGTTGGGGTTTTTGTCTGGCCCAGTACCCCAATAAGCCAGCAAGTCCCAAGGAAAATCACGCACAAGACTCCATAAAGTTATAAACTGATTGGCCCATTAGGTCAGGCTTCTTATTAGTTCTTATAACTTATCTTAACCCATTATTCTGATCTATGTTAGCCACATGGGCTCGGTACCTTTCTCGGTGTGACAGCTTACATGTTGCTTCTTCGGTGGTCTGTACAGGAATGCCTGAGAGAGAGCTTCTGCTTCCAGAATACTCCCAGTCTCTTTGCTCCACCCCTACTTCCTGTCTGGCTTTCCTGCCTATACTGCCTGCCTGGCCAATCAGCGTTTTATTAAAATATGATTGACAGAATACAGATAATTCTCCCGCACCAGAGTGTTGCTTCACTTTCTAAATGCTGTCTTTTCCGAGAAAATCACTTTCCTTTGAAAGTGCCTTAAGGTACTTACAAGCATTCAACAGAAACTCACATTCATTTCTCTGAAAGAGAAGCAGTCTGTTCCAACACTTCAATTCACTGTGCGAAGTGAATGGAGTGTTGCTTCACTTTCTAAATGCTGTCCTTTCAGAGAAAATCACTTTCCTTTGAAAGTGCCTTAACCTACTTACAAGCATTCACCAGAAACTCACATACGTTTCTTTGAAAGAGAAGCAGTGTGTTCCAACACTTCAATTCACTGTGCGAAGTGAATGGAGTGTTGCTTCGCTATCTAACTGCTGTCTTTCAAAGAAAATCACTTTCCTTTGAAAGTGCCTTAAGTTACTTGCAAGCATTAGGAAGAAACTCACATGCGTTTCTCTGAAAGAGAAGCAGTCTGTTCCAACACTTCAATTCACTGTGCGAAGTGAATGGAGTGTTGCTTCACTTTCTAAATTCTGTCCTTTCAGAGAAAATCACTTTCCTTTGAAAGTGCCTTAAACTACTTTCAAGCATTCACAAAAAACTCACATGCGTTTCTCTGAAAGAGAAGCAGTCTGTTCCAACACTTCAATTCACTGTGCGAAGTGAATGGAGTGTTGCTTCACTTTCTTAATGCTGTCCTTTCAGAGAAAATCACTTTCCTTTGAAAGTGCCTTAAGGTACTTACAAGCATTCAACAGAAACTCACATGCATTTCTCTGAAAGAGAAGCAGTCTGTTCCAACACTTCAATTCACTTTGCGAAGTGAATAGAGTGTTGCTTCACTTTCCAAATGCTGTCCTTTCAGAGAAAATCACTTTCGTTTGATAGTGCCTTAAGCTACTTTCAAGCATTCACAAGAAACACACATGCGTTTCTCTGAAAGAGAAGCAGTCTGTTCCAACACTTCAATTCACTGTGTGAAGTGAATGGAGTGTTGCTTCACTTTCTAAATGCTGTCTTTTCCGAGAAAATCACTTTCCTTTGAAAGTGCCTTAAGGTACTTACAGGCATTCAACAGAAACTCACATGCATTTCTCTGAAAGAGAAGCAGTCTGTTCCAACACTTCAATTCACTGTGCGAAGTGAATGGAGTGTTGCTTCACTTTCTAAATGCTGTCCTTTCAGAGAAAATCACTTTCCTTTGAAAGTGCCTTAAGGTACTTACAAGCATTCAACAGAAACTCACATGCATTTCTCTGAAAGAGAAGCAGTCTGTTCCAACACTTCAATTCACTGTGCGAAGTGAATGGAGTGTTGCTTCACTTTCTAAATGCTGTCCTTTCAGAGAAAATCACTTTCCTTTGAAAGTGCCTTAAACTACTTTCAAGCATTCACAAAAAACTCACATGCGTTCCTCTGAAAGAGAAGCAGTCTGTTCCAACACTTCAATTCACTGTGCGAAGTGAATGGAGTGTTGCTTCACTTTCTTAATGCTGTCCTTTCAGAGAAAATCACTTTCCTTTGAAAGTGCCTTAAGGTACTTACAAGCATTCAACAGAAACTCACATGCATTTCTCTGAAAGAGAAGCAGTCTGTTCCAACACTTCAATTCACTTTGCGAAGTGAATAGAGTGTTGCTTCACTTTCTAAATGCTGTCCTTTCAGAGAAAATCACTTTCCTTTGATAGTGCCTTAAGCTACTTTCAAGCATTCACAAGAAACACACATGCGTTTCTCTGAAAGAGAAGCAGTCTGTTCCAACACTTCAATTCACTGTGTGAAGTGAATGGAGTGTTGCTTCACTTTCTAAATGCTGTCTTTTCCGAGAAAATCACTTTCCTTTGAAAGTGCCTTTAGGTACTTACAAGCATTCAACAGAAACTCACATGCATTTCTCTGAAAGAGAAGCAGTCTGTTCCAACACTTCAATTCACTGTGCGAAGTGAATGGAGTGTTGCTTCACTTTCTAAATGCTGTCCTTTCAGAGAAAATCACTTTCCTTTGAAAGTGCCTTAAGTTACTTCCAAGCATTAGGAAGAAACTCACATGCGTTTCTCTGAAATAGAAGCAGTCTGTTCCAACACTTCAATTCACTGTGCGAAGTGAATGGAGTGTTGCTTCACTTTCTTAATGCTGTCCTTTCAGAGAAAATCACTTTCATCTGAAAGTGCCTTAAGCTAATTACAAGCATTCAAGAGAAACTCACATGCATTTCTCTGAAAGAGAAGCAGTCTGTTCCAACACTTCAATTCACTGTGCGAAGTGAATGGAGTGTTGCTTCACTTTCTAAATGCTGTCCTTTCAGAGAAAATCACTTTCCTTTGAAAGTGCATTAAGCTACTTACAAGCATTCACCAGAAACTCACATGCGTTGCTTTGCAAGAGAAGCAGTCTGTTCCAACACTTCAATTCACTGTGCGAAGTGAATGGAGTGTTGCTTCACTTTTTAAATGCTCTCCTTTCAGAGAAAATCACTTTCCTTTGAAAGTGCCTTAAGTTTCTTGCAAGCATTAGGAAGAAACTCACATGCATTTCTCTGAAAGAGAAGCAGTCCGTTTCAACACTTCAATTCACTGTGCGAAGTGAATGGAGTGTTGCTTCACTTTCTTAATGCTGTCCTTTCAGAGAAAATCACTTTCCTTTGAAAGTGCCTTAAGCTAATTACAAGCATTCAACAGAAACTCACATGCATTTCTCTGAAAGAGAAGCAGTCTGTTCCAACACTTCAATTCACTGTGCAAAGTGAATGGAGTGTTGCTTCACTTTCTAACTGCTGTCCTTTCAAAGAAAATCACTTTCCTTTGAAAGTGCCTTAAGTTACTTGCAAGCATTAGGAAGAAACTCACATGCGTTTCTCTGAAATAGAAGCAGTCTGTTCCAACACTGCAATTCACTGTGCGAAGTGAATGGAGTGTTGCTTCACTTTCTTAATGCTGTCCTTTCAGAGAAAATCACTTTCCTTTGAAAGTGCCTTAAGCTAATTACAAGTATTCAACAGAAACTCACATGCATTTCTCTGAAAGAGAAGCAGTCTGTTCCAACACTTCAATTCACTGCACGAAGGGAATGGAGTGTTGCTTCACTTTCTAAATGCTGTCCTTTCAGAAAAAATCACTTTCCTTTGAAAGTGCATTAAGCTACTTACAAGCATTCACCAGAAACTCACATGCGTTTCTTTGAAAGAGAAGCAGTCTGTTCCAACACTTCAATTCACTGTGCGAAGTAAATGGAGTGTTGCTTCACTTTCTAAATGCTGTCCTTTCAGAGAAAATCACTTTCCTTTGAAAGTGCCTTAAGTTACTTGCAAGCATTAGGAAGAAACTCACATGCGTTTCTCTGAAAGAGAATCAATCTGTTCCAACACTTCAATTCACTGTGCAAAGTTCATGGAGTGTTGCCTCACTTTTGAAATGCTGTCCTTTCTGAGAAAATCACTTTCCTGTGAAAGTGCCTTGAGCTACTTTCAAGCATTCACAAAAAACTAACATGTGTTTCTCTGAAAGAGAAGCACTCTGTTCCAACACTTCAATTCTCTGTGCGAAGTGAATGGAGTGTTGCTTCACTTTCTAAATGCTGTCCTTTCAAAGAAAATCACTTTCCTTTGAAAGTGCCTTAAGTTACTTGCAAGCATTAGGAAGAAACTCACATGCGTTTCTCTGAAAGAGAAGCAGTGTGTTCCAACACTTCAATTCACTGTGCGAAGTGAATGGAGTGTTGCTTCACTTTCTTAATGCTGTCCTTTCAGAGAAAATCACTTTCCTTTGAAAGTGCCTTAAGTTAATTACAAGCATTCAACAGAAACTCACATGCATTTCTCTGAAAGAGAAGCAGTCTGTTCCAACACTTCAATTCACTGCACGAAGGGAATGGAGTGTTCCCTCACTTTCTAAATGCTGTCCTTTCAGAGAAAATCACTTTCCTTTGAAAGTGCCTTAAGCTACTTTCAAGCATTCACAAGAAACACACATGCGTTTCTCTGAAATAGAAGCAGTCTGTTCCAACACTTCAATTCACTGTGCGAAGTGAATGGAGTGTTGCTTCACTTTCTAAATGCTGTCTTTTCCGAGAAAATCACTTTCCTTTGAAAGTGCCTTAAGGAACTTACAAGCATTCAACAGAAACTCACATGCATTTCTCTGAAAGAGAAGCAGTCTGTTCCAACACTTCAATTCACTGTGCGAAGTGAATGGAGTGTTGCTTCACTTTCTAAATGCTGTCCTTTCAGAGAAAATCACTTTCCTTTGAAAGTGCCTTAAGCTACTTACAAGCATTCACCAGAAACTCACATACGTTTCTTTGAAAGAGAAGCAGTCTGTTCCTACACTTCAATTCACTGTGCGAAGTGAATGGAGTGTTGCTTCACTTTCTAAATGCTGTCCTTTCAGAGAAAATCACTTTCCTTTGAAAGTGCCTTAAGGTACTTACAAGCATTCACCAGAAACTCACATGCGTTTCTCTGAAAGAGAATCAATCTGTTCCAACACTTCAATTCACTGTGCAAAGTTCATGGAGTGTTGCCTCACTTTTGAAATGCTTTCCTTTCTGAGAAAATCACTTTCCTGTGAAAGTGCCTTGAGCTACTTTCAAGCATTCACAAAAAACTAACATGTGTTTCTCTGAAAGAGAAGCACTCTGTTCCAACACTTCAATTCTCTGTGCGAAGTGAATGGAGTGTTGCTTCACTTTCTAAATGCTGTCCTTTCAAAGAAAATCACTTTCCTTTGAAAGTGCCTTAAGTTACTTGCAAGCATTAGGAAGAAACTCACATGCGTTTCTCTGAAAGAGAAGCAGTCTGTTCCAACACTTCAATTCACTGTGCGAAGTGAATGGAGTGTTGCTTCACTTTCTTAATGCTGTCCTTTCAGAGAAAATTACTTTCCTTTGAAAGTGCCTTAAGTTAATTACAAGCATTCAACAGAAACTCACATGCATTTCTCTGAAAGAGAAGCAGTCTGTTCCAACACTTCAATTCACTGCACGAAGGGAATGGAGTGTTGCCTCACTTTCTAAATGCTGTCCTTTCAGAGAAAATCACTTTCCTTTGAAAGTGCCTTAAGCTACTTACAAGCATTCACCAGAAACTCACATGCGTTTCTTTGAAAGAGAAGCAGTCTGTTCCAACACTTCAATTCACTGTGCGAAGTGAATGGAGTGTTGCTTCACTTTCTAAATGCTGTCCTTTCAGAGAAAATCTCTTTCCTTTGAAAGTGCCTTAAGGTACTTACAAGCATTCAACAGAAACTCACATGCATTTCTCTGAAAGAGGAGCAGTCTGTTCCAACACTTCAATTCACTTTGCGAAGTGAATAGAGTGTTGCTTCACTTTCCAAATGCTGTCCTTTCAGAGAAAATCACTTTCCTTTGATAGTGCCTTAAGCTACTTTCAAGCATTCACAAGAAACACACATGCGTTTCTCTGAAAGAGAAGCAGTCTGTTCCAACACTTCAATTCACTGTGTGAAGTGAATGGAGTGTTGCTTCACTTTCTAAATGCTGTCTTTTCCGAGAAAATCACTTTCCTTTGAAAGTGCCTTAAGGTACTTACAGGCATTCAACAGAAACTCACATGCATTTCTCTGAAAGAGAAGCAGTCTGTTCCAACACTTCAATTCACTGTGCGAAGTGAATGGAGTGTTGCTTCACTTTCTAAATGCTGTCCTTTCAGAGAAAATCACTTTCCTTTGAAAGTGCCTTAAGGTACTTACAAGCATTCAACAGAAACTCACATGCATTTCTCTGAAAGAGAAGCAGTCTGTTCCAACACTTCAATTCACTGTGCAAAGTGAATGGAGTGTTGCTTCACTTTCTAAATGCTGTCCTTTCAGAGAAAATCACTTTCCTTTGAAAGTGCCTTAAACTACTTTCAAGCATTCACAAAAAACTCACATGCGTTCCTCTGAAAGAGAAGCAGTCTGTTCCAACACTTCAATTCACTGTGCGAAGTGAATGGAGTGTTGCTTCACTTTCTTAATGCTGTCCTTTCAGAGAAAATCACTTTCCTTTGAAAGTGCCTTAAGCTACTTTCAAGCATTCAACAGAAACTCACATGCATTTCTCTGAAAGAGAAGCAGTCTGTTCCAACACTTCAATTCACTTTGCGAAGTGAATAGAGTGTTGCTTCACTTTCTAAATGCTGTCCTTTCAGAGAAAATCACTTTCTTTTGATAGTGCCTTAAGCTACTTTCAAGCATTCACAAGAAACACACATGCGTTTCTCTGAAAGAGAAGCAGTCTGTTCCAACACTTCAATTCACTGTGTGAAGTGAATGGAGTGTTGCTTCACTTTCTAAATGCTGTCTTTTCCGAGAAAATCACTTTCCTTTGAAAGTGCCTTTAGGTACTTACAAGCATTCAACAGAAACTCACATGCATTTCTCTGAAAGAGAAGCAGTCTGTTCCAACACTTCAATTCACTGTGCGAAGTGAATGGAGTGTTGCTTCACTTTCTAAATGCTGTCCTTACAGAGAAAATCACTTTGCTTTGAAAGTGCCTTAAGCTACTTACAAGCATTCACCAGAAACTCACATACGTTTCTTTGAAAGAGAAGCAGTCTGAGCCAACACTTCAATTCACTGTGCGAAGTGAATGGAGTGTTGCTTCACTTTCTAACTGCTGTCCTTTCAAAGAAAATCACTTTCCTTTGAAAGTGCCTTAAGTTACTTGCAAGCATTAGGAAGAAACTCACATGCGTTTCTCTGAAATAGAAGCAGTCTGTTCCAACACTTCAATTCACTGTGCGAAGTGAATGGAGTGTTGCTTCACTTTCTTAATGCTGTCCTTTCAGAGAAAATCACTTTCCTCTGAAAGTGCCTTAAGCTAATTACAAGCATTCAAGAGAAACTCACATGCATTTCTCTGAAAGAGAAGCAGTCTGTTCCAACACTTCAATTCACTGTGCGAAGTGAATGGAGTGTTGCTTCACTTTCTAAATGCTGTCCTTTCAGAGAAAATCACTTTCCTTTGAAAGTGCATTAAGCTACTTACAAGCATTCACCAGAAACTCACATGCGTTGCTTTGCAAGAGAAGCAGTCTGTTCAAACACTTCAATTCACTGGGCGAAGTGAATGGAGTGTTGCTTGACTTTTTAAATGCTGTCCTTTCAGAGAAAATCACTTTCCTTTGAAAGTGCCTTAAGTTTCTTGCAAGCATTAGGAAGAAACTCACATGCGTTTCTCTGAAATAGAAGCAGTCTGTTCCAACACTTCAATTCACTGTGCGAAGTGAATGGAGTGTTGCTTCACTTTCTAAATGCTGTCTTTTCCGAGAAAATCACTTTCCTTTGAAAGTGCCTTAAGGAACTTACAAGCATTCAACAGAAACTCACATGCATTTCTCTGAAAGAGAAGCAGTCTGTTCCAACACTTCAATTCACTGTGCGAAGTGAATGGAGTGTTGCTTCACTTTCTAAATGCTGTCCTTTCAGAGAAAATCACTTTCCTTTGAAAGTGCCTTAAGCTACTTACAAGCATTCACCAGAAACTCACATACGTTTCTTTGAAAGAGAAGCAGTCTGTTCCTACACTTCAATTCACTGTGCGAAGTGAATGGAGTGTTGCTTCACTTTCTAAATGCTGTCCTTTCAGAGAAAATCACTTTCCTTTGAAAGTGCCTTAAGGTACTTACAAGCATTCACCAGAAACTCACATGCGTTTCTCTGAAAGAGAATCAATCTGTTCCAACACTTCAATTCACTGTGCAAAGTTCATGGAGTGTTGCCTCACTTTTGAAATGCTGTCTTTTCTGAGAAAATCACTTTCCTGTGAAAGTGCCTTGAGCTACTTTCAAGCATTCACAAAAAACTAACATGTGTTTCTCTGAAAGAGAAGCACTCTGTTCCAACACTTCAATTCTCTGTGCGAAGTGAATGGAGTGTTGCTTCACTTTCTAAATGCTGTCCTTTCAAAGAAAATCACTTTCCTTTGAAAGTGCCTTAAGTTACTTGCAAGCATTAGGAAGAAACTCACATGCGTTTCTCTGAAAGAGAAGCAGTCTGTTCCAACACTTCAATTCACTGTGCGAAGTGAATGGAGTGTTGCTTCACTTTCTTAATGCTGTCCTTTCAGAGAAAATTAGTTTCCTTTGAAAGTGCCTTAAGTTAATTACAAGCATTCAACAGAAACTCACATGCATTTCTCTGAAAGAGAAGCAGTCTGTTCCAACACTTCAATTCACTGTGCGAAGTGAATGGAGTGTTGCTTCAGTTTCTTAATGCTGTCCTTTCAGAGAAAATCACTTTCCTTTGAAAGTGCCTTAAGCTACTTACAAGCATTCACCAGAAACTCACATACGTTTCTTTGAAAGAGAAGCAGTCTGTTCCAACACTTCAGTTCACTGTGCGAAGTGAATGGAGTGTTGCTTCACTTTCTAACTGCTGTCCTTTCAAAGAAAATCACTTTCCTTTGAAAGTGCCCTAAGTTACTTGCAAGCATTAGGAAGAAACTCACATGCATTTCTCTGAAATAGAAGCAGTCTGTTCCAACACTTTAATTCACTGTGCGAAGTGAATGGAGTGTTGCTTCACTTTCTTAATGCTGTCCTTTCAGAGAAAATCACTTTCTTTTGAAAGTGCCTTAAGCTAATTACAAGCATTCAACAGAAACTCACATGCATTTCTCTGAAAGAGAAGCAGTCTGTTCCAACACTTCAATTCACTGTGCGAAGTGAATGAAGTGTTGCTTCACTTTCTAAATGCTGTCTTTTCCGAGAAAATCACTTTCCTTTGAAAGTGCCTTAAGGTACTTACAAGCATTCAACAGAAACTCACATGCATTTCTCTGAAAGAGAAGCATTCTGTTCCAACACTTCAATTCACTGTGCGAAGTGAATGGAGTGTTGCTTCACTTTCTAAATGCTGTCCTTTCAGAGAAAATCACTTTCCTTTGAAAGTGCCTTAAGCTACTTTCAAGCATTCAACAGAAACTCACATGCATTTCTCTGAAAGAGAAGCAGTCTGTTCCAACACTTCAATTCACTTTGCGAAGTGAATAGAGTGTTGCTTCACTTTCTAAATGCTGTCCTTTCAGAGAAAATCACTTTCTTTTGATAGTGCCTTAAGCTACTTTCAAGCATTCACAAGAAACACACATGCGTTTCTCTGAAAGAGAAGCAGTCTGTTCCAACACTTCAATTCACTGTGTGAAGTGAATGGAGTGTTGCTTCACTTTCTAAATGCTGTCTTTTCCGAGAAAATCACTTTCCTTTGAAAGTGCCTTTAGGTACTTACAAGCATTCAACAGAAACTCACATGCATTTCTCTGAAAGAGAAGCAGTCTGTTCCAACACTTCAATTCACTGTGCGAAGTGAATGGAGTGTTGCTTCACTTTCTAAATGCTGTCCTTTCAGAGAAAATCACTTTCCTTTGAAAGTGCCTTAAGCTACTTACAAGCATTCACCAGAAACTCACATACGTTTCTTTGAAAGAGAAGCAGTCTGAGCCAACACTTCAATTCACTGTGCGAAGTGAATGGAGTGTTGCTTCACTTTCTAACTGCTGTCCTTTCAAAGAAAATCACTTTCCTTTGAAAGTGCCTTAAGTTACTTGCAAGCATTAGGAAGAAACTCACATGCGTTTCTCTGAAATAGAAGCAGTCTGTTCCAACACTTCAATTCACTGTGCGAAGTGAATGGAGTGTTGCTTCACTTTCTTAATGCTGTCCTTTCAGAGAAAATCACTTTCCTCTGAAAGTGCCTTAAGCTAATTACAAGCATTCAAGAGAAACTCACATGCATTTCTCTGAAAGAGAAGCAGTCTGTTCCAACACTTCAATTCACTGTGCGAAGTGAATGGAGTGTTGCTTCACTTTCTAAATGCTGTCCTTTCAGAGAAAATCACTTTCCTTTGAAAGTGCATTAAGCTACTTACAAGCATTCACCAGAAACTCACATGCGTTGCTTTGCAAGAGAAGCAGTCTGTTCAAACACTTCAATTCACTGGGCGAAGTGAATGGAGTGTTGCTTGACTTTTTAAATGCTGTCCTTTCAGAGAAAATCACTTTCCTTTGAAAGTGCCTTAAGTTTCTTGCAAGCATTAGGAAGAAACTCACATGCGTTTCTCTGAAATAGAAGCAGTCTGTTCCAACACTTCAATTCACTGTGCGAAGTGAATGGAGTGTTGCTTCACTTTCTAAATGCTGTCTTTTCCGAGAAAATCACTTTCCTTTGAAAGTGCCTTAAGGAACTTACAAGCATTCAACAGAAACTCACATGCATTTCTCTGAAAGAGAAGCAGTCTGTTCCAACACTTCAATTCACTGTGCGAAGTGAATGGAGTGTTGCTTCACTTTCTAAATGCTGTCCTTTCAGAGAAAATCACTTTCCTTTGAAAGTGCCTTAAGCTACTTACAAGCATTCACCAGAAACTCACATACGTTTCTTTGAAAGAGAAGCAGTCTGTTCCTACACTTCAATTCACTGTGCGAAGTGAATGGAGTGTTGCTTCACTTTCTAAATGCTGTCCTTTCAGAGAAAATCACTTTCCTTTGAAAGTGCCTTAAGGTACTTACAAGCATTCACCAGAAACTCACATGCGTTTCTCTGAAAGAGAATCAATCTGTTCCAACACTTCAATTCACTGTGCAAAGTTCATGGAGTGTTGCCTCACTTTTGAAATGCTGTCTTTTCTGAGAAAATCACTTTCCTGTGAAAGTGCCTTGAGCTACTTTCAAGCATTCACAAAAAACTAACATGTGTTTCTCTGAAAGAGAAGCACTCTGTTCCAACACTTCAATTCTCTGTGCGAAGTGAATGGAGTGTTGCTTCACTTTCTAAATGCTGTCCTTTCAAAGAAAATCACTTTCCTTTGAAAGTGCCTTAAGTTACTTGCAAGCATTAGGAAGAAACTCACATGCGTTTCTCTGAAAGAGAAGCAGTCTGTTCCAACACTTCAATTCACTGTGCGAAGTGAATGGAGTGTTGCTTCACTTTCTTAATGCTGTCCTTTCAGAGAAAATTACTTTCCTTTGAAAGTGCCATAAGTTAATTACAAGCATTCAACAGAAACTCACATGCATTTCTCTGAAAGAGAAGCAGTCTGTTCCAACACTTCAATTCACTGTGCGAAGTGAATGGAGTGTTGCTTCAGTTTCTTAATGCTGTCCTTTCAGAGAAAATCACTTTCCTTTGAAAGTGCCTTAAGCTACTTACAAGCATTCACCAGAAACTCACATACGTTTCTTTGAAAGAGAAGCAGTCTGTTCCAACACTTCAGTTCACTGTGCGAAGTGAATGGAGTGTTGCTTCACTTTCTAACTGCTGTCCTTTCAAAGAAAATCACTTTCCTTTGAAAGTGCCCTAAGTTACTTGCAAGCATTAGGAAGAAACTCACATGCGTTTCTCTGAAATAGAAGCAGTCTGTTCCAACACTTTAATTCACTGTGCGAAGTGAATGGAGTGTTGCTTCACTTTCTTAATGCTGTCCTTTCAGAGAAAATCACTTTCTTTTGAAAGTGCCTTAAGCTAATTACAAGCATTCAACAGAAACTCACATGCATTTCTCTGAAAGAGAAGCAGTCTGTTCCAACACTTCAATTCACTGTGCGAAGTGAATGAAGTGTTGCTTCACTTTCTAAATGCTGTCTTTTCCGAGAAAATCACTTTCCTTTGAAAGTGCCTTAAGGTACTTACAAGCATTCAACAGAAACTCACATGCATTTCTCTGAAAGAGAAGCATTCTGTTCCAACACTTCAATTCACTGTGCGAAGTGAATGGAGTGTTGCTTCACTTTCTAAATGCTGTCCTTTCAGAGAAAATCACTTTCCTTTGAAAGTGCCTTAAGCTACTTTCAAGCATTCACAAGAAACACACATGCGTTTCTCTGAAATAGAAGCAGTCTGTTCCAAAACTTCAATTCACTGTGCGAAGTGAATGGAGTGTTGCTTCACTTTCTAAATGCTGTCTTTTCGAGAAAATCACTTTCCTTTGAAAGTGCCTTAAGGAACTTACAAGCATTCACCAGAAACTCACATGCGTTTCTCTGAAAGAGAATCAATCTGTTTTACACTTCAATTCACTGTGCAAAGTTCATGGAGTGTTGCCTCACTTTTGAAATGCTGTCCTTTCTGAGAAAATCACTTTCCTGTGAAAGTGCCTTGAGCTACTTTCAAGCATTCACAAAAAACTAACATGTGTTTCTCGGAAAGAGAAGCACTCTGTTCCAACACTTCAATTCTCTGTGCGAAGTGAATGGAGTGTTGCTTCACTTTCTAAATGCTGTCCTTTCAAAGAAAATCACTTTCCTTTGAAAGTGCCTTAAGTTACTTGCAAGCATTAGGAAGAAACTCACATGCGTTTCTCTGAAAGAGAAGCAGTCTGTTCCAACACTTCAATTCACTGTGCGAAGTGAATGGAGTATTGCTTCACATTCTCAATGCTGTCCTTTCAGAGAAAATCACTTTCCTTTTAAAGGGCCTTAAGCTACTTTCAAGCATTCACAAGAAACACACATGCGTTTCTCTGAAATAGAAGCAGTCTGTTCCAACACTTCAACTCCCTGTGCGAAGTGAATGGAGTGTTGCTTCGCTTTCTAAATGCTGTCCTTTCAGAGAAAATCACTTTCCTTTGAAAGTGCCTTAAGCTACTTACAAGCATTAGGAAGAAACTCACATGCGTTTCTCTGAAAGAGAAGCAGTCTGTTCCAACACTTCAGTTCACTGTGCGAAGTGAATGGAGTGTTGCTTCACTTTCTAAATGTTGTACTTTCAGAGAAAATCACTTTTGTTTTAAAGTGCCTTAAGCAACTTTCAAGCATTCACAAGAAACTCACATGTATTTCTCTGAAAGAGAAGCCTTCTCTTCCAACACTACAATTCACTATGCGAAGTGAATGGAGTGTTGCTTCACTTTCTAAATGCTGTCCTTTCAGAGAAAATCACTTTCCTTTGAAAGTGCCTTAAGCTTCTTACAAGCATTCACCAGAAACTCACATGCGTTTCTCTGAAAGAGAAGCAGTCTGTTCCAACACTTCAATTCACTGTTCGAAGTGAATGGAGTGTTGCGTCACTTTCTAAATGCTGTCCTTTCAGAGAAAATCACTTTTCTTTGAAAGTGCCTTAAGCTACTAACAAGCATTCAACAGCAACACACATGCATTTCTCTGAAAGAGAATCAGTCTGTTCCAACACTTCAATTCACTGTGTGAAGTGAATGGAGTGTTGCTTCACTTTCTAAATGCTGTCCTTTCAGAGAAAATCACTTTCCTTTGAAAGTGCCTTAAACTACTTTCAAGCATTCACAAAAAACTCACATGCGTTTCTCTGAAAGAGAAGCATTCTGTTCCAACACTTCAATTCACTGTGCAAAGTGAATGGAGTGTTGCCTCATTTTCAAAATGCTGTTCTTTGAGAGAAAATCACTTTCATTTGAAAGTGCCTTAAGCTACTTTCAAGCATTCAGAAGAAACTCACATTCATTTCTCTGATAGCGAAGCAGTCTGATCCAACACTTCAATTCACTGTGCGAAGTTGATAGAGTGTTTCTTCACTTTCTAAATGCTGTCCTTTCAGAGAAAATCACTTTCGTTTTAAAGTGCCTTAAGCAACTTGCATGCATTCACAAGAAACACTAATGCATTTCTATGAAAGAGAAGCACTCTATTCCAACACTTCAATTCACTGTGCGAAGTGAATGGAGTGTTGCGTCACTTTCTAAATGCTGTCCTTTCAGAGAAAATCACTTTTCTTTGAAAGTGCCTTAAGCTACTAACAAGCATTCAACAGAAACACACATGCATTTCTCTGAAAGAGAATCAGTCTATTCCAACACTTCAATTCACTGTGCGAAGTGAATGTAGTGTTGCTTCACTTTCTAAATACTGTCCTTTCAGAGAAAATCACTTTCCTTTGAAAGTGCCTTAAACTACTTTCAAGCATTCACAAAAAACTCACATGCGTTTCTCTGAAAGAGAAGCATTCTGTTCCAACACTTCAATTCACTGTGCAAAGTGAATGGAGTGTTGCCTCATTTTCAAAATGCTGTTCTTTGAGAGAAAATCACTTTTCTTTGAAAGTGCCTTAAGCTACTTTCAAGCATTCAGAAGAAACTCACATTCATTTCTCTGATAGCGAAGCAGTCTGATCCAACACTTCAATTCACTGTGCGAAGTTGATAGAGTGTTTCTTCACTTTCTAAATGCTGTCCTTTCAGAGAAAATCACTTTCGTTTTAAAGTGCCTTAAGCAACTTGCATGCATAACAAGAAACACTAATGCGTTTCTATGAAAGAGAAGCACTCTTTTCCAACACTTCAATTCACTGTGCGAAGTGAATGGAGTGTTGCGTCACTTTCTAAATGCTGTCCTTTCAGAGAAAATCACTTTTCTTTGAAAGTGCCTTAAGCTACTAACAAGCATTCAACAGAAACACACATGCATTTCTCTGAAAGAGAATCAGTCTGTTCCAACACTTCAATTCACTGTGCGAAGTGAATGGAGTGTTGCTTCACTTTCTATATTCTGTCCTTTCAGAGAAAATCACTTTCCTTTGAAAGTGCCTTAAACTACTTTCAAGCATTCACAAAAAACTCACATGCGTTTCTCTGAAAGAGAAGCATTCTGTTCCAACACTTCAATTCACTGTGCAAAGTGAATGGAGTGTTGCCTCATTTTCAAAATGCTGTTCTTTGAGAGAAAATCACTTTCCTTTGAAAGTGCCTTAAGCTACTTTCAAGCATTCAGAAGAAACTCACATTCATTTCTCTGATAGCGAAGCAGTCTGATCCAACACTTCAATTCACTGTGCGAAGTTGATAGAGTGTTTCTTCACTTTCTAAATGCTGTCCTTTCAGAGAAAATCACTTTCGTTTTAAATTGCCTTAAGCAACTTGCATGCATTCACAAGAAACACTAATGCGTTTCTATGAAAGAGAAGCACTCTTTTCCAACACTTCAATTCACTGTGCAAAGTGAATGGAGTGTTGCTTTACCTTCTCAATGCTGTTCTTTGAGAGAAAATCACTTTCCTTTGAAAGTGCCTTATCCTACTTACAAGCATTCGCCAGAAATTCACATGCATTTCTCTGAAACAGAAGCAGTCTGTTCCAACACTTCAATTCACTGTGCGAAGTGAATGGAGTGTTGCTTCACTTTCTAAATGCTGTCCTTTCAGAGAAAATCACTTTCCTTTGAAAGTGCCTTAAGCTACTTACAAACATTAGGAGGAAACTCACGTGTGTTTCTCTGAAAGAGAAGCAGTCTGTTCGAACAGAGCAATTCACTGTGCGAAGTGAATGGAGTGTTGCTTCACTTTCTAAATGCTGTCTTTTCCGAGAAAATCACTTTCCTTTGAAAGTGCCTTAAGTTACTTGCAAGCATTAGGAAGAAACTCACATGCGTTTCTCTGAAAGAGAATCAATCTGTTCCAACACTTCAATTCACTGTGCAAAGTTCATGGAGTGTTGCCTCACTTTTGAAATGCTGTCCTTTCTGAGAAAATCACTTTCCTGTGAAAGTGCCTTGAGCTACTTTCAAGCATTCACAAAAAACTAACATGTGTTTCTCTGAAAGAGAAGCACTCTGTTCCAACACTTCAATTCTCTGTGCGAAGTGAATGGAGTGTTGCTTCACTTTCTAAATGCTGTCCTTTCAAAGAAAATCACTTTCCTTTGAAAGTGCCTTAAGTTACTTGCAAGCATTAGGAAGAAACTCACATGCGTTTCTCTGAAAGAGAAGCAGTGTGTTCCAACACTTCAATTCACTGTGCGAAGTGAATGGAGTGTTGCTTCACTTTCTTAATGCTGTCCTTT
This sequence comes from Myodes glareolus, assembly GCF_982192425.1. Taxonomy (NCBI): domain Eukaryota; kingdom Metazoa; phylum Chordata; class Mammalia; order Rodentia; family Cricetidae; genus Myodes; species Myodes glareolus. Next base: position 1,222,579 of record NW_028263225.1, read on the forward strand.
CAGAGAAAATCACTTTCCTTTGAAAGTGCCTTAAGTTAATTACAAGCATTCAACAGAAACTCACATGCATTTCTCTGAAAGAGAAGCAGTCTGTTCCAACACTTCAATTCACTGCACGAAGGGAATGGAGTGTTCCCTCACTTTCTAAATGCTGTCCTTTCAGAGAAAATCACTTTCCTTTGAAAGTGCCTTAAGCTACTTTCAAGCATTCACAAGAAACACACATGCGTTTCTCTGAAATAGAAGCAGTCTGTTCCAACACTTCAATTCACTGTGCGAAGTGAATGGAGTGTTGCTTCACTTTCTAAATGCTGTCTTTTCCGAGAAAATCACTTTCCTTTGAAAGTGCCTTAAGGAACTTACAAGCATTCAACAGAAACTCACATGCATTTCTCTGAAAGAGAAGCAGTCTGTTCCAACACTTCAATTCACTGTGCGAAGTGAATGGAGTGTTGCTTCACTTTCTAAATGCTGTCCTTTCAGAGAAAATCACTTTCCTTTGAAAGTGCCTTAAGCTACTTACAAGCATTCACCAGAAACTCACATACGTTTCTTTGAAAGAGAAGCAGTCTGTTCCTACACTTCAATTCACTGTGCGAAGTGAATGGAGTGTTGCTTCACTTTCTAAATGCTGTCCTTTCAGAGAAAATCACTTTCCTTTGAAAGTGCCTTAAGGTACTTACAAGCATTCACCAGAAACTCACATGCGTTTCTCTGAAAGAGAATCAATCTGTTCCAACACTTCAATTCACTGTGCAAAGTTCATGGAGTGTTGCCTCACTTTTGAAATGCTGTCCTTTCTGAGAAAATCACTTTCCTGTGAAAGTGCCTTGAGCTACTTTCAAGCATTCACAAAAAACTAACATGTGTTTCTCTGAAAGAGAAGCACTCTGTTCCAACACTTCAATTCTCTGTGCGAAGTGAATGGAGTGTTGCTTCACTTTCTAAATGCTGTCCTTTCAGAGAAAATCACTTTCCTTTGAAAGTGCCTTAAGGTACTTACAAGCATTCAACAGAAACTCACATGCATTTCTCTGAAAGAGAAGCAGTCTGTTCCAACACTTCAATTCACTGTGCGAAGTGAATGGAGTGTTGCTTCACTTTCTAAATGCTGTCCTTTCAGAGAAAATCACTTTCCTTTGAAAGTGCCTTAAACTACTTTCAAGCATTCACAAAAAACTCACATGCGTTCCTCTGAAAGAGAAGCAGTCTGTTCCAACACTTCAATTCACTGTGCGAAGTGAATGGAGTGTTGCTTCACTTTCTTAATGCTGTCCTTTCAGAGAAAATCACTTTCCTTTGAAAGTGCCTTAAGCTACTTTCAAGCATTCAACAGAAACTCACATGCATTTCTCTGAAAGAGAAGCAGTCTGTTCCAACACTTCAATTCACTTTGCGAAGTGAATAGAGTGTTGCTTCACTTTCTAAATGCTGTCCTTTCAGAGAAAATCACTTTCCTTTGATAGTGCCTTAAGCTACTTTCAAGCATTCACAAGAAACACACATGCGTTTCTCTGAAAGAGAAGCAGTCTGTTCCAACACTTCAATTCACTGTGTGAAGTGAATGGAGTGTTGCTTCACTTTCTAAATGCTGTCTTTTCCGAGAAAATCACTTTCCTTTGAAAGTGCCTTTAGGTACTTACAAGCATTCAACAGAAACTCACATGCATTTCTCTGAAAGAGAAGCAGTCTGTTCCAACACTTCAATTCACTGTGCGAAGTGAATGGAGTGTTGCTTCACTTTCTAAATGCTGTCCTTTCAGAGAAAATCACTTTCCTTTGAAAGTGCCTTAAGCTACTTACAAGCATTCACCAGAAACTCACATACGTTTCTTTGAAAGAGAAGCAGTCTGAGCCAACACTTCAATTCACTGTGCGAAGTGAATGGAGTGTTGCTTCACTTTCTAACTGCTGTCCTTTCAAAGAAAATCACTTTCCTTTGAAAGTGCCTTAAGCTACTTGCAAGCATTAGGAAGAAACTCACATGCGTTTCTCTGAAATAGAAGCAGTCTGTTCCAACACTTCAATTCACTGTGCGAAGTGAATGGAGTGTTGCTTCACTTTCTTAATGTTGTCCTTTCAGAGAAAATCACTTTCCTCTGAAAGTGCCTTAAGCTAATTACAAGCATTCAAGAGAAACTCACATGCATTTCTCTGAAAGAGAAGCAGTCTGTTCCAACACTTCAATTCACTGTGCGAAGTGAATGGAGTGTTGCTTCACTTTCTAAATGCTGTCCTTTCAGAGAAAATCACTTTCCTTTGAAAGTGCATTAAGCTACTTACAAGCATTCACCAGAAACTCACATGCGTTGCTTTGCAAGAGAAGCAGTCTGTTCCAACACTTCAATTCACTGTGCGAAGTGAATGGAGTGTTGCTTGACTTTTTAAATGCTGTCCTTTCAGAGAAAATCACTTTCCTTTGAAAGTGCCTTAAGTTTCTTGCAAGCATTAGGAAGAAACAAACATGCATTTCTCTGAAAGAGAAGCAGTCCGTTTCAACACTTCAATTCACTGTGCGAAGTGAATGGAGTGTTGCTTCACTTTCTTAATGCTGTCCTTTCAGAGAAAATCACTTTCCTTTGAAAGTGCCTTCAGCTAATTACAAGCATTCAACAGAAACTCACATGCATTTCTCTGAAAGAGAAGCAGTCTGTTCCAACACTTCAATTCACTGTGCAAAGTGAATGGAGTGTTGCTTCACTTTCTTAATGCTGTCCTTTCAGAGAAAATCACTTTCCTTTGAAAGTGCCTTAAGCTACTTTCAAGCATTCACAAGAAACACACATGTGTTTCTCTGAAATAGAAGCAGTCTGTTCCAACACTTCAATTCACTGTGCGAAGTGAATGGAGTGTTGCTTCACTTTCTAACTGCTGTCCTTTCAAAGAAAATCACTTTCCTTTGAAAGTGCCTTAAGTTACTTGCAAGCATTAGGAAGAAACTCACATGCGTTTCTCTGAAATAGAAGCAGTCTGTTCCAACACTGCAATTCACTGTGCGAAGTGAATGGAGTGTTGCTTCACTTTCTTAATGCTGTCCTTTCAGAGAAAATCACTTTCCTTTGAAAGTGCCTTAAGCTAATTACAAGTATTCAACAGAAACTCACATGCATTTCTCTGAAAGAGAAGCAGTCTGTTCCAACACTTCAATTCACTGCACGAAGGGAATGGAGTGTTGCCTCACTTTCTAAATGCTGTCCTTTCAGAGAAAATCACTTTCCTTTGAAAGTGCCTTAAGCTACTTTCAAGCATTAACAAGAAACACACATGCGTTTCTCTGAAATAGAAGCAGTCTGTTCCAACACTTCAATTCACTGTGCGAAGTGAATGGAGTGTTGCTTCACTTTCTAAATGCTGTCTTTTCCGAGAAAATCACTTTCCTTTGAAAGTGCCTTAAGGAACTTACAAGCATTCAACAGAAACTCACATGCATTTCTCTGAAAGAGAAGCAGTCTGTTCCAACACTTCAATTCACTGTGCGAAGTGAATGGAGTGTTGCTTCACTTTCTAAATGCTGTCCTTTCAGAGAAAATCACTTTCCTTTGAAAGTGCCTTAAGCTACTTACAAGCATTCACCAGAAACTCACATACGTTTCTTTGAAAGAGAAGCAGTCTGTTCCTACACTTCAATTCACTGTGCGAAGTGAATGGAGTGTTGCTTCACTTTCTAAATGCTGTCCTTTCAGAGAAAATCACTTTCCTTTGAAAGTGCCTTAAGGTACTTACAAGCATTCACCAGAAACTCACATGCGTTTCTCTGAAAGAGAATCAATCTGTTCCAACACTTCAATTCACTGTGCAAAGTTCATGGAGTGTTGCCTCACTTTTGAAATGCTGTCCTTTCTGAGAAAATCACTTTCCTGTGAAAGTGCCTTGAGCTACTTTCAAGCATTCACAAAAAACTAACATGTGTTTCTCTGAAAGAGAAGCACTCTGTTCCAACACTTCAATTCTCTGTGCAAAGTGAATGGAGTGTTGCTTCACTTTCTAAATGCTATCCTTTCAGAGAAAATCACTTTCCTTTGAAAGTGCCTTAAGCTACTTACAAGCATTCACCAGAAACTCACATGCGTTTCTTTGAAAGAGAAGCAGTCTGTTCCAACACTTCAATTCACTGTGCGAAGTGAATGGAGTGTTGCTTCACTTTCTAAATGCTGTCCTTTCAGAGAAAATCTCTTACCTTTGAAAGTGCCTTAAGGTACTTACAAGCATTCAACAGAAACTCACATGCATTTCTCTGAAAGAGGAGCAGTCTGTTCCAACACTTCAATTCACTTTGCGAAGTGAATAGAGTGTTGCTTCACTTTCCAAATGCTGTCCTTTCAGAGAAAATCACTTTCCTTTGATAGTGCCTTAAGCTACTTTCAAGCATTCACAAGAAACACACATGCGTTTCTCTGAAAGAGAAGCAGTCTGTTCCAACACTTCAATTCACTGTGTGAAGTGAATGGAGTGTTGCTTCACTTTCTAAATGCTGTCTTTTCCGAGAAAATCACTTTCCTTTGAAAGTGCCTTAAGGTACTTACAGGCATTCAACAGAAACTCACATGCATTTCTCTGAAAGAGAAGCAGTCTGTTCCAACACTTCAATTCACTGTGCGAAGTGAATGGAGTGTTGCTTCACTTTCTAAATGCTGTCCTTTCAGAGAAAATCACTTTCCTTTGAAAGTGCCTTAAGGTACTTACAAGCATTCAACAGAAACTCACATGCATTTCTCTGAAAGAGAAGCAGTCTGTTCCAACACTTCAATTCACTGTGCAAAGTGAATGGAGTGTTGCTTCACTTTCTAAATGCTGTCCTTTCAGAGAAAATCACTTTCCTTTGAAAGTGCCTTAAACTACTTTCAAGCATTCACAAAAAACTCACATGCGTTCCTCTGAAAGAGAAGCAGTCTGTTCCAACACTTCAATTCACTGTGCGAAGTGAATGGAGTGTTGCTTCACTTTCTTAATGCTGTCCTTTCAGAGAAAATCACTTTCCTTTGAAAGTGCCTTAAGCTACTTTCAAGCATTCAACAGAAACTCACATGCATTTCTCTGAAAGAGAAGCAGTCTGTTCCAACACTTCAATTCACTTTGCGAAGTGAATAGAGTGTTGCTTCACTTTCTAAATGCTGTCCTTTCAGAGAAAATCACTTTCCTTTGATAGTGCCTTAAGCTACTTTCAAGCATTCACAAGAAACACACATGCGTTTCTCTGAAAGAGAAGCAGTCTGTTCCAACACTTCAATTCACTGTGTGAAGTGAATGGAGTGTTGCTTCACTTTCTAAATGCTGTCTTTTCCGAGAAAATCACTTTCCTTTGAAAGTGCCTTTAGGTACTTACAAGCATTCAACAGAAACTCACATGCATTTCTCTGAAAGAGAAGCAGTCTGTTCCAACACTTCAATTCACTGTGCGAAGTGAATGGAGTGTTGCTTCACTTTCTAAATGCTGTCCTTTCAGAGAAAATCACTTTCCTTTGAAAGTGCCTTAAGCTACTTACAAGCATTCACCAGAAACTCACATACGTTTCTTTGAAAGAGAAGCAGTCTGAGCCAACACTTCAATTCACTGTGCGAAGTGAATGGAGTGTTGCTTCACTTTCTAACTGCTGTCCTTTCAAAGAAAATCACTTTCCTTTGAAAGTGCCTTAAGTTACTTGCAAGCATTAGGAAGAAACTCACATGCGTTTCTCTGAAATAGAAGCAGTCTGTTCCAACACTTCAATTCACTGTGCGAAGTGAATGGAGTGTTGCTTCACTTTCTTAATGCTGTCCTTTCAGAGAAAATCACTTTCCTTTGAAAGTGCCTTAAGCTAATTACAAGCATTCAACAGAAACTCACATGCATTTCTCTGAAAGAGAAGCAGTCTGTTCCAACACTTCAATTCACTGTGCAAAGTGAATGGAGTGTTGCTTCACTTTCTTAATGCTGTCCTTTCAGAGAAAATCACTTTCCTTTGAAAGTGCCTTAAGCTACTTTCAAGCATTCACAGGAAACACACATGTGTTTCTCTGAAATAGAAGCAGTCTGTTCCAACACTTAAATTCACTGTGCGAAGTGAATGGAGTGTTGCTTCACTTTCTAACTGCTGTCCTTTCAAAGAAAATCACTTTCCTTTGAAAGTGCCTTAAGTTACTTGCAAGCATTAGGAAGAAACTCACATGCGTTTCTCTGAAATAGAAGCAGTCTGTTCCAACACTGCAATTCACTGTGCGAAGTGAATGGAGTGTTGCTTCAGTTTCTTAATGCTGTCCTTTCAGAGAAAATCACTTTCCTTTGAAAGTGCCTTAAGCTACTTACAAGCATTCACCAGAAACTCACATGCGTTTCTTTGAAAGAGAAGCAGTCTGTTCCAACACTTCAATTCACTGTGCGAAGTGAATGGAGTGTTGCTTCAGTTTCTTAATGCTGTCCTTTCAGAGAAAATCACTTTCCTTTGAAAGTGCCTTAAGCTACTTACAAGCATTCACCAGAATCTCACATACGTTTCTTTGAAAGAGAAGCAGTCTGTTCCAACACTTCAGTTCACTGTGCGAAGTGAATGGAGTGTTGCTTCACTTTCTAACTGCTGTCCTTTCAAAGAAAATCACTTTCCTTTGAAAGTGCCCTAAGTTACTTGCAAGCATTAGGAAGAAACTCACATGCGTTTCTCTGAAATAGAAGCAGTCTGTTCCAACACTTTAATTCACTGTGCGAAGTGAATGGAGTGTTGCTTCACTTTCTTAATGCTGTCCTTTCAGAGAAAATCACTTTCTTTTGAAAGTGCCTTAAGCTAATTACAAGCATTCAACAGAAACTCACATGCATTTCTCTGAAAGAGAAGCAGTCTGTTCCAACACTTCAATTCACTGTGCGAAGTGAATGAAGTGTTGCTTCACTTTCTAAATGCTGTCTTTTCCGAGAAAATCACTTTCCTTTGAAAGTGCCTTAAGGTACTTACAAGCATTCAACAGAAACTCACATGCATTTCTCTGAAAGAGAAGCATTCTGTTCCAACACTTCAATTCACTGTGCGAAGTGAATGGAGTGTTGCTTCACTTTCTAAATGCTGTCCTTTCAGAGAAAATCACTTTCCTTTGAAAGTGCCTTAAGCTACTTTCAAGCATTCACAAGAAACACACATGCGTTTCTCTGAAATAGAAGCAGTCTGTTCCAAAACTTCAATTCACTGTGCGAAGTGAATGGAGTGTTGCTTCACTTTCTAAATGCTGTCTTTTCGAGAAAATCACTTTCCTTTGAAAGTGCCTTAAGGAACTTACAAGCATTCACCAGAAACTCACATGCGTTTCTCTGAAAGAGAATCAATCTGTTCCAACACTTCAATTCACTGTGCAAAGTTCATGGAGTGTTGCCTCACTTTTGAAATGCTGTCCTTTCTGAGAAAATCACTTTCCTGTGAAAGTGCCTTGAGCTACTTTCAAGCATTCACAAAAAACTAACATGTGTTTCTCGGAAAGAGAAGCACTCTGTTCCAACACTTCAATTCTCTGTGCGAAGTGAATGGAGTGTTGCTTCACTTTCTAAATGCTGTCCTTTCAAAGAAAATCACTTTCCTTTGAAAGTGCCTTAAGTTACTTGCAAGCATTAGGAAGAAACTCACATGCGTTTCTCTGAAAGAGAAGCAGTCTGTTCCAACACTTCAATTCACTGTGCGAAGTGAATGGAGTGTTGCTTCACTTTCTTAATGCTGTCCTTTCAGAGAAAATCACTTTCCTTTGAAAGTGCCTTAAGTTAATTACAAGCATTCAACAGAAACTCACATGCATTTCTCTGAAAGAGAAGCAGTCTGTTCCAACACTTCAATTCACTGCACGAAGGGAATGGAGTGTTGCCTCACTTTCTAAATGCTGTCCTTTCAGAGAAAATCACTTTCCTTTGAAAGTGCCTTAAGCTACTTACAAGCATTCACCAGAAACTCACATGCGTTTCTTTGAAAGAGAAGCAGTCTGTTCCAACACTTCAATTCACTGTGCGAAGTGAATGGAGTGTTGCTTCACTTTCTAAATGCTGTCCTTTCAGAGAAAATCTCTTTCCTTTGAAAGTGCCTTAAGGTACTTACAAGCATTCAACAGAAACTCACATGCATTTCTCTGAAAGAGAAGCAGTCTGTTCCAACACTTCAATTCACTGTGCGAACTGAATGGAGTGTTGCTTCACTTTCTAAATGCTGTCCTTTCAGAGAAAATCACTTTCCTTTGAAAGTGCCTTAAGCTACTTACAAGCATTCACCAGAAACTCACATGCGTTTCTTTGAAAGAGAAGCAGTCTGTTCCAACACTTCAATTCACTGTTCGAAGTGAATGGAGTGTTGCTTCACTTTCTAACTGCTGTCCTTTCAAAGAAAATCACTTTCCTTTGAAAGTGCCCTAAGTTACTTGCAAGCATTAGGAAGAAACTCACATGCGTTTCTCTGAAATAGAAGCAGTCTGTTCCAACACTTCAATTCACTGTGCGAAGTGAATGGAGTGTTGCTTCACTTTCTTAATGCTGTCCTTTCAGAGAAAATCACTTTCCTTTGAAAGTGCCTTAAGCTAATTACAAGCATTCAACAGAAACTCACATGCATTTCTCTGAAAGAGAAGCAGTCTGTTCCAACACTTCGATCCACTGTGCGAAGTGAATGGAGTGTTGCTTCACTTTCTAAATGCTGTCTTTTCCGAGAAAATCACTTTCCTTTGAAAGTGCCTTAAGGTACTTACAAGCATTCAACAGAAACTCACATGCATTTCTCTGAAAGTGAAGCATTCTGTTCCAACACTTCAATTCACTGTTCGAAGTGAATGGAGTGTTGCTTCACTTTCTAAATGCTGTCCTTTCAGAGAAAATCACTTTCCTTTGAAAGTGCCTTAAGCTACTTTCAAGCATTCACAAGAAACACTAATGCGTTTCTCTGAAATAGAAGCAGTCTGTTCCAACACTTCAATTCACTGTGCGAAGTGAATGGAGTGTTGCTTCACTTTCTAAATGCTGTCTTTTCGAGAAAATCACTTTCCTTTGAAAGTGCCTTAAGGAACTTACAAGCATTCACCAGAAACTCACATGCGTTTCTCTGAAAGAGAATCAATCTGTTCCAACACTTCAATTCACTGTGCAAAGTTCATGGAGTGTTGCCTCACTTTTGAAATGCTGTCCTTTCTGAGAAAATCACTTTCCTGTGAAAGTGCCTTGAGCTACTTTCAAGCATTCACAAAAAACTAACATGTGTTTCTCGGAAAGAGAAGCACTCTGTTCCAACACTTCAATTCTCTGTGCGAAGTGAATGGAGTGTTGCTTCACTTTCTAAATGCTGTCCTTTCAAAGAAAATCACTTTCCTTTGAAAGTGCCTTAAGTTACTTGCAAGCATTAGGAAGAAACTCACATGCGTTTCTCTGAAAGAGAAGCAGTCTGTTCCAACACTTCAATTCACTGTGCGAAGTGAATGGAGTGTTGCTTCACTTTCTTAATGCTGTCCTTTCAGAGAAAATCACTTTCCTTTGAAAGTGCCTTAAGTTAATTACAAGCATTCAACAGAAACTCACATGCATTTCTCTGAAAGAGAAGCAGTCTGTTCCAACACTTCAATTCACTGCACGAAGGGAATGGAGTGTTGCCTCACTTTCTAAATGCTGTCCTTTCAGAGAAAATCACTTTCCTTTGAAAGTGCCTTAAGCTACTTACAAGCATTCACCAGAAACTCACATGCGTTTCTTTGAAAGAGAAGCAGTCTGTTCCAACACTTCAATTCACTGTGCGAAGTGAATGGAGTGTTGCTTCACTTTCTAAATGCTGTCCTTTCAGAGAAAATCTCTTTCCTTTGAAAGTGCCTTAAGGTACTTACAAGCATTCAACAGAAACTCACATGCATTTCTCTGAAAGAGAAGCAGTCTGTTCCAACACTTCAATTCACTGTGCGAACTGAATGGAGTGTTGCTTCACTTTCTAAATGCTGTCCTTTCAGAGAAAATCACTTTCCTTTGAAAGTGCCTTAAGCTACTTACAAGCATTCACCAGAAACTCACATGCGTTTCTTTGAAAGAGAAGCAGTCTGTTCCAACACTTCAATTCACTGTTCGAAGTGAATGGAGTGTTGCTTCACTTTCTAACTGCTGTCCTTTCAAAGAAAATCACTTTCCTTTGAAAGTGCCCTAAGTTACTTGCAAGCATTAGGAAGAAACTCACATGCGTTTCTCTGAAATAGAAGCAGTCTGTTCCAACACTTCAATTCACTGTGCGAAGTGAATGGAGTGTTGCTTCACTTTCTTAATGCTGTCCTTTCAGAGAAAATCACTTTCCTTTGAAAGTGCCTTAAGCTAATTACAAGCATTCAACAGAAACTCACATGCATTTCTCTGAAAGAGAAGCAGTCTGTTCCAACACTTCGATCCACTGTGCGAAGTGAATGGAGTGTTGCTTCACTTTCTAAATGCTGTCTTTTCCGAGAAAATCACTTTCCTTTGAAAGTGCCTTAAGGTACTTACAAGCATTCAACAGAAACTCACATGCATTTCTCTGAAAGTGAAGCATTCTGTTCCAACACTTCAATTCACTGTTCGAAGTGAATGGAGTGTTGCTTCACTTTCTAAATGCTGTCCTTTCAGAGAAAATCACTTTCCTTTGAAAGTGCCTTAAGCTACTTTCAAGCATTCACAAGAAACACACATGCGTTTCTCTGAAATAGAAGCAGTCTGTTCCAACACTTCAATTCACTGTGCGAAGTGAATGGAGTGTTGCTTCACTTTCTAAATGCTGTCTTTTCCGAGAAAATCACTTTCCTTTGAAAGTGCCTTAAGGAACTTACAAGCATTCAACAGAAACTCACATGCATTTCTCTGAAAGAGAAGCACTCTGTTCCAACACTTCAATTCACTGTGCGAAGTGAATGGAGTGTTGCTTCACTTTCTAAATGCTGTCCTTTCAGAGAAAATCACTTTCCTTTGAAAGTGCCTTAAGCTACTTACAAGCATTCACCAGAAACTCACATACGTTTCTTTGAAAGAGAAGCAGTCTTTTCCTACACTTCAATTCACTGTGCGAAGTGAATAGAGTGTTACTTCACTTTCTAAATGCTGTCCTTTCAGAGAAAATCACTTTCCTTTGAAAGTGCCTTAAGGTACTTACAAGCATTCACCAGAAACTCACATGCGTTTCTCTGAAAGAGAATCAATCTGTTCCAACACTTCAATTCACTGTGCAAAGTTCATGGAGTGTTGCCTCACTTTTGAAATGCTGTCCTTTCTGAGAAAATCACTTTCCTGTGAAAGTGCCTTGAGCTACTTTCAAGCATTCACAAAAAACTAACATGTGTTTCTCTGAAAGAGAAGCACTCTGTTCCAACACTTCAATTCTCTGTGCGAAGTGAATGGAGTGTTGCTTCACTTTCTAAATGCTGTCCTTTCAAAGAAAATCACTTTCCTTTGAAAGTGCCTTAAGTTACTTGCAAGCATTAGGAAGAAACTCACATAAGTTTCTCTGAAAGAGAAGCAGTCTGTTCCAGCACGTCAATTCACTGTGCGAAGTGAATGGAGTGTTGCTTCACTTTCTTAATGCTGTCCTTTCAGAGAAAATCACTTTCCTTTGAAAGTGCCTTAAGTTAATTACAAGCATTCAACAGAAACTCACATGCATTTCTCTGAAAGAGAAGCAGTCTGTTCCAACACTTCAATTCACTGCACGAAGGGAATGGAGTGTTGCCTCACTTTCTAAATGCTGTCCTTTCAGAGAAAATCACTTTCCTTTGAAAGTGGCTTAAGCTACTTACAAGCATTCACCAGAAACTCACATGCGTTTCTCTGAAAGAGAAGCAGTCTGTTCCAACACTTCAATTCACTGTGCGAAGTGAATGGAGTGTTGCGTCACTTTCTTAATGCTGTCCTTTCAGAGAAAATCACTTTCCTTTGAAAGTGCCTTAAGCTACTTACAAGCATTCACCAGAAACTCACATACGTTTCTTTGAAAGAGAAGCAGTCTGTTCCAACACTTCAATTCACTGTGCGAAGTGAATGGAGTGTTGCTTCACTTTCTAACTGCTGTCCTTTCAAAGAAAATCACTTTCCTTTGAAAGTGCCCTAAGTTACTCGCAAGCATTAGGAAGAAACTCACATGCGTTTCTCTGAAATAGAAGCAGTCTGTTCCAACACTTCAATTCACTGTGCGAAGTGAATGGAGTGTTGCTTCACTTTCTTAATGCTGTCCTTTCAGAGAAAATCACTTTCCTTTGAAAGTGCCTTAAGCTAATTACAAGCATTCAACAGAAACTCACATGCATTTCTCTGAAAGAGAAGCAGTCTGTTCCAACACTTCAATCCACTGTGCGAAGTGAATGGAGTGTTGCTTCACTTTCTAAATGCTGTCTTTTCCGAGAAAATCACTTTCCTTTGAAAGTGCCTTAAGGTACTTACAAGCATTCAACAGAAACTCACATGCATTTCTCTGAAAGAGAAGCATTCTGTTCCAACATTTCAATTCACTGTGCGAAGTGAATGGAGTGTTGCTTCACTTTCTAAATGCTGTCCTTTCAGAGAAAATCACTTTCCTTTGAAAGTGCCTTAAGCTACTTTCAAGCATTCACAAGAAACACACATGCATTTCTCTGAAATAGAAGCAGTCTGTTTCAACACTTCAATTCACTGTGCGAAGTGAATGGAGTGTTGCTTCACTTTCTAAATGCTGTCTTTTCCGAGAAAATCACTTTCCTTTGAAAGTGCCTTAAGGAACTTACAAGCATTCAACAGAAACTCACATGCATTTCTCTGAAAGAGAAGCAGTCTGTTCCAACACTTCAATTCACTGTGCGAAGTGAATGGAGTGTTGCTTCACTTTCTAAATGCTGTCCTTTCAGAGAAAATCACTTTCCTTTGAAAGTGCCTTAAGCTACTTACAAGCATTCACCAGAAACTCACATGCGTTTCTCTGAAATAGAAGCAGTCTGTTCCAACACTTCAATTCACTGTGCGAAGTGAATGGAGTGTTGCTTCACTTTCTAAATGCTGTCCTTTCAAAGAAAATCACTTTCCTTTGAAAGTGCCTTAAGTTACTTGCAAGCATTAGGAAGAAACTCACATGCGTTTCTCTGAAAGAGAAGCAGTCTGTTCCAACACTTCAATTCACTGTGCGAAGTGAATGGAGTGTTGCTTCACTTTCTTAATGCTGTCCTTTCAGAGAAAATCACTTTCCTTTGAAAGTGCCTTAAGTTAATTACAAGCATTCAACAGAAACTCACATGCATTTCTCTGAAAGAGAAGCAGTCTGTTCCAACACTTCAATTCACTGCACGAAGGGAATGGAGTGTTGCCTCACTTTCTAAATGCTGTCCTTTCAGAGAAAATCACTTTCCTTTGAAAGTGCCTTAAGCTACTTACAAGCATTCACCAGAAACTCACATGCGTTTCTTTGAAAGAGAAGCAGTCTGTTCCAACACTTCAATTCACTGTGCGAAGTGAATGGAGTGTTGCTTCACTTTCTAACTGCTGTCCTTTCAAAGAAAATCACTTTCCTTTGAAAGTGCCCTAAGTTACTTGCAAGCATTAGGAAGAAACTCACATGCGTTTCTCTGAAATAGAAGCAGTCTGTTCCAACACTTCAATTCACTGTGCGAAGTGAATGGAGTGTTGCTTCACTTTCTTAATGCTGTCCTTTCAGAGAAAATCACTTTCCTTTGAAAGTGCCTTAAGCTAATTACAAGCATTCAACAGAAACTCACATGCATTTCTCTGAAAGAGAAGCAGTCTGTTCCAACACTTCAATTCACTCTGCGAAGTGAATGGAGTGTTGCTTCACTTTCTAAATGCTGTCTTTTCCGAGAAAATCACTTTCCTTTGAAAGTGCCTTAAGGTACTTACAAGCATTCAACAGAAACTCACATGCATTTCTCTGAAAGTGAAGCATTCTGTTCCAACACTTCAATTCACTGTGCGAAGTGAATGGAGTGTTGCTTCACTTTCTAAATGCTGTCCTTTCAGAGAAAATCACTTTCCTTTGAAAGTGCCTTAAGCTACTTACAAGCATTCACCAGAAACTCACATACGTTTCTTTGAAAGAGAAGCAGTCTGTTCCAACACTTCAATTCACTGTGCGAAGTGAATGGAGTGTTGCTTCACTTTCTAACTGCTGTCCTTTCAAAGAAAATCACTTTCCTTTGAAAGTGCCCTAAGTTACTTGCAAGCATTAGGAAGAAACTCACATGCGTTTCTCTGAAATAGAAGCAGTCTGTTCCAACACTTCAATTCACTGTGCGAAGTGAATGGAGTGTTGCTTCACTTTCTAAATGCTGTCTTTTCCGAGAAAATCACTTTCCTTTGAAAGTGCCTTAAGGTACTTACAAGCATTCAACAGAAACTCACATGCATTTCTCTGAAAGAGAAGCATTCTGTTCCAACACTTCAATTCACTGTGCGAAGTGAATGGAGTGTTGCTTCACTTTCTAAATGCTGTCCTTTCAGAGAAAATCACTTTCCTTTGAAAGTGCCTTAAGCTACTTTCAAGCATTCACAAGAAACACACATGCATTTCTCTGAAATAGAAGCAGTCTGTTCCAACACTTCAATTCACTGTGCGAAGTGAATGGAGTGTTGCTTCACTTTCTAAATGCTGTCTTTTCCGAGAAAATCACTTTCCTTTGAAAGTGCCTTAAGGAACTTACAAGCATTCAACAGAAACTCACATGCATTTCTCTGAAAGAGAAGCAGTCTGTTCCAACACTTCAATTCACTGTGCGAAGTGAATGGAGTGTTGCTTCACTTTCTAAATGCTGTCCTTTCAGAGAAAATCACTTTCCTTTGAAAGTGCCTTAAGCTACTTACAAGCATTCACCAGAAACTCACATACGTTTCTTTGAAAGAGAAGCAGTCTGTTCCTACACTTCAATTCACTGTGCGAAGTGAATGGAGTGTTGCTTCACTTTCTAAATGCTGTCCTTTCAGAGAAAATCACTTTCCTTTGAAAGTGCCTTAAGGTACTTACAAGCATTCACCAGAAACTCACATGCGTTTCTCTGAACGAGAATCAATCTGTTCCAACACTTCAATTCACTGTGCAAAGTTCATGGAGTGTTGCCTCACTTTTGAAATGCTGTCCTTTCTGAGAAAATCACTTTCCTGTGAAAGTGCCTTGAGCTACTTTCAAGCATTCACAAAAAACTAACATGTGTTTCTCTGAAAGAGAAGCACTCTGTTCCAACACTTCAATTCTCTGTGCGAAGTGAATGGAGTGTTGCTTCACTTTCTAAATGCTGTCCTTTCAAAGAAAATCACTTTCCTTTGAAAGTGCCCTAAGTTACTTGCAAGCATTAGGAAGAAACTCACATGCGTTTCTCTGAAATAGAAGCAGTCTGTTCGAACACTTCAATTCACTGCACGAAGGGAATGGAGTGTTGCCTCACTTTCTAAATGCTGTCCTTTCAGAGAAAATCACTTTCCTTTGAAAGTGCCTTAAGCTACTTACAAGCATTCACCAGAAACTCACATGCGTTTCTTTGAAAGAGAAGCAGTCTGTTCCAACACTTCAATTCACTGTGCGAAGTGAATGGAGTGTTGCTTCACTTTCTAAATGCTGTCCTTTCAGAGAAAATCTCTTTCCTTTGAAAGTGCCTTAAGGTACTTACAAGCATTCACCAGAAACTCACATGCGTTTCTCTGAAAGAGAAGCAGTCTGTTCCAACACTTCAATTCACTGTGCAAAGTTCATGGAGTGTTGCCTCACTTTTGAAATGCTGTCCTTTCTGAGAAAATCACTTTCCTGTGAAATTGCCTTGAGCTACTTTCAAGCATTCACAAAAAACTAACATGTGTTTCTCTGAAAGAGAAGCACACTGTTCCAATACTTCAATTCTCTGTGTGAAGTAAATGGAGTGTTGCTTCACTTTCTAAATGCTGTCCTTTCAAAGAAAATCACTTTCCTTTGAAAGTGCCTTAAGGTACTTACAAGCATTCAACAGAAACTCACATGCATTTCTCTGAAAGAGAAGCAGTCTGTTCCAACACTTCAATTCATTGTGCGAAGTGAATGGAGTGTTGCTTCACTTTCTAAATGCTGTCCTTTCAGAGAAAATCTCTTTCCTTTGAAAGTGCCTTAAGGTACTTACAAGCATTCAACAGAAACTCACATGCATTTCTCTGAAAGAGGAGCAGTCTGTTCGAACACTTCAATTCACTGTGCAAAGTGAATGGAGTGTTGCTTCACTTTCTAAATGCTGTCCTTTCAGAGAAAATCACTTTCCTTTGAAAGTGCCTTAAGCTACTTTCAAGCATTCACAAGAAACACACATGCGTTTCTCTGAAATAGAAGTAGTCTGTTCCAACACTTCAATTCACTGTGCGAAGTGAATGGAGTGTTGCTTCACTTTCTAAATGCTGTCTTTTCCGAGAAAATCACTTTCCTTTGAAAGTGCCTTAAGGTACTTACAAGCATTCAACAGAAACTCACATGCATTTCTCTGAAAGAGAAGCAGTCTGTTCCAACACTTCAATTCACTGTGCGAAGTGAATGGAGTTTTGCTTCACTTTCTTAATGCTGTCCTTTCAGAGAAAATCACTTTCCTTTGAAAGTGCCATAAGCTACTTACAAGCATTCACCAGAAACTCACATACGTTTCTTTGAAAGAGAAGCAGTCTGTTCCAACACTTCAATTCACTGTGCGAAGTGAATTGAGTGTTGCTTCACTTTCTAACTGCTGTCCTTTCAAAGAAAATCACTTTCCTTTGAAAGTGCCCTAAGTTACTTGCAAGCATTAGGAAGAAACTGACATGCGTTTCTCTGAAATAGAAGCAGTCTGTTCCAACACTTCAATTCACTGTGCGAAGTGAATGGAGTGTTGCTTCACTTTCTTAATGCTGTCCTTTCAGAGAAAATCACTTTCCTTTGAAAGTGCCTTAAGCTAATTACAAGCATTCAACAGAAACTCACATGCATTTCTCTGAAAGAGAAGCAGTCTGTTCCAACACTTCAATCCACTGTGCGAAGTGAATGGAGTGTTGCTTCACTTTCTAAATGCTGTCTTTTCCGAGAAAATCACTTTCCTTTGAAAGTGCCTTAAGGTACTTACAAGCATTCAACAGAAACTCACATGCATTTCTCTGAAAGAGAAGCATTCTGTTCCAACACTTCAATTCACTGTGCGAAGTGAATGGAGTGTTGCTTCACTTTCTAAATGCTGTCCTTTCAGAGAAAATCACTTTCCTTTGAAAGTGCCTTAAGCTACTTTCAAGCATTCACAAGAAACACACATGCGTTTCTCTGAAATAGAAGCAGTCTGTTCCAACACTTCAATTCACTGTGCGAAGTGAATGGAGTGTTGCTTCACTTTCTAAATGCTGTCTTTTCCGAGAAAATCACTTTCCTTTGAAAGTGCCTTAAGGAACTTACAAGCATTCAACAGAAACTCACATGCATTTCTCTGAAAGAGAAGCAGTCTGTTCCAACACTTCAAATCACTGTGCGAAGTGAATGGAGTGTTGCTTCACTTTCTAAATGCTGTCCTTTCAGAGAAAATCACTTTCCTTTGAAAGTGCCTTAAGCTACTTACAAGCATTCACCAGAAACTCACATACGTTTCTTTGAAATAGAAGCAGTCTGTTCCTACACTTCAATTCACTGTGCGAAGTGAATGGAGTGTTGCTTCACTTTCTAAATGCTGTCCTTTCAGAGAAAATCACTTCCCTTTGAAAGTGCCTTAAGGTACTTACAAGCATTCACCAGAAACTCACATGCGTTTCTCTGAAAGAGAATCAATCTGTTCCAACACTTCAATTCACTGTGCAATGTTCATGGAGTGTTGCCTCACTTTTGAAATGCTGTCCTTTCTGAGAAAATCACTTTCCTGTGAAAGTGCCTTGAGCTACTTTCAAGCATTCACAAAAAACTAACATGTGTTTCTCTGAAAGAGAAGCACTCTGTTCCAACACTTCAATTCTCTGTGCGAAGTGAATGGAGTGTTGCTTCACTTTCTAAATGCTGTCCTTTCAAAGAAAATCACTTTCCTTTGAAAGTGCCTTAAGTTACTTGCAAGCATTAGGAAGAAACTCACATGCGTTTCTCTGAAAGAGAAGCAGTCTGTTCCAACACTTCAATTCACTGTGCGAAGTGAATGGAGTGTTGCTTCACTTTCTTAATGCTGTCCTTTCAGAGAAAATCACTTTCCTTTGAAAGTGCCTTAAGTTAATTACAAGCATTCAACAGAAACTCACATGCATTTCTCTGAAAGAGAAGCAGTCTGTTCCAACATTTCAATTCACTGCACGAAGGGAATGGAGTGCTGCCTCACTTTCTAAATGCTGTCCTTTCAGAGAAAATCACTTTCCTTTGAAAGTGCCTTAAGCTACTTACAAGCATTCACCAGAAACTCACATACGTTTCTTTGAAAGAGAAGCAGTCTGTTCCAACACTTCAACTCACTGTGCGAAGTGAATGGAGTGTTGCTTCACTTTCTAACTGCTGTCCTTTCAAAGAAAATCACTTTCCTTTGAAAGTGCCTTAAGTTACTTGCAAGCATTAGGAAGAAAGTCACATGCGTTTCTCTGAAATAGAAGCAGTCTGTTCCAACACTGCAATTCACTGTGCGAAGTGAATGGAATGTTGCTTCACTTTCTTAATGCTGTCCTTTCAGAAAAAATCACTTTCCTTTGAAAGTGCATTAAGCTAATTACAAGCATTCAACCGAAACTCACATGCATTTCTCTGAAAGAGAAGCAGTCTGTTCCAACACTTCAATTCACTGTGCGAAGTGAATGGAGTGTTGCTTCACTTTCTTAATGCTGTCCTTTCAGAGAATATCACTTTCCTTTGAAAGTGCCTTAAGCTAATTACAAGCATTCAACAGAAACTCACATGCATTTCTCTGAAAGGGAAGCAGTCTGTTCCAACACTTCAATCCACTGTGCGAAGTGAATGGAGTGTTGCTTCACTTTCTAACTGCTGTCCTTTCAAAGAAAATCACTTTCCTTTGAAAGTGCCTTAAGGTACTTACAAGCATTCAACAGAAACTCACATGCATTTCTCTGAAAGAGAAGCAGTCTGTTCCAACACTTCAATTCACTGTGCGAAGTGAATGGAGTGTTGCTTCACTTTCTAAATGCTGTCCTTTCAGAGAAAATCACTTTCCTTTGAAAGTGCCTTAAGCTACTTTCAAGCATTCACAAGAAACACACATGCGTTTCTCTGAAATAGAAGCAGTCTGTTCCAACACTTCAATTCACTGTGCGAAGTGAATGGAGTGTTGCTTCACTTTCTAAATGCTGTCTTTTCCGAGAAAATCACTTTCCTTTGAAAGTGCTCTAAGGAACTTACAAGCATTCAACAGAAACTCACATGCATTTCTCTGAAAGAGTAGCAGTCTGTTCCAACACTTCAATTCACTGCACGAAGTGAATGGAGTGTTGCTTCACTTTCTAAATGCTGTCCTTTCAGAGAAAATCACTTTCCTTTGAAAGTGCCTTAAGCTACTTACAAGCATTCACCAGAAACTCACATACGTTTCTTTGAAAGAGAAGCAGTCTGTTCCTACACTTCAATTCACTGTGCGAAGTGAATGGAGTGTTGCTTCACTTTCTAAATGCTGTCCTTTCAGAGAAAATCACTTTCCTTTGAAAGTGCCTTAAGGTACTTACAAGCATTCACCAGAAACTCACATGCGTTTCTCTGAAAGAGAATCAATCTGTTCCAACACTTCAATTCACTGCACGAAGGGAATGGAGTGTTGCTTCACTTTCTAAATGCTGTCCTTTCAGAGAAAATCATTTTCCTTTGAAAGTGCCTTAAGTTTCTTGCAAGCATTAGGAAGAAACTCACATGCATTTCTCTGAAAGAGAAGCAGTCTGTTCCAACACTTCAATTCACTGTGCGAAGTGAATGGAGTGTTGCTTCACTTTCTTAATGCTGTCCTTTCAGAGAAAATCACTTTCCTTTGAAAGTGCCTTAAGCTAATTACAAGCATTCAACAGAAACTCACATGCATTTCTCTGAAAGAGAAGCAGTCTGTTCCAACACTTCAATTCACTGCACGAAGGGAATGGAGTGCTGCCTCACTTTCTAAATGCTGTCCTTTCAGAGAAAATCACTTTCCTTTGAAAGTGCCTTAAGCTACTTACAAGCATTCACCAGAAACTCACATACGTTTCTTTGAAAGAGAAGCAGTCTGTTCCAACACTTCAACTCACTGTGCGAAGTGAATGGAGTGTTGCTTCACTTTCTAACTGCTGTCCTTTCAAAGAAAATCACTTTCCTTTGAAAGTGCCTTAAGTTACTTGCAAGCATTAGGAAGAAAGTCACATGCGTTTCTCTGAAATAGAAGCAGTCTGTTCCAACACTGCAATTCACTGTGCGAAGTGAATGGAATGTTGCTTCACTTTCTTAATGCTGTCCTTTCAGAAAAAATCACTTTCCTTTGAAAGTGCATTAAGCTAATTACAAGCATTCAACCGAAACTCACATGCATTTCTCTGAAAGAGAAGCAGTCTGTTCCAACACTTCAATTCACTGTGCGAAGTGAATGGAGTGTTGCTTCACTTTCTTAATGCTGTCCTTTCAGAGAATATCACTTTCCTTTGAAAGTGCCTTAAGCTAATTACAAGCATTCAACAGAAACTCACATGCATTTCTCTGAAAGGGAAGCAGTCTGTTCCAACACTTCAATCCACTGTGCGAAGTGAATGGAGTGTTGCTTCACTTTCTAAATGCTGTCTTTTCCGAGAAAATCACTTTCCTTTGAAAGTGCCTTAAGGTACTTACAAGCATTCAACAGAAACTCACATGCATTTCTCTGAAAGAGAAGCAGTCTGTTCCAACACTTCAATTCACTGTGCGAAGTGAATGGAGTGTTGCTTCACTTTCTAAATGCTGTCCTTTCAGAGAAAATCACTTTCCTTTGAAAGTGCCTTAAGCTACTTTCAAGCATTCACAAGAAACACACATGCGTTTCTCTGAAATAGAAGCAGTCTGTTCCAACACTTCAATTCACTGTGCGAAGTGAATGGAGTGTTGCTTCACTTTCTAAATGCTGTCTTTTCCGAGAAAATCACTTTCCTTTAAAGTGCTCTAAGGAACTTACAAGCATTCAACAGAAACTCACATGCATTTCTCTGAAAGAGAAGCAGTCTGTTCCAACACTTCAATTCACTGTGCGAAGTGAATGGAGTGTTGCTTCACTTTCTAAATGCTGTCCTTTCAGAGAAAATCACTTTCCTTTGAAAGTGCCTTAAGCTACTTACAAGCATTCACCAGAAACTCACATACGTTTCTTTGAAAGAGAAGCAGTCTGTTCCTACACTTCAATTCACTGTGCGAAGTGAATGGAGTGTTGCTTCACTTTCTAAATGCTGTCCTTTCAGAGAAAATCACTTTCCTTTGAAAGTGCCTTAAGGTACTAACAAGCATTCACCAGAAACTCACATGCGTTTCTCTGAAAGAGAATCAATCTGTTCCAACACTTCAATTCACTGCACGAAGGGAATGGAGTGTTGCTTCACTTTCTAAATGCTGTCCTTTCAGAGAAAATCATTTTCCTTTGAAAGTGCCTTAAGCTAATTACAAGCATTAAACAGAAACTCACATGCATTTCTCTGAAAGAGAAGCAGTCTGTTCCAACACTTCAATTCACTGTGCAATGTGAATGGAGTGTTGCTTCACTTTCTAAATGCTGTCCTTTCAGAGAAAATCACTTTCCTTTGTAACTGCCTTAAGCTACTTAAAAGCATTCAACAGAAACTCACATGCATTTCTCTGAAAGAGGAGCAGTCTGTTCCAACACTTCAATTCACTGTGCGAAGTGAATGGAGTGTTGCTTCACTTTCTAAATGCTGTCCTTTCAGAGAAAATCACTTTCCTTTGAAAGTGCCTTAAGCTACTTTCAAGCATTCACAAGAAACACACATGCGTTTCTCTGAAATAGAAGCAGTCTGTTCCAACACTTCAATTCACTGTGCGAAGTGAATGGAGTGTTGCTTCACTTTCTAAATGCTGTCTTTTCCGAGAAAATCACTTTCCTTTGAAAGTGCCTTAAGGTACTTACAAGCATTCAACAGAAACTCACATGCATTTCTCTGAAAGAGAAGCAGTCTGTTCCAACACTTCAATTCACTGTGCGAAGTGAATGGAGTGTTGCTTCACTTTCTAAATGCTGTCCTTTCAGAGAAAATCACTTTCCTTTGAAAGTGCCTTAAGCTACTTACAAGCATTCACCAGAAACTCACATACGTTTCTTTGAAAGAGAAGCAGTCTGTTCCTACACTTCAATTCACTGTGCGAAGTGAATGGAGTGTTGCTTCACTTTCTAAATGCTGTCCTTTCAGAGAAAATCACTTTCCTTTGAAAGTGCCTTAAGGTACTTACAAGCATTCACCAGAAACTCACATGCGTTTCTCTGAAAGAGAATCAATCTGTTCAAACACTTCAATTCACTGTGCAAAGTTCATGGAGTGTTGCCTCACTTTTGAAATGCTGTCCTTTCTGAGAAAATCACTTTCCTGTGAAAGTGCCTTGAGCTACTTTCAAGCATTCACAAAAAACTCACATGTGTTTCTCTGAAAGAGAAGCAGTCTGTTCCAACACTTCAATTCTCTGTGCGAAGTGAATGGAGTGTTGCTTCACTTTCTAAATGCTGTCCTTTCAAAGAAAATCACTTTCCTTTGAAAGTGCCTTAAGTTACTTGCAAGCATTAGGAAGAAACTCACATGCGTTTCTCTGAAAGAGAAGCAGTCTGTTCCAACACTTCAATTCACTGCACGAAGGGAATGGAGTGTTGCTTCACTTTCTAAATTCTGTCCTTTCAGAGAAAATCACTTTCCTTTGAAAGTGCCTTAAACTCCTTTCAAGCATTCACAAAAAACTCACATGCGTTTCTCTGAAAGAGAAGCAGTCTGTTCCAACACTTCAATTCACTGTGCGAAGTGAATGGAGTGTTGCTTCACTTTCTAAATGCTGTC
The DNA here is from genome assembly GCF_982192425.1 of Myodes glareolus. Taxonomy (NCBI): domain Eukaryota; kingdom Metazoa; phylum Chordata; class Mammalia; order Rodentia; family Cricetidae; genus Myodes; species Myodes glareolus. The sequence continues at coordinate 1,245,452 of NW_028263225.1, forward strand.
CTTTCAGAGAAAATCACTTTCCTTTGAAAGTGCCTTAAACTCCTTTCAAGCATTCACAAAAAACTCACATGTGTTTCTCTGAAAGAGAAGCAGTCTGTTCCAACACTTCAATTCATTGTGCGAAGTGAATGGAGTGTTGATTCACTTTCTAACTGCTGTCCTTTCAAAGAAAATCACTTTCCTTTGAAAGTGCCTTAAGTTACTTGCAAGCATTAGGAAGAAACTCACATGCGTTTCTCTGAAATAGAAGCAGTCTGTTCCAACACTGCAATTCACTGTGCGAAGTGAATGGAGTGTTGCTTCACTTTCTAACTGCTGTCCTTTCAAAGAAAATCACTTTCCTTTGAAAGTGCCTTAAACTACTTGCAAGCATTAGGAAGAAACTCACATGCGTTTCTCTGAAAGAGAAGCAGTCTGTTCCAACACTTCAATTCACTGTGCGAAGTGAATGGAGTGTTGCTTCACTTTCTTAATGCTGTCCTTTCAGAGAAAATCACTTTCCTTTGAAAGTGCCTTAAGTTAATTACAAGCATTCAACAGAAACTCACATGCATTTCTCTGAAAGAGAAGCAGTCTGTTCCAACACTTCAATTCACTGCACGAAGGGAATGGAGTGTTGCCTCACTTTCTAAATGCTGTCCTTTCAGAGAAAATCACTTTCCTTTGAAAGTGCCTTAAGCTACTTACAAGCATTCACCAGAAACTCACATGCGTTTCTTTGAAAGAGAAGCAGTCTGTTCCAACACTTCAATTCACTGTGCGAAGTGAATGGAGTGTTGCTTCACTTTCTAAATGCTGTCCTTTCAGAGAAAATCTCTTTCCTTTGAAAGTGCCTTAAGGTACTTACAGGCATTCAACAGAAACTCACATGCATTTCTCTGAAAGAGAAGCATTCTGTTCCAACACTTCAATTCACTGTGCGAACTGAATGGAGTGTTGCTTCACTTTCTAAATGCTGTCCTTTCAGAGAAAATCACTTTCCTTTGAAAGTGCCTTAAGCTACTTACAAGCATTCACCAGAAACTCACATGCGTTTCTTTGAAAGAGAAGCAGTCTGTTCCAACACTTCAATTCACTGTGCGAAGTGAATGGAGTGTTGCTTCACTTTCTAACTGCTGTCCTTTCAAAGAAAATCACTTTCCTTTGAAAGTGCCCTAAGTTACTTGCAAGCATTAGGAAGAAACTCACATGCGTTTCTCTGAAATAGAAGCAGTCTGTTCCAACACTTCAATTCACTGTGCGAAGTGAATGGAGTGTTGCTTCACTTTCTTAATGCTGTCCTTTCAGAGAAAATCACTTTCCTTTGAAAGTGCCTTAAGCTAATTACAAGCATTCAACAGAAACTCACATGCATTTCTCTGAAAGAGAAGCAGTCTGTTCCAACACTTCAATTCACTCTGCGAAGTGAATGGAGTGTTGCTTCACTTTATAAATGCTGTCTTTTCCGAGAAAATCACTTTCCTTTGAAAGTGCCTTAAGGTACTTACAAGCATTCAACAGAAACTCACATGCATTTCTCTGAAAGTGAAGCATTCTGTTCCAACACTTCAATTCACTGTGCGAAGTGAATGGAGTGTTGCTTCACTTTCTAAATGCTGTCCTTTCAGAGAAAATCACTTTCCTTTGAAAGTGCCTTAAGCTACTTTCAAGCATTCACAAGAAACACACATGCGTTTCTCTGAAATAGAAGCAGTCTGTTCCAACACTTCAATTCACTGTGCGAAGTGAATGGAGTGTTGCTTCACTTTCTAAATGCTGTCTTTTCCGAGAAAATCACTTTCCTTTGAAAGTGCCTTAAGGAACTTACAAGCATTCAACAGAAACTCGCATGCATTTCTCTGAAAGAGAAGCAGTCTGTTCCAACACTTCAATTCACTGTGCGAAGTGAATGGAGTGTTGCTTCACTTTCTAAATGCTGTCCTTTCAGAGAAAATCACTTTCCTTTGAAAGTGCCTTAAGCTACTTACAAGCATTCACCAGAAACTCACATACGTTTCTTTGAAAGAGAAGCAGTCTGTTCCTACACTTCAATTCACTGTGCGAAGTGAATGGAGTGTTGCTTCACTTTCTAAATGCTGTCCTTTCAGAGAAAATCACTTTCCTTTGAAAGTGCCTTAAGGTACTTACAAGCATTCACCAGAAACTCACATGCGTTTCTCTGAAAGAGAATCAATCTGTTCCAACACTTCAATTCACTGTGCAAAGTTCATGGAGTGTTGCCTCACTTTTGAAATGCTGTCCTTTCTGAGAAAATCACTTTCCTGTGAAAGTGCCTTAAGCTACTTTCAAGTATTCACAAAAAACTAACATGTGTTTCTCTGAAAGAGAAGCACTCTGTTCCAATACTTCAATTCTCCGTGCGAAGTAAATGGAGTGTTGCTTCACTTTCTAAATGCTGTCCTTTCAAAGAAAATCACTTTCCTTTGAAAGTGCCTTAAGTTACTTGCAAGCATTAGGAAGAAACTCACATGCGTTTCTCTGAAATAGAAGCAGTCTGTTCCAACACTTCAATTCACTGTGCGAAGTGAATGGAGTGTTGCTTCACTTTCTTAATGCTGTCCTTTCAGAGAAAATCACTTTCCTTTGAAAGTGCCTTAAGTTAATTACAAGCATTCAACAGAAACTCACATGCATTTCTCTGAAAGAGAAGCAGTCTGTTCCAACACTTCAATTCACTGCACGAAGGGAATGGAGTGTTGCCTCACTTTCTAAATGCTGTCCTTTCAGAGAAAATCACTTTCCTTTGAAAGTGCCTTAAGCTACTTACAAGCATTCACCAGAAACTCACATGCGTTTCTTTGAAAGAGAAGCAGTCTGTTCCAACACTTCAATTCACTGTGCGAAGTGAATGGAGTGTTGCTTCACTTTCTAAATGCTGTCCTTTCAGAGAAAATCTCTTTCCTTTGAAAGTGCCTTAAGGTACTTACAAGCATTCAACAGAAACTCACATGCATTTCTCTGAAAGAGGAGCAGTCTGTTCCAACACTTCAATTCACTGTGCAAAGTGAATGGAGTGTTGCTTCACTTTCTAAATGCTGTCCTTTCAGAGAAAATCACTTTACTTTGAATGTGCCTTAAGCTACTTTCAAGCATTCACAAGAAACACACATGCGTTTCTCTGAAATAGAAGTAGTCTGTTCCAACACTTCAATTCACTGTGCGAAGTGAATGGAGTGTTGCTTCACTTTCTAAATGCTGTCTTTTCCGAGAAAATCACTTTCTTTGAAAGAGCCTTAAGGTACTTACAAGCATTCAACAGAAACTCACATGCATTTCTCTGAAAGAGAAGCAGTCTGTTCCAACACTTCAATTCACTGTGCGAAGTGAATGGAGTGTTGCTTCACTTTCTTAATGCTGTCCTTTCAGAAAAAATCACTTTCCTTTGAAAGTGCCTTAAGCTACTTACAAGCATTCACCAGAAACTCACATACGTTTCTTTGAAGGAGAAGCAGTCTGTTCCAACACTTCAATTCACTGTGCGAAGTGAATGGAGTGTTGCTTCACTTTCTAACTGCTGTCCTTTCAAAGAAAATCACTTTCCTTTGAAAGTGCCCTAAGTTACTTGCAAGCATTAGGAAGAAACTCACATGCGTTTCTCTGAAATAGAAGCAGTCTGTTCCAACACTTCAATTCACTGTGCGAAGTGAATGGAGTGTTGCTTCACTTTCTAAATGCTGTCTTTTCCGAGAAAATCACTTTCTTTGAAAGAGCCTTAAGGTACTTACAAGCATTCAACAGAAACTCACATGCATTTCTCTGAAAGAGAAGCAGTCTGTTCCAACACTTCAATTCACTGTGCGAAGTGAATGGAGTGTTGCTTCACTTTCTAAATGCTGTCCTTTCAGAAAAAATCACTTTCCTTTGAAAGTGCCTTAAGCTACTTACAAGCATTCACCAGAAACTCACATACGTTTCTTTGAAAGAGAAGCAGTCTGTTCCAACACTTCAATTCACTGTGCGAAGTGAATGGAGTGTTGCTTCACTTTCTAACTGCTGTCCTTTCAAAGAAAATCACTTTCCTTTGAAAGTGCCCTAAGTTACTTGCAAGCATTAGGAAGAAACTCACATGCGTTTCTCTGAAATAGAAGCAGTCTGTTCCAACACTTCAATTCACTGTGCGAAGTGAATGGAGTGTTGCTTCACTTTCTAAATGCTGTCTTTTCCGAGAAAATCACTTTCCTTTGAAAGTGCCTTAAGGTACTTACAAGCATTCAACAGAAACTCACATGCATTTCTCTGAAAGAGAAGCATTCTGTTCCAACACTTCAATTCACTGTGCGAAGTGAATGGAGTGTTGCTTCACTTTCTAAATGCTGTCCTTTCAGAGAAAATCACTTTCCTTTGAAAGTGCCTTAAGCTACTTTCAAGCATTCACAAGAAACACACATGCGTTTCTCTGAAATAGAAGCAGTCTGTTCCAACACTTCAATTCACTGTGCGAAGTGAATGGAGTGTTGCTTCACTTTCTAAATGCTGTCTTTTCCGAGAAAATCACTTTCCTTTGAAAGTGCCTTAAGGAACTTACAAGCATTCAACAGAAACTCACATGCATTTCTCTGAAAGAGAAGCAGTCTGTTCCAACACTTCAAATCACTGTGCGAAGTGAATGGAGTGTTGCTTCACTTTCTAAATGCTGTCCTTTCAGAGAAAATCACTTTCCTTTGAAAGTGCCTTAAGCTACTTACAAGCATTCACCAGAAACTCACATACGTTTCTTTGAAATAGAAGCAGTCTGTTCCTACACTTCAATTCACTGTGCGAAGTGAATGGAGTGTTGCTTCACTTTCTAAATGCTGTCCTTTCAGAGAAAATCACTTTCCTTTGAAAGTGCCTTAAGGTACTTACAAGCATTCACCAGAAACTCACATGCGTTTCTCTGAAAGAGAATCAATCTGTTCCAACACTTCAATTCACTGTGCAAAGTTCATGGAGTGTTGCCTCACTTTTGAAATGCTGTCCTTTCTGAGAAAATCACTTTCCTGTGAAAGTGCCTTGAGCTACTTTCAAGCATTCACAAAAAACTAACATGTGTTTCTCTGAAAGAGAAGCACTCTGTTCCAACACTTCAATTCTCTGTGCGAAGTGAATGGAGTGTTGCTTCACTTTCTAAATGCTGTCCTTTCAAAGAAAATCACTTTCCTTTGAAAGTGCCTTAAGTTACTTGCAAGCATTAGGAAGAAACTCACATGCGTTTCTCTGAAAGAGAAGCAGTCTGTTCCAACACTTCAATTCACTGTGCGAAGTGAATGGAGTGTTGCTTCACTTTCTTAATGCTGTCCTTTCAGAGAAAATCACTTTCCTTTGAAAGTGCCTTAAGTTAATTACAAGCATTCAACAGAAACTCACATGCATTTCTCTGAAAGAGAAGCAGTCTGTTCCAACACTTCAATTCACTGCACGAAGGGAATGGAGTGCTGCCTCACTTTCTAAATGCTGTCCTTTCAGAGAAAATCACTTTCTTTGAAAGTGCCTTAAGCTACTTACAAGCATTCACCAGAAACTCACATACGTTTCTTTGAAAGAGAAGCAGTCTGTTCCAACACTTCAACTCACTGTGCGAAGTGAATGGAGTGTTGCTTCACTTTCTAACTGCTGTCCTTTCAAAGAAAATCACTTTCCTTTGAAAGTGCCTTAAGTTACTTGCAAGCATTAGGAAGAAAGTCACATGCGTTTCTCTGAAATAGAAGCAGTCTGTTCCAACACAGCAATTCACTGTGCGAAGTGAATGGAATGTTGCTTCACTTTCTTAATGCTGTCCTTTCAGAAAAAATCACTTTCCTTTGAACGTGCATTAAGCTAATTACAAGCATTCAACCGAAACTCACATGCATTTCTCTGAAAGAGAAGCAGTCTGTTCCAACACTTCAATTCACTGTGCGAAGTGAATGGAGTGTTGCTTCACTTTCTTAATGCTGTCCTTTCAGAGAATATCACTTTCCTTTGAAAGTGCCTTAAGCTAATTACAAGCATTCAACAGAAACTCACATGCATTTCTCTGAAAGGGAAGCAGTCTGTTCCAACACTTCAATCCACTGTGCGAAGTGAATGGAGTGTTGCTTCACTTTCTAACTGCTGTCCTTTCAAAGAAAATCACTTTCCTTTGAAAGTGCCTTAAGGTACTTACAAGCATTCAACAGAAACTCACATGCATTTCTCTGAAAGAGAAGCAGTCTGTTCCAACACTTCAATTCACTGTGCGAAGTGAATGGAGTGTTGCTTCACTTTCTAAATGCTGTCCTTTCAGAGAAAATCACTTTCCTTTGAAAGTGCCTTAAGCTACTTTCAAGCATTCACAAGAAACACACATGCGTTTCTCTGAAATAGAAGCAGTCTGTTCCAACACTTCAATTCACTGTGCGAAGTGAATGGAGTGTTGCTTCACTTTCTAAATGCTGTCTTTTCCGAGAAAATCACTTTCCTTTGAAAGTGCTCTAAGGAACTTACAAGCATTCAACAGAAACTCACATGCATTTCTCTGAAAGAGAAGCAGTCTGTTCCAACACTTCAATTCACTGTGCGAAGTGAATGGAGTGTTGCTTCACTTTCTAAATGCTGTCCTTTCAGAGAAAATCACTTTCCTTTGAAAGTGCCTTAAGCTACTTACAAGCATTCACCAGAAACTCACATACGTTTCTTTGAAAGAGAAGCAGTCTGTTCCTACACTTCAATTCACTGTGCGAAGTGAATGGAGTGTTGCTTCACTTTCTAAATGCTGTCCTTTCAGAGAAAATCACTTTCCTTTGAAAGTGCCTTAAGGTACTTACAAGCATTCACCAGAAACTCACATGCGTTTCTCTGAAAGAGAATCAATCTGTTCCAACACTTCAATTCACTGCACGAAGGGAATGGAGTGTTGCTTCACTTTCTAAATGCTGTCCTTTCAGAGAAAATCATTTTCCTTTGAAAGTGCCTTAAGTTTCTTGCAAGCATTAGGAAGAAACTCACATGCATTTCTCTGAAAGAGAAGCAGTCTGTTCCAACACTTCAATTCACTGTGCGAAGTGAATGGAGTGTTGCTTCACTTTCTTAATGCTGTCCTTTCAGAGAAAATCACTTTCCTTTGAAAGTGCCTTAAGCTAATTACAAGCATTCAACAGAAACTCACATGCATTTCTCTGAAAGAGAAGCAGTCTGTTCCAACACTTCAATTCACTGCACGAAGGGAATGGAGTGCTGCCTCACTTTCTAAATGCTGTCCTTTCAGAGAAAATCACTTTCCTTTGAAAGTGCCTTAAGCTACTTACAAGCATTCACCAGAAACTCACATACGTTTCTTTGAAAGAGAAGCAGTCTGTTCCAACACTTCAACTCACTGTGCGAAGTGAATGGAGTGTTGCTTCACTTTGTAACTGCTGTCCTTTCAAAGAAAATCACTTTCCTTTGAAAGTGCCTTAAGTTACTTGCAAGCATTAGGAAGAAAGTCACATGCGTTTCTCTGAAATAGAAGCAGTCTGTTCCAACACTGCAATTCACTGTGCGAAGTGAATGGAATGTTGCTTCACTTTCTTAATGCTGTCCTTTCAGAAAAAATCACTTTCCTTTGAAAGTGCATTAAGCTAATTACAAGCATTCAACCGAAACTCACATGCATTTCTCTGAAAGAGAAGCAGTCTGTTCCAACACTTCAATTCACTGTGCGAAGTGAATGGAGTGTTGCTTCACTTTCTTAATGCTGTCCTTTCAGAGAATATCACTTTCCTTTGAAAGTGCCTTAAGCTAATTACAAGCATTCAACAGAAACTCACATGCATTTCTCTGAAAGGGAAGCAGTCTGTTCCAACACTTCAATCCACTGTGCGAAGTGAATGGAGTGTTGCTTCACTTTCTAAATGCTGTCTTTTCTGACAAAATCACTTTCCTTTGAAAGTGCCTTAAGGTACTTACAAGCATTCAACAGAAACTCACATGCATTTCTCTGAAAGAGAAGCAGTCTGTTCCAACACTTCAATTCACTGTGCGAAGTGAATGGAGTGTTGCTTCACTTTCTAAATGCTGTCCTTTCAGAGAAAATCACTTTCCTTTGAAAGTGCCTTAAGCTACTTTCAAGCATTCACAAGAAACACACATGCGTTTCTCTGAAATAGAAGCAGTCTGTTCCAACACTTCAATTCACTGTGCGAAGTGAATGGAGTGTTGCTTCACTTTCTAAATGCTGTCTTTTCCGAGAAAATCACTTTCCTTTGAAAGTGCTCTAAGGAACTTACAAGCATTCAACAGAAACTCACATGCATTTCTCTGAAAGAGAAGCAGTCTGTTCCAACACTTCAATTCACTGTGCGAAGTGAATGGAGTGTTGCTTCACTTTCTAAATGCTGTCCTTTCAGAGAAAATCACTTTCCTTTGAAAGTGCCTTAAGCTACTTACAAGCATTCACCAGAAACTCACATACGTTTCTTTGAAAGAGAAGCAGTCTGTTCCTACACTTCAATTCACTGTGCGAAGTGAATGGAGTGTTGCTTCACTTTCTAAATGCTGTCCTTTCAGAGAAAATCACTTTCCTTTGAAAGTGCCTTAAGGTACTAACAAGCATTCACCAGAAACTCACATGCGTTTCTCTGAAAGAGAATCAATCTGTTCCAACACTTCAATTCACTGCACGAAGGGAATGGAGTGTTGCTTCACTTTCTAAATGCTGTCCTTTCAGAGAAAATCATTTTCCTTTGAAAGTGCCTTAAGTTTCTTGCAAGCATTAGGAAGAAGCTCACATGCATTTCTCTGAAAGAGAAGCAGTCTGTTCCAACACTTCAATTCACTGTGCGAAGTGAATGGAGTGTTGCTTCACTTTCTTAATGCTGTCCTTTCAGAGAAAATCACTTTCCTTTGAAAGTGCCTTAAGCTAATTACAAGCATTCAACAGAAACTCACATGCATTTCTCTGAAAGAGAAGCAGTCTGTTCCAACACTTCAATTCACTGTGCAATGTGAATGGAGTGTTGCTTCACTTTCTAAATGCTGTCCTCTCAGAGAAAATCACTTTCCTTTGTAACTGCCTTAAGCTACTTAAAAGCATTCAACAGAAACTCACATGCATTTCTCTGAAAGAGGAGCAGTCTGTTCCAACACTTCAATTCACTGTGCGAAGTGAATGGAGTGTTGCTTCACTTTCTAAATGCTGTCCTTTCAGAGAAAATCACTTTCCTTTGAAAGTGCCTTAAGCTACTTTCAAGCATTCACAAGAAACACACATGCGTTTCTCTGAAATAGAAGCAGTCTGTTCCAACACTTCAATTCACTGTGCGAAGTGAATGGAGTGTTGCTTCACTTTCTAAATGCTGTCTTTTCCGAGAAAATCACTTTCCTTTGAAAGTGCCTTAAGGTACTTACAAGCATTCAACAGAAACTCACATGCATTTCTCTGAAAGAGAAGCAGTCTGTTCCAACACTTCAATTCACTGTGCGAAGTGAATGGAGTGTTGCTTCACTTTCTAAATGCTGTCCTTTCAGAGAAAATCACTTTCCTTTGAAAGTGCCTTAAGCTACTTACAAGCATTCACCAGAAACTCACATACGTTTCTTTGAAAGAGAAGCAGTCTGTTCCTACACTTCAATTCACTGTGCGAAGTGAATGGAGTGTTGCTTCACTTTCTAAATGCTGTCCTTTCAGAGAAAATCACTTTCCTTTGAAAGTGCCTTAAGGTACTTACAAGCATTCACCAGAAACTCACATGCGTTTCTCTGAAAGAGAATCAATCTGTTCAAACACTTCAATTCACTGTGCAAAGTTCATGGAGTGTTGCCTCACTTTTGAAATGCTGTCCTTTCTGAGAAAATCACTTTCCTGTGAAAGTGCCTTGAGCTACTTTCAAGCATTCACAAAAAACTCACATGTGTTTCTCTGAAAGAGAAGCAGTCTGTTCCAACACTTCAATTCTCTGTGCGAAGTGAATGGAGTGTTGCTTCACTTTCTAAATGCTGTCCTTTCAAAGAAAATCACTTTCCTTTGAAAGTGCCTTAAGTTACTTGCAAGCATTAGGAAGAAACTCACATGCGTTTCTCTGAAAGAGAAGCAGTCTGTTCCAACACTTCAATTCACTGCACGAAGGGAATGGAGTGTTGCTTCACTTTCTAAATTCTGTCCTTTCAGAGAAAATCACTTTCCTTTGAAAGTGCCTTAAACTCCTTTCAAGCATTCACAAAAAACTCACATGCGTTTCTCTGAAAGAGAAGCAGTCTGTTCCAACACTTCAATTCACTGTGCGAAGTGAATGGAGTGTTGCTTCACTTTCTTAATGCTGTCCTTTCAGAGAAAATCACTTTCCTTTGAAAGTGCCTTAAGCAACTTACAAGCATTCAACAGAAACTCACATGCATTTCTCTGAAAGAGAAGCAATCTGTTCCAACACTTCAATTCACTGTGCGAAGTGAATGGAGTGTTGCTTCACTTTCTTAATGCTGTCCTTTCAGAGAAAATCACTTTCCTTTGAAAGTGCCTTAAGCTAATTACAAGCATTCAACAGAAACTCACATGCATTTTTCTGAAAGAGAAGCAATCTGTTCCAACACTTCAATCCACTGTGCGAAGTGAATGGAGTGTTGCTTCACTTTCTAAATGCTGTCTTTTCCGAGAAAATCACTTTCCTTTGAAAGTGCCTTAAGGTACTTACAAGCATTCAACAGAAAATCACATGCATTTCTCTGAAAGAGAAGCAGTCTGTTCCAACACTTCAATTCACTGTGCGAAGTGAATGGAGTGTTGCTTCACTTTCTAAATGCTGTCCTTTCAGAGAAAATCACTTTCCTTTGAAAGTGCCTTAAGCTACTTTCAAGCATTCACAAGAAACACACATGCGTTTCTCTGAAATAGAAGCAGTCTGTTCCAACACTTCAATTCACTGTGCGAAGTGAATGGAGTGTTGCTTCACTTTCTAAATGCTGTCTTTTCCGAGAAAATCACTTTCCTTTGAAAGTGCCTTAAGGAACTTACAAGCATTCAACAGAAACTCACATGCATTTCTCTGAAAGAGAAGCAGTCTGTTCCAACACTTCAATTCACTGTGCGAAGTGAATGGAGTGTTGCTTCACTTTCTAAATGCTGTCCTTTCAGAGAAAATCACTTTCCTTTGAAAGTGCCTTAAGCTACTTACAAGCATTCAACAGAAACTCACATACGTTTCTTTGAAAGAGAAGCAGTCTGTTCCTACACTTCAATTCACTGTGCGAAGTGAATGGAGTGTTGCTTCACTTTCTAAATGCTGTCCTTTCAAAGAAAATCACTTTCCTTTGAAAGTGCCTTAAGGTACTTACAAGCATTCACCAGAAACTCACATGCGTTTCTCTGAAAGAGAATCAATCTGTTCAAACACTTCAATTCACTGTGCAAAGTTCATGGAGTGTTGCCTCACTTTTGAAATGCTGTCCTTTCTGAGAAAATCACTTTCCTGTGAAAGTGCCTTGAGCTACTTTCAAGCATTCACAAAAAACTCACATGTGTTTCTCTGAAAGAGAAGCAGTCTGTTCCAACACTTCAATTCTCTGTGCGAAGTGAATGGAGTGTTGCTTCACTTTCTAAATGCTGTCCTTTCAAAGAAAATCACTTTCCTTTGAAAGTGCCTTAAGTTACTTGCAAGCATTAGGAAGAAACTCACATGCGTTTCTCTGAAAGAGAAGCAGTCTGTTCCAACACTTCAATTCACTGCACGAAGGGAATGGAGTGTTGCTTCACTTTCTAAATTCTGTCCTTTCAGAGAAAATCACTTTCCTTTGAAAGTGCCTTAAACTCCTTTCAAGCATTCACAAAAAATTCACATGCGTTTCTCTGAAAGAGAAGCAGTCTGTTCCAACACTTCAATTCACTGTGCGAAGTGAATGGAGTGTTGCTTCACTTTCTTAATGCTGTCCTTTCAGAGAAAATCACTTTCCTTTGAAAGTGCCTTAAGCTAATTACAAGCATTCAACAGAAACTCACATGCATTTCTCTGAAAGAGAAGCAGTCTGTTCCAACACTTCAATTCACTGCACGAAGGGAATGGAGTGTTGCTTCACTTTCTAAATGCTGTCCTTTCAGAGAAAATCACTTTCCTTTGAAAGTGCCTTAAGCTACTTACAAGCATTCACCAGAAACTCACATGCGTTTCTTTGAAAGAGAAGCAGTCTGTTCCAACACTTCAATTCACTGTGCGAAGTGAATGGAGTGTTGCTTCACTTTCTAAATGCTGTCCTTTCAGAGAAAATCACTTTCCTTTGAAAGTGCCTTAAGGTACTAACAAGCATTCAACAGAAACTCACATGCATTTCTCTGAAAGAGGAGCAGTCTGTTCCAACACTTCAATTCACTGTGCAAAGTGAATGGAGTGTTGCTTCACTTTCTAAATGCTGTCCTTTCAGAGAAAATCACTTTCCTTTGAAAGTGCCTTAAGCTACTTTCAAGCATTCACAAGGAACACACATGCGTTTCTCTGAAATAGAAGCAGTCTGTTCCAACACTTCAATTCACTGTGCGAAGTGAATGGAGTGTTGCTTCACTTTCTAAATGCTGTCTTTTCTGAGAAAATCACTTTCCTTTGAAAGTGCCTTAAGGTACTTACAAGCATTCAACAGAAACTCACATGCATTTCTCTGAAAGAGAAGCAGTCTGTTCCAACACTTCAATTCACTGTGCGAAGTGAATGGAGTGTTGCTTCACTTTCTAAATGCTGTCCTTTCAGAGAAAATCACTTTCCTTTGAAAGTGCCTTAAGCTACTTACAAGCATTCACCAGAAACTCACATACGTTTCTTTGAAAGAGAAGCAGTCTGTTCCAACACTTCAATTCACTGTGCGAAGTGAATGGAGTGTTGCTTCACTTTCTAACTGCTGTCCTTTCAAAGAAAATCACTTTCCTTTGAAAGTGCCTTAAGTTACTTGCAAGCATTAGGAAGAAACTCACATGCGTTTCTCTGAAATAGAAGCAGTCTGTTCCAACACTGCAATTCACTGTGCGAAGTGAATGGAGTGTTGCTTCACTTTCTTAATGCTGTCCTTTCAGAGAAAATCACTTTCATTGCAAGTGCCTTAAGCTAATTACAAGCATTCAACAGAAACTCACATGCATTTCTCTGAAAGAGAAGCAGTCTGTTCCAACACTTCAATTCACTGCACGAAGGGAATGGAGTGTTGCTTCACTTTCTAAATGCTGTCCTTTCAGAGAAAATCACTTTCCTTTGAAAGTGCATTAAGCTACTTACAAGCATTCACCAGAAACTCACATGCGTTGCTTTGCAAGAGAAGCAGTCTGTTCCAACACTTCAATTCACTGTGCGAAGTGAATGGAGTGGTGCTTCACTTTCTAAATGCTGTCCTTTCAGAGAAAATCACTTTCCTTTGAAAGAGCCTTAAGTTTCTTGCAAGCATTAGGAAGAAACTCACATGCATTTCTCTGAAAGAGAAGAGGTCCGTTCCAACACTTCAATTCACTGTGCGAAGTGAATGGAGTGTTGCTTCACTTTCTTAATGCTGTCCTTTCAGAGAAAATCACTTTCCTTTGAAAGTGCCTTAAGCTAATTACAAGCATTCAACAGAAACTCACATGCATTTCTCTGAAAGAGAAGCAGTCTGTTCCAACACTTCAATTCACTGTGCAAAGTGAATGGAGTGTTGCTTCACTTTCTAAAGGCTGCCCTTTCAGAGAAAATCACTTTCCTTTGAAAGTGCCTTAAGCTACTTACTAGCATTCACCAGAGACTCACATGCGTTACTCTGAAAGAGAAGCAGTCTGTTCCAACACTTCAATTCACTGTGCGAAGTGAATGGAGTGTTGCTTCACTTTCTTAATGCTGTCCTTTCAGAGAAAATCACGTTCCTTTGAAAGTGCCTTAAGCTACTTTCAAGCATTCACAAGAAACACACATGCGTTTCTCTGAAATAGAAGCAGTCTGTTCCAACACTTCAACTCACTGTGCGAAGTGAATGGAGTGTTGCTTCACTTTCTAAATGCTGTCCTTTCAGAGAAAATTACTTTCCTTTGAAACTGCCTTGAGCTACTTACAAGCATTCAACAGAAACTCACATGCAGTTCTCTGAAAGAGAAGCAGTCGGTTCCAACACTTCAATTCACTGTGCAAAGTTCATGGAGTGTTGCCTCACTTTTGAAATGCTGACCTTTCTGAGAAAATCACTTTCCTTTGAAAGGGCCTTGAGCTACTATCAAGCATTCACAAAAAACTCACATGTGTTTCTCTGAAAGAGAAGCAGTCTGTTCCAACACTTCAATTCACTGTGCGAAGTGAATGGAGTGTTGCTTCACTTTCTAAATGCTGTCCTTTCAGAGAAAATCACTTTCCTTTGAAAGTGCCTTAAACTCCTTTCAAGCATTCACAAAAAACTCACATGTGTTTCTCTGAAAGAGAAGCAGTCTGTTCCAACACTTCAATTCACTGTGCCAAGTGAATGGAGTGTTGCTTCAAATTCTTAATGCTGTCCTTTCAGAGAAAATCACTTTCCTTTGAAAGTGCGTTTAGGTAATTACAAGCATTCAACAGAAACTCACATGCATTTCTCTGAAAGAGAAGCAGTCTGTTCCAACACTTCAATTCACTGTGCAAAGTGAATGGAGTGTTGCTTCACTTTCTAAAGGCTGCCATTTCAGAGAAAATCACTTTCCTTTGAAAGTGCCTTAAGCTACTTACTAGCATTCACCAGAGACTCACATGCGTTACTCTGAAAGAGAAGCAGTCTGTTCCAACACTTCAATTCAGTGTGCGAAGTGAATGGAGTGTTGCTTCACTTTCTTAATGCTGTCCTTTCAGAGAAAATCACTTTCCTGTGAAAGTGCCTTGAGCTACTTTCAAGCATTCACAAAAAACTCACATGTGTTTCTCTGAAAGAGAAGCAGTCTGTTCCAACACTTCAATTCACTGTGCGAAGTGAATGGAGTGTTGCTTCACTTTCTAACTGCTGTCCTTTCAAAGAAAATCACTTTCCTTTGAAAGTGCCTTAAGTTACTTGCAAGCATTAGGAAGAAACTCACATGCATTTCTCTGAAATAGAAGCAGTCTGTTCCAACACTGCAATTCACTGTGCGAAGTGAATGGAGTGTTGCTTCACTTTCTTAATGCTGTCCTTTCAGAGAAAATCACTTTCCTTTGAAAGTGCCTTAAGCTAATTACAAGCATTCAACAGAAACTCACATGCATTTCTCTGAAAGAGAAGCAATCTGTTCCAACACTTCAATTCACTGTGCGAAGTGAATGGAGTGTTGCTTCACTTTCTTAATGCTGTCCTTTCAGAGAAAATCACTTTCCTTTGAAAGTGCCTTAAGCTAATTACAAGCATTCAACAGAAACTCACATGCATTTCTCTGAAAGAGAAGCAGTCTGTTCCAACACTTCAATCCACTGTGCGAAGTGAATGGAGTGTTGCTTCACTTTCTAAATGCTGTCTTTTCCGAGAAAATCACTTTCCTTTGAAAGTGCCTTAAGGTACTTACAAGCATTCAACAGAAACTCACATGCATTTCTCTGAAAGAGAAGCAGTCTGTTCCAACACTTCGATTCACTGTGCGAAGTGAATGGAGTGTTGCTTCACTTTCTAAATGCTGTCCTTTCAGAGAAAATCACTTTCCTTTGAAAGTGCCTTAAGCTACTTTCAAGCATTCACAAGAAACACACATGCGTTTCTCTGAAATAGAAGCAGTCTGTTCCTACACTTCAATTCACTGTGCGAAGTGAATGGAGTGTTGCTTCACTTTCTAAATGCTGTCTTTTCCGAGAAAATCACTTTACTTTGAAAGTGCCTTAAGGAACTTACAAGCATTCAACAGAAACTCACATGCATTTCTCTGAAAGAGAAGCAGTCTGTTTCAACACTTCAATTCACTGTGCGAAGTGAATGGAGTGTTGCTTCACTTTCTAAATGCTGTCCTTTCAGAGAAACTCACTTTCCTTTGAAAGTGCCTTAAGCTACTTACAAGCATTCACCAGAAACTCACATACGTTTCTTTGAAAGAGAAGCAGTCTGTTCCTACACTTCAATTCACTGTGCGAAGTGAATGGAGTGTTGCTTGACTTTCTAAATGCTGTCCTTTCAGAGAAAATCACTTTCCTTTGAAAGTGCCTTAAGGTACTTACAAGCATTCACCAGAAACTCACATGCGTTTCTCTGAAAGAGAATCAATCTGTTCCAACACTTCAATTCACTGTGCAAAGTTCATGGAGTGTTGCCTCACTTTTGAAATGCTGTCCTTTCTGAGAAAATCACTTTCCTGAGAAAGTGCCTTGAGCTACTTTCAAGCATTCACAAAAAACTCACATGTGTTTCTCTGAAAGAGAAGCAGTCTGTTCCAACACTTCAATTCTCTGTGCGAAGTGAATGGAGTGTTGCTTCACTTTCTAAATGCTGTCCTTTCAAAGAAAATCACTTTCCTTTGAAAGTGCCTTAAGTTACTTGCAAGCATTAGGAAGAAACTCACATGCGTTTCTCTGAAAGAGAAGCAGTCTGTTCCAACATTTCAATTCACTGTGCAAAGTGAATGGAGTGTTGCTTCACTTTCTAAATTCTGTCCTTTCAGAGAAAATCACTTTCCTTTGAAAGTGCCTTAAGCTACTTACAAGCATTCAACAGAAACTTACATGCATTTCTCTGAAAGAGAAGCAGTCTGTTCCAACACTTCAATCCACTGTGCGAAGTGAATGGAGTATTGCTTCACTTTTTAAATGCTGTCTTTTCCGAGAAAATCACTTTCCTTTGAAAGTGCCTTAAGGTACTTACAAGCATTCACCAGAAACTCACATGCATTTCTCTGAAAGAGAAGCAGTCTGTTCCAACACTTCAATTCACTGTGCGAAGTGAATGGAGTGTTGCTTCACTTTCTAAATGCTGTCCTTTCAGAGAAAATCACTTTCCTTTGAAAGTGCCTTAAGCTACTTTCAAGCATTCACCAGAAACACACATGTGTTTCTCTGAAATAGAAGCAGTCTGTTCCAACACTTCAATTCACTGTGCGAAGTTAATGGAGTGTTGCTTCACTTTCTAAATGCTGTCTTTTCCGAGAAAATCACTTTCCTTTGAAAGTGCCTTAAGGAACTTACAAGCATTCAACAGAAACTCACATGCATTTCTCTGAAAGAGAAGCAGTCTGTTCCAACTCTTCAATTCACTGTGCGAAATGAATGGAGTGTTGCTTCACTTTCTAAATGCTGTCCTTTCAGAGAAAATCACTTTCCTTTGAAAGTGCCTTAAGGTCCTTACAAGCATTCACCAGAAACTCACATGCGATTCTCTGAAAGAGAATCAATCTGTTCCAACACTTCAATTCACTGTGCAAAGTTCATGGAGTGTTGCCTCACTTTTGAAATGCTGTCCTTTCTGAGAAAATCACTTTCCTGTGAAAGTGCCTTGAGCTACTTTCAAGCATTCACAAAAAACTCACATGTGTTTCTCTGAAAGAGAAGCAGTCTGTTCCAACACTTCAACTCTCTGTGCGAAGTGAATGGAGTGTTGCTTCACTTTCTAAATGCTGTCCTTTCAAAGAAAATCACTTTCCTTTGAAAGTGCCTTAAGTTACTTGCAAGCATTAGGAAGAAACTCACATGCGTTTCTCTGAAAGAGAAGCAGTCTGTTCCAACACTTCAATTCACTGTGCGAAGTGAATGGAGTGTTGCTTCACTTTCTAAATTCTGTCCTTTCAGAGAAAATCACTTTCCTTTGAAAGTGCCTTAAACTCCTTTCAAGCATTCACAAAAAACTCACATGCGTTTCTCTGAAAGAGAAGCAGTCTGTTCCAACACTTCAATTCACTGTGCGAAGTGAATGGAGTGTTGCTTCACTTTCTTAATGCTGTCCTTTCAGAGAAAATCACTTTCCTTTGAAAGCGCCTTAAGCTAATTACAAGCATTCAACAGAAACTCACATGCATTTCTCTGAAAGAGGAGCAGTCTGTTCCAACACTTCAATTCACTGCACGAAGGGAATGGAGTGTTGCTTCACTTTCTAAATGCTGTCCTTTCAGAGAAAATCACTTTCCTTTGAAAGTGCCTTAAGCTACTTACAAGCATTCACCAGAAACTCACATGCGTTTCTTTGAAAGAGAAGCAGTCTGTTCCAACACTTCAATTCACTGTGCGAAGTGAATGGAGTGTTGCTTCACTTTCTAAATGCTGTCCTTTCAGAGAAAATCACTTTCCTTTGAAAGTGCCTTAAGGTACTTACAAGCATTCAACAGAAACTCACATGCATTTCTCTGAAAGAGGAGCAGTCTGTTCCAACACTTCAATTCACTGTGCAAAGTGAATGGAGTGTTGCTTTACTTTCTAAATGCTGTCCTTTCAGAAAAAATCACTTTCCTTTGAAAGTGCCTTGAGCTACTTTCAAGCATTCACAAGAAACACACATGCGTTCCTCTGAAATAGAAGCAGTCTGTTCCAACACTTCAATTCACTGTGCGAAGTGAATGGAGTGTTGCTTCACTTTCTAAATGCTGTCTTTTCCTAGAAAATCACTTTCCTTTGAAAGTGCCTTAAGGTACTTACAAGCATTCAACAGAAACTCACATGCATTTCTCTGAAAGAGAAGCAGTCTGTTCCAACACTTCAATTCACTGTGCGAAGTGAATGGAGTGTTGCTTCACTTTCTAAATGCTGTCCTTTCAGAGAAAATCACTTTCCTTTGAAAGTGCCTTAAGCTACTTACAAGCATTCACCAGAAACTCAATACGTTTCTTTGAAAGAGAAGCAGTCTGTTCCAACACTTCATTTCACTGTGCGAAGTTAATGGAGTGTTGCTCCACTTTCTAACTGCTGTCCTTTCAGAGAAAATTACTTTCCTTTGAAACTGCCTTGAGCTACTTACAAGCATTCAACAGAAACTCACATGCATTTCTCTGAAAGAGAAGCAGTCGGTTCCTACACTTCAATTCACTGTGCAAAGTTCATGGAGTGTTGCCTCACTTTTGAAATGCTGACCTTTCTGAGAAAATCACTTTCCTTTGAAAGTGCCTTGAGCTACTTTCAAGCATTCACAAAAAACTCACATGTGTTTCTCTGAAAGAGAAGCAGTCTGTTCCAACACTTCAATTCTCTGTGCGAAGTGAATGGAGTGTTGCTTCACTTTCTAAATGCTGTCCTTTCAAAGAAAATCACTTTCCTTTGAAAGTGCCTTAAGTTACTTGGAAGCATTAGGAAGAAACTCACATGCGTTTCCCTGAAAGAGAAGCAGTCTGTTCCAACACTTCAATTCACTGTGCGAAGTGAATGGAGTGTTGCTTCACTTTCTAAATTCTGTCCTTTCAGAGAAAATCACTTTCCTTTGAAAGTTCCTTAAACTACTTTCAAGCATTCACAAAAAACTCACATGCGTTTCTCTGAAAGAGAAGCAGTCTGTTCCAACACTTCAATTCACTGTGCGAAGTGAATGGAGTGTTGCTTCACTTTCTAACTGCTGTCCTTTCAAAGAAAATCACTTTCCTTTGAAAGTGCCTTAAGTTACTTGCAAGCATTAGGAAGAAACTCACATGCGTTTCTCTGAAAGAGAAGCAGTCTGTTCCAACACTTCAATTCACTGTGCGAAGTGAATGGAGTGTTGCTTCACTTTCTTAATGCTGTCCTTTCAGAGAAAATCACTTTCCTTTGAAAGTGCCTAAAGTTAATTACAAGCATTCAACAGAAACTCACATGCATTTCTCTGAAAGTGAAGCAGTCTGTTTCAACACTTCAATTCACTGTGCGAAGTGAATGGAGTGTTGCTTCACTTTCTAAATGCTGTCCTTTCAAAGAAAATCACTTTCTTTGAAAGTGCCTTAAGCTACTTTCAAGCATTCACAAGAAACACACATGCGTTTCTCTGAAATAGAAGCAGTCTGTTCCAACACTTCAATTCACTGTGCGAAGTGAATGGAGTGTTGCTTCACTTTCTTAATGCTGTCCTTTCAGAGAAAATCACTTTCCTTTGAAAGTGCCTTAAGCTAATTACAAGCATTCAACAGAAACTCACATGCATTTCTCTGAAAGAGAAGCAGTCTGTTCCAACACTTCAATCCACTGTGCGAAGTGAATGGAGTGTTGCTTCACTTTCTAAATGCTGTCTTTTCTGAGAAAATCACTTTCCTTTGAAAGTGCCTTAAGGTACTTACAAGCATTCAACAGAAACTCACATGCATTTCTCTGAAAGAGAAGCAGTCTGTTCCAACACTTCAATTCACTGTGCGAAGTGAATGGAGTGTTGCTTCAATTTCTAAATGCTGTCTTTTCAGAGAAAATCACTTTCCTTTGAAAGTGCCTTAAGCTACTTTCAAGCATTCACAAGAAACACACATGCATTTCTCTGAAATAGAAGCAGTCTGTTCCAACACTTCAATTCACTGTGCGAAGTGAATGGAGTGTTGCTTCACTTACTAAATGCTGTCTTTTCCGAGAAAATCACTTTCCTTTGAAAGTGCCTTAAGGAACTTACAAGCATTCAACAGAAACTAACATGCATTTCTCTGAAAGAGAAGCAGTCTGTTCCAACACTTCAATTCACTGTGCGAAGTGAATGGAGTGTTGCTTCACTTTCTAAATGCTGTCCTTTCAGAGAAAATCACTTTCCTTTGAAAGTGCCTTAAGCTACTTACAAGCATTCACCAGAAACTCACATGCGTTTCTTTGAAAGAGAAGCAGTCTGTTCCTACACTTCAATTCACTGTGCGAAGTGAATGGAGTGTTGCTTCACTTTCTAAATGCTGTCCTTTCAAAGAAAATCACTTTCCTTTGAAAGTGCCTTAAGGTACTTACAAGCATTCACCAGAAACTCACATGTGTTTCTCTGAAAGAGAATCAATCAGTTCCAACACTTCAATTCACTTTGCAAAGTTCATGGAGTGTTGCCTCACTTTTGAAATGCTGTCCTTTCTGAGAAAATTACTTTCCTTTGAAAGTGCCTTGAGCTACTTTCAAGCATTCACAAAAAACTCACATGTGTTTCTCTGAAAGAGAAGCAGTCTGTTCCAACACTTCAATTCTCTGTGCGAAGTGAATGGAGTGTTGCTTCACTTTCGAAATGCTGTCCTTTCAAAGAAAATCACTTTCCATTGAAAGTGCCTTAAGTTACTTGCAAGCATTAGGAAGAAACTCACATGCGTTTCTCTGAAAGAGAAGCAGTCTGTTCCAACATTTCAATTCACTGTGTAAAGTGAATGGAGTGTTGCTTCACTTTCTAAATTCTGTCCTTTCAGAGAAAATCACTTTCCTTTGAAAGTGCCTTAAGCTACTTACAAGCATTCAACAGAAACTTACATGCATTTCTCTGAAAGAGAAGCAGTCTGTTCCAACACTTCAATTCACTGTACAAAGTGAATGGAGTGTTGCTTCACTTTCTAAATGCTGTCCTTTCAGAGAAAATCACTTTCCTTTGATAGTGCCTTAAGCTACTTACAAGCATTCACCAGAAACTCACATGCGTTTCTTTGAAAGAGAAGCAGTCTGTTCCAACACTTCAATTCACTGTGCGAAGTGAATGGAGTGTTGCTTAACTTTCTAAATGCTGTCCCTTCAGAGAAAATCACTTTCCTTTGAAAGTGCCTTAAGTTACTTGCAAGCATTAGGAAGAAACTCACATGTGTTTCTCTGAAATAGAAGCAGTCTGTTCCAACACTGCAATTCACTGTGCGAAGTGAATGGAGTGTTGCTTCACTTTCTTAATGCTGTCATTTCAGAGAAAATCACTTTCCTTGGAAAGTGCCTTAAGCTAATTACAAGCATTCAACAGAAACTCACATGCATTTCTCTGAAAGAGAAGCAGTCTGTTCCAGCACTTCAATTCACTGCACGAAGGGAATGGAGTGTTGCTTCACTTTCTAAATGCTGTCCATTCAGAAAAAATCACTTTCCTTTGAAAGTGCATTAAGCTACTTACAAGCATTCACCAGAAACTCACATGCGTTTCTTTGAAAGAGAAGCAGTCTGTTCCAACACTTCAATTCACTGTGCGAAGTGAATGGAGTGTTGCTTCACTTTCTAAATGCTGTCCTTTCAGAGAAAATCACTTTCCTTCGAACGTGCCTTAAGTTACTTGCAAGCATTAGGAAGAAACTCACATGCGTTTCTCTTATAGAGAAGCAGTCTGTTCCAACACTTCAATTCACTGTGCGAAGTGAATGGAGTGTTGCTTCACTTTCTTAATGCTGTCCTTTCAGAGAAAATCACTTTCCTTTGAAAGTGCCTAAAGCTAATTACAAGAATTCAACAGAAACTCACATGCGTTTCTCTGAAAGAGAAGCAGTCTGTTCCAACACTTCAATTCACTGTGCGAAGTGAATGGAGTGTTGCTTCACTTTCTAAATTCTGTCCTTTCAGAGAAAATCACTTTCCTTTGAAAGTGCCTTAAACTACTTTCAAGCATTCACAAAATACTCACATGCGTTTCTCTGAAAGAGAAGCAGTCTGTTCCAACACTTCAATTCACTGTGCAAAGTGAATGGAGTGTTGCTTCACTTTCTAAATGCTGTCCTTTCAGAGAAAATCACTTTCCTTTGAAAGTGCCTTAAGCTACTTTCAAGCATTCACAAGAAACACACATGCGTTTCTCTGAAATAGAAGCCGTCTGTTCCAACACTTCAATTCACTGTGCGAAGTGAATGGAGTGTTGCTTCACTTTCTTAATGCTGTCCTTTCAGAGAAAATCACTTTCCTTTGAAAGTGCCTTAAGTTACTTGCAAGCATTAGGAAGAAACTCACATGCGTTTCTCTGAAATAGAAGCAGTCTGTTCCAACACTGCAATTCACTGTTCGAAGTGAATGGAGTGTTGCTTCACTTTCTTAATGCTGTCCTTTCAGAGATAATCACTTTCCTTTGAAAGTGCCTTAAGCTAATTACAAGCATTCAACAGAAACTCACATGCATTTCTCTGAAAGAGAAGCAGTCTGTTCCAACACTTCAATTCACTGCACGAAGGGAATGGAGTGTTGCTTCACTTTCTAAATGCTGTCCATTCAGAAAAAATCACTTTCCTTTGAAAGTGCATTAAGCTACTTACAAGCATTCACCAGAAACTCACATGCGTTTCTTTGAAAGAGAAGCAGTCTGTTCCAACACTTCAATTCACTGTGCGAAGTGAATGGAGTGTTGCTTCACTTTCGAAATGCTGTCCTTTCATAGAAAATCACTTTCCTTCGAAAGTGCCTTAAGTTACTTGCAAGCATTAGGAAGAAACTCACATGCGTTTCTCTTAAAGAGAAGCAGTCTGTTCCAACACTTCAATTCACTGTGCGAAGTGAATGGAGTGTTGCTTCACTTTCTTAATGCTGTCCTTTCAGAGAAAATCACTTTCCTTTGAAAGTGCCTAAAGCTAATTACAAGAATTCAACAGAAACTCACATGCATTTCTCTGAAAGAGAAGCAGTCTGTTCCAACACTTCAATTCACTGTGCGAAGTGAATGGAGTGTTGCTTCACTTTCTAAATGCTGTCCTTTCAGAGAAAATCACTTTCCTTTGAAAGTGCCTTAAGCTACTTTCAAGCATTCACAAGAAACACACATGCGTTTCTCTGAAATTGAAGCAGTCTGTTCCAACACTTCAATTCACTGTGCGAAGTGAATGGAGTGTTGCTTCACTTTCTAAATGCTGTCTTTTCCGAGAAAATCACTTTCCTTTGAAAGTGCCTTAAGGTACTTACAAGCATTCAACAGAAACTCACATGCATTTCTCTGAAAGAGAAGCAGTCTGTTCCAACACTTCAATTCACTGTGCGAAGTGAATGGAGTGTTGCTTCACTTTCTTAATGCTGTCCTTTCAGAGAAAATCACTTTCCTTTGAAAGTGCCTTAAGCTAATTACAAGCATTCAACAGAAACTCACATGCATTTCTCTGAAAGAGAAGCAGTCTGTTCCAACACTTCAATTCACTGCACGAAGGGAATGGAGTGTTGCTTCACATTCTAAATGCTGTCCTTTCAGAAAAAATCACTTTCCTTTGAAAGTGCATTAAGCTACTTACAAGCATTCACCAGAAACTCACATGCGTTTCTTTGAAAGAGAAGCAGTCTGTTCCAACACTTCAATTCACTGTGCGAAGTGAATGGAGTGTTGCTTCACTTTCTAAATGCTGTCCTTTCAGAGAAAATCACTTTCCTTTGAAAGTGCCTTAAGTTACTTGCAAGCATTAGGAAGAAACTCACATGCGTTTCTCTGAAAGAGAAGCAGTCTGTTCCAACACTTCAATTCACTGTGCGAAGTGAATGGAGTGTTGCTTCACTTTCTTAATGCTGTCCTTTCAGAGAAAATCACTTAACTTTGAAAGTGCCTTAAGCTAATTACAAGCATTCAACAGAAACTCACATGCATTTCTCTGAAAGAGAAGCAGTCTGTTCCAACACTTCAATTCACTGTGCGAAGTGAATGGAGTGTTGCTGACCTTTCTAAATGTTGTCTTTTCAGAGAAAATCACTTTCCTTTGGAAGTGCCTTAAGCTACTTTCAAGCATTCACAAGAAACACACATGCGTTTCTCTGAAATAGAAGCAGTCAGTTCCAACACTTCAATTCACTGTGCGAAGTGAATGGAGTGTTGCTTCACTTTCTAAATGCTGTCCTTTCAGAGAAAATCACTTTTGTTTGAAAGTGCCTTAAGCAACTTTCAAGCATTTACAAGAAACTCACATGCGTTTCTTTGAAAGAGAAGCAGTCTGTTGCAACACTTCAATTCACTGTGCGAAGTGAATGGAGTGTTGCTTCACTTTCTAAATGCTGTCTTTTCCGAGAAAATCACTTTCCTTTGAAAGTGCCTTAAGGTACTTACAAGCATTCAACAGAAACTCACATGCGTTTCTTTGAAAGAGAAGCAGTCTGTTCCAACACTTCAATTCACTGTGCGAAGTGAATGGAGTGTTGCTTCACTTTCTAAATGCTGTCCTTTCAAAGAAAATCACTTTCCTTTGAAAGTGCCTTAAGTTACTTGCAAGCATTAGGAAGAAACTCACATGAGTTTCTCTGAAAGAGAAGCAGTCTGTTCCAACACTTCAATTCACTGTGCGAAGTGAATGGAGTGTTGCTTCACTTTCTTAATGCTGTCCTTTCAGAGAAAATCACTTTCCTTTGAAAGTGCCTTAAGCTACTTTCAAGCATTCACAAGAAACACACATGCGTTTCTCTGAAATAGAAGCAGTCTGTTCCAACACTTCAACTCACTGTGCGAAGTGAATGGAGTGTTGCTTCACTTTCTAAATGCTGTCCTTTCAGAGAAAATTACTTTCCTTTGAAACTCCCTTGAGCTACTTACAAGCATTCAACAGAAACTCACATGCATTTCTCTGAAAGAGAAGCAGTCAGTTCCAACACTTCAATTCACTGTGCGAAGTGAATGGAGTGTTGCTTCACTTTCTAAATGCTGTCCTTTCAGAGAAAATCACTTTCCTTTGAAAGTGCCTTAAGCTACTTACAAGCATTCAAAGAAACTCACATGCGTTTCTTTGAAAGAGAAGCAGTCTGTTCCAACACTTCAATTCACTGTGCGAAGTGAATGGAGTGTTGCTTCACTTTCTAAATGCTGTCCTTTCAAAGAAAATCACTTTCCTTTGAAAGTGCCTTAAGTTACTTGCAAGCATTAGGAAGAAACTCACATGCGTTTCTCTGAAAGAGAAGCAGTCTGTTCCAACACTTCAATTCACTGCACGAAGGGAATGGAGTGTTGCTTCACTTTCTAAATTCTGTCCTTTCAGAGAAAATCACTTTCCTTTGAAAGTGCCTTAAACTACTTACAAGCATTCACAAAAAACTCACATGCGTTTTTCTGAAAGAGAAGGAGTCTGTTCCAACACTTCAATTCACTGTGCGAAGTGAATGGAGTGTTGCTTCACTTTCTAAATGCTGTCCTTTCAGAGAAAATCACTTTCCTTTGAAAGTGCCTTAAGCTAATTACAAGCATTCAACAGAAACTCACATGCATTTCTCTGAAAGAGAAGCAGTCTGTTCCAACACTTCAATTCACTTCACGATGGGAATGGAGTGTTGCTTCACTTTCTAAATGCTGTCCTTTCAGAGAAAATCACGTTCCTTTGAAAGTGCCTTAAGCTACTTACAAGCATTCACCAGAAACTCACATGCGTTTCTCTGAAAGATAAGCAATCTGTTCCAACACTTCAATTCACTGTGCAAAGTTCATGGAGTGTTGCCTCACTTTTGAAATGCTGTCCTTTCCGAGAAAATCACTTACCTTTGAAAGTGCCTTAAGCTACTTTAAAGCATTCACAAAAAACTCACATGTGTTTCTCTGAAAGAGAAGCAGTCTGTTCCAACACTTCAATTCTCTGTGCGAAGTGAATGGAGTGTTGCTTCACTTTCTAAATGCTGTCCTTTCAAAGAAAATCACTTTCCTTTGAAAGTGCCTTAAGTTACTTGCAAGCATTAGGAAGAAACTCACATGCGTTTCTCTGAAAGAGAAGCAGTCTGTTCCAACACTTCAATTCACTATGCGAAGTGAATGGAGTGTTGCTTCACTTTCTAAATTCTGTCCTTTCAGAGAAAATCACTTTCCTTTGAAAGTGCCTTAAACAACTTTCAAGCATTCACAAAAAACTCACGTGCGTTTCTCTGAAAGAGAAGCAGTCTGTTCCAACACTTCAATTCACTGTGCGAAGTGAATGGAGTGTTGCTTCACTTTCTAAATGCTGTCCTTTCAGAGAAAATCACTTTCCTTTGAAAGTGCCTTAAGCTACTTTCAAGCATTCACAAGAAACACACATGCATTTCTCTGAAATAGATGCAGTCTGTTCCAACACTTCAATTCATTGTGCGAAGTGAATGGAGTGTTGCTTCACTTTCTAAATGCTGTCTTTTCCGAGAAAATCACTTTCCTTTTTAAAGTGCCTTAAGCTACTTACAAGCATTCACCAGAAACTCACATGCGTTTCTTTGAAAGAGAAGCAGTCTGTTCCAACACTTCAATTCACTGTGCGAAGTGAATGGAGTGTTACTTCACTTTCTAAATGCTGTCCTTTCAAAGAAAATCACTTTCCTTTGAAAGTGCATTAAGTTACTTGCAAGCATTAGGAAGAAACTCACATGCGTTTCTCTGAAAGAGAAGCAGTGTGTTCCAACACTTCAATTCACTGTGCGAAGTGAATGGAGTGTTGCTTCACTTTCTTAATGCTGTCCTTTCAGAGAAAATCACTTTCCTTTGAAAGTGCCTTAAGCTAATTACAAGCATTCAACAGAAACTCACATGCATTTCTCTGAAAGAGATGCAGTCTGGTCCAACACTTCAGTTCACTGTACGAAGGGAATGGAGTGTTGCTTCACTTTCTAAATGCTGTCCTTTCAGAGAAAATCACTTTCCTTTGAAAGTGCATTAAGCTACTTACAAGCATTCACCAGAAACTCACATGCGTTTCTTTGAAAGAGAAGCAGTCTGTTCCAACACTTCAATTCACTGTGCGAAGGGAATGGATTGTTGCTTCACTTTCTAAATGCTGTCCTTTCAGAGAAAATCACTTTCCTTTGAAAGTGCCTTAAGTTACTTGCAAGCATTAGGAAGAAACTCACATGCGTTTCTCTGAAAGAGAAGCAGTCTGTTCCAACACTTCAATTCACTGTGCGAAGTGAATGGAGTGTTGCTTCACTTTCTAAAGGCTGCCCTTTCAGAGAAAATCACTTTCCTTTGAAAGTGCCTTAAGCTACTTACTAGCATTCACCAGAGACTCACATGCGTTACTCTGAAAGAGAAGCAGTCTGTTCCAACACTTCAATTCACTGTGCGAAGTGAATGGAATGTTACTTCACTTTCTAAATGCTGTACTTTCAGAGAAAATCACTTTCCTTTGAAAGTGCCTTAAGCTACTTTCAAGCATTCACAAGAAACACACATGCGTTTCTCTGAAATAGAAGCAGTCTGTTCCAACACTTCAACTCACTGTGCGAAGTGAATGGAGTGTTGCTTCACTTTCTAAATGCTGTCCTTTCAGAGAAAATTACTTTCCTTTGAAACTCCCTTGAGCTACTTACAAGCATTCAACAGAAACTCACATGCATTTCTCTGAAAGAGAAGCAGTCGGTTCCAACACTTCAATTCACTGTGCGAGGTGAATGGAGTGTTGCTTCACTTTCTAAATGCTGTCCTTTCAGAGAAAATCACTTTCCTTTGAAAGTGCCTTAAGCTACTTACAAGCATTCAAAGAAACTCACATGCGTTTCTTTGAAAGAGAAGCAGTCTGTTCCAACACTTCAATTCACTGTGCGAAGTGAATGGAGTGTTGCTTCACTTTCTAAATGCTGTCCTTTCAAAGAAAATCACTTTCCTTTGAAAGTGCCTTAAGTTACTTGCAAGCATTAGGAAGAAACTCACATGCGTTTCTCTGAAAGAGAAGCAGTCGGTTCCAACACTTCAATTCACTGCACGAAGGGAATGGAGTGTTGCTTCACTTTCTAAATTCTGTCCTTTCAGAGAAAATCACTTTCCTTTGAAAGTGCCTTAAACTACTTTCAAGCATTCACAAAAAACTCGCATGCGTTTTTCTGAAAGAGAAGCAGTCTGTTCCAACACTTCAATTCACTGTGCGAAGTGAATGGAGTGTTCCTTCACTTTCTAAATGCTGTCCTTTCAGAGAAAATCACTTTCCTTTGAAAGTGCCTTAAGCTAATTACAAGCATTCAACAGAAACTCACATGCATTTCTCTGAAAGAGAAGCAGTCTGTTCCAACACTTCAATTCACTTCACGATGGGAATGGAGTGTTGCTTCACTTTCTAAATGCTGTCCTTTCAGAGAAAATCACGTTCCTTTGAAAGTGCCTTAAGCTACTTACAAGCATTCACCAGAAACTCACATGCGTTTCTCTGAAAGATAAGCAATCTGTTCCAACACTTCAATTCACTGTGCAAAGTTCATGGAGTGTTGCCTCACTTTTGAAATGCTGTCCTTTCCGAGAAAATCACTTTCCTTTGAAAGTGCCTTAAGCTACTTTAAAGCATTCACAAAAAACTCACATGTGTTTCTCTGAAAGAGAAGCAGTCTGTTCCAACACTTCAATTCTCTGTGCGAAGTGAATGGAGTGTTGCTTCACTTTCTAAATGCTGTCCTTTCAAAGAAAATCACTTTCCTTTGAAAGTGCCTTAAGTTACTTGCAAGCATTAGGAAGAAACTCACATGCGTTTCTCTGAAAGAGAAGCAGTCTGTTCCAACACTTCAATTCACTATGCGAAGTGAATGGAGTGTTGCTTCACTTTCTAAATTCTGTCCTTTCAGAGAAAATCACTTTCCTTTGAAAGTGCCTTAAACAACTTTCAAGCATTCACAAAAAACTCACGTGCGTTTCTCTGAAAGAGAAGCAGTCTGTTCCAACACTTCAATTCACTGTGCGAAGTGAATGGAGTGTTGCTTCACTTTCTAAATGCTGTCCTTTCAGAGAAAATCACTTTCCTTTTAAAGTGCCTTAAGCTACTTTCAAGCATTCACAAGAAACACACATGCATTTCTCTGAAATAGATGCAGTCTGTTCCAACACTTCAATTCATTGTGCGAAGTGAATGGAGTGTTGCTTCACTTTCTAAATGCTGTCTTTTCCGAGAAAATCACTTTCCTTTTTAAAGTGCCTTAAGCTACTTACAAGCATTCACCAGAAACTCACATGCGTTTCTTTGCAAGAGAAGCAGTCTGTTCCAACACTTCAATTCACTGTGCGAAGTGAATGGAGTGTTGCTTCACTTTCTAAATGCTGTCCTTTCAAAGAAAATCACTTTCCTTTGAAAGTGCATTAAGTTACTTGCAAGCATTAGGAAGAAACTCACATGTGTTTCTCTGAAAGAGAAGCAGTCTGTTCCAACACTTCAATTCACTGTGCGAAATGAATGGAGTGTTGCTTCACTTTCTTAATGCTGTCCTTTCAGAGAAAATCACTTTCCTTTGAAAGTGCCTTAAGCTAATTACAAGCATTCAACAGAAACTCACATGCATTTCTCTGAAAGAGAAGCAGTCTGTTCCAACACTTCAATTCACTGCACGAAGGGAATGGAGTGTTGCTTCACTTTCTAAATGCTGTCCTTTCAGAGAAAATCACTTTCCTTTGAAAGTGCATTAAGCTACTTACAAGCATTCACCAGAAACTCACATGCGTTTCTTTGAAAGAGAAGCAGTCTGTTCCAACACTTCAATTCACTGTGCGAAGGGAATGGAGTGTTGCTTCACTTTCTAAATGCTGTCCTTTCAGAGAAAATCACTTTCCTTTGAAAGTGCCTTAAGTTACTTGCAAGCATTAGGAAGAAACTCACATGCGTTTCTCTGAAAGGGAAGCAGTCTGTTCCAACACTTCAATTCACTGTGCGAAGTGAATGGAGTGTTGCTTCACTTTCTTAATGCTGTCCTTTCAGAGAAAATCACTTTCCTTTGAAAGTGCCTTAAGCTAATTACAAGCATTCACCAGAAACTCAAATGCATTTCTCTGAAAGAGAAGCAGTCTGTTCCAACACTTCAATTCACTGCACGAAGGTAATGGAGTGTTGCTTCACTTTCTAAATGCTGTCCTTTCAGAGAAAATCACTTTCCTTTGAAAGTGCATTAAGCTACTTACAAGCATTCACCAGAAACTCACATGCGTTTCTTTGAAAGAGAAGCAGTCTGTTCCAACACTTCAATTCACTGTGCGAAGTGAATGGAGTGTTGCTTCACTTTCTAAATGCTGTCTTTTCCGAGAAAATCACTCTCCTTTGAAAGTGCCTTAAGGTACTTACAAGCATTCAACAGAAACTCACATGCATTTCTCTGAAAGAGAAGCAGTCTGTTCCAACACTTCAATTCACTGTGCGAAGTGAATGGAGTGTTGCTTCACTTTCTTAATGCTGTCCTTTTAGAGAAAATCACTTTCCTTTGAAAGTGCCTTAAACTAATTTCAAGCATTCACAGAAAACGCACATGCGTTTTTCTGAAAGAGAAGCAGTCTGTTCCAACACTTCAATTCACTGTGGGAAGTGAATGGAGTGTTGCTTCACTTTCTAAATGCTGTCCTTTCAGAGAAAATCACGTTCCTTTGAAAGTGCCTTAAGCTACTTACAAGCATTCCCCAGAAACTCACATGCGTTTCTCTGAAAGATAAGCAATCTGTTCCAACACTTCAATTCACTGTGCAAAGTTCATGGAGTGTTGCCTCACTTTTGAAATGCTGTCCTTTCCGAGAAAATCACTTTCCTTTGAAAGTGCCTTAAGCTACTTCAAGCATTCACAAAAAACTCACATGTGTTTCTCTGAAAGAGAAGCAGTCTGTTCCAACACTTAAATTCTCTGTGCGAAGTGAATGGAGTGTTGCTTCACTTTCTAAATGCTGTCCTTTCAAAGAAAATCACTTTCCTTTGAAAGTGCCTTAAGTTACTTGCAAGCATTAGGAAGAAACTCACATGCGTTTCTCTGAAAGAGAAGCAGTCTCTTCCAACACTTCAATTCACTGTGCGAAGTGAATGGAGTGTTGCTTCACTTTCTAAATTCTGTCCTTTCAGAGAAAATCACTTTCCTTTGAAAGTGCCTTAAACTACTTTCAAGCATTCACCAGAAACTCACATGCGTTTCTCTGAAAGAGAAGCAGTCTGTTCCAACACTTCAATTCACTGTGCGAAGTGAATGGAGTGTTGCTTCACTTTCTAAAAGCTGTCCTTTCAGAGAAAATCACTTTCCTTTGAAAGTGCCTTAAGCTACTTTCAAGCATTCACAAGAAACACACATGCGTTTCTCTGAAATAGAAGCAGTCTGTTCCAACACTTCAATTCACTGTGCGAAGTGAATGGAGTGTTGCTTCACTTTCTAAATGCTGTCTTTTACGAGAAAATCACTTTCCTTTGAAAGTGCCTTAAGCTACTTACAAGCATTCAACAGAAACTTACATGCGTTTCTTTGAAAGAGAAGCAGTCTGTTCCAACACTTCAATTCACTGTGCGAAGTGAATGGAGTGTTGCTTCACTTTCTAACTGCTGTCCTTTCAAAGAAAATCACTTTCCTTTGAAAGTGCCTTAAGTTACTTGCAAGCATTAGGAAGAAACTCACATGCGTTTCTCTGAAAGAGAAGCAGTCTGTTCCAAGACTTCAATTCACTGTGCGAAGTGAATGGAGTGTTGCTTCACTTTCTTAATGCTGTCCTTTCAGAGAAAATCACTTTCCTTTGAAAGTGCCTTAAGCTAATTACAAGCATTCAACAGAAACTCACATGCATTTCTCTGAAAGAGATGCAGTCTGTTCCAACACTTCAATTCACTGCACGAAGGCAATGGAGTGTTGCTTCACTTTCTAAATGCTGTCCTTTCAGAGAAAATCACTTTCCTTTGAAAGTGCATTAAGCTACTTACAAGCATTCACCAGAAACTCACATGTGTTTCTTTGAAAGAGAAGCAGTCTGTTCCAACACTTCAATTCACTGTGCGAAGTGAATGGAGTGTTGCTTCACTTTCTTAATGCTGTCCTTTCCGAGAAAATCACTTTCCTTTGAAAGTGCCTTAAGCTACTTTAAAGCATTCACAAAAAACTCACATGTGTTTCTCTGAAAGAGAAGCAGTCTGTTCCAACACTTCAATTCTCTGTGCGAAGTGAATGGAGTGTTGCTTCACTTTCTAAATGCTGTCCTTTCAAAGAAAATCACTTTCCTTTGAAAGTGCCTTAAGTTACTTGCAAGCATTAGGAAGAAACTCACATGCGTTTCTCTGAAAGAGAAGCAGTCTGTTCCAACACTTCAATTCACTATGCGAAGTGAATGGAGTGTTGCTTCACTTTCTAAATTCTGTCCTTTCAGAGAAAATCACTTTCCTTTGAAAGTGCCTTAAACAACTTTCAAGCATTCACAAAAAACTCACGTGCGTTTCTCTGAAAGAGAAGCAGTCTGTTCCAACACTTCAATTCACTGTGCGAAGTGAATGGAGTGTTGCTTCACTTTCTAAATGCTGTCCTTTCAGAGAAAATCACTTTCCTTTTAAAGTGCCTTAAGCTACTTTCAAGCATTCACAAGAAACACACATGCATTTCTCTGAAATAGATGCAGTCTGTTCCAACACTTCAATTCATTGTGCGAAGTGAATGGAGTGTTGCTTCACTTTCTAAATGCTGTCTTTTCCGAGAAAATCACTTTCCTTTTTAAAGTGCCTTAAGCTACTTACAAGCATTCACCAGAAACTCACATGCGTTTCTTTGCAAGAAAAGCAGTCTGTTCCAACACTTCAATTCACTGTGCGAAGTGAATGGAGTGTTGCTTCACTTTCTAAATGCTGTCCTTTCAAAGAAAATCACTTTCCTTTGAAAGTGCATTAAGTTACTTGCAAGCATTAGGAAAAAACTCACATGTGTTTCTCTGAAAGAGAAGCAGTCTGTTCCAACACTTCAATTCACTGTGCGAAATGAATGGAGTGTTGCTTCACTTTCTTAATGCTGTCCTTTCAGAGAAAATCACTTTCCTTTGAAAGTGCCTTAAGCTAATTACAAGCATTCAACAGAAACTCACATGCATTTCTCTGAAAGAGAAGCAGTCTGTTCCAACAC
Source organism: Myodes glareolus (assembly GCF_982192425.1). NCBI lineage: Eukaryota > Metazoa > Chordata > Mammalia > Rodentia > Cricetidae > Myodes > Myodes glareolus. Next base: position 1,278,832 of record NW_028263225.1, read on the forward strand.
TTCAATTCACTGCACGAAGGGAATGGAGTGTTGCTTCACTTTCTAAATGCTGTCCTTTCAGAGAAAATCACGTTCCTTTGAAAGTGCATTAAGCTACTTACAAGCATTCACCAGAAACTCACATGCGTTTCTTTGAAAGAGAAGCAGTCTGTTCCAACACTTCAATTCACTGTGCGAAGGGAATGGAGTGTTGCTTCACTTTCTAAATGCTGTCCTTTCAGAGAAAATCACTTTCCTTTGAAAGTGCCTTAAGTTACTTGCAAGCATTAGGAAGAAACTCACATGCGTTTCTCTGAAAGGGAAGCAGTCTGTTCCAACACTTCAATTCACTGTGCGAAGTGAATGGAGTGTTGCTTCACTTTCTTAATGCTGTCCTTTCAGAGAAAATCACTTTCCTTTGAAAGTGCCTTAAGCTAATTACAAGCATTCACCAGAAACTCACATGCATTTCTCTGAAAGAGAAGCAGTCTGTTCCAACACTTCAATTCACTGCACGAAGGTAATGGAGTGTTGCTTCACTTTCTAAATGCTGTCCTTTCAGAGAAAATCACTTTCCTTTGAAAGTGCATTAAGCTACTTACAAGCATTCACCAGAAACTCACATGCGTTTCTTTGAAAGAGAAGCAGTCTGTTCCAACACTTCAATTCACTGTGCGAAGTGAATGGAGTGTTGCTTCACTTTCTAAATGCTGTCTTTTCCGAGAAAATCACTCTCCTTTGAAAGTGCCTTAAGGTACTTACAAGCATTCAACAGAAACTCACATGCATTTCTCTGAAAGAGAAGCAGTCTGTTCCAACACTTCAATTCACTGTGCGAAGTGAATGGAGTGTTGCTTCACTTTCTTAATGCTGTCCTTTTAGAGAAAATCACTTTCCTTTGAAAGTGCCTTAAACTAATTTCAAGCATTCACAGAAAACGCACATGCGTTTTTCTGAAAGAGAAGCAGTCTGGTCCAACACTTCAATTCACTGTGCGAAGTGAATGGAGTGTTGCTTCACTTTCTAAATGCTGTCCTTTCAGAGAAAATCACGTTCCTTTGAAAGTGCCTTAAGCTACTTACAAGCATTCCCCAGAAACTCACATGCGTTTCTCTGAAAGATAAGCAATCTGTTCCAACACTTCAATTCACTGTGCAAAGTTCATGGAGTGTTGCCTCACTTTTGAAATGCTGTCCTTTCCGAGAAAATCACTTTCCTTTGAAAGTGCCTTAAGCTACTTCAAGCATTCACAAAAAACTCACATGTGTTTCTCTGAAAGAGAAGCAGTCTGTTCCAACACTTAAATTCTCTGTGCGAAGTGAATGGAGTGTTGCTTCACTTTCTAAATGCTGTCCTTTCAAAGAAAATCACTTTCCTTTGAAAGTGCCTTAAGTTACTTGCAAGCATTAGGAAGAAACTCACATGCGTTTCTCTGAAAGAGAAGCAGTCTCTTCCAACACTTCAATTCACTGTGCGAAGTGAATGGAGTGTTGCTTCACTTTCTAAATTCTGTCCTTTCAGAGAAAATCACTTTCCTTTGAAAGTGCCTTAAACTACTTTCAAGCATTCACCAGAAACTCACATGCGTTTCTCTGAAAGAGAAGCAGTCTGTTCCAACACTTCAATTCACTGTGCGAAGTGAATGGAGTGTTGCTTCACTTTCTAAAAGCTGTCCTTTCAGAGAAAATCACTTTCCTTTGAAAGTGCCTTAAGCTACTTTCAAGCATTCACAAGAAACACACATGCGTTTCTCTGAAATAGAAGCAGTCTGTTCCAACACTTCAATTCACTGTGCGAAGTGAATGGAGTGTTGCTTCACTTTCTAAATGCTGTCTTTTACGAGAAAATCACTTTCCTTTGAAAGTGCATTAAGCTACTTACAAGCATTCAACAGAAACTTACATGCGTTTCTTTGAAAGAGAAGCAGTCTGTTCCAACACTTCAATTCACTGTGCGAAGTGAATGGAGTGTTGCTTCACTTTCTAACTGCTGTCCTTTCAAAGAAAATCACTTTCCTTTGAAAGTGCCTTAAGTTACTTGCAAGCATTAGGAAGAAACTCACATGCGTTTCTCTGAAAGAGAAGCAGTCTGTTCCAAGACTTCAATTCACTGTGCGAAGTGAATGGAGTGTTGCTTCACTTTCTTAATGCTGTCCTTTCAGAGAAAATCACTTTCCTTTGAAAGTGCCTTAAGCTAATTACAAGCATTCAACAGAAACTCACATGCATTTCTCTGAAAGAGATGCAGTCTGTTCCAACACTTCAATTCACTGCACGAAGGCAATGGAGTGTTGCTTCACTTTCTAAATGCTGTCCTTTCAGAGAAAATCACTTTCCTTTGAAAGTGCATTAAGCTACTTACAAGCATTCACCAGAAACTCACATGTGTTTCTTTGAAAGAGAAGCAGTCTGTTCCAACACTTCAATTCACTGTGCGAAGTGAATGGAGTGTTGCTTCACTTTCTTAATGCTGTCCTTTCCGAGAAAATCACTTTCCTTTGAAAGTGCCTTAAGCTACTTTAAAGCATTCACAAAAAACTCACATGTGTTTCTCTGAAAGAGAAGCAGTCTGTTCCAACACTTCAATTCTCTGTGCGAAGTGAATGGAGTGTTGCTTCACTTTCTAAATGCTGTCCTTTCAAAGAAAATCACTTTCCTTTGAAAGTGCCTTAAGTTACTTGCAAGCATTAGGAAGAAACTCACATGCGTTTCTCTGAAAGAGAAGCAGTCTGTTCCAACACTTCAATTCACTATGCGAAGTGAATGGAGTGTTGCTTCACTTTCTAAATTCTGTCCTTTCAGAGAAAATCACTTTCCTTTGAAAGTGCCTTAAACAACTTTCAAGCATTCACAAGAAACACACATGCATTTCTCTGAAATAGATGCAGTCTGTTCCAACACTTCAATTCATTGTGCGAAGTGAATGGAGTGTTGCTTCACTTTCTAAATGCTGTCTTTTCCGAGAAAATCACTTTCCTTTTTAAAGTGCCTTAAGCTACTTACAAGCATTCACCAGAAACTCACATGCGTTTCTTTGCAAGAGAAGCAGTCTGTTCCAAAACTTCAATTCACTGTGCGAAGTGAATGGAGTGTTGCTTCACTTTCTAAATGCTGTCCTTTCAAAGAAAATCACTTTCCTTTGAAAGTGCATTAAGTTACTTGCAAGCATTAGGAAGAAACTCACATGTGTTTCTCTGAAAGAGAAGCAGTCTGTTCCAACACTTCAATTCACTGTGCGAAATGAATGGAGTGTTGCTTCACTTTCTTAATGCTGTCCTTTCAGAGAAAATCACTTTCCTTTGAAAGTGCCTTAAGCTAATTACAAGCATTCAACAGAAACTCACATGCATTTCTCTGAAAGAGAAGCAGTCTGTTCCAACACTTCAATTCACTGCACGAAGGGAATGGAGTGTTGCTTCACTTTCTAAATGCTGTCCTTTCAGAGAAAATCACTTTCCTTTGAAAGTGCATTAAGCTACTTACAAGCATTCACCAGAAACTCACATGCGTTTCTTTGAAAGAGAAGCAGTCTGTTCCAACACTTCAATTCACTGTGCGAAGGGAATGGAGTGTTGCTTCACTTTCTAAATGCTGTCCTTTCAGAGAAAATCACTTTCCTTTGAAAGTGCCTTAAGTTACTTGCAAGCATTAGGAAGAAACTCACATGCGTTTCTCTGAAAGGGAAGCAGTCTGTTCCAACACTTCAATTCACTGTGCGAAGTGAATGGAGTGTTGCTTCACTTTCTTAATGCTGTCCTTTCAGAGAAAATCACTTTCCTTTGAAAGTGCCTTAAGCTAATTACAAGCATTCACCAGAAACTCACATGCATTTCTCTGAAAGAGAAGCAGTCTGTTCCAACACTTCAATTCACTGCACGAAGGTAATGGAGTGTTGCTTCACTTTCTAAATGCTGTCCTTTCAGAGAAAATCACTTTCCTTTGAAAGTGCATTAAGCTACTTACAAGCATTCACCAGAAACTCACATGCGTTTCTTTGAAAGAGAAGCAGTCTGTTCCAACACTTCAATTCACTGTGCGAAGTGAATGGAGTGTTGCTTCACTTTCTAAATGCTGTCTTTTCCGAGAAAATCACTCTCCTTTGAAAGTGCCTTAAGGTACTTACAAGCATTCAACAGAAACTCACATGCATTTCTCTGAAAGAGAAGCAGTCTGTTCCAACACTTCAATTCACTGTGCGAAGTGAATGGAGTGTTGCTTCACTTTCTTAATGCTGTCCTTTTAGAGAAAATCACTTTCCTTTGAAAGTGCCTTAAACTAATTTCAAGCATTCACAGAAAACGCACATGCGTTTTTCTGAAAGAGAAGCAGTCTGTTCCAACACTTCAATTCACTGTGCGAAGTGAATGGAGTGTTGCTTCACTTTCTAAATGCTGTCCTTTCAGAGAAAATCACGTTCCTTTGAAAGTGCCTTAAGCTACTTACAAGCATTCCCCAGAAACTCACATGCGTTTCTCTGAAAGATAAGCAATCTGTTCCAACACTTCAATTCACTGTGCAAAGTTCATGGAGTGTTGCCTCACTTTTGAAATGCTGTCCTTTCCGAGAAAATCACTTTCCTTTGAAAGTGCCTTAAGCTACTTTCAAGCATTCACAAAAAACTCACATGTGTTTCTCTGAAAGAGAAGCAGTCTGTTCCAACATTTAAATTCTCTGTGCGAAGTGAATGGAGTGTTGCTTCACTTTCTAAATGCTGTCCTTTCAAAGAAAATCACTTTCCTTTGAAAGTGCCTTAAGTTACTTGCAAGCATTAGGAAGAAACTCACATGCGTTTCTCTGAAAGAGAAGCAGTCTCTTCCAACACTTCAATTCACTGTGCGAAGTGAATGGAGTGTTGCTTCACTTTCTAAATTCTGTCCTTTCAGAGAAAATCACTTTCCTTTGAAAGTGCCTTAAACTACTTTCAAGCATTCACCAGAAACTCACATGCGTTTCTCTGAAAGAGAAGCAGTCTGTTCCAACACTTCAATTCACTGTGCGAAGTGAATGGAGTGTTGCTTCACTTTCTAAAAGCTGTCCTTTCAGAGAAAATCACTTTCCTTTGAAAGTGCCTTAAGCTACTTTCAAGCATTCACAAGAAACACACATGCGTATCTCTGAAATAGAAGCAGTCTGTTCCAACACTTCAATTCACTGTGCGAAGTGAATGGAGTGTTGCTTCACTTTCTAAATGCTGTCTTTTACGAGAAAATCACTTTCCTTTGAAAGTGCCTTAAGCTACTTACAAGCATTCAACAGAAACTTACATGCGTTTCTTTGAAAGAGAAGCAGTCTGTTCCAACACTTCAATTCACTGTGCGAAGTGAATGGAGTGTTGCTTCACTTTCTAACTGCTGTCCTTTCAAAGAAAATCACTTTCCTTTGAAAGTGCCTTAAGTTACTTGCAAGCATTAGGAAGAAACTCACATGCGTTTCTCTGAAAGAGAAGCAGTCTGTTCCAAGACTTCAATTCACTGTGCGAAGTGAATGGAGTGTTGCTTCACTTTCTTAATGCTGTCCTTTCAGAGAAAATCACTTTCCTTTGAAAGTGCCTTAAGCTAATTACAAGCATTCAACAGAAACTCACATGCATTTCTCTGAAAGAGATGCAGTCTGTTCCAACACTTCAATTCACTGCACGAAGGCAATGGAGTGTTGCTTCACTTTCTAAATGCTGTCCTTTCAGAGAAAATCACTTTCCTTTGAAAGTGCATTAAGCTACTTACAAGCATTCACCAGAAACTCACATGTGTTTCTTTGAAAGAGAAGCAGTCTGTTCCAACACTTCAATTCACTGTGCGAAGTGAATGGAGTGTTGCTTCACTTTCTAAATTCTGTCCTTTCAGAGAAAATCACTTTCCTTTGAAAGTGCTTTAAGTTACTTGCAAGCATTAGGAAGAAACTCTCATGCATTTCTCTGAAAGAGAAGCAGTCTGTTCCAACACTTCAATTCACTGTGCGAAGTGAATGGAGTGTTGCTTCACTTTCTTAATGCTGTCCTTTCAGAGAAAATCACTTTCCTTTGAAAGTGCCTTAAGCTAATTACAAGCATTCAACAGAAACTCACATGAATTTCTGTGAAAGAGAAGCAGTCTGTTCCAACACTTCAATTCACTGCACGAAGGGAATGGAGTGTTGCTTCACTTTCTAAATGCTGTCCTTTCAGAGAAAATCACTTTCCTTTGAAAGTGCATTAAGCTACTTACAAGCATTCACCAGAAACTCACATGCGTTTCTTTGAAAGAGAAGCAGTCTGTTCCAACACTTCAATTCACTGTGCGAAGTGAATGGAGTGTTCCTTCACTTTCTAAATGCTGTCCTTTCAGAGAAAATCACTTTCCTTTGAAAGTGCCTTAAGTTACTTGCAAGCATTAGGAAGAAACTCACATGCGTTTCTCTGAAAGAGAAGCAGTCTGTTCCAACACTTCAATTCACTGTGCGAAGTGAATGGAGTGTTGCTTCACTTTCTAAAGGCTGTCCTTTCAGAGAAAATCACTTTCCTTTGAAAGTGCCTTAAGCTACTTACTAGCATTCACCAGAGACTCACATGCGTTACTCTGAAAGAGAAGCAGTCTGTTCCAACACTTCAATTCACTGTGCGAAGTGAATGGAATGTTACTTCACTTTCTAAATGCTGTCCTTTCAGAGAAAAACACTTTCCTTTGAAAGTGCATTAAGCTACTTACAAGCATTCACCAGAAACTCACATGCGTTTCTTTGAAAGAGAAGCAGTCTGTTCCAACACTTCAATTCACTGTGCGAAGTGAATGGAGTGTTGCTTCACTTTCTAAATGCTGTCTTTTCCGAGAAAATCACTTTCCTTTGAAAGTGCCTTAAGGTACTTACAAGCATTCACCAGAAGCTCTCATGCATTTCTCTGAAAGAGAAGCAGTCTGTTCCAACACTTCAATTCACTGTGCGAAGTGAATGGAGTGTTGCTTCACTTTCTTAATGCTGTCCTTTTAGAGAAAATCACTTTCCTTTGAAAGTGCCTTAAACTAATTTCAAGCATTCACAGAAAACGCACATGCGTTTTTCTGAAAGAGAAGCAGTCTGTTCCAACACTTCAATTACCTGTGCGAAGTGAATGGAGTGTTGCGTCACTTTCTAAATGCTGTCCTTTCAGAGAAAATCACGTTCCTTTGAAAGTGCCTTAAGCTACTTACAAGCATTCACCAGAAACTCACATGTGTTTCTCTGAAAGATAAGCAGTCTGTTCCAACACTTCAATTCTCTGTGCGAAGTGAATGGAGTGTTGCTTCACTTTCTAAATGCTGTCCTTTCAAAGAAAATCACTTTCCTTTGAAAGTGCCTTAAGTTACTTGCAAGCATAAGGAAGAAACTCACATGCGTTTCTCTGAAAGAGAAGCAGTCTGTTCCAACACTTCAATTCACTGTGCGAAGTGAATGGAGTGTTGCTTCACTTTCTAAATTCTGTCCTTTCAGAGAAAATCACTTTCCTTTGAAAGTGCCTTAAACTACTTTCAAGCATTCACCAGAAACTCACATGCGTTTCTCTGAAAGAGAAGCAGTCTGTTCCAACACTTAAATTCTCTGTGCGAAGTGAATGGAGTGTTGCTTCACTTTCTAAATGCTGTCCTTTCAAAGAAAATCACTTTCCTTTGAAAGTGCCTTAAGTTACTTGCAAGCATTAGGAAGAAACTCACATGCGTTTCTCTGAAAGAGAAGCAGTCTCTTCCAACACTTCAATTCACTGTGCGAAGTGAATGGAGTGTTGCTTCACTTTCTAAATTCTGTCCTTTCAGAGAAAATCACTTTCCTTTGAAAGTGCCTTAAACTACTTTCAAGCATTCACCAGAAACTCACATGCGTTTCTCTGAAAGAGAAGCAGTCTGTTCCAACACTTCAATTCACTGTGCGAAGTGAATGGAGTGTTGCTTCACTTTCTAAAAGCTGTCCTTTCAGAGAAAATCACTTTCCTTTGAAAGTGCCTTAAGCTACTTTCAAGCATTCACAAGAAACACACATGCGTATCTCTGAAATAGAAGCAGTCTGTTCCAACACTTCAATTCACTGTGCGAAGTGAATGGAGTGTTGCTTCACTTTCTAAATGCTGTCTTTTACGAGAAAATCACTTTCCTTTGAAAGTGCCTTAAGCTACTTACAAGCATTCAACAGAAACTTACATGCGTTTCTATGAAAGAGAAGCAGTCTGTTCCAACACTTCAATTCACTGTGCGAAGTGAATGGAGTGTTGCTTCACTTTCTAACTGCTGTCCTTTCAAAGAAAATCACTTTCCTTTGAAAGTGCCTTAAGTTACTTGCAAGCATTAGGAAGAAACTCACATGCGTTTCTCTGAAAGAGAAGCAGTCTGTTCCAAGACTTCAATTCACTGTGCGAAGTGAATGGAGTGTTGCTTCACTTTCTTAATGCTGTCCTTTCAGAGAAAATCACTTTCCTTTGAAAGTGCCTTAAGCTAATTACAAGCATTCAACAGAAACTCACATGCATTTCTCTGAAAGAGATGCAGTCTGTTCCAACACTTCAATTCACTGCACGAAGGCAATGGAGTGTTGCTTCACTTTCTAAATGCTGTCCTTTCAGAGAAAATCACTTTCCTTTGAAAGTGCATTAAGCTACTTACAAGCATTCACCAGAAACTCACATGTGTTTCTTTGAAAGAGAAGCAGTCTGTTCCAACACTTCAATTCACTGTGCGAAGTGAATGGAGTGTTGCTTCACTTTCTAAATTCTGTCCTTTCAGAGAAAATCACTTTCCTTTGAAAGTGCTTTAAGTTACTTGCAAGCATTAGGAAGAAACTCTCATGCATTTCTCTGAAAGAGAAGCAGTCTGTTCCAACACTTCAATTCACTGTGCGAAGTGAATGGAGTGTTGCTTCACTTTCTTAATGCTGTCCTTTCAGAGAAAATCACTTTCCTTTGAAAGTGCCTTAAGCTAATTACAAGCATTCAACAGAAACTCACATGAATTTCTGTGAAAGAGAAGCAGTCTGTTCCAACACTTCAATTCACTGCACGAAGGGAATGGAGTGTTGCTTCACTTTCTAAATGCTGTCCTTTCAGAGAAAATCACTTTCCTTTGAAAGTGCATTAAGCTACTTACAAGCATTCACCAGAAACTCACATGCGTTTCTTTGAAAGAGAAGCAGTCTGTTCCAACACTTCAATTCACTGTGCGAAGTGAATGGAGTGTTCCTTCACTTTCTAAATGCTGTCCTTTCAGAGAAAATCACTTTCCTTTGAAAGTGCCTTAAGTTACTTGCAAGCATTAGGAAGAAACTCACATGCGTTTCTCTGAAAGAGAAGCAGTCTGTTCCAACACTTCAATTCACTGTGCGAAGTGAATGGAGTGTTGCTTCACTTTCTAAAGGCTGTCCTTTCAGAGAAAATCACTTTCCTTTGAAAGTGCCTTAAGCTACTTACTAGCATTCACCAGAGACTCACATGCGTTACTCTGAAAGAGAAGCAGTCTGTTCCAACACTTCAATTCACTGTGCGAAGTGAATGGAATGTTACTTCACTTTCTAAATGCTGTCCTTTCAGAGAAAAACACTTTCCTTTGAAAGTGCATTAAGCTACTTACAAGCATTCACCAGAAACTCACATGCGTTTCTTTGAAAGAGAAGCAGTCTGTTCCAACACTTCAATTCACTGTGCGAAGTGAATGGAGTGTTGCTTCACTTTCTAAATGCTGTCTTTTCCGAGAAAATCACTTTCCTTTGAAAGTGCCTTAAGGTACTTACAAGCATTCACCAGAAGCTCTCATGCATTTCTCTGAAAGAGAAGCAGTCTGTTCCAACACTTCAATTCACTGTGCGAAGTGAATGGAGTGTTGCTTCACTTTCTTAATGCTGTCCTTTTAGAGAAAATCACTTTCCTTTGAAAGTGCCTTAAACTAATTTCAAGCATTCACAGAAAACGCACATGCGTTTTTCTGAAAGAGAAGCAGTCTGTTCCAACACTTCAATTCTCTGTGCGAAGTGAATGGAGTGTTGCTTCACTTTCTAAATGCTGTCCTTTCAAAGAAAATCACTTTCCTTTGAAAGTGCCTTAAGTTACTTGCAAGCATAAGGAAGAAACTCACATGCGTTTCTCTGAAAGAGAAGCAGTCTGTTCCAACACTTCAATTCACTGTGCGAAGTGAATGGAGTGTTGCTTCACTTTCTAAATTCTGTCCTTTCAGAGAAAATCACTTTCCTTTGAAAGTGCCTTAAACTACTTTCAAGCATTCACAAAATACTCACATGCGTTTCTCTGAAAGTGAAGCAGTCTGTTCCAACACTTCAATTCACTGTGCAAAGTGAATGGAGTGTTGCTTCACTTTCTAAATGCTGTCCTTTCAGAGAAAATCACTTTCCTTTGAAAGTGCCTTAAGCTGCTTTCAAGCATTCACAAGAAACACACATGCGTTTCTCTGAAATAGAAGCAGTCTGTTCCAACACTTCAATTCACTGTGCGAAGTGAATGGAGTGTTGCTTCACTTTCTTAATGCTGTCCTTGCAGAGAAAATCACTTTCCTTTGAAAGTGCCTTAAGCTACTTACAAGCATTCACCATAAACTCACATGCGTTTCTTTGAAAGAGAAGCAGTCTGTTCCAACACTTCAATTCACTGTACGAAGTGAATGGAGTGTTGCTTCACTTTCTTAATGCTGCCCTTGCAGAGAAAATCACTTTCCTTTGAAAGTGCCTTAAGCTAATTACAAGCATTCAACAGAAACTCACATGCATTTCTCTGAAAGAGAAGCAGTCTGTTCCAACACTTCAATTCACTGCACGATGGGAATGGAGTGTTGCTTCACATTCTAAATGCTGTCCTTTAAGAGAAAATCACTTTCCTTTGAAAGTGCATTAAGCTACTTACAAGCATTCACCAGAAACTCACATGCGTTTCTTTGAAAGAGAAGCAGTCTGTTCCAACACTTCAATTCACTGTGCGAAGTGAATGGAGTGTTGCTTCACTTTCTTAATGCTGTCCTTTCAGAGAAAATCACTTTCCTTTGAAAGTGCCTTAAGCTAATTACAAGCATTCAACCGAAACTCACATGCATTTCTCTGAAAGAGAAGCAGTCTGTTCCAACACTTCAATTCACTGCACGAAGGGAATGGAGTGTTGCTTCACTTTCTAAAGGTTGCCCTGTCAGAGAAAATCACTTTCCTTTGAAAGTGCCTTAAGCTACTTACAAGCATTCACCAGAAACTCACATGCGTTTCTTTGAAAGAGAAGCAGTCTGTTCCAACACTTCAATTCACTGTGCGAAGTGAATGGAGTGTTGCTTCACTTTCTAAATGCTTTCCTTTCAAAGAAAATCACTTTCCTTTGAAAGTGCCTTAAGTTACTTGCAAGCATTAGGAAGAAACTCACATGCGTTTCTCTGAAAGAGAAGCAGTCAATTCCAACACTTCAATTCACTGTGCGAAGGGAATGGAGAGTTGCTTCACTTTCTAAATGCTGTCCTTTCAGAGAAAATCACTTTCCTTTGAAAGTGCCTTAAGGTACTTACAAGCATTCAACAGAAACTCACATGCATTTCTCTGAAAGAGAAGCAGTCTGTTCCAACACTTCAATTCACTGTGCGAAGTGAATGGAGTGTTTCTTCACTTTCTAAATGCTGTCCTTTCAGAGAAAATCACTTTCCTTTGAAAGTGCCTTCAGCTACTTACAAACATTCACCAGAAACTCACGTGTGTTTCTCTGAAAGAGAAGCAGTCTGTTCCAACACTTCAATTCACTCTGCAAAGTGAATGGAATGTTGCTTCACCTTCTAAATGCTGTCCTTTCAGAGAAAATGGGTTAGGGTTAGGGTTAGGGTTAGGGTTAGGGTTAGGGTTAGGGTTAGGGTTAGGGTTAGGGTTAGGGTTAGGGTTAGGGTTAGGGTTAGGGTTAGGGTTAGGGTTAGGGTTAGGGTTAGGGTTAGGGTTAGGGTTAGGGTTAGGGTTAGGGTTAGGGTTAGGGTTTAGGGTTAGGGTTAGGGTTAGGGTTAGGGTTAGGGTTAGGGTTAGGGTTAGGGTTAGGGTTAGGGTTAGGGTTAGGGTTAGGGTTAGGGTTAGGGTTAGGGTTAGGGTTAGGGTTAGGGTTAGGGTTAGGGTTAGGGTTAGGGTTAGGGTTAGGGTTAGGGTTAGGGTTAGGGTTAGGGTTAGGGTTAGGGTTAGGGTTAGGGTTAGGGTTAGGGTTAGGGTTAGGGTTAGGGTTAGGGTTAGGGTTAGGGTTAGGGTTAGGGTTAGGGTTAGGGTTAGGGTTAGGGTTAGGGTTAGGGTTAGGGTTAGGGTTAGGGTTAGGGTTAGGGTTAGGGTTAGGGTTAGGGTTAGGGTTAGGGTTAGGGTTAGGGTTAGGGTTAGGGTTAGGGTTAGGGTTAGGGTTAGGGTTAGGGTTAGGGTTAGGGTTAGGGTTAGGGTTAGGGTTAGGGTTAGGGTTAGGGTTAGGGTTAGGGTTAGGGTTAGGGTTAGGGTTAGGGTTAGGGTTAGGGTTAGGGTTAGGGTTAGGGTTAGGGTTAGGGTTAGGGTTAGGGTTAGGGTTAGGGTTAGGGTTAGGGTTAGGGTTAGGGTTAGGGTTAGGGTTAGGGTTAGGGTTAGGGTTAGGGTTAGGGTTAGGGTTAGGGTTAGGGTTAGGGTTAGGGTTAGGGTTAGGGTTAGGGTTAGGGTTAGGGTTAGGGTTAGGGTTAGGGTTAGGGTTAGGGTTAGGGTTAGGGTTAGGGTTAGGGTTAGGGTTAGGGTTAGGGTTAGGGTTAGGGTTAGGGTTAGGGTTAGGGTTAGGGTTAGGGTTAGGGTTAGGGTTAGGGTTAGGGTTAGGGTTAGGGTTAGGGTTAGGGTTAGGGTTAGGGTTAGGGTTAGGGTTAGGGTTAGGGTTAGGGTTAGGGTTAGGGTTAGGGTTAGGGTTAGGGTTAGGGTTAGGGTTAGGGTTAGGGTTAGGGTTAGGGTTAGGGTTAGGGTTAGGGTTAGGGTTAGGGTTAGGGTTAGGGTTAGGGTTAGGGTTAGGGTTAGGGTTAGGGTTAGGGTTAGGGTTAGGGTTAGGGTTAGGGTTAGGGTTAGGGTTAGGGTTAGGGTTAGGGTTAGGGTTAGGGTTAGGGTTAGGGTTAGGGTTAGGGTTAGGGTTAGGGTTAGGGTTAGGGTTAGGGTTAGGGTTAGGGTTAGGGTTAGGGTTAGGGTTAGGGTTAGGGTTAGGGTTAGGGTTAGGGTTAGGGTTAGGGTTAGGGTTAGGGTTAGGGTTAGGGTTAGGGTTAGGGTTAGGGTTAGGGTTAGGGTTAGGGTTAGGGTTAGGGTTAGGGTTAGGGTTAGGGTTAGGGTTAGGGTTAGGGTTAGGGTTAGGGTTAGGGTTAGGGTTAGGGTTAGGGTTAGGGTTAGGGTTAGGGTTAGGGTTAGGGTTAGGGTTAGGGTTAGGGTTAGGGTTAGGGTTAGGGTTAGGGTTAGGGTTAGGGTTAGGGTTAGGGTTAGGGTTAGGGTTAGGGTTAGGGTTAGGGTTAGGGTTAGGGTTAGGGTTAGGGTTAGGGTTAGGGTTAGGGTTAGGGTTAGGGTTAGGGTTAGGGTTAGGGTTAGGGTTAGGGTTAGGGTTAGGGTTAGGGTTAGGGTTAGGGTTAGGGTTAGGGTTAGGGTTAGGGTTAGGGTTAGGGTTAGGGTTAGGGTTAGGGTTAGGGTTAGGGTTAGGGTTAGGGTTAGGGTTAGGGTTAGGGTTAGGGTTAGGGTTAGGGTTAGGGTTAGGGTTAGGGTTAGGGTTAGGGTTAGGGTTAGGGTTAGGGTTAGGGTTAGGGTTAGGGTTAGGGTTAGGGTTAGGGTTAGGGTTAGGGTTAGGGTTAGGGTTAGGGTTAGGGTTAGGGTTAGGGTTAGGGTTAGGGTTAGGGTTAGGGTTAGGGTTAGGGTTAGGGTTAGGGTTAGGGTTAGGGTTAGGGTTAGGGTTATGGGTTAGGGTTAGGGTTAGGGTTAGGGTTAGGGTTAGGGTTAGGGTTAGGGTTAGGGTTAGGGTTAGGGTTAGGGTTAGGGTTAGGGTTAGGGTTAGGGTTAGGGTTAGGGTTAGGGTTAGGGTTAGGGTTAGGGTTAGGGTTAGGGTTAGGGTTAGGGTTAGGGTTAGGGTTAGGGTTAGGGTTAGGGTTAGGGTTAGGGTTAGGGTTAGGGTTAGGGTTAGGGTTAGGGTTAGGGTTAGGGTTAGGGTTAGGGTTA